>NC_139492.1:17980801-19237067 GCF_008360975.1 Lichenostomus cassidix
CTTTCAGGAGGCTGTTCTCTATTTCTTTCCTCTGGCTTTCTTCTGCTCTCTTTTATCAATCTCTTCTAGTGACCTGAAAAGAAAACCTAAAAATTGAGAGCCACTGAAGTATATGCTGAATGCCCCCATTAGTCAAGCTGTAGGGGACACTCAGCACAGAAAATAAATTCAACTAACCTTTGGAAAAATCTTTATATAAATGTTCTACAAAATCATCCTGCTGGTTCCAGGTCCACTGGAGACACCCAAGAAGAATAATTCTGGGACATCAGAGATACCATAAAGGAGAATAGCTCAGAATCTAATCTGTCCAAGAGACTCAAGAGAGACAGAATTCTTTGGTCTCAGGGACATTTTTTTCCTACCTTCTTCCTTTTATTAATAAATAAAGAAAAGAAGAGTTGTTCAAAGTCACCACAGAGATCTGATGTTTCTGAATTTCTGTGTGCCTCATTCAACTCACTGAATGTCTCTGTCAGCCCAGGAAGATTCATGATTCATTCTGGGGAGCCTATTGCAAACCCAGCAATGACTCTTCAAACATTTGTAAAGCTTTTTTAAAAAGTTTCATTTGGTTTTATTTCTGGACCAAATACATCCCTCTGCCTATTCCTATTCCATTCTCCTCCCAGACTCCCAGAGGTCATGGCTTGTCTAGATCTAGGGAGGGTGGCAGGAAGGGAAAAAGAGAGTAAATTCATTTTAGGTCACCAGAAGCCATTCTGTCTCTGTCTTTCCTGGCTGGCTTTTCCTCATTTCCTTTTGTGTTTCCTCAAAGGACATTACACAGTTGGCTTCTCAATCAAGGGCAAGGCAATGTCAAACACATTAATTTGTCCATGAAACTGTCTTTGAGTGTTGACAAAAGAAAGCTT
Organism: Lichenostomus cassidix; assembly: GCF_008360975.1. Classification (NCBI taxonomy): domain Eukaryota; kingdom Metazoa; phylum Chordata; class Aves; order Passeriformes; family Meliphagidae; genus Lichenostomus; species Lichenostomus cassidix. Next base: position 17,981,677 of record NC_139492.1, read on the forward strand.
AAAAAAGTGCAGGCAGACAAGATAAACATTCCTGATTTAGAAAAAAACCCAAAAAAACCCCAGCAAAACCCAACGACTCTTTAACTGGTATTTTAGTTTTCAGGACTGAACAATACTGAGCAGCTGATGTTTTGATACTGCCATAATATTTGTATCTTAGTCGTTAGTTGCCAAAATATTTGTATATATAATATATATACACACGTATATATTTATATATCTATTACATATATATGCATATAATTTTTAAGAAATGGCCATTAAACACACAGCTAAATATCAGTGAGTAAGAACTTGGAAGAAGAGGAAGGACTAGGAGCATTTCATGATTCTTGCTGTGGAGTTTCACTCACAACTAATCCAGCTTTCCAGAATTCCAGCAATATTTATAGCAAGGATGCCATGGTTTTCCACCACCTATCATTTCAGGACATCCTACTCCAGAAATTACGATATACTTACATTTTTATGGAGTTATTTTGTTATTTGGTAAACTGCCTCTCTATCTGTTTTTGGAGCAGCAACACAAGCACATCTCTGTATTTCAGCTGCAGCAGGTGATGAAGTGCTTGTCACACTGAAGTTCACAGCCAAAATGAACCAGAATAGTTGACAATATTAATATTTAACATCGGTCTGCTCTTCATTATGCCTCCCAAACAGCACCAAGGCTCCAATTTTCTGTAGTGTAATTATTATAAGCTACAAGCAAGTGCATTAGGAGGTTTCTCCCAAACAATGGTTGTGAAGTAGAAATACACAAAACCAAATAATAAAAGAGCAAGTGCTCTGCATATTCCAGAGAAACTGCAATTAGTGAGGAATTCCTGCTGATATCCATGAGTGATATGCCTGATGGAGACAGTCCTAGGTGCTGTAAAGGCACTTCTTTAAATAACAATAGATGAGCTCCTGAGTACCACTGGCAATCATCTGCTAAACTCATATTCAACCAAGAAGATGTATTTATGAAAAAATAAGGATCATATAGAAGTAGAATTAAAAAAAAAACCAAAAAACAAACAAACAAAGCAGCACAGATAAACCAACAAGGCTCATAGTCTGAAAGCTGAGAACTTGTCTCCACTATTGAGACTTCAGAAACACAGCTGCTCTCTAAGTTTCAGTGGCTTTTTAAGGGACTCAGCAAGGAGTGCCCAGTGTTAACAGACCTAGACAAAAAGGAAGATTGCATGGAAATAATACCACTGGGAGCTGGGAAAGGAGCTGAGGCTGGAGCAAAGGAGGCTCAGGGGAACCTTGTGGCTCTGCACAGCTGCTGCCAGGAGGGGACAGCCGGGGGGTCAGGCTGTGCTCCAGGGAACAGGGACAGCAGGAGAGGGAACAGCCTCAGGCTGGCCAGGGGAGGCTCAGCTTGGCCAGCAGCAGGAATTTCTCCATGGAAAGGGTGCTCAGCCTTGGCAGGAGCTGCCCAGGGAGGTTTGCAGTCCCCATCCCTGCAGGTGTCCCAGGAAGGCCTGGCTGTGGCACTCAGGGCTCTGGGCTGGGGACAAGGTGGCCATTGGGCACAGCTGGCACTCCATGGGCTGGCAGGGATTTTCTAGCCTGAATGATTTGATGATTCCATGATTCTAATTCCTAATAAAAATCAAAGATAACTTTATAATAATGACAGGAGTCACTTTACCAACTCTGCAGAAATGTGACTCTCCCCACAAGCACAGAAAAGCCTGTTTGCCAGAAGCTTGTCTGACATAGATAAGTGCAGTAATTTTCACACAGCAGTAACATTTTTCCTTCTGAACTGAATTGGACAGAGATGGAAGAATATTCCAGGCCATGAGTGAAGCCTTCTGGGTGGCCTTGGGCAGCATTGCTGGGAGTATCCACACAGTGCATTGCTGGCAGATGTGAGCTTTTCCTGCCCGAGCTGCAGGCTGAGCTGAAGCTGAATAAATGTGGTTAGCACAGCTCAGCATGCCCAGCCCAGCGGCTCCTGCAGCGAGCTGAGGCACAGAGCTTGTGATCAGAGCTGAAACTCAGCCTGGCTCAGTGATAAACAGCTCTGTGTGCCTGGGCTGGGCTCAGGTGCCATCTGCCAACCATAGGGTTGTCACCACAACCTCTGCTCGTCAGCTCCAGACAGCAATTAACACCTGGATGTGGCAATGGCAAGGCAAGGTGAGTTCATTCACTCTCACAACCAACATCAAGATGCTCTAAAAGCAGGATGAGATGGCCATATAATGATTTCTTCAGGGAGCCAACCTTTTTCCATATGTGTGCTGTGGAACGGAGCCAAGGCGAGGCTGTCTGCACACGTAATGTTCAATGTGGTGAGCTCTCCACTCCAATAACAGAAATACTCACAAAACAGTGGCTGTGCTATCAGCTTCACGAGACTTACGGGGACTTGACAACTCAACATGTCTAAACAAACCTGTTATTGCATTTTCAGATAGTGTCAGCCAGAGTTATCAGGAAACAACCCCCTAATGAGTTTACCTGGGAGTGTGGATAACCCAGCTTCAGCACCTTGCTGCTTCTCCAGTCACAGGAATGATCATTGCACTGCAGCCCTTCCTAGCAGACAGCATTCTGCACGCTCAATTATGGCTGAACACTTCACAGGATTCATGGCAGAGGTTTCAAATGGCAATAATATGCTTCCCCGCTCCCTTTTTAAAAAATTAAATCTAATTATTCATTCTTTCAATCTCCTGCAAGATGTTCATTGTTTTTACATTATTGTTTTCTTATTACTGTAACTGCAGTGCCCAGAGAAAAAGAGAACATGAGGAATAAACCACAGAAATTCCACTAAATGTTGGAATTTTCTTTTTATAGTTTGTATTTTATTCAAAAGCTAGGCTTATGCTCTTATTTTTCAGTGCACAGGAACTGCCCCAGCCACAGCTGAGAAAATAAACCTCAGCAGCCCCCCACATCAGGACAGTATAATTTTATGAGCAGTTACATAAATTACCTTCCAAAATACTTTGTGAAAAATATCTTGTGGTATTGAGAAACACACACTGCTGTAACTCAAAAGGTCAAGATTTCACAGTTAAACGCATTGCACATCCACAAATACAATAGTATTTGTAAACAAAAATGGCCAAAAGTTGCAAGTTTCAGAGCAAATTCTGGTGTTTCACCAAAGAGATAAATGTGGATGAGCACCCAAGGCTCAGTCACACTCTGCTCTTCCTTATCTGTGTGATAATCCACTTTCAGCCCAGCTGGCCTGGGGCAGCCACAGCCTTCCCACCCTCTGAACCACACAAACCTGCAGAGCTGGACTTATGGACACAGATGTCCCCAAGTGCCTTAGGAACAGGCAGGAAAAATGCACATTATCAGAAAGATGAAGCTCTGCCACTTGGAAGTGGAGCTGTTGAGCTGTTTTTTACCCTTCTGGTTGCTTTGTGGCCTGGAGATTTTCAGTACTGGAGTTACCTCAGTACAGCACAAACATATTTCAATGAATTAAAAATAATAATGGAAGGAAAGGACATTTACAGGGAAGAAGAAAAGCAATCCACAGCATCAAAGATATTTCAGAGCACTAATTCTATTGGAAGCCTAAAGATTTTATAAATTAAACCACATTGACTTGGAAAAAACTTGAGATCCTGTGCACTTGAAGATTTTCCCCACACTAGCGAACTCAAACCCTCTAGTTAAGTAGTAATAAACCCTCTAAATCTGCAATGAAAGTGAAGTGTAACTATTCAGCACCATTTGGCAAATGCCATTAATTTTAATTATCAAAACCAGAGCCAGCACTGGGTTTATGCCCTAAAGAGAAAACTTTCCCAGCTCCTGTGAGTCCAGAGCTGCCTAAGGATAATTCAGGGACATCCCCAGCTCGGAGCAATCCCAGAGCCACCACATCTCACCCCACTGGGATTTCCCCCACTGCCACTTTTAGGAACAACCCATGGGCTCTCCATGGCACAGCAGGGGTGGAAAGGACCTCAGGCTCCCTAAACCCAGCTCTGAGCAGAACACAGCAACTCGAGAAACAGAAAGACAAGTTTTGCTGTCTTGAGGAAAGAAAAAAAAAGAAGGATCCTTAAGACTGAAGCCAGCAATCTTGGAAGAGCCAGCAGGCTCCCATGTCAGCCATATGCCTTCATATGTCTGTTCTGGGGGAGTGTTACAGCTCCTGCTGTTCCATTCTTCACTTTTTAAAGAAAATGTTACAGGGCCACAAGGACTCACAAACATTTGTTGACATTTCTTCTGGGTCAGCCTTAGGAGGCCTGCAAGAATTCAAACATATGGCAGTATTTAGCTGCATGAGGGAATGGGTTGTTTCGGAGAAAAGCAGTATTTAGTTGCAAAACAGTTTAATCCACCATAAAGGTTTTAAATTTTTTGGCCCAGATCCAAACTTTTTCTCGTTATAGTTTTCACATCATATTTTTAAAGCAACAGCAGCTTATCCGCTGAGCTGGTATTGAGAAATACTTTACAGTGTTTTCTACTGCCCTCCACAAAAATAATATCTTGATCCGGGCTTGCAGATCAAACAGATTTGATGTGTGCTTAGATTGAAAAAGGGGGGAAAGCAGGAGAAATCAGTTGAGTACTGAAATGAAGGTTATTTCCCACACTGGAAAGACACAGAACCTTTGCATTTTGAACCACATGATGAAGTAAATTAGGTTTCCAGCATGTTTCAGTAGCAGTATATATGCATTTGCAGGACAGAAAAATGGCATTTCCAAGGCTTTGTCTTGTTCTTCAGCTCCCATTGCTCCCAGTCAGCTCCAGCAAAGGCACAATGACTCCTTGCTGACACTCGTTTTGTCTTGCTGTTAAAAAGAATCCATGGCACATCAGGAGCTGAGCTCAGGTTTGTCTCAAACACTGTACAAAGGGCAGCACTGTGTGAAAGCTCCCCAAAGCCACGCTGGGAACACACCTGAGCCACCTGCAGGGCCAGGGAAGGACCAAGGCAAGGTGCAGCCTCTTCCTTCACTGCTGCTTCCTCCAAAACCAAGCTCGAGGAGGGCAGCTAGAGCAGAGATAAGAAAGAAATTCTTCCTTTGTCCCCTGGCAGGGTGGGCAGGCCCTGGCACAGGGTGCCCAGAGAAGCTGTGGCTGCCCCTGGATCCCTGGCAGTGTCCAAGGGCAGCTTGGCCATTGGGGCTTGGAGCAGCCTGGGACAGTGCAAGGTGTCCCTGAGTGGGATGAGATGCGTTTTAGGGTCTCAACCCTAACCATTCTGTGATTCTGTGATTGCAGCTCACAACCAAAACAGCTCCTGCCACTCTTCTCCCTTCCACAATCTTGTCTATTAATTGTAAGCATAATATTTAGAATGAGCACTTCAGGCTGTTGAAATGGAAGCTCTTGCACAGAAAACAAGGATGCAAGAGGCACTTGCTGCTTTGTTTTGTTTTTTTCCAAACTACAGACCAGACAAACTACAGACCTTTCTAAAAGGAAGACCTGATCCAGAAATTACGCTTTTTCTGAAATGTTCTGTTAATTAATATCTAATCTAACACATGAACTAACATGAACCAGGAGTGGTCAAACCCCTCTGGTGTTGAATAACGTTTTGGAGCCTCAGAAGGAACCCAAGATTATTTTGCTGAAAATATTTGTAAGAAATTCATGTATGAATGACTGAGGTGGATACAGAAGTTTTATAGGAATTATGAGAGGAATACAAAAATGGTCTAATTCTAACAAATAAATTGCACATAGAGTTAAAACCTCTGGATGAGGAAGTTTAAAAGAGAGAGGCAGCACTCCCTTGGGGTTCATCAGCTGGCAGCAGGTAGGGGTTTGGGTGCACTACCTGTGCTCTCAGTCAGATGAAGGAAAGTTCCTTACACCACTTATTTTAACTCAATTATAGTCTGGAAAATCATCAAACATTCTGAAATTTAAAATGAGTCAGAGGACAAACTTCTGTCGTTACAAATTTGTGTAGACATAAAAATGATGGGAATAAAACTTCAAGGTCAGGGTTCTTTTATCCAACTTTCCTACTCTCAACCAAACTATCACCCAAATTTGGTTAGAGAGGTCACTGTCCAAAATGTTGCAGACTGTGCAGCCCTTGAGAAACAGAGCACGTTCCATCTCGTAAAGCTTTGCAAAAAAAAAGTTTTTATAATCTTGCTAAAATTAAGTTGACATTTCCTGAAAGTTACCCACTTACATTTAACCTTTATCCAAAATTACTTTTTATTCTAAACTCTTCAATAATAAAATACATGAGGCATTAAGGGAAGGTAAAAGCTGAGTTTCAGAATCCAGTTAGCAGCAGTGATCACAACCAGGAAAACTAAGGTTACTATGAGAAAGTTCCAGCAACTTCAGAGGAAATGAAATAAAAAAATCACTGCTTTTTAGTCACCACATAACAAATATTAACACTTAGGGAGGAGGAGATTTATACTTAAAACCTGAATTGGACAATGATGAAAGATCCTGACTACAGAAGACATTGAATGGTCTGAAGAATCTGGTGACCTTGATGGAAATAACTGGCAAGTATTAATTCAATGGTCATGTGATTAAGTAAATAAAAATTAGAAGCCAAAACCAAACATTTTAATGCAGTTGTGCCCAACCTTGCAGCTGAATTCCAAGCTTAAGAATTAGTGAGCCAAGTGGATCACAAGATGTATCAGCAGCACAGGAAAAATAACAAAACAAGGAATAAAAGAGACCATATGACTCATTCGGGGTGAAAATGGCAACAGAGACCTGAATGCACCAGCTTGCAACAAAAAATAAAAGGTTAAAAAGAAGTTTTATGTATTTAAAAACCAGCAGGAAGGCTTAGCTGCAAACTTTCAGGTTCCTTCAATAGCAAGAGCGGACTGATTTAATCAAAAAGCTGGAAATCCTGAAGAAGTTTTTATATTGATTTTTTTTGCAAGCACTTGGTGTTAAATTCACATTTTTTCAACATCACGATAGAGGGCAAGACACACAAGTCCATTTCTGTCTTTGGGCAAGGAAAACAATGGAAGTAGTTTAAGTCCCCAGTGTGATGAAAAAAGGCTTGTTAGGTTCTGGAGTCCATTGACATTTTTGAAGTAGGAAAAAAAGAGAGAAGGATTCAGTTCTGGATCTGGAGACAACATAAACAAATGTAAAAATAACAGTGTGAGTACAGAACAGGGAGGCTGAGGTGGGAGATCCTCCAGGAGTGACGATTTCTGGGGGCATGCTGAGGGTTTTCTCCAAGTGGTGAACAGGCTGGTGGTGCTGGTTGGTGGGGAATGAGCTTAAAGGGCTTTTCCTTTAAAAATGGAATGCTTCTGTGATTTTATGGCTGAAAGCAGAGCTGTGGATTTCACTGCCCTGTCCTACACAGATCAGAGCTGTGCCCTGGACTCCTGGACACAGCTTCAGCCATCAGCTGTAATGAGTGGAACTTTGCTGCAATCCCCTGCCAGCAGAGAGATTTGTCTGTATTTAGCTGCTTACCCCAACTAATTCATTCCTTTTACATGATAAGAAATTGAAGATAGCCCGATACGCCCATGAGCTGTTATAAAAGCTATGCAAATATTGCCAAAGGATCTATAAATATTCATCTCATATTAAAAAATTTTGATCAAATTCACACACTTTCAGATCCTATATCGGCAAATGCACCCCTGAATTCAGATTATCAAGTGCATGTGCTGAAACAGCATATTTTGTGCGACTTTCCACAGCAGTCTTTCAACTCGTCATTGCTAATATTCCTGTCAGAATTGAAACTCAAAGAACTACACATCCATTTAGGAAACTGAAGGTTATCACACATCACTTGTACATCACATCACTTGTACATCACATCAACCCAGCTCAAAACACTTCAAACAGCCCACAAAAAACCCTAAATAAACACAGTTCCACTAACAATGCATGTCAGTGACCTTGTGCCAGTGGTCTAGCGAGGTGAGGTAGGTTGGTGACATACACGAGTCCTTGCTGAGTATTTGGCTGAAATGAACTAATTTTGAATTATTATGTGAGTATGTAATTATTGCATGAACATACTGCAAGTGGAAAAGCAGGATGACCCTCTTTTAATGAATTCATGTAACAAAATTAACCAATCCTATGAAAAAATACTAAAATAAAAAATTGCTGTATGTTCTTAACTGCACCAAATCAAGCTATTTTTCTTAGAATCATAGGATCACTGAGTGGTTTGGTTTGGAAGGGACCTCGAAGCTCCTTTTGTCCTAACCCCAGCCCTGGCAGGGACACCTTGCACTGTCCCAGGCTGCTCCAAGCCCCAATGGGCAAGCTGGCCTTGGACACTGCCAGGGATCCAGGGGCAGCCACAGCTTCTCTGGGCACCCTGTGCCAGGGCCTGCCCACCCTGCCAGGGAACAATTCCTGCCCAAGATCCCATCCAGCCCTGCCCTCTGGCACTGGGAAGCCATTCCCTGTCTCCTGGCCCTGCAGCCCTTGGCAATTGTCTCTCTCCAGCTTTCCTGCAGCTCCTTCAGGCACCAAAAGGCCACACTGAGGTCACCCCAAAGCTTCTCCTCTCCAGGCTGAACAATCCCAGCTCTGCCAGCCTTTCCTCCCAGCAGAGCTGCTCCATCCCTCTGCTCATCCTGCTGCCTCCTTTCATTTCATCCATTTGTCATCAACATTCCAAGAGGTTTTTTGAGGCAGACTCTCAGTGGCACAACACATGGAGATACACTACTGAAAAAGGTCATAATAAAAAACTACAACAAAATAGTGAATTTCTTTTGCATGTGAGACTAAATGTTACATCCACCTGGTTTAATTTTACCACACAAATTCTGAGGAAAGGAAAATACGTGACCATTTTATGGCAAGTTAGGAGCATCTGTTTGGATAAACTGTAGTAATCAGAGCTAGAATTTCTCATTAGCTCCATCCAGTTGAATGCCCAACACTTCTGCTGTCGAATCCAAACTAATTGTATCTCAATTTTCAACAATCATTAGCTACAATTAGCAAATGTGATGGCTGCCTCAATCACAAACATCACAGTGAGGTTTTGTAATTCCCCCCACTTGGCTGAAATGCAGGTTTGGTCAAGATAATTTCCATGGATATGAGGCCTAATAAGAAATATCAGCTAAAGCATTATTTTTGTTATCCACCAATATAAATTGGCTTTGCTGCACTGAAACCACAAACATTGTGAGAGCAAATCCAATGACATTGGATTTAAACTCGGATTTTAGTCCCACAAAATTAGGGAAAAGGAGACAAGCTGATCACAGGTTCAGTTTGTCAGAAGAATTATTAAGAGATGAAGCCATCCTGGTGTACTGTTCTGCACTCCTGGTAAGATGGGAGCAGAAGCCCAGGCTGCTATTGGAGCATCTCTGCAGTGTTTAGCAAGCACTCCATGCTCCTTCATCACCCTTTAGTAGCACTCAAATAAACTGCACACAGCTAAAGAGTGAATTTTCCTGTTCTTGGCAAGGAAGAGCTCCAATTCAATAAACTGATATTAACTGTTTTACTGCCTTGCATTAAATACATTTTCAGTGCCAGTCTCAGGTCAGATTTTTCTCAGGTAGTTTTTGGCTGGAGATAAAACATCTTGTAACTGCTGCCTGTTTATGCAGGATGCAGTTCCCAGTGTCTTTAAGAAAAGAACAACTTTTTCTGGGTGGTCAAAATGCCACTGCCAGGATCTCCTCAGTACAGCTCCTATGCCAAGGTGTCACCTGCCTTCAATCCCAAGCAGAGCAAGTTTAAATGCCTTTAAATTTACATGCTCCTTTAATTTTCACAACCTTAAGTAACTTCTGTGCATCTGCATTAGTAACTCTTCTGTTTTGGCCTAACTCACCTTCTAAATCATAAATTACATAAGCAAAGAACACATTTTTCTAAATTCACATTACTTTTGCATGTAGAGAAGGTGGCAGAACTAATAAAATCCAAAGCAGTCTATGAAATACAGAGCAGTAAAAAAAAAAAAAAGAACATAAAACATGGAGTCAGAACTCTCTCATATATACACAAAGTAGAAACCAAAACTGAACCCCATTTCTAGTAAATCTAAAGAAGAATGAACAAACAGAACAGAAAACCATGGTAAAGACAATACTACCAAAAAAGTTGGTATTAATATATATAGATATGATGTATAGTGCATGTATATATATACCCTATATACTATATATTAGTACATAAAATATATATTTAAGCACTATTCTCAACCTACCAGCAGAGAAAAGATCTGGTGCCAGCTGATCCTCACTCTGTATTTGTACTACATCCCCACAGTATCAACTCCCACTTGCATTGCTTACAAACCATAAGTGCTGAGGAGGAAATAACCCCACAAAGGCTCCCATGGAAAGAAACACTCCTGGCACTTTTATCTCCCATCCCTTACATCTTTTCTCCCCTAGAACTTCTCCCTCAGTATCTCAGCTCTGCTCTGCAGCTCCAGCCCATCCTAACCCACAACTGCTGTCCCAGCTCTGACCTAGAGACAAACCAGGCAGCTGAGCCTGAGAGAATCAGCCCTTGGCACTGGCAGCTCCCTCAGTTCTCAGCAATAATGAAGGGCTTTTTGCACAGCTGAGAGGAGCTGGACAGCCACGTGTGCTGCTGGAACATTTCTGGGTGGGCAAGAAGCAAGAGGGCTGCAGCAGTGTCCTTGTGTTACTGCTATGGGCATGGCAGAGACACATCTGGGACAGAGGTTTGAGAGGTTTTTTTACATTTTTTTGGTCCTCCCTTCAGGCACAGACAGGAAAACACCGCCAGCCTGGAGTAAATATGTTCTGCTCTTAGAAACTTATACAGAGCAAAATGGAGATGGTGCTCTGCACTGAGGATGGTATCACACTGTGCATGAATGACACATTGCGCACCAGCAACGTATTAGGGGCATTTCCAAGCTAAGAAATTAGTAATTTTGCTAATTGGATGCTGATGTACGTGGTGAGCTGTAGCTCCTGCAGGTTCTGGACTGAAGGGCACTGCTGGTCACTGTCACATCCACAGGTTTTTGTTTCCTGCACATAGCTTTTATGTAAGATAAATCCATTTTAGGTTACTTAGATTGGAAACTCTTCCTGGTTTGACAGCAAGACCCATCTCCCTAAAGGCTCTTGATTTCTAAACCCTGTGCAAACATATTCCAAGAGGTGGGCACAGCCACCTGGCATGTGTAAGGAGATGAATGGCCTGGATAAAGGCCATAAAACAAGGCATTAAAAGAATCCACAGTTGTAGGAAAAGAACTCACATTTTTCACCAAGATCCCTCTAGATTAGCAAATGTGACATTAACCATATAGTCTATCAATCTTTTCTGCCAGTTTTCACAAGACCTTCAATCCCTTTCCACTGACACCTCACTGTGTTGGTGATAACAGTGTTGCTTTAAAATTGTGACTCTAGAAATATTTTTTTAAAAACAGCAGAAACTCAAGAGATGTCTAAATTAGCAATGTCTCACTTTCTCTGGCTCCCTGAAAATCTGGGTCCAGCCTACATCAGAGATGCCTCCGCCCCTCCAGACTGACAAGAGTGGAAGACAAAAACCTGAGAAGTTTTTCAGCTGGCAAAACCCGAGTCATTTCTGCCATATGAGTTTTATCCACGAACTGATAAAAGCTTTCCTTTGCCAACACACGCTGTGCTTAAAATAAGGAGCGTTGTTGATACGGATATTCTGGCAGAACTGTATCAGCAAACACTTTCTGCTGCAGAACAGGACCAAAAACATATCTTCCTCACAAGAATTTCTTTTTTTGTCTTTTTAAATTTTGAACCACAAAAATCTTCAAACTTGGAGAAGAAAGTTTGGTGAAAATTTATTTCTTTAGGAGGCAACATCTACTTTTGATGAAAGTTTTGTTTCCTGCCACTGTCCTGAGCTAAAACTAATTACAAATAGCAATCTTTTAAAAAGGAATGATTTCAGCCCACTGAGCTGGAAAAGCCTCCTGTATTCCACAGCTCCTCGAGTCTGTTCTAGTGGCTTTTCCCTGTTCCCACCCTGTGGAACAGAGAGCTACTACTGCTGTCACACCAAGCAGAAGGCTCTCCCACCAGCTGCACGTACATCCCATGTTCCATACGACTTCCAAGATATCCATACATTCTCCTGGAGGGAAACAAGAGGCAGACAAAGAAATAAATTTGGCAAGTAGTGTCAGCTGAGTCCAACTGACACCATGTGGGCGTCAGCAGTTCCTCTGAAGTTCAATCTTATGTCTTCTCCAAAGACAGATTTGCTGGTGCCTGAAAACTGTTACATGAGTCATTTACTAAGAATACTAAGGGATGGAATTAATTTTCCTCTGAATTAAAAATTCAAGGTTTTTTTCTTCCAGGAAATAAGTAGCTAAAATTACAGCAAGTCTGTCGCTTTATGATTTTTGCCTGTTTTAGCATCTGAGAAACTATCACTTCAAGGTAGTAAATGTCCTTTCTTTTCTGCACAGAGGATTGCAACTGTTGGATTTATGAGTGAATTAGATGCTCGAGAACTTTATTCTTTTAGAATAAAAGCTGGAGAAAATAACAACAGTTCAAGAATAAGAAAAATAAATTCTGGAATTCTGTATAATAGTATCTGAAGAAAACACTTGAAAGAAATTACTACTCTGTATTAATTTAATGCTCTTTCTTTTGGAAACCTTAACAGTTCCTTGGGATATTATAACAGAGTTCTATCTGAATTTTGTCTCATTCTGTGGAACTCTCAAACCTCCTCAAGGAAAATTTTACTATAGGAATAAAATATTTACATTTCCTCAATTTAAAATGAGGAAACAAGCAATCAGAACTGAAATAGTCATACTGAGCTAGTTGGAAAAGAACAAATGAAATACAGGGAACATCTTGTGAACTTATAGACTTTGAAGAATTTCTACAAAATTCATTTTTAAATGGTAAGGACAAGACTATGGATTTCACTAGACATCCATTAATCCAACATACACCTCTTGGTTTTCTCAGCCTCTGTGAGAATATAACAAACCCTTAACATTTGAAAGAGCGTGAGAGATATTTCATACAGAAAAACCACTGCAAAGAGAATTTGCCTTTTCTGAGCCAAAAGATGGCAAATAAATCTGAAAAGGGTAATTGTAGCAAACAAATTCCACTCTTCCCTTCCAAAGAAAAGTTTTGGTATTCCTTCACTCAAAGGTCCCCAGAAAGGTGATTCTCCCAGCTGACTTTAGGAGGAACAACTCACCCAGGATGGTGTTTGGGGTGAGGCATTTCAGGACTGCAGTTCTGGTTTGGAGGGCTCAGTGCAGGTTTTGGTACTCAAAACTTGTGGAGCTGAGTGAGCTGGGAGGGCTGGGCAGCTTTATCTTCATCATTCCACAGGAGGAACTCTCCTGACAGCCACTTGGGCTCAGTGCCACAGGAATATTGTGGCATCAGTAATTCAATGCTCTTCTCTCAGCTGCCTTCAGCCATCCATGGCCTCTTCAGCAGCCTGCTGACACTATTGGCTTCTGAGGACATTAACTGCCTGTTTTGGTGTTTTGCACAACATTTAGTACTCTCAAAATGTTGGAGGATGTAATTATGCTTGAAATAATTAGAATCACAGCTAAAAAAAAAGAGAGAACAAATGAAATGCAAACCCAACAACAAAAGGAGAGTAACTGGGGATCCCTGTAGAGGATCCCTGCAGTAAATGTGCTGGAAAACCTGAACTGAGTTTGGGAATCCTCTGCACTGTGAACCCTTGGATCTGAGCCAGCTCAGCAGGAAGAATCTCATGGAGCTGAAGGAGATCAAGAATGTGAAAAGGGAATCCATGTATGAGTATGGATTTTTCCATATAGGCAGTAGAGACATAGGTTAAAAGAAAGAGCCAGGCACCGAAAAGATGAAAGATGGAGCAACATTGGGGTGAAATTTTAATGAAATAAGAATTAACTCTGTACCTCTCTTTTATTTCACAGAGTGCATATGGAGCAAAGAGGATCTCTGCTCTTCCCTGCTCTGGCACTGCTTACTCTGCCTTTTAGTTCAGCTCTCACCATGGAGCCCATAGACAGCTTCCTGTAGGATAAAACTTTACACAAAACAAAGATTCTCGGTACAACACCTCCATGATCTTTCCCTTTGCCTGCATTTAACCCTATTAACCACCCTCCAAAGTTCTGATGCCTTCCACACAAATATCTACTGGGATTTCTTTGGTATCCAACAACACACAAAGTTGCTTCACATCCCCAATCCCAATGCTGTAACTGCCCAAAATTCACCGAAAGCATTTCAGAGACGAGAAACAAGAAGCTGTGTTGGTAATAATGCATGAATCACATTTGGAGTCAAGGGTCCTTTTCCCACAAATCCTAAGAAATTCCTGGGAAGTTTCTGGAAGCAGCAGTGCTGCACATCCTGTGCTGAGTGCCACAGAGCAAAGCTGAGAGATAATTACCCTGTGAGCGCCGAGCCAGTGCAGTGTAAAAAAGGTGCCAAAAATCCCAGAGCTGTCATTAAGTGCTGCTGGCTGCTTGTCAGCTGCGAGTGGAAGACAGCCCTGCACTGCTGATGGGCAGATGAGAACATACCTGAACACGGCAGGATATTTATAAAATCTAATCATGCAGGGGAAAAAATACAGCCAGTGCCTCACAAAGGCTTGTAGCACTTATTTCAGGTACATGACATCTCATTTTTCCTCTCGAGCCAGCAGTGTCACATTGCTGATCTTTCCCTGATTTAAAGCTAAGTTTCCAAAAACCTATTAAATAGGTTTTAATAGGTCTAAAGCTACAGGATTTTTGATAGTCCTTGGATTGAAACAAGATCTAGGAGAGAAAGAACTGTTAGTGGAATATTTTGTCTATTTGCAGTGGATGTGCTTTCTTTAAAAGCTGTCAACATTAATACTTTTAACACTTCTAATGTACCCTGTAAATATTAGCACTTAAGAGGTTTCTACTTTCACTTCTGTCTGTCTTATCATGTAAATTATCCAAGAAATTGCCTCTAGGCACTACTGAATAAAAGAGGAGCAGCAGGAATTTCTAGGCTCCAACACCTCAGGCGGGCAAAGCAAGAAGACATTGGAAAGGTGCAGCTCCCAAAACACCCTCACGTGTAGGCAGCATATAGGTTTGAGTGTAGGAAACTCCAGATGTGCACTAGAAGATGAAAAACCTAAAGTGCCATAAGAGGAGAGTTTAAGAAATCAAGCACAGGTCCTGGAAGAGGAACATGTCTGCAACATAAAAGCCCTGGATGATACCATTTAAAAAAAAAATCTCATTCCATGTTCCAAAAGAAGAGGAGTACAAATTGAAAAACAATCGCAGAGAGTGACCTGAGCCTGCCTAAGTCCTGTCCAAACCACAACATCTGAGTCAAGGATGAGCCATCCCCTTGTTCTCCTGCCCGGATGCCGAACTCTCCCTCCCGGGGTTAGAAAAGAGGTGTGGCTGGTTTTGTAATCACCCTAATCTTAGGCACTGCTCTAACTGGATTAGCTATAGCCTTTTGCAAAAATAAAAGCGCTCCTGATGAAAATTGTACATAACAGCATTTACAATCAATAGCTACTATTTCAATGATTAATGTACATTTTATTTTGGTGGCTGCCCAGCTTCTGCAGCCATTTCAAGAGACAACTCGCTAAACTTGTAAAACATTTTAACTTTATCTGATTTCTCTTTCATCTCTCACACTGAGTTGTAAAACACATTTTTCTTCTTCACAAAGAGTGCCACAGACAGAGATTTGGGCTGAAGCCTGATCTACATGACAGCTGCTGAAGCCACGGACAAGAAGAACTGTATCTGAAATTGCAGGGAGCGGCTGGGAGCGATAGCACCTGCAGCAGCTTGAGCTGGGTTCAGATGGATTGCCCTGCCTGTTGCATTGGATTCTCGTGGCAGCAGCAGGGTGAGTGCACTGCTCAGACTCCAGCAGCTCTTATTCCCTGGAAAGCAGCAGGACAAAGCCAGCTCGGAGCTGCTGCTGGCTGAGATTGCCCAAAGTGCCCGCGCTGGTTTTATTCGCTGGGTGAATGCAAATCCAGAGCTGCTCGTGGTTCCCCCAAAATGCAGGTGCAGCTGCCCCGAGAGGGCACATCCTCAGCTGGGATGAGCTGCTATTGCCCTGGTATACCTTCATCTCTTTGCACTTTTCCCTGTTTTCCTTTGGTCATTTGGGAGCAGCCACTGTCACCTGGGCAGGCTGGCTCCCTGCAGGTGGCCAGGAGGAGCTCTGGGACATTTCCAATTGACCTTCTTTCAGCTGAGGCTTAGTCAACAGCAAGAGGTGCTGATGCTCATCAGAATCCAGACCTGGATGTGGTTCAAGAGAGATTTCCATCTGACAGGAATGTTCTGCAAGGCTCCCAAAACCAGTTTGGGGTGCCTGCAGCTGTCCACACTGTTTATAGAGGGAAAATAATTTCAAAATTGTACATATTCCCTCACCCCCTACTCTGCAGCTCATCCAGGACCACTCTAGGGCATGAATCCTGAGCATACACATTGTTCATCCCTGCAAATATGGTTGGGCAAATAGACAGCCATGTCTGACTTTCCCTTTCTAAGTGTCTCTCTCTGTAAAGCTTGGTAGATCCTTTCAGATTTTCAAACAGTATTTAATGGATGTGGGGAAATGGTAGGAAAACAAGTAAAGGAGAAAAAAGATGGAAAGCAGACAAGAGAGTTCTTGCCAGAGGAGCTGGAGAGCAGGAGGAGATGGCATTTTCAAAGGCTGTGCAGCACATACAGCAACTCCCGTGAAAAGCTGGGAAAAAAGCGACCAGTGCTAGAGCTTGAGAGTGTTACAGCTTAATCACCTTAATAGGACCTTTTAGTGGTGAGCTCAGTGCGAAATGAGCCTCCCCTTTCCTGGGATTTTCTTCCTCTCAAAGGTTAAGTGGCTTTACATTTGTCACCTCTCTAAACCAACTGAGCAACCTACTCTCTAGGCATTAATCTTAAAACTTTGGTAATGTGAACTCAGAGTGCTCCCTCTCCTTTCTCTGTGTGCAGTTGTTGCATCTACAGCGACAGAACTCTGTTGAAAAGCCTTCTGGCAGACTTTGGGTGTCAGCAGTCTTGTCAAAGTTTCACTCCAGTTTCCAACGGAGATTGAAAGATTCACAGATGTCAGATTTGTGTCTGCTCCTCTACTTATATAACTCGCAAACACAAGTCATCATGCATGTAATACACCCACAGCCCCTTTTCTTAGCAGGGGCTAAAATAATACAATATGCTTTGGGAGTGTTAAACTCTTAACCTTAAATGAGGGATTGCAGGTTGTGTTAGTAAAATTATCTGTATGAATGTTTCCTTAAAGGACTGGAACATCTGTCCATGTAATCTCTTACAAGAGCATGGCTGGCAACATCTGAAGATATTCTGCATTTCTGTCAGGAGCTTTTCTTTGATCAAAGGTAGATAAATCTTGTACTACCTGAGCTTCTGTAGATGTTAGTACATAGATGATATTTGTTTATGCTGTTGGATTGTAAGATAGTTTGATAAAATAAAAATAAGTGTACATTCCTACACTTTAGACTGACTGTCCTTGGGCAGCAAAAGGGTTAGAATGAACCTGTGCCACATCCAAAATTCAGCAACTGAAGATTTACATGATAAATCTTGAGATGCTCCACAGAGGACCTGTGTATCCAAACCAAAGGATGCATTACATCCCTCATTTTTGTAATACTTTTAGCTCCTACAGTTTCTGTTCCCTATTTGCTAAAACATAATAATCTTCTATTTAAAAAAATTAAATTGTGCTAAGCACTTCATTTTCATAAAGCAAATGTTGGCCTTGGCAGGCAAGTCTATGATGAAGGTTTTCATTTACAGCATCTTAATTGCTTAATGGCTTTTCAGTCCCTGACTTAGTTCTGAAAATTTTCATAGAAAAGAGTCTATGTAGTAATTGCCACTAAACAAACATAAAAGGCACCTTTCCATT
The DNA here is from genome assembly GCF_008360975.1 of Lichenostomus cassidix. Lineage (NCBI taxonomy): Eukaryota > Metazoa > Chordata > Aves > Passeriformes > Meliphagidae > Lichenostomus > Lichenostomus cassidix. Next base: position 17,999,550 of record NC_139492.1, read on the forward strand.
CAGTCTCTGAATGTTCACCTTCACTCCACAGCAGCAACAGTGGGTTTATCTCAGCTTTTTCCCTACATCAGGAAACACAGCCTAGTGTTCAAGGCTTTCCTTTAGCCCTTCTCATCCTTCATTATGATGTTTTATCCACTTTTTAATTTTTATGGGGATACTTCTCCCCCAGAAATATTCCAAGGAACTCAAAGTCTTGTGTGATCAAATTACCAGGTTTATAGCAAATCAGTTATAGCCAAAATTGCCAAGGTGGGTGTGGGGAAAGAAGGAATATTTCAGCAAGATGCAGCCCATTATGTAAATTTGTCACCACATGCCATACATAATGAATAAACCTTGTGCTCTTAACACTTTGATTATAGACTATACAGACAATGCAAATTAAAATTCCTGCTGCTCTATAAACGAAATGAGAGGAAATTATGTAAATTCTAACACATTAGATTGATTTGGTTGAAACAAAACCTGCTCCACTTGATGTTTTAGGGGAAGAGCCACAATTACAATGATTGAGAAAGTGCAGTGTTAATGAAGTGTGTTATTGCTAATCAATTCCTCCTCCTCTGGTAATGGCACAGCCATGAGCTCTGCCACTGCATCATCCACTGCCCACGGAACTCTGAGCTGCTGGGGCACCCTGAGCCTGCCATGAGCTCAGTTTGCATCAGAGAACTACCAGGAAAGCTCTGCTGGGCATTCAGGAGGGCTGTGTGCTCTCATACAGAATCAGGGAGCGCTTTGGGTTGGAAAGGATCCTAAAAATCACCCATTCCACCCCTGCCATGGGCAGGGACACCTCCCACTATCCCAGGTTGCTCCAAGCCCTGTCCAACCTGTCCCTGAAAACTTTTTGCCAATCCTGCCTGGCTGTCTTGGATGCTACTGGAAATCCCAACCAAGCAACCCTTGTGTGAAACAATCACCTTTCTGCTGGCTGCCTTCTCAGAAAATACGGAATGAGATTTTCACCTGGCAATAAACTAACCATTCATTGAAATTATAAGCAGGTTCTTTCAGGCTTAAAAGTTCCCTGTCCAAGTTAAAGAAACTGAAAAATGGAACACAATGGTTTTAAAAGTTTCAAACAAGACATCCTTCCAACCACAGTCATCTGGGTTTTGTTGTAGGAATTTGGAATATCTTTAAAACTGAGCACAGTTGATTAAATTCTGCAACCTGTAAGGAGCTGTGAAACACAGAGCAGATAGAGCTGTTCTACAGTTAATCAATATATGAAGGTTATACCTTCTTCACGCCAAGCAGAGGAACAGGTCTCTCCAAGCACCCTCTCACCATTTAAACTAAATATTCTGTAGAGATTCTCACCAGTGAGTTGCAGACTACTGCATTGCTATCTTAGTTACTTTGTACTGCGTTGTATAAAAAAATTAAGCAGATTATTTATCATAATTTTGCAGCCCTTTCTCTAAAACATTTCCTTCACATTTTTAAAGCAAAACATTTCATTTTCAAAAGCATTAGAAATGTGTGGCTCTTATCTCACAGGTAAATATGAGCAGGTGGAATGAGCCAACCTGTTTTCCTTTCTTTCCATTTATATAACTTTTATATTTTTCTCAGAAACATTTGTCACCACACGTAGCAGCTGCACTTGGTTCCTCTCTCTGCTGATTTGTCTCCCACTAATTTAGTTTTGCTGCTGCTAAGATAGGAGGGAGCCCAGAGACATCTCCCTGCCTCCAGCAGCAGCTTCACACACAGAGTGCTGCAGGTTGTGAATACAACACATCCAAAAGCAGGACAGCGCAGGCAAGGAGAGAACTTTTCTGCAGAAATGACCTAGCAGATCAACACACACCACACACGCTAAGGCTGGCACTTACCATAAGAAATTCTAGTGCATTATGTTTGCTCCATGCACAAGGGAAAAAGAAGGGTCAGGCCCCAGCTGCGGAAGAAAATGTGGCAGAGCGAGAAAAGCAAACGCAAAAATGAGAAGGAAAGGGAAGAATACAAAGGAATTCATCTCTCCTAGAAATAAAGCAACATTTAGTTTTGCGGGCTGAGAATCCATTCTGGTGTCAGCACACATCGCTCTGCTCCGGCTGGGATTCTAAAAATGCCAATCCATGTTCGCATCACTAATTGTGAGCCATCGCTGCCGCCGCTGCTGAGAGGCGCTCGGACTGAGCTCTGCTCTCAGCCACCAGGAATTCCCTCCTCTCCCCGAATTTATCCCGCTTTTGGCTGGGGATGCTGCGGGAGCCGCCCCCCCGCACAAGGGTGCCCAGGCTAATTGCACCGTGCTAATTAGGATCTCAAAGCGTGACGCGGCCAGAGAGCCACTCAGAGCTTGGCAAACTGAGATCTGCAACCCAAAATGGGAAACATCGCCCAAAACTGAGAATCAGGGAAAGCTACAGCAACTGAAGGGACTGGGCAGGAGTAGGAGCTGAGCATTTCAGCTTGGGGCAGATGTTTGCTTACATAAAACACACACAAAGAATCACAGTGGTAAATATCTCACCCTGCAGGAATCATCTTAATTTCCAGCTCACAAAGGCCTTAGAAAACTGAGTCTCTCCACATTAGCTTTTGCTTGAATTCTTTAGCTTCACACCGCTTTGTTTATAGGAAAAGGCTCTCTTTGATGTTGGAATATTAGAAGGAGAGAAACAATAAATTTCCCATCTTCCAATACCCAGGCATCCCGAGCTTGTTCAAGGACCCCTTGATTCATGAAGGCAAATAATTAAATTACCTGAGCTTTGATCAAGGAGTTGCTGCAGTCCCTTTTTGATGTAGAATGTGGCTGTTTGAAGCTCCACACAGACACCTGGCCCACATGGGCTTTAACCCTTATGGCACCAGTAGCAGAATTCAGGCAACATTCTGGCATTCCATTCATTTGGGAATGCTGCTCCAGAGTAGGATCCTACACCACACACTGGGTGGGATGCTCAGCGGAAGGCTGAACCTCTCCCTTCTAAACAAGCTGAAATTATGTCCCAGACAAATCAAGCTGGCTGAATATTATTCTTTGGGAGCTGCTTTTTAGATGGTTTGACACTGAGACATCAAAACCCTGCTGAGAAGCAGAGGGGTTTGCCTTGGCGCTACAGTTTTCATCACTCCCATGCTTTCCAACCATTTCCCCAAAAGAAATGGGAGTGGGCACAGGCTCTGCTGGTCAGGTGAAAGAACACTCCTCAAACAGGAAAACCAAGTGGATTTAAGCGTTCCCTCTCCCCAAATGCAAGGACCTGGATGAATTTATCTGTGCCATGGCCAAGGCAAAGCCCTGGTCGTGCTGCCTGCAGGAAAACAGAAACTAAAGTCAATGCAGACACTGTGCTCTCAGCTGATTTGCCATTCTGAATATGATTACTGAGAGAATTCCTCTCCATAAATGAGGAATCAGGCTCCTCTTCATTCATTCCAAGATTCTTTCGGGACACGAGGAGGTTACTAAAAGGACATCATTCAAAGGCATAATTAATATATAGCAATCTCTCACTCATTTCCCTACCCAGCTCCAACAACACAGCCATAGCTACAGCCCTAATTTTAGCAGCAGTTCCATGGATTATGGAAATGACCTTGCCAGACTACTGAGATGTGGCAAAAACAGTTCTGCAACAGGACTTTTTCTGGTATCATTCACGGCAGAAAGGCATCTGTCCTTCACGGCGCAGCTGTGGAAAGGATCCCTGTCATGCAGAGTGACATCTCAATTCTCTGGGATCCAGGCTGCAAAAAGCATAATGAACATGCCTGGCTTCCCCTAGATAACAGGCAAATGATTTTGGGGCATGAGGACGTAGATGGAAATTCAGGTATTTACATTTAAAATGCTTGATAAGTTATTAAAAAGTTGGCATGTTTCTGATTTGTTGGAAAATAAAACTTGGGGCTTTTTGTAAAGTCCAGAGGGAAAATGTGTATAATGAATTGGTAAGAATGAGAAATTAATGGACACAAAATTTTATATATTTTCCATAAAGCCGAAGGAGCTGTACATATAACTAATGTGAGAAATGGGAAACCTCCCTCTCTGAGCAAACACTCCCTGCTACACCAGTGAAAAGCGTTAAAGGAGGAGCTGCTGATCTCAAATTCAACAAGCAATTAACATTCATTAACTCAAAGTAAGAAAATGCCCAAGGCACTTATGGGTTAAATATAGTCTACCTTAAAGAACATGGAAACAGTTAAAACACAAGCTTTACTCCTGTTTATTTTGAATGATTTCATTTCTAGTAAAAATGGATGTAATTTCCAGTTGGGAGATACCTCTAGGCAAAAGCATTCTCCTTCTCTCCTCCAGTAGGCAAAACTATTAAATACCAGTGGAAAAGTCTTTTGTACACATATAATTTCATTTACATTATTTTCTTAATAAAGTAACAATGACTTTCTGTGAATTGTTGGGGGAAAAAAGTAAATATAAATTAAAAGTCCTAAGTTTTGGTAGCTCTCCTATTATATACAACTTCCAAGAAATGACTTGGCGGTCACTCATTTTTGAAGGGAAATATCAAAAAGGCTGAGCTGCTCCCCAGACTGTTAGTGGGGATAGTCAGGAGCAGAATTTCCCAGCTCTGAGACCAAAATACAGAATTTCACCCAGTCCACCAGGGATGGGAGATGTGCACAGTCTAGTCAGGACCCTCAGGATCCCAGGAAGGCAGAAATTCTGGGAGCACCATCCCTGACCTCCAGCTCATCGTAAAAAAGCCAAGGTCCCAACAAGGAGCAACTGCAAATCTTGGTAAACCTCAGAGCTGCCACTTCCTCTGCAGACTTGATTATTTCAGACCAACTCATTTCATGTTCAACTTGACTGGATAACCAAACAAATATTAGTGCAATTTCATCCATTTGATGGTGCTTTGGGAGGGTTCCTAACACTGGTTAAACCTGGCTTAGCCCTGGGATGACAACCCCATCTAAACTCAAACAAAAATCAACATAACCACCAAAACTCCTTGAAATGCCACAGCAGTGGTGCTGATCAATAATCCCAGTGTCAGGGACAAACCCCATGGGCTCCAGCATGATTTCTCTGGTTTAGATCAGGTTCACCAGTCTGAGTTTAACTAGTGAATTGCAAAATCAGATAAACACTTTAAACTTGCCTGCTCATAAAAAATAATTTTAAAAGACTGCTAACCACAATAACAAAGTTCTGAGCTTGTATTAACTAAGGTGGACATTCCTCCAGCCTTGCCAAAGTACAAATCCACACTGAAGGGCACAATAAGGTGGAACTCAATGTCAAGTCCATGCCATAAGAAAAAAAATTAGCAATCTGACTTTTGACTTTTGATTTTCCTCATGTGTTTTGACTGCTCCTTTAAAGCCCAAGCCAGCAGCCCCTTGGTAATTTGTGATGCTCCAGAATGACAGCACATCACTGCAGCCTGCAGTAACTCCTTGTGCTACCTTTTCCATGGAGTTCATCATGTCCTAGTTCCATGTGACAGCTGCATATTGTACAGATCCAGTGAGGCAGCAGGGATGGTTCCCACTGCCTCTCTCAGGCATTTCTCAGATCCTCCTCTGTTGCCTCATTTAAACGAGGAGTTTCCTTTGTTAGGAAGTAAATAATTATTGAAGCCATTGAACGCACTGAGAATTAATTCTAGCTGCTCCCAGCACTTTGACCTATACTGAGACAAATCCACAGAAAAATGAGCTTTTGCTTTTGGATCCAAAAAGCGAAATAATGTCAGCAGAAGGTCACTGGACATCAGCTCCAAGCTTGTACTGAGGGGTGAGATTACCCTGCAGGCTGTACGTGGAAAACTTGTGTAATTCAGGGAGTAGGAAGAGTCAGAGCAGAAGGCAAGAGCTGGGTAAGCCTGACCCAAGGAAGCTGAGAAGGATGTCTCCACTTTTGAACACAAGTGGAGATGGCTGAGCAAAGGAGAAATATGAAAATAAAAAGGAAATGTCAGAAGAGTCTGCTGTACCTGCTAAAGGTGAAGTCGTGGGAGGGCTGAGCAAAGTTTGCATTGAAAAGTGGGAAACTTTGCAGGTGAAACTGAATATCAGATCTGGTGCTGCACAGGGAGGGCAGGATCTGACAAACTGAGGGGCAAGAAACCTCATCCACACATCAGCCAGCTCAGTGAACTCCAGCTGATGATGCAGGAGCCTGAGAGACCCCAAACCCAGCCCAGGAGCACAGGCAAGACGCCAAGGGCACAGAGACATCAACCCGAACTGCTGTACATGGCTTGTTCTGACCCAGGGCATGCAGATGCCCCAATTAGCTCTGAATTCTCCCAGTCAGCTCTGTTTGTCCAGGGCAGCAGACTGTGACCTGCAGCACAGGATTGGGAAGCACTGAGGAAGGATCAGCTAAAACCAGTTTCACTTACAGGGCTGGAGCCAAAGCACCACAGAAAACCAGAGATCCCTAGAAACATTTGTAACTCAATACTTGAAACATGAATATAACGAATTTATTAATATATTTTTTCATATAAATGCTACAAAATTCACAATTTTAAGGACAGAAAGAACTGTTATGACCACCCTGTCTGACCTACAGCCACGTGTATTGCTACCTAATCAGCCCTTTTGTATGTAAATGACAAATTGTTTGCATGCAAATGCCACTGCCTGCTATGTTTTCTTCTTGCTTTAGAAAGAGAAATGCTATGGAAATTGCCACCGTGCTAAAAAGAATTGAAATGCATACTAATCAGCCTTATTCTCCCAGCTATACCAGCTATAATTGGAACAGTAACAAATAAAAAGGCAACAATCAGCAGTGGACAAAATTTTCTATTTGAATCAGAGCCCCAAGTAAAATTATTATTCAGCTGCTTTTCAAAATTTTGGAACCTCTTACGTCTGGCGAAATTGGGTTTGAAACTGTGAATGAACAGTGACTTTTCACTAATGTGAAATATTCAAGATCTTCTCTGGAATTTCAATTGCAAGAAAAATATGCTGAAAGAGAATGGGAAGGAGCCATTATCATAAAAAATATCTGTTCTCTGTGTGCACTGGATAAATGTTTGAGTGATTCTCAGTTCCATCAGGCTGGTGATCCCTGTGGCTCCTGCAGGGTGAAACGGGAGGGTTTGATCAGTGCTCTGTACATTCTGAATTAACCTGGCAGCCTTCAGCATATTGGTCCTCCTTGAGAAACAGCTGCCAGTCATTGCTGCCTGGGCAGGAAGTGTCCCAGAATGAAGAAATGCACTAAAACCCTGGCTTGAATGGTGATCTGCTAGGAACTGAGTGATGCTCAGAGATCCTCCACTGCACCAGGCTGTGCTCAGGTCTCTGAAGAGAATGACATTGAGTCCTAGGATTGAATCCCCACATTTCAGCTGTGTTTTCCATTGCTGATGAGACCATTCTTAATTTCTAAATGCTATTCAAACTCTTGTATTTGCCTCAGGATCTCTCTTTATCAAATTAAACTATCTCCAAAAATTAGGGATAAACTTTTTGAATGTCATTTTCCCCCAGCAATTTAAAGGTTGCAGTTTTCACCTGCTGCTTCCATCAAAGTTTTCCAGTCACCTCTATGAATGAATGTACAAAGTGCACAGAAGATGCAGGCAAGTCTATTTAGAGTATTTCTATACTCTAAAAAAGTCTGGGAATCCTTATTTGGGTGTTGGCACAGTTACAGGTATTTTGCTTGGGCAATGAAAATGTATTTATTTTTGGTTCAAATGCCAGCCAACTTTGCACAAGCTCCATTTCTTTTGTTTGCCTTGCAATGTCTATACATATATATATATATATATAGAAACCAACAAAAACTTAGTTGATAAAAGATGAAAGGAGTAGCAGAGTTATTCATTCAACAGCCAAGATCTGTGAGATAATTACTTTAAATCAAGAAGGGACAGACCATTTAAATTTATGACTTAATGCCGACACATGCATGTATTAATAAAACAGTTAGCATTAATGGAAATAGGGTTTAGTCTCCTGATTCCAATAGAGCCATCATTTCTGCTTTCCACTGAACTAATGACTTAGCCTTGGCAGAATGATATGTGTGCATGTATTTAACTATTTAACTTAACCACTGAGACCAATTAATGTGTTTCTGAAGTTTGATTTTATTTAAAAGTATATATCAGCAGCCTCACTGGGATCAAAATTATGTTGAACCAGAGTTTATATGGCAGCAGTTTAACCTTAAGTGTGACTCTCTTCCTTGGAATAGCTGATGTAAAAGGAAGAGCACTAAAATGTGGGCAGAGGCAGCAGCTCCTGCTTGGGATTGGCATTGAGTTAAGGAAGTTTTAGCGTCCCAGGCTAGCACAGACTGTGTGATTAGGGGTTCAGTGGACAGGAATGGGGGCTGAGAGAGGCACAGCACGGATTTACTGCCTAGCCTGGCTTGGAGAACAGGATCCAGGAACAAACTCAAGCACAGCTGATTACAGCAGGCTGACTTCAAACTGGGACTACTCACAGGGTAACAAAACCTGCACCAGTTACACCATTCAGACACTGGGGGATTAAATGCTCAGTGCTGTGCAGCTCACAAACACAAAATTCTCTGTTTCAAAGGATTATTGAATATAATTCCTTCTGCTCATCACTCCGTTCTTCACCTGCACAGGCTGGTGTGCTGGCAGCACACTGGGGGCTCATGGCAACAGTGTCCGTGGGCACTGACACAATTTAACAAAACTTAACTGCATTTACTGCCTAGATGGGCATTTCCTGCAGCAGACATCCACCTATCAGTGTCCTGATCAGTTTTGTCTGCTTTATAATACTCCATAATCCACAGCTGCGTGTTATGTTAGTGTATCTCCAATGTGGCCACAGCCTACCTGTTGATGAACAACTAAATCATCATTATAATAAGGAAGTGTATTTGGAAAGCTCTTGCTGCACTGTTCACCAATCACTCTGGAAAATCCTGGCTTCTCTTTTACATTCAGTTACTTGGTCCTTTTCCTTTAATCCATTTACATTGATTTCTACTACTCCAACTCTGCCTGCCATTGCATTGCAATTAAGAATTCTGATGAACCCTTGCTGATTCAGAAGGGAGAGGGCTCTTACTCACTGCCAGACTTGGGAGAAAAAAAACAAAAAAACAACAACCACACACAAAAACCCCTTAGAATTCGCTTAAGCCAGCACTTTAAAATCGAGGAACTAAATTATGGCTCGTGGAGCCAGCAGAGCTCAGTGGGACAGGGATGCCTGGGAGCCACCGCACCACCCAAGCCGTTCTGGAAGGAGCCCTGATGCTTTTGTAGGGGAAAACGAGCCATAATGTCACCTTCCCCTTGGGCACTGCTCAGCAGCACGGCTGGCGGCTCCAGATCCGCGTCTGAATTCCTGCTGGCTGCCGAGGCACCGCTAATGTCCCTGCTAATGTCCCAGCCATGCGGAATGCTCTCGGCAGAGCCTCGAGCAGCGCTGGCAGCTCCAGGTTAGCCTCCCACCCTGAGCAGCTGAAGGGATGGATGTTCCCTGCCCTGCAGCACGGAGCACCACCAGGGCTGCTGTGCTCCTTCCCCTGCACTGGAGCCACTAACACTCTCACCAAGGGTCCTTCCTCGAAGAGAATTCTGAATTCATATCTTCTCTCAGGCCGTTGACAGGCAAGTGTACAGCTGTCATGGCTCTGTGGTGCCTGGGATTGGTGTCAAAGTTGTAGGCAAGAATTTGGATCAGGTGCATGAACTTCTCTGGCTGCAGCCAGTGGATAATCTGCAATATTGTAGAGTGCTGCACTCTGCTATTTATGGGACATCATTCTGATACACAGGACTGTGGTCAAATCAAAGATCCAGGCTGTGGCAACACTCCAAACTGGATGTCTAGAAAAGAACATCAGGAGAAGGCAGGTGGAATAAGCCTCTCTCCATGCCTGCATGGTATGGTCATGTATGTCCTTGCTGGGCAGCATCCAGCATGGAAGGGCTTTGGAGCAGCCTGGTCTAGCAGAAGCTGTCCCTGCCCACGGCAGGAGGAGGAAGGAAATGATCGTTAAGATCCTTTCCAACCCAAACCATTCCGTGATTCTGTGGGTAGTAACATCTTTTGTGTTCCAAAAGGTGCTGCATAATATATTGAAGTGATTTGGACCAATCTGCTTTTCTCAGTTCTTCAGCTGTAAGCTCCACTGACCTGGATGTGTACAGACAAAACCAGACTAATTTGGCCTAATATGTCTTTTTTTTATTTCTTCTCCCGTCAAGGATATCTTTATAAGATCTCTCAAACCCATTAACATCTCTGAAAGAAATATTTTTCTCTGTATCATTTTTTTCAGCCTTTAAACTCTTGGCATGGCATGAACCGACACTGCCTTTGAAAAGAAAGAGAGAGAGCAAACCCTTCCAAGAGGGGGCTCAAGCTGTTATTCCACACCCAGACTCCAGCTGTGGAGTCAGCTTGTTTGCAGACAAGGCGGACTTCCAGTATCCCAAAACTCCGCCAGGGAGCTGCGGTGCTGCCGCAGGTGAGTTAAACCCCGGGGCGAGGGGAGCATGATGGAGCTGGGAATGGCCCCGCATCCCGCGGGATGATCCCGGTAAGGATCCAGCCCCGCATCCCGCGGGATGATCCCGGTAAGGATCCAGCCCTCCATCCCGCGGGATGATCCCGGTAAGGATCCAGCCCCGCATCCCGCGGGATGATCCCTGTGCTGGAATGGCCCCGCATCCCGCGGGATGATCCCGGTAAGGATCCAGCCCCGCATCCCGCGGGATGATCCCGGTAAGGATCCAGCCCCGCATCCCGCGGGATGATCCCGGTAAGGATCCAGCTCTCCATCCCGCGGGATGATCCCGGTAAGGATCCTGCTCCGCATCCCGCGGGATGATCCCGGTGTGGATCCAGCCCCGCATCCCGCGGGATGATCCCGGTAAGGATCCTGCTCTCCATCCCGCGGGATGATCCCGGTAAGGATCCTGCTCTCCATCCCGCGGGATGATCCCGGTAAGGATCCTGCTCTCCATCCCGCGGGATGATCCCGGTAAGGATCCAGCCCCGCATCCCGCGGGCAGCACTGCCCTCTGCTGCCCGCCTGCGGCACTGCAGCCCAGCCCGACCCAGACGAGCCCAAGGCATCCAAGCCCTCCTTCCCCTCCAAGCCCTCCTTCCCCTCCAAGCCCTCCTTCCCCTCCAAGCCCTCCTTCCCCGCAGAGAAACTCAGCGAGGGGATAAAAGGGATAAAAGCACTCGCACGGATCGATCAGCTCACGGCCTAAGAGGCTTCAGCATCGAAACACTACACAGGACTGCTGCAGTTCCTCCTAAAACAGTTTTACTCTATGTCCAGATATGCCAAACCAGATGACTACAGTGCTCCTTGACCAGTAAAAGATAACATAGCTGACATAAAAAGATATAGGTGACATAAAATGATCATAAAATCCTCTTAATTCACCCACACAAAGCGCCCGACCCAGTCTCCATTTAAATCAATGGCCATCTCGTCATTGCTGTCCCCAAGCCTTGGGTTGGCCCCAACAAAGAACAATGAAAGCTGAAGTGCCATTAAAAACATACAAATGGCTATGGTATAAGAAATTATACACAGATTTTAGCTTAAACTGCTGGTAGAAGAACTCAGACACACAGACACACAAAAAGTCCAGGAAGTATGTTGCTAAACTGTTTCAAATTAATTGATTCCAGATGAGACATCTGCTTCTCACACACTGAAGGTATTTCGCTAAACATCCAGCTCACAAAATGGATTCAAAATTCATTTAGGGGGTTCACCAAGAAGAAGAGATGCTAGTTTTAAGTTTGAGATTACTTGAAATTTCTATGATTTCTGAGCTGGAAATAGCTCCATTGTGGAATTCTCAGAACTAAAAGGTTTGTTTGTCAAGTTAGGCTCTTATGTTACAGCAGTTGCAGAAAATAAAAATGTTAGTCTCAGTCTTCTGTAACTCTGAACTTCACATATGTTCCTTACACTAAATTAAATGTGTCAGATGTTGTCAGAATAGCATATTAATTGAAGCTGAAATCAAATGATGTACTTTAAAGCATTTTATCAGATAAATCACAGAAATCACTCCAATCTTTGCTCCAAGTTTCCCCATATTGTTATGCAGAAGAAAAATTAATTTAGCTGTCCTATCTCTCAATCAACCATTTCTACCCATATTTTCCCCTGAAAGTGCTGCTGATAAATCGCAGTGACTTACCTCATCCCTTGGCATGTCCTATTGTAGCAGCATTTCTGCTAATGAACTAATCTAGTTCCTACTGATTTTTTTTGGACAGGCAGCACATATAATTGTAGCAAAGTTAAAGCTGATGTACAGAAGTCTCTAAATAGCATTCTCTGTCCATGCTCATTCTCTAATGTGCAAGGCTGAGGTGAAAAAAAATTATCTTATTCCAGGGCCTAAGAACAAGAGCCTGCCAAAGAAAGATGTCCTTTAGGTAAAATTTTCCTAAAGGACTTCCAATTCTTTCACTGAAGATCTCATTCTTAGTTCTGTAACTTCATTTTGTTCTTCTGCAAGAAGCAGAACTGCTTTTGAACTACAGCCAGGAACTTCTGTTTTCTAGAGCATAGACTTTTCTAGACTCAGAAATGTGCTAAAAGAATGCCTTGTGTGTTAAGGCATGAAGCTCAAACCAGACCTTCTGCTCCCAGTTTCCTCCCTCTCCCAGCGACACGAACTGTGCAGCTCTACCATGGATCTGCTGCTCCTGAGCCAACATCTGCAGCTCCACTGCCATGGACCTGTGCATATCTCTGCTTAGAAAATCAGCCAAAGCAGCGAGCACAAGCATCGATTTGTGTCCCAAACCTCAGCGGACAGACCTGACTGAGGCAGATGTCAGATTAATTATTGCAGGACTTCTACACTGGAAGGCAATTTATTCACCGGGATGCGTTAGAAAAAGAGAACAAAGTATTTACCTGGAGAATCACACAGACTTTGGAAACATTGAGGCAGACGGAAGAGCAAGGGAGAGGGAAAGAGATGGACATCCAGCAGCGCCTGAGTGCGTGCTTCCCTGCTTCTGAGGCTGTTAGTGCCTCTCTTATTCAACAGTTCCATTATTAAATAATGAAAAACATATAATTTCTTAATAGAGAGGCACGGAGTCTGTGAAAACCTTATCGTATCACCATCACAAATCAACAGGAAGAAAGTCTTTCCCAGGGAGTTGCTAGTAATTGGAACGTGAAAAAGAAATGAGCATTCTCCTCATAAAGGGCCAATTTCTGAATTAGTGACCTCATTTACTAAAGAGGTTCCTTTGTCACAGATATCTGGGTAGGTAAATACTGTGTTACACAGCCACTCTGTCCTTTGTAGCAGCGGTACAAAGAAGCTCTCCCAGCATATACTGGTTCTCTCCTCACCAAATGAATATTTAAAAGAGTAGACAATAAAGGGGGACTTCTATAGGAGGTAAAGGCATTTGTATCATGATGTCAGACTGCTATATGTGCTCCCGAAGGGCTGCACAGGAAGCACTTTTATTCTAAACTTAATGGTATTTATGGGGACCCGCAGCCTGATCTATTTTACCTTTCTTGGGGATGTGCTTATGCATGCATCACCCAGGAGTCTAATGCTTTTTGGACTAGCCCGTGTTAGAGACAGATACCATTTTGGTACCTTGTGAATAGTAATGCGTTTGAAAGCCAGCAAAATAAATAAATAAATAAATAAATAAAGGAGGAGGGGAAAGGGTATAAATCAAAGTCTTTGCCTTTTGCATTCTGGCTAGAGTATCCTTCATTTCATGCACTCCTAATTCCTGCATATCCATTTCGTGCCTGGGAGCTACGGCGCAAGTAAAAGATTTTCAGTCTGGGGCTTTCGGCATCTGTTTCTCCGGAGGAACATTTTAAAACGGCCAAACGCTCGCCCTCCCCCTCCCCGCCCCCGAGCAAGAACTGAAGGGAAGGAGGAAGAAAAAAAAAAAAAAAAAAAAATCCAAAGCTCCGTCTGGCAGAGCGTTCTGCTTCTCCCTCCGGAGAGCCGAGCGCGCCCCGGGGGCCCCGCGGCCGCCGCAGCACCGCACCGCACCGCTCCGCACCGCACCGCACAGCTCCGCACCGCACACCTGCCCGGCCCCGCTCCGCTCCGCCGTGCCCGAGCATCCCCACTGCCGAGCTGCCGGACACGCTCAGCGCTCGCTGCCCGCCGCTCGCCTTCCCTGCGCCTGTCCCTTTCCCCTTGCGGGGCTCCGCCGCTGCCCGCACCGCTCTCCCCGCACCGCTCTCCCCGCACCGCTCTCCCCGCACCGCTCTCCCCGCGGCTCCCCCGCTCACCTGCGGGTCCGGCGGGGCTGGCGGCGTCCCTTGGCCGCCCGCGGAGCAGGGAGACGAGGCAAGTCCCATTCACAAGTAGCCGCGGAGCGAGCACGGCAGCATCTTCAGCCTATTACACTCCAGCGGCAGCGGCTGCTGAATGAGGCTCCGAGCTAGTGGCAGGAATTAGAAAGAGGGAGGGAGGGGAAAGGGGAGAGGGAGGGAGAGGGAGCAAGGGGAGTGAAGCAAGATTAGAGGAAGGGAAAAGCGGGAGGCTGTTGCTTCGTCTCGACTGTGCTCTCCCTTCCCCCCAGCCCGGGGGAGCGCAGCCCCCTGCCCTGCCCAGCCCTGCCCAGCCCAGGGCTCCCTGCTGCCCGCGGCCACAGCCTGGGCTCCGAGGGGCGAGGGGAGGAGGAAGGGGCCCAGGGCAGCTCTGCCGTGCCCAGGCAGCCTGTTCCCTCCCCGCGGGCCGCTCTGCACCCTCTCACCCACGGGCACGGCTGCCAGGGGCACGGGGACCCCCATCCTGCTGCTGCCCTGGCTGTCCCTGCCCTGTCGCCTGTGTCCGGCCTGCCCAGGACACCCAGACCCCGCGGGTCCGAGCGAAGGGCTGCCCGGCTGTCCCCTCCCCACGGCACAGGCACCGAGCCGCCGGGCTGCACGCAGAGCCAGCGTTTTATACTCCATCCTGCCATGGCTCCTGTCAGGGGCAGACATTTGTCCAGGAATAAAAAAAGACAAAAAAAAAAAAAAAAAAAGGGAAAAAAAAGGAAAAAAAAAAAAAAAAAAAGACAAAGTTCCTCAAGCATTTCTGGATGTGGAAAAATCTTGGTCTCTTACAGCTCAGAGGCAGAGGCTGAGGCCAGGCCTGGGGTGGAGGGGGACATTTTCCTTCTCAACCACTCCTGCCCCAGCGGCTGCCCCTCTGCCCCTCGCTGTTCTCACCTGCAGCGATTGCCAGGTGGGCTGAGCTCAGGAGCCCAGGGAGGAGCAGCCTGAGCCCAGCGCCCACCCGAACGCAGAGGCAGCACACAGCCCGGCAGAGGCTCAGGTGAGCCTGCAGATCCCCTCTCTCTCATCCCTCAGCATCCATCGTGTGCCTGTGAGCACAGCCTGTGCCATCTGTGTGCCTGTGCAGCGGGGCAAGGAAGGATGCAACACGTGGCCCCTCTGGAATAAGGATTGCATTCACTGCTGGAATAAACCTGGTACCTCTTTGTGAGGAGAATCTGCCCATCCTCGGGCAACCCATCCCACTGCTCGCTCCCCAGGCCTCAAGGCAGCAGTGCTGCTGCTCTGGGACCACACCACCCAGCCCTGGAGAACAAGGCTTTTATATTCTGTGGTTAATTAGCTCTGCCAATAACTCCAGGCAAAGGGGAAAAAAAAAAAATTGGCACAAAAGCTGCCACTGTACAAACAAAGAATTTGGAAGGAGGAAAGCTGATAAACAATGCATCCTTAGGAGGCCGAGGCGCACTGAACGTAGCGCAGTGGAGCACTAAGTCACTGAATTGTTTAGCTTAGAAAAGCCCTGTAAGATCATCAAGTCCAACTGTTCTCCCAGCACTGCCAAATCCACCACTAACCCATGTCCCTAAGTGCCACATCCAAATATCTTTGAGTGCTTCAGTCACCACTTCCCTGGACAGGCCCTTGACAAGCCTTTCAATGAAGAAATTTTCTCTAATAGCCAATCTAAATCTCTCTTGGTGCAACCTGAGGCCATTTTCCCTTGTCCTGTTTCTTGTTACTTGGGAGCAGGGTCTGACCCTCACCTGGCTGTGACCTCCTGCCAGGGAATTGCAGAGAGCTGTAGGGACAGAGAGCCTCCTTTTCTCCAGGCTAAATAACCCCAATCCTGCCCCATGCCCCAGGGAAACAGCAGGAGCCTTCTGGCTGCAGAGCTGGGCCTTGGAGAATTAAGGACAAAAATGACTTCAGAGAGAGGCTGAGGGTGGCATTTCAGTTCAGAAAGCCCCAGGAACAGCCCTGGTGTGCCATGAGGTGGGGGGATGTGGGGCAGTGCCTGGAGCACAGACACAGCCCTTGGGGACACACCTGGGGACAAGGGCAGCAACCATGGTTGGGACAGCCAGGAACAAACCCAGAAACACCCCAGGGACTGAGCTGAAAGCATGAGGTAACAGCACAGCAGCCTGATTAGCCCTGACGTATTAAAGGGCTCTATTTTGTAGGAATGGGGCTGTGGGACTAAGGCAATGTGTTTCAGGAGTGGGTTTGGAGAGACAATTCAAGGAGCAATAAAGGCCATCAAGATATGAAACATGCAAAGGATCACTCAAGAATATTTTTCGGGAGATGTGGATGAGGAAGGAGGGTGGTGCATATTAATTTGGAACAACTTTGTCAAGCAACTGGTTTTGGACAGAAAATTTGAACAGCAAGTATGTCTCAAAATTGATCCTATAGATCCAATCCAAACCTGTTGCCTTTAATGGACACCTGTCAATCTCCTGATGATGGTGGAAGCATTACCACTCAGTTTTGTCATGGACACACTGCAGCACCAGTGAGCTCTGCCAAAATTGCCACTGAGACCTGAGAACTGGCTGGGCACATTTTCCCCTTTTCCCTTCTCTTGCTGACTCTAGCAGCATGGTGGAAGGGATGACTTTTGTAATTCTCTTTTTTTAAACTGCTGAGATCAGATTTTTTTTGAATATAAAGGAAATGTGAAAGCAATTTCAATCTAATTAAGCATATACAATAGGTACCCATAATATTCTCCAGTCAAAGAGCATATTGATCTATAATGAAAGGTTTCATTAATTCCATTCAAGGACGCACGTTAACAAATGAGTGCAGTAACATCTGATCTGGAGAGAGCCTTGTATCTTCCCTTCCTTCTACACTGAAACCTCAGCGTAAACTAATCAGATTCTGCTTTTATTTTTCTCATTTGTTCATCTTCCCATAGGATCTATAGATAGATAGTCCTTATCTGCAAACAAAATGGAAGCAAAACTCCTGCTGGAATCTGTGTGTTTGTACCTCTGGCTAAGTCCCAAGGCTGATTTCCTGAATAACCACTATGGAATTAATTTCACCTACCTCAAGCCATTTTAAAATTGAGTATTTACAGGCTGTCTGTAATAAAAGTTTGGTTAATATCAATAACCAGTCCCTCTAACTGGGACAGGCCACCAACTAGAGATGCCTCTCTGTATCCCAAATAAAGACTAAAACCTCCCTACAGGAATATTTCTCCCTACAGGCTGGAATCTGCCAGCCAGAGCAGATAAGGCAGGACCTCCTCATTCTGTGAGACACAGAAAACAAGGAGTGGTCAAACCCAAACCAGCCCATGATGCTGATAAATGGTGACATTTGGAATATTCCCTTCAGCCACTGCAGTTCTCATTGCAGCAGTTCCACACTGTCCTGCCATCGTTCCAGGAGAGCACAAGGAATGGCAGCAGGTCATGGAGAGGAGGGAAGGGCATGGGAAGGGGATGGGAAGAGGATGGCAGCCTGGCCTGGCTGCAGAGCTGTCCCATTGATTCCAACCACTGCTCATAAGTGAGCTCACATCCTGCCCAGGCCAGACCTGGAGATTCCCACCACACACAAGGACAAAGAAAAGAGGATTCACCATTCCCAGTTTCTGCTGGTTGGTGACTCCTCTGCTGCACAGCCCTGGCTGGAGGTAACCATGAATGGCACATTGACCCAAGCTAAACTCAGGGAGGGCAGTGTCACATTCACTGCTGGGAAAGCTTTCTAAATATAATTGTCTGCTCTCCTCACAAAATGTTCTCTGCACCCCCAAAAACCAGGCTGAGCTCTCCTGCTGCCAAGGAAGGCATGGGGAGCAGCAGGGGAGCACACTGGGGTTAGCATTTCCAGCTGCTTGAAACCTGGAGTCAGTGTCAGACATAAATAAAGGAAGTTTATACATATTTTAAACAGTATTTGTTTTTGCATATCCATATATTTAGGTTAAGAACATCTGTGATAACAAATCCATGAAATGTAAAAAAAAAAAAAAGGTTTCTTTTCTACTGTGGGGTTACAGAAACTGAAGTTTTTTAAAATTATGCTTTTTGCCAGGTAAATTAACCTTTTTGTTTGATACTAAGCTGGCTGCTTTGTTTTCTAAGCATCTGAAGGGGTACCTGCACTTCTGCTAATTGAATTATTGTTCTAGAAAATTCTGAGTTCAAGAATTAAAGGTTAGAAAGGTACTGCAAGTTTAAGTTGTACATTTGTATTGGGATGCACAATAAAGTTTGAAATGTGAATTTCAGGAACTGAGTTCCAAAAAGCCTTTAGCAACTCAAAAGAATTTATCAATACCCCATTTGCTCACCAGCTTGGGTACATTTTCACAGTAAGCAAGAAAAAAACTTCTTTCCATCTCTTCTGACCCTGTTTTCTGCAGGCCCCACCAGCCCTGTTTGCACTTGGCTTTTCCAACACACACTCTTCCCTCTCAGCTCCCTTTCACAGACCTGCAATTTCCTTCACTTTTCTTCTCACCTGGAAAATATTAGAGATTTAAGAGGCACATGAGTAGCATATTGCTATCTGCAGGAGCTGGGAGCTCAGGGAGAAGCAAGAGAGTGAAAGAGAAGCTAAGGTTTAAGGTAAATGATATTCCACACAGTCACAGTCAGAACAAAGTTTTTTATTCAAAATGCCCTTCAATTTCAGTGTCATTTTGCTAATGAATCAAAGCAAAATTTAATTCCTATGTGGAAGCATGAAAGGTAGCCAGGATTGAAACAGAGAAAAAACCTTGTTTTTAATAATGCCAAAAAAAAGGGAAACTAATTAAAGCCACAATGCCAGCCCAGTGAGAAGACAAGTGTGTAAAAAGAGTATGACTAACAAAAGTGTTTTTCTTGTGGCGAGGAAGCAAGGCTTTTGCACAATAAATAATGAACAGCTCAAAGCAGCTGCTACCTAAAGCCATTTTTTCCAATAACAAATGTCTTCCTTGTAGAAATATAAGAATACAACAACATGTGTTTACTTGAAAAAGGTTAAAACAAAGGCAAAACCACCAGGGTTAAAACAAATATACACAAAATAACTGATACGGAATCTCCACAAAGTTAGCAATGCAAACATTTTCCTGGGGTTGGATTTGAAGTGTTGAAACCTGGAGGGAAAAGGAAATTTTGATGTAGGAAGAGGATTAAAGTCAAAACAAACTGAACTGTGGAAATAGCCCAATCGTAAACAGGGGTTTTGGGGGTGGTTTTTAAATTTCAGATGTGCACCTGGAGCTTCTGGGAAGGGCACTGGCTACACTGATAAACCATCAGCTGGAAACACCCATTCCTAGTGGAACAGCTATTCCATGGAGATGGAAATCCTCCCCTTCAGCCAAACCCAGGTGTCCAGACCTAGACACAGAACAATCACCTTCCTACCCAGAAAAACCAGCAGAATGGAGTCTAATTTCATTTAGGCTGCAGTAGAGAAAAGCCTATTTTTCAGAGACCTTTTAAAGCTTGGTCTGTTTATATTAAGGCTTTGGTGGGAGAGCTGCCCTCATCACTTTGTTTTATAAAATCTGAGGACATTTGGCAATGTATGGACATTTAAACATTCCTGTCACTGAGCCTTGAGATCATCTTACCCTCATCCAATCCTCTGTTTTATTCAGTTTTCTGATGTGGCTAGTAACTGATGTGATTGCAGCAGCTTTCTGACCATCATCCCATTTCTTCACCTCTGCTGTGAAGCAGTGCAGACTGGGCAAGACTGGACTGGTCAGCTTTTGTGGCCTGAAGAGCTCTCTCATGCATGGGAGGTCTCCAGGAGCACTGAGACACTTTTGGTGGCCTTGAATTACACACTTGGCCCCATCAGGGATCAAGCCCCAGCTGGGTGATTTTTACCACACTGAAGTGGATTATCACAGAGAACATTATTTATAAGGACAGTAATTCAAAAATGCTGTTTACAAAGGGTCTGCTGACCAATGTAGATTCACAACTATAGTCTATTTATAGCTTCAACCGAGTACCCAAAAATTACAGCACAAAGAATCCAGGGGGAAAAAAAGGCCTAAATGGGTGAGTCAGACCGACCTCATAAACTTTTCAATGCAGCAATGGCTTTTGCTAATAAGTTCTTTAGAAATGCAGATACTAAAATTAAATTTCTCGTTTAGACAAGGTATTATTTAGTTAGGGTCTTGAGGCTCATTTGTTTCTGACACTGCACATTAAAAGGAAGAAATGCATTTCTGTGTGTATGTGTGTGAACACACAATAAAGGACAGGCTGGGAATGAGAGACTGGGGAGAAGGGAAGGGAAGGGAAGGGAAGGGAAGGGAAGGGAAGGGAAGGGAAGGGAAGGGAAGGGAAGGGAAGGGAAGGGAAGGGAAGGGAAGGGAAGGGAAGGGAAGGGAAGGGAAGGGAAGGGAAGGGAAGGGAAGGGAAGGGAAGGGAAGGGAAGGGAAGGGAAGGGAAGGGAAGGGAAGGGAAGGGAAGGGAAGGGAAGGGAAGGGAAGGCTGGATGCCCAGTTGGATCTGGGCAGGGCTATCCCTGTCCTGGATCCAGCAGAGCCATCCCTGTCGTGGCTCTCAGCCCCAGCAGCACTCACTGAGCCAGGCAGGGATTGTCCTGCTCTGCTCTGGGCTGGGGCAGCCTCACCTCCAGCACTAGGGCAGCTCTGGGCACCACGAGGTCCAAAAGCTCCAAAGCTGCTGCACTGATTATCCTTGTGGGTCCTTTCCAAGCCCGGATATTCCATAATTCAGTGGTTCTGTGATTCTAACTGTGCGTTGGGCACTGTCTGCTCAGGCTGCAAACAGGATGATGCCTCCGAATATATCCCTCTAATGTAGTCAACTGATAGCTTATTAATTTATCTTGTTAGAAAACAAGTTAAAAAAAACCCACTGCATCTTCCTGGAGAGCATGCACGGCTTGTACACACATCATTTGACAGTGAGATATAGCACAGCTAAATAGCTGGTAATAATTATGCCTTCTAATTCCAGTTCTCAATGTCAGTTATTTTGTGCAGGACACGCTGTACAATTAATGATTCTATGTCTTCCAAAATCTAAGAAAAATATATATCAACTTCACAGTTTTTCATTTTCTTCCATTTTCCTGCGTTTTGTCTAATGAAATCCCGTTTGATTTGTTAGAATGTACTTCAGCTAGGACTATTCTTTCCGTGTGTGTTGGCCACATGCAGCAGCAGTGTGTGAGCAGCCGTGGCCATGCCCAGGAAGATTTGAAAGAGAGTGATGTCCCTGCAATCTCCCTGCTCACCCTCCTGTGCTGATGAACACCAGGCAGTCATGCTTATCTAGCACAAAGATCTCTCTTCATTTAATGCCCACAGCCTGAGATAGTCAATCTCGCCCAGCGTGCGCCTCGAGTATTTCAGATTGTCACTGGGGATTTTTGTCTCTGTCCCCAAGCTGTTCCAGGTACCAGGAGCTGGGAGTTACTTATCTCTCCACATAAGGCCATAATCAAAGAGGTTTTTACATCTGTACATGAATAGCCATGATCCAAGAGACCAACCACTATCATGTTCACTAAATAGCTATAAATTGTGCACAGACTAGCAAAATAATGGCAAAATTATAAAAATTTATCCATAAATCACATGCTGTCACTGCAGTCACATCTATCTGCTACTGAAAAAATCCACTGTGACTTTAATGGAGCAAAAAAGTTACAAAAAGATATATAGTTCGCTTCACTATTTAAAGTCCACAAGATTATAATTCTTTATTATTGATTGTATCAGGAGATAAAAATATAACAGACTTTAGAGCTTGTCAGATGAGTCACAACTAAAAACATCAGATGATTCACACAATAATCAATCACAAAACAAGAAAACAATCTCAGTTATTAAACTTGTTAAAAAAAATGGAATGGCACCTCTGTACTATAAATCTGCCACAAGCTTTAAAATTTCATTGATCACTCAGTGCAATCTTTTTAAAATCCTATGTATAATGTGACACCATTTTGCTTGAGCCCAGATAATTATTTGAAGAGTCTGCTGATATTTTTTCCCTGTATTTTCCAATAACACAAACGAAATATTGAATAACATTTTTCGTTCCCTCTACAAGTCATGGGTCATAAATCCCACTCAGAAAAGTGATGCCTGAAAATGAGAGGCAGGAAGCTCAGCCTTATTTATCTTTAATTCTCATCTAGATAGATCTTCTAACCAACTTCTGTGGCAAAAGTTGGTGTCCTTTAGGCATCTGCAAGAAGTCATGAGAATGCATTTCTGTTGCTTGGTCATTTGATGATTTTGGTTATTTGTTGTGTGCATTTGTTGATGGTTTTGAGTTTTTAAGAAAAAAAAAAGCAAACAACCCCACAAATCTTCTGTCGATTCCACAGAGGAGATGTGTTGCTGTTTGCCTTCCATTTTTCAAAATCAGGAGGTAGATTAACACAGATGTTTAATGTATCAAACAATGTCAGGTTTTTTTTCCAAGTGAAACATTGTGGGTGCTAAAAAATCGTGAAAAACATGCTCAGACTGTGCTGCCACAGTGTCAGATCCACCCAGGAGAAAAACATGTTCCATCTGAAGATCCAACGCACTGTTCCTACTAATTTAATCAACGGAGGAAGCTAAACTACGTATTTAAAATAGAAACAAATGGGAATTTCCTCATGGACTAGGCCTCTTCGGCCTCTGTTCAGGTTATACAACACAAAGCAATGCTTCACAGAAGCATTTCATACAATTTAACACAGCTGAATGGCTCTTTCCTAGGAGTATTGGAGAAAATTACATATGTTCTGGATCTGCAGAGCCCTTAATCCATGGAAAATGCTTTCATTTCCATAAGACCTACTCAGAGAAAGCCTCATCTTTATCCATTTTCCACTCCTGCCGTGTAGGAATGTGCAAGGAGCCTTCACCAAACTGTTTAGCATCTAGATGAACTCATTTCCATGGAAAGCAGGACCTGCAATGCTCTCCCGTGCAGAAACCTCTAAGAGGTTCTCTGGAGCTGCTTCTGTTTTTACAGATATATTGATTACTCTGACTCTCCTTAGCTGTCCTAAGAATCTCCTTGGAAAGGGGTGGCCTTCTGCAGCATTTCAGAATCCAGGGATGCTCTGTGTCCAACAGCAGGCACTGGGACCTGTCCTGAAGGGACCAAGATCCTGTCCCAGTTTCAAGAACACACCTAAAGGTTGTTAAAACGAGCCAGCTCTTACCTTCTTCAGATCTTTAAAGTCAGTTATTTCAATGGAGGTACAACCAGACTGCAAATAAAATCATGGATCTGGCACTGTGCCCTGGGCTTAGCCCAGCGTGGGCAGCAGGGCAGGAGGGAATCTGCCCCTGTGCCCCTCAGGTGAGAGCAAAGCTGCAGAGCTGCCCCAGCCCTGGGCAGCACAGCAAGGAGCTGGAGCTGCTGGAGAGAGTGCAGAGGAGGCAGCAGGATGAGCAGAGGGATGGAGCAGCTCTGCTGGGAGGAAAGGCTGGCAGAGCTGGGATTGTTCAGCCTGGAGAGGAGAAGCTTTGGGGTGACCTCAGTGTGGCCTTTTGGTGCCTGAAGGAGCTGCAGGAAAGCTGGAGAGAGACAATTGCCAAGGGCTGCAGGGCCAGGAGACAGGGAATGGCTTCCCAGTGCCAGAGGGCAGGGCTGGATGGGATCTTGGGCAGGAATTGTTCCCTGGCAGGGTGGGCAGGCCCTGGCACAGGGTGCCCAGAGAAGCTGTGGCTGCCCCTGGATCCCTGGCAGTGTCCAAGGGCAGCTTGGCCATTGGGGCTTGGAGCAGCCTGGGACAGTGCAAGGTGTCCCTGCCAGGGCTGGGGTGGCACTGCATGGGATTTAAGGTCCTTTCATTCTATCATTCTACTATTTTTATGGTGTCATACATAAAGCACACGAAAGTATAATATAGGCCTAGATATTTTCTATTTTTTTTTTTATGGTATAGTTTGGCATTGTTTTGGATATTTAACTGGACTGCACTACTTGTGGTAGAATATAGTATTTGAATGTTTTGGCTCAAGAATACCTGAAACAGAGAATTTAAGAACAATATTGATAACAGTCCTGTTTCCCCAAGAGTTAGATGTTTACACATTTAATGCCTGGATCCAAAATTAAAATTTTGGACTTCTATTGTAATATTAAAAGTAATAATAATGATGGTTACAACTGTCCAACAAGACTAAGGTTAGAAAAATATACCTGACTGTTTGAAGCTCCTGGTCATGCAGTGAAAAGAGAGATTATTTTTCTTTCATTGCAGCGATTCATGCAATGAAATGAATACTGTTCCTATACTGTTTCAGTATCTGTTCTGATGAAAACTTGACTGACAAAGACTCTATAGGAGAATTGCAAAATAAAGAGGCAAACAAATGAGGCAAAGAAGTTGGAGAACATTACTGATTAATTATTAATGTCACAAGTCTTCAGGTCAAGCTCAAAAAAAGCAAACAAACCTTTTGACTGGCAAAGATGAAGAAGCAAGAGCACAGGATTCAGAAACTTTCACACTTGCTCCTTCAACAAGCTAAAGCATAAGGATGCCATGCCAGATTCTGTTCCCATGCCATAAATCCAAAATAACACCATTGGCTTACTTAGATTTTACATTGACTTCAGGAGAGTTACTTTGAATTTACATCACTGTGGGATCAGGATCAAACTGCTGAGAGGATATTAAAAGGAGATTAAACATGATCTTAAACAGCGATTTCCCAGGAGATCCAAGGATTTTCAATTTGCAAGATTTTACAACTGTCTGAGAGTTGGATAAATTTCAAATGCAGTTGCTGATAAGAGCATTTGCAGCTGCCAAAAGAACGTGTTTTAAGGACCTGGAAGTTGGCAGAGAAGCTGAACATCATGGCAGAGCATAACAGAGCAAGGGAGATTGTGAGGGAAGGGAGATCCAAGAGCATTTTGGGGAGTACAGGGGAATTCCTGGATTAATTTCAGTCAGATATTGGATAGATCTATGCTCTGGTCACTCATTCAGTAATACTTTGAGTCTATATTTAAAGCAGGTATCAGATTTTGCTATCAAAGTCTACATTCAGCTGCCTGACTCCTGTTCAAGGTAGACTCATGCTGAGAGAAACTCAGAAAACTTTTAAATACTTTGGTCTGGGTTGGTTTGCTTTTTCCCAGGCACAAGATTAATATTCAGCATTTCCATGTCTGAATGCGGATTTCAGCCTTGATGCCTCATCTTGTTTTTCCTTCATTCATTAAACAGGATTTCTACAGAATTTGATGGAAAAACTAATTTTTGTCTGGAGGCCTGTGCTCTTGGGTCTCTGCAGCTGTAATTTGCAGGAAACTCTCAGAGCACCAGCGAGAGGAGCGCAACAATCCAATCTGTAATTCTTGAAACAGAGGATGGCTTTCATTTCGTTCAAATTAATTTCTCATCTGGCGTACGAGGGCACAATATCCATCTTGTGATGCTTTGAAAGTCATAGGCTCAGCTGATAAATTTTCCTGAATAAATGAGAATCCCAAAGAACTGATAAACAAACAATGGATTCTACTTCGGCGCTGAGCTACAGGTAAGAGATATAAGAAGGAATTAATGCTCCACTCCCAAACTATGTGTGCAATTCTGAGCAATGCATGTCCTTTAAACCTGCCTGTGCACATGAACAAACTGGGAAAATAACGTTGTGCAGATCTACTGATGCCTTTTGAGCACAACTGTAATGGTTCTGTACACCAAAGAATTGAATAAAACACACACAAGGCAGACATACAAATTTTTTTGTACCTTTAACCCTGAAAATCAAGCACTGTAAATCATCCTCTTCAGGGATGTGCTGTAGTAACTAAAGTATGCAGATCTTAAAGATACCAAGAGAATAATTTCAAATAATCTAAACTACATTCAGACATTATACATTAAACATGAAACATTATATAATGGGCTCATTTGAAGAAGTCTCCAAATCCTACTGCCCTTAAATTTGGCTGAGGAAAATCCTTAAATAAAGCATCTTCTCTAATTTGCAAGTGATTTTTTTATTGTTTGCACTTTATGATGGAACAGTGACCTAGTTCACATTTTATACAATTTTGTAGCACTTTTCCTGAAATAAAATGTAACTGAAATACACATGCAAGTAAAATAGTTTCAATTTATTGCCCAGAGCAATTACAGCCTGAAATCAGACAAAAAGGGGGCAGAGCCTGTTATTAAAAAACCAAAGTGTTCAGATGTCAATATAACTTCATCCTCTAGAAACAAATCTGCCACTAGGAAAAATAAACTGGGACTTTTCATTCATTGTAACTAAAATCCCAACAAGTGTTCCCCAGGTACTGAAGCTTGTCCCACATGACATTCCTGAGTTGTCCTTTAAATACAATTATTTCTGCATTATTTGTAGGTATATCCAAAACCTCCATGCATCTCACCTCCCTGTCCTGAATCAAACAGCCCTTGTGGCACCAAGTGTCTCACCTTGCAAAGCATTTGGTGCTTCAGCTTTTCCAATTAAAAGCCCAATTAGCAACAGGAATATTCCTTTTCAGCACAATATTCGGTGCCTTGTGTAATTTGGGCCTGAATTTGCATGTCTTTTTATCAGCTACAGTTTAAATTGTTCATTTCCATAATAGACTTACTGGAGGTTTTTTTTGTTGCTAGTCAAAATATTAAACTGAAGTTTTAAAAACAAATTATTGGTAAATTGACATAAAATCCAGTGTGCAAATGGGATTGAGACAAATGGAGAGTGGAAACATTTTAGAAAAGTCAAAACATTGTTTTAATATATTTTAAACAAAATGTGTGAAAATATAACTTATAAATGTAAACCAAAATGAAATGTAGCTAAAGTTAAATTTCTCAAACCTAAATGTTTAAAACCGTCTTTGAGCTGAATAAAGAATTTAGTTCAACTGTAAATACATTTTTGGAGTTTCAAAGATAATTCAAACAGAAAAAATGTTTAAATTGTTTCACTGAGAGAACAAAATGGAAAAAAAATCAGTTCCCAGTTCAACTAAGGTTTATGGGAACACCTATAAATGTTGGTATCAAGTAATATGATAATGACATGCACAGAAATATTCCACTGAACTTGTAAATGATGAAGTTCACTGGTTTGATAAAAAAGTATTTCAATGACCTTTGTTCCCCAGGATCTTATGGATAGGTTCTCATGCTAATGTATCCAGCATAAATATATTTTTATAATTTACATATTCCCAGGAAAAAAAAAAGAACAGCCTATTTTTACCTATCTCCATACATATTAAATAACTAAAAGGCAATGAAATGTGAAAAGGCAGCAGCTAAAATGTGTAAAAACAAACTTTTATGAAGATATGATCAGTTCTGAGCACAAATGTCAACCTATTCATGGTGCAGACTGCAAGACCTGTGAGGATTGATGAAGATGGCAAAGTGAAGGTCTGTCACAAGCAGTGCCATGCTCAGGATAATGAGGTCATCACACCACTGTGCCTTGTTTGAATGGAATTAACAGGGAAGACTCAGTGAGGGTCAAAATGCTGGGCTGCAATCACAGTCCTTGAAAGAACCTGTTGGAGAGCCTGAGCATCCCAATGGCAAAGAGAGGGGTTAGATAACCCATTGTTGCAAACTGCTGTGTAACAAGGAAATTAGAGAAATGCATAAAAATAAGAGAAAAATATGAGCATTAAGTGTTGTTTGTAACTACCTAATGTGGTTCATTCATAGAAACAAAAGCAGTGTCGTGGTTTGTAATATTCATGAGGAACACCCAGAAAAAGAGAATTCATTCATATGCCAAAACTAGACCTTTCCCTGATGACAGAAATAGGCATTTCCTGGGCAAAACCCAGAAAATCCATTAAACACAGGGATGACCTGAGTTGGTGGCTTAGATCTGGGAAGAGACATCATCTCAGTGCATGGAAGAGAAACAGAGAGGGGGAGTTTAGATGGGATCTTGGGCAGGAATTGTTCCCTGGCAGGGTGGGCAGGCCCTGGCACAGGGTGCCCAGAGAAGCTGTGGCTGCCCCTGGATCCCTGGCAGTGTCCAAGGGCAGCTTGGCCATTGGGGCTTGGAGCAGCCTGGGACAGTGCAAGGTGTCCCTGCCAGGGCTGGGGTGGCACTGGGTGGGCTTTGAGGTCCCTTCTAACCCAAACCACTCTGGGTTTCTATGACTCTAAGAGTTACCCATCTCCTTCCTGAAGATGAATACACAAAATGTCTCCAATGTATTTTTTGAAATATTTTGGAATTCCAGCAGAGGCAAGTGAAAGGAAATTTACCAATTTCATCAGATTCCCAACCATTTTAATCTACAGAATGATGATTGACATCAAGGAAATGGAAGAATAACTAATTTAAATTAAATTGTATCTCATGAATCTACACACTTCTGCCAATGTATTAAAAACTTACGCACTGCCACCTCAACAAACAAACTACCACAACTCCATTAAACAAAAATGCTAAAAATTGGCCTCCAGAACAAGGCAGTTCTAATGAGACTTGTCACTCATCCCCTTCACATGAGGAGTGATTCATTAGGTTTGTAAAAGGCTTTGAAACCCTGAGATGAAAGGTGCCAAAGACATGGAAAGCATCACCAACACCATAAAAGTGGTGTTATCATTGTCATCAAACACAGTGCCTCAGGAAAGGGCACTCTTCCACAGCAATTCATTCAGGATTTTAATCCATCCTGAATCCTAGTGGGAAGCTGCTGCTACCATCAGATCCAAACCTGCATCCAGGGAGGGAAACTAGCAGGAATATATCCTTGCACTGCCAGCCCGAGATGGCATTGAACACAGAGAATTGTATCTGAACTGGAGCAGAGCAGGGTGCAGCATGGATCCAGCATCCACCTCCATGGGCAGCAGCTCAGCTCTGCAGCAACTCTCCTGCAGGACAATGGGCAGAAATTCCAGAGGAACTCTTCTGCAGGACACTGGGCAGAAAATTCCAGAGGAGGTCTCCTACAGGACACTGGGCAGGCAATTCCGGAGGAACTGTTCTGCAGGACAATGGGCAGAAATTCCAGAGGAACTCTTCTGCAGGACACTGGGCAGAAATTCCAGAGGAACTCTCCTGCAGGACACTGGGCAGAAAATTCCAGAGGAGCTCTCCTGCAGGACACTGGGCAGAAAATTCCAGAGGAGCTCTCCTACAGGACACTGGGCAGGCAATTCCAGAGGAACTCTCCTGCAGGACACTGGGCAGAAAATTCCAGAGGAACTCTCCTGCAGGACGCTGGGCAGACAGCTCCAGAGCTCCTCTCCTGCAGGACACCAGACACACAATTCCAGAGGAACACTCCTGCAGGACACTGGGCAAATTATGTCTTTTGAGTTCATGCAACTGCTGTTCTAAAGAATACTGCACAGAGAATGCCAAAATAAAAATATATGCAGGTCCATAATGCACAAAAGGGAAAGTTAATTTCTTTTTAATTTATTGTTATTGTAATATATTACTATTTTTATTTTAACATCTCCCTGAATACAGCAAGTAGTTTAACTTCACAGTGACACTGAATACCTCCAAAATTTCTTCAATATTAGCTGAGAATTGAGGAGTTTTTTGCCATTCTAGTCAGCAACACAGGCTCACTTTGACATCTGTGTCATTAACAGAGCAGAGCTGTGCTGCTGTTGAAGGAGGGATGGTGGTTCCATCCATCAGCACCAACTCATCCCCCCTGACACAGCAGCAGGATTTCCACAGTCAGCATCTGCCTGGGCAGAGGAATTTGTGAGAAGCTTGGGCATTTGGAACATGCCCAAGTTCTGCCTTTTGCCATTGCTGTTTCCCACTGATTAAATATTAATGATTCTTTACAAGGTTCAGCTATGCCATGCTGGTAGTCTGTCACTTGTACTCACTTATCTCTAAGTAAGCAAATGTCATCAGTGTTTAAAAGGTTACATTTTTTATTGATCTGAACCCATGATCTGACAGATGTTACTTTTTTTCCATGGGTGCTGTTTTTGGCAACATACCTCAGCGGAATTGCACTGAAATTAAATTCCTGCTTTGGTTCATTAGAATATTCAACAAGTGAATACATTTATAAATCATAATTAACTTCTCCTTTCTGTTTTGTTTCTCTCTTGAATTGTTTTGCATTTGTTTGTTACAGTTTTGGGGCAGAGAGAAAATATGTCTATTAAAGATTTTGGAAGTCTCCTGGGAAAAAAGTAACTTTCATTGATTGCTGCTGAAGGAATTTGTTCCTGCTTGGAGAGGATCAAGCTGTCCTTGTCTTTCTCCAGTTAAACCCAAACCAGTCTGCAAACTTCAGCAGTGCTGACCAGTCACATACTGGGCCTGTCCCAAATTACACCTCTGGCTTTTAATTCTGCTGTTAACCCACAGAACTGTTTTGAAGGCAATGGAGCTGTGCCAGTTTTCACATACAGAATAACCTGCCCATTATTTCTGGCATCGCACAATTACAGAGCAGCTCTCCCAGGCTCCTTGTTTCTATCAAGAAACAGTTTATTTAAATCAAGTGTATTGTATTTTACAACTCTTTTAAAAAGGCTTAAAAAGCCAAGGGAGTAGAAAGAGTAGATTACTGTATTACTTACAATAGGGGGGTGGAAGAGCTTCATTTTGATGTAAATTCCTCTAAGGAATGATGGGTTCATTTTGCCTTGATAATATTCAAGGTGTCAGTAATTCTTTGTGGAAACAACATATCAGATATACAGAAAAGCTTTCCATGAGAGTACACTGCAAGCTAACACGTTTGTTACTTTTAATAGAATAATAAAGTAGTTTGGGAGCAGTTTCTTGCACTTTGGCTTTTTTTCCTGATGGCTTGGGAAATAATGATCAGCAGTGTCATCTCTGAGCAGAGGATGGTTTGGGACAATCAAAGGACACACAAACCATACACAAAGGGTGAGGGGCTGATGAGAGCTCTCCTCCTGCTGACCCTGCCCAGCCACACAGCAAACTGGACATGGATCCCTCATCCTGAGGGGTGATTAGCATGGTGCTAATCCTGTCTGCTAAATGGTGATCACAGTGCTAAATCCCACAGACAGAGGAAATCAAGGATTGTGCTCCTGGGGTCGTTCCGTTCCACATCTCCACACGGCAGACGGGCAGCTGTCTGCCACAATCTGGCCTCTGCTGCCTCACTGGAGGCTCTTCTGGCAGAAAACACTGCCTTAATGCTTCCTAAAAATGATCCCCAAAGACAATACACAAATTTCAACACTCAGGAAATCGATCTACTCCTTCTTCAAATCAGGGAACAGATGGATCTCCAGCCCTGCACTGCAAACTCTACTCCCCACACACAAGACCAGTGCACAACACCTGGGGTGATGCCTGGAAAATAGAATAGATCTTCCCAACAACATTATAGTGAATGTAAAAGCAAACCTTTACTTGAAAGCTTTCAGGTACACAACATAGCAAAAATTGCATGTGGCATAAAAATGGTACAATTTTTATAAGGTATAAATAAGTATTAATTAGTATAGTGATC
Organism: Lichenostomus cassidix; assembly: GCF_008360975.1. Lineage (NCBI taxonomy): Eukaryota > Metazoa > Chordata > Aves > Passeriformes > Meliphagidae > Lichenostomus > Lichenostomus cassidix. The sequence goes on from NC_139492.1 coordinate 18,031,221, forward strand.
ATATATGGTCCAGTTAAAAGGCTAGTTGGTTGGGTAATAATTCCTGGGGTCCTGCCCCATGGGAAGCACTCCAGAGGTTTCTTTTGCCCCACTTTGTTATATCTGGTCCAGATTCTGGTTGGAAAACAGAACATCCTTGTAGTTGGTTCTCTTCCTGGAATAAGACTAAGCAATATTTAGGAATGTGTTTATAAGGTTAGCTTCATAACCTTAATGCATGCAAGAAAGAAAAAGTGCTAGAAGCTCCAGCAGTGCTTCAGCAATCTACAAAGCTACAAATCTATGAAAAATACAAAAAGCTGAAAATCTTAGGCATCAGGGACATACTCAATGGCTCAGAGGAGGCCAAAGCAGCACTTTTGGGAAGCTCTGCCTGAGGTGCCAACCTGCCAAATGCTCACAATTCCCATCTCTGTAACCAGGAACAAGTGAGCTCTTGGCTTGCAGACCACCAGGTCTCTGCAGAAAGGCCACAGAGTTCACAGGGAAAATAATGTTTCTTAAAGCACCATTAGCTGTCCCTGTTCCTCACTGGGATCATTCCCCTGATTCAGAGCACACTTGCTCTTCTCCTTGCCATCCTTCAAGTCACCACTCAACTCATTTGCATTGTTGCCCCTGGGAAAGAGAAATGTTCTGGTTCTTTCTGTGTTGATCCTTGTCCCTCTCCAGTTCACAACATTATAAAAAATTAAGTGTTGATCCTACAATAAAACCTAGAGACATCTGAAACACTGTCCAGGAAGCCCAAAAAACCAATATGAAGTGAAAGGAAAGGTAGAGGGGGAAACTGCATATTGCTGCTTCTCTTCAAAGCCCAGACTGCCTGAAAGAAGCCAGAATGAATATAACATTGAAGTGACCTACAAAAACTATAAACACTTGATGTTTGAATCACAAAACAGAAGAAACCCAGGTAAGACATCAAATACAGTAAAAAACAGCAGAGAATAATAGCTACAAGGCAAAGTACAAAGGTGAAAGAAGAGAGATATTACAAAAATCCTGAAACAAAAAGGTGCTAATTGCCATTCATCTCAAAAGTGGGCAATTTTCCAAGGCACTGTAACTAGCCCTTGTCTTCCTGTTAGATGAAAGAATAATATTTCAGGTGGAACACTTCAAATACAAAGCCAAAAACCTCCCCCTCAAACCTCAAGTAAGAAAAAAAAATCCCTCAGAATATTCAGAGTAAATTGCATTAAAACTCCCTGGATTTGTAGAAGCAAAACAGGAGAACCCAGTTCTGTGTTTAATCATTGCTCCATCCCCTGTCAGCAAAGACTTAGTGAGCAGGTTAATGTGATTATTTGTATCATTTAGCACAACCATCTGGAGATACATAAAATATTGTTTAAGGACTCCCTGGGCCTGTTCCATTGTGGTTCAGCTTATGCTATCACTTTGAAAGAGAAAAGTTTGCTTTTAACCACGGGTTTACATTTACTGCTAAAATAAACACGTCAGAATGCACTTTCTGCTTGATTTTTAGGTATTATGTTCACTTAGCCAACAGAAGTTTGCAGGAATATATATTGCCAGCTGTACACATTCCAGTCATGGAAATATGGAGCCTGTGGAAGCTTTGGAGCTCTTTTTATACATTTAGAGCCATTAGTGAGTGGCTGAAGTTGCTCCTTTGTCTCAGGAGCACTGGCTAGGGTTCATTCCTGGTGGCTCCTTGGGGAAGGTTTTGGGGAGCTGTGGAGCAGCAGGAACTGCACCCCACCAGGCTCCTCCCAGGGTTCCCACATTCCAACATCCTCTGGCAGGAGCTTGCTGGCTCTGCTTTCCCCCAGGGATGCTTTGAACATGGCAAGATTACATTAGGATAAAGTTTAAAGTCAAACATTCTGGTAGGTCAAGGCCAGCAGAATTAATGATCTGCATTTGTAAATCACACAGTGATGTCTGTGCTGTTTTTCCCTATGTGCAGAATAGAAATCATGTGGTATGGGATGCAGAAATAAACACCAGCTCCTTCTAGCATTTGTCTGTCAGTGTTTCAGATGATTTTGGGATCAATTCTTATACAGCCATTTCTCCTTTTGTTCTAGTCTTTACTATGCTCTCCATGGCACAGTGGGGGACACTGGGATCTGGTTTGGCTTTTCCACCTGATTTTCCTGCTTCAGGAACACTGAAGGAATTTATCTTCACCTTGAAATGTTAATCCCATTTCAGCTGAAATACTTGCTCCAAACCAGGTTAAGTTTAAGTCATTTATCCAGGGTTACAGAATTCCATTTTTACTCTATTTTTTTGGTCCAGGCCATGGTGGGACCTGAGTTACATACAGCCTGTGGAGCTGGAAAAGCTGTGCCATGGCCAGTTCTCTCCTTTGAATCCTCTTGTATAAAAGGACTCATTTAGGAGAATAAACAGCCCCCCAAGTCATGATTCTAACCTTCTATAGCATCTTGAGGGTTTGCACTTGTTAAAGCCTCAGCACAGATTCCCCAGAGGAAGCCAAAGAACTCCTCAAACTCTGACAGCACAAGGGGATTTATATGGACTGAAATATCCACCAGAACACAGTCAAACATCCAGTGAAGCAATGTTTGGTTTAGACATTCTTATTAAAATCTCCTGTTAGTCTGACTCCATCTGTGACGTGTTGATGTTGACTTGCTCACCACAGCACAGCACTAATCAAACCCCAAACCCTCTGCAGGTTACACATCTGGGCTGGACAGTGCTTCCTTCTGGGGAAATCCACCAGGGAAATCAGTACTGGAAATGCTATGAAAAAATAAAATTATTTCATTTTGTTGTGCCTTGAATGAAGAATATTGCAGCAGTGCAAAACCTGAGGGCAGCCCCCCCTGCTGCGGGGGATGGCTGCCCTAGAACCGGAACACGCAGGATGGTCATTCTATGGCCACGAGCTGTGGGGCTGGTCAGACACGGTTCTTGTAGAAGCGTCGCAGGTTTAGAAAGGCAGCTGTTTGGTTCCTGGTCTGCATGGTGTTTTTATTGAGGAAAACAGGGGAGGAGTGGGGAGACTGGGGAGGGGGAAGGGAAGGCAAGGGAGGGTGCAGGCTCCATGTGAGTCCAGAACCAAAGAGGCTGTTCCGGATCTTGCTGGGGATTTTATCTCTAGGGATGGGGGGCTGTCCTGACTCACATCCAGTCAGAAGGGGTCAGGGGGGTGGGGTCAGGGACAGGAAGGACACACGTTACAACAGAATATGACACACAAATAATTTGGGTTGCACACTGTAGATGCAAAACTGTCTGTGAGAGGAGAGAAAAAGCTGTTTCAGTAGCAGGAGAAAATTATGGGCAATGACAGGATACCTCATAAAGTTTCCTGGGGGAAAAAATTGACCCAGGCTATCAATAAGATAATTCCACTCTATCTTTCAATCTTTGTCTCACCTTCTTTTTCTTCTTTTTCTTCTTTTTCTTCTTTTCTTCCTTTTCTCTCCTTTTCTCTCCTTTTCTCTCCTTTTCTCTCCTTTCCTCTCCTTTCCTTTCCTTTCCTTTCCTTTCCTTTCCTTTCCTTTCCTTTCCTTTCCTTTCCTTTCCTTTCCTTTCCTTTCCTTTCCTTTCCTTTCCTTTCCTTTCCTTTCCTTTCCTTTCCTTTCCTTTCCTTTCCTTTCCTTTCCCTTCCTTTCCCCTTTCCTTTCCTTTCTTTCCTTTCCTTTCCTTTCTTTCCTTTCCTTTCTTTCCTTTCCTTTCCTTCCTTCCTTTCCTTCCCTTTCCTTCCTTTCCTTCCCTTTCCTTTTTCCTTTCCTTTCCCTTTCCTTTCTTTCCTTTCCTTTCCTTTCCCCTTTCCTTTCCTTTCCTTTCCTTTCCTTTCCTTTCCTTTCCTTTCCTTTCCTTTCCTTTTTTTTCTTTCTTTCTTTCTTTCCACTTTACTACTACTCTTATTTAACCTTCAGCTAATCATTAAAGTAACCATTGAGCAGCAGCAATAATTTTATAGTGTGCTTTATAATCTTCTTGCATTTGGCAATAATCTCAGGAGATTTTCTTCTTTTTAACATCACTACTTAATGTTTCCAGGATGATAAGAATGTATTTTCTGCTATTTGAATTGCTTTCCATTGGTACTAATTATTTTCCAGAATTTGAAAACTTTGGAAAAATTTTCAGGCACTGAGACCCTCAACTTAATTCCATCTTGCTGCCAAAGACTTCTTTTGGATTTGTGCAGAACTCTAGAGCTGTTTGCATGACAGCAACTCTTCAGTCCATTGTATCCTTCAACAAATAAATAAGAATTTCTTAAAAGTCCTTGGGCTTCTCCCTGATAAGGTGACATGAAGGGAACAGAACACTGGTGCTGATGTAGCTCTGCTAAAAAGGGCAACAAGTACAAGCTTAAATTAAAAAAATAACACACCTACTTTTCAGTTTTGTTGTAATTCTGGATGCTCTATTATATTACCTATTACCAGGGACTTTTATGCTTTCAGCTCTGCAGAGTATAAACATCACCTTAACAGAATTAATAACTCCAAGTATTATGGCTGCTAAGAAAGTACCAGCAAAACCGCTGGAAAGCATTAAAGATATTAACATTAACATTAAAACAAGCTGCAGAGAAATGAAATTGAAATTAAATCAGAATCTTTCTGCTGGCTCTTAATTTTAAGGAAATCCATGAATTTCACTCGCAGGAATGCTCTTAGGAAATTAAATTAAGCTGACAGTGCTTGCTGAAAATTGTGTGAGCCCCAGATGAGACTGCACAAAGGGGTGACTTGGGAAACTATCCTGAGCAGCCCCCTGCACCCAGACAGGGAAATGTGGGAGCAACTCTGGGATTTGGGGTTGGTTTGTAGCTAGAACTGCACCAACCAACTGTTCCTTCATGTCACAGTGACAATGTGACTTCCAGTGACAAATGGGGGATGTGACAGACCAAAGGCTATTTTTGCCAGGGGAATGGGGGTGAATTCTCTGACAAATATGGTGAACTCACAGACAGAAAACTTGCCTGGGGAAATCCTAAACATACCTGGCATAAACCATGCTGAAATCAGACAAATCCCCAGCAGGCATGGATTTGTGATGGCTAATTGAGGCCAGCAATGGTTAAGGGATGTCACCTCCATCTTCTGCCATCGAGGTGTTCTTGTTCAAATGCTGTTGCCTCACTCACATCTTTGGCCCAGAACAGGAAAGCAAAAGGGCAACAGTTATCACACACAAAAGGTCAAACCAGATAATCTAATGGCTCCAGCCAATCCTGAAATTAAAACCACTTTTTGATTACTTGCTCTCTGAGCTCTATACACACTCACATCTTCATAAATGCCTGTGCTGCAGGAGCAGTTTCCTTCATGTGCTCCTTTGCTTCCCTTTGTTATTGTTCTCCAATTGATTTTTTTTAATGGAGAAGAAACAGGATGGCAAAAGAGGTTTATTTGTTGGTTTTTTTAAAATATTATTTATTTAAGTACTTATTACAGAATTAGTCCCCTTATGGCTTTATGGCTGATATTTTCATTATTAATATTCCAATGGAGGGGGTGAATGGTCTGGAGTAGTCAGAGGCCATTCACACTGGCAAAGTGAATGCTGCTCAAAGGAAAGATTTTGTTTACATCTTTTTATGAAAAATAACCCATTTTGACTTTTTTCCAATCTAAAAGCTCTTTATTTCTGAACAAAAGAAAGTACCAGGATGCAAGTCAATTCTAATTCTTAGAATTAATAAAAGCAGGATTTCTGTGCTGTCTACAGAACTCTCTAAAGATGTGACTTGCCAAGATTACTTAATGTGGCATAAATACAAGTGAAAGAAATCAAATCAACCAAAAGAAGTCCAGGAAAAAACCACCAAATCTCCACCAAACCAACAAATCTCATTTCTAAATATCCAGTGAATGTCTTTGTAGAGCAGACAAATGCATCAGACAATGCATGGATCCCTTCCACCCCAAGTTTTATGGCTGAAAAACTGACAGAAAGGATAGGGAAAGGGCAATATTGCCAGCATGAATATATGGAATAGATAATCAAGAATATTATTTTTATGCTAAAAAAAAAGTTGTGCTTTCAGAATGTATTTGAGTCTTTTTGTAGCTCTCCACCCAAGCACATGCTGAAAGAATGTCACTTGGAGGGCAATAAAAATGTGTTCTAGATTAGAATTGCACATAATGAAGAAAGAATTCCAGTCAAAATAGAGCGATTCTCATGTTACTTTCTTGGGTTCAAGAATCAGATACAGTTTCCCCTTTTTTTTTTTAACTGATGAATTTGAAAAATGTTTCCTCTTTAGGATATAATCAGGAACATGTGTGAGAAAGATCTAAACTGATGATACTCTCACGAAGCAATGAAAGAAACAGATTTTCAGAGGCAGGATTCTGATTTTGTAATGTATGTACATAATTGCAACTAGGAAGGTGAAAGCATAAATTGCTACAGGCATCTGCACTCAATCCACTTTAGAAAGCAAACAGAAGAGATCTAAAATTCGATGTTTAACCTCTAAAATGCTCAAGTCCCAATCCTGCAGGGAACAAAATATCCTTAATATATATTTACGTAGCTAAATAATTTTTAATATCTTGCTTTAAAAAAAAGCAATGTGAACAAACCACAAAAACCAAACAAAAAATATCTCAATTGAATCTCTGATTCTACAAAACACAGTTCAAGGATTTTCCAGCTCTTCCCCTTTAAGACTGAATTTGCATGCTTTTCACCAGTCACACATTTTATTGTTCTGTCTAAAAGGCAGTAACCAGAAATATCCCAGAGCCTGTTTGTGTTGAGGACAACATCCAAATTAGCTCCAATATTTCTTAGGAAGCTTTGATTTTGCAAGTTTTCAAAGAGATCTCTGCTGAGAAATATGGATTTGAGACATAAATTATCTTCCATGTAGCACCCAGAATCTGAGTGGAGCAGGTGAAATAACATCACAGAAGTGAAAGAGAGACAAGAAATAAGGGAAGTATTTCAAATAATTTCTGTTCATCTCCCCCTGCATCCCCTTCACTGAGCCACATTTTATGGCCAAAGATCAGCACTCAGGAGCTCTTTGAGGGAGCTGGGGTCAAGCACAAATACAAACTTCCTTCTAATTTTTCTCCACGTTTCACCCTGGGACATACAGAAGTCCCATCCTGGCTATTCTTCTCCTCTTTTCATGCATGCATTAATTTTCAGAGTAAATAATTTTCATCTCCCTTTATTCTCTTCATTCCTTCTGAGCAAACGTGGTGTTTCTACAGAAGGAAAGCAGAAGTGATGTAAATAGGGGTACTGGGAAACTTGGATTTAACTAACTTCACTGAGGACAGGATTTTCCACCCTTCAGTTCTTTAGGGGATCTGTATGAGATACAGGACAAAACCACAGCCATGTGTTGGGCAAAGTTTAAAAAATGAAAAATAAATAGGCATCAAAGCAGTTGGTATTAAGAAAGCTGGTACTTTGCTTCTCTCCTTGGCCTAAATATTTCTGGGAATTTTCTGAGCATAGATAAGATTCTGTTCTGATGCAATTGGAAGACAGTAAATCTGAGCTACCTTCCTCCAGCAGAAGATGTGCCCTTATAAGACAAACTTGAAAAATCATATAAAAATGAACCCAGTCTGAAGGAGGAACACAATTCCAAATGTAACTGCACTGATTTAAAAACAAACAATAGTTCTGTTAGACACTGGCAGCATTCCCAATAATAATATTTAAACAAGCAAAGACAGAATACAATACGCACAGGCACACTCCAACTATTTTTAACTGACATATTACTGTATACTTTCTGAGGAAAGTTCAACGAGATTTGTCAAATAACTCAAGGTCTGGCTATTCAAATCCTCTCTGCACAGAACAATGGCCTCGTTTTGCAGGGCTGCATTTCTGTGCTCCATTAAAAACGTGCTGAGGAGCTCCAGTCCCAGACTGCCACCTTGGTACCTGCAGGAACATCTCACACATCGTCTTGCTCGGTTTCCTGGGACAAAAAGGGAGTCAGATGGTGACTTTATGGATTTACACACCGAGCAGGCTGTGGACAAGCTGCTTCCTGCCTGCCCACCTTCAGATATTTGGCTCTCCAGGGAGAAAATTTTGGTTTTTCTCTAGAACAAAACATCAGCTCTGGTGAAAACGCTCTGCTCCAGGATCTGGAAGTTTTCTGGGAAGCTGCTAAAGACTGGGAGCAGTGTGTCCCAACAAAAACTGTACCAGCACAAGCTCTCTTAGCTTTAACTCCTTGACACCCAACTCAAAGCTGAATTGGAAAATATTGGGCCAACACAGATTTATCAGGTCTGTCTGATACCTAAAGATGTCCAAGAGTTATGGCTCCACAGTGGGCTTTTCAAAGGTTTCTTTATCAGCAAATAAGCGAGTGAAACCCATCAGCACAGCCCCATGGATGAGATTAGATATGTTTTTAGGTCGCAAGCTAAAAGCTTGCTAATGCTTACAGGCATTCCTTGTCTAGGAATGTTTGTTAATTTGAACTCCCCTCCCTTGCTGGGTTTCTTTAATCTCCCAACCAGCTGTCTCCCATAAAAAGATATTTCTGTTTTTAGTTACAAATCTGTTTAGAGATAAAACTTGCTCATAAATACACAACTGCATCCATGGCCGGGTTTTTGTTTTTGTTTTGTTTTTTTTGCTGACAGGAGAAAATCAATTCCTGATGAAAAATGCTGAACTTTTTTGAGGATCAGAACATGTTTCCTACTTGCTGGAAGCATGGTGCATGTGCTATAGATGCTCTAGATTTTAGGGCTGGCATGACACTGTGAAAGAACTCATTGAAACAGCTGTTTTTGTCACTTTTTTAGATTTAGAGCTCATGAGATGGGAGAAATTGAAGTTCTCTCAGAGACTGGCAGTATTTTTACCTGCAGAACACCCAAATATAAGAAATGGACTCAGTGTAAGCACCTAAAAAACCTCCCCCAAGCCCTACAACTTTTGATTTTCTAGTAACAGCAATTCCGGGAAATTTCTAACTTCTTTTCCCTTCTCTTAATTTCTAGATTTTAACGAAATAAATTGGACCTATTTCTTAATTTTATAGTCACTACAGGTGCATCAATCCAGAGTTCAACATTTCTGGGAATAACCTGGAGTGGAATTAAGGGCTGAACCCCATGTTAAAACACACACATTTAGGGTTTTTAAGCATTTTCTCTAGAATGCGATGAGTTCTTTAATTTACCCATACCATAATATTCCTCTTCAAGTAACCCCTGTCTTGTGAATATTCTGGTTCCCACTGCTATGATTGCCAGGTATTTTATTAGAGATAAATTGTAATACTCTTCCCTGTAATTCAAGCTAAGTGTACAAGAGGAATAGAGTTGTGATGAATTTTAGTGCTGCAGAAAGTAACATTTCAGTGATACCCCAGCAACACTCTCAAAAATGCTTCTACCCCTCATCCCTCATACCTATAGGAAAACATTTGCTGTCCCAAACCTATCCTTCCTCCACTGGTCATCTGCTAATTGAGGCTCTGGAAACTCATCTTGCAGTATTACTTAAAGATTTAGCCATGAATATTTCTGTATATATAATATTCCAGCGTTACCCAGCCTATCTTAATTATTAAAATACTATTTCAAATGTATTTTCATTAATATTTACTTTACTCCTGCTGCAGTTCAGCACACAATTCAGTGGAAGACTGATTAAAAATATAGCTGCATGAAATATATGAAAATTAAATTCTCCTTGTCTCAAAATATCAAGATTTTATGGACAATGTGCCAAAACTCTGTGTTACAATGTAGAGTATAAATATTTACAATTGAGTTTATATATTAGTAGTTAACTGCTATGGGATGAGTTCATTCTCCCAAGTGAATTCCCATCTGAAGACACTCTGCAGTGTCAATTTGTTACTCCACAAAGTTATTTTATCTGAGCTGTCTTCCATGGCAGGTCTGTGCCATTTAGATCCTGAGCTTGATTGTGCCTTAGAAATGCCCAGATTGATAAAGGTGACTGATGAGCTAAAAGGAAGCAGAAAGCTACTTAAAAATGAAAAGATCCTTCCCTGCTCCTCACTCCAGGAATGTTTTCCAGACACAGGAGCTGCCCTTGGTTTCCTCCAGGGCTGTTCTGCAGTGTCTCTGTCCCAGCTGGGTCTCCATGGCTTTCTCTGTGAGCAAGAGGGACACAGCTTGGAGGGACAGAGCAATGAACAACTTCAGCCTTGGGGAAGAGGCAAAAATACCTGAGGGTAGGATCACAGAATGGTTGGGGTTGAGAGAGACCTTAAAGATCTTTTCATCCCACCCCAGCCATGCAGGGACACCTTGCACTGTCCCAGGCTGCTCCAAGCCCCAATGGCCAAGCTGCCCTTGGACACTGCCAGGGATCCAGGGGCAGCCACAGCTTCTCTGGGCACCCTGTGCCAGGGCCTGCCCACCCTGCCAGGGAACAATTCCTGCCCAAGATCCCATCCAGCCCTGCCCTCTGGCACTGGGAAGCCATTCCCTGTCTCCTGACCCTGCAGCTCCTGATGAAGAGTCCCTCTCCAGCTTCCTTCTGGAAGGTGCTATAGATCTCCACACAACCTTCTCCTCTCCAGGCTGAACAGCCCCAGATTTGGAAAACTTGGAAAGTCTGAGCAATCTCCTCATGGTCTAGCTTCACACCAGCCATGGGATAACCCTGGGATTCCATTGGCTCCAAGAAGTTTTGAAAACACCTGGAGCTCTACAGTAAGGGCTGAGCTGGAAGTCAGTAGCAACAAAAGAAATTCCAGTGGCTCCTACATCCCTCCAGTCCTGCTGTGCTCACACCTGAACCAGAGCAGAGCCCTGGAACCCTCAGTGCATGATCAGAACAAGATTTTACCCAGTGCAGGACAAACCCTTTCCTTAAAAAAAACCAAACCTTGGCAAAATGAAGACTCAACCAAAATTTATTTTAAAAGTAATGGTAACTGTAGGAAGCAACAACATGGAACTTCTCAGTGTCCCGTCTATAAATTAATTAAAGAACTTGTTACAGGGAGAATAAATATCACACCCAGGCCTGTGTGGCACTGCTGAAAAATGATCTGACAAACATGATGCCTCCAGAGGAATGAGCTGGCAGTTAAAGCAGACAGGTTAATACCCTTCTTACATCCACAAGACACTCAGTGCTCCCTTGTAACTGCTGGGACTTGAGACTAAAAGCTTTAACCAATAAAAACCATTAAACCCAGGCCATAAAACAATGTCAGCCACAGCAGAGCACATGACTCTGGATCAATACATGGTATTTCCTTTAGAAATCATGTCATAAGGGTTTCAGTCTGAAAATATTGTTTTCCTGCTTTAGAAATGCAGAGGGGAAAAGAATTAAAAAAAAAAAGGTCTGTATTTAAAGAACCCAATCCAGAGGGCAACAACTGGAGGAGATTCATGGTGAAATCACTCCCAAAATGCTACAAATGAAACATGGCCAGCTGTGGGATTGTAAGCACATAGGTTTGTCTTTGTAGGGCCAGCAGAGTCATGGATTTATCCACAGCTACACTTTGTCTTTAACATACATATATAGATATATCTTAAATAACAATCCCCCAGATATCCTAGAGCTTCTTCAATTTTTATCTAGCATGCAGCAGGAAGATAATTACTAATGAGAGCTGATGCCAAGGAGTTCCTTTCCAGGATTCAGGCATTACACAAACAGAACCACTAGGCCAGTGCTGTGCTATCCAGGAGGGCAAAACTACCTTGCCATGAAGCAAAATTTCCCCCAGGAATTGGGTTTTTGGGTTCCTGTGCCCTCAGCACAGAGCTTTCTCTGCATGTGAGTCACTCCACACCCCTGCACAGCCCAGCAGAGATGGGGATTTCTATCCTCACCAGATCTCCACCCTGTGGGGACTTACATGTTTCCAACACACGATTTAGCATATTCAGAAAGTGTTCTTTGTATTTATATACTGCTTGAGTATCAGGTAACATTCTACACCAGAGAAGGGAGCTCAAGACAGAGGTGAAAGAACATCCCAAGAAGGTTAATTAAAGGCTTATTTCTTGCACATTTTCTACCCAACCCCAGCCCAGCTCACCCATTTACCATGTCTCTAATAAATACCCAATGATTTTATGCATCCAAAGGAAGGTCTGTGCCAGAGCTGCAGGCTAGGAGTGTGCAGGGGAGCTGCACCCAACCCGTGGCTCCTGAGCATCACTCTCAGCTGCACAGCCTCGTTTATGGAGCCTGACAGAGATGAAAAGACAAAGCAGATCCCCAACGCTCCAGAATTTCCAGTGCTGCAATCCTTCCTGTTTGTGTTATTGCTGAAGGCATGGGGGTGTTGTATCTGCACAGGCAGGACATTTATCTTGCCCAAACATTGAGCCCAGCCAGGCAACGCCACGCTTTGTTTCTTTATGAAAAAGAACAAAAAAAAGGGAAAGATATAAAACGATGATGAAGCCTTAATTCTTAGCTGAACGACCCCTTTGACATCAAATTACTCTGATATTTCAATTGCTTGTGCCTTAACAGGGCAGCAGCTTTATCTCTCTCATTGTTAAAGGACTTGGGAAGTAAGATCAGCAATCAAAGTAATAGAAAAAGCAATACAGAAGGTATATAAAACCGAGCTGAATACCCTCAAATGTTTCTCAGCATGTTGGCTGTTGCAAGATCAGGCACCTGGACAGCAAATTACTGGAGTTTGATTTGTGTAACAGGTACTTTGAGTGTGGTTACCAAATTAGCAGAAACAATCCAAAAATTCCCCACAGTTGCCGCCGTCCACGTTCTGGTTTTGAAATGTCATTGCAAGTTTACTTGGGAAGGAGCTTTGAAGGGCAGTTTTCCAGAACCAGCTTAAATACATTTTCATGGGTCAATTTCTGAAGAATATTATTGTTTCTATTCTGAATTGTTTGACCTTCATGTTATGAAAATCAAAGTCACGCAAAGCCTTTTTTATATAAACGGAAATTAGGAAAATGTCACTTCTTACATTGGTAAGGAAGGTTCAGAGGCACACACACACACATACACACTGCCTTTCCCTCCTAGCCAATTTTCTGTTCCAGTAAATAGAGAAAAAGGGAAGATTTATGGCAAGAATAGTTTCCATTTCTTTCTCCGTGATTTGATTCTTTTTTCTCCCTGTTATCCACGTATCAGAGAAAATATATTCAAGTAGAACAACCATAATAAAAAAAAAAAAGGTGAAACTTTTTTAGATGTAGGAACAAATCTTCTGGACCTCTTATCTGCTTTTTTTTTTTTCTTTGTAGATAAAATATGGTTTGGGGGAGGCAGGGGGTGTAATTAGAGCCTTAATTTTGGGCACACAGGAGAAAGCAAGGAGAGGAATTTCTCCTGCTGAGAGAAAGCATCAGGTCTGGGAGATGAGAAGGCATGGGAGGACAAATCCTCCTCCATACCACCTGACCTCCTTGAGGAATCTGAAAGATTTTCTTCCTCCATGACTCGAAGTCAATAGATGCAAGAACATAATGACCAGATGACCTTAATGAGGAATAAAATACTTGCACTATTTTTCCTGTCACCACAAACCCTTCATGCTCTGGTGTCCTCTCCCTCCCTCTGGCACTGCTTACCTTGAAGTGTAACTAAGGTCACCTTTGTTAAAGGCTGTTTCTGCCTATTTCTTCTTGGAAAATCAGAATTCAGCCACCACATGCAAACATCCCACTGCTGCTGTTTGTTCTGCTCCTACAGCCACAGACAGGTCGAACAAAATGGCACAGAGGGAGAGGGAGCAAGAACATCTCACAAAGCAGAGCTGAGGACAGGAAGGCACGTCAGGATGGCTCTATCAGTAAACCAGGACAGTGATTCATAACTATAGATTTCAGCCTGTCTTTTTAAGGTATTTTAAATGTTTATTGATTTCTAAGGCAGCATGACTCGAAATTGTGCTGACCTTGGAAAGGCTGGGGAGGCAAAAGTCATCACGTTTTTACCAAATGAGCTCCAACAGCTCCAGGAGCATTCCATCCCTGCCATGAACCTGGGAGAGCTCCTGCAGCAATCCCCAGCCTTGGATCACCCTGGGAATGCAACACCATTCTCACCACTGCAGAACTGCACAGTATCCAGGTGCTGAGGCTTTGGCAAAGGGAGAGCAAATGGGAGGGAAAGGGAAAAAGTATTTAGTGGTGGAGGAGAGGAGGGAAGGTGGTGAAAGAAATGTTCCTTCTTAGAAGGAGGTTTTTGTTTCCATTGGCTTGATTAGAGGCCAAGGCTCAGATATGAGAGTTCAAAAGCACTCAGAAGACTGCAAAAATTAGGAGTGAGAAATGCAGAACATTCCAAACAAGCGCTGCTGAGACTTTTGTACCCTGAACCATCTCATATATTCTGTCAAAAAAAAAGTATTTATTGAAAGATGAAAAGGAGTTTTAAAATAGATTATTGAGACTATTTTTGCAGCCTGTGCCCATAAGCCCCTGTTCTCCAGTGAGTGCCAAGACTGAGGGCTCAGAGGGAGAGAAAAAAAATGGGAACTAATAAATTCAGCTTTGCTTTTGTGAGTAAGGCACCCCCTCCCAACCCCATGCTGATAAAACCTTTCTGCCTCTCTCTCGCATATTCCCCCTCTCCCTCAATTTTAATTTGAGTTTTTTCCCACCTCATATGTAGCATATGCAGAAAACACGATGGTGCTGGGAATAAAGGTTTCATTAGCACTCATTTGGGATGCAGCAGAACTCCCTCCTGATTTCACAACATGGAAGTGAGGGAGCCATTCCAAATACCTCCTGCTGAAACATTTATAATGCAACCAGCGCTCTCCCACTTTGCCTTTCACTCCCATCCACTCTCCACCCACACACGCTGCCTGCCCCATTGCAAACTCAATTTTCTGTGGTTCCTAAGACCTGAATAAACAGACCACAGACATCTATACATGCATCCAGTCCCTGTGTCTTCACGGAGATTAATATAATTTTAACTCCTCTGCTGTGGTGGGGTTTTGGTGATGGCTTGGGAGAAAATAACGAAAATGAGTCTACTTAAAAAAAAATTTGATAACCCCCATCTTTATTTAAATGCCCTTTTAAATTATTGGGGGGTTGGCTTCTTTTTTTCATAGCAATCCTGTTGAAAGCTCTTGGAAGAATTCAGTTAACATTTTCTCTTTAAATATCACACACATCCTGAGGAATCTGTATATTCGAAAAAAGTTTCCCCAAAAAAAGCTGAAAAACTTCAGGGTTTTAGCAATTGTGGCTCTTTTCTGGCCTTGAAAATGAGAAAGAAATGTGTGTTTATTTTAGCTAATGGGTAAGTAAAACTCTCAGGATCACGTCTCTGAACAGATCTGTCATTTTCAAGTTAGGTACTATACATATCCCTAATGGTACTGGGGGAAACTGCTGGTATGAAAAGCTATTAGGAAGAGTGGGAAACTTTTGGGTGGAAAGCAGTGTTAATGAGAGCTCATTATGTTATTGCAAATTTTGACACAGTGCATGTTTTTCTCACAGCCCCAGCTCCCCAAGCAAGGGAAGCTTTAGTTGTCTAAAAAGGTAAAATAAAATGATGCTTCCCCTCTACCTCCAAAAATAAAAGCAGGATAAAAGGATCCATCATTTAGATCCCCATTACCTGAAACTACCCTAATTACATTGGATAAAGCAATTTATGACTTCCAAAAAGTATGACTGGCAAAACAAAGAATATTTAATATCTGCCACGGTGGAGAGCAGCAAGGAATTGCCTTTCAGGGAAGATGGATCTGCCCCTCCCTGGCTCCAAGCCTCTGGCATGGCTTTGCCAACAGAAGCCACGAGCCTCATTTGTTCAGAGTTTGCTTTGCAGCTTTACCTCCTGCAGGAAACACGAGACCATTACTCCTGGTTTCAAAAGTAACGGTGATTTAAGAATGGAAGCTATTTTTATTAGTTTGAGACAGTTTCTTAATGATGTGATTTATCGAGGTTATTTTGGGAGGTTAGAAAAATGCACACAGACCTGGGTGTGTGGATAAACTGCCCCTGAGTAGTTCTGCAGTCACAGGTTCTCCTACAAGATGGGCCTTTCACACCAATTTAGTTATAACTTGAAGTATCTTGAATAAAAAGTGTGAGTTTTCCCTATTCTTCTTGACTTTTCCAGTAGTAAACAGCATTGGAGCAAACTAGATTTTTCATTCCAGCCCTTGAATTTGCTGGATGAAAAAGTGGCAAAATTGTAAACAGGACAAAAAGGATACCAAGGCAAAGTTTCCTGATATACATTTTTATCTATTGTGAGCCCTTATGGAAAATCAAATGAAAACTATAACAATAGTTTTCAAAAATGAGTGCAAAAAGCCCTACAAAAAACTCAAAAAAAGCAGTGTCCCTTCTAAGACATGTCTTTGGATCAGACTGGGCTTCTCTCTTTACTTCCCATGTAAATATTTTAGGCTCTTTTTAGAAGAATACACAACCTTCCTGCATCTGCTGGATGACTAGAGGAAACTGGCAGTCATTACTACACCACAGTGGCACAGTCGAGACTGCATCAAATCTGATAAAAATTCTATTCTTCCTTGTCTTACAGCTGGACAAGAAATGAGATCAAGTCTGAATCCCAGCTTACAATGGGATTTTTCTGCCTATTTGTATTCTTTAGCATATTTTACAGTCTTTTCCCACCAGAAAATTAGAAGTGATTTAGTCCATTTCTTTTTTCTTTCAATACCCAATTTAAGGCATTCTTGTGTGCATAACTCCGGCACGAGTTTGTTTTGAAAACTTAAATTCACCACTCTGTACATTCTAAATTTAGGCTAATTACTGTTGCTGTTGAGCAGATAATGCACAACACAGAAGAACTGCAGAGCAGCTCTGGATGTGGCTGTGTGCTGAGCAGAGGTGAAGGCAGCAGCAGAAACAAACGGAGCTGCACGGATTCCAAAGCAGAGCACACATCTCCCTGCTTTGGCTGTGCTTGGAATGCATTCTCTCTGCTGCAAGGTACAGCTGAGGAAAAGCTGGGGAAATCGTTCTGGTTTTTACAGGGTCTGAAACAGGAGGGGTCTCATGCTAAATGATGTTTTTGGACATCACCTAAATCAATAAAGAGGGGCAATACCAGCAATCCAGGCTTGTTCTCATCGGCCTTTACTCCTACTGTTTATTTCTTGTGCCCTTCATCAAGAAAAGAAAAAATAGTTTTTGCTTGCAAAGTTCTGTTTGTATGGGAAGTCTTTAGGAGGGGAGCTGCTGTTGACATTACATAAATTGAAATTCCTTCCTTCCTTCCTTCCTTCCTTCCTTCCTTCCTTCCTTCCTTCCTTCCTTCCTTCCTTCCTTCCTTCCTTCCTTCCTTCCTTCCTTCCTTCCTCTTCCTCCCTCAACCAAAGTCAACACCTTGGGATTCAGATGATGACACAACTCAGTGTCCCCTCTGGATACAGAGGTTTTCCATGAAGATGCAGGAATTGCTGATGCAACCAAGAGAAAACAAACCCCCAAATCAAAACGAAGGGAAGTCCCCACAAAATGCTTTGAACAAGTGAGTTTTCAGAATGTTGACCAAGAATTAGGACTCTTCAATTGGTGTCACTGGGTCAGCACCAAGGTGTTCCCTTCAGTGACTCTGCCAGGCCTGGAGAGGCAGCAGGAGTTCCAGCCAAATGGAATTGCTGTGCTCCAAATGCCAGGCACACTCCTCCCCACAGACACAGGGCATTTGGATGGAACAAACCCCAGCAAAACAAGATGCTCCCCTGCACAGCCTCCTGCCTGAGGGAGAGAAAACACACAGAGGGACAGATGTAACTCATGGTGCTCAGTGCACTCCTGGAGGCACTGGTAAAAAGCCTCCCTTAAAACCAGAGGCATTTCCTGCTCCTGCTCCTCTTCTTCCTACACCACAGCAATAACAACTCATTTTGAAATTGCAGATAAGGTTTAGTACAATTACTCTAAGCTCATCCCGTGCTGGAAAAATAAGACCCCAGTGTTTTCTAAAAGGGTCAGCGTGTTTCAGGTCAAACAAAGCCATGCAAAGCCACCAGTTGTAAACAAGGTCTGGTGCCCCAGAAGCAGAAACATGAGGCCTCTAATACCTCACACATTATATTCTGTTAAAGGAAGATAGATTAATTTGAAGGAAATATCTTGATTATGTTTCTGCACAAACACAGCAAAGTTCTTATTTGCATAGCCTAAAGTATACACTAGCACACATTTACTTAAATAAATATTACCTTTTAGCACATTTTTTCTTAATTTCTATGTTTTTCCCCACTAATGAGCAGAGATGACAACAAAATAAGTGACTAATTTGACTTCAAGCCCATTTGCTTCCATGATAAAATGCAGTGCTGTGGATATTAGCCAGTTTCACCTATGGCTAATATATTTTAAAATATCTCAGATGCACCTTGGGTAACTCTGAAAGCTGTTCACTACTTCCACATGGCTGTTTACCAATAATCAAACTATATTTTGGACTCTGTATAGTAAATCTAAAACTCCTGGGCTTTTTTAGGCTCCAAGTTTGATTTATAGCACTGCAAGCTGGTACAGCCAGGGGTGGAATCCTCGTTCTGCACATTCATCACATGTCAGGTCAGCTTTGAGCACATTTTCTGACACGGGAGGGAAATCAAGGTGAGAGTGGCCATCCTGCATGGAATTCCTGGAACAAATTCCCTGCATTCAGCTCCCAGTCTCTGCATTAATAACCAAGCCTCCCATTATGAGGAGTTTTTTGAAGGAACTCCTACATTCTGACGTGTGGTAGAGAATTTCAGCCTGAGAATGGAAAGCATGGAGAGGAACAAAAGATGCCAAACTAGAATGAAAAGAATATATAAATCAGCAAAGTTTCTGCTGCTAAATCCAATCATATTGTACTTTGATTTATGTCATGCTTCAAAATACTGTCTGCAAACATATGGGGTTATGGAAAATCATAGAATCACAGACAGGCTTGGGTTGGGAGGGACCTTAAAGATTTCATCCCACCCCAGCCCTGGCAGGGACACCTTGCACTGTCCCAGGCTGCTCCAAGCCCCAATGGCCAAGCTGCCCTTGGACACTGCCAGGGATCCAGGGGCAGCCACAGCTTCTCTGGGCACCCTGTGCCAGGGCCTGCCCACCCTGCCAGGGAACAATTCCTGCCCAAGATCCCATCCAAACCTACTTCCACTATCCCATGGGAGCCAGGACTCCTCATTCATGTCATGTTTGGGGCAGGGGTGGGTTGAGAAGCAAACCCACTCCACGAGCACCCCTTGCATTTTACCCACACAATTACCATGAACTATTTCCCTAAGGTGTGGGTTGAACAATCACTGACTCTGATCCAGAAAACTGAGCATTTGCTCAAACTGTATGAGTCAATCCCAGCTCCAGTGAACATTAACATGCTGCAAAACATGCAAAATAAACGATGTGTTCTACTACCACAGTCAGTGCTATTATGCTTTGTCTGTACAGAAAGCTTCAAACACAGCCTTCCCTCATTTGTATTGCATGCAGGCAGGGCATTGTGTTAAAGAGTTCTTGACTTAGGGATTAAAAGTGAGCTGGAGAGGAATGCAGAAATTTCTTCTGCAGAGAATTCTGGGTTTCTAAATACCTGAACATGCCTTGATTTCCTTCAGAGAGAAGCCACAGGAAGGGGTGTAAAATGCTGGCATGTTTCTGAAAGAATAAACTAAGCAAATTTCCTACAAGAAAGATGCAGATGAGTGTTGTGTTGGCACAGTTCAGGGTTTTGTCATAAACTCACATTTTCACTTTCCCTATGGCCATCCTCTGGGCAACCCAGGGTTTGTCTTAATCATTAAAGAAATGATTTGCAGATTGCATCCTTTTCTCTCTCACCCATCTATTCTGATCTCAGAACAAATTTATCAGAAGGAAACTTCCATGTCACACTGTATTCATCAAATAAATACAATTATTCACACTGGAACCACAAATCTGTATTGAGATACAAACAGTTGAAGATCACTTCTTCTTTCTTCCCTCTGCAAGATGTAGATTTCTTGGGATAGCCAGATGTGTCATGGGATTCCATCCTGCCCAGCTGATAGAGAGGAAAACCTCAGGCCATGGAAAGGAGACAGATAGAGTAGAAACTAAAACTGGCCCCAGAAGAGCCTAATCCAAGTTTACAGCAAAAATCTATCCTGAACCCCCATATTTCTAACAAAAAACAGAGTTAAAAAAAAATAATAAGAAGAAGAAATAATTTGGACATTTGCACAAAGAGACCACCATTTTTTGGGGCACAAGGAGCATCAGTGGCACAGGGATTGCTCTGGAGAAGCCCTCATTCCAATGGGCAGTAAATCCAACTGTCTGTGGTTCCCATTTGTGTTCACATCTCCAATGGAAAGCCTTGGTTGCAGCACTATCAGAAAGGTAAAGGTGTCCTTAATGTGTCAATTAGAACAAAGAATATCTCCCCAGGTGCAGTTTTTAACGACATGCCACACCCCTCTTGCCCCAAACATATTTAGGTTCCACTCAATACCCACCCAACAGCCAGAGCCAATTGCAGCCCAGTCACAGCAGAGTTGCCCAGCTTGTGTCCAGTCCAGGACACGACAGACACCCTCCATCCCAGGGGACATTCAGGAGTCCAGAGTGCTGCACCCCTCTGCTGCCCAGGCCATTTGTCACCCCAGTGATGTCCCCGAGGAGGAGGACAGTGACACTGCCTGGACACTGTGCTCACCTTCCAAAGGACATTTCAGCCTCACAAAACCCAACTGCCTCAGCAAGCTCTGCCTCTGGGTAATTCAAACCATTTTACCAGGCTGAGGTTTTTATATTGGTTTTATAAATGTCTTAAGGGATAGAAAAATATATTCCATGAGCTAGAGATTCACTGAATATGCTATGATGGTATATAGTGCACTCAGGCCCAGACTAAAATAAAAGAGCTGTAATTGGTCTCTTGTCCATATTTAAGGTGAAGTAAGTGCCTGGATTTCCAGAAGCACCGAGCTCAGATCATTCAGAGTGAATTTAGAAAGTGCTGTACAATTTTGAAAATGAGGACAAACACTTTTTTCCAGACAAAATATGAATAAAATCTAACCTGAGGCTGCAGTTCTCTGAAAATCCTACTGCCCTATATTTGTTTTTTACTTCTCTTCTGGTTTTACACTCTTACACAGGAAAAAGTCTTCTGTTTCCTGCCTCCTTCCTGCTTTTTACCAATTCTTTTCCTAGTGGAAGCTGAGTATCAATATGAGTCAGCCTCCCAAAGCCATGAAGTTGAGTAAAAATCTGTAACTCCACTAAGGGAGTTCACTCTTTCCTACTGAAAGCATAGATAAGATTTTACAGAAGAAAAAACTCATGATGAAAGCAGGGTACTCATATGAAGTATACACATCCAGCAGTTCCCGTTCAAAATTTAATTACTCCATTTCCATGGGGAAGCACATCCTATTCTCCCTGCCCCTATGTTTGCTATTTACTGCTAAAGGAAAAGATTAATACCTGCAATAAAGAATCAATAACATTATAGTTGCAACGTATTTTCACTCTGAATTTAGACCAACATGGCTCACCAAGGAGTCTGAAGGGCTGCTTTGAGTCCTCTGAGGTGAGAGTTCTAGAAACTTCAGTTTTCAATTAATAATTTCAGCTGAACAGGCACAATAAGGGAGAACTCCGCAGCTTTTTAAGCTTGCCTGACTATAATTACTTTATAATTGTAAGAAATAAAGATTTGTCTACATGGCAGATGAAGCTGCAGCATTGCTGTGTTTCACAAACTGTCAACATATTTTATATCATCTCCTAAGGACCTTTAAATGCACAGCTTGAGGGGGAAAGATGCAGCTCTCCAAGCTGTCTGTGCTCAGAGCACATTCCCTTCTCCTTTCCAAGGGAAGATGAAAATCAGAGCAGAAATTTCCCTTTGCCACTTTTCAGAGCATAAATCTTTGTCTTACAGCATTTATCAGAGCTGCCCTCAGTTATCAAGTCCTGTAAAAATCCTCCACAAGCAGCAGAGCACAGTTAGCAGTTTATATTCTTTTAGAGAACATGGTGGGCACAGAGCTGAGCTCCACTGCTGTCCCACTGCACAGCAGCACTCAGCACCTCCTCACCCTCCAGGCCTTACCTCAGGCACATTTCTACACTCTAAATCTCCCATTTGAAATGTGGTATCAGCCCACTGCTTTGATATTCTCTTCAGCATCTGCTATGGCCAGGTTCTTCTGTTTGCTTGCAAAACCTTCATGCTCCTGTTGAAATCGAATTAAGAATGCAAATGACACGTGCACCTTGCTGCTTGGAAACACACAGGTTCTTCTTTCCTGACATGATTTTCCTGATGAGTGTTGAGCAGAACATTAAAATACCCCAAGAATTCCACAGGGAATGGAAATGACATTGGACTGAAGCGAAAGGGCACTTTAAATGACAGAATAATTCAACCATATCACTTCCCAACTGAAAGTGCAGCAACTTACCATCAAACTGATTGGAATTTCCAAGTTTTGTCCCACAGAAAATTATCATTTTTCAACCCCTCCCCGGTGGTATAAGAAGGTTAAATATCAAGTAATTACGGAATCAAATATTAATAATGAAATGTCAGTTCTGGAATGGAATCAGGTGCTCTAAAATTACTGGCACGAGGGGCACAGGATTTGCTCTGGTGGCACACCTGGCAGTGTGTTTTCCCAAGCCATGCAGCACTGAGATGACTCAGGTAACAAAGGCAGGCAAAGCACGTGAGTGTGGTGGAGAATTACACATCTTGGAGCGTGAAGAGTTTCAAAAGAAAACATTAATATTGGAAGGCCTTGAAGCAAACATGAATGTTTTTGTTAATTGTTAATTTGTTAATTGTATGTTCTTTCACTACAGCTAAAGATATATCTGATTACCTTGAAACATTTCAAAATCCAAAGTGACAAGCATTGTTTAACACAGACTAGCGAGCATATATCACTCTCTTAAAAATTCTACCATTATAAAGAACTATCCCAAATTACAATAAGAACATTACAGATATTACATTTTGGAAATCATTAGAACTATTCATGCATCTTGCTATAAAGTCAAGGTTATAAAATAACCAATAATGTTCCTGATATTTTGAGGTCTTGGTCGAACTGAAAGAACACAGGATTGTGTTGAATTCAGTAAGAGCAATTAATATGAAAAGAACACAAGTATCCATAGAAAACCTATATTCTGTCCAAATGAACTACTTATTTAGCAACTAAATATTTACAGGTTGAAGTTTTTTGGTCCAAAATTCTAAAGATATTTAATTTGTGAGTGATTTAAACACCTTTGCTGCTCTATTCAGTTATCGACCTCTACCAGGGCCTGTAGACTGCAATTAAAATATGCTGATCTATAATTACTGTACTGAACTTTCTAATATTTCAGTGGTGTTTGGGTTAAAAATGTCAGGTAGGATTTTGAGGGGGGCTGAAGGGGAGAGGAGGAAGGAAAGTTATACAGCTGATAAAACAATATTAAATTAAATACCAAATTCACTGGTGATAAGTGAACTTCACCAAGCTCAGAGTTGCAGTTCATGCATTCAGAAGTCCAGGAGCTTATCTAGGCTTATCAGAAACAGCTAAATCCTCTGGGCCTGCAGAACTGAGCTGAAAGCTTGCAAGAGAGCTCTGCTTCTGCTTAGAAACACATCACAGACATTATTTCATTGCATTTCAACATTTTAATTATCACTCTGATTGGGACTCGGTAGGCATATGAAAGTGAAAAGAAAAATGAGCATGCTGTTTTTAGAATTTCCATAAAGATTCTTCAGCCAAAGTTCAAATTATCTATAAAAAAAACCAACCCACTTTCATTTTTGGAATTGGATCTGGGAGGAAATGCAGGGGTTTGTTTGCTTTTTTGGATTTTGTAGCTCCATTTATTATCCAGGCCTAGTCCAACTAATGAACCACAGGAAGGGATATTAATTTTAGAACTCACCTAGCATTGTTCTGGGATCTGCTGGAAATGTCATCAATAATAGAAAACATATCTAGCGTGAAGGCAGCCTGTCAACAAGATGACTGAGTCCTGCACTCTTAAATTGGTTATTTTAGCTCACATAAGTTCTTATTGACATGGATATATCTGAAACAATCCTCCCAGACATAGTCATGAGGTTTGGCAAGTTCTGAAGCCAGATAAACTACTGAGCCACCTATTTCCAAAGGTCAATATTATTTATCTCCTTCAGGAGAGGAGACAGTGATGAGCAGCAGGCTGCTGAAATGTGTGTCCTGGACATAGGAACAGGAGCTACCCAATGAGACAACGTTTTATTTGCCACAGCCAACATCTTGAACAGAAACTTAATTGCTGTTTGTTAATGCCCCACTTTGTTATTGAAGGGATTTCTCCAGGACAAAAGGGCTTCCCAACTGTAGCATCAGATTTGGAGCAGACTGCCTTTGAAACCCCTGAGTTTTGCTCAGACAGAGCCACTGCTCCTGGATCTGCCCTCTCCCTGCCAGCCCTGCCTCCTGCAGGGATTTTCTGTCCAAAGAGTCATCCTGATGCTGCTGGAAGATGCAAAGCCTCACTGGGGCTCTCTCTTGTATTGAAGCTCTTCCATCAGGCCCTGTTGCTGCTTCCTTTCTCCTAAAAGCCCTTCACTTGGCTTTGCTTCTCCACGACAGCAATGCAGAGCTGCAGGACACAGCTGGCCTTTCCCATCTTCTTCCCAAAAGAAGAAAGTCTAAACATTGTGGGTTCGTGGTGAGATTTCATCCAGCAGCTGCTTCAACACTCTCTGAAGCCAACAGAAAGTTGCTGTTGGCCTCAGCACACTTTGTTGTTTTGTTTGTTTTTTAATTCTGCAACACAACAGAGTTTTACAGGGAATTTTAGAAAATTCACTTTTGTTATGGGTCTTTTTAAAGACACAGCAAAGACTGAAGCAGAACCAATAATTCCTAAGTCTGCTATATTCTGTAATTTCTTGTGCAGTTTGCTCTCTACACACAGGAGCAGGACTGCAAAACTTTGTATCTCACCTGCCACTACTTTGAACTGGCTTCATGCAAACACCTTCAGGTGCTGGACAAGTGGATAAACCTCAGGAACTTCCTGTGCTAACCTTTGGTCAGTGGAAGCCTGGAGGAAGGGTTCAGTCCACTCATAACACTGCCAATACTCCCAGTGCAAAAAGAACTTTTTTACTGCCAGATTCCACCAACTGCTCTGGGATTATCACAGAAGCCCAGAATGGTTTGGGTTGGAAGGACTTAAAGCTCACCTTCCACCATGGCCTTCAATACTTCCAGGGATAAAAATTCTTTGGGAAACCAGTCCCGGGATTCTAGAGAGGAGAAAGAAAATGAAAAGAATTTTTAGACACAAGGGGATAATTTTAGTGATGAGCACTGCCAGGAACATCATGGTAGTCAGTGCCCCAATGACTATCCAAACTACAAAACCCAGGGGTGATTTCAGACCAAAGCTCCAATTATTATGTTCAGAAAGTTCTGACACTGTCACTTTCCAGTGCAGGAGAAATCACTGAACTGACTCTGCATTTATACAGGTGCTTCAATGTTCCCTCTTTCAGCATTTTTCTGGCAATGGACCTCAGCTAGGACTCTGAGGTCACTGTGGCCTGCAAAAACAATTCACATAAAATTATCACTACTCATTTGAATGAAGACAAATGATTGTACAGAACTGTGCTTTCCATAGGAATCCAAAAGACACAGAATATGGGCTGAAATGTCCAACTCTGAGTTACTTATTCCTGATTCTATTCCCTTTTAAAGATACAAATTATATATTAGGCTAAAAAAATCAAACCCAGTGGAATTTATGATTTGCAAACAGCATATTAATATCAGGTGTAGATTTCTTCCTCATTACTAAAGGATAGCTCTTGCAGTGACGTAAGTGAGATTAGACATTTACTTTCCAAGTCACAGCCAGGTGGTGTTTTCCCCTGTATGAGGCAATTGTGGGAGGAGTATTTCACTTTTTTATGTATGTATATATATGAATATGTATATGTATATATAAATGTATATATATACATATACATCATATACATATACATATACATGCATATATATTTATGCATCTATATATATATGCATACATAATTGTACTTTTGAATATATATACATAAAAATAAATGCAGTATCACAAACAAAAGTTCACCAGGGTCAAGGCAAGCCCTGGGATCAATCCAGGCTGGGCTGAGCAGCAGGAGCAGCTCTGGGAGAAGCCCTGGGGAGCTGTGGGTGAGAGCTGAGAGCCCAAACCTGTCCTGGGCTGAGCCCAGCGTGGGCAGCAGGGCAGGGAGGATTCTACCCCTCTGCCCCTCAGGTGAGAGCAAAGCTGCAGAGCTGCCCCAGGCCTGGGCAGCACAGCAAGGACAGGGAGCTGCTGGAGAGAGTGCAGAGGAGGCAGCAGGATGAGCAGAGGGATGGAGCAGCTCTGCTGGGAGGAAAGGCTGGCAGAGCTGGGATTGTTCAGCCTGGAGAGGAGAAGCTTTGGGGTGACCTCAGTGTGGCCTTTTGGTGTCTGAAGGAGCTGCAGGAAAGCTGGAGAGAGACAATTGCCAAGGGCTGCAGGGCCAGGAGACAGGGAATGGCTTCCCAGTGCCAGAGGGCAGGGCTGGATGGGATCTTGGGCAGGAATTGTTCCCTGGCAGGGTGGGCAGGCCCTGGCACAGGGTGCCCAGAGAAGCTGTGGCTGCCCCTGGATCCCTGGCAGTGTCCAAGGCCAGCTTGGCCATTGGGGCTTGGAGCAGCCTGGGACAGTGCAAGGTGTCCCTGCCAGGGCTGGGGTGGCACTGCATGGGATTTAAGGTCCCTCCCAGCCCAGACCATTCTGTGGTTCTGTGATTTCACTCCAAAGCCCAAGCACTGAAACCCACACATTGTCTATCAGAGCCCCCAGGAATGTGAGGGGCACAGCACTTTCTGCTCCACACAGCCCAGTGAAGGCTGCCTGCTCCTAGATTAACTTCATCTCTGGCATTTCTCAAGCAGACACTGGGATTGCTTTGCCAGGCTAAATTTTTTTTACAGTTAATATCTTCACAGGAAGAACACTGTTCCAGAAGTACCAAGCTGAAACCACCAAATAGATTTCACACTGGGCTGGACCACCAATTAGATGGAAACTTCAGTCCCATGGCACAAGTTTAGTGCTTTATTCATTCTCCTGTATCTATTATTTATCAGCAAGGAGAGACTGAAGAAGAAATGGAGAGAAAGCAAAATCCTGCAGTTTAATGCGAAGTCTTAATCTCTCAGCTAGGGGAGTTGAAAAGAAGCTGAAATGAGTGACTGAAATGTGGTCATTCATTGCACTGCAGCCTTCACTGGACAGCAGGGTGACAAGAGACTCCTTTTCCCTCCAAGGATTACCTAACTGGAGGCACATGAGAAATGAATTAGTGACTTCTCAGGGAACATGGGCTACAAAGCCACACCCCCGACCCACTGAAGAGGCAATACAGGCAAAAATGAAGTCTAAAAGACTTGTTAGGCAGAGAATTAATCTTGGTTTTGCCTTGTCTTAACAAAGATCTTGTGAAACAAGAAGCAGAGATGGTTTTGTTTGAAAGCTTCCTCGACTGGCAGGAGAAGCAGGTCAGAGAAGAAGCAACAGACAGGAAAGAAATGCAGCTTTCAGGCTGAAGAGAGAACAGCCCATGAGCAGAACTGATGACACCTCACCATTAATATTCAAAGCTGTATTAAAGGCCTAAGATTCCAATAAAAAACCCAAGGTCCCTATACCTGCATCTGCTGCTCCTGCTCTGCTACAGAAACAGCCTGAATATTCTCCTGCCTGGGAGCGTGAAATCATTGCACTTGCTGGAGTGAAACTCTGTGCACTGATCCCCTGATAACCAATCACTGGAACTCCCAGGATGGCCCCAAAGTATCCTTCAGATATCTGGATGCTCACGCTCTTTATGAACATCCTGAATTATACATGGCAGCAAATGGAAACACATCCCAGTCCTGCAGCTGGTGCAGAATCTCCACAGCACACCCACCCCTCCAAGCACACTGGCAGCCTTATTCTGCAGCGAGTGAACTCCAAGTACATTTCCATGTAGAGTGCAGCAAGGTAATTGGACTTGTCCTAACGAAGCCGTAGATCCATATGCAGAGGGGAAGATTTAATGGAGGAACTTGTAATTACCTTGCTGCATGCAAATGATGACACATTTCCCCCCAGGCTACAGTGGCTGGCTATCTAATCTCAGCCACAGGGCAGATACATAAATCCCTCTGTTCCCATTCCCCAGACTCCCTGCAAGAGGTGTGTAACCTTTTTTTCACTCCCTTAGCACAGCTTTTCTTCAAGTAAATCGAGTCCAAGACTTGGAGTTAGCACAGACTTTAGCATGCAAACATCTCTCCATCTGAAATTAATTCCAACTCCTACCCAACACTTCAACAGCTCAATCCCTCCACCCCCAAAAGAGTTTATTGCCCTGCCCATCTGGCTCTGGAAACAGAAAACAAACTGATTCGTCCCAAATGGAAAAAGTTTTCAGTGATTCCTCAGCACCAGAAGGAGCTCTGGAAACCACAGTGCTTCTGGATGACAGAAATATGTATTTGTCACCCCGAGAGGGATCTGCATCCAACCTGCATCCATGTATCAATGCAATCCCTGCTGAGGTCAACAGAAATAACAGCAAAACAGAGAGTGTCCATGGTTTCATGCCTGGCAATCCATATATTTAATTTGAGGGGACAATCAGTGCACCTATTCTGCTTCTTTTCTTACTCTGAAAGCATTTACTCTGCGCCTTACCCTCTCTACAAGTCCCTAGAGGGCTTGTCATGCCATATCAATATCATCAATATCAATATCAATATCAATATCATCAATATCAATATCAATATCATCAATATCAATATCAAAATTCATCCTCTCTCCTAGGATTTACAGTTCAGACTTGAAGATTCTCTTTGGAGTAACATCCTCACAAGTAAAAGTCTTGCTCTTCAGCTGCAGGAGCACTTCTGCTGTGTTTCATTTCCTCTCACACGATTGAACCAAAAGCACCCCAACGTTTTCACTTCTAAAGAAGAACCAGTTTTTCAGCCATGTTTCTGCCCTGCTGCCTGCAGGCTGCTCCTGCCTCTGAGATGAAGCATCATTGCAGAACATCACACCATGAGAAACTCCCCATCCTCTGCAAGAAAATGCCTTCCTTCAAAGCACTCCTCATTCACCTTTACCCTTTAGCCATTTAAATCCTCACCTGTAGGCCAGTCAAGACTTGTATTAGGGATTTCCAGTCTGATTGAGTGTCTAATCCCCTTCAGTCTTTGTAGTCTGGGAGAGAATTGAATCCTGAATCACCACTGAGTGTGGAAAAGGCAAAACTGCTTGGAACTGCCAGCATTTCCCCCATATTTTGTATGAAAAAGTTATTTATTTTCTTCAGAACATATCCTGAAGACACGTTCCTTGAGCCCTGTGACATCAAGTCAACCACCTGGAGAAGTTTAACACAGAAATATATGACCATGGAAGAACACAGGAACTGCCATGGTTTTGGTCCCCTGGCCTTGGAAAAAATGAAATCATCGCTGTTGTTACGAATTGCCGCGTTGTATTTACGAGGGGATATTGATCTCAATTTTCTCTCCTTCACATTGAAATAATGCAATTGCTCACTTCACTGTGGGAAATCAGGGGACTTTAAATCCTTTTGAAGAATAGCTGTGGAGTCTTCAGTTTTACATAGTATTAATCAGGCCTGAAGTCAAGTGACAGGAAGCCAATAGTGGTGTTTTAAAGTGAGGAGGAGAAGCTGAGAGCCTCAGACTCTCTGCTGCAGCATCAGTGACACATTTGCACCCAGGCTGTGGACAGGAGCAGAGCAGGTGGAGAAAAAGCCACTGGAGATGCACAAAGATCATTTCCCATGGGTCTGTCTGAAGTGAATCCATGCAGGAGGAGAGGGAGACAAACACAAGGAAAGTCAGTGTTTCTGCTGACAGCCTGCTAGGAAATAGCCCAGGGGGATGTCTTGCCCTGCTCAGAGCCTGAAGGAAGGAGCCTTCATCCAGGGAATTGTGGCTGTGGAAGTTTCACCTGGAAGGAAGGCAGAGCAAAGACATCTTCTGCTGGTTCACAGATCCATGGGAGCTCAAAGACTTGAATCCTGGAATTCCAGGAGGGGCTGTCCCTTGCATGCCTTGGTGTGCTCCATATCTGCCCAGCTCCTCCGAGCTCCACAGGCAACACAATCCTATAAAGATGCGCAGAAGAAAGACATCCTTATCACCCAACCCAGTGAGGTTTTGTTTCAGAAGATAGTAAATGTACCAAATTTATTACTGCCATTAGCATTTTCACATTGCATTAGCAAACAGCGCTGGCAAGGAGCAGAAAAATACATGGAATTCATTAAAACCTTCTGGGTTTGGAAAACTGGGAAGTGGAATTAATCGATCCTGCAAGGAAGGGAGCAAAATTTGCTACCTGAGACCCACAGACACCTCAAATGGTGAATTTTGTAGAGACATTCAGCCATCATGAAGATCACGAGTCAGCTCTGAATTTTCCAAATCAGCAACAAAACTCCAAGGATTTTTTTCCTGTGATATGTAGCAGCTGCAGTGGAGGTTTCTCATGCCCTTTAACTGGTTTTCTGGGGGAAAGAATGAGCATATGTGCTCTGAGAGTGTGCTGAGCACCATCAAGAGCTGACGCTGCAGAACACTTTTCATCATTTATTTAAAGTGGACTGAAAAATCTTTTGAAAGCATATTCCATTCTCAGAGATCCAGCTGTGAAGATACTTATCAGAGCACACACGATCCATATTCCTCTGGTCAACTTCTTCCCACACATCCTTGGAACCATTCCTGCTCCTCTTCAGTGTTTACAGGCTTGAGATTTTTGCAGATTGTTATCACATCCATTAGGCTACACAACACAGAACTGCAGGCAAGAAAAACACTGGGCTGACCTTGCAGGGCTGCCTGCGGCCTCTGGAATGACACAAAACCCACACAGAGTCAGGGGAGTCAAAAAGTTAAAGGGAAAGAAGTACAGGGAAACAACAGTTAAGATAACTGGGAACTGCTTAGTGAAAAGAGCCCTGCAAGACAGAGTCATTAATTTCCTGGGTCTGGGGAAAGAGCAGAGAGAATCAGTGATCAAGTCAAGAACCAGGATTAGAGCCTATGAATAAGGCATTCCTTTGCTTCAGACCCAGCAGCCAAACCCCAGACCTATTGGATAACTAGGTCTTATAGCCTCACTTGCTCACCCATACTGGATTTACACACACTTTTAAAACTCAATCTGCTAATAAAACACAGTAACAAATTTCTGTAGAACAGATGTTTTCTGGGTGCTCTCATGAGGATTTGTGAGACTAAAGCTTTGCTGTCCTTTCAGTCCTGCAAGCCCAAGTGGCAGAGATCCTGTACTTGGGGAAACTCTGGGCCCAGCTTCTTCTCTGCAGCATAAAATCAGACCAGGAAGGGCTGGAAGGAGGCTCAGCTACACCATTCTCCTGCCCAGGGCAGGACCAGCAGTACCTGCATAGCCCATGGCAGACATTGGTCTAATTCTCCCTGAAAACCTCTAATGTTGGATGTTCCCCAAGCCCAAGGCAATCTCTTCCAGTCTTTCCCCTCTTGATGTTTGGGTGTCTTTTCTAAAATCTAATCTAGTTCTGGGGTGCAATTCATAAATGTCTCTTGCTTCTTTTCTTAATCAGGAAGGGAGCAGCTCCCTCCTTTCCTCACTGCAGCACCTTCACTAAACGTGAGCACTGTGAATATCCACAATTCCACAGCTTGGGGGGACACTGGCAGAGAATATTGATGCCACCTGCTCCTGTGCTTTAGAGAATATATGTTTGGGGACAGGCAGAAAGAAACCTGTTTCAGCAAAAACTCTGCTGCTGGTGAATTTTTCCAAGGAAATTCCACAACAGAACAGACCAAGCGCTCATCGACTCCCAGACCTCCCCAAACACTCAGAATAAAACCTGGCAGAAAAAAACTGAAGCACGTATTAAAACAGAATATACAAATAGGGGCACTGGTGGTTCCTTCTGTGGGCTTTTCCTGTGCTGAGAAAGTAGGGAAGTAATTTTTGAAATGCTGAGTGAGGGGCAGGACTGTGTTTTGGGGAGAAGGTGGGGTTTGTGTGTTTATTAGGGACATATTCTCCAGGATCTGCAGAGCCTGTGCGAACTACAATCCTCCACAGATCAAGCCTGCAGTCTCCAGACATGCAGCTGTCTTGGAATTCCTGTGCCAGAGAGTCTGTTAAGAAATCTGACAGTGATTTTACTAAGTAGGTACCAAACCCTTCAGTAGTCTGTGCTTGCTCCTCCTTCCCCTCAGCAGCCTTGGCTGCATGATGTGCATGTGGGTCAGGCTGGAGCAGGGCTTTATTTCACTGTGTTCAGCCCTTTCATACAATGCACTGCATTTCTGCCCCCTATTTAATATCCCATGTAATTAAGAAATGTACAGAAAGAGGAGCCCCTTGGGTGTAGAATTAGCAAGAGCTGACTGCTTTGTTGGGCTGAAACGCAGCTAAAAGCGAGCGTGAGGGGAAACCTTTGTGTAGGAACACCCAGAGGAGCAGAGGGTATAATTCTTTAAAAACAAAACCTTAAGAATACTGGGGGGGAAAGAAACAATTTTCATCAGGACTAAAATAAGAGGCCTCCAAAGTCAGTTTTGTGCTGCTCTGAGTATTTAGCTGAACATCAGCACAATACCTCCTGCCACAGTCACTCCTTGCTGCAGAACCAAATCTCTTCCCAAAGACAACCAGTTCAGGATATTCACTCTAACATCATAATATTATAATCCAATCAACATTTTAGTAAATTTGCCTAATCTTTGAACATTGCTGAAACCCTGCAGGGCCAGGAGATCTTTCTGTCTAAGAAAGAAAGGCTCTTGAATAGCAGAATTTTCAAGTCTCCTATGATTTTTCAAATCATTGTGTTCATTATAACACTCCTGTTAGTTTTATTTTTCTGCCTTACACCAGGCTGCATTTTTAACTCCTGTCTCCACAAATGTAAGGTGAAATAGTCTCACATTATAAGGTGAATCCCACTTGTTGCAATCAAGAAGATGATGGCCCCATTTTCACACTGATGTTGATTTAAATTGGATATACAGAGCTTCAGCAAGATCTCTACCATGATTTTCATTCCCACTGTAAGCCACATGGAGACTTCAGGCTCAGAACGAGGAAAATGGAATACAAAAATTGGGTTATTAAAATATCTACATCCTTCCACATCTAAATGTGCTGATAATTTCCAACCACATTTCAGCCTGTAAAACTTATAATTACCAGGCCCATCAGACAGGTTAGGGTTAAGCCACTTTAGAGAGAGAGGAAAGAGGCCCATCTGTGCAGAGATGACTTGCCCCTCTATAGGATAATTAAAATCAGAATAAGAGGTGTCATGATCCACAGCATTTTCCCACTCCATTTCTCCTCCCTCCCTCTGAAAAAGGTTCCAATTATACATTGAAAAAATGGGGCAGTGTCAGCTATGAATTTCTGGACTGTCTCCTACTTTCTCCATGTTTCTTTAACCCTGTTTTCTCCAACACACACTATCCTGACTCCCCATCATTTTTTGCCATTTTCATTCCCACCTTCAACTCTTACTCTCTTCTCTCCTGCCTGCCAAAAAGCACAACAGTCATACTGTCTTTGCTCAGCAGGCTCTGTACAGTTAATTCTCCCCCCAAACCTGTCTGGTTTTCGAATGACAGAGCTTGTCTCCAGCTCATGCCACCTCGTGCACACACAGCTATTCCACAGCCTCCCTGCTCCTGCCCTCAGTGCCATCCTGCCCTGGTCCCTCTACCACTTTCCCTACAGCTCTTCCACCACATTTTAACCACCCTCTGCCCTGCCTTTTGCACCTCTCCGGTGTCAGTCAGTCCTCACACGTCAGTCCTCACACCAAACAGCCCAGGGGGAGCATGGAAGAGCAGGGAACAGCCCCACTGCAAAGATCTGGTGCTGGCTGAAGTGCAGGAGCTGTTCTAGCCCGGGGCTGCTCCTCTCCCAAAGCAGGAATCAGGACAGGGGCAGCAGTGAGGGCTGGACTGTGCTGGGACATGGCAATCTGCCTGTGCCAGCTGGGAATTTTGGGGATGGAAGGGATTTACAACCCAGAGGATGCTGCATGCTCAGGAAGCAGCTCCTGGAGATGCAGAGGTTAAAAGAGGAGAGAAGAAAGGATGCACAATAAAGGAGAGACAAAGAGGCACAAGTTGAAGATCCTGCTCACCAGAGGAGGTTCTCAAAGGAGGAGCCTGGAACTGTGCTGGGGAGGAATGGAGAAAATCCAGCTGGCTCAGTCAGCCCTTGGAGCCAGAGGGTTGCAGGGAGGCAGAGCAGCACACCATGAGCTGCTGGGGGTGCTAAGGAGAGTTAATGCAGGGCTGGATTTGTGCATCGGGTACAGGATGCATTTCTGGAGAAGGAAAGCCTCATCCCTACTTTTGCCATGGATTCATTCACAATTCTGCTACACAGGCTTGGAGGTTTCAGTTTTTAGGCTCTTCTTTCCCACTTTGCTCCATGCCTGTACCCCCAGCACCCAGAGTTTGATTGTCAAAGCTCATCTCCAGGATTGGGGTTCCACAGAATACACCTTGCACTGCAGGGAACCAGAGTCCCCTAAGAGAACAAGGAAACCACAGCAAGTTGGCTGTTTCTCTCTGGCTCTGGGCCAGTGCCTTGTGCTGGCAGCAGATCAGTGACAAAGCAGAGCCTGAGCTGGAATTTGCAGCACGTGCTTTGTTCTGAGGCCACTCTGGTTAACTGTGTTAAATTTATGACACAGGAGTGACACAACTCTGGCAACACAAGCTCTTGATGTGAACCCCATCTTCCCTAGGAAATGTGTTGTCCCCATTACTGTTTTTGATGGTGGATGCAGCAGCCCTTGACAAGAGTGATCACAACAATTTTCAGCACATCTGAAAACTCTGTAGCTTTCCCTGAGTGTCCTCCTCATCCCAGATCCACCTGAGGAATGATTCCTTCAGGGAAGTTTGGCTCCTTTCCATTGTCTCCAGTGAGGTGTGTGGCCTCTGCTGTTTGACCAACATCCCAAATACTGGTCTGTGCTGCTGCCCTGGATCACCCCGAGCAGTAACACCCACTTTGCCTCTGAGCATGGTCCATGAGCTAACTCATATTTAGGCTAAATTGAGGATTTCCCATCTTAGCTGGTTTGTGCAGGTTTTAGCAGTTTCTCCACTGAAGTTGGCAAGAAATCCCATGGTGTTTGTAAAGCTTCAGTTCTGCAGTGAAATGAAAATTGACATTTCAGCACAATACTAAATTCCAACAATTAGGCTTAAATTAAAGTTCTACTGTATTCCCTAGAACTGAGGTTTTCAAAACATAAAGGGAAGCAATATTACACTAAATACCAATTCTGTCCTCTCTCTTGCAATAATCAGTTTGCCATCATGCCATTCATTCTAATGGCTTTGCATACATTTCTTGTTAGAACTGTCACATGAAAGGCTTACACTGGGAACCCAGCAAGTTGGCTATTTCTTTCTAATTTCAGAGGTATTCAGAAACACTGGCATTAACTGAAAAGCATTTTTGAGACTTGATGACACAGCTAATTTCATTACCATTGACCAGAGGATGAACCAGCACACACATCAATATGAAACACAGAGCTCATCAGCGAGGGTGGAACATCAAACTTAGAAGTTAGGAAGTGCTACCAACATTACCCTGCAACTTGAATACCTGTCATTGCATCTATACACACATAAATCAGAAAGATGTACTTTACAATTGTGCTACTTCACCACATTTCCCCTTGCAGTGCTTACTTAATGAACAGCCATTCGATAGTTTGTTTTCTCATCCCTGCTCATTGCATGGCCTAAATCTTATTTATTGCTCCCTGTTTAAACCTTGCTCTGTGGACAATTATTCTGGAGCCTGCCACTGTGCCTGTCAGGACAGCATTTAACACCCACCATGGAAACTTTGAGTCTGTGCTGCTAAAATTTCAGGGGAAACCTGAAAGCCACAAACCCCTGTTATTAGTGGAAAGCATCTCCTGACTTTAACAGCAGGCAGTGCACTCCTGAATCCCAAGTTTGCACTTTTTCATACTCAGGGATCTCAATACCTCAAGGAATAGCTACATTTTAAAGACAACCAATTTCTGCTGTAGTTCTGCACAGATTAGGACACATTAAACACTGATCTCTCCTACAAGAACCCAGGACCATGCTTTTCAAAGAAAGCCACAAGCTGCTCTACAAGTGTCTGTGCACATGGAGGAAGGCACAAGAGCAGAACAAAAGGTGGGATCAGAGCAGGAGGAGGGCAGGGACACAGAGGGTCTGCACATGCTCCAAACCACATGGCTCTTCCTGCAGAGCAGCCCAGCCTGCCAGCAATGGCCTTTGCTCTTCTGGTTTTTGCAGGCAGACAGCTAAAATGTTCTGTGCACACTGAGCAGGGCAGCAGAGGGAAGAGCAGCTCCCAGAGCAGTCCCAGAGTGTCCCCAGACACCCTGAGAGCAAATGCAGCCATCCCCATCCCTCCCTCCTGGCAGTGACATCCCACGGAATGTCCCAGTGCCCAAACTGCAGCCCTGCTGGGAGCATCTCACACAGGCAATGCTGAAAAAATAGAATGAAATAAAATTGGGTAGTGGAATTCAGCTGGTACAAAGTTTCCTTGGCTGGAAAACTGAAACTTTTTTCCTTTTACTGCACAGGTTGAATCACTTCTGCTTTATCCTAGGTCACATTCCAGCCTTCCCCAGATTCTTTGTTCACTCACAAACTATTTCCAGACTCCTAGAGAGCTTTAGAGGTTGACATGTCAAAACACTCGCTGTGTTTGGGTTTCTGGAGGCTGAGGCTGACCCTAAAGCTGAGGCCAGGCACTACAAGATGGCTTTTACAACGACTTTACATTGCACAATCTGCTGCAGGAAACCAGGGATAAATAATGGGATGTCTGTTCCATATGAGCATGTATGTGAGTGAATCCATCTGTTCATCTGCATGGACAAGGTACCCAGTAAAAGGGAGCTGCTAACCTATCGTTATCACAACAGTCAGAATCTTTGAAGAACAACAGAAAAAACATATTAAAAAACTCCTGTTTTAACTGCTCTGACCACCAACAGGAAAGTTGCTGAATAGAGGCACACAAAAGAAATGATAATTTTTTGAAGCACAAGAAAGCCTTCTGGAAATATAGATCATTTGTATATGTATCAAACAGAAAAGACTTCTATACCTTAGCACAAAACATTAAAAGCTTTAAAAAGTCTCTAAAAAAGCACTGGAGCCTCCTATGGCTATACATATTCCAATAGCACTAATTTGATCTGCTTTTTGGAAAGGATATTAATCCATCTTGGGAACAATCTTTGTAAAAGGAGGTGTGGAAATGCATCCAGTCAGCTACTTCACATGATAGCTGGGAGAGCATACAGAGAGGATGTTTTTACAATAAATATTGGGAACAGAGAATACATTGTTTCCTGTGCTGCAAAGTGGGGACCTTAAAACTTAGTTCTATAAGCAGCAAGGATAATGGACAGAAAGGTTGCACTGATTACAGCAGCTCTGGGTCAACGCTGCAAAATTCACAACTTTCAGAGGGCCAGAAATGGATTATTTCATGAGACAAATCTGGATTGAGGCATCTCTGTTTGGACAGCCAGAGGTGCAGGGCAGTCTCACCCAGCCCTGTGAAAACACGGAGAGCAGCAGGAGAGAGAGCCCAAGGTGCTGCCCTGCTCTGCAGTTTGTGTCCATGACCTGCTGGGAAGGGGCAAGGCTGTTGTGTTTATTTTTCCTTGCTGTCTGCCTTGGGCCAAAAGGTGACACCATTTGTTTCTGTTTAGGCTCCACATTTATTCTGAGCTTTTGGCTCCCTTCTGAGCATTATTCTGGATGTGTAGCTGCTGGAGAGAGTGCAGAGGAGGCAGCAGGATGAGCAGAGGGATGGAGCAGCTCTGCTGGGAGGAAAGGCTGGCAGAGCTGGGATTGTTCAGCCTGGAGAGGAGAAGCTTTGGGGTGACCTCAGTGTGGCCTTTTGGTGCCTGAAGGAGCTGCAGGAAAGCTGGAGAGAGACAATTGCCAAGGGCTGCAGGGCCAGGAGACAGGGAATGGCTTCCCAGTGCCAGAGGGCAGGGCTGGATGGGATCTTGGGCAGGAATTGTTCCCTGGCAGGGTGGGCAGGCCCTGGCACAGGGTGCCCAGAGAAGCTGTGGCTGCCCCTGGATCCCTGGCAGTGTCCAAGGGCAGCTTGGCCATTGGGGCTTGGAGCAGCCTGGGACAGTGCAAGGTGTCCCTGCCAGGGCTGGGGTGGCACTGGATGGGATTTAAGGTCCTTCCAGTTCAGGTAATTCTGTGATTCACACAGCTCTTGTGTGGTACCTTTGGTCTGTTCAGAGATGCACAAAGCCTTGATTTCCCATTTGATTTCCCAAAAGCCAGGCACTGACCACCACTCTGCACTGACCATTCACAGCACCTTTCAGGATGTCCTTTACAGTGGTCAAACAGAAATGAATATAACAGCAGCACATGGTGTTGTTTGAAGTATATCCTGTCTTTTGGTTAATGCATGCAGTTAATTTAGCATCTGCTCTATAAATATCGCTTCCTCTTTCCACATCTTCCTAGCACACACCACTGTTTCCATACGATGATGAATTCTACTGCAGGCAATGCTGGAAGAAAGGAATTTTCTACATTATGGCACAGCATTAAACAAAGGGCACTTCATGCTGCAAAGGGCCAGCTAAAGAACAGACCTTCAGATTTGCATTCCCTTCGCCAGTGAATTCAAAAGACAGCATTGCTCAGACTTGAAACCCTTTGTCTTTAGCAAAATTCTGTGAAAGATTTTGCTTTTGCAAGGTGTACATGCCTCTGTTCCTCTGAATTCATCTTGCAGTCTGTCTGATGAGGATCACAGACAGAAGTCTCAGATGATGCATCAGTTTGCTCCTAGAGAGATTAAAAGGGCTGCAGAGTGGGGATGTGAGAACAGTGCTTATGGAACAAAGCAGCAAAGAAAGGAAAATACCTCCAGAGTGAAAATTAGAAGAGAAACGCCATTGGAAGGGGCAAATTAGAAATAATTAGGCAGAAAACAAAAGGCCCAAGAAAGCAGAGGTGTGTTTGTAGCACGGAGTTGTGCTGATGCAGAGCAGAGCAAGGGCAGCAGCAGATGGAGCACATCAGGCTCCACCATCAGCCAGGAGCAGCCTCCCTCTGCTTGGATCATTTTCCTTGCAAAGCACACTCATTTCATCTGATGGTTTAAGTCCTTTTCTCTTCCTCTTGTAGATGCCTCTTCAAAAGCTCTCAGCATTTCATTTCCATGGCTGTCTGGAGATATTCCATTGTGCTGCAGCAGGGTTCTCTAGGAACCAGCAAGACGTGTGCTTCCCTCTTTTTTCTTCTCTTTTTTTTCCCCTTTCTCATTGAGGAAGGCCCTGAAGCCATGTTCTCATTAAATCTTTATGGCTTTTTAAAATAGGAAGCTATTGTCCCATATACCTCCTTAATTATGCACCAATCAAAAAGTTTTAAAGAAAAGAACAGCTCTGCCTGTGACAACCAGGAGGCAATGGAAAGGGAAGAAACCTGGATTAGGAATGAGTGTTTCAGCTGTTTTCCTGTAAAACAGCAACCTGTGTAGGCAGGAGGATGGCTTAGCACAGGAAAGGGACTAAAGGCTCTCAAGGGAAAAACGTCCTGTCTACGATTTTATTTTTGTCAGATTGATATTCTGATTTAGAGGATATATATGCAATTATTTACTGCCTCAAGCAGGCTTCATGGTGCTCATAAACCAAAGAGATATTCAAAAGGGACATTTGGAAAACTCTTTAACTTCAAGTGTCCACACTGAGACACCTGGAGCTCGAGCATTAGAAGTGAGTGACTTTAGAAATAAAGCAGCTTATTGCTTAAGCACTGCCTAACTAGCCAGGTTCTGACATGGAATATTTAAGGAGCTAAATGATGGCACATGCTACCTATGTAAATTGATTTGGACAGCAAGGCCAAAACCAAGAGAATAAATTTATAAAATAATTCCAGTGGCATGATCTGGAATTCCTATGTCTAATTCCCAATTATGTTTGTGTTGATTCACACATAAGATTTGGCAGTAACATTACAGCTCCATACAAATGTTCTTAAAGAAGCTTTTAGACAAATTGTAGAAATCTCTAGAAGAAAAGTTATTTCTACCACAGAAGCAGTAAATGCTATAGTGTGGTGATAGTTTTTCCATCCTGAGTTGACACTCCAGGTTAATGCTCCAAGGCCTCACAAAGACCAGGAAATAACCACCTCACCCAGTTTTCCCTCTGTGTGGAACTCTTCCTGACAGTTTAGGCTTAGATTTCTTCAGTTTAAGTTTGGGAGAAGGTTTGTCATTAGGAAAATTCTCATTTCTTCTGCCGCAAACTGTGAGGCTGCACCTCAACACGAGTGGTCCTGGCGACATCCAGATCCATGCAGGCTCTCAAACTGAGCTCTCCACAGCTCCACGCTGAGTTCTCAGGAATGCCACTTGTTTTCTTTGCTTTCCAATGTTACCAAATTCCACCCTGGGACACGAAGCAAAGATTCTCCGGGGATTAAATGCTTTTCTAAACCGAGATGATATTAGAAACAAATTAACATAATTATTCAAAGCTACTTTTCCATTAAACCACTAGCATTTGCACTGAAATTAATATCCCTTTTTGTGCATTTTTACCTGTTTAAGCAGCGCTGGGGGCACTGTGGTTAGGGTTATCAGTGAGTGCAGCAGTGCTGAGCACAGACACTTGTGACAAGTTCCCACATGAGAAAAAAGGGGTGAAAATGTGTCCAGCAGCCCTGGCTGTGTGACCAGAGCCAGGAGAAGCAGCCCCAGGCTCTGGCTGAGCTCTAATCCAGGCTCTGTCCAGCCCAGCCCTGCAGCTCCTGCAGCAGTGGCAGTGACAGATGTTTTGCAGGGTAATCCCTCATCTCCCTAATCCCAGCAGAGGGTCAGGATTGATGGGCACCAGGCACACAGAAATAAAGGACTTGGAAATGCCTAAGTTGGGGCTCGAATAAACACTATTGAATAAACATATTAATAACAATACGGGCTTTGGAGGAAGATTAGCTGCTGACACAAATAACGTTTATTCACACTACAGGGAGTGATTCCAGAGAAACAACTTGAAAGTGCACAGACAAGGACTGGTAAATCAAAAAGGCTTTGCATAAAGCAACAAAAAAAAAAAAAAAGGAGAAAAGATTTGACAAGGAAAGTGATGTTGTTTCCTCTTTTTTCAAGTGGGTAACAAAAACATTGAACAGCTGTAGCAGCTCCAGGTGCAAAGGAGAAAACAGGAGGATCAAATCAGTGTTTCTTTTTAAATGTTCACAACTCTTCCTAGAGTGGGACCTGGACAGAGAAGGGAGCTGTTGGGTTCTACACACTGACATAGCTCAGCACTAAAACCAGGCACCATTTCTTCTCATGGCACAGAATTGCCTCTTTAGAAATGTCAGCCCAGAAACACTGTCTGCCTTCTGTTTGCTGCAGGTGAATCCATCATGTTTACATCAGAACACTTGCTCAAAATGCTCTAAATTTGGCACCTGATGTTCCACTAAGCATGGCTGATTTCAAGTCAAGGCCTCAGCTACAGCTGGAAGCATCAGGCAGGTCTGATTTTCACAAGTTTGGCCCCTAAAAGTTAAATTATCCAAAGGGGTCTCAACATCTCAAACCTGCTTCAGCAGCTTGTAATTCATACAGGTCAGTGAAACGTGATTTTATCTGAGGTTTCTGCAAATAACAGAGTAATTGGTGGGTGGATGGGAACAAAGAGCTGGGAGGTGCTGGTGCAGCAGCAGTGTGACATATGTGAGAGGTGCAGAGATGCCCACTGGGTGGAAGGGCTGGATGGAGCCATATGGTCCTGGGAATATTTGGGGTTTCTGCTGGGGATGGAAGGGACAGATGGATTCCTCTGACCAGGGGATTAACCCTTGTGCAGGTGAGCAGTGAAAAGCATCAACCCCCAGAACTGCACCTTGAACTGCCAAATGTGTTCTGTTGCACCAGCGCTGAGGAGAGCAGCAGGTGGATATGCTCAGCTTGGAAGGCAGGGAGGACAGGAGGGGAACAATGGGAAGTAATTATGAAATTCAATTTTTTTTTGCACTTTCTGTCCATTATTTTGCTTTGACCAGGCATCTGCCATGTAATGCAGTCTTCATATGCAACAGATAGAGAATTCCATGCATTTGAAAGGACTGGGGTTGGGTTTCAGTGGCAGATCTCTCAGCAAAGCCTGTCACTGTTTTCACCAAGGCCCAGTCTGTGGCTGAAACCTGACCACTGACTCCATCAAAATGACACATAATGTTCTTAACTGCTTTACAAGCCTTCAATCTCAACCTTTTTTCCTTTGTTTTCCAAGGCAAAAAAATGAGGAGACAGAAAGAACATGGGGTAAAATACCAAGTCCTCTATCCTTGGCACACCTTATGCTCTGACAAGTCAGGAAAATGATTGAAAGCCAGTGAAATTTCCCAGATTTAACTGAATATTTCATGTATTCAGCACAAAGCAAAGACCTTTTATTCTTCAGTGGTCTCACAAGG
This sequence comes from Lichenostomus cassidix, assembly GCF_008360975.1. Classification (NCBI taxonomy): domain Eukaryota; kingdom Metazoa; phylum Chordata; class Aves; order Passeriformes; family Meliphagidae; genus Lichenostomus; species Lichenostomus cassidix. The sequence goes on from NC_139492.1 coordinate 18,073,795, forward strand.
AATAATGGAAGTGATCTCTGGTTAATAAAGTATACATTACAAGCAGAGCTGAGTTAACTTCCTTTCACTGACAAATTTAACCAAAAGTCAATAGGAATCTTCTTACATCTCAAGAAATTGGCTCTATTGGTATATTTCAATTTTTCATCACAAAAAAATGCATTCTCCTGGACATATAGGACATAAAATCTGAGTTTCCTCGGATGGTTACAGTCAACTCAAGACTGACAACAACTTTCAAGATAAACCTGATGCATTTTTAAAAGGGCCAGGCTCGGTGTCCTGCTGTCAGTCCTAATTGGTGATGTGGTTGTCGTCAGGGAGTCGAGTAAAACTTGGGATTCCAGACCTCCACTTTATCCTTTGTCCACAGGCATCCTCACTGAATTTGGCTATGGCATTTCCTACCTCTGCACTGAAAAAATGGGAGTAAAAGTCTTTTTCAGTCTCTCAGGGGTATTGTAAGAAGGAAAACACATGGAAAATGAAGCACACTCAGCTGTCAGGGATGAAGGCTGCACATCTGAGCCTTGAAAAGTTCTGCCATTGTGTGCTTTGAGGGCTGGCACATCCCTAGGAACATGGACCTGCGAGGGAAACAGGAGGGTGAAGTTTCCACAGTTCCTGAGAGCTGAGGGCAACATAGTTCTCATCTGCCAAACAAAGCCCATCTTCCCTTTCAGGAGTGGCAAAAGCTGCCTTCTGCTGTGACAGTCACAGCCAGGCCCTGGTGTCGTCCTTGTCACACACATTGAACTTCCCACAGGCTGCCAAAATCTGTCAGAAAGGAAAGAACACCTTAAAGCACCCACCATGGCTGGGGGAAGGATTCCTTCCAGGGGAACAAAAAGTTGAAATGCAGCAGTAAAAGCTCTGCTGAAGTGCAGTTAGCAGAGGGATTAGGAGCAATGGACTCTGCTGCAGTGGGAACCAGGATTGTGGAGCTTTCCTTGTCAGAAACCACAACAGGAGGGGTGAAGGGGCTGAACTCAGCAATGGCACAAATCCTGACACAATTCCAGCTGCAGCCAGCTCCATGCATGTCTGTGCACTCCAGCTCTGCCCACTGCCCACTCCTTGGCCTCCAGCAGCAGCAGGAAAACACCCAAGGAGCTTCTTAGCCCCTGGGGCTGTGAGAGAACCCAAGGTGGTTTCTGTGCCCCAAAGATCTGCTGCTGTTTGGGACTGAGCTCCAGTTGTGCTGGCAGGAACAGAGCAGGTCTGGCAGTGCCATGGGGAGGGGCAGCTGCTTCTGCAGAGCTGCACATTTCCCTAGGATTTGCATTCCAAACAGGCCACACCACTTCCACCAAATCACTCTGTGTTCTCCTGACAGAAGCAGTAAAAAAACGTTTAATGAAAAAGGAGCTGAGAGCTTTTATGGGAGGTCTCAGAGTTCAGGTCAGGGAATGGCAAAATTCTTTTGGTGTGTGGGATGAGCCCTCCCTGTTCTCATCCTCACTGCTCTCCTGTCCACTGAACACATGGAGAAAAGCAAATTGTGCTCCTTAAGTGGCTGTGATGATGTTTTCTGAAGGTGCTGCTCTCTGTACAGCTCTTCAGCAGCCCTGAGCAGAGGCTGTGGGCACAGCAGCACAAAACAAGTCTGGAATGCTGGATTAGTTTCCCAAGACCTTTGAACACGGAGTTGCCATGGTGGTTTTTGATTTTTCCCTCTGCAGTTTTATTACTGACCTTCCTTTATCATCCAACGTGATAAACTTCTAAACTTTAAAGCCAAGCCAAGGTACGAAGCCTCTAAATGAGCCCAGAATTTCCCATGGCTACATTGTGAGGCACAATCGTTATGGAAGCACCTAAAAGTAAACCTTATAATCTAATTTTTCCCCCTTATTTGTTAAGCAGCAACACTAATGATTTGATTGTGAAACACTTATGCATATGAATGAGCTTTTACATAAGGCCTGATTTTAATTAAAAACAAGCCCAGCTTTAGAACAAACCCAACCCAAATGCAGCTTTCAGAGCCAGAAATAGGGAAAAACCCTGGGGCAAGTGGGGCAGTAACAGTGCAGCTGGTACCAGCTATGAAACAGAGCTGTGCTGCTATAATGTTATGAATTCTTTAAGAAAACACGAAGAAATATTCATTACCTGCCAGAGGAAAGATAAACAAGATTGAGGCAAAAGTGGGAGTTCAGAGGTTAGTGAGAAAAGGTGTTTCAAAGCAATTGGTTCCAGGGAAAGCAAGGGTTCAGCAGAGAAGGGCAGGCAGCCTGCTGCAAGCAGAGGGGAGGTCAGGGCTGGAATAACCCAGGCATGGGCAGGGCTTGAAACAGCTGGAAAATGCTCGCTAAAAATGTCCAAGAGATACAAGAAGTTCTTCTGCAAACAAAGATCAGTAATGGGGTTTCTCCTCCACTGGAATGAACCTTCAGAAGGACACAAGCTGGATCTTCATCTCATTGACTGACACTGATGATTATTTTGGAGGAAAGAGAGAACTCCTGATCCATATTTGTATGTTTCAAAAATCGGGTTTCCATTTGTACACACTGTTGCAAGACTTTTGATCCCATAACCTGCACTCTCTACTTCCCTTACTAAGGTCTAGCAGAAGCAGTTTATTACTTGGCTTCTGATGAGCAAATTCAAACAAATGCCTGAATATATTTTCATCCTTCTTTTTTTTTTTTTTCCCTTTAAATGAACAAATCAGAAGTCAAACAACTCTACAATGTTTGAAATTGTAGATCTCAACACCTAATGAGGCCAAATTAACAGCACACGTATCATTTCAAGCATTTAAATTTCTATGTCTTTAGAGAGGATTAAGAGTTCTGTTACATTTCAAATGAAGTCATTCCAGCCAGCAGTCAATGATAGCAAAGGAAATTATCTTGATAGAGATAAAGACTAAGCATTTTCTACTCTCATCTGTGACTTTAGCCCTCTATCTGCCCCATGCTGCAGCTGTCAGTTTTCCACTTTTTTTCCTTTTCTGGCCATAAATGCAAGTATCTGTGAAATCACCTGTTCATCCCATACACTTAACCAGGTATAGTTGTGCTACTTCAAGAGATGAAAACACCAAACCCACAACTTTTATTTATTTCTCTGTAACTCAATTCCCTGTTTACAAAACCTTTCTCTTTTTTTCTTTTTTCTTTTTTTTCTTTTTTCTTTTTTTTTCTTTTTTTTTTTCTTTTTTTTTCTTTTTTTTAATTTCCCCACAGAGCAGGCTTTGGCAATCTCCTTCCCAGCAGCAAAAACTCCCCCAACCTTTGGGCTCTAGACTGTTAACTCCTGCTGTATTGCCTTCCAATTTGCCTCTGTATCACCAGAGATGTGACCCTTAGCCAGTCCCAGGGCACTTCTAGACTCAGATTCATGGCCCAAGCCCAGTGAGTTCCTCAAGTGGCTGCCCTGAGCTCAGCACTCCCACTGGTGAGGGAAGCAGCAAAGTATTTCCTTGATTTATTCACATTTTCCTCCAAGCCCATCACGGCGTTGGTCGATCAGCTCTGATCAATGCTGAGGTGTCAGTTTCGATGTAAACCCTTTAAAAAGCTGCACTTTGGGGCTTAACAATAATCAGGAGGTCTCCAACCAACATATTTATTGAGCTTGAAAGCATCACCCTCCGACCAAAAGTGTTTGACCCTTCATTCACAGCACTGCAGCAGAACCTTAAGTAGCATTTTGCACTGGAATACTCCTAAATATCCCAACTCCAGAAGTGAACTCCTCGGTAATTGGATTGTAATCCAGCTTTCAAGACTCTCCTGCTTCCTTGTGTGCTGCAAGCTAGGCTGCTGTGCAAACTAGAGGGACTCTAGGGACCACCCTTTCCCCCCAAAGGAAACCCCAAAATCCCCCAAGCAGTGTTTTCATACAGCCCTTCAGGGCACACCTGCAAAACCTTGTTTCCTTTAATATTCTCTAGAGACTTTAATTAATCACTTATTAGGTCATGAGCCCAGAGAATGTTACAAAAAAGGATTTTCCAGGTGCAGGGTTTTAGCTGCTTTCAGCACAGGACTTTACTGACACCACTTTGCCCCAGGGGAACACACTTGGTTCTGTTCAGGTGAAAATGTCAGAAGCAGCATTGTCACTGCTGAATATTCATTTTTGGAAAGGAAGTCTTGAAAGTTCACTTTTCCATTTCTTTCAAGGTGAAATCCCACATACTGAGGGGTGCAAAGATGGAGATGTGGCTGGAGCATCTCTGATGAGGAGGTGCAGAGGGAGATGGGCCTGTTAAGGTGGGGAAGGCTGAGAGGGAACCTTATCAATGCACACAGATATCTCAAGATGATGGGTGAGACACTTCTGAGGAATGCCCAGCCACAGGGTAAGGGGCAAGGGGCACAAAGGGAAACATGGCACATTCCATCTGAATGGGAGGAAAACTTCTCTGAGGGTGACAGACTGGAGCAGGAGGCTCAGAGAGGGTGTGGAGCTTCCCTGTCACAAGACACTCAAAACCCCCCTGTGTCACCTGCTCAGGGTGACATTGCCTGGGCAGGGGGCTGGGCCAGACCATCTCCAGAGGTCCCTTCCAACCCCAGCAATTCCTTGATGTTCATTTGGTACAATAGTCTCACTGATGTGGAAACATCCAAAAAGACACTGCAGGTGAGCCCTGAGAACCTCCACTGGGATCTCCTGTGCATCACACCAGCACCTGCACTAAAGAGGACTTGGCCCCAGAGCCATGCAAAAGCTGTGCTCTCAACAAGCCCTAAGTGCAGCCCATCTTGGAGAGCATGCAGAGCAAATTAGTCATCTAAAAGCTCCCATTTGGGCATGGGGAGAGGTAAAATGTTACACTGATTTCCCAAGTGTCTAAAAAGTAGATCAAGTAACACTAAAATGAAATTGTCAAACTGGAAAGTGATTTTCACCGAGATAATCTTCATACTTCAGAAATAAATATTGCAGAGGATTTCCAGTGCAGCCCAACTCTGATGTGCAATATCCCTTTATCAACTCTTCCCTGTTGTCACACACTCATCTCTCCCCTTTTTCTGAAGACTGTTGCAATCAGCCCCTGACATGGTGCTCATTAGGGGCTGGTGAGGACTGGAGATTACATGATTTATGGTGAGTGAACCCATGAATAGATACAGAACATTTTGCTTGTGACTCTGTCTAAACTTGATCCTTCCTTGTACACTTTGTCCTAATAAAATAGAATTTCCATTGCTGTTCATCACAAGTCATGGGAAGGGCCCTGTCCAAATTGTCCACAGCTTCTCTGCTCCATGTTCATTTGCTCCACGTGGTACAAGAAGTACAAAATCCTAGAGTTCTGCAAAACAAACCTGATCTCTGCAAACAACACATGGACATGGAGCTGTTGGAGGTCCAGAGGAGGCCAGGGAGGTGCTGAGGGGACAGGAGCAGCTCCCTGGGGAGCCAGGCTGGGAGAGCTGGGGCTGCTCAGCCTGGAGAGGAGAAGAGAAGGTTGTGTGGAGACCTCAGAGCTCCTTCAGGGGCTGCAGGGAAACCAGAGAAGGACAGTTCATCAGGGACTGCAGGGACAGGACAAGGAGTGATGGGTTCAAACTGAAGGAGGGGAAATTTATTGCATATTGGGAAGGAATTGTTCCCTGGCAGGGTGGGCAGGCCCTGGCACAGGGTGCCCAGAGAAGCTGTGGCTGCCCCTGGATCCCTGGCAGTGTCCAAGGGCAGCTTGGACATTGGGGCTTGGAGCAGCCTGGGACAGTGCAAGGTGTCCCTGCCAGGGCTGGGGTGGCACTGGATAATTTTTAGGGTCCTTTCCAATCTGTTCTGTGATTCTGTGTTACCTAACTCCATTAGGAAAACCTTCTGGGAGGTTCTCTGTTTGAGCAAATGCAGAATTCAGACAATGCAGCAGCTCCTCCCCTGACCACAAAAGGCACATTTTCTCCCAGGGCCACAGAGCTGGGTGTGTGCAACCTGCTGGGTTTCTGCACAGCAACACACAATCTGCCCTTTATGCTCTGGGGTTTAATGCTCATCTCTGAGATCCAAGTGTATTCTTCCCTCTAATGTTCCCTGGAAAAGTGGGAATATCTCTTCACATCTCATCATACAATGACATAGGATCAGTGCAGTGCCCTGGAATTTGAGCAGCTGCAAACATGAATTCCCCACTAGTGGATTCCCACTTCTCCATGGCCTTCCTGGTACCTGCAGTTTGGGAGGTGCCTTTGGTCCCCGAGGAGCACATGAAAATGGCATTGCAATTTCAGAATGAACAACTGTAGCACATTTCATTTAGAGATGTGGTAGGGCTGACATTCCTAAAAATCCAGCTTTGGTGCTAAACAGACACCTGGCATCACACGCTGGAAGCAAACATGATTTAAAAAGCAAAGCAAGCATATACTAACGTGGAAACTCTCCCCTCCTTCAACCTCCAGTGTTTCTCTCTCCACACTCCACTTCTCCCAAGACCTCACATTTTAATTAGTGATGTTTCAGGAGCATTTCCCTGTCTCCCATCCTGCCACAAGAGGGAAGGACAGTCTGAATCACAGAGAGAAGACAGGGAAGACAAACAACTCTTCATTTCAACTTTCTTCTTCCACTCCAGAACACATGCACTGCTGATTTAGAGGCTGCACTGCTTTGTTCCATCTAGTTACATGTTATTCCAACAGCAGGAAAATGCTTCACAGCATCAGAGTCCATCTGCAGGGAAATTTCCAAAGGGGCTGCTCACGGAACAAAGGAATTGCCAGTCGGACCTGTCGCTTTTATCCTCTTGGAATTCTTGACAAGCTACTTAGTAAAAAGGTTTAGTTGGGGTTTTTTTGTTTTCTGATATTTCACTCAGTGAAATCCTTTCCTACTGCTGCAAAGATCACCCTCCTGCCAGCTGACTGCTACAGAGCACAGTGCTGGTGGCCCCAATTCTGAGCCTGGTGCCCACTCTGTCATGGCCAAGCACGTCTGGGAGCTTTGTCAACTCTGCTCCTCCTCTCTGCAGGTCAGGCTGTGGTCACATCTCTGCTCCATCTCACTGAACATGGCTTGATTCCTAGGGAAAAATCAGCCTTCAGACTTGTGAAACCCAAAAAAATCAAGATGGTCACTGCAACACACAGGGAAGAAAGGAGCTGGGGCAGCATTTGCAGTATTGGATTCATATTTTTATACTTTGACACAATTTCCCACCTGTGGTGCTCTTGAGTCAACACTGAAATAAGAGCTGCAGGGAGCCTAGGACCCTCAGCTCCCAAAAATCAGAAGATGAAGAAAAACAAGCTTCCTTTCCTCACAGCCCTCCAAGTGCTGTGTCAGAAAAAACTGACAGGAGAAGCTGATGAGACAGGATGGGGGTGAAGCTGTAAGAGATGCTGAGAAATCAGAGGGTTTACTATGGAATGTGGTACAGCAGCCAAGCTCCATGGCACTGGTTCAGGAAAGCAATTATAAACATTCCCAACTGCATCCCTCCTCAGGAAATGTCTTAATAAGGTACTTCTCTTTAAAATATATATTGTGTGCTGGGATGTATATTTCCTGAATTGGGGACTGCCTCTGGAGATAAGATCCACATGGAAAAATGAGTCTCTCCCAAGGTTTAGAGAACAAAAAGTTATTTTGGAAAGTTAAAAATGCAATAAAATTAGTTAACATTTTTATATTCCTGACAAAGAAACCTTAATCTGTGATAGATTGAACACTGCCAGGGATCCAGGGGCAGCCACAGCTTCTCTGGGCACCCTGTGCCAGGGCCTGCCCACCCTGCCAGGGAACAATTCCTTCCCAAGATCCCATCCAGCCCTGCCCTCTGGCACTGGGAAGCCATTCCCTGTCTCCTGGCCCTCCAGGCCCCTGTAAATACACTCCCTCCACCTTTCCTGCAGGCATCTTTACAGGTACATTCCCTCCACCTGGAACAGGCTGCAGCTCTACCATTCCAGCTGTTACTGTGACCACATCTGTAAAGGACATGGTGGCTCCTAGGCATTTTCACAAAACTCCAAAAAGCTACAAATGAATCAGTGCAATGCCATCTGAAGGCTCGCTCCGCATTTTTACAGGACACTGGGATTTTTGACATTCCCTGAGATAGCAGCATCATTTCTGCCTGGCCTGGCTGTGGCTTAACTCAGCCCAAACTTTGCCCAGACACCAAACTGAGGAGCAAAGGGGCACCAGAGAAAAGCTCTCCTGCACCAGGAGCTTGAGAGGGATGGTGAGAAGAGCAGGGGGAACAGGGAGACCCCACAAACAGTGGGGTTTAGGCAGAGGCTGGATGAGATCTGCTGTGCTGCTCGGGTCTCTGGTGACACTGACAACCTCTAATGAGCTCCAGGACCACCATGCCCATGGAGGTGGCTGTTCTCTCTCTCTGGCTGATTTTAGTCCTGCTTTCATACACACAGTCCCTCTCCTTTACCCAATCAATCTTCCATCACTTGCAGTACAAGCAGCAGCAGAGAGAATTCATCATCAGAAATGACATAACAATGCTGAGATGGGTTATCAGCAAACTCCTACTGAAAATGAGGGTGTGAAACAGCAAGGGAAGAAACAAATCTTTAAGAGCTCTAAGGACCTCCTTCCCACCAAAAGAAAATGAGAATAAGGAATCCAGGCTCTTTTGAAAGACCCACAACCATCATTTTCAGCTGCATGAAGGAAAACATCTCATAGCAGTAGCTTATCTACAGCACTGCAGCTAAACCTGAGTCTAAACTGTGCCACAAATCAGTGTCCTTTGATAACTGGAAATTCTGGGAAAAGAGGATCTCCTCCTTCAAACATAAACATTGTTCCTCTCTTTAATATAGCATGTATGAAAAGCTGGGATCAGGCCTGAACTGGCAGGACACACGTGAAAGCCATTCAAGAATTTGCAGAGACCTCTGCTGTCTGTGTGGGTGGGGTGGGATATATTAGCCCAAGAGTCTGGTTTGAAATACACCAAAAAGAGAAAAAAAAAAAGCAAAAGCTGAGAACAACTGCAGTTCAATCAAGAGAAACAGGCAACGGAAGAAGATTCAGCTAAAAATTCAAAAACTCTTGAAAAGATTGGAAAAGTTTTGTTTCATCAGACATTTTCAGCATGTTCACAAAATCCGGAAGAGTAAAACGAAATGAGCAGGAATCAACATGCAATTTATGGTGGGTTTTTGCTTTCTAACTGTAAAATAAAACTTGCAAGCTGTCTTCTGCTCTGACACATGGTGAGAATGAGTGAACAAAAGGAAGAAAACAAAAGTCAAAATGAGAAAGAAGCTGCCCCCAGCCTGAGCACTGCAAGAGACGGATGTGGGGTGGGCATGCAGTCAAACTGCAGCAGAATAATGAGACAGGATTTTAGTCTGGATATAAACACTGAGGAAAGGAGTGGAGGAAAGAAAAGGGGGGAAAAAAATGAAAGGATTAAAAAAAAAAAAAGAAGGGAACTGTTAGGCAATGACTGAGCTGAGATGTTTCTGCAAAAGAAATGTAAAAGCTCTAATCACCTTTCATAGATTTCTAAAGTAAGCAACAGAAAATCCAGCCAAGCCAATCCCAGAGCTGCACAAGGGAATATCCACACAGCTCCAGTTAGCTGCGTGTTTTCCCACATTCTTCAGGGCAATGAACACATTTCCTATTGAGAAAGGCAAAAGCAAGGCAGTCCATTTATCTGAGGGAGTGCACCCATCTTATCACAGTGTGTGAGCAGATCAAAACCTCCCCACACTCCCAGCACTGCCACCCAAACTGGGGAATGTCTGAAGAAACATTCCCATATGTCAATTAAACAGTCAAAAAAGAGCCAAGCGTCAGTGCCTTTAGCAGAGCTCTGCTGCAGTGCTGACAGTGGCAGTGAATCAGGGGGTTCTCCTGCCACATGAGGAAAATAATACTCTGTACAGTCAACTCCCAGTCTGCATCTCCTGCCTAAACCTTTGTGACACATTGTGCCAAAAAATACATGGTGAGGCTTAAAATACCCAGTCCTGCTTGTCACTGGGCTTTTCAATCTCTTCTAATGGACTGTATCCTGCTTGACAACTTTCAGCTGAAAGGGATTCCACAGCATTTATTTTCCACATACAATTCCTATTTATATATATAAATACCTTCAAAATTGTCTGGATTTTCAAGCGGTCCTAGGAGTGTCAAAGTCAATTTTTAGAATGAAATACAGACTTCTCAATCATGGGAGCACTTCCTAAAATGTTACTCTGACTGTAACACTACCTCAAAATTTTTTCTGAGTAAACTGTGATTTAAATAAAACCCAGAAATGCCCACAGGCTCACCCCTAGTTTATCCAATTAGCTGTGTGTTTGAGAGATTAAAGCAGTTATCAACATTATAAAATGCTCCTAATGAACAACAAGCTGGGAGGTTTGACTCCATGGGATATGTCTGGATGGTTCACTCTGACTCCTGTATTTAACTTACTAGGAATAGTTAATTAACTTCTGCTTCTTTGAAATCTGCAGACCCAGGGATTAAACCTGCAAAGTCCCAGGCATCTTCTACTCCCAGTGCAGCCAGAACAGAGTCCCAGAGAGCCATTAGGTAAACTTGAAGTAATCTTATATAATTAATGGAAAAATCCTGTAAGTTTTGGACAGCAGGTGGGTTTGTGAAAAAGATCTCATAACACCACCAGAAGCCAATTGAGAGATTACAAGTGCCATAATCTGCTGTAACATTCCTTCTTTAATTCCTGTGTGCTGAAATTCCAGCCAGGGAATGAGACGGAGGTATGTCTTTATGTCTTTTAAATTGTCATTTGATTAAAAGTCAGCAGCTGCATCATCTGAAACAATACAGTGCTCACGCTGGGAAGTCACAAACGCAAACTGCACTTTATTAAACCAGTTAGAAGCTGTTAAAATGCAGAATGCTGCTGGCACACCTTTTAGAGCAGATACTAAAATGTGCATCATGTGGGCACCTTAAATGAGTCACTTTTAAAAAGATTTATTTCTCAATCATTCCATAAACAAGAATAAATCAAAAACAACTCAGTCTTTCACCCTACTGAGATAAAGTAAATGCAAATGCTGTTTTCAAAGTTAATTGGCTCTGAAACACTTAAGTCTTGGAAGATAATTTTGAATGACAGAACTTTCACAAAACTTATACATTTTTTTTCCATATCCATCATCTTAGCATTTGCAGCTCCCGAAGCATAGAAATATTTTAATAAGTTAACACAACGCCATGCAAATGCTGGAAAATGTATTATCCCTCATGTGAAATCAGGTTAATATTTGTCCTTATTCCAGCGCCGCAATAAAAGGCAGAGACAGGAATAAAAGCGAAAAGTAAGTGATGTAAATGTGGCTGGTGCCACAAATGAAGGCTTTGATCTGCTGCAGCAGCAATGGCTTTATCAGGGCTATTCTGTGCTCGTGGGTTCTGCAGGAGCCCAGCGGATCTGGCACCTCTGAAGGCAATTCTGTATCACTGTTTGTTCTCATCGCCCCAGATGGATGCTGAACGTGATCCCAAAGGTGTGCAGTGTGGGATATCCTGAGGTGGAGATCCTGAATGTGGGATATCCTTGGGAGGTCAGGAGATCCCTGAATGTGGGATATCCTTGGGAGGTCAGGATGTCCTGAATGTGGGATATCCTTGGGAGGTCAGGAGATCCCTGAATATAGGGCTATCCTTGGGAGGTCAGGATGTCCCAGTGCTGCTGGCAGGGCAGGGGTGCAGCTGGGCTAGCTGTCCCGGGATGATCCCATTCCATCCCCACAGGACACTCGGTGCCAGCAGGGATTGAGGTGGCCAGGTGACCCCCGGGATGTGGCTAAGGGCACGGAGCTGCCGAGCATCCCTGTGCAGCATCCCAACGCCTGGAATGCCGAGTGGAATGCACACAGCAATGCACTCTGCCGGTTCGAGCGGAGCAGGCAGCGAGGGGCACAGCAAATGGGGATAGCTGCGCTGTCCTGTGTCTGACGGTGTCCCCTGCATGGCAATGAGCCCGGCCGTGTGGCTTTGTCCCTCTCCGGTGGCACCGACAGCCCCCCTGCCTCCCTCCTGATGCTAATTAAACCTGCACGCTCTGCTGCCCAGAGCCTGACGGAATACAAATCCTGCCTGCATCCCTCCATCAATCCCTGCACGCTCTCTTTCTCTCCCTTTTCCCTTCCATCCCCAGTCACAAGATGCTCCAGGCAAAAGGCAAGAACGCTGTAATAAAATGACATCTCCAAACAGAGAGCCTATTTTTTTCCCCGAGGCCCCTGGCTATCTCAGTTTCATTACATGTCTCAGGAGGGGGCATCACTCCCTGACAACTAACATCTGGCCCAGGAGACCTCCTAATTTAAAACAACAAACTAATTATTGTCACCTACTCTTTCCTGTGGCTTTTATCTTTATTTATTTTTTTTCCTGGAAGAAATATGTCAGCATCTTTTTTCATTTGAACTGCGAATGCTCTGGGGTTTCTCCCCCTTAAGTACTCTTAACTTTCTTCCAAGGAGAGGAAATCCATATTTTATCAATCGGCTTCAATTACCTTCTGTATTTCACTCTGTGGTGTTGAGTTATGAGGCTGAAGAATGTCTTGATTAAAGACCTTACAAACATCCAGATATCAGAACCACCAATCTTCCTGCCCACATGACTTGCTGTAAGGAACACCAAGCTGACATTACAGGGGATTTTGTTTATTATGATTCCTTTTTAAAGTTGGCACTCTCGGTCTCTTTGTTAGAATATTGATAGAAGGAATAAGGAGCTACAGGCATTTATTTTAAAAAAAAGTTATTTTTTATTCTTACTTTTATTTCTTTTCCTCCCAGAGTGCTGTTGGAGATCTAGAGGCCAGGCTGATGTTTTTCCCTGGGCAGGGACGAGCTACAGGGGCTTTATTTTATGGAACAAACCCTACATTCATGGCTCAGACATGAAAAGTTGCCACCAATTTTCCATGCCTCTTTGGCAACTTATTTACCAAAATTTGCTCTTCAATTTTCCTACCTTTAGACTGAAGCTCAGAGTGCTGAACTTACTGCTTGCAGTGTTCTTCAGTGCTTTTAAAGCTGAACACTTTTAGAAAAACTCAGCTTTTTTTACTTCTGCTAGTGAAAAATTCCATTAGTCTACACAATAAATATTCACCAAGGTTTACCATAGAGCTATGTCTGAGCAGATGGGTTTTATTTTTTCAGATTTGACGGGGGAAAGATCAGTGTAACCAGGATGTAACAATAGAAAGTGAAATCACAGCCCATTTTAAATTAATATAACTTTTTAAATTGATATTCATGATGTCAGGACTTTATTTTTGACCTAATAAAGAGCTACAATCCCAAGCCAATCCAATTTCTGGACCGTCCTGGACACAAGAGCAGCTTATGCCCTTTGGTTTTGGGTACATATTGTCTACCAAGAAAATGTCCAAAATCATTTAGAGACCCTTTCATCCATCCAACCCACAAACCACCAGATGGACACAGCTTTGGATCATCCCAAGAAAATACTTTGACCAAAATGAAAAAATAGTCCCTTCAAAGAAAGGGAAAAAAAATCTTTCTCAGAATAAACAAAAAACAAACAAAAAATTCGATTAGTCTTTTAATACAAGGCTAATCACCATCAATCATGAGTTCTACAAGAAAGAGGAGAAGTTTTTCTCCATGAAAATAAAGCATTGATGGCATCATTGATGACAAAAATGTGCCAGTTAGGAAAAGAGCAGGGAGTGAAGAAGAATATTAAACATTCGATTCCTAAACTTAGAGGGAAAAGTGAGGCTGCTGCCATCTGTCCTGCCCCTGCCTATTGTCACCTGAGCACCTCCTGCCCAGCTCCACAGCCCTGGCTGTGCACAGCCCAGTCTGGGGGCAAAGAGGCCACCAGGCAGCCCCACTGGGTCCATTACCATTGATTTATAGATTTATTAGCACATTCCTAAGTTGCTGCCCTTTGATGCAGACCAGAGCTGCCTCCAGGAGCAAATGCTTGGAGGGAGACAGAAGCAGTAAATAGGCAGCCCAGAGTGCCCAGGCTTGGGGAAGGCTGAGAAAATGTTCCAGCCTTGTCAGGAAGCAGTTGTGTTTTACTACTCACACTAATTCCATTACACAGAGCAGGCTCCTTTCCCCTGCATTTTTATAATTGAGAACATGATGTTTTCAGCAGAAGGAGGTGATGCTTCCAAAGCTACTTTTCATCTGGATGCGTTGTTCTAAATAAAAGTAAGTAAATTAAAAAAAAAAAATCCCTTTTGTTTACCTCCATATTTTCACTGCAGGAAAAATCCATGACTAAAGTCTCTTTTTAAGAACCCTGGAGTTTACTGAAAGAGCACGAGCTCCTTGATTGTGCTTTGCAGGAGAGCAATAAAGGGCTCATTTAAGTTTAAACTGGCTATAGAAGTCTTTAAAATTATTAATATTATTCTTCTTTATGAAGAACAATTTTATCACCACGTTTTTATCCTGGTATCAGGAGACATTACCGCAGATGATTTTACATTCCTCAATGAGGTTGTTTTCAGTCCCACTTGCTGACAGCACAGGACTGAATTACCCACTGCAGCCTGCCTTTCCCTCACCATTTCTGCAGCCCTTCAGGAGAACTGGCTGGGTAAAGAAGCCAGGATGGGGGGGGGGGAAATTTTGGCAGAACACTCCATCAATCACTGGGGCCAGGCTGAGGGGGTGGTTTAAACAAAATGAGTTTTGAATATGATGAGGGAGATAAAGAATGTTATTTTAGGCCCAGGAACTTCAGCTGGGGGGAATTCAGCAGGGATCAGGGGCTGCCCACATGGAAAGCAGATGACAGTAATTTAGCCCAGGCTTTCAGGCTCCCTGTGAGTCCCATTTAGAGCCCCTGGATGGGACCCTGGCTAATGCCAGAGAATACAAGGGATGGCAATGCCTCTGGCTTTCACTGTCTCCTCACCTTTTAGGCTCTTTGGAGAGAGTGGATTTTAGCCTGGCTCTTTGGAGAGAGTGGGATTTTAGATCTAAGAGTTAATGTGGTCCTTTTGGGACTTGTTGGAAGCTGGGAGTGAGGAACATCATGCTCCCAAGCACCTGAGGGACCAAGTGACTCCAAGCCCTGACCTGCAGTTTCAGATCTTCTTTTTCTACCACTTAATTACACAGTGACAAGGGCAGAGCATCCTTACCATCCTGCCAACCTCATGGAGGCCTTGGATCCCAGGGAAAGCAGCTCTGTGCTCCCCCAGGGAGCAATCCAGCGCACATTCCGAATTCCAGCCCTGCTGGCTCTGATTTCTGCACACCCCAGGGACTGCTTAGGACCAGGGAGCCACATTTCCCTCATGTACCATTGAAGGCTGAGCTGAGGTGAAAGGCAGAGTGAGAAAAGACATAATGCAGTTGTTTACTTAAAATGTTTGAGCGCAGGAAGTTACTTTATCATGTCCCAGACGGTGACATTGAATTCCCCTGAGCTCCCAGCACGTGTTTGCCTCAGTTTTGGGCTGTGTGATTTGGATAGGAGCTGCTTGTCATTTGTAGCACACCCAGTAAACTGGCACACACCAAAATGATCTTGGACTTTTCTTCTTCTTTTTTGTTTGGTCTCCTGGGGTTTGCTTTTGGCTCCTAACAGCACAACCTTGATGCGGATCCAAGAAAAAATTTAAAATACCTAATGGCATAAGTTTAAATGGATCATTACTATAATTGTTGCAAGAGTGCAAGCAGCTATTGCCACTTCTATTAAAAGGAGAAATTTGACAGGATTGTTTGGAACAGCTCTGAAATACACTGAGATTCAGGTTATTTTATGCATGTAGTTGAAATAGAAAAGGACAGACAACAGGAATAACATTTTTAAAAAATCAGAAAAATCTGTCTAGTCAGAGCATTTGCAATCAAACCTAAGAGACACCACCAAGAAAATTCTACAGGGTCTGAGCTGCAGCTTATCTTTACTTAAAGGTGCAGACACTGGAGTTACGAGAATTTCTGTGATGCAGAGAGAGAGGCAGAAGTAACTGCTCAATATTCAAAGAACCCCATTTCCCTTTTTCCTATCATTCCCTGGGCTCAGGCTCTGCAAGGTGCTTAGCAGCCACCCTTTTGGGTGACACATGCTCCCCATTCCAAACCTTATTAAATAGCTCTGAATGGAGAACAGAACACAAGAATTAATTATTCAGTGGACAGGGTTATCAAGAAATACAGCAGAAACCCTTCCTTAAGTGGCACCCTTACTTTTGCACATGGTTTAAAAGGAGCTGAGAAACACTGGCTGGCATTTGAGAGGAATGGTGTTACCTCCAGATTTATGTAGACAAGGCAAGAAAGAGACCACAGGGAAATGAAAAGAGGAGGTGACACTAAGAAAAGGAGAGAAAAAGTCCACAGGCAGGGAAGCACAGGGTGGGATTGTTGGGATGTCTGTGCAGGGCCAGGAGCTGATGATCCTTGTGGGTCCTTCCAGCCCTGGATATTCTTGGATTAAATCAAATAGTTAAAGAGATGCAGCACAGGACATTCCAGCATTGACTCAGGGGGCACTCAGGTGACCCTGCTGCTCTCACACAGCACACATCCCCCTCCTCAGTCCCTGCAGGCAACTCTGCCCTTTGGGAGCAAAGCCCAGCATCCCACTGGAATGGATAAACTGTTCTGTGCTCAGCATCCCATGGCATCTTCAAACAATCTCCCCTCATTTTCCAAGGAGCCTCTAAAAATAACCTCTCCAGAGTGACACATGGGGAAATTATTTTGAACTGTAGCTGATGTGGAAAAACCAGTGTTTGAAATTGTGTCATTCAGGAGATTGTGGCTACTTAGGTATTTGTTTATACTGATATAAAGGTGCCTTAAAGTAAAAGGTGGGGGGATGACTGAAAAATAAATTTGGTCCTATGGATCCAGAACAGCCTGAGAAAGTGGTTTGTTTAAATCTGCCCATTTTGAAAGTTACATCTTAAAGAATTTTTATATCTCTTTTGATTTCTGTTTCCCTGAGAGTATAATGGTTGTCACCAGCACAAATGATGATTTTAATTGGACAGTGGCAGGAGACTGAAAAGTCCTTGTAGGATACACCTGAACTCCTGTAAACTGTCCTGATCTGCTTCTTCTTTTTCCTTCTCCCTCCCCAGCTTTCTCTCCCTCCTTGAAATTCTGAGAGTCTTAGTCTATGACATTGATTTCAGCTCTGGCTAAGAGTAATGAGACATCTTTTTTCCTTTGGTACAGTGAGAGAATCAGTGGAATTGGGGTTATTTCCCACCCTCTCTTCCCCTTATCAAATCACAGCACTATACTTATCTTTGGCCTCTTTCACTGCAGATCACTCAGCTCAACAGATTTCCTAAATATTCTGTTATTGTCATCTTGTTTCCAGCCCCCTCCCACCTTTGCTACATTTCTTTGCAAATTTTGTTTGTTTTATCTTAATCTGCCCTTAATAAATATGACATCCTCATGCAACTCTCTCCTTTGCAGCTGCCAGTTTTGGAAGGAGAGGATTATCCTGAGTTTGTTATTTGGTGTCTCTCCATTTACTGGCATAAATCACTTGCCCTTAAATCTCCACCATGTGTGGAACAATTTGCTTTTCCGAAGCAGCTATGAAGCCTCAGGTGTTGGGACTGCCAGGATACTGTACAGCACTTGATGCCATCAAGTTCTGCACCAAAATCTTAGCCCAAAACAGCCCTAGGACTGGACATGTTACAGTTTCAAGGCCATCCCTAAATAATATTTCGATTTTGGAAAGTTGTTGTCTGCATGGAGGTTTCAGGAATGTGTAACTACATTTGTAATAGGACAAAACCCCAAAAAAATAGGTTGTGCAAAACTCCTCCAATTCCCCATTGACATAAAATGGTCCAAGAGAAGAAAATAATGACAAAGAGATTTTTCAGGTAGCAACGAAACCAGCTAAGCAGTAGCACATCAGACATGCAATTCACCCTCTCTGCTTGAAAATCACCCTCAAAACCACTAAAGGGAATTGATGGCAGAATCAGGATCATACTTGAATCTACCCTTTCTCTGATGGAGAATGAAAAATATAGAAGCAACCAGAAGTTACCATGAAAGCAAGGCTGTGATTACTGTAAATCAACGTGGGCTCACCCCAAGCCCACATGCTTATCCAGTCCCATATGCTTTTGGAGATAAAGTTCCTGCAAAGCACAATACCCACGTTTTTATGGCACTGAGTTATGGCTGCAAATAGGAAGCCAAATGCTCAGTTTCTTCCTTGCTCTTTGCAGCAGCAAATTGCAATTTGCAAAAAGTTTTTGATAACATTTGGTGTTAATTGGACTTAAAAATGTTAATCGCCCAAATCACTGTGATCTTAAAGACACATGTAAATTATCTCAGCATGTAAGGGAGCAAAAGCTCAGATTGCCTTGAACTTCTCAGAATATGGGTTTTCTCAATGTACAGCTAAAAGGTATCAGGGTGATTTACTGTTCTTGATCTTTCTAGTGTGAAAATTAACAAAGCACTCATACGTTATATTTAACATACACAGATAACAGTTTTAGATGTTGAAAATATAAAATATGTATTTTCTTGCTAAAAATATAGCAAATTAATTACTGCTTTCAACCACAGAGAATGTTCTCTTTCCTTCACTAACCTACAAAAGTGTGGACACTTCCTGGAATAGAAGCTGCCCTCCTTCATGATATACAAGACACATAATTCCATATAGGATCATTATGTTGAATCATTATGATCCACAGGATCATTATGCTGAAAAAGACTTTTAGAATGATTGAGTCCAACTGGGCACCCCAGCCCTGCCAAGTCCCACTGCCCCATGTCCCCAGGTGCCACACACATCTCTTAAATCCCTCCAGGGATGGGGACTCCACCACTGTGGGGCTGGACAGCCCTTTCCAGGAGGGAATTTTCCCAATATCCACCCTGAGCCTCCCCTGGCCAGCCTGAGGCTGTTCCCTCTCCTGCTGTCCCTGTTCCCTGGAGCACAGCCTGACCCCCCAGCTGTCCCCTCCTGGCAGCAGCTGTGCAGAGCCACAAGGTTCCCCTGAGCCTCCTTTGCTCCAGGCTCAGCTCCTTTCCAGCTCCCTCAGGAATTCTCCAGCCCTTCCCAGCTCCCTTCCCTTCCCTGGAAACACTCCAGCCCAATATTCCTCATGTCATGAGGGGCCCAGAAGTGCCCCCAGGACTGGAGGTGAATAAATTAAGCACTAATGCACCATAAACATGACATGAGGAAATCATCAGTGTCATAAACATTTTGGATTGCCATTCCCAAGAGTAAATGAGGATTCCAATGCTATCTCACATGGACTCTCCCCCATGCAACCACTACCACCCAATTAGCACAATTCCATTGCAGAGCAATAATGTGGCCTGTTTAGCTGTTTGTTCATTAGAAGAGTTATGAAAATGAGATCAGAGGTTTTCCTTTTGCTCTGGAGAGCAGCACACTCCCCATTTCTCTGATCTTTGCACAGGTTTCCATTCTGGCAGAACTTTATCTGGTTTACCTATTGCTCTCAGCATGTCCAATTTCATTTCACTAGCCCTTAATCAATTTTCTCATTAAATATATTGTATAGCCCATCACCTGGGAGATCCACGTGTATTTTTCCATAGTTTCCTGCACTGCTTTTCCCTTCCTATTTCACAACCACGCTCAAAATCCAACATTTATTTTCCTGTACTCCCCCACAACCCTTCTTACTTTAACTTCTTATTACTGTGTCTAGATTCCATGTCCTGGTTTGAAGCCAGCCTCAAAAGGACACGAGTTTCTAACAGACACAATTGCCTGGCCCTAAAGCTGCAAAAACAAACAAACAAAACCCCCAAACAAACCCAACCACCCCAAAAAGGGTGCATTAAAAAATAGGCTGGTTTGGATCAACCCAAGATGAGCCCAAATTGTCTCCTCCTTCATTTTCCCATGAAAACTGCTGGTTATTCTCCCTCCTCACAGACCTGCCTGAACACAGGACTTGACTTTTCCATCCTTTTTGACACTCAAAAATACTTCCCTTTTTACAAAACCTTATTAATTTTGGTGGGGCATGAGTGAGGTTGCAGAACTTTTAATCTTTAAGTGAGAGTTTTGCCAGATTTGGTCATCTCTGAACTGCTATGTTCCCTCCAGGCAGCAGGACAGTAGAAGGAATAAAGACTTTAGGCTTCCAGAGCTAATAAAAAATGCATTGCTGTTTCAAAATTACAATTGCATAAACTCCAGAAATTTAGAAATAACATACAGTTCATTCCAGCAAGAAATCTTCCTTGAATTTTAGCTTGTGAGAGGAAAATATTGGAAAATATCAAGTTTTCTTCAAATTTCTTCATGTATCGATGAAAAGCTTAGCAGACAAGCAAGACTAGAAACCCTTTGAGATTCTGAATATCAGCCCAAGCTACGGTTTTTATAACGGAAAATCTAAAATATATGTTTTATGTTACAGGTATGTTTGAGATTCAATACTGTTAAAGATATTTTAAAATATTTTAAGTTAAACTCACTGCAATCCTCAAATTGTAGCCTTGAGCTCAAATTCAAGACTTTTGGCACATACCAAAGGGTACTGGGCAGTCCAGTTGTCCTTCCCAGTTTCTTCTACCTCAGTGTAGCACACAGAAAAACTGGAATAAAAGAAGGACCTGTTTATCCAGACTTTTTCATCTAACACCAGCTTGTTAAACCAAATTTAGATTAACTAGCAATGTTTTTACTGCAAAGAAGATGATCTCTGTGTCACTTCAGGAATCTGATAAAAATAAGGCCACAATATCAATCAGATTACTGGGTTCAACACACATTAATTTTGACATAATCAGCTATGGTTCACATCTATTGATCCTAGGACACTCCAATCCATATGAAGGCAGTACTATAAAATTACAGAAATCATATGATACCATCTGTAACAGAGGGTGAAGGAAAAAAGAAGAGAAAAAATAAGAAGACTTCAATGTGTCAACCAGACTGCATATGGGGCACATGAAAAATCAAGCATATGCTGCACAGGCAGAGATATTTTTGTGACTTTAGCCATTATGAGAAATAGTTTAAGAAAATAAAACTGGTGTTTTTAAGATCTTTGTATCGAAGACAACATGCCCACATGCAGGAAGCAAAGGAACAGGCTGCCTGCTAATAAAAGCTTAAATTTTATCATAGAGCAAAAAGCTCAAGAGCTGTTAAAATGATGCAATCCTTGGACTATCCCATAGGGCATCCCCAGATTTAATGTGGATGCCTGACCTAACGTGCTGTACAGTTATGCCAGGTTTAAATAAAGTTGCTTTCTCTCTTTGTAAGATGCTGTATTGGAAAAGCCAAGTGGAGGAACCTTGCACACAAATCAAGGACTTCTGAGGACACGGTGAGAGCCAAAAAAGAGCCATTGCTTTGTCACATCCTGGGAAACTCTCTCTGTGTGTGCACTAACACATGTCACAATTATCCTCTACCTATTGCATTCTAATAGGCAAAACTCCTGCTAGGAGCATGTTAGATTTAATTTGTTAGTGACAAAGGTTTGGCCTAAAGGATTAATCAACATTTTCATTTCACACAGTCCCAGGGTGGGTGAGGCTGGCATGCCCCCAGGGCTCCTCTGGTGCCACCTCCCTGCTCCAGCAGGGCAGCCCAGAGCACAGGCACAGCAGTGTCCATGTGGCTCTGCAATATCCCCAGGGAGGAGACTGCAGAGCTCTGTGCACAATGTGCTCAGGGCTGGCACTGCCCAGGGAAGGAGTTGTGCCTCCTGTGCAGGGGGAGCTCCCTGGGCTCAGTCCTGCCCTTCCTCTGTGCCATCACTGCCCCCGGAGCAGAGCCTGGCCTGCTCTGAGCTCCCTGCAGCCAGGGATAGCCAGGGAGAGCCAGGGACAACCAGGGATAGCCAGGGCCAGCCAGGGCTAGCCAGGGATAGCCAGGGATAGCCAGGACAGCCAGGGCCAGCCAGAGATAGCCAGGGCCAGCCAGGGCCAGCCAGGGCTAGCCAGGGCTGAGGCTCCTCCCAGCTGGGCTCTGTGCAGCCTGAGCAGCCCCAGCTCCCTCAGCCTTTGCTGGCACCGAGATGCTGCAGCCTTGCTGAGCTGTGCAGCTCTGCTGGCCCTGCTGGAGCTGCTGTGCTGCTGGGCTGAGCATGGAGCTGCACAGCACTGCAGAGCTGCTGCAGGCCTGGCAGGGCAGCATCCCTGCCTGCTGACTGGGACAATGGCCTCCCGATGGCCCCGGGGCAGCCTGGGCCTGCTGGGGCACCCCGGGACACTCTGCTGGCACAGGGACAGCTCGGTGTCCCCAGAGTCCCCAGGACACTCTGCTGGCCCAAGGACACCTAGGTGTCCCCAGCTCCTTCCCCACAGAGCTGCCCCAGCAGGTCCCCCAGCCTGTGGTGGCACTGGGGTTGTTCCTGCCCATAGCAGACCTGCATTTACCCTCCTTGAACTGCAGGTGTTTTTTCCCTGCCATCTCTCCCAGCTGTCAGGACCCCTCTGAAGAGCTGCACAGCCCTCAGAGGATCAGCCACTCCTCCCAGATTGGTGTGCCTTGCTCCCAGGTTGTGCACCATGGAAATATTGAACCAGTCAATCATCCCAGGTACCAAATTCTGAATAACAAAGGCAAGTTATAAAAAACACTCACAGGCAGCATATTAAGCCCATCTGAAGCACTGCAGCACACATTAAAAAAGAGCCCCAGATTTCCATGAGTGTGTTCAACCATTACTTGTATAAACAATTATTTCAGTTGTGTGGCTCCACTTAATGTAAATGTGCTGGCAAGAAGCCAGCTAAACATGTAATTGGACTTCTGTGCATACAATTACTGTGATGTGGCCACTGAAGAAGCCTTCCAAAATACAGAGAGTTAACAGAAATTAGAGGGGCAAATATTGTGCCCTGGGGCTTAAAAATGAGAATCCCATTTTAGAATTCCAAATGCCAAGAGGATGGCTCAGATACAACGCAGGTTTATAACCAGGATGTTAACTTTAAAAACTGGAACTCGTGTACTATTTAAACTGAAGCAGTAGAACAACCTTGTACTCTATCAATATTTCCTGTTTTCATTTGTATTCTGCTCATTTGTGCATCCCCATTTCATGGTGGCTTTTTTCCCCATGAACATAGCCATGCTAATATCTTCATGGATTTGTTTATAATAACCTTTAAATCCTTTCCCTGTCATTACGCTGCAGAGCTTTCTGTTGTATATACACTTTTTACTCTGGTTCATTGCCTACACATCGATTATTTCACATTTGTCTATGTTAAACACTGAACAGTATTTTCCACTTGCTAGTCCAGCCATTTAAAAATACCCAAATCCACTGGAAAAACCTTGGTTTCCTTCCTCTTAGTTATTAGCTATATATTATTTTTGAGAGTATTAGCAAAACATGAAAGTTGGTCACAGGGTATTTGTCAGAGAAGTGATCACAAAACACCTGCTTGGATACTGTAATTTTCAGCAGTGACTCTCGCACTCAGAGCAAAACTGCTGAGGTCTCTATGCCAACTTTAAAGACCCTTTGAGTTCTGTAAGAAAGTATATTAAGAGGTAACAATATGAAGTAACAACACAAGGTTGCAGCAATACCTCTGTATGCAGCTCTTGTCCTAACACACTTCGAAGCCAACAGGAGTTGCTTCCCCTGCTTGTTTTTTACAGACAACTGGATTTTTTAAATATTTGGTACTATCTACAATCATCAAAATATTATTAATCTCATATTTTCAGCAACAGAAAAACATAGAGCCATGGAATGCTTTGGGTTGGAAATCCCACCCAGTGCCACCCCTGCTGCCATGGCAGGGACACCTTGCACTGTCCCAGGCTGCTCCAAGCCCCAATGGCCAAGCTGCCCTTGGACACTGCCAGGGATCCAGGGGCAGCCCCAGCTTCTCTGGGCACCCTGTGCCAGGGCCTGCCCACCCTGCCAGGGAACAATTCCTGCCCAAGATCCCATCCAGCCCTGCCCTCTGGCACTGGGAAGCCATTCCCTGTCTCCTGGCCCTGCAGCTCCTGAGGAATTGTCCCTCTCTGGTTTCCCTGCAGCCCCTGGAAGGAGCTCTGAGGTCTCCACACAACCTTCTCTCTCCTCTCCAGGCTGAGCAGCCTCAGCTCTGCCAGCCTGGCTCCACAGGGAGCTGCTCCAGTCCCCTCAGCACCTCCTCTGGACTCCAACAGCTCCATGTCCTTCCTGTGCTGGGGCACAGAGCTGCTCACAGCATTCCAGCTGGGGTCTCAGGAGAGCAGAGTAAAGGGGGAGAATCCCCTCCCTCATCTGCTGTCTTAAATGTATAAAACAAAATTATTTATTTTACAAATAAAACATTTTTTATTTATTTACTTATTACCACTCTGTACATGAATTAAATAATACTGAAATATTATATCCATGATGTCTTAGCATGATACCATGGTCCAAATGCCTTTCAACCTCACACAGATCTCTTTCTAATATTCCTGGGCTTTCCATAATGCTGAAAATGCTGTGAATAAAGACAGGTGAGCTCTAGCTGTTGTGTCAAGTAATTGCTGTTGTATTTAAGCTGCAACACCTCCTGCAGCAATGAGGCAGATCTGGTCTGGTCTAACACAGTGACTTCAGCTTAAAGACCAAGCAAAACATCTTCCATCTATTTTCTCCCAGCCTTCCACTATCAGCTGGTTGAATTTTACCTTTCACTGGTAAAGTCACAGTATTTTTGTAGTCTTTCTTCTCTACTCCCACTATCAGCAGTGTTAAAGGCAAAGGGAGGGACTGTGATAAATACAAATTAAAGGCATCGTAAGATGCTCTGAACAATCTAAATTTCTGCAAAGGCCCAGTTACTTGCTGCAGATACACAGCAATTTTTAGGAGAGTGTCCTCTTTAAGTGTGTTACCCTCAGGTTTTCTGAACACCAGCCCCATTTGCAACCTTATTGAGAGAAAACACCCACCTTACCATAAATTTTAGTATCATGCCCCAATTCTTTGTGTCCATTCCAAATAAAACTTTATTAAAGCATCAGCCTGAAATTTCCCAGATTTATTTTAGCCCATTCAGTGCTTTTTCTTCCTGTTTATCTCCACACCACAAACCACTGTCATCCACTTTAGTGAGGAACCAGAATTCAGGCTGTTCACCAAGTCAAACTCACATCCCATCCTTTACCTGTTTGAAAGGCAAAACCAAAAAAATACAGCTGTGCTTTTATCCATCTTTAGAGAACTGACTTTTCTCTTTAAACAAGACAAGAATATGTGTCAATCCTCCCCTCAACCCCCAAATCTAATTTAAGCAGTACAAAAAAAGTAATTCTAACAGAATAAAAATTTAATTTGTAAATATTGTCTTAGGCTGATTGTTTCCATCTAAGGTGCAGCCTGGCATGGTATACAGTGCAGGTTACAAACTAACCTTTGGAAAGAGTCACCATTGAGTAGTAGCACTGCTACTACAGGAGTTAATTTTGTTCAGACATTGTAATCCATTTCCAATGCAGACCTGAGTGAACAGATTAAAGCACCTTAAAAAACCCCACAAAACTAACAAAAAAACCCGACTCCCTAAAAAAGAGGCTTAAAAATATTTTTAAAAACCTTTTGAAGATATCAGTTCTTTGCCCTCTGTAAATATTTATTTTTCTTCTCTTCTCCACCCTTCTTCCTCTGTAAATATTCAATTCCAATGCTCACCTTAAAGAACTGTTCTAAGTAATATCAGCCTTACAAAGTAATGCATTTGCCCTGGACATTGCAGTAGCTACAAAAATACAACTTTAGGAACACAAATTTAGGAATCACTCATCTCTAAACACTGGCAATCACAATACTGTAGCCAGAAGCATCAAGCTATTACAAATTTAGTCACTATGACAGAGATATAGAAAAACAGAAAACAGATAAAGTAGGAGAAGCAAAGGCAATGAGGCAATGCAGGAGGGTCTGGCATTTATCATTTGCATTCTGTTGTGTTTAGTGGGGAGTCTGGTCTGCTTTTGCACTGGCTCCCCCATTTATAAAAACAAACCAACATCACTTTAAACCATTTCCATTCTTGCTTTATTTTCTGGATGTTCTCCTCTTCCCCTTTCAGTCTCAGGATGCTTTCAGCAGGGTGCCCAGAGAAGCTGTGGCTGCCCCTGGATCCCTGGCAGTGTCCAAGGGCAGCTTGGACATTGGGGCTTGGAGCAGCCTGGGACAGTGCAAGGTGTCCCTGCCAGGGCTGGGGTGGCACTGGATGGGATTTAAGGATCCAACCCAAACCATGCTGGGGTTCTATGATCTGCACCATTTAGGTATTTATTCTTTGGGTGGTGGGCTGACCCATCATGTGGAACTCCCCCACTCTGTAGGTGCTTTGCATGAGCAAAGAGCTCAAAGTCTGACTGCACAAAGGCAAAAGCTGACTGAATTCCCCTCTGCTGGTGTAGAATACCATTGCCAAAGCAAGACTCAGCTGTATTTTATTTACATTGCCAGACAGAATGTTTATTGGGAACAGAGGTAGAAGGAAGGAATATTTTGCCAGTGATACAGGAAAACAGCAATTTCTATTTTTCAGCTAATGAATATTCACCACAGATGAATAGTTGGGTGAGTTTTCTTTTAGGGAAAAATCAAACCAAAAGACAATTCTGCAGTCAAAAATATGTTCCCAATAAGAATTGCATTCACCTTGCAATACTCAAGAGAAAGCATCTCGTTTGTTCAATTAATCTGACCTTTATCAAGAGCTTGCACAGACAAACCACTGAGGGAATGAAGTACCTGGAGTCACAGTGAGCAGCACTGGGGACCTGAGCACGAACTGGTGTCCAAAGGATGGCACTGCCCACACTGCAGAGCTGCTGCTGATTCACAGGGGTACACAGCTCTTGGCCAAACTGTTCCCCACAATCTTCCCAAAAGCAACTGAGATGCCTCCAGGCGCCAAGGAGAAGTGCTGAGGAAGCTCTTCCTGGGTGCAATTCTCCCCAGAGTCACTTCTCACTAGGCAGAGCACACTTAAGCCTCAGCAGCAGTTTTTAAAATTCCCACTGAATGACCTAAAACTCTGCCCAAGAGCACAGCCCTGGCTGGGGAGTGAGGCTCAGAATTGTCTGAAAAATCACCACGTTCTCCCAAAAACCCTCCCTGTGGCTACAGGGACTGGAATGTCTGCATTGGGGTGGTTTTATTCCCTCCCAATAACAATCAAGAGGGGAAAAGGTGAGGGCTGAGTCTGAAGGCTGATGGCTTTTACAGCCACAGAACTGGAGGGTGCAGCTTTGAGAGGGGGGAAATGAGAGCAAGGCTGGGCACAGAGGGAGGGAAGGAAGGAAGGAAGGAAGGAAGGAAGGAAGGAAGGAAGGAAGGAAGGAAGGAAGGAAGGAAGGAAGGAAGGAAGGAAGGAAGGAAGGAAGGAAGGAAGGAAGGAAGGAAGGAAGGAAGGAAGGAAGGAAGGAAGGAAGGAAGGAAGGAAGGAAGGAAGGAAGGAAGGAAGGAAGGAAGGAAGGACCATCACAAATTCAGAATTGCCTGATGCTGAAATAGAGCCCAAGGTGTGTTCTGAGAGCACACTGATTGGTCTGAGAATAGAGGGATCAGTCCTGAGGAAGGGGAAAGGGCTGGATACTGATTTTACTGTAAATAGCCCAACCATGTGCTAACTTGGAGTACCAGGTTATTTTTTATTCAACTATTAACAAGCCATTCTTATCTTTCCTCTCCCCCAGCACCACCAGGATGAATTTTGCTCTGTTCTGTTGATGTCCAGCAACATGGACATCCACCTCAGCCACCAAAGTATTCCACTTCCATTTGAACATCCTCCTTTACTCCAAAAGTGCCTTGAGGTCCTAAGAGTGGCTTTCATATAAACCCACCTGTTCAATGGCAAAGACAAAAAGGCTGCTTTTCTTCTGGGCCATTTTCTTAAAAAAAGAATCACTTTCAGTCATTCTTTACTGCTTTAGGAATATCAGTTTTCAGTACAAACCCATTTTGGAATGTTATGAGTACACAAAGTCTGCTCACATCCATTGAGGTGCAGACTCTGAAGTACAGCCCTTCCTCTCACTCCTAGGCTGAAATTATCAATCTGAAAGCCAATTTTAAAAAGTGAAATTGGAAAATGAGAAATTCCAATAGAAATTCAGATCTTCTTTTTTTTCTTTCTTTTCCCCTCATTAATTCCTGGCTGCAGCCTGTGTAACTGATTGCAAAAAGAGAATGCCTGCTAGAGGAGCAGACATGGATTGGAATCAGGTGCCTGCGCCGGGGAGAAAGCTATTAAGCAACAGGTCATGCTGCCTGCTTTTTGGGAGTTTATTGCCTCCCATTCAATCTTACATTAAATTTACTTTACCACAAATTGAGACTACAGGATTCTGCAGGATCAAGCCCTAGCAGCAAATGGATAAAAGCATGTGCAAGTGCTGGCAGCACCAGAGTTGCCAAGCCTTCTTGGCTAGAGAGCCTAAATTGACTCACAAGTGCTGCTATTCCCAGCCAAAAATAAGTGTGTATCGCTTTACATTTTCCTTTCTCCATTTCTCGCAGACATTTACATTTATATCAACACATAATGAGTAGAGGAAACACAAAGACATTTGAACAGAATCTTCTTTAAGCTTGTCAAAAACGCCTTTTTCTTCCTTTTCCCTCACATTACCATTAATTGGAGCTGGGCAAAACTGCTGGCATTAATAGCAATAAAAGTAGAGCTGGTACATTAGATTTAATTAGCATCTAAACTAAAGATCCTACACCCCGCCAGCCATTTCCACCCAGGAAACTCTTCCTCTGCAGCCAGCTGGGATGTGGCGCAGGGCAGCTCTTGCACATCACCAGCACTGAATTCCACCACGAGGGGCAAGGAGCAGGTAAGTAGGTCACCCCAGCCTAACTAGGACAGCGGGGCAAGCACTGCCCTCCTTGTGAGAGCAGCTTGGCTTGAAGAAAATCAAAACATTCTTCAGAGATAATTGAAATCATGTTTACTGCATGGGTTCATAAATCTGAGATGTGGAGCTGCACAGGCACCGCTCAATCCCGGCAACATCACAATAAATCAAAAGACCAGCGACTTGAAAGTCTCTTATGCTTTTTAGAATAACCCAAAGACTTACTCACAGCATTTGTTTTTTCTGCCTCCCTTTATTTTTCTGTCTTGTAGGATGTGTGTTGCCATCTATATTTAACAGCAAATGTAAAAGACAGTCTCGTAGATCAGAAAGACTAAAGTTTCTTCCTGTTCTTCTGTTCCCTTCAGCTCACTCTGGTACCTCCACCCCCTCCCTGGCTCTTGTTTTTCCCATCTCCATGCTGTTTCCTTTATCTTCCTTTCCTCAGTCCCCACAGCTCCCTGTTGTTCCTCTTTCTCCTCTTTCAGTTCCACCTCGTCTCATTCCAGCTCTTGTGTTCTGATCTCCTATTTTCAAAAATACCATACAAGAAGGTACAGAAAAGGGAAAAAAAAAATAAAAAAAAAATCAAAAGCTCTTGGTAAAGCTGCTGTTCTGTAAATGACCTAACTGGACATTGTACTACTTTTATTTTAAGAATTTTTTTAGGACAAATCCAAGCAGTTCTCCTTTTTCTTCTAATGTGGAGATTTTTTTACACTAAAAAAAGTCCAAGTTCCAAAGCATTATTAACCTTTTCCAAGGAGCATGGACATTTGTAGCTCTGCTGATGGAAGAAGATTGGTTAATTCAAAATAACACCTTCTATCAGTGATTCATAACCTTTCCAGTTGAACTCTGCCCGTTAGTCACATCCTTTTTTTTTTTTTTTTTTTATATCTGGTGTGGAATTACAGGGCAGATTCTGACTCTGGGCCAAAGAAAACAGGCTGATTCTCCCAGGTCACAGGTCAGGACAGAGCTCAGGCAAATAACCCCTTTAAACATGGTTCTGGCTCCTTATGGCTATCTTGGCTCTTGGGCTCCCTCAGCAAGGAAAGAGAACAAAGTATTCCATCCCAAAGTGTTCCAAAGGGATGTGGAACTCATGGGCGTGGCTGGTTTGGAATGTCACCTGTCCTTAAGGGACTTGGCCACTTCCACAGCCAAATGCCCCATTGCTGCAAGCAGTCATGGCAACTGGAGAGCAAACCTGCCTGGAAAACCTGCTGTAGCTTCTGCTGCCCCTCAGAGCACATCTTCTAAAGCACATCTGAGCACAAAGTTTGAATGATTCTTTTTCAAGGGTTTAGAGGGTTGGGTTGTTGCTTTTTTTTTTAATGGTTGTTTCTAGGGATAAAAATATTTTCATTGTCACTGAGTAGCATCACACAAGTATCAACCTCCACAGCCACACTAAACCCCTGTGATCTAAGAAAAACTGTATTTCCTATTCATTTCTGAGTGCCCCAAATAATTGTGGTCAAGTAGGACAAGAGATAATAGAAGTTGTGCTCAAAAGGAAATCAAAATATCCACAAATGTGGAGGAAAAATCCTCTGTCCCAAGCTTTTTATAGAGCCTGTGTGTACCATGATGTGTATGGAATTGGGATTGTTCAGCCTGGAGAGGAGAAGCTTTGGGGTGACCTCAGTGTGGCCTTTTGGTGCCTGAAGGAGCTGCAGGAAAGCTGGAGAGAGACAATTGCCAAGGGCTGCAGGGCCAGGAGACAGGGAATGGCTTCCCAGTGGCAGAGGGCAGGGCTGGATGGGATCTTGGGCAGGAATTGTTCCCTGGCAGGGTGGGCAGGCCCTGGCACAGGGTGCCCAGAGAAGCTGTGGCTGCCCCTGGATCCCTGGCAGTGTCCAAGGGCAGCTTGGCCATTGGGGCTTGGAGCAGCCTGGGACAGTGCAAGGTGTCCCTGCCAGGGCTGGGGTGATGAGTTTTAAGGTATCTCCCAACCCAACCATTCTGGACCCTCTGACACCATATATATATATATTGTAAAAGGTACTAAAAAGAAATAAGCATCAAAAGACACTCAGAATATTTTTTAAAAATGCACATTGAAGGTTTCTTGGGTGTATTGAAATGAATAAGGTCTTAGGCTGTCTTTTATCCACCATCCTGAAGCAAAGGTTGCTTTTTCCTGGGACGGGCAGTGGGACAAGGTCTGTTAAGGATCATGTCCAGCTGCATCCCTGGCCCTGCTCTCTGCAGCTCTGTGTGTCCTGTCAGCTCACTCTGACAGCTGATGGCTGGGATCAGGATGAGCTGTGACACTGTCACAAAGCAGCCACTGGAGTTTGCACAGGCTTCTGCTGCTCCTGGAGACTGCTGAGGTTGAAGCTGGGGTGGTTTTGCTGTGATGGGAGCTGCTGGAGCAGCACTGCAGGCTCCAGGGCAGGGCTGGACACAGTGGGGAAGGGGAGGAGGTGGTGAGGGACAGACTCTGCTTTTCTCACAGCCCCTCAGGAGCACTGGGGACATTGTGGGTGCAGTGATTTTTAAAGCATGGCATGAGAGCTGTGACTGTCCAGTGACATTTTGGAGTAGCCAGGTGAATGGGATGGCCAGATAAGGAAAAGCATGAATAATATAAAGCA
The DNA here is from genome assembly GCF_008360975.1 of Lichenostomus cassidix. Lineage (NCBI taxonomy): Eukaryota > Metazoa > Chordata > Aves > Passeriformes > Meliphagidae > Lichenostomus > Lichenostomus cassidix. Next base: position 18,105,171 of record NC_139492.1, read on the forward strand.
TACATAAATGAGGGTGTGTATTATCCCAAGAGAGCACAGCATGAGAGCATCTGGGCATTATACAGAGCAAAGCTCCTGTTGCCTATGGCTGCAGTCAGAAGCAGCCTCAGGGCAGTCAAACACCCATGGAATGTGTCTGCCCTGCTCCTGGCCCTCCTGCACACCAGCTAGCTGCCCTGCATGGCCAGCCCATGAATCCCTGCCTGCAGTGCAGAGTGCTGACAGAGCAGATCCATCATCGTGGCACATCCATCCCATCACTGACTGCACACCAGGAAATGGGGAAAGTCAGCACTGCCTGCACTCTGCTTCACCTTTCACTGACAGCTACTCTTGTTTGTCCCCTAAGAACCACATCCAAACCCTTGTAAAATGACGCCAAGGACTCAGAGAAGTCAACAAGTCTCTGAATCAATTCATGAGTAAAGCTACTGAGAAATGTAGAGTGAGGTTCCTGGGCCCAGTAGGACTGGGCTGGTTCCTGTTGTGTAATGTTCCACATTCCTTTAGTTACATGGTATGATCTTCCCCTGACTTATCTTCTTCAAAATGGAAAAAAATACAGGCCTGGAAGGGATTTCCTGAGTAACCAAGTGTAATCTCCTGCCACCCACAGGAACAATAACATAGAAACCTTTTAATTCCCAGTTAGTTCCTCAGGATAGGGACTGGCCCTTCTTCTGAGGAACACTCTGCAACTCAAAAATACACACAAATGCCAAAAAAGCCAGAGCTGATTAAAAAATAGGGGGGAGATAAGTAATACAGATGGCCTGGGCTGCCCACTCCAAACACATCATGACCTCTGCCACTCGCTTATCTCCAAATTTCTTATCTCTGCCTTCGTGGCTAATGACCTGGAATACAAAATTCTCACGTTGAGGCTCAAAGACAACAAGCAATCCTACAGAGAAAATTAGCAGTCGTGTCCACAGCTCCTCCTGTGGAATTGCCTGTGGCAGAGCTGGAGGTTTGCTGGGTTTTCCTGTTGTTCCAGGTGACCCCAGGAGCAGCAGCCGTGATCCGGGCAGGAGCAGCTCCCGAGGGAAGGTGGAGCAAGGAGCCAGTGCTGCAGGGCTGACCTGAGCAGAGCACCGAGTCCAGCACCCCATGGGACTGTCTGAAGCTTCCCTGGGCACTTGGGCAATGATAATTAGCTGAGAAGCTTTATTGCAGACCTCAGGCACTGAAGCAGGTGGTGGTGACAGGCTGGGAAATGCCCCCTCTCTCCAGAAGCTGATGCAAAGAAGGGATAAAAACGATGGCTGCTCTCAATATTAGAAATGGTGCTGCTGGTTGTGGCTGAGATATATGGGTTTGTTCCTGCATGTCTCAGGTTCTCCTCCTCCTGATGATTTATGACAGGGGGTTGTGTTGGCATGAAACTGCTCACTGTGACAGGGGATGTTCTAGATATGACAACCCCTAACTCAGGACCATTCCCATGTCATTTCTCTGCACAGCTGACAGAAATCTTTCTTCCTGGTTATTTTTTTATTTATCAACTCCCAATACTACATCAGTGCCCAAGAAAACCAGATCTGCACTGAATCCATACAGGTACATTTTTTGCTTGACAAATGGCCTGCAGTTGTTAGAAAAGCATGTGGGTTTTGAAAGAATTGAGAAACGAGCTGTGCCTAAGTGCAGTAAAACCCCCAGATTTCTCTGTGTTGATTTTTCCCTCTTTAGTGTCTATTCAGAGAACATCCTCACTGCCACGCCACGCTCTGCAGACGTGATATATGATTACACAGCTGTAACTAAGAAATGATGTATGAAATAAAAATCCCTCAGCAGGGCAGGGTTGGGAATACAGAGGCTGCAAGCGCCGGGAGCTGCTGCTGTGGCACTTGGAAATGAGTTGGGAGCCAGGGCACTGCAGGAAGGATCCAAACACCAACGGTATTGAAAACCTTTCAGGATGTGCAATGCCCTCTTTATTGTGCATTATGCATTGTGAGATAAAGCTACAGCAGAGAGTCCTTTGGGATCTGTGTCCAGCCTGAGAAGGTGGGATGCAGCACAGCCCCCAGGCCAAGCCCAGCCCCTCTGGATTCTACTGCTATTTTTGCCCCTCTGGTATTTTTGCCCCTCTGGATTGTAGTGGCATTTTTGCCCATTTGCAACAGTAATCAGATTGGAGACACTGCTTTCCACACCTCTAGAACAAGCCTAAAATATGGTGCAAGAGGAAACTAATGTCACCAGGACTGCCACCATCTTTTCCAACTTCAGCTGTCAGAAAATAAAAAGGGGGTTAAAAAATCTCAACCTCTTCCAACCCCCATCATCCCAAAGACTGAAGAGAATCCAGCATAGCTGAGCCTGCTCTTTAGCTAGCAAAATGACAGCCTGAACAGCATCCAACTTGTTTCTCCCAACCACAGGAAAGAAAATATTGAGCTTCTAAAATTTTTCATCAGGCTTTAGATGGAGTAATCAGATGAGACATAATTGAAGCTGCCTATGCAAGTTTGGACTTTCTTGACAAGTTTCCTAAAAGTTGCTCTTCTGAGACTTCTCCTGCACTGTCAGCAAAACACTGCCCAGCCCTTGTGACAGTGCTGCTAAAATTTACCTGCCTTTGCATCATCCCTGTGGTTCTTTTAACAAATGCAGCAGCAATTTCTGCCTTCTGCTTTAGTTTATACATTTCTTTCTACAGAGGAAACTTCTTGCTTTTGTACCCATGGAACACCTGTGGATGCAGTGGAATATTTTCATTGCTGGGAAACAAGTTGATCTTCCAGCCTCTGCCCTCCCCCAGACCCCAAATGTCAAAGCCTTACCCCTCTACCTCCCTCTGTGCCCCCAGCAGCTCCTGGCCTGTCCCAGCAGCCCTGTGAGGTGGCACATGCTGGATCCAGGTGGGACAGGAAGCTGCAGGCTCAGGGGTGCCCTGGGCCAGGGAGGGACTGGCAGTGCCCCGATTGCTACAGTGGGGAATGTTCTCCATGTCAGCAAAGGACAAAAATGCTAAAAATAAGCATTTCCTAACAAGAGCAGACTTTAATTTTGATTTTCATTTTCTATCAGCATTTTTAACGGATGCAATTCTAAAGTATAAACAAACATAATAGTTATTAGGAATGTTTGCTGTACAGACAAGAAATTCCTTTTGCCTAAGTGGGGCTGTAAGGGGATCAGCAAATCCACAGTGCTGCTGCACAGTCTTTATGTGCTGGTGGGAACAGCTGGAAGTTCAGCTGTGATTAAAAATACCAAACTTCATCAACAGCTGCTTTTGTCAGTGAAAAGTGTGTGTGATTGTTCACCAAAACACTGCCACCAGCAGACAGCACTGCAGAGGACCCTGAGAAAGGGTGGAATCAGGACCCAAATCAGTGGATTTTAAAGCAGATTCTCTAATAATCAGTTGTGTACTGAAGCCCATCCTGATCCCTGCCCCATTGCTGCTGGAAGAGCACAGCTCAGGCTGTGTTTGCTGCCCACGGCAGAGGCTGCAGCACTCACCTGGGAGCACTGCTGCCAGTCAGCTGGGATCAGGGACTGCCCTGGCAGCATTGCTTATCAATCCTTTCCTGGAAGCTGCTCAGGATGCTATTAATGACCAAAGGGCTGGCATGGCATCTCCTGGCAGCAGCTCTGGGCAGGGATTGCTGCAGGAGCAGCCCAAAAGTTATGGTGCAAAGTGGGAGCAACACAGAGCCAGGGAATTCCCGGGGGGAGCTCTGCCATGCTGCCCTGATGCTTGCCCAGATCACAGAGGGCAGCAAACCTACCAGGTACTTCAGCAGGCCACTGCAGACTTGAACATGTGCCAACTTCTCTTGCCTGCAGACTGGCAGGGGAAAAAAACCCACACAATTGTAGAGCTTTTGTCTTTTGCTAATGGCATTCTCTGAGCTCTCATGTAGCCCAGCAAACGGCCCCGATTCTCTCTGCTTTCTTCATAAAAGATCTATTAATTCCAAATCAAAGTAGATAATTCTAATTCTGTCTGTGACATGAAGGGAGTTTGGCTCAACCTTTTCTTTACAGAGAAACCTCTGGTCTCTTTTTATTCTTGTGCCTCAGTAGCTACAAGTCCTCTTGGCTATTCTCTTTCAGTTTCTGTGAAAGGTTTCTGTCTTCTTTCTCTGAACTCTACCTGAATGGCTCACATTCCCTTCCTCTCTCTGCAAAGCACAGCCCGTGCAGTGGCACCATGTGGAATACATTTCTAATTTTGTCTTCAGATGAATACAGCTAAGCTGATGAGAACTTCTTAGACACCAGCAGCTTCCACTGACGTCAACTGCAATTGCAAGTTTGCAGTCAATTGAGTCCACTGCAACTAAAAGCACCCCTGGGCCTCTGATCTCTAATCTTCCTCCTCCCTCACCATCTTCCTTCTGCAATTACACAGAGCACCCTGCTTTTAGGGCACACTGACTCCACATGCTGATGCCACTCACATCCCACGTGTCCATCAGCCAATTTGGGGATCTAAGCCCTTGTCCACTACAAACGGCAAAATTATCATGACAAATTATAAATATTGCTAAACGAGCGGTCAGTGTTATTTACTAATTTTAACATCAATCAGAATTAGCTTTCTGAATCGGGATGGGTTCTGGAACAACAGCCATTAGTGACTCCTTTAGGAAGCTATTCCCACGTGCTGCTGGTGCATCCCAATTCCCCAGGAGCTCTAATCCAGTGCCTGCACTCGAGCAGATAGAGCCAGGGAATAGGGAGAGCAGCTCAGCAGCTGAGGGAACACCAAATCACCATCCAGTGATGGGCACCTGTGCTTAGGGACAGCATCTTGGGGGGTGGGACATCAGAAATTGAAATTCCACTTGCCCTGTTACCAGGATGTACATGAATGAAGAGTCCCAAATGAAACAACCCATTAAAATCAAGAGAAAGATCAAGGATTTCATGCAGAAAACCTGACCTTTTAATTCCCGGAGAAAATTGTGCAATATACAATATATGGGCTGCATAAAGAAGCACAAGGGCATTCACCATCCACAAATTGTGCAGCAAATACGATGCCACTGAGATGAGAAGGAAAATGATAATTCACTAGGAAGTTTCAACAGAAATAGAATAAAATATATTTGTAATGAAACTCCACTAAACTGCTGGGCAGTAAGACCAAAAACTGCCACTGAGTGGGGTGCTAAAGAACTGTAAAAGAGCACTAATTCCAGCTGTGCTTGGGTTCTGGAGCAGGGCTCTGGGAGCATGGCTGAGTGTCAGCCTCAGAGCAGAAACACCAAAGGGTAACAGGAGCTGAGGCTTAGGATTCCTCACTATGTCCATTTGAGCTGGAAAAGGGTTTCATGCTTCACTTCAGTCATTATTTAAACATTGTTATTTCTGCAAACATGCCACACTGAGATAAGGTTTCATGCTGTACCACATCAAAATGCAGATTGGTGCCAAGTGTAGGGAAGAGCCTTTATTGAGGTAACTGTTTATTAAGCCGTGGAGGAATTGAAATTGCAAATTCTTAAAGAAAGGGAGGCAGAGGGAGAGATATGTTACGTTCCCTTTAATCATGGGATTTGCACAACATCAGTATAGTTATGATCTAAATAAAGTTTCTGGAGTCATCAGGATATTATACTGTAGCTGCTTCATTTAATCTAATGGTTTCCATTTAGGTAATTTTCATGCATTTTAATGTATTTAATGATCACCTTCCCTTGACTGATTTACAATCTCTGAAACTATATTGTACTTTATGTGCAAGATTTGGGATTCCAGACAATGATATGCTGAGAAGGACCTAGAAAGTTTAGTGAAGATGCTATTTTGCATTTTAAATTCCCATTAATCATGCTATTTTACTAATGTAGAAGAGCCTGAATATGATTTCAACCTGTAGAAAAACAATACTCGAGAGACTTCTGGAGAATGAACTTGACCTAGATTTTGGATTATTTCACTCTAACAGAAACTGATAACACTTCAGACATAAGAAAATGAGCCGGAATTCCAATTCTGTATTTGCTGCTTGACAAATATGACCCCTTGCTCAGCTCCAGCAGGGGCTAGAGAGGAGCCTAGCTCAGTTTTGGGACTGAGCATTTGGAGAGGGGAGCAGGTTCTAGGTGTTCCAAGAGGCAGCACGGGGATGATCCTGGCACTGCCAGCACACATCCCCACCACACATGGGAGCTTCAGGGGGCTCAGCGAGGAGGAAGAGCTTTCCTCAGCAGAGATTGCCCTTCTCCCCCTGGGGCCATGCGGTCCTGGATGTCCCTGGTCTGGCAGGGAATGTCCCCACAGCTCCCAGGCTGTTCTCACTCCAACACACACCAGTGGTGCCTGAGCATGCCAGGGGAGGCAGCAGCACTGCAGGCACTGCAAAACTGATTAAAATGCAGAGCTGCTCCCACTGCATGTGCAAATGAGGCGATTATGGATGCAAAGGACTAATTGCATTCACCTGCTTGTGCAGCTCCCCACTCGTTGTTAGGCAGGGGAGGACTGGGTGTGCAAATGAGACACACAGCTGGAGGCAGCCCTTACAGAGACCTGGGGCACTGAAATCTGCCTGAGAATCCAAGGGCTTGGGAGTTATGGCTTTGTTTTGTACATGAAAATAGAGCCCTGGCTTTGAATGTGATGGCATTTCCCAGGTGTTGGAAAAAGAAGTAGTGCAGTAGTCTGAAGGGTACAAGAAGTGGATGCACATTTCACACCTACTCTTCAGGGAAGGAAAAAAAATAGCTGAAATTATGAATGGGGGAAAGGGAGAAAACAACACCAAATTTTAATGTCTGGATAGATTTAGCTAGTAGCAGATAATGAGATTGTGAATTCACACTATAAAATGTGTGATAATTAGAAAACTCAAAATGTCTTGGAGAAGTTTTACAGTCCAAATAAGTCTGCTAGTCTGTAGCTCACTGTGGGACTATAGATCTGAACAACAGAAACCTCAGATCCCAACTGCTCCTCCCTGTGGAGCCAGGCTGGAGAGGAGAAGGTTGTGTGGAGACCTCCCAGCTCCTTCCAGGGGCTGCAGGGAAACCAGAGAGGGACAATTCCTCAGGAGCTGCAGGGCCAGGAGACAGGGAATGGCTTCCCAGTGCCAGAGGGCAGGGCTGGATGGGATCTTGGGCAGGAATTGTTCCCTGGCAGGGTGGGCAGGCCCTGGCACAGGGTGCCCAGAGAAGCTGTGGCTGCCCCTGGATCCCTGGCAGTGTCCAAGGGCAGCTTGGCCATTGGGGCTTGGAGCAGCCTGGGACAGTGCAAGGTGTCCCTGCCAGGGCAGGGGATGGAACTGGATGGGATTTAAGGTGACTTTGAACCCTTAACTTTTTGTGCTTCTTTGATTTAAAAGACCAAGAGTATAAGAAGAAAAGTTGTCTGTCATCTGTGAAACAAATGTATGGTCAAAGTTTTTCTAAGTGTTTTTAAAAATTTTTTTGGGTTTTGTTGGTTTGGGGTTTATGGCAGATTGTGCACCTGAATTTAAATGCAGGCTGTGCTTTTTGATTTATGAAAAGGACATTGGATTTAGCAGTAAGTGAAACCATTTTTAAACTTTGAATTTGCGGAAGAAGTCCTTCTAGATGCTGCTTCTTCAGACATTGAAGTATTTTCTACAAATTCCTCTCTTTTTTTCTGAACCCATCTGGATTTATAGTTCCTCTATGGGAAGTATTGGTTATTTTAACCCAGCTAATCATTCAGCATGTGTGTGCCACCAATATTTACAGATTTTTAAGAATAAAACCAAAACAAAGTTCACGGTGAGGTTTTGATTATAACTGGAAATACCCAATCTGGGCTGTTTCTGGACTATCAGTAATAAAATAGCTTCCTTGTTGAAACAACAAAAGTGTTTCTGTTTCCTTCCAGTTCCGGATGACATGCAGCCTCTGACAGCAACAGTAGCTACAACACATCCATGTTTTGATCTAATGGGATTCAGAGAAGGAACTGCAAGGGAATAAAAAGTGCTTTTTGTTTTTCCTTAGTCCCAAGCCTGACACCAAGCTGGCCAGGGGAGGCTCAGCTTGGCCAGCAGCAGGAATTTCTCCATGGAAAGGGTGCTCAGCCTTGGCAGGAGCTGCCCAGGGAGGTTTGCAGTCCCCATCCCTGCAGGTGTCCCAGGAAGGCCTGGCTGTGGCACTCAGGGCTCTGGGCTGGGGACAAGGTGGCCATTGGGCACAGCTGGCACTCCATGGGCTGGCAGGGATTTTCCAGCCTCAGTGACCCTGGGATTCTGTGCTCAGCACACAGGTGACACCATGAGTCAGATTCTTCTGCTATCACCTCTTTCAACCTCCCAGCAGGCAAATCAGTAAAACACAGCACAGGGAATTACACCCTCAGGTGTGTAAACTGAGAGAGGGAGAGCAAGACACAGCAGAGTCTTGCAGGGAGCTGAACACAGCCCTTGGACAGGCAGCAGCAGTGCCACTCTCTGTCCATCTGTGCCACATCCCTGTGCCACATCCTTGTGCCACATCCATCTGTGCCACATCCCTGTGACAAGGAGCAAAGTTTTGCATCGAAAATGTGGAATATTGGTGCTTATCTTAGCAGCTCCTTTAAGATTAGACTAGTTCCTTGACGAGCCTCTATCAGCCATAGATATTTTATCTTCCTTGTGATATGACATAACATTGAGATGATAATGCTGGGTGATGAGTTCTTTGGTAAGCCCAGCTATTGGTAAATTAGTGACAAAATCAGATACAACATCTTGGGTGAAAACATGTTTAAGTCTTCAGTAAATAATTCAACTTGCTATTACTCACAGAACAGGTGAGATTGAAAAATTTGGTTTGTCACCAGAACAGATTTATTCTGAGTTTGTGAATTCCTAATAAGACTGCTTTTCATAATGATGAATGATAATTATCTTTTTGAAGTCTAATCATTTACCTGAGTATTTCCTATCTGTGAGATACCATGGGTAAGGAAGAACCTTGCAGGGAAGGTCTCCTAACTGGCTCTTAACTGGCTGCAGCAGACACAGCAATTAGTCTTAGAAAAACTAAAATAATTTTAAAGCACACTCAGAGGTGTTTAAAAGGATGAAGAAGATTCCTTTACAACTTTAACCCTGCTAAATATCACAATTAGAGGAGGGAAGGGGAAGCCACATGAGGAGTGAGGAGCAGGGAAGGGCTGGAGCTGGGCAGGGCAGGTCAGGCTGCAGATCAGGAAAGGTTCTTTCCCCAGAGGGTGCTGGCACTGCCCAGGCTCCCCAGGGAATGGTGACATTCCCAAATCTGCCAGAGCTCCAGGAGCCTTTGGACAGCACTGCCAGGGATGCACAGGCTGGGATTGCTGGGTGTCTGTGCAGGGACAGCAGCTAATCCATGAGCCTGGTGGGAACCTTCAAACTCAGGATATTCTGTGATTCTCTGAGTTCCCCACAGAAACCCCAGAATGTTCCCTTAGTACAAGGCTGCAGGAAGATGCAATCCCCAGCTTGCCTGCTCAGGAGAGGAATCCCTGGGAGCAGCTCTGCCAAGCATTTATCTCATTGCTGCTCCTCCTCTGTCAGCCCCAACTAACCTAGGAACTGCAGAAAGAGGGAAAAGAGTCCACACTTAAAAGGTTTCCTTTAGTTCCCACCAAACTCATCACTTCTGCTCACCAATGTTGACAGCAATGCTGCTCTCAGTCAGGAACAACAACAACAAGGAGAAACAATTCAAAATTAATTTATCACTGGTTTAATTCCTTGCATTCAGACATTCATCTCTTCCAGACAGACATGATAATGTGATTAGTACAAATGATACCAGGCTAGTTATAGGGCATTTAGGAATACAGGCAGTATTTATTTCACACAGTGCAATGTATCTTTCTGCTTTTGTTATCCCCAAGCAGGGCTGGTTTGGTTGCAAAGATATCTCAAAAATGTGCTCTACAGCCTTCCCTCCTTTCAAAAGATGAGAATTTTTCTTCTTTTTTTTTCCTTTTTTTTTTTTCTTTTGGCATGTGACAGCACATTTTGCTGTAGGAAACAGAGGTATGTTTTAATAGTGAAACAAGAGATGTACTCACATGGAATAAATCACGGGTTTAGAGGTTTTCTTTGTTCTCAGTCTTTGAAAGACCTGCAGAACTATTTGATCTCTGCACTTCCCTAAGTTTTGCATGAGGTTTTTTTTTTTACTCTTTTTTCAAAAACTGCAGAAGAGCTGGAACTTGGAGATGTCTGATTGAAGGTGAATAATTTTTAAAGCAGCACTCCTGTGCTCACAGTGGGAACTCCCTGAGTGGCTGCTCCACAGTAACAACAGGAATACACACTTGAGCCTTTCCAAGATCAACTCTAAGATTCTTAACAATATTTCCTTATTTTAACTGTGATGTGCTGGACACAGAGTTCAGTTTGTATCCATCAAACCCCTACTGACACTGCTGAGGGTGGAGCATCAGAATTTACACCCCGAGTGATCCAGTGGGACCAGACTATAAATAGATGAGGTTAGAGGATCCAGATAAAGGATTTAGCCAAGCTGTCTGAGAATCAAACAGCATGCTTATGTTTAGGCCATCAAAAATATATAGCTATTTAGTAGAGGAATGTTTAAAAAGACCAATTCCTTATGAAGGTGGAAAAAAGAGATTTTCTTAGCAGAAAAAAATACTCTTCCTACCTAAGACTTTAACAGAGAGATGCAGCTGGACATTTTACCTCTTTGAAAACTGGGTTTATCTTCAGAGTAACTTCTTTCTCAATTAAAAAAACATTTCATAAGAGCAGAGTTTTAATTTTACTCTTAACTGACGGATGAACGTCAGAGAAGCGAGTCAGAGATGTGTGAGATTGCCTGAGCACATTTCAGAGGAAAAAGAAGGAACTGATGATGGTTTTTGCAGTACAATGTGACTACATCTGTGAGACTTGCAAAAGGAATGAGCACTCACACTTTTCACTACCAAACCTAAATGAATCATGCCTAGTTTAATATCAAATTTAATGTCAAGAACATGGTCAAGCTTTGGAGCATAGTCTGAGCTGGATACAAATTAATTTAAGAGACACCAAGACCAGAATATCTCCTTTGGAAATACCTTCAACAAGGAGAACAGAGGGATTGTGTTCCATTCCTTGCACTTAGAAAATGTTAACAGTGGGTTAGAGGTTTAACAAATGCTGCTTTAATGAGACATCCCTTCAATGCTGGCTGCTGCTAAGGTCATACATGTTTCTGTAGTACTGCTCACAATTCCAGCCCAACAGGACTGCTCCACTTTAATGAAGTAGTTGCATGCAACTGCCTTTTTTGGGTTTGGTTTTTTTTTTTTCCTTTCATAACTGTTCTCAACAGTGGAAGATCCAGAGTACCTAATGATGTCTACTTAGCATTTTCTGGAGGGAAAAAACCTAACTATAATATACACTACATCCTCATGTTAATATAAGCCAGGGAGTAAAACAAAACTAAACAAACCAACCCAACCCAACCCCTGGGAGAGATTGTGAGCTGCATTAGTCAGAGATAAGGTCACACTGTTGGGCACACAGGCAGCTCTGTGGTCACTGGCAGAAATGGGGTCCCATCACTGAACCTTCACCTCCCTCTGCACTGTGGGTGAACCAAAATAACGACAAAAGCAGGAAGAATTCCTCCTGTCTGGCTTTCCTCCATGGAAATCTCCCCTTTCCCATGTCCAGCAGCTATACAGTAGAGTTTCCACCAGTGTGGACCCTCTAGAGCTGAGAGGGTGAGCCTGAGACTCTGGCAAACTCAGAGCAAAATTCCACCTAGGAAAAGCTCTGTCCTTGACCTCAGAATGGTTTGGATCAGGCCCAGGTAGGCAAAGAAAGGGAGAATGGCAAAGCCAAGGGCACAATAAATTCAGCCTAAATTCCTGCCAGACTGCTCAGTTCTGAGTCAAGAAAACAAGACAGAGCCCTCAGAGGCTCTGAGAAAGTCCTCACTCCTCAGATTTTGCAGTCTGGCAGGAAGGAACATTACAGCAAAAACAGCCTTGCAGTAAGAAGTGCTAACCAGCCAACCATATGCTAGATTTGCTCTTTTCTATTTCTCCCTCTCTCAAATATTACTTTTAAAAGATTAAGCATATAGCACCTTTTAAAGTTCAGTGAGTGCCCAGACAGCCTGTTAAATATCGTTCTCAAAATTGTTCTAGAAATCCCCATTTCACATGGATTCATTTTGAAAAGCACCCTCCCCATATCCTGAGTAACTGAAAGCATCCCTTCACACCTTGCTTTTTAGAAATAAACACTCCACTCAGCTTCAGCTTTTTACCACATCTTTCCCAGGAACAAAATCTTTGTGACAAGCAGGAATTTTCTTCTACTGAAAATCATTTGTCAGAATTGAATGATAATCTGCAAAATAGGTGATAAAACTGAATAATTAAACCAGAAAAATATAATCTCTCATCCAAATTTCAGGAGGACAAAAGAAAAGTAGCACTTTTAGAGCTACTAGAGCGTATTTTATTTCAAGTGGTCGAATTTCTTTTTTAGTAGACAGTAGGTGCCCTCCTACCCATTTCAGCATCACTTCCCTAACCCACTGTGCCCCTTAAGGTTGTGCCAAGGACATACAGACAAAATAAGTGCCTTTAGAGACCTTAGAAATTGGCAATGGTACAATTCTGCTATTTTATTCCGAATTCACAAGGGCTCGGGCCCTCTTGCCCAAAGCCACTGTGTTGTACAGTGTTATCATACAGGGCTGTGACAGAGCTCTTAAATCTCATTTTCTTGAGAGGTAAAGGCACAGGTTACTGCACTACACTGCTGACCTTTTTTGAAAATCCAGACTGGTTCTGCCCCTGCTTCATCCCATTTCCCTTTACCTTCTCCAAAGCCCTCATTCAGTTCTAAGCCTGCCCTGATTTTATGCTTATTGCCTCATTTCTTCATATTGATCTCCCTTTTCTTCCTTGCTCCCTATTCAGCAGAGAGGAGCACAGGGACACCTCTCCTTTTGAGCCTCTGTGTAACACACAGAATATTTATAGCCATGCCCAGGAATGCTGTGGAAAGCAGTCTGTCCCCTTAGCCAGCATAACTCTGAGCTTTTGGAATAAATGGGATGTGCACCTGAGTGATCTTAGAGCACTGAGGTTAAACAGTTTTTCCCAGGATGAAGCACAGATGCTCAGGACATCTCTGGCTTAAATAATCCTTGAGCTGCTGAGAGGCCACTCCTGGCAGAGGATGAGAGCAGCTCTGCAGGCAGCATGTGCTCCTGAGGAGGCTGAAGTGTTCTCTCCATGTTCATGTGAAACCAATTCACTTACAGCTACAGACAGATCAGCCACAGGCTTGGAATCATGGAATGGGTTGGGTTAGGAAGGACCTTAAAGCCCATGCAGTGCCACCCCAGCCCTGGCAGGGACACCTTGCACTGTCCCAGGCTGCTCCAAGCCCCAATGGCCAAGCTGCCCTTGGACACTGCCAGGGATCCAGGGGCAGCCACAGCTTCTCTGGGCACCCTGTGCCAGGGCCTGCCCACCCTGCCAGGGAACAATTCCTGCCCAAGATCCCATCCAGCCCTGCCCTCTGGCACTGGGAAGCCATTCCCTGTCTCCTGGCCCTGCAGCCCTTGGCAATTGTCTCTCTCCAGCTTTCCTGCAGCTCCTTCAGGCACCAAAAGGCCACACTGAGGTCACCCCAAAGCTTCTCCTCTCCAGGCTGAACAATCCCAGCTCTGCCAGCCTTTCCTCCCAGCAGAGCTGCTCCATCCCTCTGCTCATCCTGCTGCCTCCTCTGCACTCTCTCCAGCAGCTCCTGTCCTTGCTGTGCTGCCCAGGCCTGGGGCAGCTCTGCAGCTTTGCTCTCACCTGAGGGGCAGAATCCCCCTGCCCTGCTGCCCACGCTGGGCTCAGCCCAGGGCAGGTTTGAGCTCCTAGCTCTCACCCACAGCTCACCAGGGCTTCTCCCAGGACTTCTCTCAGTCCCTTCTCCACCCTGCTCTGTGCCTCTGCAGGTTTAAACAACTTACTAGAGCTGTTCATTGTAACCTTGACCCTGCTGTGTCTGAAAGGTGTGGAAATCCACGGAAATAATTTCCCTAACTGCTGGAGCACCACTGAGCTCAGGGATGTACTGTTGTGCCTCTCCTTGTTCTGCTCTTCATTAGTAAGGGACCAATTACAAATCAAATAAATCCTTTCCAGCAATACCTCAAACCATCAAAAAGTCTGTTTTGCTTTTGGGTAGATCAAGTTGCAATAACGAAGGTGGAGACATGTTAACAGGCAGGCTCCAGGCTCCTAGACACCAGGATAATTGAAATATCTCACAACTAATTAACAAGTTAAATTACTTTTCTGCAAGGTGACCTAATAATGCAATCTGCCAAGGCAGCAATATGTGCCATCCTATCTCTGGCCCCAAATGAAAGTTGGGAAGACCACTGCCACATATCATGGAACATCTTATGTTGGTCACTCTTCTCTTCTTTGCCTAAACTGACATACCAAAAGACAGGACAATTCTTTAGACAATGCCAAAGAGCAGAATTCTGGCTAACAGTTAATTAAAATTACAGTTTATCACAGTGCATCATCAAGGTGCACAGTGCCTTTAAATGCCACGAATACTGTGCTGGATGAATTAATGTCAGGTTTTGGTGTAAAAGGGAGTGTAGAACAGGCATGACTCAAAGATAAAAGCACTGTACAAACCATACATCATCGGAATGAGAAGAAGGAATACCCCAAGCTCAAAAATCTGCAGCAGTGTTCCCAGATGCAGGTTGGAATAATGGCAAGGATAGAATGCAAAGAAAGGGAAAATAATCTGAAATCTGGGCCAGATTTTGGGGTTGCCTTTATCTTCTTAAACACATGATTCCTTTCAAATAGGATCTCTAATTTGCAGCACTGAAAGCTGCCCTCAGAAACTGAGAGGAATAACTGAACAGATTGATGGAGAGCATCAAAAATACTCCAAGCATTCCCAGGAGTCTGCTAGACATCCAATAATTCGTGGTGCTGCTCGAAGCATCCATTAACATAACAAAGTACATGCACACATTGATCCTCTCTAATTTTCAGAGAGGCAACCTCTTTGTATTGCAGTTCAGAACACCTTGAACTCCACATATTCTTTGTTATTTCAGAATATTAAACGTGTCTATTTTTAAAATGCGTCAATTCAGTTCCTAAATATAAATGAACAGTAGATTCAGGCTCTCAGTCTTAATAAAATACTTATCCAAAATGATCACACTGTCAGATCAGCAGGAGCAGCAAGAGCATAAATTATAACCCTAATGATATTCCACAGTTTGTTTCCTCTGCCACCACTTATTTTTATTTTGCCTCCTGAAGGTACCAAAATTTTAACCAAAAGGTGCTGCAGATTTATGCCACAGCAGTAATATTCTTGGTATACAACTCCCAAACATATTTTAATGACTTAGTGTGAATTATAAGAAATACATTGAATTCCCCATAAAGGAGCTCTATTTATGAGTCTGTTTTCAATACAGGGCATAAAGGGATTTGTCAAGAAACAGTTGCAATATCAGTGGTGCAGAAAAACTGCAGTGCTATTTGCTGAGTTCAGGATATAGCTCTGATTTTTCCACCACATTGGCTATCACCAGCTCAAACCTTCCTTCCCTGCTCCCTCTCCAGCTCACAACTGGGGCTTTTCCCCCCAGTGCTGCTGCTGTTCTAATCTGCAAAAAGTGAGAGCTGGGTACACGAGCTTTGTAACCTATTTAACAAGTCTTAAAGCTGCCCTATCAGAACCTAAGTGCTAAAGGGTTTTTTGAAAGTCTCGGTGAAGTATAGAGCCAGATTAGACCATCTGATAGAGATTTAGATCACAGTATACAGCCAGCATCTGTGTTTCAATCTGCACAACACTAATGGGAAAAAATTGACATATTTCATTGTAGAATTCCCTGGACAAACCAGAAGATCCAGCTAAATAAAGATTTAAATCCACTCAGAGCATTCTCAGCATACTGATGGCACAGGCATTTGAAAGGGGATAGGCTGGAAAAAAAAGTATTATGTTGAACTCTTAAAATCTAGGAGGCTATTAATTCATGTCTATAATAAATCCAGGCTCTAGTTCACCATCCACATATGTTAACCAATATTTTGAGTCTTACTGACAGGTCTTGAAACAAATCTGCTCCCCACAAACAAGTAAAACTGATTACTGGTGGTAGCAGCACAAACAGCGCTGCATTCCTTTATTGGTTGAGTGAAGCAATATTCCTTCAGAGCATGTTTGCAATTGTCTGCTGAGGCTGGACCTCCTCCTCTCCATACAAATGCAGGCACCCAGCAGCACTTCCATCCCCCTCCGTGCACAGACTGCCTCTATTCCTCCCAGCAGCGAATATTCCCTGACACAAAACAGCCCTGGGTGATTCCCCAGCTGGGGCAGGATGGTGTGGGACAAACAAACAAACAAACAAACACGTGTGAGCCACACTGTTCGGGCATTTCCCCCACCACAGCACCAGTGCTGCTTTCAGCTTGTGCTCATTAATCCGGGGTGGAATTGCTCTGTGAACTAACAAAGACACAAAACGTGGATCTCATTTAATAGATGATCATGATGCAGGAGAGTGGGGAAAAACTTGTGGAAGTTCTAAAAAGGCTGATTCAGGTCCCAGTAAGGGTCCGTGTGAGGTGAGAAGAGTCATCTGATTTCTTTGCAGGGAAGCTGACTGGTTTTCTGAGCTTTAGCCTGAGAACTGTAGGATGAAGCAGACAACAGTAATGAATGAGAAAAATATACAGAGGGAAGGACTGAAAATTAATTTGTCAGTGTGGACAAGAGAGGAGCCACAGTGCAGAAACACAAAGAGCAACAGCAAAGATTGCAACAGGGACAGGAAAGGAGGTAGCATAATACTGAAGGTAATAACAGATTGTGAAATAAAGACAAATGTCTGGAGGGCTTGAAACAATAAAGTAATTCTTGAAGACATTTTATAATGCTACAAAACTTATCATAAGGAAAAATACAGACGCCATAAAAGCAAGAGAAATTGTAACAGAGTGGATAAAGACGAGACAACATAAAGATCAAAGAACATGATGCTTCAAGCAAGAGACAGCAATGTCAAAGACTTTCCAAGCTCTGAATAAGGAAGAAAAAAGTTAAAGCTTGTCTCTGAACTGACCTGTGCTCCTCTGAACACTACTATTTTTCTTTGGATGGGTTTACAGCTGTAGGAAATTGAATTGAAAGGCAAGTCCTACAGTTTCCTACAGTTTTAAGGCATGAGCAGTGGAAGCCAACTCAAAAGTCCCCTGAAATCCATGACTACAGGAGGATGCAGGATGACTCAAAAGGAGCAGATGTCTCAAGCAAATCAATCAGTTGGTGCCAAGTACCCAACTCTGACACACAGACCTCTCTGCTTTGCCAGCCAGAGTGTTCCAGTGACAACTCTCAGCTGATTCCTCCAAAATCTGATTTCTGGTCTCAGCTACAGCACTGCTGCAGGCACACCTTGCAGTGGTTGCATTTACAAGTCCCAAGACCATGGCAGAGGCAAAGAAATCCATTTTATTCAGCTGAGTCCATTGCATATTTTGCCTCGATGCACATTTTCATTTGGTACAGTATGAAGGCACCAGAGAATCATGGAATGGGTTGGGTTGGAAGGACCTTAACTCCCATCCAGTGCCACCCCAGCCCTGGCAGGGACACCTTGCACTGTCCCAGGCTGCTCCAAGCCCCAATGGCCAAGCTGCCCTTGGACACTGCCAGGGATCCAGGGGCAGCCACAGCTTCTCTGGGCACCCTGTGCCAGGGCCTGCCCACCCTGCCAGGGAACAATTCCTGCCCAAGATCCCATCCAGCCCTGCCCTCCTTCAGCTTAAGGCCATTCCCCCTTGTCTATCACTCCATGCTCTTGGGAAAAGTCCCTTTCCAGCCTCCTTGTAATCTCTTTTTTAGAAAGAGCAGCACTGTGGAACAGACAGGACTCAAACAGTGACAGCTGTAAATCTACTCACTCAAATAAATGCTCCGTTATGGATTTTTCTGTGACATCATCTTTCAGGAAAGTGACCTTGTTATCCTTCCCCTAAAAGGTTATCACAATCTTAATTTCATCTTTAGTTTTATAAAAGAGAATACCTTCCCACAGATGGAGAAGGGGCCAGATGAAGTGCCCTGGCATTCAGATAAAAATCAGTTTGCACAATAACTGCCTCAGAGTGTGTGCTTCTGAGAGAATATTTTATTGAATAGCAACCAGCCTGCTGTACAGACTCCTCCGCCTACCAGACTACAAAACAAATGAGGATATGCCCTGCAGTTGTTATACAGGGGAAGATGTCTTATTATGCACTTGGGCTAAACTTCTGCAGGCAAATCCCTGCTGTTCATTCAGTGTCTATAGGATGCTGTGCATAAGGAAACAAGAAATCCTGTAGTGATGTGGTAAATTGTCCAACTCCCTCCCTCGTGGGCTCTATCAGAGCCTAAATGCAAATGCATTGCATGGGACAAGGCATGGCTGCTACTGTATGCAATATATAGAGAGATATTAGAAAAAAAGGATTTCCACCATGATCCTCCTTTTACAGCATCAAAACCAAGCTTTATTTTGAATTTATTTAACGGAGAAGAATCACTAAGCATTGCGGAGAGCAACATCTTTCCTGAAGAATGCATGGTGAGTGCTCTGAGCAGACCCTCTGGAGAGGTCTCTCTGAAGGGCTGGAGCTGTGCAGTGCCCCAGAGCTCCTTTGCTGCTTTCCCACAGCAAGCATGGCCCCTTGGCAGAGCTGCCCAAGCCCTGCACCTTGGCGGTGCTGCAAAATGCATTTGGCAAGACACAGAAATAAACTGCAGTCCAAAGAAAAGGAAAAAAGTGGTTCTTTCCTCCCAATGACCAGAAAGGAGGAATCTCCTTGCACCTTGCAGATATGGATCTTTCCAGAATCATTGAGTTGGGTGTTGGACAGGGAAAGTTTTTGGATCAGCCTCCCAGGTATCAGCTGATGCTTGGCCATGTGTGATGTCAGGGCTGGGCTGATGATTAATCACGCCTGAGTTAGGCTCAATTTCCCTTAAAAGGCAAGCCAAGGACTTTATCAGTTTTAATAACATTCCCAGACACTTTGGAGTGGTGTAACAAAGCTGCTGCATCTCTGCTGCATGACCTGAATTTGAATGGCTCTCTCTGGAAGGAAGGAATTGAGGCCAAGTGTGGGGCTTGTCATAACCAAGGTTTAGAAATATGTAATGACCACTAAAACTCTTGAAACTCAGATATATTGGAGATATCTTTGCTTTAGTATGGGAGGTCTCACAGAGAGGAACACGACATGCACATTGCACCCAAACCACATCGTTACCCTACACTGATTTCATACTCTGAATTTCAGCTGATACAGGAGTGATCTTCTTCAGTCATGTGCCAGGAGAACCAACTCCATCCCAAGAGAGTTGTTTTTTTTCTGTGGAGAACCCATTTCCTCCCTAAACCATCACTGCACAGCCCTTGTCTCTGCAACTATCAGTCACAGCAGGGCACTACTGAATTTAGGCAATGAAAAGAACAGTAGATTGAAATATTTGGTATCATGTGTCAACGGTTGTCTTGATAAACCAATGTACCAACACATCCATAAGCAGGACTCTGGATTAGCCCTTACACCTCTAGTATTTTTCTGCTCACTTTACTCAGAGGTTGGGGCATTTTATACCGGAAATAATTCAAAATCCTCAATTGGACCACAGGAAAGCTACATGAAGTCCATGCTGTTTAGGCAACACTGCATAATTTTGCATGTTAAAATTTGTAGTTATCATTACACTTTGATCTTTAGAAGAATTGTTACTGTTTCATTCTAATTTAAGTTTTCCTTGCCTTATCTGCTGAAGATAGAAGAGATAATTAGTTGATTACACACACAGAAGCATCCATGCAAAACCAGCACAGATAATGTGTAAGTTAAGAGGCAGGAAAAGCTACTGACATGTACTGGGCAGACTTTTTAGTCTGAATTAAAGAAAAAAAAAAAGAAAAAGAAAAAGAAGGGGGGGTTGGAGGAAGGCAAACCAGTGCTGATTGTCAGCCACAAGCCTGAAACTTAATTTTATAGGAAATTACATGAAGGCAGAGCTGATATCCAAGTGGTATCTTGGTAAAGTTTCAGTCTTGTGCTGCAGAGAACTCCATTTCAATTCAAATAAAATTTGTTTTCATTTCAGGAAAAAGCAAGCTGGTGTGTTTGTGATATCAATGGATTCCCCATGAAGCTGTGGAGAAGAAAGATCTCAGGACTGATCTGACAGAGTTCCTCTTCTCCTCCAGCACCTCTTTCTAGAGCTGAAAACAGCACCCTCAGGGTTCTGCCCAAGGCCCCTTTGCTTTGCTCTCCCAATTCCAGGCTATTCAGTGAATGCTCACAGTTTAGAATCCACAAACTCAACCTTCGGAATGGCTTAAAAAGCATATTAATTAACTTGTACTCAGCTGACATTTTGTTTCCACCCCATATTTGGAACTATTTCTTTAAACTATAAGCCGGAACACTTGAAGGACACAGGTTTTGACTACAGATGTTTCCACCTGAGCTTCTGACTTTCTCTCCCACTAGAGGTGACTCCTGGAACTCTTTTTCTTCAAATACACTAAAATCAATATTTTGCTGCAAAAGTTTACAGCGTTCCTCATAAAAGGTCAAACCATTTTTTTTTAATTATTATCTATGGCTCCTGGTATAAGTACTTGATGGGAAACTGACTTTTTGTTGGAAAAAACCTGTTCAGCAGATAACACACAATTCAGTGGAAAGAGCTTTATCAGAACCTGGCTTCCTGGAGAAGCTGCTGTGCTCCTGAGCTGATGGAGAGCAATGCCATCACAGTGGCACTGATTCATTTTAAATGTCACTGCTTTCAAATGCCATCAGCTGGGAGCGCCCCTGGACACACTCTGTGTAAATCAGCTCAGCTTGGTTGGCTCCAGTGGAACTACAGTGATCTGAACCAATTGAAAATCCACTCCTTTGTGCTGAGCCTTCATTCTCAACAGGAAGGGAAAAAGAAAAAAAGCCAACACTGCAGAGCCCGGGAAGTTTTTTGCAGATTCTCACAGCAGTTATTATCTGTGAGAGCTGTTCCACTGCTGCTCCCAACAATCAGAGGCACAGACAAACCAGAGCCAGGCTCCTGCACCACTTCAAAACCCCTCTCCAAGTGGGCTTGATGACACAGCAGGGAAATCCCTAGGCTGGCACAGCCCATTATTAGTGCTGATGCATCTCCACTCCTTGCTAATAACAAATAAAATCCTCCTGGAGTAGCCAAGGCCAAAATGGGCCTTTAATCAGGGCCTGTTACTGGAGGCTCCCCCAGTACCCAGCCCTGTGAGATGACAAAGAATTGTTGATGTGAGTGGTGCTGGAGAAGCAGAAGTGGCATTAAGGATCCTCCCTTGAAGAGCTGGATCCTCCCAGCATCTCCTGTATTCATTGTACAGCCAAACTGTTCCACCTGCAACCCAGAGCACTTTTAGCCTGGAGATGTTTTCAAGGAAATTTCAATAGTCCCAGTGGAAAAACTAAATTCATTTACACCTCAAAATGGCATCAACTAATCGTAACCTGCAAACCAAGAGCAGCAAAAGCAGAAAACAAGATTAAGCTTGGCTCAGAAACTACCAGCCAGATTTTGCCAGCTTCCCCTCTAGATTTCAAGCTTCAAGACTTTCCTCATCCTGTGGAATTCTGTTTTGGGTTTTGTTATCCATGCACTGAGGAAAGTCAGAGATTGTGGTATTCCTATCAATTATGGATCATACTGACATGTTTATATGAAATGGCGTTGTTCACCTCTCCATAAATGATGGAACAATTAAAGGCATTTTTAATGTAACAAAAAAAAGGGATCTACCTCCAGAAAATCCTACCAGATACTGCTACACTTTTTTATACAAGAATGACTAGGGTGTGTCACAACATTTTTCTGCAAAATTCCCAAATGTTTTCCAGATGATGGTCCTATATTAAGCCATGACCCAGCATGTTGAAAATCATATGAAGTTGGGCATTTGAACCCTTAGCCCTGCAATAATTTCCCTACTGAATGCCATCAGTATTGAAGTTCATGATAGACACAGAAATTCAAGACCCCAGTTGTACTAATTTCACATTGTCTTTCAAGCAGGTCTAATACATGGCTCACACCATATCCCACTGCCAGCAACCACAACATTCACTTTAGCTTTTCTGCCCTCCCATCACCTCTTCCCTCCAAAAGAGAAAGGGGGAATGCCTTTCCAGCCCTCCTCATGTCACCTTTGCTTGCACAGCCACAGTGACATTCCCATCTCCTCTACTTGCAGAGCTGCTCCGTGGCCTTTTCCCTGCACAAATTACCAGCTGTGACCCACAGTGAACTAAGCTGAAAGCTGCATTCTTAATTCCTTTCCTAATTAACCTATTTGCATGCATTTCAGTAATTCTACAGCTTTGCATAGCTAGCAAGGAGTTTCCCACTGTGCCATGCACCAACAGCTGATGGAGCACAGCAACCTGTGACACTGCAGAGGAGATTTGGGAGGGCACAGACACTTGGCCATTACCTGGGGCCATTCCACAAGACTGGCTGA
The DNA here is from genome assembly GCF_008360975.1 of Lichenostomus cassidix. Classification (NCBI taxonomy): domain Eukaryota; kingdom Metazoa; phylum Chordata; class Aves; order Passeriformes; family Meliphagidae; genus Lichenostomus; species Lichenostomus cassidix. Next base: position 18,127,706 of record NC_139492.1, read on the forward strand.
AGGCATCAGCAAACATTCCTGCTCGTTCCTGGTAGGATCTGCCTGGAATCTTGTCCATGAGTTTGCCTGGTGTCCTTCTGAAACTGCTGTTGTGTCAATCCCCCTCTGGTGGTTTCATCCAGAGCTGCCAGATCTGTGGCTGTGGGAGTTGCTCTTCATTCACCTCAGCTTCTGCCTCTGAGACTTCCCTAAGTTCAGCCACACTCTCCCCCCTCAGCCTTCTTTCCAAAAAGCTGAGAAGTCTGATTTTCTGTAGCATGAGCTTTCCATCCTTTCCCATTTTATTTGCCCTTCCCTGCTCCCTCTCTAACTCCCCGATCTCCTTGCTGAGCTGTGGAGATCAGCCCTGCAGAGAGCACCCAGAATGGGGGCACACTGAAGTCCTTGTCCTGGAAAGGAAAAATACTGCCCAGTGCTCCTCTCTTACAGCCCCTTGTCCAGGCTGCCTGACATCTGTGGAACTGAGGATTCAAGGAAACTGCCAAAGACTCAAAGATCACTTTCCTGAGCTGTAACTCTCAGTTACAAATTCAGCACCACTTTATTCTGGTTTGGCTTATTCTGTCAGTCTGCACCAAGGTTTCTTTGCCACCTTCTTGGCCTGTGACACCGATTGTTTTACAAGATCTTCCTGGATCAGTCAACAGAACATTGAACTGCCTGAAAGAGATCAATAATTTGTAGGAGAAGATTTCACAGAGATGCTGCACATCACACATCCCCTCTCCTCATCAGTGAGGGAAATGCTGTTTAAAATTTGTTTTCAGCACCACACCTTCGGAACCAATTTTCATTCATTATTTCCCCCAAACTGGCAAGAGTACAGAGTTTTTCTTTTACAACTACAGAGTTTACTCTTGCCCTAAATCTTCCACCATTGCCTCTAACCTCAGAGATGCATAAAAATTAACCACTGGAGACATAATCAAAGTGTTCAGCCAGAAGAGGAGAAGCTTTGGGGTGACCTCAGTGTGGCCTTTTGGTGCCTGAAGGAGCTGCAGGAAAGCTGGAGAGAGACAATTGCCAAGGGCTGCAGGGCCAGGAGACAGGGAATGGCTTCCCAGTGCCAGAGGGCAGGGCTGGATGGGATCTTGGGCAGGAATTGTTCCCTGGCAGGGTGGGCAGGCCCTGGCACAGGGTGCCCAGAGAAGCTGTGGCTGCCCCTGGATCCCTGGCAGTGTCCAAGGGCAGCTTGGCCATTGGGGCTTGGAGCAGCCTGGGACAGTGCAAGGTGTCCCTGCCAGGGCTGGGGTGGCACTGGGTGGGATTTAAGGTCCTTCCAACCCAAAGCATTCCATGATTCTGGGATGATGATGTGAGTAAGGAAACTCCATCAGGAATTTCCCACCTGGCTCCAGTGACCTTGCTGGTGACCCCAAGCACTTGGCTGAGCAGTGTGTGACACAATCTGAGGACTGTCTGACAGCCAGGAATTCCCTTGGAGAGCCTCAGGAGCTCATCAGAGCACAATATTGCAGTGTCAAAACTGCTTCTAAGGCCTGAGGTAGCTCAGGCACAGCACAGTCAGAGGCGTGCAGAGCACCCAGGTCTATTCACTTTTATTCTGAAAAAATGACAGCCTTGCCTCCCAGTGTCCCCCTGAGACACCCAACAGGCCTTCTCACCTTTGTCTTGACAAATCACACTTTTCCTTTCTTTTGAGTGGGTCACTCTGCCAAAGCAGCTGCTCCAGGTGCATCCAGCATGCCCTGCATAGCAGGGACATATCCCAAGAACAGAGATGAGCACTGGGAACCCTGTGACAAAATGGTACAGACAGGGCTTCAGAGGGAGCTTTCCTTCCCTTGAGCTGCAGCATGTCTCAGCAGCTGCACGTGAAGTGCTGCAGTCCAAAGGGGCTTCAGCTCCTTTTGCACAGCCAAAGCCTACAAAAACCTGGGAAAAGAGGGTGGGAGGGGGAAGGAGGGAAGTGCAACAGCAATATTCCGTGCTGGTACAGTTTTGCTGCACTGCAGAGTAACTTCAATGGGAGAAGACTTAAAACAGACTCTTCTCCGACACTCGGCAGGGCAGAGACTACAAGGCTGAGAGCTGGCAAGATCACACTTTATTCCCAACACTAGCAGTGGAAACCAGACATATTTTGTGATGATTCTGGCATCAAACAAACATTTTGCTGTTACTCATTTGGCTCTGATGAATTAACCTCCTGTTTGACCCCATTTCTGAAACACTTTGTTTGCTACATTGTGGGGATTTCTGATCAAAAATGTTAAAAGTGATGACTGAAATGCATGACAGACTGTTTATAGCAGCTACCACTGATTGTTCTGAACCCCCTAAAAGTGCTATTTGTGAATGTGCTTTTTGCATGTTTTATTCTTTACACAACCAACATTAAACAAAAAAAAAAACCCTGAAGGGTCATAAAGGCTTACTCTGCTCTTGATAATCAGTGCAAACAGTCCTATCTCTTAATTTGGGACTGAGTGCACATTTCAGTGCACTGACACCTCAGAAACACTGTGGAGACGGCTGCAGCCTGGAAGAAACAGGCAGGCAGAATTTTCTTTCATTATTTCTTAAAGTGTAACAGCAATAAAAAGACACCCTGCTAACAAGGTGGTGCTTTGATATGGATATCCTCCCTCCAGTCCATTACTGCATCTCCTTCACAGCAAGCAAGCTCTGCCTTTTAAGACTTTCAAGGCCAGCCTGCCGCTGCCAGTTTTAATTCTGTGGGACAGGGTTATGAATATCCCATTGTGAGCTCCTCTCGGGAGGTTACAGGGCATTGATCCTGGGTCAGGCGGGAAAGTGCCACCAAAGCAAGCAGCAGCTCCTGCTCACAGCTCATTCCACATCAATCCAAAGGGTGACCCAGGAGCAGCAGACCTCAACCCACACGGCACCAACTGGAGCAGGATATTCACAACTCCACCATTAGGAATCAAAACACAAAGTGGGTGAGCCGCAGGAGTAAGTGGCTTTTGTAGAATGGGCAACAGAAAAGAGCTGAACTCGTTAGAGAATAAAGACAGAACAATTAAATGTAAAACTCTTTCAGATATGACTCATTTCATGTATCTTAATAAAAATACCAGAAAATACCTTAAGCAAAATGTTTAATGGGAATTTTCTTAGTAGATTCAGTGAACAGAAAGCTCCAAGGTGACCTTAGCAGTCTTTCAGTACCTAAAGGGGAAATCTGGAGAGAGACAATTGCCAAGGGCTGCAGGGCCAGGAGACAGGGAATGGCTTCCCAGTGCCAGAGGGCAGGGCTGGATGGGATCTTGGGCAGGAATTGTTCCCTGGCAGGGTGGGCAGGCCCTGGCACAGGGTGCCCAGAGACGCTGTGGCTGCCCCTGGATCCCTGGCAGTGTCCAAGGGCAGCTTGGCCATTGGGGCTTGGAGCAGCCTGGGACAGTGCAAGGTGTCCCTGCCAGGGCTGGGGTGGCACTGGGTGGGATTTAAGGTCCTTTCCAGCCCAGGCCATTCTGGGATTTTATGAACACATGCTGTTATTATTCTATGTTCTGTGCTGTTATTAATTTATGTTCTATGCTGCTATTATTCTATGTTCTATGCTCTTTGTGCAGCAGGTGAACCAGCTTACCACCTACCAAACCAGCACAGCTTGTGATTGACAATTTTCAAACCTTTACACATTTATTTTTCACTGCAATACAAATGAAGGAGGATTCCCAAACACTTTAGTTGAAGATGAAGCTGCCTCTGTATTCCCTGCAGCCCTGTCTGCACTGCAGGCTCTGAGGTATTAACCTGTTGCAGAAATGACCACACAGCTTTCTTACAACAATGCTGACATACAAAGTTTGAGAAATTACAATTTAATTTTGCCTGTGTAAATCCTTATCAACGCATTTTGACAGAGGAAACTGTGATTTTGAGAAAAGATGGTTCTTAACAATCTGTTGGAACACAACAACAGGGCTGGACAAAGCACTCAAAGCCACATTAACATCCCCTAAGTTTCACCAGGCCTAACACATCTTCCCCCAAGAGGCACTGGTGGAAATTAGGCATAAATGTCACACAGAAATGGAGCTCATGGAAAAGAAATATTTTTATGAGAGTAAAATTGCTGGCAAAAATGTGCAGTGATGGGATGGAGGGTGTATTAGCAAACAATCAATGTATCTGGTGGCATATGTCAGTGAGACATCACTGCAAAACAAATGATTATCCTGAGCAGCACTAAGGCACTCCAGAGCATGGCAAATGGAAAATACTTCTTATCATGTGACATCAAGCATATGGCACATTGCTGACTGCTGAATGACAAACTTTGAAAGGTTATTATTACCCTAATGAGGAAAACCTGACATAAAGGAATTAATTAGCTTTGCATTTATTTAATATTACCAAATAGCACAGGCTCCAGATGGCAGTACCCAAGGTATGAGAGGGGGAGAGGGGGGAAGTCTATTTCTTCTGTCTCTTGATACATCATTCTGGGATGGCAAAACAGAAGTTGCATAATTTCTCCAATTCTTATTTGCTAAGAGAAAAAATTGTAATAGAACTATTAGATTAAGAATTTAATCCTGATGGGGCATTGGAATATGTTTAAAGACGTCTGGCTCATTCAATAAAAATTTTGTGTGGCTCTTTTCCTTCGGCAGCAGCTCATAAATATTTGCATAAAGCCTTCAGCTGATTTCAGAGAGGCACGAATTCAGTCTCAGCTCCTTGCAAAGGACAGACCTCTGGTCAGTGATCAAGGAGCTTGGTTGGGTTTTCCTGATGAAATACACACCAATCCTACACTGGAAATGGTGTGATTTTTTTAAACTCGAAATCATTTGAGCATAAACAATAATTATAACAATGTATAGACAGGCAGTATTTTGAGTACATCTTCAGCCCAGTGCTCTCACACAGAGCACAGCCCAGAGCTGACTCTCATGGCATCTCCAGGTACATTGTTCTGAATTTAAAACACCTCTGGGATTGCCAACACCTTTCCCAATGCATCCAGAGAGGAGTACAGCCAGACAGAAAACCATGGATTGTCTGGCTGAGCAAACTCCCCAACAAAGGGCACAGATTAATGCAGCTTTACTAGAAGAGTGTAGCCCTAAAAACCAGTATACAACCCAGTGCAGGCAAACCAGACTGTGCAGCAGTGAGGAGTGACTGCTCACCCTGCAGATGGATGGGGACTAAGGGCATCTGAGGGCAAATTAAACTATCCAAGAGTGCAAGAGCATCAAATCAGTATTTGCTGTAGCACTAATTCCAAAGATGCACTCATAGAATCACAAAGCAAAACCATTCCTAATTATTTTCTCTACACAAGTCCACAGCATCAAAACCAACTATGTTTCTACAGCAAACAGCAAGCAAACTTTTGGAATTTTTTAATGTCCTTGAGGGGTTGAAGGTCAGGCAGAAGATTTCATAACTTCCTTAGGAACTTCATTTTGCCATTGCAAGGAGCTCAGCTTCGCCTTGGTTCCATTTCTGACTAAAATACCTCATGACAGCTTTATAGTATTAATTTCCTTTTCTACTGCACTCCTTATAAATGTTTTCTTGATGGCATAAATCACATTCCCAGCACTAGATAAGTGAAGACTCCCATAGATCACCTTGCTGGGTTTTGTATCCCAGGTATCCTGTAACAGATCAGGGTTCTCTATTGACCAGACCCTGTCACAGCCCTCAGTGACCTGATGGCCACAGAAATGAGGTGGTGAGAAAAAGAACTTTAATTTAAATTATATCTTAGGACAGCTGCTTATATGGGCACATGGATTTCTAAAGGATATTGCTGGTTTTCAAAAGGAAGTTAATCCTGCTAGTAATATTTGTTTTCTTTTGGTTTTAGCAATGTTCTTCCAGACACACAGATAAGCCTAAGGTCTATTTGTTTTCCGGAATGACTTTATCTCCTGGGCTCTTAAATAAGAGGTACCAGTTTTGTGCATCTGGGGGAAAAAAATAAAAAATCTTTCAGTGTGAAACCAGTCCAGCCTACCCCCAGCTTTTTTCAGCCTGCACCACAACCTAGATTGTTGATTCAAGGACCCTGAAACTAAACAGCTCCATCACTCAGCCTTGTCACCAGCACCAATGCTCACACATCAATAATCCAGGCTCTGCAGGATCCTGGGCAGCTGTGCCAGGGAAGGGCAGGACAGGCAGAGCCAGAAAGCCCAGCCACCCCTAGGGCAAAGCAGGGGAGGAACACCCACAGACCCAGGGGAGAGTCAGGGCCAGAATTGTGAATATTCAGCAGGATCTGCAGGCAGCAGTGCCTGGAGCTGCTCAGTGCCTCCCTGGCTGACCCTGCTGCTGCTCCATCTCCAGCCCTGGGGCATGGGCACAAACCAGAGACCCTGACACTCCACCAGCCACACACCCAGTGCAGGGCACTTCTCAGCCAAAGCTGGTTGGTTTGGAATCAGTTCTGCTGAGGTAAAAGCAGCGGAATTTTGGGATGAAAACCCCAGCGGCACTTGATAATGAAATGCAGGTAAGGCAAGCCTGGGCTGTGCCAGTAAGGGAGCTTTATTGGCCTTACATAAGGCAAATCCAGTCCCCTGTCACTGACCTTGGTGCACCCCTTGGAGCCAACCAGGAAATCACAGCTGGGTGGAATGAATTTGCATGGCTTGTCCTTCCAACTCCCTGAAAAGTGCAGGAAGAGACAATGCTCTGTAAGGTACAGCATCAAGCACTTCATCTGCAAATTATTGTTTTATTGTTGTTCTTTCTCCTTTATGCATTTTTTTAATTGTATTTATTCCTCTTTTTTTTTTTTTTTTTTTTGTCTCCTATTCTTTCTCCTTTGTTCCTTCTTTGCAGGTTCTGAGGGGTTTCTGAGCTCCAGTGGTGACCCCTCAAAGAGAGGCTGGCAGGTAGCTCCCAGCAGAGCAGGACTTGGCTGTGTCTGCATTCCCCTGCCAGCAAACAGCTCTGCTGCTCTTTGAACAGCTTGTTAGCAATTCCATGACCCATGAGCCAACATACATGATCTCCACGACCTTTATTCTTTCTCCTCAGACATAAATCGTCAAGCTTGATTCTTCATCTAGGCCTGAGTTTCCCATGTGGCCGAGAAAGCTCCATTTATTCTGACTTTTAGAGGATAAAGCAGGCGTATCAGCCTCGGGCTAGGAAATGAAAGGAGCATTACAAAAATATGAAAATAAAATGTTCCATTAAAAAAATAATTCCATTACAACTCAAACCTATTCCCTGTTTCAAATTGGGCCTAAGATGATAATATTTGCTTTGCATGCTGCTCTGCTGAACTGAAAACTTTTATTAATGACGTGCTGCTCTTTCTTAAAATTATCTTAACAGATGGATTTATAAATCGTAAGTAGTAACCAAATTCTAATAATGAAGCCATTTAATATATACCTCAGCTCCTGACAACTTAATACTTGCTTTGAAAACAGCAGTCCCTGAGTTAATCTGTTTGCAGCCCAACACAGGGGACATGGAGGTGCTCCCTTCTTGTCCCAACAGTTCAAACCATCCATGTCTCTGCTCTTTACTCCATTTTGCAAATGGATGCTTAAATTACAAAGGAAATTAATGATCATCAAGATTTTAAATATTCTGATCCTCTGAAAAAAAAATACAGAGTTCATGAGATGCAAGTCTACATTTACATATAAATGGAAATACACACATCTCCATGCATACACACACGGGATTGTTATAAACTACCCCAAATTTATTCTTCATCAGATTGAACCTTAAGAAATTGAATGAACTTTTAAATAACTCTTTGTTCTAACTGGATAGCCTCAAATTATTCATAGCCTGTTCTGTCCCAAACCAGCTTTTACTCATGGATTTGCCAAAGACAGCATCATCACCACCAAGACTCAGGAAATGGCAAGGGCATGGAGGACACAGCAGTTCAGACCAGATTTGCTTTCCCAATGTATTTTTCACCATGGAAATATAAAACAACCATTAAGTGAAACTGTTAACAACCTCAGAGCAGAGAGAAAGGACTGAAATCTGCTTTCTGTCTCAAACCAACAATTCTCATTAATTTCAGGGCCTGCAGAGCTGCACCAAGCATCAGGGTGAGCTCAACAGACAGAATAAATCAAAAAAACAGAGAAAACAAAGCCATTTCTGGGCATGTTCATCTCCTTCAAAAGGTCTCTCCCCTGAGCCCCCTCCCTGAGCTATGTGCTCTCCCCCAGGGATAGAAGCAGAGCAGACCTTTTGGGACACAGCACTGGGAAAAAATTCAGCTAATTCAGAATTCAGCTGAATGGAGAACAGCTGAAGAGGGTAAGGCTGATTTCATGGAAGCAATCTGGTGGCTTTAGGTGCTGTTTAGGATTCTCTTGTGAAGCGGATCCACAACTGAGCATCATGAGCTTTAGGAAACAAGGGCTTTGCAGGCAATTTCTTTTCCATCCCTACTAAAAAAAAACATTAAAAACACCAGGAAAACCCAAAAGACAACCAAACCAGACTTGTCCTGAATTCAAGTCCATCCAGTCTCTTCTCCTGGGCTTTGCCTGATGTGAACACCTTTTTTGCCAAGATCTGAATATCAGCAGTGCCCTCTGTCACAAAGACTGGGACAACCTGTCAGTCTCAAAATTGCCCAACGCCAACATCCATTTCAGGTGACTTTTGCATTTATTCACCTGAATCCCTGACATAAATCCATTTTCCTTTGGAGCTGAGGGTATCACAATAAAGAGTTACGTCCCCCAAACCTTCACATGACACACAGATCAAGGCATCACATCCAGAAAAACTCCCAAGAAAACCTGTGTGTGTGATTTCTACCAACTGACTTGCCAAGTTTGCAACCATTTGGTGATCTCATAAGCAACTCACCCAGAATTCACTGCTGGCACAGAAGAGACAGTGGAATAAAAATATTTTAAAGCAATTATAAAAAAAATATTTTAAAAATGGTCCACAGTGATTACTTGCATTTCACTTTGTGTTTCTGCTCTCACTTTTATGAATACTTTTTTTTCCATTTAAAAATCATTATAAATGTGCGAAATTAAGAAGACGTGTGGGTGTGCTGCTTACATACTTACAGCTACATATTTAACAATCAGCACCAAAGTTTGGTGTCATAATTAGATTTGTAAGTCTCAACACACATTTGCAGAACTAAACTTTTGCTCTTTTTCTCAGCCAGAAAAACCTTGGCTGTCGAACGTGGAGCACCATGGCAGGGGTGCAGTTAGAAGGGAAGACTGGCACAAATTAAAGTGCTCAGAAATGTGAAAGTGGAAGTCTTGATCTTCCCCCTCTCCCTCCTGGGTTACAAAGCAATTGCACTCCTCTGGAAGGCTGGATGGACAGGCCAGTATGGGAAAGCAGTGTCTCTGGCACCAGCCAGCTGTGGTTTTGTTCCAAATATTTCATTTATTTTCAGTTTAAAGGCACAGACTTTCAGGCTGTCTCTAGCTGTGTTCTGACCTGGGTGCCCACAGAGCTCTCCATTCCCCAGGATGGTCACACCTGAGCAGGGAATATGGGAACTTCCAAAGCTGAATCCATGCACAGGTTTTAGCTACAGTTAATTCTGCTTCAAGAGAGGTTTTTACTGTGCTGCAAGGCCAGCAGCAGCTTCCAGTATTGCCATATGAGGAAATAAAGACAACAGTTGTCATAAAAAGTAATTCGACTGATACACATTTACACACACAAGTTTATATAAAAACACAACCAATGCTCACAGAAACCATGAAAAGTCCAACGAATTCAGAGTTTCTATTCACAGGACTATAGAGATATTAATTGATAACGGGGTTCTGTGGTTTCACAGTAATTACCTTTGCTTTCAAAAATCCCAAACCAAATAGTTCCCTAAAAGGCTCATTTCCTGGTATCCTCCTTTAATATATTCCTCCAGTTTCATGATTACCCACCAAGACACAGAGCTATTGATCCCATATGCTTGGATGAGTTGTAGATTATGATGTACTGAAGAAAAATTCTACTTCAGAGACATTTTGCTTTATCCTGGAAAACATTTCACAAGCCAAACATATTGATTCAACATTGTAATAAATGAGAAATTGGGACTTCTCTCTTTTTTGTTTTCTTGTTTTGAGAGTCGATATCCCAGCTTTCTTTGAGCCTAAAATCACACAGGTCCAGTAAAAAATAACTTACTTACGGGTTTCAGACCTTCTCTATCCATTTTCAATACTGCTAAACGATAATAATAATGAAATAGAAGCAGGAATTAACATTGACTTCAAGAAAAAAGTAGACATCATTCCCAAAGAACAGCAAACCACACATTTACTTCCATATTTACTTCATACCATTCCAAAGGAATTCTTTGGGTTTGGGGATTCATTTTCCCAGAAGTCATTCGATTCCTTGAAATATGAGGTCTCACCTGATCACTACTATGGACAACATCTTCTTCACTGGTAAATGACCCATTTCTTCCTATGTTCAGATTTCAAAACTTCTCCTCTTGGTTTAATATTTTACAAAATGAGAAACCTCAGAAATTCCATTTACACTTCTCAAGAGCGAGCTGCAATACGCCAAAATTTGCATTTCATTTCGGATTCATTATTTCCTGGCTAAGACATTCCAAAACATCAGGATATATATTTATGTATAAAACAGATGAAGTAACTTGATTTCAGCTCCTGAAGCATTCAGACATAAAAAAAATCCTTTCCTAATCCATCCTGAAGCTCAGTGATGAGGAGATAATCAGGAGTGTGTGCAAATGATGACAAGTTTGGTACACATGCTCAGCCTGGGCATTGCTCAGGGCTGACTCCTCTGACATGCTGAGCTAACCTCCCTTTCTCCTCAGAGGAAGAGCAGGGTATGGAATTGCTGGGTGAAGCAAGAGATTGCACAGTGAACCAGCAAAGCTGGAATCAGAGTCTGGAATCAGCTGCTGAGTGCAGCCCTGGAGTGTCAATCAGCAGGGCTCCTCATGACAAATCAGTGATGAATGTGGATTCAATGTTCTCAGTGCTTCTCCTTATCTGCACTCACCTCAGGGTTGGGCTTTAAACCCAAATTAAACCCTCACCCCCTGAAACCTCTAATCTGCTTTTTGCAACTGTGTTTTGTCTCCATTCTAATAATTCAGCTCTGTGATAATATAATGGAAAATAACCTTTTAAAAGAGATTTGAGCTTTAAGCATGTAACACATTACAGTTAGAGGCCTAACCAAAGGATCTGTTCTCTTTCTAACGACTTTCAGTAGGAAATATTTGTAATATAATAATGTCTCATTTCCCAATATATGCTACTCAGTGTCCTAGACTACTTGTTTTCAACCTCTGTGATGTTTTCATTGGGCTCCCAAACCTCCCAACAAAATCACTCTGCTTTTAGCCCCTCATTTAAACCTTCTGGCCTGTAATTTATGCTCTGTTCCCGTCTCATCTTTTCCTGTAAATTGAATAAGAGCCTTACGTTGCAGCTTTCACTTTCTGACTATGAAAATGAAGATTCTGCTCTTGGAAAAGCCTCTGGCAAAACTCAGGAGACATTCAAGCTGTGCTCGGAGGAGAAGTGTCACGAATGAAGCTGTGCTATAGAAGGAAGAGGTAGTTACACAAATTCCTTTCATCTGTTAATTAGGAAAAACACTGCTGATGACTGAGAGCAGCTGTACAGCCACCAGCACGAGCTGAAACCCCGTGGAGACCAACAGCATCACTTGGGTTGGGGCAGGAATTCACCTCAGACCTTCACAATGGCTAAGTCAACGAGATCTGCTGGTCAAAAATCTGAAGGAATTCAGGTCCCAGAATCTGCAGTTCCCAACAGGGTGCTGAGGAAGCAAAAGTGTGCTGAGTGAGGTTCTGAGTGTCCAACCAGGGCATTTAGGGTCCCCTCCTGTGTGCCACAGCTGAGCTGCAGCAGCAATCTGCATGTATAAATTGATATAAAATATATATATAGAGAGAGATCCTGGGGACATCACAATCCTAGGGATCAGCAGGAGCTGTGCACAGCCAGGATCCCATTTGGTGCTCAACTCCTCCACGACTTCTTTGCTGTCCTCACACACAGAGGTGAAGATCAGCCCTAAGGAGAGCTTCCCACACAGATAAAATAGCAGAAATTGTTTAGGGATGTTTCTCCTGCAAAATTAGCTATCGCTTCATGTTATTTTATGATACTACATTTTGCATAGTAAAGAAAAATGGGCTTCAGTATAGGTTTAAGGACCCCAGAAAGGTGAAAAAAATATATTTTCTTACAGGTGATAACAAATCTCAAGGTGATTCTGTGCATTACTGCTTCAGCTTCCTGTCTTTGAAACTGCTTTTCTGAGCTCCATATGCCCTTCTCAGCATTTGTCAGAAAATAAGAGTACACATTTCACATCCACATATTTAAATACAGTCACAGAAAACTTATTTTTGCGTGTTTAAAAGCACATGCTGATTAATGCCAATAAGTCTCTGTCTGAACAAACTCAAAATCTCTTTGCACTTGGTATGTCAGACTTGTTCCCGAGCCAATCCCTTCCCATTTTGCCAGAAGCGTGCAGTTGTTCTGCAAAGAAACATTTCCCAAAATGTTCTCCCTTTATTTCCAAAATGAAAAGCTCCTTTCAGGAACAGAGGCTCGGAATATATTAAAAATGTCACATTGACTCTCAGAGCAGGAGATGCAGCTCTCAGCAGCGTGGTGCACGCAGGATACTCCTGAGGATGTCTGGAGCACTTGGAGGGCATTAAGAATCTCCAAGTGTCAGGAATGCTGAAGGTTAATCCACACGAAATGCCAGGTGATGATAACCCTCTGGTTCAGTCAGCATATGGAACCTGATTTCCTGGGATTGCAGTGTTTCCCAAGCACTTAAAACGCAGCTGGAATGATGGCAATTTTGTAATTTCCCTAAATTTGGGGACAGCTGCTCACAGCCCTGTTACTGAGCTTACGGCTCATGGCTTGGAGCCCTTTGATTTGACCATGTTAAGATGTTTCATAATCTTTATTAACTTTTCTCTGCATGTATTTTGATTCAGCCCCTCTCATTGCACTGTCTAATAAAGTCTTGCCAGAGCTGAGTTTTGCAGTATTGCCTCTCAGCCCATTCAATTACCAGCAGTCAAGCCACATGAACTGACATAAATTTAACCAAATTGTTCCCTGACAGTGCCATTGCTCCAGCTAAACAAATGAAGATGTTTAGGAGAGTGCAGGAGAGGCTCTTTTCCTTGGGCAGGGATATTTTAGAGGCAGGAAAAGCCTGTTGGCACTGTGGTGAAGTCCTGGGTGTCTGAACTGCTCTGTTTGTTGGGTGCAGGTGTAGGGCAAGGGGCACGTGGGCACTGTGACCACTTGGCACCCAAAATTCTCCTGTTACAGCTGCAGCAGGAGGTTCTTGGCCCCAGCAGTTCTGAGGCCATGAAAAGTGCAAATGGATGGATCATCGAACGAATGGAAAAGTGCAGAAACACACATTGGACACTTAAAATTTCAGGAATTGTCACATCTGCTTCTCTACGCGCTCTTGCTAGAGGGAAAGAAAATTAGTGGTAGGGGTATATGGATACAAGAATAATTAAATGCTTTCCCTAATAGGCAGAAGCTGATTTTCCCTCTCCAGTGTTTAAGAACTGATTGTTCAATGCCATCAATTTGTTCCATGCCACCAACTGCACTCTGAGAAGGAATCCCCTCTGGGAATTTTACACGTCGGGATAACGATGACAAGAGTGGTGCACATAAAAACCCAACAAACTTCACACGGTTTGAAAAGAAAGGCTACAAACCCCACAAATCACTGTCAGCCAGAGCAGCCTTCAAGAACAGCTCTGGATACAGCAGATAAACTTCTTACAAGGATACCTGCAACTTGTCACCCTTCTGTGTGTTCTGTGTCCCAGATCGATGCTGCTGCACAGCACATCAAGAGCTGCATCCTCAGAGGGTTCAGCCCAGCCCTGAGCACTGCATCCCCCAGTCCTTCAGGGAATCCTGCAGGGAATCCACAGCTCCTGCCATGGCCAGGCTGCTGCATGAGCAACAGGAGACAGACGTCCAAAAATGAGAGCTACACCTCATCACATCCCTGCAGACACCGTAAATACAGCCACAGTGAATCTTAAGGAAATAAATGTGTCCTTTACTCTGCTCTCCAGTTACTTCAAGGCTATTTCAGGGATTTTTTTTTTTTGGTGCTGAAGGCATTACAACAGGAAGGGAGAAAAATCTCCTCTCACCACCTTCTGTGGGACCAAGCCAGCAAGCAGAATCTGAGGAAGTTTTCGAGAGCACATAATCAAGAGGATGCTCATTTTGTGGCTCTGAATGGGACTCAGGCACTTGTGTCTCACTCTGTCAACACTTGGGAAGTGCTGGGTAGGAACAGCAGCAAAGCTTTTACACCTAGACAACGTTCTTGGCAAAAAACACAGACTCCTCCAGGCAGCAGCCGAAAGGAGACACAAGGGAAAGGGTTGCTCAGGATTTGTGATTTAGCCTTGGAAATCTGAAAGAGAAACTGTGCTGCACAATCCAGGAAGCTGCAAGAAACCCTGAGCAAATTAAACTCAGCTCATCCCCACGCTGGGTCAGCTAGACTGTGACCAATGTCCAAGTTGGCCAACTTCAAGCTGACACAGCAATCTCTGTTCTGCTGTGAGTGCTTTGCAAACAGCCCCCAAAGGCCCCTTGTTTTCTGGCTCAAACATGGAACACACAAGCAATAAAATTTCCAGGTAAATTAGGAGGACTAGCATAGCTAGATCCTCTTTTACACACTTAGAATTTAAATTCTGCCTTTCAAGCTGATCCTTTAAATCATCTACAGACCTTCCAAAACAGTTGTGTTGAATTCGAGCAGTGTAAGCAAGACTTTGAGGATCCATTGTTTAGGCCATATGAGCAGTTGTGTTTAGAAACATCAAGGAATACTAAATTATTGATCCTGCAATCATTTAACTCAAGGAACAAGTGGTATTTAGCTAGATTTTTCTTTCTAATGTAATTTCAAAATTGGCTTAATACAGACTGAGATGCAAAGGTGGAGAAAACAATTCATTTGTGTGCTTATTTACAAAAACAATTGGACAAACCAGCATGTTTAGAAAGCAGTTCTCACTATAATATTGACTGGAGGAGTTGCCACGTTTTCAGAATAGGCTGTTTTCAGAAGCCAAGGAAATCTGAAACTTTTCAAACCCTTGGCCTAAACGTGACAAGTATTGCAGCATTTCTTGCTCCTTGTTCAAGGAAATCTCCCTGGAAAATAAACAGCAGAGCAGATAAGCTATTAAGCTGGGCCCCTGACGCTGCTGGCTCTTTCACCAGGTCTTATATCTGTTAACCTTTCATAAATGTCAGCCTGAAAAGAAGTTTCAACTGCATCCCAGTGCCAAAAAATCCTCTGCTTGTTCTGCTCCACCACAGGCTTCAAACTTCGCCGCATTGCCCCTGCAAAGAGTGGGGATGTGCAGCAAGAATGAGCTCTGCTCTGCCAGGGCTTCCCTGCCCACAGGAATATTTAGGTTGCACATTGCAGTGTATTATCATAGTTACTGAATTTGCATGAGGAACAGAGTTTTCACTCAATGACAGAAGGGAAAAGTGTCGCTGTGACTTACAAATCAAGGGAAATATTCTATGAAATCGCTGTCGTCTACTGTCTCCCAAAATTTCCTTAGCAGCTTTCATATATTTTAATGCAACTGCAATAAAACCAACAAATTGCACCTGCATTATGATGGTCATACTGCAGTTACTGGTTTATTATTATTGGTCTAATTTATAAGTTAAGTTGAAATTCAGAGAGTGTGGGAATATTTTCAGTATTTGCTACAACATAAAGACGGTTTTAACGAACTTTTATTTCCCCACAATTGTTACTAATTACCTGCTCTCAGAAACAGTCTTACTCATCACTAAGATTATTTTTTAGTGCTTGTAGACAGCAGTAAAACAACTATCTCCTCACCAACACTCTCAGGCACACAGTGGGGTTCTTGGGGCTCTCCTGTGCAGGGTCAGGAGTTGGACTCTCTCATCTTTGTGTGTCACCTCCAGCTCAGGGGATTCTGTGATTATTCTTTTAGGAACAGGAAAAATTCCTCATGCTAAAGTCTCTCTGAGCTGTCACATCCATGGCAGCAAAACCACAGAGGTAACAGCTAAACCACAGTCTGCACACAAAAGGCTCCCCATCCCCAGTTTGTGACTCCAGAGAGAAAAGAACTGCAGATAAAAACATTGTTGCTTCCCTAAAGCGTTGTCAGAAATTGGATATTCCTTCTCCTTATCAATGAATAATCAAGTATCACACATCTAACCCCTCTTTTAAGTGAAAAACAAAGCAGACATTTCAGACCTGCAGTGATGTCCCTTCCACAAGAGCTTTCTCTGGATTCCTATATCTGCAGGACACCTCACAGAGCCCTAATGGCAGAGTCCATTCTGGGCTGAACTGGAACAAATGGAACATTATTCAGGAAGCTCAAATTATTAGAGGAGATTGCACAAACCTGCACTCCTAAGGGTCAGCAAGAATTTTTCTCTCTGCATCCCCCTTCCCTCTCTTATATGTCTATTAAAGAATCAAGATATTAAAAAAGGTAATTCGATTACAGAGAGGATGTATTCATATGGCTAAATGCAACTCCTTGAGGAGATGGCCAATGCCAAAGTAACACAATTATTGGTTTGAAAAAAAACAAAAAGAAAAAAGGATGAAGTGCATGTATATGTCACCCTGAATTTCTAACACTGCATTACCTCCTCCCCCAAAATGCTAAAGGAGTCAGGAATACAATGCAGGGAATTGCCCTGATTTGAAATGGAGATTTGATCACTGACTGCTACCCTGGCTTACTACAGAGTTAATAGTAGGTGTAAACCACTGTGCTACTGGATTGTTGGAGCTGAAACAAAGAAGTCCTGAAATTTCCTGAGCTGCAGCTCCTCGGAACCTCAGAGCTTTCATCATCGCAGTTTGAGGATTTTGTTTATTTTCTGTGGCTCTCACCTGGGCTAAGTTGTTCTCCAAAGATAATATCCACCAGGAAATCATTCCTTGGGCAGCAGCAATTTGCCCTAATCACAGCTCTGCTTTGCACATTCCTTTTGCTGATCAGAATTTGCTGTGGTGCTCGAGCTCTACAGCACCAAGACAGCAGAGCTCACCTTGAGAAGGGGCTGGGATTGATTTTGTTGGTTATTTCACTGTGGCAGGAGCTGACCTCACGTCCAGCACTGTGCTGTGTCCTTTCTGCACACAGTGCTGAATGTGTCCTTGTTATGGGATTCCACTGCTTGGTAGCAATCAGTGACATTTGGGAATGACAGTTCAGTGTTCCCACGAAAGCAAAACTGTTTGGGTTTATAGCACGGATGGTGATAGAGGATTATTGCAGTTTTTGACCAGATCGTGTCCTTTGACACTGCTGACTCCATGGAATTATCTGTAATTTCCCACAGAAATTACTCTGTGCATGTAATTTCTGGCAGCACATTAGGAGAAGTACCAGAGAAGTGACTCCAGCAGCTCCTGAAACTTTAGGCACACGTAAGAAAATGAGGTTTGATAAGAGACAGCACCATTTTCACCACTATCAGTCTTTCTTCGTGTAGAAAAAGCCATGAAGCGGGGTCAACTGCTCCAGCAAAATGGAGCCTCAACAAAAGAAAAAAAATTAAAACAACCATAAATTATACTGGAACTGTACCTGTTGGGAATGCATGTCTGTAATTTTAATCTCCATTTCATCAAAATCCTTTCTCTCTGCTTAAGTTCATGGGAAAAACCCACTTAAAAACCAAAAGCAATTGACTGAAATACATATTTTCAGATGGTGCTGAGTGTCATTCAAATATTTACAGCACTAGATAGCTCAGAACTCAGACACAAGAATCGAGCAGACCAGGGCTCCTTCCTTAAGTAAAATGTCTAAATGAACACTGTGGTTCAAAATGCCATAATGCACTGGTTTATCCCAAGAATATAAATTATGAATGGAAAGATGTTAAAATTCTTTCTAGCTGGTAACTCTAACTGTAGCACTAACAATGAGCTCAGCTGAATATGAACAACAATCTGACATGGCGCTACTTAATGAGAGTTAGCAAGTAGTTCAATACATTTTTTTGTTTAAATACTTATTGTTATTTCTTACTGAGGAAAACTACAGTCACTATTACAACATTCTAAGCTCCTATTCTTGGTTTGATTTTAGACAGAACAAAAAGGGATTTAGGCACATAGAACTGGCCACCAGCAAGCTTAAAAAAACACAACCAAATAAAAGGATGTATTTTCCCCCACTCCAAACCCTCAGAGCAGGGCTGTTTGATCCTTCTGGCTGTGTAGTACTTGATGAAGTGAAGAGCTCTGCGCTGCTCCCACACACAGGCAACAAAACAAAGGCACAGATTAAACACAGAAGCCTCAGCTTTATTTTGGTTAACTGGAATCTGACACTCTGCCAGCTACACCCACCTATTCCCAGACTATTCCCACTCGGGACCTCCCAGCCTGGAGCTCAAATTGCTCCCAAGGCCCCAAGCACAGCAGTAATTCCCTCAGCATCATGTGCTGGGATAGCAAAAAGTTATTATCTCCTTATCGCTCCTGAAATCACCATTTACTGGACACAAAGTCATAGCCTAACAAATGATATCGCTCCCTAAAAAGTTTAGCCCCAAAAACTAATTTTCCTAGAAGAAGATGAAGCACATTCTGACAAGCAGGCAAATCAGGAGGGAGAAGATAAGATTCAACTTGATAAGAACAGGTTATGATAAAAGTGAACATAGTGCTTAACTTAGCAATTCTGAGATGCTGCAGATAGGGACACAGCAGCAGTCTGAGGCCAAGAGCCCTTTTTTCATGCAGGCAGATAAATATCCATGTATTTGCTCAATATCCCAAACAAATGCAAATAGCAGTAAATGGAGATAATTCTCTGTCTCCTCAGCAATACCAGCAGCTTGCTCCATGTATCCCACGTGCTGGTGGTTTGTGGGGGATAACAAAGGAAAAAGAGGATGGAATGGCTTCTCAGCTCTCCTGGGAGCTCCCAGAGGGAAGGCACTGGGGTGTGCATTGTATCCAGTGATTCCTGGAAGATGCAGCAGTGAAATTTTGTAGGTTCTCTCAAAGCCAGACCGCTATGCTTAGCTGCAGATATTGCCAGAATTTTGACATGTTTAAAAACCTCCTGGCAGACACAGGCAGAACCAAAAGGAGTTTTTAAAATACAGCCTCACACTTTAAGATCTCGTAATGAATACACCCTTTCCATTTAGCATCTCCAAGATTCAAATAACCTACAAACAAATAGTTAAGTAGGAATCTCACTGGGTTTTTTTAGTTTCCTTACCTCTCAGTTGGTTCCACAAATACATATGGGATCTTTACTTTATGTCAGAAATTTGAAACACTGGTTATTAAATTAGCAAGTTGCTCTTCTTTGCACATTAGCCACTGAGTAGGTATCAGACTGAAATACATTTAATCAAATGATTCGTGAAAATGGCCAAGCAGAATGTTTCTGTACAGTTCACTGAGCAGAGAAGTGGAAACGCAGGAGGAAAAAGATTTATTAAGTTGAACTTTATCTACAGAAATAATTACCATAATAAGTGCCTGCATCCAGCTAAGTGCTGCAGGTCTGGATGTGTCTTCCTGCACAGTGACCTCCTCCACACCATCCCCACCACCCTGCCAGCCAGAGCAGGGCTGCTCCTTCGGTGCCTGAGCATGGTTAGCTCATGGCACTGGGGTTTTGCAGCGTCTGAAACTGAGAACAACCATCCAGTACTGGTGTGAAAAATAATTGCCTGAAGAAATTACTCCCCCAAAAAGAAATGCCTTGGGTTCCTGTTGTCCCTGAGCTCCAGTGAGGAGCTGGGAGGTGCCACCTTGGCTCACAGGTCCTGTGCCAGTGTTGTCCATATTCCCTTTTCCAAAGGGCTGTTTCCCCATGCTGACTCCCCTCTGGAACAACAGAGGAACCTCTGCACAGTTAGATGCCAGCAAAACCTTTGGAATGGCAGCTCTGTGCCGCAGAAAAGCCTCCTGGAGTGGCATTCCCAGATTACCTCTCCCTCGAGCTGCTGGAACTGCCCCTGCCTGGCAAGCTGATAAAAGAGCTCAAAAATGAAAATGAGCTCCTGTCTCCTCTCCTCCTCTCCAGCCACGGCCATGCCTCCACACAATTCAGCCACAAATATGCAGTAATTACAGCGAGTTAACTCCTCACAGGCACAGAATCCCTGACTTGTGGCTGAAGCCACATCCTGAACCCACCAGGGGTATTAAAGAATAACAAGAATCCAAAGCAGCTCGAAGGAGTTGCCTCCTGCTCGTCAGATGTTCGGCCAACACTCCTTCCCTTTATAAACACAGCCCTGAAGCTTCAGTGCTGGAGGACCAGGGCAAATTGGAGTACAAGGAAGGTTTTGTTTTCCCACTGCTCACCCAGGCAGGCACTGAAGTTTTTATCTTGTAAAAGTAGCTTCCATTTAGGAAAGGAGGAAAATTAGGGAGTAGGCCTGACCCACACTCGTTAACTCTTGGCATTTACACCTTGTCCCCACAACGACTTTGATTTAAAAAAATATAAAATTAAACAGAATCCAAAACTTAGGATTGCTTCTGAGGAGTCTCTCCCAGGATATCCAGGACATTTAAGTCTCTTGAACCATGAAATACAACTATTCTTTTAAGCAATTCTAGACAGGAGAAATGACACGGCGGAGAGGTCAGGATCAGCTGGGAAAGGGAAAATGGGGCTCACAAGCTCAGTCCAGGTGTGGGCAGCAGGAATTGCAGCCAGGATTGCTGTAAGCTCTCCCAGCTGATGGAAATGGCATCACACCCTGTACGTGGACTGGGATCTGCTTGTGCCACAGCTGACCCAAGGTGCAAAAGCAGTGCACAACACATCCCTGAGCCAGGAAGCATCTCTGGCAGGACATTTTCCATCTGCAGCAAACTGCACCTGCCTGTCTTGTGAGGAAACCTCGTTATTTGTGTCATGGTGGGAAAGAGGCCTTAATTCCTGTCACCTTCACAAGCTTTGAGAGAGCTTTTGGGCTTGTTTTGTGTGGGGTGTTTTATATATGATATGGATACACAGCTCATTCCTCCAGTGCTACTACTTGCATTAAGGTAGGAGACATGGATGTCACCAGCCTGGCTGGTTTGCCCCTTCACAGGGTGGCTTTTCCAGGGTTCTCACTGTAATTCTTGTTTTTAATGCAGAATTACTAAATGGAGCCCCTTGTGGGTGCAGGAATTGCTCTGTGCAGAGCAGTCTCACTGGTGACTCAGCCCCACCAGGGATGAAGGAGAACAGCACTTCTCCTGCCCTGTCTCTAAGTATTCGTTTACATGAAGAGCTTTTTGAACTTGGTGTTCCCAAACAATGGATGAGATGTGTGTAACGAATGTGATGGTGAGAAGAACAAGAAGCTTTGATGGAGAAAACTAAATACCATTTTTTGTAAACTGTTGTTTTTCACAGCTTGAATGAATAGACTTAGTTCATTGTTTGCCATTTCAAAAGCACAGAACTGGCTCTTATTAAACAGCATTATTGACTTCTCTTTTATAAACACTGCAGCAAGGAAAAATGAAGACTAAAGAAACACAGTTGAAATCATATGGTCTGTAAACACTGACACGTTTTTTGATTTATCCTTTATCCTGTATACATTTTTGAATCCTTTTCCTGGAACTGAATTTGTTTCCATTTTCCACATTTTATTTTCATATTGAAATTTGCAAGACACAATTTGCCAGCTAAATGAGGATTTCTGAGGAGCACACAGCCTCACCTAGGGCACGACAGGCTGCAGGTACTCGAGCAGGAAGGAAATCCCAGGATTGCAGCAGGATTGCTGATGTTTACACTTGGAGCTGATCAGGAATGGATTGCTGAGCAGGGCCCATCTCTCCTATTACACTTTTTAATTGCTCTATTTCTAAAAGTTTCACCACAGCACTCAGCGTTGGGTTCCTCCCCCTTGCAGTAGATTACAGGTTTTTATGACAAACCATAACTTGATGTTCACTGGCGCCAAGAAATACACAGCATCAATTTTCTTTCATTTTTGTGTCTCAAACACTCCACACAAAGACAACACTATAAATATGTGACATGACTAAATGATGAAGCAGCAGCTTCCTGCTGAAATTTTAAAGTGAGATAGGCATTGTTTTAGCTGAGGAAGCCATTTAGATACCAGCTGTTCCCACTGAAAAGATGTGGCAGCCATCAGCAGAAATAAGAAATGCTCTCTCTGTACATATTGAAATGAGTTTTATCTTCCTCTCCATTCTGCTTTGTGTTCCTCCTGGTGAAAAAGACAAAATTCATTTCACACCCATATTTCCTCGCAAGCACAAACGTTGCAGGAGAAGATTCTCTATCTTTGCACCCATATGCACACTTAGGTGAGATCACAACTATGAAGAATATTCTGTCTGCACAGAAATGAGCTGCTGAGAAGTCTTGGAGCTTGCAATTGAAGGTAAAGGGAGAAACTTCTGGGCATCTCCTTCCTCAAAGGAATTGTCCATATTAATCTTTCCCTAGTTGGCATTTGGGGTTTATATTCTAATTAGAAGAAAATAAATTGGGGTGTGTCAGATAGCACGGCATGAAAACCCAGAATCAATATGGATAGTTCAGTGACACCTGAAAATAATCTTTCTTTCACTGGATCTTAGATTTAGGATTAGTATCAATCATTACAGTCACATTTTAGAAAGTAGCATGCAGTTTCTCAAGGGTTTCAGCTTGAAAAATTCCATAGAATATGCATATCAAACTTTTCATATGACTATATCTGTTGAAAACACAGTCTCGTAATGATTGGGACAAAATATATGATGTGGTTTGCATCCAAAAAGAGGTTAAGAAGTCGACAGAACTAACATTTCTCCCCAGAGATAGTAAAAAAATCATTATATCATATTAAAGATTTTGCTTCTTTTGCCACAGGCAATCAATTCCAAAAATTTGATTAAAAAAAGCCTTGCATTAGTGTGGTATTCTCAAGCTGCTTCTTATTAACATTTGATTGTAGCATACTCTAACGACAGCCAGTATCAGCTCTCATTATTCTAAATAAAGAGTACAGTCATTTTCTTCTTAATGACTGAAGTGAAATGTGTCCACAGGGACATTTTAGTTTACTCTCTCACACAATGTAATATTGTCATTATTAATACTTCTTGAATACAACTTGCAGACCAAAGTTATCTTTGCCGAGTCACCAGATTTTAATTTTTAAATATGCATAGCCTCAGTCACATGCAGTTTGGTTCCTTCCAATACAAATAACAGCAGCCTTGAAAAGCTGCAATGAAACAATTCACATTAGGATGCCTGCAACAAGAAAGCAGCAACAAAGAAATAGAAGCAAATTTAATTTCACATCCTTGTGAAGAGGTAATTGCCACAAAACTCAGGTAAAAGAGAGATTACAACTTGCCCCTTGCAGCAGGTCAAATATAAAAGGAGGACCATAACAAAAGTTACTTGGACTACAAACTGCATGGAAACAGGAACTTCCCTTTCGGTCAGTGCTGAAGGCAGTGGAATCCTGAAACATCCAGGATGCCTCTGGATAGAAGTACTTCAGTATAAACAAAGAGACAAGCAAATCATTCTTTTTCTATGCTTTCAAAGCAATGCCAAAAAAAAACAAAACAAAACCCCAAACCATAAAAAAACCCAAACCAAACAAAAAAACCCAAAAAACAACAAAAACCCCCTCAAAACCAAAAAAAACCCCAGAAAAAAACCCAAACAAAAAACAAACAAACAAACAAAAAAAAAATCAAAAACAAATCCCCCCCCAAAAAAAAAAAAAACAAAAAAAAAAAAAACTCCATCAAAAATATGTATTTCCTCAAGGTAAGACCCAAAAGTCTGGCTTTGCAATACAATTGGAGCTGACAATCCAACAGACACCAACTGTGCAGCCCAAACTCCCACCCTGTGTAGGGATTATTCTCTTTCAATCAGGTCACAGAGAGGCAGAAGAGTCACACCTGATGGTTTGGGGTTTAGATTAACTGGTTATGTTTATTTTTCAGAGGCACTTCAGAGCCAAAGGATGCAGGGAGATGTTTGGGGGTGTAAGGGAATGTTTAAAGGAGGCTGGAATTGAGTCCCATTGATTTCCAGTCCAGCCAGGTACCTGCCCAATACCCTGAACCCAAAATAAATCCTCCCCATGCACCTCTTTCCATCTTGGGTGTGTGACTAGCACTAGAATTCCCTCCACTATAAATTTTCCTTCAATCAATGGTTGCTCAGGACTTTGGTACACATCAGTTAGAAGCAGCATCATTCAGCAGCCCAAACAGAGCCTTGGCAGTCTGGTTCCATTAGGTGCTTGTTCTTGTCCTTTGTTCTGAGCTCTCACCCACATCTGCCAGAGCAGGAGCTGCTGCTTCTGCTGCCAGGCCTGCTGCAGCTGCAGCCTCTCACAGGGCTTGGAGAAACAGGAGGGAACAAGCAAACAGCTCAACACCCACCAGCACCCACATTCAGCTGCCCCGCTCAGCCTCTGCCTGCCGAGTGTCCTGTGACACAGCAGGGCTGGCTCAGACCCTTTGGCCACGCAAAGGCACCAAAGCCAGCTGGGATGGTGGCTTTAGGGGTCCCCAGCTGCCCTTCCCCCTTTTCCCTTTCCAGCTGTGCTCCCATTAATCCCCACTGGCTCATGGCAAAGCTGCCATCCTCTCCACAGGCTGCACATGGGCTTTTACCACCACCTCCTAGAGAAAATATCCTTGCTTAAGTCCACACTTGGTTGTATCAAATCCCAGATTTTTAGGGGTCACGATTCCTTGTGTTGGGATTTGAATCAAAGAAAACTTTTTTATTCCCTGAGCAAACATGTAAGTTTTGTGGGGAAAAATGAGGAAGCCACGGTTTGAATGCTATGGAAAGGTAGTGCCTTCCTTCAAGTTATCCCAAGGTCTCCAGGAAGCATCTAAGTGTGTTAATCATCCTTGATTTGCAGGGTTCGTTTACATTTGTAAGACCTCTTTGAGGGGTTATTACTGTGCTGCTACTACAAGTCTACTTCAAGCCAACACACAGCTTGGTAAAACTCAGCAATGAATGAAGCACATCTAACACTGCTCAGGAAACAGAATAAAAAAGGCCGAGATGGAAAGCAGAATTAAAAAATATAAAAATTACGTGATAAACAAAGAGGGTCATAAATTGCAAAAGGATGCCATAGGAAGCAGTGCATTATATTTTCTGATACCAGATTAAACGTATTTTATTATCAAATATTAGAGCTTTTAAGTATCTAAACCCTAACTAATCTGGGAATCACTAGCTGAAAGAAAGCTTCTTTAAAGCCCTGAGCCTACAAGATTAATTTTGACTGCTGTTGAGTAAACAAGTGGATATTTCCATCAACCACCATACTGTACCACCACACACCACAAAAATCCCCTTTGGGACCAGAGAAATGTCCACAATTACAGGGCAGAAAGCTGTGGCAATTAATGGCCCTATAAAACTTGACACCAAAGGATCCCAGGCTCAGAGCTTCTCCCAGGCACACAAACCAACAAAACTTGGACAAATTTCTATGGAGACAGATCAGACACTGAATATCTTGAAGACCAGAGGTCTAAGTTGCTTTGTGTGGTTTGGGTTTATTTTTATTTTAAAACTGTGGCCACCACCTGAGCAGCTGGACATGTGGAAAGCAGCAGGTGTGGCAGAAATCACAGCTGAGTCCTGAGGTTTGGAACTGCTTTTACTGTGTCGGAAGTGAGGCACTAATTTGGTTTTAATAAAAAGTAATTGAAAGTAATTTAATACCGATTGATTGTTAAGGGGATACATTTTGCAGTTTATCAAGTCTATAGAAATGCAGTATAATTAACTCCAAACTGCATAGGCAATAATGTAATTATAATCTCAACAACTTTAAATTTCCAAGCATTGTTTAAACAGTTAATTAAAATTTTAAAAGATAGTGCTCTGTTACATGTCTATAATGTTAATTGCAAAAAAATGCTAATCGATATTTGTTAAGTAATCCAATTAATTGAGTAATCCAATTTCTAGCCTCTCTGAAACTAAATAAATACAGCTTCATGTCTCAGACTTACAAATTATATAAATAGCCAGATATTGATTTAATAATCAATTACATATTAAATGATTGCAAGTTATTTATTGGTTATAGACACAGGGCCAAGCTGGAGGCGAGCAGATGAAGGTTTCAGTTTTATCCTTTTCAGCAAGCTGCACAAATCCAGAGCTCAGCTCATTGCTCTGACATGCTTCCTCTGAATATGTCGGGTGAAATGTTGTTTGCTGCCTTGGCTGAGTATCTTTATGTCACCTTTTACAACAGGTTAACTCAGCAGAGGCACAGAACTGATATTCCTTAAAATGAACAGGCACAGGGACCACATTTCCAGAGCTGCTGCTCCCAGGGGAGCTCCTGCTGCTCTGCATTTTCACAGGATTCCAGTTTTCCAGCCCCTCTCCTGATTCCTCCTCACCACCAGAGAGCTCCTTGTCACAAAGGAACCTTCCCAGCACAGAAAAAGCTGCTCTCAAAGTTCCTCTCTACTCATCTGCTCTGTGCTGTTAAATCTTTAACATGGAAGAAAAAAAACATCCCTTTGTCATTTCTTTGCTTGCTGTTGAGATCCACCCTGAGATAGCAATTTACAGCCAAAAAAAGCTTTATCCTAAGTGAGATATCAGCTTGTGTTTACTTGTGACCACTGGTGGCTGTTACTAACTGCTGATTTAACATACTTCCAATAAACCATGATTAAATTATTGAGCTCTTCTCCTCTCATCACTGAACTCAGTGTTTGCAACACACTGAACACATCTAAAATAACCTCTGCTACCCTAATTAGGTACTTGCTCATTAAACCTACGTCAGCTCTGGCTGCAGGACTCACCAGGGCAGAGCCCACCTCGTCAGCTGTGTTTGCAGTTCTCAACACAATGTCAATATTTCCCCCAAACTGTGGGTTCTAAATAGCATTACAAACCTCAGTTTGAATGGATTTGACAAAGCAGTGCATCAGCATGAGAAGGAGTCAGGAGATATTTTGCTAGATCAATTCTCAAACAAATGTGTTGTGCAGGTGAAAGCAGGGGCTGTGTGGATAGAGACAGCAGCTCAGCAAGAGGTGATATTTTATTTCTGGAGTTCAGTCTTACAGTCAAGCCACACACACTGTTCACACGCTTCCCTTGAGGTTCAGTACTCAGGGAAGAAATTTATGTCACCAGAGCTTCTTCACGTAAACGAGAGTTGCAGGGTCAAAGTGCACATGGTGACAAGCTTGACAAAGGTGCCCCGAAGTTTTCACACTTCAATTTTGTTTAAAAGGAAAATATATAAAAATAAAGTCTTTCTAACCCTTTGGCTAGTTCCAGAGGCAAGACAGTAAATGAATCACTGTAACATCTGGGCTGACTGATTCCTTTTTTCTTATTCATTTTTGAATTGCCCTCCAATGGCCACGGGGTTAAAATAAATCATCAAGGAGTGGGGGAAATGAAGTAAAAGTGCACCAGGGTGCAGCACTGAACACTGCAGCACAAAGCATTTCAGGAGTGTGTTGTCCACACTGCACCAGAACTGTGCTCCTTCTCTGACTGACTTCTCTAAAAACACTGACAGTTTTCACTGTAAGCAACACTGAAGGACAGGAACTTGATTCCATCATTTCATGGCTGTCAGCCCCACAGACAGGAAGGTATATTTTAGGACAACACACTCCTCAGCAGCTGCTTGCATGAATAAGAACACACTTCCATCATTAGTCATTTAGCCCATATAATGTGACAACAACATTTATTACAGAGGCTCAGAGATTCACGACAGTAGAAAGAATCCAGCATTGTTCTTTCTATAATTTGCATGTGTTGAGTGCTTCAAGGAGACAATGTATTTGAGCATCAAGAACATTTGTCTTCCTGCTACCTTAATTCTCTGGGTAGGGCTGAGAGAGGATTGACTTCCAAGGCTTCAGAACCTCGGGAGAAGCCAGTGTTGGATCACTGTGATGCCATGGGCTGGCAGCAGGTGACTCGTGGTATTCATCTTCTTTAAAAAGTGGGATCAAAAAGGGCTCTGATTTTAGCAAAAATTACAACCACTGATCAGAAAGATTTAACGACTTTCATCTCTGATGTGGGAACAATTCTGATAATAGAATTCTCTCTCATTCCACCCTCGCCAAGCCCACTGTGCAGCAGCATCCAGCCTTTCCCAGGTGCCTCCCAGCAAGCTCACCCAGAGCCATGCCTCCCCCTAGGATTTCTCTTCCCCTGCACATCTGCACGGAAGGGGAATGACTCAACTCAGTGCACACTGCAACCCAATTGCACTGCTGAAGCCTCAATTCCATGCCACCAAACACACAGTATGATATTTGAGGTGATTCTGCACTATTTGAACACCACAGCTGAAGGAAGCTTTGATGAGCAAACCCTTGAGTGAGAACTGACTGCTGCAGCATTAAGGGAGCAATTCAAGTGCTCAGATTGGTGTGGATTTACCTTGCAGCCTTTCGCCAGGAGCCTCTGACAGCCTGGGAAATACAGACCAGGCTCTGGCAAATGAGGGAAGAATGAAAGGCAAATGTAAGGGAATAAGGGAAGAATGAAAGCCACTTGGATTGCTGGAACATCCCAGATTACAAACCAGGGAAATGGGAGGAGATGGCTCAGCACTGCACAAACTTTGTGCTTTTGTCACCCACAGGTCCTTTGCACTTAAGCCAGCACACAGAAAATCCAAATTATATCCCCCAACTGGACAGGAAACCAGCTCACTGAAAAACCCAGTCCAAACCCCACCATGATTCCTCTGAACAAGCACAAAAGGCTAAGAAGAAGGAGAAAAATCCTGGAGTCACATCCATATTGCCCAACCCTGGCATTGCCTGTTCACACCATTCAGTTAAGAGAAAACACCTTTAACTGATAATAGAAGTAATGTTTCCCAAATCTCAGTTGTTCTGTGAGCATCACTCAGTGCCAAAGCCCTGATAAATGTATGTTGCATTTCATATACAATTCAAAATATAGTTCTAAGGATGAAAACAAACCACACGGCTTGCCATGCACCACAGGGCTTTGTGTTTGTTTTCCAAACAGTCATGCCAGAGACGCTTCAGGCCTACTAGAAATTTCTGAACATCTGATGCATAATGAAAATATTTAATGTAGCATAAACACTCCTCTTTTCTTCCCCCACCCCCTATTTCTTAAGTGCTAACCAAAGCTCTGTTTTGCTGCACACAGATGAGCAAGGACTAATTCCAGTGAATTGCTGTCTGGAAGATCCTGAAACCAGGATGAGAGGTTTCCTACCTGGAAAGAGAGGGAGCACAGCCCAGCAGAAGGACCCTAGGCCAGAGCCTTGCAGAAATTCACACTTCAATCAGTTGGAATCCCAGGATCTCCCATTCCACTCCCCAAAACCACCCACATTTCCCTTCCAGAGGAAAACCCTTCTGACCCTTCAACATGAACCCTGTAAGACCAGGCTGCCTTTCAAAATTCCACATCATATGATGAAACAAAAAAAAAAAAAACAGTTTGCTGAGGTTTTTCATGCCTATGACCACCACATTAAAAAGTAGGTTCAGAAATTCAAGGTTCTAGTGACCTATATACTGTCAGCTTTTAAAAAGGCATAAGAAGAAACATTATGGGAACAGCTATGTAAATATAGTTCATTTAATAAAAATGTAAATAAGATTCACAGAAAAGACTTAGAAACCTTGAAATATTTATTTTAAATGAAAGGGATTAAGTCTTCGAGGTAAGAGTTGTTTCTAAACTTGTAACTCCAGTATTCTAGGGCTATTGTGCTTTTTTTTGTTTATTAAAGGGACAGTTCTTATAAAATAAATACTTTAAGCTACTCTAGCATACTTGCTGCTACTT
Source organism: Lichenostomus cassidix (assembly GCF_008360975.1). Classification (NCBI taxonomy): domain Eukaryota; kingdom Metazoa; phylum Chordata; class Aves; order Passeriformes; family Meliphagidae; genus Lichenostomus; species Lichenostomus cassidix. The sequence continues at coordinate 18,157,596 of NC_139492.1, forward strand.
TTTATTTCGTTTCAAGGACTTTTGATTGTTGCCACCCTAGTCTGGATTCAGCACATTAGAGGAGAAATGTTCAATATCTCATTACTGGTGTTTTTCAGCCTTAATCATTTCCACAAATATATTTGCCCTTTTGCATTCATACCTGGTTTGGCTTGATAGCATCTGACACAGAAAACCTGACTGAAGATGAAACAAAGAAACAAAAAAAAAGATCTAAGTAACCTTCATACAGAATTTATTTATAGGAAAACAAAGGAAAGAAATTGAAGAGTTATTTGGAACTTCTTTACCTACAAAACAGAAAAAAGACTGATGATCTGAGCCCTTGATTTACTGACAGCACAACACAACACCAGCTATGCTTAAATAGCATCTTACTTGTACTTTCAGTGATGGACCAGCTGTGAAATTGTATTTGTAATCTTCCAGGGAAAGAAGTTGGTGCTTTTAGGAAATATTTATATTGAGAATATGAGGTTGTTTTCCTGAATTCATTTTTACTAACACCTTCTGACATGGAAGTCACCTGTGCTTCCTGCTAAAGCATTATCCAAAAGAGAGATTGATATCTGCCTCCTAATGTCAATGTTTGTTTGAAGATATGGGAAAAAATAAAGGATTGACAGGTGAATTCTAAGAAATGGATGAGGTAGACTCTACACAACAGCAAAAAAAATATACCTTGTGAAGATTTTTCAAGTATAGCAAAACTTTACTGCTTTTTGTCCTTCAAAATATTCTGTGGAGAGATAAAAGTAGGAAGTGAAATATAGAATCACAGAATAATTGGACTGGAAAATCCCTGCCAGCCCATGGAGTGCCAGCTGTGCCCAATGGCCACCTTGTCCCCAACCCAGAGCCCTGAGTGCCACAGCCAGGCCTTCCTGGGACACCTGCAGGGATGGGGACTGCAAACCTCCCTGGGCAGCTCCTGCCAAGGCTGAGCACCCTTTCCATGGAGAAATTCCTGCTGCTGGCCAAGCTGAGCCTCCCCTGGCCAGCCTGAGGCTGTTCCCTCTCGTGCTGTCCCTGTTCCCTGGAGCACAGCCTGACCCCCCGGCTGTCCCCTCCTGGCAGCAGCTGTGCAGAGCCACAAGGTTCCCCTGAGCCTCCTTTGCTCCAGGCTCAGCTCCTTTCCCAGCTCCCTCAGGAATTCTCCAGCCCTTCCCAGCTCTGTTCCCTTCCCTGGACACTCTGCAGCCCCTCAGGGTCTCTGTCTGTGAGGACCCAGAATGGACACACAATCATGAGCTGTGCTATAAACAAATGTACCAGATGTGTAACACCAGGTAATTAATGACAAATAGGTGAACATTCATAAGGACAAACCAATCCCTCTGACCTTCATTGCCTAACTCTTCCCAGCATATTCAGAGATGCAAGAAATAAGATATTCAGATAGGATCAATATTTAGATAAGATCAATAAAGCATGCAGCTCAGAGCTTCAGTGCTGATGAACTCGAGGGTGGCAATCACTTCTGTAGCATCTCTCCACACCAGTTTGAGTCTATTTCTAACAGAATTGGGTAAGCAAGGAAACAGAGAATTGCAGTCATCAATCCCAGAAAAGAAAAGGACTTGACTCAGAACTTCAGGATCAGCAGGAGACAGAACTGGTGCTTGAACAGAGATGTTTCTCAAATGGTAACGAGAGACCTCAGAGACTTCAGGTACTTGAAGCCTGAAAGCCAAGGCAAAAATAACCTGAAAGTTGCTATTATCTGCATTGTCATAAAGTGCTGGTCATCAGAGCCAGGGTTTGTGGGGTGGATTTAAAAAATGTTTAGTGTTGAGACCAAATTACCCTGAGCCTTGTTTCCCCAGAACTGCACTGCAGGTAATTAGATTCTTTATTCTAGATGCAATGCAAGCACAAAGCCTGGAGAAGAAAATGCACAGAAGCTTTAAAATATTTACAACAGCAGCACCATTTATATAGAGCCTGATCGTCAAGTTAATGCTGGATTTTTAATTAGAAATGGTGTTTTCTGGAGAAGCATTTATTAGCTACAGGAAATTAAAAGTAATTATAAGCAGGTAAAGAAAAATTAAATAGAACATTGAAACCCACAAATAAGAGAAGTCCCAAACTCCTTTGTGCAAAAGCAGAAATTCAGTGGGATTCAGGAGACAAATGGTATTGATAAATTTTTCTCACACTATCCTTTGTGATAAAAGGACACCTTCATTCTTAATATGCATTTGTTTCTTAGCTTCCTTGCTCAGAGACAAGGTTGTCAATTTATACAATTGTTAGCAGAAACTTGTATTGTGGCAAATAAAAACTGCCCAGTTCAACTGCAGCACTTCATGGCGCAAGGGATTCAACCTGACTCAATCCAACTCAGCAAATACTACACATCACAGGAGGAACCAACACCACAAATATTCCATATATGAACTCAAATTTACGTGCCAATGTTTGATCCCAGCTGCTTACCAGATGACATTGAGCTAGACAGTGGAAGTGTCAGTGAATAAAGGCTGTGAGTGCCCCAGGTGACCTGGGCTGGCTCACCAGCCACAGGCTGATGTCTCCTCTGCTGCCCTGTCCCTGTCCTGCACCACCAGAACCTGGAGTGTAGCAGAGACTCCAGCAGAGGCCCAGGCTGGATCCCTGCTGAACCTGAACTGCAGAGCCCCCAGCAGCTCCAGGCTGCCCTGGCACAGCTCACTGTGCACCTGCTGTAACCCTGGCCAGGCACAGGGGGACAAAGCTCCAACCCCATCTGGAGCCAGCACTGCCAGCTCTCCCCAGCCCTGGCAGGCTGCACCAGGCTCCAAGGAAAGGGTAATTCAGATTTATGAGAGGACATTTCACATCCAATATAATTGATTACCCACCGTAATGTGAACAGAACCTAATTTGTACTAATGAACCTGCGCATGAGACAGCAAAGCATTTAATAACACGGAGACCACAAAATGCCAAGGCAGATGTCATTGATGGGGAGGATAATTCTCCCAGATGGATACATTTCCTTTCAGTTCTGCTGCCTTCAGGTTGGAGGAGATGGCACTTTACTCAGGAGATGGCTCTGATCTTCCCCATCCATCAGTTTTGTGCCATCACAGCCTGTGCTCTACACCCAGACATTCCCTGTCCCAGCGAGAGAATGGAAATGCTTGTCTGCCCTGGCAAATTTTGATAAATGTAACGTCAGATTAAAAATCATACAACAGCACATGGACAATCTGGGCGAGGCTGAAGCTAACTGCTTTTTGGGTCTTTTACAGAAGAAAAAAAAGATTAAAATTCTTGAAATTTTAAAACATTCAGTCATGGATTTGGTGTGGAAGTGAAACAACACATATACATTATACCAATAAAAATGTGCCTTGGTGGAAAAAAGCAAACTGCGTAGTGTTAAAATTATTCCATTTGTTTGCTTGATTTTTAAAAATTGGGTTTGTTTTTTTTTTACATACTAGGACTCATTATAAAGTCAACAAATTGTGTTCTTTCATGGAAAACAATGATCAGCATGAGGGACAGCCATGGATTGCATACATTTGTAACAGGAGTACTCCTTATCCCATGTGCTAAAGTTGCAAAGCCTTTTCCCTAAGTGTCAGGGTGTGCTGTAAAAAGACACAGAACTGTTCAAACTATAAAATTAAAAGCTGAAATTCCACTTTATATGCCAGAATGCAAAAGCAGTCAGAGCCTGTAGCACAGACCAGCATGGTTATTTTGGTGGGTTCATTACCAAACACATTGAACTCTCTGAATCAATTATTTTTACAGAAGACACCCTGCACACATTCTTTCCTCCATATGCAATCAATCCTAGTGAGAATTATCCAAAGTAGGTTGTAAATAGATCCCCTGATTTTGCAGCCTTCACCAAATGATACAAGTGAAATATAAAAGGAGAACAGTAGGTCTGGGTAGCAGACGAGGCGTTGCTGTTAATGAAGAAAAGGCAAGTATTTAAATTGAGAAGGCATCTTGATGCCTTCTATGCAAGCTGAATAGCAGAACATAATAGGAAAATAAACCAGCTATCAGCCAAGATAAATAGGAATACATCAACAGGGACTGTACGGAATTAGAATGGCGCTGCAAGAGAAGCAAAGACTTTAGAAGAATATACTAAAATTTTTACTTTGCATTATAATGACATCTTAGAAGCAGATGGCAAAATGCCACTAGAACAGGAAGATGTCAAGAAATAATAGTGTCAGCAGCTATATAAAGAGCTAAAAGATGCTTCAGACTACCTTGTGTTTGTAAGGCTGTGTTCTACAAAGTCTTAAAATAATTTCATCTATGCAAGCAAAATCAGCAAAGACACTGCAAACTCTTGCCTAGCCCACCAGTCACTTTTAAAAACAGAATCTGAGATCAGGATCAACCCAGATTCAGGACACAAGGACATTTTATTTTAACATCTTATAAAGAAATATTGTTGTGATAGGTCATTGTAAACTATACACGGTTCAGTATGTGGTTAGGGCTGTTTATTAAATATGTCTTGACCAATTAGGAATTGATAGGAAGGGTTAGTGAAGAGTGATTTGGGAAAACATGCTTTAAATGTGAAGGGCAACATCAATGTTATCAATAAATCCTTTGTGATCTCGAATGGATTGAAAACAAACTAAAATATGGGCCTGGGAGCACATAAGGATTCAGCATAATTTATAAAAGACAATTTGTGGAACACCATAAGTCTCCCAACATGCCTTCCTTACATTCCCAGCTAAACCCTGGATGTTTATTTGGCAAGGAAAAGCTCTTAGTGCCACACACAGTGGAATTCACATCCAATGGGCAAAGGGAGGGACAAGATATGGCAAAAAAAAAGGAAAATGCAGATTACAGCACATGTGCTCAAGGAGTTCTGGTTATTCTGCTACAGTCGGTGGGAGGGTGGACTTTGAGGCAGGACAGAGGAGACATGGAGAAGGGATGGAGGGAGAGCTCCCACAGCCACCCTGCCTGGCATGTCAAGGCTGTGCAGCCACATGCCAGCTTAATTTAAAGGCTGATTCTGGAGGGCCTTGGCAATAGAGATGAGCAATTTCTCAATTTTGCAGCCAGGGTGTGACTCCAAGAAATCCTACACAGCACCAGGGCTTGTCAGACAGACCCTCAGTACTCACATTTTTGGCTTTCTGCTTATTCTGTGTAAATTTGTCAAATCAAGAACTTATCCCAGACTTTCTGAGAAATAGTCATTTAAAATTAACTAAGAACAGTTAATTTTAAAGACAGGCTTGAGCTGTCTTTAAAATTAACACTATTATAGAACAAAACAAAAAAAAAATCAAATCAAACACTATATGTTTAGCTGCATATGCAACAAGTCCTTCAGTTCTCAAGCTTTTATTATTTTATATATATTGGAGCACGTCTTTGATTGACAGAGCACCAAAAATCAGCATGATGGGCTCAGTGCAGGCTGGGGACAGAGCAAAGAGCAGTCCAGAGCCTCAGCCTGAGCTCCCCCAAACCTGCCTGCAGGAAAACCAACCAGCTGCAGTACAAAAAAATAAAAAACAAAAACCCAACCCCAAAAGATCAGTCCAAAAATAGAGCTTTCATTGTAGTTATGAATATTTTACATTTGTATTTTTTCATGCACCTATTGATGCATTTGTATTTAAACCAGGTAGGAACAAGTCCTTAATTCCCAGTGGTTTGGAGAAGGCTGGATGGCTCCAGCTGCAGGGGAATCTGCCAAAACCGAGGTAGAAGTATTTTGCTGACTTCACCAAACATACTTGAACTCCCTAATTTAACCATTTTCCATTTATAACACGGGGGTTGTTAGATCATTTGGGTAATAAACCACAGACTGTTGACTGGATCAGTGATTTCAGCACATGGAGAACATATTTAAATTTCTTCCCCCAAAGGCTGTAAAAGCAGCCATAAAGCAATCAGAAAGCAGGTAAAGAATGACTTTGATGGCAGGCAAAATGAATGATAATTAGGCAACAAAACAGGAGGCAGAAGTTGATGGAAATCTTCGTTTCCTCATTCCATCAGGCCTTTAGGCTTGAAGATCCTGCTGACAACCCCAAAGGGTTTGGTGAGTGAGTGTTAGCAGGGACACAGTGCCAAAGCCACTGTGCTGGATTTTGGCAATTTAAACCAATCATTACAGCCAGAAATGACTCAACAAGGCAAGAAATGCAAGGGAAGGGGGACAGGGAGGGAAGTTCTATCTCCCAACACAATTCTCCCATTTGAAATGAAAATCCAAGTTGTGTTTAAATACAAAGCTGGAGGCACAAAGGTATTGAAACCCCTGAGTAGAAGCACAGCCCTTTCCTCCTGTGACTCTCAGATTTGTATCTTGCAAAAACAAATCCAGATTTTTAACCACTTTAAAGCAAAGTGTCCACAGCAGGTCAAAAATAAGAACACGTGACATTTTTCTATAGTAATATATTTCCTATGTTACTTTTTTCTTGAAGATTTGTTCCAAATCTGTGCAAAGTCAGACTGGTGGTTTTGGGTCACAGGTTTGAATTAGATGCTGCACACACACATTGTGGTTATGTTCTACAACACTCAACTTGAGAGCTGCAAACTTCTGCCTCAGCTCTTTTGGAAGGATTCCTCCACTCAGCAGATAATTCCACTTCTAAAGTTTCACTGCTACCTTACATAATTTTACCACAGCTAATAGCCTGGGAGCCTAAAGGGGTTTTTTTGTTTGATTGGTTTTTTTTTATTTGCAAAATAAAAATAAATGCATTGCAGCATCATTCCTTATTAACTCTTTTTATAGAAAAAGAGGTAAAAAAATTTCAGGTAATTTCTACCAGTCAAGGCCACAGAAGTGAAAGACACAGAGACCTTTCCTCTTGTAATTCAGCCAAACGTGGTGCAATATATATAAGGTGTTGTATCTGGACACAGAAGGCATTCAAGGGAACAATGGCTTTTGAAAAAGTAATTTGCACCGTATTTCACAATGTAATGAAGACATTTATTTGTGTTGATGTTTTCAACCCCACAGAACAGGCCTTGCACATAATTGCATCCAACTCCTCCTCACCTGTTTTGTAATAATGGGCAATAATTTCTCCTGGACTGTGTGCGTATTTATTCTGCCCCGAAATCTATGAATCTTTATCAAACAAACTAAATTAGAAATCCTTGCTTTGTTACCATCAAGGCACTGGGTAAACCAACTTTAAAGGATGTTTTACTCCAGATTGGATTGACCTCTTCCCACTCTGCCACGCTTCAGGCACTGAAGGCAGCACAGCTGAGGGACTGAGAATGAGGGTTTATTTACTCAAACAAAAAAGAACATCCTGGCAGGACTACCAGGGTGGTCTTGCTGTGCAACATTAACCCCCAAGTCACAAATTTGGCAAAGCATGGCTGGAAATTGTTTCACGTTGGTCTCTCTGGTGGGCTGCAAGACAACAGTGTTGTACAATTCCCTGCATGGCTTCTGTGCCCCAGGTGGAAAAACAAAACACAAAAAATTCTGTTGTCTTCTGTCAGAGCCAACTCATGTCAGCATGTTTAATTCTCCTAAGGGTTTTTAATGCCACACAATTATCCCAGCTGAGTTATCTGAGTTCCACTCAGAGGTCTGCTCATATTCCCTTAAAAAAGGGCTCCCATTAAATTCACTCTGCCTTCCAGCCTGCAGAGGTTGCTCTGCAGACCCCACTGACTTCTCCTGAATGTTCTCAAAAGCAAGAGTGACAACAGTTTCTCTAACTGTGCCCCTAATTTTGTGCAATCACCTCATTTCTGAGAATTGCCACAGAAAAGGAAGAGTGAAGAGTGAATGAGTGAACTTTTATTTTGCTGGAGGCAAACAGGCTTTTTCAAGGCACCTGATGGCACAAGGATTGGAACCTGAGCAGAGGAAGCAAGTCCTCAATAGCAGGTAATGACAAATGTTTAAAAGGAGTTTGTAATCTAGGAAAGTGTTAGGCAAGTCAAGAGAGTTTTGTAGGGTAAGGGACAACAAAAAAACCCATTTGGTCTTGCTCAATCCTTTTGACACCAAGGATGGGAATTGTGAATTACTGAGAGCTTCTGAGTAAACAATGATGAGAGCAGCAACACTTGAAATGAGGAGGCAAAGCAGAGAAGATATTGTCACATTAATATCCAATTATTAAACTCCACACTGCAGAATGAGATAAGAAATCTGGGGGAAAAGTCCTAATCAGCAGAGTAGCATTGAGAAAGAATGAAAGAAGGAATGTGAGGAAATCAGAGAGGAAGGACACAATAAACTGCCACAAGAGCACCGAAGTCCCAACACAAGAGAGGGGATGATCTAAACAGAGTGATCCTTAGAAGGAAGAGCAGTGCAAAGTGCAGGCTGGGATAGGTGCACAACTATCAACTCTCTTCCAGTATCAACACAGCAATTCCAGCTCAGCTTCCCTTGCCTTTTACTTTCTTAAGAACCCTATTTTTCATTAAAACACAAAACCATGGAGCTGTAGGAAGGCTGTGTCTGGCATATGGTATTTAATCATCCTTTCTTCTGACACTGCAAACTTCATTACAGCCCCCTATAATCTTGTCTGGTGTCATTGTGCATTACAGCTTCTATTCTCAATAAAAGGATTGTTTAAGCTAACACTGCATGGATGATCTCCATGAATTTATGCTGACTAGCCCAAAATTAGCTGCAGGTGCCCCTTGCCTCCCTCTTAATAACCCCTGGTGCTGCATTCACGCATCTCCAGCCTGCTGATGCTTCCACTATTGCCTAGGAGCCCACAGAGACCTCAGTGAGCTCTCTTCACACCTTAAGAGGTCTAATCCTCTTAAAATTACACAATTATTTCAATTTCTCAAACTTGCCTAATTGAATCAGTTCTATCCCTTCTGTGTAATTTGCCCAGAAAGGTTGGGAGCTCACAAGAGATTTCCCATGGAAATCTGCTTTTGGAAAGACTCTGCTTCACACATAATCTCTGTCACAAGAGGTATTGGCCAGGAACCACAGTGACCACACTGAGGGGGGAAGTCCCCAACCCTGGAGGTGTCCAAGGGACACCTGGATGTGGCACTCAGGGATGGGGACAAGGTGGGAATCAGCTTGGACTCAGTGGCCTTGGAGGGCTTTTCTAACCTCAGTGACTCTGGGACTGAGCTGGACCTTGGCACCAGGGAATCTTTGCAGAAGAGAATATCCAAACCAGACTCCAAATTGCACAACACTTGTCAGAGACAACCAAAAAAGGCAGAATTTTGAGATCAGAACTGACACAAGCAGTGACTTACTCCCTTTAACAATCAACTTTTATCATCTCTGCCTGAGCTCTTTGGCACGTGTATCCATACCCATAACACCCTTTTCCATTAAAAACTCAGATCTGCTTCATTTTCTCTAGAAAAGTCCTGACCTGACCAAAACCCTGAAGCCCAGCTTTGTTCCAATAATCAGAGTGGCCTAAGACACCATCCCAAAGCAGCTGACAGTGACAAGTACCCTGATGTACTAATAAAATACATAAAATTCACTATTTCCACTTCTATTAGCAAAGCACTGATGATGTATAACTCTGGTGTTATAATAATTTATAATCCCAGTGTTTAAAAGGCCTCAGGGGCTATTCAATCACAGCTGAATATTGAAATTTGAACAACAAAATCTGTTTTCATCATTACAACATTGAAAGGGCCTTTTAATTTTCTTAGTTGTAACACAAGGTTATTTACCAAGTTGTGGGGTTTTGGAGTTTTTTTGGTTTTGGGGGGTTTGTTTGGGTTTTTTGTTTGGTTTTACATTATTTAGTTTCTAGATAACACTAAAGAAACAGGACAGTGCGAACTGTAGCTCAGGTTAATTTACTGAGTGTTTTCCTGGTATGATGCTGGATGAATTGCACATGAAAGCAGAGCAGGAGTGTCCCTGCACTCATGCAAAAAGGCCCAGCAATTACCTCTGCCCAGCTCCCTGCTACCCCAAATAAAGCCATTGCCAGGCTGAGTTTTTAATCTGCTGTCCATCACCTGTATTCCTGAAGTTTTAACGTGTCATAAGAGACAGTGGGAGAGATAATCACTGACCTGCAGCTCCTTCCCTCCCCAGCCCTTTATAAATCACAGCTGGTAATAAGGAGTGAAACACATTTAGAAACACACAGATTATGGTATTGATCCTCCCCTCACATTGGATCATGAATATCTCTCTCTTCTACCTGATAATATTTCAATTTAAAATGGGCTTAAATCCGCTTTTATGTGTTCCTTTGGTGGCTTCACTGAAAGGCCAGAAAGAGGAAAAAAGCCCTGTTATTTCAAGAATACTCAGTAATGATTTTTTCCCCACACTTTTGCTTTGAATATGACTCCTTTAAGCAAAAAAAACCCCAAAAAGCAGTGAACACCAAGCCAAATAAATACAACAGCAACCCCACTGCTGTGCACCCCTAAAATACCCTAAAGTGAGCAACTGCCAATTATATCAGCTCTTCCCAACTTTTTTCCCGGAGTTCTTCCCATTTCAAGCAAACCTGTCTGCATATTGTGGCTGGAAAGAAAGACATCTCTATTGCTCTGGCAAAGTAATAGTAAAAATAATAAAAATATATATGTTAGGATAACAGGAAATTAGGCCAGATGAGCAAAAGTATTTTGAAGTGTTTTGAAGAAACATTAATTAAGAAGCATACTATTAATTTAGTATTAGAACAAAAAGAATAATAACTTGAGTTGAGCTAATAGTTACCTATGAATTCAAATACAAGAGAGTTGAAGTACTGATTAAAATAGGAAATTTATTGTTTAAGATATTAGTAATATTTAAAAAAAAGGTGTGACACAAACTTAAAAAAGACCTCCTAGGTCCAAAGGCCAGTAAAAATTATTTTTTTCTACAGATTGTATAAAATGGTCACATGTAGACTACAAACAAAATGAAACCCAGACAAAAAAGATATACTCAAAAGTGAGTATATCTTTGCTTTGCAAAGAAAAAAGGGGAAGATATTAGTGAGATATTAAATAATCTGCACTAGCATATTTGCAGTTCAACACACTCATAAGTGTTCAGGAAATGTATATAAAATAATAAGAGATAAAACATATTTAATGTATATTAAATTAAATTATTTAAATTTTTGTGTATTAGTTTTTTTAAAAAATTATAACAGTCTCCTTACTGAAGAAGTACAAGAAGAAATATGAAGTTACAGTACCATTAATTAAAGGTGAAAATTAAATAAACTCAGCCTGGCTGTTGTGTGAACAAGTTCTTTTTTTCTGCATAAAAAGCATCTACCCTTAACCCATTTTGGAAAAGAGAATCGACTCCCCATCTTTGTATCTGTCAATATATCCCACATTCCATGAGGAATTCAGGAAAGACAGAGGGGAGAACACAAAGCATCATTAGGGCTCCAAGCATTGTGTGCCCACGTCTGAAATCTCTCCCAGATTCCTGGCACTCGGAGAGCAGAGCACAGAGGATGCAGAACAAAGGGTTTGATCAGAGGAATGCAATGGATTTCATAGAAAGCCAACTACATGCAGTAATTTTGGAAAATAAGTGGCTGAGGAGAAATATGATCGAGGTCTATAAAACGAGGAGCAGCACAGAGATAGTGAATAGGCAATGATTTTTCATTATTTGCCATTATTCAAGACATAAGTGGAATAAAATGAAATTATGAACAAGCAGTTCAAAACAACCAAGAAGAAGGACTTTTCCCTTGCAACTCATAATTAAATCATACAGCTCATTACCCCAGCATGGTGCTTCTGCCAAGAGTATAATTTTTTTCAAAAGGAATTAGATAAATTACTGGAGGAAATGTCCACCCTCAAAGCACCAGGAGCAACTGCTGCATGGATGAGTGGAGCTGAGAGGATCTGATGGATCAGGTCCCATGTGCTGATCCACCCAGACAGATGTCACCTCCTGCCACCCACCCGGGCCACCCTGGGGACAGGACCTTGGTGAACCCATGGGTGCAGAGCTCATGCTCTCCTCAAGCCATCCCATCAACACACTGCAGGCCCTGGAGCCCCTTAGCTCCCAAAATGTAGGATAGGGAACTGAATGAGCCTTACGATGATAGGATGGAAGTCTCAGACTCTCAGATCCTCCTATACACAGGGAAGTTTTGATTTTGGCTCAGTCATGTCACCATACCAAAAAACACAATGCCACCAACCAGCTGGGATGTAGAAATTTCTTCAGCACACTGAAGATGATTTAAATTCCCACAAATATTTTGAGGTGTAACCTAAAAGATTTTTAACATTTAAATTAAATACCTTTGCATTAAACACCTTAAGTATTATGGGACGTTTGTGGCAACCTGAAGGAAACACTTGGTAAAAACTAAAATGGGATTGCAAAGGTCTGAAAAATCCCTTTGAACTCATTTCATGTCCCTGAACATAAGCTTAAATTTTCAGGTTTTTGATTTTTCAGTTCATCTGGCAAAACTGAAAAATCATTTCATTTGTAGAAATTCGCTACTATTTGATAAAAAACAATAACGAATATTTTGATACTATTTTATAATAAACACTTGAACACTTTGACTGTTGAGATGATTGTGACTCCATCTTCCATCAGGGCAAAATACATTTGATTGATGACTCTGTTTCCACCTTAAGCTTCAAAGGGATAACTCCTCCCAAAAAGATTCTCTGGTCTTGCAGAGGATGAAATTGGTGAATCTATAACCAATAATATTTCACTCAGATTGAGCTCCCACTGCCCTCCTGTACTTCCAAAACCTCATTTGAGGGAATTCTGTGCATCTGCTGCTGCCCTGGTGAATCCCAAGGGTATCAAACACAAGGAAAGCCTGGCTGGGCTGTTCACCTCCAGCCACTCCAAAGAACAGGAAAGGGAAAAGAAACATGGTAGGAAAATAGAACAAAAAGTGTTTGCTCCAACAAGGTCTCTGTAGCCCTCTTCTGTAGGGGTTTTTATTCTGATGACCCATTTATTGATAGCAAATCTTGAGCTCAGGAAATGGAGATTAACTCTGGGAATTGTCTGCCACAGATTTCTTGTTCTACTTTCTCTTCCTTTCCCCCACATTGCCAGTCAACTACTTTGGTGTTTCTGTCAATGACAAAAAGATTAAAGTAAACTTGAGTGCCTATTTTTCAAATTTACTTTGATTTGAGAGGAAAGTGCTCCCAGAAAGAGAAGTCTACCAGATTGATTAATTAGTGTTCTTAGTCATTAACTGATTGTTGGAAAAAGAGAAATTAAACTATAATAATGTGGTAATATCCCCTGCATTTAGACTGCTGTTGAAGAAACTCCTCAAGATTAAGAAAATAAGCATCAAATATAGGTAACACCCGCCCAAGAATAAGACTAGGATCAATTAAAAACCCAATAATATCACTATTTCCAATATAATCTAATTCTGTATTATCCAAGTGTCTAAAAACACCCAACATTATTGCTTTGTTAAGAATGTTAGCTAAACATCAGCAGTATATTAAATTCACATATGGTAAATTCAACATGGGGTATTGAGGAAAGTGCACAAAAAGTCTAATTAGGCATTTAAAAAGTTTTAGATGTGCTTTCATGATCAAACAATGCAGTATAAAACAAATATTTAACACTTAAAACACAGCTACTCCGATAAGCATAATTTGGAAACCTTTAATGAATTCACCTCAATTAGCCTTTCATTAAATAGCTCATTAAAAACTGATTTGAATATTGCTCCAGAAGAAATCCTCGTTCAGCTGTTAGGATTGGATAGGGAGTCAGTGGAGGTGAGGTTAAACACATGTTTTGGAACTGTCTGAAAGTCAGATTTGTTCCAGGCAAAAAGCCCTCAACCTCCTATGACATCAATATGAGATAAACTGAACACGTAGCACAAACCTTGGAAAACTTAGGGATTGGATAATTCTAATTCTGTTCAGAAGGAAAACAGACCAAGTAATGAACTAAACCATCTTGATATTGTGCCAGGTTCTTATCACCAACTCCATTCTCATCTGTACTTTCAGAAAAACTATAGGTAATTTTTTAAAAAAAAGTTTAATTTTAACTTGTCTTTTCAGTGGGAACATCACCTTATAAACATACACACAAATGCACAGGCAGGGAGACATTTAAAAGAGCAAATACATTCAAGGGTGCTTGAAAAATATGGCCTGACCCTGAATGTATTTATTTACAGAAGCAGAGCTGAGCAGCCATTGTGGCTTAGGGATATGGCAAAGCAGAGTTTAATGCAGAGGTATACATTTTTTTATATTAAACCAATTGATCAGATGAGTGGAAAAATTCCCCTAATTGCCTCCATGCTACTTCAGTTGATCTAACAAAAGATTTTATTCCTCCATGACCTTCACTTCAAATGCAGCTCAAGGCTTTACACTGTTTCAGGTCAAGTTAACTTGGAAACTTTGGAGAGCTTTAAGTGGAATAAAACCCAGACCCAGAGAGAGGAACACAAAAGAGTGGGGCCAGGCTGGAGGCAGCAAAGACACAAAGTCAAAACATACCTTTGTATGTGACTTTAATAAGTGCACAGCATGGAAGCACTTTCCTTTCTTTTTTCTCCCTTTTGCTTCACTGAGAAGGAAACTAATTCAGGGACAAGATTGTGTCGTGTCGGCTCGGCCTTGTGTTCAGAGGGATGTTTTGTTGCATTACCTGGAAGAGGTCACTGAGCAGTTGGACTTGAAATTGTCCAAATCTAAGCCACATTCTGTCATTCACGTCTGCTGGAAAGTGTGCAGAGCCTGCAAAACCCTTCTCCATGGCCAGGAAAGAGCTCGGGAGCAGCTTTTCCTTGGGATCTCCTGCGAGTGGCTTTGGGCAGGATTTACCTGCAGAAAGGTCAGGGCAGAGAGCTCCAAAGGAGGGCTGGCAGCAGCCCCAGCTCCTCGTGGGCACAGCAGCAGCATTAGCACAGAAATCCAGTGCAACGCCGCGGTAAACACCAATAATAACGTTGCAGGCATGAATAATTTAAATCCAATAACACAGGCACCTCACGAGCACATGCACACCTTATGAAGGCCTCCAAGCCTGCCCGGCCTAGGAGGGCAGCTCTGAGTCATTGTGCTTTGCTCCATCAATGATTCATACAGATGGATAGACATTAACAAGGCACTCCCATGGAAATGAGGGCTGATACTGCAGCAATCGATAGCTTCCAACAACGTGTGCATCTTGCTCTCTGTCTCTGAGCACAGCAGGGCCCTGGAGGCACCCAGACACTGCTGAGACAAATGCACCACAGGGGGTATCAAAGGCTGCTCAGCACCAGCACAGCACCCTGACTCAGAGAGCCCTTGGATCCCAGCAGGCTCCGGGAAGAGCTGGGGAGGTGCTGAGGCATTGCTCTTACAGCATTCCCTGGGAGGCTCCCCATCCCTGCAGACACTGCTCGGATTCACTGGGGGCTGGTTAGAGCAAAACAAACACTGAGCACTGTATTGGAGCAGGGAAATACAAATCCTCACTCGGGAAGAAGTGTTATTTCCAGCAGGTCACTGCTGCCCTGGCAGACTGACCCAGGGAACATTCCCAGGGAACATTCCCAGCACTCCAGCTCCATGTGTGAGCAGGACTGCCTCACATGGGGCTCTTCCCATTCCAGGCATTCCTGCCACTACATCCCATAAACACTGAGGCAACCATCCCTCAAGGAAGCAAATCCCTTCCCTCTCTCCCTGTCACGTCCAAGACTGGCACAAACATATCCCTGTGCTTCCAAAATTCCCCTTCCCTGCCCTTTCCTCCTCCCTGCCCGCTGCTCTCAGGGAACACCCCAGAGCAGGCACAAGGCAGCTGCACCTCACAGCAACTCAACCTCCACACCACAGTCACCTCGCAGATCTCAGAGCTTTTCCTGAAGAATTCATTACTTTAAAATATTCCAGATGTATTTGATGCTTTTCTCCTTTAAAAGGCATTCAGATAAAGGTGTCAATAAATTGCACTGGAAATAGGCAAGAAAGTGCATTGTTAATGTTAGAAAATTACCTGGATAGGCTTGACAGAATAAGATGTAAAGCTCAGAAGACAATTCCCAGTCCTTGCTCATGTGATGGAGCTCAGCCATTCAGACAGAGCCACCATTTCTTTACCTTCTGATCCCTTCACAAACCACTATAATTTCATCAACAATGAAACCCCTTATGAAGAGTCAGCCAAAGCACAGGCCAGCCCAGCTGATTGCAATGACTGCTGCTTTTCCCAGGAATAAAAACATCAGATAACAAGGAGCCCTTCTCTGAGTGCCCTTCAGGTGGAGGAGGCAGTGCCACAACTGAAGAACATCACTGCCTGCTGTAAGCATCTTCAAAACACTGTCCATGATTAATTACTCATTTTAATTCATATTTCATCCTCCTGGCAGATCTGAAGAGCTGTAATCAGCTGTGCTGATCACAAACTCCCATTCAGGGGCTTCTTAACACCCAGGCATAAATCCCACCCCTCAAACACCCTCTCACAATTAAAGGCTAGAGGGAGTGGGAAAGAAAAGAAAGTAGAAATCACAGCATGGAAATTACATAAAGACAAAAATGGAGAAGCAAAAGGATATTTTTGATTCTTCTCTGCCATGGAACAATACACAGAAATCTTATTTTCAACTTTAACAGTGAATGAGCAAGATGACAATCAAAATATCTTATAAACCAGAGAGAAGCAGAGATCAATAACCAGACACTACAAGAGAATCTATATTAACCTTAGGAACTGAGACAAAACCTCAATCTACAGCTCTTCAAACACAAATCTGCAGGGAAAAACAGGCAGAAAACACAGCAAGTTTCAATACCCTCAAATCCACCATATCTTTCCTTTTCATAACTCTGTACGATAATTACTGTTTTAAAGTACTGTACATTTTAAATCTGCAAATTAATTTTATTTTCCTACATCCTCTTTTCACCTAACCCACTCAATGGACACATCTGTGCTCTGTTTTCATTGAGCGACCATTTGATCCCACACTTTCCCTCCCAAATATCTTTTCCTATCAGAGTTTTGTCCATTTTGGATACTTTCGGTTTGCACTTTGGTGTTTTAAATCCTGAACAGAAATATTAGCTTTTGCAAGAGAAAATGGTTTGATAACTGCATTTCACAGCAATCTGTTTTGTGAATGAGCCCATGCCCAGAACAGAAGTTGGTGTGGTATTTTGGGATCTGATTTTTCCTGGAAGTGTTCAGGGACAGGCTGGATGGGGCTTGGAGGAACCTGGTCTTGTGGAAGGTGTGTCCCTGCCCATGGCAGGAGGTGAAATGATCTTTCAGGTCCTTTCCAACCCAAACTATTCTGTGACTGCAGCTGTAGGGTTGGAAAAAGCAGGTAGAAAAACCCAGGGAAATGGTTTTCAGAGCAGGCTGGAATTCAGGAGCTGCCACAAGACACTGCAGGGGCACAAACTCTGCTGCTCCTACTGCAATGTCCCCTTTGCTCCCCCATCTTGGGGTTGACACACAGGGAAAATCCCCCACTGATCCCATTTCCCTCATGTGGCTGCATTGCTGTGTTTCTGGATTGAAAAAGAACCTTTATGGCCTAATCAGTGCCAAGGCAGGCTGGCCTGGAACATCCCCATCTTTGCCAGGCAGCTCTGCCTCCCAGGAAGAGCCCACAAGGAGCTTTTCAGTAGGAGCTGTGCCCATCATTAAATGGGAGCACTTCAGGAGGAGAGGGACAGCTGGGCTGGGAACTCACCAGAGCTTACCAGTTCTGCTGCTCCTTCCCACAAAATACCACAGGAGCAGCTCCAGAGGTGACCTGGGTGACACAAAATTTAATTTGATGGAGAGAGGGGAACACACCCCAGTTGTGCTCCATGGGTGTAAATCTCCCATTAAGGGAATAAGTCATTCATAATCTGCCCATTATCCCCATTTTTCTCTGGAAAAGGAGAGCAGCCTCCCATTTATGACTGTTCAGGGCAGGATCGAAGAGGTCCAGGCTTCATTATTCCAATACTATTTTAAAAATGCCTTGAGAAATTTGCTATGTGCTTCTAGGAGAGAGGACTTCCTTTCCAAAAGGCAGATGAAAGTGAGCTGAACTCCTCCGAGCAGCGGTGAGGGATCAATGCACTCTCTCCTGCAATTTCTGCAGCCATTTCAGAGCTGAATCCAAATTGTGCCTCCACCAGCAGCAGCTCTGAGGTGATGCTGGAGGAGTGATTAACTTTCCATTGCCTTCTCATCTTTCATGTTATCAAATGTGCACATGCTGAAAATGCACAGTACTTCATTCCTACGTAACGCTGAAAATAAAGAGAATTATTCAAGCATTTTTTCCACTTATTAGTGGGAATGCTGAAGTCTCCTGCCAATATCTTCTTTTTTAAACATTCCACACAGGATTTTGTTCTAAATTTTGCTTTTAATCCTCATGAAATTCAGAACAAAGATGAAGAAGTATCCAATGATTATGATTCCTGGTGATAATCCAAACTAAATGGGAGCCATGCAACCTGAAGCACCAAGTTCTCTCCTGGTGTGTAATAGTGGCATTTCAGTGGCATGACTGGAGGTTTGTTACTTATATTTGAGCTCAAAATTTGGTCACACATTTTTTTCAAAACAGTGCAACTAAGCCTGTTTTTATGAAGCTTCTATACACGAGACAGTTGCCATTTTTTGAGGCAAAAGAAAAATCAATACAGTATGGAATGAATGAAGACTTGAGCATTCTCTTGTTGTTGAGGTTTTATACCTCACCTCTTTTCTACTTCTTTTGAAATTGCTCCCACTTGCATCATAATATTCTTCATGACACACAAAAAAATTATATTTTTTTCCTCCAAAGTTCTGTTTAGTAGTAAACACCTCCAAGAGTTCCTCAGTTTTGAAGAAAACAGTGCCTCACTGACACGTCTTAGTTAAAATATGTCATGATCAAAGATTAAGTCCTCACCATGAAAAAAGCAGTTCTTTGTAAGATGCTTAGGAGGATAAAACTTTTTGTGTGACAGATGTCACAATAAAACAAAGTAAAACTGTAAGATCCAGAAACGTGTAACAGTATTTTATTCTTCTAGTCACTGCTGATAAACGGGGGAGGAAAGGGAAATAACTTACACACATTTATCTTGACACATCTGTTTTGGTGCATACAACACTTAAAGCACTCAAAATTTAAAAAAAAAATAATCTTATCAGGCCTGTATCAAATGGATTTGTCAATGCTTAGTTGAGTTATATTACGAATTACTGCTTCAGATTAACATGTCTCTTGAGATTTACTTGTGTTCCTGCAAGCCTCAAGGAGGGAAATATTTTGTTCTCCCATCATTCAGCTGTGGCATAAACAGGGCTAATTCTGCCACACGTCACTGTCCCCAAACTCTGCTGCCAGCACCACCCTGAGAGCATTTTTTACATGAACACAGAGGGGCTGAAGCAAGGGGAGATGAGGCCACCATGCCCTGAGCACACCTTGAAGAGCTCTGGGATCCTTGCCACCACCCCAGTGCCACTTCTCCCTTTCTCCTGCCTCCAGCAGGGCTGGATGGGCAAAAGGTGGGACCTGTAGGTCAGACACCTTCTGCATTTCCAAAAGCTGGCCCAAGGATATTGAACTGAGCACATTTAAAGAGGGAAAGTCAAAGGGTGTCCAGCAGGTGGCCAGGGTGGCACGAAAGGGACATCAGGCAAACCCTGACAGCTTCAGCTCTTCAGCTCCAGTGTCATGACACACATGACAAAATTTATTCCCAATGCACAAAATTCTAGTCACTCAATTATTATCCAAGTCCATTAAGCTTTTAATACATGTGTGCCAACAAGGAAAAAATGCAATATTAACTTCCTAAAGTCTATATTTCAAACCTTCTTTTATATATCTTCTTTTTAGATTGGGGGAGGGGGGGGAATAGAGAAATAGCAACAAAAGCATAGAATTCCAGTGCAATACACTGACAACACTTGTGCCTTCTTTTTAAAGCCTAACTTCTCATTTGTCTGTCTTTCAGCTTTACAGAATAAATTATTAGAGTAGCTTTATATTATAATATCAAATTATGACAGTCTTCTCACCTCTCAGTTTCTATGCTGGAGCACTGGCCTTCCTCCTGTTTCACAGAAAGATCCAAGATGCTTTTTCATCAGACCAAACGTATCCTGAGCTTTCTCCTCTAATGGAAGTTACCCACCCTAAGAATATTCAATAGTTTTCACACCCTGACAACAAAAGGTTCTTACTGTGAATACAGAAAAAAAAAAAATTAAAATATTAAGGATTTTTCACCTTCATAGCATCAGTCCACACAGAAATGCCAAAGGCAGAAGAAATACATTACCTGATTTACACACACAGAGCACCATCTCCACAATGGAAGGGAAAAGCCCTCCTAAGCAGCCCTGCCATCCCTCACCCCAGCCCTAACCCCTGCCCCAGGCACTCCTGGAGCTAAGCCTTGCATGAAGGCTTTTTGCAGACAGCCACAGCCTCTTTAATGTTTGACTTGTTAAAATACAAACAACCTGGCACAGGTCTGCAGAGCTCCTGTGCTCGGCTCACAGCAAAGCAGGCATGCAAAGCAGCCTCTTTCCCTGGGAAAACCCAAGGAAGAGCTGCTCATTCTCAAGGATTCACTGCACTTTTTTGCCCTTTCCCTATGGCATGAGCAGAAACTGCATAACTGAACACCTCTTCACAGAAGGAATTCTTCCTTCAGAGACAGACAAAACACTTAAAGCAACTTACTGCCTGAAGGCACCCAGGACCACAGCAAGGGACAGTCTGACCCTGACCCTGGAAACCTAGCCCAGGATCCTATGGTTTTACACATTTTCACTATGGAATTGGAGGAATTTCCAGTCATGGCATATGTGTGCAATTTTATTTGCACGTTTGTGTTTCTGGTTGTAAACACAAGGTGACTTTCCCACCCACCGAGGGTCCCTTCCTTCTCCCTGCTCAGAGTGTGGCCAGGACTGCAGGATTTCTGGGAGAAGCAGGAGAAGGCAGGCAGTCTGTGGTCAGAGGAACTTGCCCAGCAGGGATTTCAGTGCCCCACTGGGGTTTGTCAGTGCACAAAGGGTCTGACATCCCCCAGCAGCACAGCCAGCTCGAGCTGCAGATCCACAGCACATCCACATCCCAGGGCAGCAGGACACTCTCACTGATTAATGCATTAATTACTCAGGAATCTCAGGGAAAAGCATGCAGAACCAAGGCTCAGACCTCACCCAATTTGCACTTTTTACAGCTATAAAAAACATCCTTCTAGGGACAGCTCTACCTGAAATTCTAGCATAATAAAATAGGTCTCCAGCAAGTGTTAAAGTCTGGATGTGTGCTTTGAAAACAGCACTCCTGAAAAGCAGGAGAGAGGTGTTGTTCATTTCCAATCCTGTTGGCTGCAGCCTTTTTTTTTTCCTCTCTCCATGATAAATTGATGTGTTTGTCTCTCATTCCTAGCCCTGTTCACATGAACAGTGAACTTGTCAGGAACAGGGAATGCATCATTGAAGAGCTGTTGTTTTCCTGTGAGACACCTAAAATCCTGTCAATCCACAGATGGGCAAACAGAGCCAAGCACTCCTCAGATCTGGGAATGAAAACACTACCCTCGATGTTGAGATTCAGAGCATCAATTACACCATGAGTATTAAAAATACCTCTAAATCATACCAAAAAATCTGGTGATCTTCTACTGAAACAGTTGAAATACAGTCTGTATTTCTCTATAGTTCAGGATAGAAAGCAAGATTTGCCTATTTACCTGGAGGACAAACCTATAAGAAGTCAGAATTTAACAAAAAGAATTATTCTGTTTCTGCTAAAATCCTTGAAAGCATGAATACACAAGGCTGCTTTCCTTTAAAAACCCCTCTGAACCCCTAAACCAAACCCCTTCTCAGTGCAGGAGTCACCTTTGAACATAAACCAAGTGTTTTCCATTTTTCATCAGCTGAACAGATTTTTTTTTTTCCACTTCTCACCCAGACCTTTCCTGTTCTCCAAATGCCTTGAAATGCAACTTTGGTCAACTTTTCCTTTCCAGTGATTTACACACATTTCATTTCCTGATGTGCTTTATTCCTGCTGCTCATCTGAGGCCAGGCAAGGCAGGTACACAATAGCTCCTCTCTTTTCAGATATTGCTGGTGATTAACTGAAGGATTAGATTTCTGCTTCTCTAACGATTTCATTTGAAAAATCTATTTGTATGTTCAGAGCCCCAAGCTTGGGGAATGGTTTTGCTTGCTGGGGAACAGATGTGAGGAGAGCACTGACAGCCCAATTACTTCATTAATATTAAAGGAGCTGTACAGAATGGCTGCATTCCTCAGGTGCAGCTAAACTGCATTTCTCACTGTGTTCTGTAGATCAGAAAATTGAAAATAAACAGCACTGGGGTCTTTTAGCTTCAGCCAAATGGAGAGGAGCCTCAGAGCCCCCAGGCTTTGCCACGCAGCTGCTCAGTGGATTTTCAGAAGCCTCTCCTGAGTTATTCTCATAAATTGGCCCAGGACAGTCTCCAGAATTGTTCCAACTCTGGGGATATTTCAAATGGCAAAGCAGAGCCCCCTGGGCCCAGGGCATTAGGGAAGTGTGTGGGATGGCATTCCCCAGTGCCAGCAGCACAGCAGGAATGTGTCCAGCAGAGCCTCTCTTCAGAAAATCATTTCCATTTCACCAGAGGAAAACTTCACAATGAAATTAAAGTCAAAAAACACTTCCTTATCCACTAACATGGTTTCCACATCCTACCTTTAACACCCCCAGTTTTCCAAACGAGGCCAAAGATTCCTTTCCACCCCTCCAATCCAGCTGTTCCACCTCCTCCTCTGTGCAATGAAAAGCACACGTGGAGCTCCCAGAAAATGTCACAGGAAAACCCAGTTCAGAGAAATTAAAGTTTCTAACATTTTCTGACATCCCCTGTAAGGAAAGGTAAGGGAGCTCCCTCAAATCTGGGACAACCTTATGTAAATCAGGATGTTTTCCTTGAAATCCAAACTTGTTGAGTTTACACTCACAGGCAGGACCACAATTCTGAGCTGAAATAGAATTGCCAGCATTCAGAATAGCTTCACCATTACTCTGAAAGTAACAACTACAAGAGTAATAGTAGAAGTAGTTTATTTTAATATCATTTTCACAATGCAACACAATTAATAAGCTAATTTTGAAACAGTGCACTCTTTCCTTACTGAGGAGACTTCCATTATGTCTGAGATAATCCTGTTTGCTCAGTTACTGAAGTTAGCTTTAAGTAATATAAAACAAGCAATTGACAGAAAAAACCCACACTTTTGTGCATGGAACATATGCCAAATTATTTATGGTATAAATAAATAAAAATCAGAATGTAATCTTGGTGAATTATACACCTTCCTAATTTACTCAACATGAAATGAAAAAGATGAATCAACATTTAATTAGCCCTGGATGCTTTTTCACAAAGCAGCTGATAAACATTCTCTCCTCCTTCCCTCCCACAAAAGCTCAAAGTGATTAAAACATATTTGGACACTTGGAGGTTTGATCAAAATCTCCCAAAAGGTTCTCTCTGTCTCCTTTACTTCCTGTACTTTATGTCCAGAACAACAACAAAAAATAAATTATTACCAGCTGAAGTAACAGAAGCTGACAGCCTTGCTGTGAGTTCTGAGAAAGTGTTGAGAACAATTCTTTCCTTAAGCATGTCCTCAACTATCTTCGGTTTGTCAAGTTTGTCAGATTTGTCCAAGTTTTTCTTTTTTCTAATAATAAATAATAGCAATTAACACAATATTTAATGAATAAACCTAGTCACAAAAACTCTCATTTGCAGCCATTAAATACATTAGCACTTCTTTTCTGCTCCCCCAGTCTAAAGAACACCAGTTCTCTCTCCTTTGGACCACTGACCTCTTATATCAAGGTCAGTTCTAAAGTTGTCTTATCCACATGCTGCAAAAATCAAACAAAGCCAAATATAACATCATTTTCCAGGAAAGAATCACAGCCAAATAACCCTCAGAGACAGGAGAAAATGCTCTGTCAGGTAATTTGGGATTTGAAAGGGAGTGTTGACATAATTCCTGTGATGGTGTTATCTCCAGGATTTTGAAATAGAACTTGATTGATACAGTAAAAGTTTTGTGTTGTGGTAGCAAAGCAGAAGGGCACCAGATCTCATCACCTACTTCACAGCCCCCAAATATTCCTGTTGCTGCTTCTTTTTCATTTACCATCTCTAATTGGTCATACAAGAAATAACCTAGAAAAATGCTTCAAAATACATTCTCTGGCAAGAAATAAAAAGTGAAGCCTCCCACCATGCTGGGTGGGAAAGGCTGTGTTTTGGAAATCTGTTCTGATCTCACATATTCAGAAAATCAGATTTTGAACTATGAGTGGTAGGAGGTCCTACATTAGGGGAAAAACACCTTCTCATTTGGAATGCACTCATTTAGTTGTACTTTAAGGTTGGAGCCAAACTTTGCTAATGATTTAAATCCTTGAGCACCTTTCAAATGTTGTGATTGAGGTGTGAGGCCACCATCGAGGAGTACTTAAAATAAAATACATCAGATGTGAGATTTAGTCTCACTCAATGTGAAAAATGGTGTGCAAACACACACCCTTGATGGGGGACAAAAATCCCATGAATGCAAGAAAATCTGAAAGGCACAAAGAGTTCTTTCTACTGACATAATAGAGCCTGCAAAGTTTCATATAACTTCAGCTTCACATTTTTGATAGAAGTTACTCTGATTGAAAGTGGCACAAAAAAGCTGCACAAAAAAATAAGCAGTGAAGAAATGTTCAGGGTGATTAGGGCATATAAGATAAAAGATTTGTTAAAGTTTTATTAATAAAATGCAAGCAAAAACCAAACCACACAAACCAAAAAAAAACCACCAAAACAACAAAAAAAAAATTATGACTAAAGGATAGGAGAAAAAACACAGCCCAAGAGGAAAACAGCAGCTTCTTCACTCACTTTGACTGCCAAAATTGTCATCTCAGTGTTGGAGGCAGACAGATCTCCAACTGCAACCAAACAGTGCATTACCTTACAGAAATTGCCAAGTAGAGCAAAGTGTCTTTCAGCCCAAATGAAGTCAGGAATGACAACCACACAGAGCAAAACTTTGCAGAGCAATGCAGGGATTGGATTTGGGAGCTGTGCTCAGCTTCCCAGATAGCTCTGGTGCAGAACACTATGCTTAGCATCCTTGTGATTCTAGGCCTTGAAATTACTTCCCTTGACGAGGATTTTTATTCTCTCTCTGCCAGTAAAGGTGATTCCTTTTGGTTCCTCTCCTCCCCTGGCAGTGGCTGTCTCTGCAGGGCTCTGTGACCATGCAGTTGTGCAGTTACAGCTGGGTGTGCAAGAGAAAATTACCCTAATTAGGAAAACAGATTAATTACCTGTCTAACCATGTTTGTTTGCAAGAAAGACTTAGAAAAGGACTGGGTTGGAAGGACCTTAAATCCCATCCAGTGCCACCCCAGCCCTGGCAGGGACACCTTGCACTGTCCCAGGCTGCTCCAAGCCCCAATGGCCAAGCTGGCCTTGGACACTGCCAGGGATAATCACGCATTTTAACACACGCTGGCAAGATGTTTCCAGTTTTCCAACAAGAAATCATTATTTAGAGATGGCAAAAAAAACCTAAGCAACTTGATGTTCCTCTAAGGCGAAGAAGAGGAAAACCTGACAGGTTTGGGCTTTGTTTCTCTTTATTGTTCTTTAGCAAATCAACCCCACAAAGACATTCTTCCAGGAGTCCTGAAGCAGAGCTCCTCTAATTTCTTTGACTGCTTCTCTGTAGTCTATTAATATGACCCAGAAGTTCCAGCAGGAAATAATTCTTAACAGCCTTTTCCTGATGAGAGTGATAATTGAACAGAACTGGAACTTCCCACTTTCTGCCATTTCTTCCCAAAATGCCTGGCTGCTTACATTGCCAGACACCCTGAGTTGTGTAGAGTGCTTGCAAGGCCATTTAAGACTTAAATACAAAGGGGATCTTTGCTACTATGGAGGAAAAAAAAAAAAAAAGTAAAAAATAAAAGAGAAGGAAACAGTACATCAAAATCAAAATCCACCTTTCAGTCCAGGCATTTTCTGCACACAGAAAGCCTGAGAAGCCCTAGAAAGATCACACACATCCCAACACAGAAAAATATGACTCTGTGTCTCTTCAAAAGCACATGATCTTTTTTTTTTCTTTGTAGCAGTTTATGTTCTTGACCAGGACAAATGTTTTTGAAAGCTGGCAAGTCATGTTTGATAAGCTTTCAGATGCTCAGTGAGTGCCACTGCTTAAGCAATAGCAGAAGAAAGAATGGTGATCTTAAAAAAGGCACTGAATTAACAAAGGTTGATGGAGAAATGTTACAGTGGAAGATGAAAATGCAGGAAATGATACATATAAATTATTTAGGTAAATGAACAGTTACTAAAAAGACACAAAGTGTAGATTAATTCTAAAAATGTTTCTATTCTTTTGGAAATTTTATTTTTAGGCTGCAAGATTTCAAAGATTTCAAAGACAAAGACAACTACTTGCTGCCAATACAAGACTGAGTGAGCAGCACAAAAATTGCATGACTACCCAAAATACAAATTTTGAACTTGGTAGAGAAAACTTCTCTAGTTGTTTCACATTCCTTGGTCTCTAATTTTTGGGTGTTTCCTACCCCTGTGTGTTGATGTATGAGAGCATGTGTGAGCATATATAAATATAAATATATAAATTCATTGACTCAATGGCTAAATTCTTACCACCTGTACACTCTGGGCAGAGTCTTCATTAAATAATGCTGACCTGTATCTTCCAAGTTCACCAACACACACCTTCAGTAAAGATGAAACCATTTCTGACAAGGCCAAAGAGAAAAGCTGTGCAAGTCTGTCTGGTGCCATTATTTTAGGAAGAATGGAGCAAAAATCCTGTGGAGCCACTGCAGAGAACTCAGCAACTCCAAGTGAGTTCCACTGTGACTCAGGCTCTGCCAAAATTTGCTCTGAGTGCTGCAATCCCAATGAAAGGACAGCACACTTTGACAAGGGCTGCTGTAGGAACTGTCCCATCTGATTTGTGCTCTGTATTTACAATTTGTGCAAAAGGCTCTTTACTATGAACACGTGCTTGGAGAAATGCCCAAATCATCCAGAGCCAGTGTTCTGCTGGTGCAAATCTGGGTAACTGCATGAATCTCTGTTTGAACACATTACAACACATTTGTGTTTCCCAGGTGTTTCAACCCAAAAAGAACAAACCCCAAAGGCTGTGGGTGACTTGTTCCTTCCCAGGGAGAGGAAGAACCTGCATTATCTGGCTGGACAAGGGGTGAGAGCCTTCTCCACGAGAGAGGCTCTTTGTTTGGTGATGATGAAGGCATGAAAGGACACAGAACTGGGATATGGATCACCAGCAGGGATTTGGGATGTGTTTTCAATCAGTAAGAAAGTTGTTCACACTTTTAGCACCACAGTGTAAAGCAGGGCTGGTTTTCAAAAGCTCTTTTCAGAGCTAGAACAGCCCCTGGGACTGGCTGGGTTCTTACAAACAATTGATTTACAGAACAATTTAATCCAGCAGAACCAGGCTCACAGTCTGGTGGCAGATTTGCATGTTATAGAGTTACAGAAATAAGCAGGAGTTTCAGCAGAAATCCTGCCAAGTTTCCTTTAGCCCTACAGTAATTTCACAAATTTA
Source organism: Lichenostomus cassidix (assembly GCF_008360975.1). Lineage (NCBI taxonomy): Eukaryota > Metazoa > Chordata > Aves > Passeriformes > Meliphagidae > Lichenostomus > Lichenostomus cassidix. The sequence goes on from NC_139492.1 coordinate 18,185,200, forward strand.
TCACAAAAAGTGATAAAAATTTGTGCAACAAATGGGGGGCACTTTAAATATTAATGTTTCTTTAAAAATGACTTTGATAATGTGGACTGCTAATTAATTACTTCAAGATTCAAATTATCAATCTCCACCTGGACATCACCTGCTCATTTCTTCTCCTCCGTTTAAAAATAAAGTCCATTCATAATTGCAGCATGGAAGTTGCAATGAAAGAAAACACTGGCAAAAAAATTATTCTGGAACAATTTTTCAGCAAGCTTTTAAATTTTGCTTTAAAAATTTTTAATGCAAAATTTAAAAGGTTTTCTGGTGGGTTGAAGAGACACACCTTCAGTCAGACAACATCCCACAAGGCTCTCAGTTCTACAATGCCAGCTTTGACTTCGGGAGTTTTCCAAGTTATTGATGGGAAGCTCAGCTCTGCAGAGGAGCCCATGTGAAGGACAAAGCAGCTGTGAGGTACCTGTGCTCTGCAGCCTCCAGTGGGGCAGGGACAGGATAAATGCCTGGATAAACAGGATAAATAGAGGTGAAGGATCCTAGGCTGACAAGGGAGCAGGGAAAAGGCAGAGCCCTTGTCCCCACTCAGCATCCTCCTGCTCCTGAGCAGGAGGTGTTAAGCTGTTCCTTGACTGGGAACAGCAGTGAGTCCAGGGGCACAGGAAAAGTGTGAAAATCTCACTTGATCAGCAGCCTCTGCTCTGCTGCCTGCTGCAGGAGAGCCTGGCTGGCAGCTCTGGAAGGTGTTTGCCACATTTGTGTGACACCAGCAAACAGGACAGGGTGTTGGGGACACTTTGTCCCTACCTGTGAGGTTCCTGACTGGCTGACTGCAAAAGAGTTCTGCTTCTGGCAGAGGCAAAAGCATCTCCACACCCACAAAGCACGAGGGACTTGTCCCAGGATGGAAGCCACAGAACCATTATCCCAGTCTCTGATTACATTAACAACCTCCAAGTTGGCTTTGCTCTGAGGAGCACAACTCTCCTTCACTGCCTGCAGTCAGAAAGCTCTTTGGATCTGCAGGAAGGGATTACAAAGTGAGACAAGCAGGTTTCTGTCTGCCTCAGCTGTGAAGTTCCCAACCAGGCTGCTGGGTTGGAACTCTTTCTGGGCTCCTCTCTCCTCCCAGCCCCGTGGCAGCTTTGGGGACTCTGTTCATCCCAGCACATGGCAGATGGCAAAAGCACTTTTCCTGCAGTACCTCCTCGTGTCCTCCCTGAGCTGAGCCTGAGCTCAGAAATACCAAACAAAGGACGAGTCCTGCTGCTGATTAAATATCTGGAGTTTAACTAGTAGGAAGTTTGCACATCTGTTTCTTTGTCTCCATTTCTGCTGCTTGTACTCTCGTGGAGATTATGCTCTGTGTGAGTCACGTTGTAACTTCTAATATTAACAGCCCGATTTCCCACAGTTGCTGGGGGTTTTTTTCCCTCTAGAGGCATGAATTACAAAAGATTTCTCCTTCCCTTCACTTTTGAAAGCAATTAAAAACAAACTATTTAACAAATCTCTAACTGCCAAGAAGTGTTCAAATTAGATCTTTTCCTTTCATAGCCTTCTTACTTTTGATTTGGAACAGAACCAATTGGCTTTGGGATCTCTCCTCAAAAAGATACTTCTGCTAACATTTCAGTCTATTGAAAACACTAAAACAAGAAAACTTTTCATATTTTACAGTATGGTTTTGAAAAGCTGGAAGAATTTCTTAAAACGTACATTTACACCAGGTATTGTTTGGATTTAATCCCAATGTCATGTTTCTAGATTCTAAAAGATAGATGAAGGTTTGGTAATATCATTCTTCCCTCATTATTCAAATAAATGTTGATGCAGAGCAGAGGCAGCAAAGAAAAGAGAAAGGAAGGGAAAAAAATAATCCCTCACTCCCTGTTTCTTAATAGTCTGGATAAGATGGATTTGTATATTTTGGCTTTCAGTAGCAGAATTGCTGTAGAAATGTAAGTTTGGGCAGAAAGATCCAACAACTGGCTCCCCTACCCCCAGCACTTAATTCTGATTATTGCCAGACAGAGCTGACTCCTTGCAAGCAGCATTTGAGAATGGTGCCATTGTCCAGGGCAGAGGGGCTCCTGCTCCAGTGGAAACTCTTATCTCCCAACAGCTGCTCCTAGTTAACTGCAGCCCCTTGGAGCCTTTCAAGTCTGCTCCTTGTTTAGTCTTGGAGGGATGGGAATGGCTTCGGGGGAGATTAACCTGTTGAGGGCTGTTAGGACAGCACTGAGCCATGGAATCCAGAGCTGAACAGGCTTCACCTTCACCACAGCTCCCAAACCTTGGGAACAACACTGCTTGTGTTCTTTGCCTTGCTCAGCACTTGGAGCTAATGAACGGTTCAAGTTTCAAGAGCTAAGTCAGCAGATGCCTATCCAAAACCATTCAGACAGCCCTCAGAAAAACCCACAGATCATGTAGAGATTTTGATACTAAAACATGAGAACTGGAGAAAGAAAAATAAAAAGGGAGTTCTTTTGGGTCATTTTCTTTTCTCTGCCAGTAAAATAAAAGGCTGCCTTCTCAGGTTTTCATTCCTTTTGAATTCAAGCTATTCCTTGCAGACAAATACCAATAGCTGCTCAGGATTCTTGCAGAAAAGCAGATTTTTTGCCAGCAGTACTTCTCTCCTGTTGATCCTTACAAACCTCAACATGGAATGATATCACTGCTTGAGTGAGCTGAACGGTGGGAACACCCAGGAGGAGGCAGGAAGGTGCTGCTGCTGCTGGACACACCAGAGGGAAGCAGGAAGGGAGCAATGCTCACACACACTGCTGCCTCAGCAAGGAAACTGGAGCTGAGCTGTCAGCATGGACACCACTGCCATCAACCAGTGCTTTTCAGCAGGGCTGAGCACAGTGAAGGCACTGGGGGTTTCAGTGACCCCAGTTCAAGGTTAGAACACTCACTAGTCCTTCTCTCACATTAGTGTAAGCTGCCCTGTGAAATATTCAGCATGACTGACATCCCCATGGACACATTCAGGAGGAGAGCAACACTTGAGAACTCTTTTTCCAGCTTAACCTCTACAGCTCTATCCAGATGGGAAGGAGCAAGAGGTTTAGTGGGATTCAGTTGTTCTTCTGCCATCTCTTTCCATATTCATAAGTGAAGCTTCTCAAATGGTGTGTTGTTACCAAGGATTTTACATGTGGCCAACATCCCTGAAAGTTTAGGCACACTTTGTTACTGTAATAACTTACAAACTGTTTTGAGCAAACAGTTGAAAACAAACAGCAAGTTACATTTGCTATGTTTGCAGACTCTGCCTGTGACAAATAGGGAAAGCTGGTTGAGTCTAGCAGGATTTTTTCAATTCTCAAATTGTAGCATTCCCTTGATTTTGAACATTCTTCAGTACTCACTCCCATCCTCTCCACTACAGCTGGCAGGCAAAGTGGCACAGATTTTTTTATTAGATTTGGCCAAGTTATTAGGTATTGCTCTCTTTTGCTCCCTCTCTAGCAGAGCACTGTAACACAGTTAGCCTGGCTTACCAGCCAATGCTGCCTTTGCTTTTAGGTTCAAAATTGACCTTAAGCTATTTTGCGTTGCTTGTTCTCCCTGAGAATTAATTGATGGGTCAGGGAATTGCCCTGAACACCTCCAAGTCTCTCCTTATCCTTTAGAAGCTCCCTTTTGCAGCCTGGGATCTGCCAAGAATAAAATTCTGGGGTGCTGAGATTCTTTTGAAGCTGCTGAGCCATTTTAAGCTCGACTCCCAGATTTTAAATTCACTTTTTTTACTGCTTACACAATTTAAAAATGGGAGTTCTCTAAGAGTTAAAAAAAAATCCCCAACACAGCACCAAGTAACACAGACATTTGCACATTTGGGTGCACCTCTAGGCAGAAAGAGGTTTTTCCTGGGAGTTAATGAAATGCCCCAAACCTGGCCTCAGGTGTCCAGGGTGGGTCATCATTAAAGCAGAACTTTGCATCCTCTAAAGGAATTGCATCCTCTAAAAGAATTACCTTAAAATAGAGCAAAACTGAAGGCAGTGATGTCTGATCCAAGAACCAACACCAGCTCCCACCCAGCTGAGTCTGGGGAACACCACAAGCCAAGATCCCACCAGAAGATGGACTTTCAAGGCTATGGGTAAAAAACATGACAGATTTAATTAGAGGGATGAGTTTTTTCTAAGTGCAGCAGGAAAGATTTGAAGAATTGGCCTTCAGCATGACAAAGAGCTGAAATACATCACAAACCCAGAGCACCAGCAAATGAATTGTTCCCAGACATTTCCTTCCAAAAGATAATGCTAAGGCTGCAGGACAGAGGTTTTCTTTGGTTTTCCTTGGAGCAGCTAGACTGATGTCAGGCTGCCCAGATGGCAGCTCAACCACCAATTTATTTTCCACAGGGTTTCATGCCCCAAGGAGACATACAATCAATTAATTGGAGGCCTGGATGTCCTGTGAGATCAGTGCAAAGGTATCTGCTGACTTCACTGAGTTTCCCAGCAGGGCCTTCACTTCCTCTGCTGTTCCATAGTGACTGTTGTCTACAAGGCAGGACATATTTTGAATTTATAAATGCAGCTCTTCTCAATGCTACATGATTTTACAACATTTACATTGGGGGAAAAAACCCCAATGCACTACATAAATCACTGCACCACTCCCACAGAAGAACAAGATGGGTGTCACAGCATATTCCCCTTACCGTGATGTTCCAGCAGTGAACATTTCGTTTCAAACACAGCCTTTGTTCTTAGGAAACATTTGGCATTGTGGTTAATGAAATTAGGCTTTTTTCCCTGTCAATATAGCCAATGAGCATGGCTTGGTTATCTCATGTGCACAGATTGGTCCAACCCTGTTCTCCAACCTTTGTGGAAGGGAAAATTGGAAGAAAGGTGGTGGATTCAGAGGAACCTAGTGACACAGCTGTCTGTTCCACACCATCCTCCAGGGACTACTCCCATGACATTCCTGGCCACCTTTCCACCTCTGCTGTTGTCCTGTGGATGCACCCCAAGAACCTCCACATCCTCCCAAAATTGAGGGGCTCAGAGCTGCACCAGTGCTCGAGCTGAGGCCACACTATTGGGGAGAATTAGCCTTCCAAAATAGAAAGTGTTCTTTAAGTTGCAATTCAGTATTATTACAGCAGGTATTTCCATGGTTATTTCCATCACTTCTCTCATTTATCTCATTCTCCCCCCCTGTGACAGAGCTGCATATTCTATTCCAAAGAGTGGGAAAGATCAAGAGAGGCTGAAAAATTCTAAAAGCTTTGGTTTGTGTGTGACTTCTGTACAAGAATTTTAGCTAGATTTGTCTGAATCTTAATCTCTGGAATGATTATTGAACTCTTCAGACTATTCTTATCCTTGTATAGCTACCTCTACTCATGGATTACCTCAAAAATTTGTTAATTGAAATCTTTCATGCTACTCAGACAAAAATTGCTGTAACCAGGGAAATATTTTGAGTGTTCCCAACATCTGGCTGATCCCAGCTGTGCCCAACCCCTGCCTGCCCTGCCCAAACCCAGCCTGAGCCTGGCTGGGCTCCCTTTCCAACAACTCCCACAAACAACGAGCATTTTCTCCCTTCAGCCCCCAAACTGCCACTGAATTCATTGAAATGACTGTGTGCAATGTAAGCCGGCTGATAATAGGTTACTTACAGAAATATGATTTTTGCTTTCAGGATCTCTTTCCATTATGCTAATTCCAAACCTAAGGTCCATGACCATTATTAGCCCACAATTTTATTGCTGTAATGCTGTGCAGCAGGGCGTTAAAGACTGCCAGCTAATGCTGAGAGTGTGGGCAAGTTACAAAACTGAAAAAGCACTTTTAATAATGCTCTAATGATCAAAATTCTGCTCAGGACTGTAGAATATAAGCAGTCACTACAGCAGCATCAAGCCATTCAGCAAAGCTTTAGTTTTTTCCATCTCTCTACCCCTGTGTTGGTTTGGGGTTTTCATTTTGATGGTTTTTTCATTTGTTTTTGTTTTGCTTGGGGTTTTATTTCTGTTTGTTTTAAATGATTCTTTATTTCTAAGAATTGTAAAAAATTCTAAACTTATTTCTAAGCTTGCATTATTTAAAGAAACTTAGTTGTACTCTGGGCCTTTAAATAAGTAACAATCAAATTGCTAAAAAAAGGCTTTGAGATAACATCCCTACAAAAATAAATTCTCCAGTTTTAAATTCCCTCCAACAGAAACTTAGTCCATATTTTCCTAAAATAAATCATTTGCTTAAGCTTCCCTTTCTATATCAGGCAGTGACATAAGAGCATTCTGCAAATGTAAGGTTTGTCTCTTATCCAGGGCTTCTTTCAGGATTAGAGGTCTAAATTAGCAGCTACAATATCTGAGTTGCAGTTGCTCAATTCCACTGGTATGAGAGTCACTGATCTAGAGTGAAAACACCCACTGGGGAAGCAGCTTCAGTGGAGGAATGTCCACTAATGCTTCCATCTTCATGGAATCTCAAAAACTGGGACAGGCAGGGGATGTCAGCAAAGTGTCTCCTCACACAAAGTGTCTGTTTTCCTCCACAGACACAGATTTGTGTAATCTTGACAAATGTGGAAATAGCCTAATGAATTGTGGTCTGTTATCCTGGGACTGAACTGCTCAGAAGTGGTAAAATATCAATTAAGGTTTTCAGGGCTGATGGTGTGTGCTGGCCCTTTGTTCCCCTCTGCTGGCCTCAGGCAATCCGAAGGCAAGAACAATTTCCCAAGTTAGGAAGAGGGATGGAACACATTAATAATAAGGTCAAGAGTAGAAAGATTGGAATAGAAAGAAAAATATTGCTTAGAGAGCTTGCAAAAAAACCACCAAAAAACTGCATCAAATATCACCATTATCTGTTGACCATGGCTCTGTGAAATTTGGGGTGTTGAATTCCTATTTGTGGCATGGGACAGTGAATTACAAAGGGGAAAATTACCACATTATAATTTTCTTAAAAGGCATCAAGGGAGGGGATTATTTGGATCAGTCTGTGGCATCTCAAGAATTTATCTTGCATACAGAAGTATATTAAAATAGAGTGGCACCAGCTGTATCCTGATGCAAGATGAGGTGAGAAATTATCAAAAAAGAGGAAAAAAGTCAACTTCACTTCCAGTTTGACCAAAGGGTCTCCTAAACTAAATGAATAGAGGAAGGTATGAAGCCCTTGGATAAGTTCAGGTTTCAGAATAAGTATTTTTGATGGTTTAGGGAGCTGAACCTTTGGCAACTGTTGATCAGGGTGTCCCATCACTCAGCCATGAGGTCTCATCCTGACCCAGAGCAGGATCTGCAGCAGAAATGCAGGAGAAATCACATCCCTGAGCCTCATCCTCTCCAGGCAGAGTGAATCCTGCTGCTGCTCTCTCCAGGCTGAGGAAGCACTAACCCAAAGGGATAAAAAGCCCCAATAAAGCATTTTCCAGAACAGTCATGTAGGGAATGTCCAGGCTCTCCAGCACTGAGCTGGATTTTGAACCCTGAAAAAATTCCAGAACCCAAGTTTATAGACAACTCTCTGCAACTGCAGCAAAGGCCATATCCCCCCTCTGTACACCACTCATTCCTGCTGGAGAAGAACATTCCATTGCCATCCCAGGCCCAGGAATGGGTGATAAAGAGCATTACAGCCAAATCCATCTCTCCTGAAACCTACGGGCTTTTCTTTGACACAATTCTACTTTACTCTGATTTTGACAGAGTAAATGGATGTTTCCATTTCTTGAAAAAAATCAATGTACAAGTATGTCTTGGCCTGGCCTCTGCAGCCTTTCAGGGGTGTTTTCCTATTACACCTGGGGACATCAGCACTTATAGGCAGGGCTTGCAAACACTCATTTTCCCTGCTGTAATATCATGATCTCTAATAAGGACTCATCCAGAAATTAATCTGCTAAACTTCTAATCAAGGTAAATCTCATGCAAGGAAATCCCAGAGGACACATAAACTATCCAGACTACTAAAAACTGATTTTGCTTGGGCTCCCTTCCTAATTGCTGAGGTGTTCATACAATAAACCCTTCCTTGCTAATAACACTGCAAACCAATTATGAAGACAGCCACTCTAGTTGTTTCTGCCTAGTATTTTACAAGTTTGTGGTTTGGGTGTTTTTACCACCCCACAAATTTACAGTTGTCCTTGGGAAGATAAAAAAACCAGAACGAGTAGCCAAGACTGTTGGTTTTGGTTGAGAAAATAAAACCCAATAAATTCTAAATACATCATTAAAGGGAGCTGTGAGGAGACAGGAGAGAAGGGGAAGCATTAGGTTGGAAACAGATTTGAGATGAAAGAACAGGATTTCCACACAAGTGTGCGACACCTATCATGGCCCTGCACTGCCTGAGGGACCCAGGGGGGTTTTACAGGGCTTTAAACATTTACTTCCTTATAATAAATTTACTGTTTACAGACACAGTCTGACAGGTTCCTGACAGCAATCTTTCAGATTATTTAGACAGTCAATAGCAATCTAACTTGCCAATACATATTTTTAATCCTCCCTATCCATTCTTCCAGAAATAACAATCTGCAGGTTTTGCTTACACAAAGTTTTTCTCCTGAAAACTCTGGAAGCTCTCAACTAATTAGCATTGATGTAAGGCTGTCTTGTTTCTGTAAATGATTTACAAGATGTGCTCTGATTGTTCTCCAGTACCTGATGTATTCCTTTCTACTCAACCACATTTAATGCATTTAAATAAAGACACAGAATTATCTCCCCAGGAATGTGACTCAGCCAACAATGTCACGCACTGCAACGCTGAAATTCTTGCTCCATTCTGCTTTGGTTAATTATATTTTTTTCCCCCTAATGGATGCATTTTTGAGACTAATGAACAGAAGAGATACATTTTTCCTAGGGGGTGACAGCAATCCTCCTTAGGTGTTAAGCTGACATCTATAAAACCAGTTAGCAACAACAGGACTATGAAAACTTTATAGGATTTTCAAATGGTTTTGTGTTGTAGCTGCCTGTTTAAAAGATTCCCCACTTCAGGTAACTCTAGGCAGCCTTTTGAGGACAGCTAGTTTTTCTCATTGTCACAAATACACAAATCTGGCACAAACACACAACTTCCTGGCCAGCACATGTAGCAAAAGACACTTTGGCACATGTGACCCTTTGAAACAAGGAAGAGTTTAAAAAAATCATCCTAAAAGCAGATTCTGGTGATGGTGGCCAGATGTAAAATGGCATCCTGATGCTGAAGGATCACTTCTGTCAGGATTAGGCAGAAAATCCCCTTCAAAATTTAAAATAATTTTATATAGATAAGGGAAACAGGAAGGAACTTGTGGAGGCAAACTCTCTTCTACCATCATAAAGGAATTGTCCATGGTTTGGGGTGTTTGTGCTCAAATGCTGGATCCAGCAGCAATGCTGGGAACCTGGGAACTGAAGTTTCCTGAGGGCAGGATTTGGTTACAAAACCTTGGTTTGGACAACTGCTCTAACCACCATTGTTGTTACAGGGGGTAAAATGCAGAGGGAAATAAGGAGTAACCAAGTTCCTGGACTAAAAGTGGCCGAATGGAATTTTAAAATTTCAGGCCAGCAGAATGTATGGTTTTAAACCTGGTTTAACACATTCTAGAATCGTGATCATTAAAGTTACAATTTGGTCCACATTGCCAGGGATAACAGTGCTTTATATCCTAGGCCTGTGTTCCCAAAATCCCAAGCTAATCCTCATACCATGCCTTGATCCTGTTTTATCAGCAAGAAGCATGCTTCAGAATTAAATGTATTTGCCAAATCTGAATCTGTCATCACCAGCAGGTCATCCGTCTGTCACAAAAAAACCCCATAAATCTTACAGGGAATATTTCTAGAGCATATATTTCTTGATACAAAAATGATCTAATTTTAAAAAAATACATTTAGGCTGGAGCCTCCAGTACTAGATCAGTTCCACCTTACATTCAGTAATTGCTGGTTTACAGGTACAGCTCATGGTGGGGACAAAACCTATGTTTATTTATTTTTTGAAATGTGTTTTTAACACATTGCATTGATCAAGGCATCTCCCATCCTGAGCCAGAAGCCTTAGACTATAACAAAAGTGCATATTTACATCCTGGTGGTGCCCAGTCACTGCACACAGAGCAGCAAACTACCAACTCTCAGATCCCCAGGAACCAGAAGTGGTGCATTTTATAGGCAAAGCTCTCAGCAGAAATCAGGGAACAAGAGAAACCTCAAATCCCAGAGCAGAGCATGGCACGAGCAGAAAGCAGCACATCCATAGCCACACTCCAGAAATACTACAACCTCCTAGCAGGAGGCTGAGCAGAAGCAAATTTTTCTGTTTCTTCTGCAGCCAGGACAGAGTGGAGCAGCCAAAGCTCAGCTCTGCAGCAAGAACAGTGAGGCAACAAAGATCAGCTCCAGGGGCCCCAAAATGGACACCCCAGGACCCCAAAGTGTCACCACTGAGAACACCAATTATCAATAAAATACCACACATGTGCCTCTCCCTGCACTGAAGCTGGAAATGAAGAATTGCAAATTCATAGCCACAGCCTCAGATACATATTTATGAAGGACAGCAAAGAAAATAATACATCATCAGTTTTCAAGAGGTTTTATACCAACTCTTTATGGCATTAACCTCTGGTAATTTATAACAAGCTGTCATATCATTAACACAATAAGTCAATAATTGCTGTCACTACATTTCCAAGCCTGTGCTCACAGTGTTCCCCGACTTCAGCAAGAGACGATTAATGAAGCTTTTGCACAGGCTCTGATACTTCTATTTATCTTTCAGCAAACACTAAGTTCAGTTGATCACAGCACATGTTAAATTGACTTTCTTTTGCATCAGTTGCCAAGAGAACCAGGGTGGCCACACCTGGAAAGTTATTTCATTTCATAGTAGAAGGGAAAAGGAGAATAAGAATCAAATGCTTGCCAAGGTCTTTTTAAACTCACATTTTCTCCATATAACTGTTTTCTGTCAAAACAAACCTTCATTCAAAAATGAAACCAGCTCTCTTCACTGGAGAAATAACCTTCACTATGCAAATCAATTCACTTTCCCAACCTTGCAAACAAATGCTTCCAGAAACAACAAAAATAGCGAGAATCTTATTAGCAGCTCTCCTGCTCCTTGCACCCAAAGCTCCCAATAGCTGCAACAGAAGCACCAGGAACAGAGCAGAGCCAATGCTGAGCACTTTAGAAAGCCAAAGTGCAATCAGTGTTATAGCTCAAATCATTCAATGCTTACTTGAATTATCAGAAAAGTCAAGTGAGTCAAAGCTTCTCATCACCTCAGCGTCCCAGCAGAAAGGAAAAATCAGATAATTTGCAAAATAAAAAAAAATAAATAAAAAAAAAGCTTTCCTTCAAGTGCTGAATTTTTAAGTCAGTTGAGAGACAGATCTGTTTTTCATAAAGTTGTGATTATTTTTTGTATTTTGGGGGATATTTTATGTTGATTTGAAATTCCCTGCTTTGCTGCTCCAATGGAGAAATGCACTATTCTCAAATTCAAATTCTCACATTAAAATAGCAGCATTGCCATGAACCAAGTGATGTCTGTGCTTTAAGCAGAGCAGCCCTCCAGAATGAGCACTTGTAGATGAGTTTACACCACGGAGAAAATTCAGAATCCTTCATTGTGCTTTGCTGCAAAGAGCTCCAATGCAGAATGAAGAGTCAAATCCATCACTGCCATGAACTGCACTGCCAAGGTGGGGAGCAAGCAAGGCAGGAAAGCCCAAGGTTGAACACTGCCATAATCACTGGCAGGCCAGGATTTTCTGCAACAGGAAATGTCAGCTCAAGAAAATCCAGAGTTACAATAATGTCTCATTAGTAGGTTCCTTCTTTACTGGGACATTTAGCATTTTAAAATAATTTGTAGGAGCAGCAATCAGATTTAACACTCTGACGTTCAAATACCAACAGGAAGCAAATTCAGGTTTAAAAGGGAAAGATGATTTTTATTGTGCAGGTTTAAATGCAGATCTTTGAAGGAAAAGAACATCATCTACATGCACATTTTTTGCCCTTTCTTGATTGTTCTCTCATTGGAGAATTTCTACAAAGTCTTTATTCCAACTTGTATGAAACACTTATTTTACTAAAACAAAAACCAAACCCCCCACCTCAGAAGCAGGGGTTCAAAATTCCTGCCTTGAGCCCAAATTTTATTTCTCTATTTGGAGACCACATTCATGTGCACACATATGCATTACAGAAGATCCTTTTCTAAGGCATGAAATAAAGTACCTTAGCTATTAAATGATTTCTTTGACAGATTTTAGAAATACACCACATTTGCAGCCTGTAAATGTTATTAGACCATTCAAAATATGACATCTCTGCAGACACACATTAATGAAATACTCCAGAGACTAAAATTCGTATTAGATTGGTCCCCTCAAAGAAAATCCTACACTAAATACAGACCAAACACTGTCTCACACAGAAGGAAAATAAAAAAACAATGCTTAAGTGGAAAGCATTTTATCCATTTGTTTTTAAACCCATTTTCTAAACATTAGTATTTGTATCAGAAATGTTTTACAACTCAGTTTGAAGAAAACCTGCATTTATTGTTTATTCAAAGATAGTTTTCAAACACTTTTGGTCATCCTTGTAGGGCCTCAGGTCAGTCCTACCAGGAGTGTGTCTGATGGTGCTAAAATGCCCTGGAAGGACGACAGGCACTGCAGGGTTTAAATCCAGCACTGACATTTGGCTGAGCCCCTGGACAGCAAACAAAGTGAATTTCCAGGGCAGGAACTCTGCATCCTTTCTCACCTGCTGAGCACTGCAGCAAATCCTTCCCTCCCCAGGGCTGAGATCCCAGAGCAGAGCAGGAAAGGGAAACAAACACCAACTGGCTCAGCTCCACCCTGGTGGAGGATCCCCAAGAACCTCCATTTCCAAACAGAAATCAGAGCTCAGGCTGAGCTTTGAGGCTCAGGCTTTGGCCAGCAGGGAGCCAGGAGTTATTTCTCACCACACAGGAGGGAGTGAGAGGCCAAAACCCAACCCAGGCAGAGCCCAGCCTGGTGTGCTGTGAGTTACTGAGAGCTCTGGGAGCCCAAACTCCCCAGGCAGGGCTCACTCCCTTCTGCCAGCCCAGCAGCTAGCAGGAAAACACTTCCAGGGGGAATTCCAACTCTCCAAACCTGGATTACAACCTCCAAGCAGAGCTGGCTCACCTGCTGCTCTGAGAAAACTCTCTGAGGTGGGACTGCACCCAAAACATCCAGGAACAGTTTTTGTCACATTTTCTGGTCACCTCTGCCCAAGGGAGACTCAATAACATGTTCCTTGCTGCACAGAAAATCCACTTAACACACGTCCCTGAGAGTCCTGGCCCAAGCTGGGGAAGAGTATTTGTTTTAAAGTGTAATTTAGAATCACTCCTGTGTCTGATATGTATGCACCTGTGAACCTGGGGCTCTCAGGGCTCAATCATTTACACTCAGGAAAATAAAAGAAAATGTTATGACCTGTCAGGTGTTGACTGCGAGTTTGTTAAAAGAAAATTAGTGTGTTTTCCCCAAACACAGGGAAAATATTTTAAACAAATCATATCTCAATTAGCCAGACAATTCTGACGCCCACAGCAGGTCTGATATATAGATAAAAAAGGTCTGTTTTCACACTAGGGAAGGAGAACTTCCCCTCACACCACCTGTGCTCTGCAGAACACATTGGCTCTCATTTCCAAGAACATGCAAAGAACTTCGAAGTCATTTTCAAAAATAAGATACCAGCCATTCATGTTTATTTTTTTCATATAAAAATAGCATCTCTAAACATCTCGTCACTCCCTGTGAGCAGAACACATGAAAAATATGCAAAAAATAGGATGAAAAACACAGTATTATGCATTGGATCCTGTGCCCCCCATTCTGGCAGTTCTACTACACTTCAGTCTGTTCCACAGTCAACCCTGACGGAAAAATCCAGTGGGAAGCTAAATTAATGCCTCTGATGGCATTGGGAGTGGAGAGATTTGGTTGGTTGGGTTATTTTTAATAAAAGAAGTAATTTAAGTAAGGATGCTTAGATATTATAAAGTCGAGCTTCTCTCAGCTTGGAGGTCTGGATGTTTTGTGTTCTTTTTAAACTCACTGCAACATCTCTGTATTGACAAAGAAAGGGAAAATCCCAATATTTACTTAGTGTAATTATCCCATAAATCAAAGCAATACAAGTCCCCCTTTGCCTTCTCAAATCTCTCTGGCAGCTCTCCTCCACCCCTCACCTTCAGTCCTCTCTGAACCCCACAGAACAAACCCTCTGCAGTAACAAAGCCCCCAAATTCCTAGTATTTCTTTTGGAAGGAGGGCTGTTGTTATCCCTGCTCCCGAGGCTCTCCCAGGCAATGTGCTGCTTTCCCTTTTCTGCCTGGGGAGGGATTTCAGACGAGCCCAGCTGCCCACTGTGACTTTGACTTGAGAGGCTGCACAAGTTCTCAGGAGCCAAGAACCATTTTCTAAAAAGCTCTTTTGCTGAGAATTGTGTGTATTTAGCAGCACCCTGTAGCTCTCCTCCTCCCCCCAGGTTTTGTTCCCATTTTTCATGCCTACTTTTGGGACTGAGGTCATCAAGGGACTCCTTAATTCCCTGCCAGCCCTGAGCACTGGCATGTTCACCCACACATTGCACTGGCAATGCAGTGCCACAAGATTTTTGTTTTGCTGGCTTTTTAGGTTTACAGAGCAAAACAACCTTAGTGTTTCTACCTTGCAAATATTAGAACCTGACAGAGAATGTCCCTCTGATGTGAGCTGCCAGTTTTTCTCCCGCAGACATCCCCCAGCCACAGTTCTGAAGCATTTCAGAAAGTGCTGTTGGTGTGGATCATGCTTTCCCAAAACCACCACAATAACTGTGTGTATGCAAACAGAAGGAATTTGCCAGGTAGAGGTAAAATATGTCAGGAGTGTGGGACAGAGCAGCATCTATTTCTGTATTTTCCCACTAACAAAGCCTACATTTCCTGGGCAGAACAACAGCTTCCTCTAACACAAGCCAGCTCTGGTTTTTAATAGGGAACTTTAATAGGGAACTGTAAGAGTTGTTAACCTCCAGGTCACCTTCCATATACAGAAGCCATAAACTGCTTTCAAAAATAATAAAAGCATGATTGAACAGGATGTGTACTCAGCACAGTCCTTAAAACAGACTATTTCACCTCATTATTAATTACTTAATTGCAAATATTTAGTATTTCACTTTATGGCAGCAAACCCCAAAACCTAAGAGATTATTTGAGAGCAGCATTACCTACCAGATATTTGGGGGGAAATCTACTTACTGAATGAGAAAGACTTGCTTTTTCTTTCCCTTTTCTGTTTCCTTTTCAGATATCACATGCAGGAAGCTTGCAGGGCACAGTATGTGAATTATCTTGAAAAGAGGCTGTCGTCTTAGGTTTATGGAAATAGAATAAATCTCCAGCTTAAACAGAACTAGAATAATGACTTCCTTTATATTCTTTCAGCATAGCTTTAAGAGCAAACACAAATCATCTGGGTGATATTTCAAAATCAAACTGAAATACAGGGTATATGTTGCAGTCATCGAATATAGAGAGGCTTGTGCTGTTCTCTGAAAATATGATTAACCAAGTTCAACAAGTGAGCAAAAAGCCAGTTCAATAAATACGACTTCCCTGCAAGTTACACTTGCTCAGCTGGGCTATTTACACCCTGGATTAGAATTGCCATTTCCATCCCTGAAGGATTGGTGTGAGCAGAGTTCAGACGTGCAGTTCAGGCACAGCAAACAGGGCTGGAGAATTCAGGAGCTGACAGCTCCTCAAACAGACCGGTTGTGGCTGCCAGGATTGCCTGGCTAATTGAGATAGAATTGGTTTAAAGTATCTTCCTTTTATTTGGGACAAAATGCTGAGTTTCTGCTGACAAACTCACAGCCAACACCTGCCACCACCTCAGGCTCTTGACAGAGCTCCCAACACCAGAGCAGGATCCCTTTTAGATCCTTTAAGAGCTGAGACCTCTTAAATCTTCAAAAAAGGCCTAGCTCTGAGCAAGTGGTTGAATTAAGGATGAGTGTTGTGCTGCTTTTCCAGAAAAAATCCTTTCCTGCAGTTTAGCTGCACAAAAGCGACAGAACAACCCTTGGATTGTTCCTGTTAGGAACAAATCTTGATCTTTAGGAAATGCAAAAGCTGTCAGGTGCAAAGATTCACAGAACAAAATGCCTGACAGCCAGAGGTGCCTCCCTTTCCCTCAGTGGGCTCTGGGCAGGCATCTCATCACCAGGCATTTGGGACAAGCATGAAACAACACAAATCCCCTCCCCAGGTGGTGTCCCTCTTGTTGTCATACCAGAAAGGCTTTTGGTCCTTGCAAAGTTGGACTCATTGCTTCAAAATAAACATAAATAATATATCTGCTGCAAATAAAAAGAGGGTTGTCAAATAGCTGCTTAATGAACCCCATCCAGCAGTTCATAATTCCCCATTAAGGTCTCAATAAAAAGCACTTATCTCAAAGCAGTGCTTCACAGCCTGATCTCCTCCTGATAAAGACATTACCAAAAGTCCTCAGGTAAACTCCAAAGCTCCATCACCCTAAGGTATCCCACAGCAGTGGGACTGTACACACAGCACCAATTCTTAAAAATGCCATTTCAAACATATTTTCCAGAGAACACTTCCTGCCACTTTAAAGATTACACATGGAAACGTTCTCGGTGATTTCCCATGCACGGAGAGAATTTGCATTGCTGGAGGTGATTTCCACTTTGAAGAAGTTTTAAATCACTGAGGAGCTGTCCCTGACAAAGATTTCTACATCTTTGGGTAACTGCTTTCCCTTTGAGAGTTTTCTTGTTATTGTGTAATTCCCCTTTTGAAGATTTGCATATTGATGAAGGAGCGCCTTTGAAGATTCCCACATTGTTGGGACAGGGAAAAAAGCTTTGGAAAAAAGCTCCCATCGTGGAAGATCTACCTCCAAAATAATGTGTATCAACAGGGTATTACCTCCTCAAAAACAGCCTCATTGCTGTCTTCATTGAGTGAGGCAGAATGTTCTTTCTTAATGCACACAAATCGCTCACTTTGTAAAGCTCCTGCAACACAGACTACAAAACAAAATTAGTTCTTTGTCTCCAGGAGTTCTAACAAGAATTACCAAATAGGAAACAGGGAGCTGAAAAAGGGTTATAATTTTTTTTTCCCTGGCAAACAAAAACTGTGTCACTCATGTAACAGTGCTGGGGGGAGAAGAAATGTCCCACATTTCCTGGGCTGGAACAGCAGCTCTGAGCTGGGACCCTTCAGGGCAGCAGCTCTAAAAGCCTCTCAGACAATTTTGCCCTAAGACAACCAAATATGGAATTTTGGTCATGTTAGGGGTTTTTTTTTTAAGACACCTTTTTTATTTAGTCAAACCAACCCACTCTTAACCATCAGATTTTAGCATAAATACAATAAAATAATTTGGCAAGCTTAGCTTAATAACCAAATTATATTCAAAACCCAATTTGCAAGATGCTTTCCATTTCCAATTAAGCCTGAGTGTCCAGTAGTGCTTCCAAGTGGAAGAACAGCCAGGAAAAAAAACCAACCTGATTTTTTAGTAGTTCATAATGTAGCAAACATTCTGCACACAGTAGTTAAATCTTCTGGATTGTTTTGCATGCCAAAAAATAGAGCAGCTACTCATGTAAGAAACTTTTTTTATATACTCTTGGGGAATCCTGAAGTATTCATTTGAGAAAATGTAGCAGAATTCCCAAGAAATCACAAAAATAATAATTCAATGTAGGTATCAATGTGCTGCAGCAGCCTCAAGTTAGCAAAACCTGAAATAAGTCAAAGTTGGCAACAGAAAAATCCTCTGAAGAACCCTGGAGTATCCTGAGGTTGGGAAAAGCACAGCTGATGTCAGAGTCACATTTTCAAACCTAAAACCCAATCTGGATGTTCTCATTAACAGAAGTTAGGTGTTTGCAGCCAGTAGCTCTGTTGGGTAATGAGAACCTCCAAGGAGTTTAGTCTGTCCTTTCCACACTTCCTGAAATTAAAAAAAGTTCTGCCACAGTCCTTTTGAGTGGAGCAAAAGGACAAAGACCACAAAAATTGAGAAGTGGAGAGGGAAGGCAGTGCTGGAGGAGGAATACCTTCATCAGGAAAAGGAGGGATTGAGAGAGTTTGATCTGTTGATTTAGGAGAAAATGAGGATTATGAGCTCAACTGAAGCAAATATCCTGGGCAGGTTTTTTCATAGTGATTTTCAATAAATCACCACAGTTGTAAGTTAATTGCTATGAAAAATAACATTATTTTTCCCATGCATGGCTATGAGATCACTTTGTTACTGTAAGCCTGAGCTTGGCTGTCAGGAATAATTTCCTGAAAGTCTCGGAAGGTTTCCTATTGCAATACAAAAGGAGTCATTCTTAGGGAGCAAAGGAGGGCAAGAGAAGGGAGAGAAATGAACATTAACAACCTCTATTCATTAGCAGGAAGCTGCTAAAGGTCGGCAGTGATTAATCAGATTAAGTAACTATTGACCAGCCACAACTAAAAAATATTTAGTGGCCTAGATGGTCTAGAAAGTCAAAAGGGGATGTTTCATCTGTTCTCATACAAATTATTTTCCTTTAATGCAGTATATTTGACTTTTAAGCCCAAAATCTGAACTGTTTGGTACTATCTCTCCAAGTTTATGTCAATTTATTTAAATACCATTTTTTGAAGGGCCAGGCCCATCACACCCTTGAAATGGGTTATTTGAAAAGATGCACTTTTGGCAAGTTTCAGTCTCTTTTCCTCCACCATCTCAAACCTACAGCTTCCATCCTTTCTCATCCCAATATTTCCTCATATTTCAAACTGAAACACAATGTAACATCAGTTTTAAATGGCTGCCCACCAAAGCTAAGATTTCCACATCATTTTTGGCAAAGAAAAAATTGAGTTTGTGGTAAAGCCTCAAAGCAAGGTGAAGCACAGCAAGAACTTCTGGAAATGTGCCACAGAGCTCCAGGTTCTCTTACTTGGATCTCATCAGTTGGTCAGAAGGCACATTTCTGCTTTCTAACAAAATGTTCTTCTATTAAAAAAAAACCAAAAAAAAAAAACCACCCAACCTAACAAAAAACACAACCAAAAAACAACAAACCATAAAAAACAAAACCCACCAAACAAACAAGCCCAAAAAACCAAACCACATACACAAAAAAACCCCCACAAAAAACTAACCAAACAAAAAATCCAAACAAACAAAAAAACCCTAACAAAAAAAAACCCTAAAAAAAAAACCCCAAAAACCAAATTTGAAACTACACATGACAGGTAACTTTGGCCCTGACAGCCAGCTGAGGTGGCAAAAAGAACATTGCTCTTCCATTCTGCTTTTATTCCAACTTCAGGCACATTTCCCCAGTGGGACACAGACCTCTCTGGGACAATCTGAGGTTCTGCTGCAGCCCTACAGCCCAGAGAAAAAAATCTTCTCAAAAATCCTGGCAGTTGCCATCAGCATGTGCTGACAATTCCTGGGCAGAGATGGGGGTAAAAAACCCCAAAGTGACAAAAAAAACCCCAAACACAAGACCCAAAGAGAGGTCATCCAACCATTTCATATTCCACCCATTTCTGAGGAAGGACAAAAGCAGTCCTAATGAAACCTAAAGCTTCCCCTGACTCCCCAAATCCAAAAGATTATCCTTCCTTCAATACCTTCCCTAAATCCTTGCTCACTGCAGCTGTCACTCACTCCAGACCAAACTCATCCTCCCAGGAGCACCTTGTCTGTCCCCAAAATTCCCTGCACCCTGTGTCACATGCTGACCTCTGAGGGCAGTGACATCTCCTGAGAGATAAAACACCAACATTAAACACCACAGCCCTAAAGGTGTGCCAGCTGGTGCTTTAGTCATCTATTTAATAACCAGTTTAAATTGCAGCAGCTTCAAAAGGGACTGCCCCCTCACAGAGGAGCAAAATGACATCTTCTGGCTTTTAATTGCTATTAGTCACCTTCAAAGCAGAATGGATCACTCATCCAGTGCCAGAGAGGCTGAAATATGGGAAATTCAGCTTCATTCATTGCACAAAGGTCTGCAAATGGTACATGGTTTAGGATTAACCAATTCTCTGCTTTCAAAACCCAACACTGTACTTCTAAACTATAGGTTATAGTTTAAAGCACCCAGTGGCTGAGACTGCTCTGAAATGTTTCCAGACTCTGTTCATTCATTCAGAATTGCTGGATTTATTTATCTGTGCTAGGGATCAGCAGTACAAAAACCTTTCTCACTTATTCAGCTCTCACCAGGCCATGGATCATGTCAATCTCTTCTCTTTAAGGTACAGCTCTGTGATGTCCCTGATGCTTTCCAACACCTTTGTATGACACTTGGGTGACAGGACATGTTGGGGATGCATCCAGAACCATGCTGGGGTTTGGATGAAGGATTGTCACAGAATGTTTCAGGCCATGAAACCTGGAAACAGCTTTGCAACTTGTTATCCTAAACACATTTGGAAATTGTGTCCCAACTTTCCTCTGATATTCAGCATTGTTTTGACAGAACCAACATTTCATGGAAATTTTCTTAGATTTGAGTGAAGCACATCCCAGGAGTGTTTCTTGGGGTCACAGTGGCACTTACACAGGGATCAGTGACAAAATCCCTATAGGCAAAGTGCTCCTCTATGGGGAACATGAATCTCCTCATGCTTTTACCTACTCTGGAACAAATAACTGAACTGTGAGCATGCAACATCCTCTATTATAAATGTTCACTCTTGCCTACAAAACATGGACAGGTTTGCAAGTATGGTTGATGCAAGCTCATTTTTCATGAAGTTAAGACATTTTTGGTGCTTCTATTTCACTAGAGAAACCCAAACAAAGTGCACAAAAGGCTTCAGTTCCAAGAAATATTCCAGGCAGCAACAGAAAGGAACATTGCAAGATTCAGCCCTTAGTTCATGTTTAAAAAAAAAAAATCTTTGCTATAAATATAGATTTAATTGTTTTCTTTGTTCCTTGCTGCCTTTAGAAAATAGAAGGCTATGCAAGTAATTATTCACACACAAATCTCTCCACACAATTACAGAATAATAGAGAATTCCAGGTTTATTCACGCATTTGCCTTTTTCAGAGCTTACAGACCAGTAAGAAATGAAAATATTTGAAGCGAAATTAGTTTTGTGCTGACATCTCATAAATTATGGGACTTCAATTTGAGTTTGGGTGACAGAGAACAGCACCTAACCTTTCAGCCCTCCTATTCCAAGACAGAATCATCCTGAAAATACAGCCAGAGCAGTGAATTGTCTCTTCCACTGAAAATCAAGTGACTTCCATTGCTCAGGACTGAGGCCCAGCTTAAACTATTACAGAATGGTAGCTTTGATTTGAAATTAAATGTCAAGCACAGTTACACTGGTGCTGGAGTACCCAGGGCTGTCTGGCAGAAGTGCAACATATTGCATGCAAAAGGCAAGAGATAAGACAGAGACACCCAGGCAGGCAGAAAGGCTGAGCTGCAGGATGAGCCCAGAGCACACAGACAGCCCTGCCCTCCAATCCCTTCAGTGCCTTCAGCATTTGTCACTTAGCCCCTCTGAGCCCAGGGAGCAAAACCAGCCCAGGATGGAGAGAGGGGATGAGATCAGAGGGGTTTGCAGGACAAAGGGAAAGATTCAGAAACAGAAGGAAGAACCTTCAAATGTGTGTTATTGAATAAGTCATTAAGAAAAAAAATACAGGAAAATTAATTTGCATACAACTTGGCAAATTTGCCCAATCTGTTCCAACAGATAAAACATTTTGTAGTATATATGGTGCCTTTAGCATAAGGCAATGAAAGTCACAGGTGCCCTTGTCCACAGGTATGAACACCACCCTTGGAAACCCCAAATCCACTGTTCCACTTCATGGTCACTGGCAAGCCAGGGGAGTTGAACACTGAACTCCACCTTCCCCCAGACTGTGCTGGGTGCCAGGTGTCCCCTGGGGGACTTCAGGGAACTTGGGGAGCAGGTATGGGGCTGTCCTGGGTCAGACACTGCCAGTGCCACCACAGCCCCATGGCAGGGCAGTGACACTGCCCAGCAGCAAGGAACAAAACAAGGAACAACCCTGAAAACACCACACCAGGGATTATCCATATGACAGAAGACATTTCCTACAATCATGGAATGGTTTGGCTTGGAAGAGACCTTAAATCCCATCCAGTGCCACCCAGCCCTGCTGCCATGGCAGGGACACCTTGCACTGTCCCAGGCTGCTCCAAGCCCCAATGGCCAAGCTGCCCTTGGACACTGCCAGGGATCCAGGGGCAGCCACAGCTTCTCTGGGCACCCTGTGCCAGGGCCTGCCCACCCTGCCAGGGAACAATTCCTGCCCAAGATCCCATCCAGCCCTGCCCTCTGGCACTGGGAAGCCATTCCCTGTCTCCTGGCCCTGCAGCCCTTGGCAATTGTCTCTCTCCAGCTTTCCTGCAGCTCCTTCAGGCACCAAAAGGCCACACTGAGGTCACCCCAAAGCTTCTCCTCTCCAGGCTGAACAATCCCAGCTGTCCCAGCCTTGCAAGCTCCAGGAGAGCCAGATTATCCCATTGATAAAAAACAGATTTTATACAGCAGACTACAAACTGGGCAAAGCTGGACTCCAGGCAGTGACAATTCTCCACCACCTTAGCAATGTCCCCTTATCTTGTCACCAATCCCCACCAAAACTGTGCCACCACTGGAAGCTCCACTTCAGATACCAGCAGAGCACAGGAGGAACAGCTGTGTTTGAGCTGCTTTATGGCATTCAGATTCTCCAGCCTTTGTTAAACCTTGTTGCCCATATGTGCCAATAAGTGATCAGAAGCTTCAAATAACAATCAATATTCCTTCCTCCCGATGGTTTGGCTCTACCCTTTGTGCCAGCTGAAGTTGTCACATGAAACCTTTTACGCAAAGAGAAGTTTAATAGAGAGTGATACTGAAAGAAAGTTAAAAACCTGGTGTCATTCTCCAGGCTTGTGTCAGTGGGTGCAATGGGGGATTTCATCAGCCCACCAAATAAAAATCAGTTTCCTGTGGTCGTGACTGATCCACACAGATTTCACTCTCGAGAGACAACAGAGCAGTTTAAAATTTTCAAGCATATGGCTTTTATAGCTGCAGTTAATTTGGGACTTTTTACTATGAAAACATTTTAAACACCTGTCATTTTTAACTTATGAAGTTATTATCAGGCTCAGCTAACAACAGAACACTGCATATTACTGCAGTAATTAGTAACCCATTTGCTCAAAAGGCTGAATTTTTTAAGAACATGACAATAAGCCCTTTCATCTTCATCAACCTCCAGGATCCAATATCGACAATTTCATTCCCAACAGTCACAGATGACAACCTGCTGCCACCTCCCCTTTGCCTGACACAGAATTGCCAATGCCACGAGGATGCTCAGCCAGGAGCTGAGGTGTTGCTTGTTCAACCACTGTGGTTTCTAACTGCAGTCAGTAGCTATGAAATTGTCATGCTCAAGCTTGAGTTAATTTTCCATGTTTTGAAGAAAAGCTGATAAAGAACTCTTAGAACTTTCATTTTGCTTAGCAGCAAACTGAGAAACACTTTGCACTGCCAAGCATTCCTTCACTGGGTGGATCTCCTGTCCACATCCTATGATGACTTTATTTTAATCCCTCCTGATCTCCTCCCCTTCAGTAAAACCCAATTTGACTGTGTTAGAGATATCTGAGCAGCACATTTAGGTATCCTGGCTTACACTTGTAGCCATAAATTACAGCCCATAAAATTTACTGTGTAACACACCACTGTTGTCTAATTGTATTGACCTGTGTAAATCAGATTTATAAAGTCTATTTCTGGCCACTATAAAATATTTTAGACCTATTATCATAACAGTCCTGATTTTTCAGAAAATGGTCAAACACAGAAACTTTTCTACAAACCTCCACTGAAATTGCCAAACCAGAAGGAAGGACATTGACTTTCAGTGAGGTTTGGATGCATCATGGAGCAGCCACCTGTGAATCATGGAGAAAGTCCAGGTAATCTTTGGGGACATGCAGAGAAGTGATATGATATTCAGTGTAAATAAGAGAAGGAAGCTGTTTACCCCAGACTGGAAAGAGCTGAAGTCAACAGCAGGTCGACTTCCTACTCACCAGAAGTTTTCTCTTCCCACTGCACATTGAGCAGAACAAGCCTTGGAAGAGATCCCAAGCACTTTCTGAGAAACATTTAATTGAATAACTGCTTCTGACACAAGGGGATCACATCACTGACAATTCAGAGACAGGAACAAGACTAAGAATTGATATTTGCCTATATCCAAAAGCATTCATTTAAACTGTGGTACCAGTAATAAAATCAAGCAAATGTATATGAAAGCCAGCCCATTTCAGTTCTGAAATACTTTGAGGCAACCTCTGAAGATCTTCTGAAAACACACCACATTCTCCCTATTGGCAAGGGGGGATCATGTTTGTAGGAAAACTTTTGTGCATCAGGGAACACAGGGAGGTTACTATGAAGAGAACATGAGGCACTCTGCAAATATTGCAGGATCAATGCGCTTCCAAATAATTTCTGAAGCAATTAGGATATATTTAATGGGGAAAAAAATCATCCTTCAGTAGAGAAGGAAATTTTCAATTGTAAAAAAATATTATATCACTGCTCTACTGCTAAAGTTGGGCAGCCCTGGCAGGGACACCTTGCACTGTCACAGGCTGCTCCAAGCCCCAATGTCCAAGCTGCCCTTGGACACTGCCAGGGATCCAGGGGCAGCCACAGCTTCTCTGGGAATTCCATCCCAGCCCCTCACCATCCTCCCAGGGAACAATTCCTCCCTAATATCCCATCTAATTCTCTTCCCTCTGTCAGTCTGAAGCCATCCTCCCTTGCTCTGTCCCCTCCAGCCCATGGAAAAAGTTTCACTCCATCCTTCCTGCAGCTCCTTCAGGCACTGGAATCAATTCAGGATAGGTTATCACACATTGGCTCGTTCCACTCCCCTTGTTCAGTTCTCCCTGAGTTTTTAATTCTCCTGCAGTGCCATCCGGCAGCTGAGCAGCTCCTGAGCACATCAGGAGGTTGGAGAAAGTACCTACATCTGCTTATTCTCATCTCCAAGAGGTGGTGAAAAATTTACCACGCTGCTCTGAGAAACTGCAGTGCTGAAAAAGACTGCTACATAAATCCAAATTTTCTATCTACTCTTTTTTCCCCCCAAAAAAAGTCAATAAAATGATTTTCCTTGAAGCAAACAGAGCCCAGCCAGTTAGGGGATAAAGACTTTACCCTTTTTAAGTTAACACCATTCAACTACTATCTCCCTAATAACTCCTGGCTACAGCAGTGACTCCCAGATATATACACTTAATCCCACTTTATCCAGCAGCCTTGGCATCATTTTGCAGGGAAATGCAGGCCTCTCCTTAAAGACACACTGTGGTAAACAAGATCAATAACTTCTCATTCCTTACAGGAGCCAGCGACAGGGCACACCAAAGTCAGACTTTATTTACATGTGAAGCACTGACTGAAACCATGAGCACTCTGGATGTGCTAATTATCCTGCCAGTGCTGCACAGCCCCAGTGGAGCCTAAACACACATCCTGTTAGCCCAGCATCTGATTATTGGATCTACCCAGAATAAAACAAGTATTAGAGAGACTTGAAAATGAGAAATTGCACAGAATAGCAAGAGGCAGCTGTTGTTCAAGTCAAAAAACATAGCCTAAGTGTATAGTAAATTCATTTCTTTTCCTATAAATCTAGAGTCAAAGCTTTTAGTAAAGCTTTTCTGCACTCTAAGGACTAAATTTTCCATGTACAACTTTATTCCATGACTGTATTTGAGATTGCAGTGCACACGTTGGTCTAAGGGCACAGGAAATTTGTTTCGTTGCAGGAAGAGGTTCACAAGGCTTCCCCCCACGTGTTCATTGCAAAATCACTTCCCACACATCAGCAAAGAAATCCACAAGATTCATTCTGCCCCAAGGATGCCTTTTGCAGGCAGTTGAGAGGGAAATCCTCATGCCTCAGGAATGGGAGAGGTGTGAAGCACAAACCCCCATTGGTTAAGGACATGCTGAGGTGTTACCCACAGCAAGTGACACAACACAAAGGGACACCAAAAAGGTTCCTAAGAAAAGGACTCCACAGTGAAATTAAGTGAGGATGGAACTATTCCAGGATCTTTGGTTTAATGTACTTCAAGATTAAGCCCTTAGTGGGAAGAAACTGGTGTTTAAAAACTTTTTTTCCCCAAAGAAAATCCCTTACAGGAGCTTGAGAACAGCTTAAAACTGTACTGACAGTTTTTAGAAGCTGGATTGATTGCATTCAGGGACTTCAAACATCCAGAAGCTGCTACTACTGATGAAGTAGATTTTTAAATTATTTTATTATTGACTCATTGGTCAATTAAAACATCTTTGCTCTGCATTTTCTGCCTGAAAATAAAAGCCACTGGGGAGCCACAGCATGTTTGCAAGCTAAAAATTAGCAACAACAAACTTTTCAAGTGTCTATAACCCAGTCTTGTTTTCAATTAAGAAATCCTTAATGAGGCAGGTTCAGGGCTTTTTTGGTTTTGTTTAGTTGGTTTGTTTGCTGTTTTAGTTTGATTATAAGGACACTGTTCCTCCCAGCACTGCTGTCCTGCTCACCACCAGAACATTAGGCTGGACCACATTTCTGCAGAGAAAGTTCAGCTACTCTGAGGGCTAATTACAATTTTGAGGCTGAAAATAAGTTTATGTTCCTTTTGGTAAACAGCATTTCATTCTTTAGGGATGACATATCATTACAGTGCTACATCTAAAGGTTAAAATCCAAGCATGCTGCTGGAAATTCTAAGTGGTGTCCTGAAAAGCCACTGTCATTATTTCTAATGGCTTCCTCAGCTGCAAAGGGTGGTGGATGGCACAAATTAAATGTTTGCTGAGAGAGAACCTTCTGTGATGAAAACAAAGCAAACAACAATCGATAGATGGTTAGCCAGGAATTAATTGAAGTATGACCAGAGCTGAGGCTGGAATGCTCCTACCCCTCACTCTGCAGATTCCCCACAAATTGGAAATTCCTGCTTTCTGAGGAATGCCCAGGTTTCAATCCTTTGTGCCAAGCAAGATGTGCTCTGCCAGCTCTGCCCCTTTTGTACATTAATTGCCTCATCTGCAGTCAGTCCTAGCTCTGTCCTTTGTAATCTCTCCTGGATCCAACCCACTCCAGATCCTGCAGCAGGAGCCACAGGAAAGGTGTGCAAGCACAGAAAACTTCAGGGGACAAAAGCAAAGGGCTGATCTCCTCCAGGGAAGGCAGGACAGGGACTCATTCATGGGCTGAGTGATGATGTGGAATGGAATAAACAGAAAATAACACTCCATGGCCAAGGACTGCATTTATCATGCTGCACAGAGAGAAAAATCCACCAAGCATCTCATCTTCACTCCCAAAATGAAGTACAACAGAGCCTTCTTCAACCATTCTTTCACTCCAAAGGGTACAAAAGAATTCCCAAACAAAAACCACAAATTCTTCTCTATTGTTCTCTAGTTCAACTCTCCTGGAAATCAAAGCCAATTAAGATCTGGAGCATATTAAGACACTGAAGAGCCAATCCAATCCCAACTGGGTTGACTTCAGCTTCTATTACTTCCAGAAAGAGAACAATCAATTTAAATACCTCTCCACCTCAACAAAGGCATTCAAGGGATAAAATATTTGACAATTGTTCCCCTATCTGAGTGATGCAGCCTGAAAAGAGGTATTTAAAACCACCCAAACCTCACCAACACCAACCCCCCACACCAAACAAGACCAAACAGTAGCATGGGTGGGATAGAAAAGAACAATTCTAATTATTTCCCTTAACATTCTGCTCTAATATCTCTTTTCCTTATTAACTGCTTAACATTTAAGCATCCTTAAAGCACCATCAGACTTCTGTTTTAGCAACAGGCTCTTTAGACGTTGGGAAATGTTCCGGAGAAACCTCAAGTGTGTTTTGACACACACTGAGCCAGAGAAAATGATTCTGCCACTTGTTTACAGAACAAGTGACAATATTATCTCGAAGTCCTGGAGGAAGTGATAGACAACTGGTAGCCTCCGGGGAGCTCCCAGACTTGCAGGCAGCTCAGCATTTTGGCACCACCCTGCAAGCTGTGGCCACGACTGTCACCTCGCTGATGGCGCTCAGCCACTCCAGGCTCAGCTCAGACCTCCCATCCAAGTCACCCATGCTCTCCTCCTTTGGGGTAGTCACCCCTTTCTGTGTGTTTTTAACTCTTCAATCAGCCACATGATGATTTTTCTATCCCTGTTTAGCATTACTCTGGCGAGGCAGGGAGTTTGGGTTCGTTCGTGCAACAGGCAGGGGGTTTGGGATGAGGTTTACAGCAAAAAACCAGAATTACTGAAGCAACTCTCTGCAGGTTATTACTGGCTCCCCTGAGAAACTTAACTGTTGGATTTCAGACTCACTTGGGGGTTTGCATGTGTTCTTTGAAAAGGGAAAAGAAAACCAATCATTTTGCAGCTTTTGAAATTCCATTTACGCAGCCCAGTATCTCAGAATCTGAACAATGAAATAAAGTATTTAAAACATTTCTATTTCAAAACACAAAGGCAAAGCAAAGAGCTGGAACCCCGCTGGAAGGCCTCCAAGTCCAATATAAGAAAGAGCTATTCAGAAAAAAATATTATTCCTGTACTGTTGTAAAGTATAATGAATGGTTTCTTTCTGGAAATAACAGCGGAGCATTGGGCAGAGGTAGAACAGCACTGCAGTGACTCAGGACATTTCTGAGAATGCAGCTGCACCTGAGGCTCTCAGTTCCACAAATGCAAATTGCACAAACACAAATCTAACCTAAACCTCCACACAGCAGGTCTGTCTCACCTGGAGCACACGTGGAGAACTGTGCACAACAAGGACTTCTGAGCTCAGCTGGAAAAAGGTGAATTACTAGAGTTTCTTTATTTAAAAAGGGAAAAAACTTGTACAAATCCTTGAAACAAGAGCCATTTTTGTCTTGCACTACTCACTGTGAAAGGTGGCAATTTACAATGCAAACATTGGAGCAAATTTCCATTGCTCCCCTGAAATGTGACAGAAGACAGCATTTGTTTTTCAGAGAGCTCACAGATGTGCTTGACTCTCTTTTTCATAATTTTTAATTTCTTTTTTTAAACAAAGAAGAAACAATTCTCCCTCAGCTTCTTCACGTGCAAACCCACTGACATTACCAACAAGAGCCATTCCAGTCCTTACTCCTGTGAGTGGGAAACCTTTTCCCATTTGTAAACCATGGGTGGTTATTTGGATCCCTCAGACAGGGGTGGATTCCCAAAGGACTTCATTGGAGTGCCTAAACCAAGCTGGACACGTTTTGAAAACACTCAGCAATCAACAGCTCTTGTTTACAATATTTGACAGCTAATGAGCCTGGAGACATTATGAAAATATTTTGAAAATTTCCCAGATCCTTATGTCAGGACCATCCTCTGTCCTCTGCATCAGTTGCCCTTTCAGTTCCCCAGCAGCTGAGCTGTCTCTTCACGCTGGTTTCTCCTTGGAAGCTTCTGTCATGAAGCTTCTGTCAGCTTGGAGTCATCCTCGAGCCAAGGAGGAGGAATTCAGGTTCACATATTGCAGTTTTGTCACGTCTTGGTGTTCTTTCACTCATTAGTACATCCTTGACACTTCTCAGCTATTCCCTGGCTTCTCCCCAGGATGATCTCATGGATCTGCCATGGAGCTCCAGAGCTGATGTGTTCTGCAGATCCTATTTGGTGCCACTGCCCTGGGGCAGGAATCATGGGCAGAGGAATTCACTCTTGCTGTGGGTTTGATTCACAAGGAATTACATTTCAGCAAGGCAAAGACATTAGAGCAAGGCAAAAACTCTGAGAAACACGACAAGACCAGGATAAAAAGCTTGGAGATATTAATAATTTCCCCCTCAACCTTGCTGCAAGTCTCCTTTAAGAGAGTTGAAGCCTCCAACTACAACTGTATTTACATTTTCCTTTCTTTCCTTTGCTGCCCACCTGTGCTCAGTTGTGCACCCAGTGCTCCATGAGCTCCACCAAAGCCTTGCAGGGACACAGCAGTGAAAGGAAATAGAACTGAAGCTCATAAATTGAAAAATAACATGAATGTAAATGAAACCAAATAGGAAATACAATGAGTAAAAAGAAACTCCAAGCTGGAAGGACCTATCTTTGCTAATACAGTTTGTAACCTGTGGCAGGAGGTGGGGAACAGGAGAGGTTCTGTTCTGTGGGTTGGAACATTTCATGGAATTTCCATTAAAAACATGGAAGATTTCACACCATTACTACTAATGAGCTACACACACTCATGAGACACTCATCAGGTTGCATTTAAACATGACTTAGAAGGTAGAGGATATTGAAATCACCTCTATCTTCATAGCAACTAAGGAAAAAAAATTGGTTTTTTTAATCACAATTGGGCGCCATATGCAAAAGCAAGACAATCACAACCAAATAATATCTAAAACATTCTGGTTTAAACACACAAATTAAGAAAATATTTGTAGCCATCAGTAGAGAATTTAACCTGAAAATACTGCAGATGTTTTCATCTTCTGCCTACACCAATGTTAATGCATTCCAAGGAATTCTTTACTTCAACACTTCTTAATGGTTAAAAGCTCAGTTTAGGAAGTAAAAGTTTGTAAAATAACTTTTAAAATTTTCCAAATGTAATTCTCAAGCAGTGGCTAAAATTATATAGAGCAGTGATTTTTAAAAATATTCTTCTCCCTCAACTTCTTTGTCATTCTGCAAAGAACAGGGAGAAAAGGGGAAAGCCAAAAATCAAAAGCATTAACCACCACATGCAGCATTCAGCTGATTAAGAACATAAGAAGCCCCAACCATTTTCTGAAACCTTTCCATTTCTTGGTTTCTTTCATCCTTGAAAGCCAAATCCATAATTTCTGAGGTTAAAACAATCCTGCCAAAACACCTCGAGCCAGCTCTAGTGAGGTACGTTTGAGAGCAGGAAGTGCAGTGCAGCATTTCCAGTGTTCTGAGTGTCTGCAAAGTGTGTTCAGGAAACCATTGCAGTGTGTGCAACAGGCAAGGAAGGCTTCAAATCCCTTTCCTGCTGATCCTTCTGCAGCACTTTTGAGTGTATAACACAATTTCCCCCCTACATTTGTGGGAATAACACCAGAAGCACAATGAGCAGCTTAAATGAATTGCTGCTGTTACTGTTAAAAACAAAGATCTCTCCATGTTACCCAAATTCAGCTACAGGAAAATCTTCCCTGTTTTGTGAATCAAGAAACATTGTTTGCTGTCTTTCCTATTCTTTAGTCATTAAGAATGCACAGATCAAAGCCAGCTTATAATTATTTTTTTAAAACTCACAGCACTCAAGGGAAGAGCTGCTAAAGATCCCCAATCTCCCGAGCCAGCATTTCTGCAGCCACACTGGGCCCTCTCAGAGGAGGGTTTACACATTTTAACATTCTCTTGTTGTGCCAAGAGCTCTTCCTCAGGACACTCTGGTGTACTCTGGTTTGCCCACAGACTCAGGACACTTTGCCCCATGGATCCATCCCAAACAGGGCCAGCATGGAGCTGCAGTCTGGGCACTGCCACTGCCCTCTCTCCTGGTGGTGCTGCAGCTCACAGAAACATCCCACGTGCCAACTGAACCTGTGCTCTACCATTCCTTTAGCTGTGAAGGGCATTGTTTGGGAGCAGATGCAGGAATTGACAATGGATAGAACTAATGAAAACAGATTTTCCTGGGCTTGCATCCATATTTAGACTGGAAAGAGCAGGAAAGATCCAATGCAGGGTAAAGATGGTTGAGCACCCAATACCAACACAACCTGCAGTTCAAATTCCTACCCAAGGATATTGCTGCCTATATTCAGAGATCCCTATTCCATTTTCAACTCCCCAAGAAGGAAATTCATTCCCATATGGAAGAACTGGAAGAGTTCTGGAACTGGTCTGGAAGAGTTTAGTCTAGAACTCAGCAGCAGTGACCAGAGAGGGGCAGGAAACACAGGTGGGGCTGAGTTCATCCTCCCTGGGAATCACTGCAGAAAGGCACTGGCAAGTCCTGGCACTTCCAATGGCAGGATGGTTTGGGTTGGAAGAGAGAGATCATCCATTCCTACCCCAGCCCTGGCAGGGACACCTTGCACTGTCCCAGGCTGCTCCAAGTCCCAATGGCCAAGCTGCCCTTGGACACTGCCAGGGATCCAGGGGCAGCCACAGCTTCTCTGGGCACCCTGTGCCAGGGCCTGCCCACCCTGCCAGGGAACAATTCCTGCCCAAGATCCCATCCAGCCCTGCCCTTCATCAGTTTGGAGCTATTCCCTGTGTCCTGTCATTAATGTGACACCAGGAACAAGTTGGGTTTTTCGGACCTTAGTAGAGAAAATGAGATCTTTTTTCAGATAAAATGCTGTAAATTACCTGTACTGATGTGCAGAGAATCAATGCTTGTGGAATCATTATATTTCACACTTCCAGAAAAACTCTTTAGGTATTTCATTTTTTCTGGGGGGATTGCTCCAGTATCTGACTTGCCAAATTGTGCTGAAGTGTGTGTAAAATCTGACCTCCTTCAGATTGTATCTGATCTCCATAGAGATTGCACAAGAGACTTCTTCCCTTTGTTAAGGAACTTTAACTCCCTGGTTTGTTATTTACTTCCCTATAGTGGAAAAATCCAGCTTAATAAAACCCAGAAAAAACATTGTGCTACCTACACAGTAGAAAAATAATTTTACTATAGAAAATACTGAGCAATTATTAATCTTCATTTTACATATTTACCTGTTATTTTATCAAAATGTTTGGTAAAAAACTAAAGCCAAATATTAGGATAGATTAAAAATACATTTGTGCTCCTTTTTCCAGAGATTGTCAAAGTAACGTTATCTTGATTTGAAGAAAAATGTGGAATATCAATAATAGAGGGTCAAGACAAAAACTAACCAAAAAACCAAAACACCACAACATTGACCACAACAGGTATAAAGGCAAAAGAGGAAAACTACAAAACTGGCTTTGTTTTAATCCAAATTTAAATCAAAAATTGGCTTTGACCAAAATTTAGTGTTAATTTCTTCTGGCTAAACACAAGTCAAGACTTCTAATTTTTCCAAGTACAGATTTTACTGTGAAAAAATGATCAAAATTGCATCAAAATTATACTAAAACTTAATCAATTTCAATATTTTGTGGTTTTATAACATTTTGAAGTAAAGTTTCATTTAAAAATTTGCATAAATTCTGAAATATGCCTTTTTTGTTCTAGCGAAAATAAAAACAGCCTTCATTCTCCCAAGGAAGGATTTTCAGCATCTTTATCAGCTATAATCAAAAGGTCCTAAACTAAAATTCATTAAAATATTGTGTATGTTTCAGTCAAATATCCCTTCTCCTAAATAAAATCCTATATAATTTCTAAACAAGATCAGGTTGCAATGTTGGCACAACCAGCCACAGATTCCAACCTACCCTGTGTTCCTTCAACAAAGGTTATGGAGAGCTTAAATAAATGTTTTTAAAAGAAACCAGGAAGGAGGAGAATCTGGTTTTACCTGATAAAGAAAGGCTACAATGAGAATTTATGGTGAGCTCTAAAATAAAATGTTATGCAGGATATTATAACAACCACAATGAGGGTTTTCATTTTTGTAGCAGCCACCTATTTTCTGCACATGAGTATATTTAATATATTTAAAGCAGATTACATGAGGTGATGGGAGGAAGTGAGACAAAAGCTTATCAGCTGTTGAAAAACAAAACAAAAAAAGTTGTAGGTCAAAGTGATCATGAGGGAAGTAGAAACAAAAATCTACTTTTTGAAAAGTAAACAAAAATGCACTTTTTTGAAAAACTAAAGGTCTGCATGGCACCTCTGGAAAGACCTGGGGCAGGCAGGGTTTCCCACACATTGCTGTGGGTAAATGGATTTGTTTCCATCACTTTTCTTCCATGGGATACAAAACTGGAAGTTCATTTCCTCAGCTCCATCCTGCACTCCAAACCTGCCTGCTCTCTGCTAAACTCCTGCTCCTCACATTCACCAGCAGCTCCGAGGGTATCTTACATGCAGAAACACAGAGCTAACAGTGCCTGCAAATAAATAAATCATGGCATGCTAAAGCTGAGAAAGCCTCCCTAAAATGCAGCAGAAATCCCTGGTGGGGGGAATCAAACAGTGTCTGCTCAATTCCAACCCTGCCACTCGTGCCAGCATCGCTGCTCCAGCTGTGCTCTTCAGAAATGAGATGTCCTGGAGCACGGGAACCTGCAATCCCCAAGGGAGGAATAAAACAGGCGATGAGAAGGGGAAGAAAAGATCAGTTTCATCCAACACGTCTTCAAAGTCTCATAACCTGGTTTTTATTTGCTAAAAATGGAAAGCTGAAGCTGCCTCTGAGACGGTTATAAAAATATAACGTATCAGCTTCCCTGGGCTCTCTTGTTCATTAAAGGCTGGGATTTTTTTTCCCTCCCTTTCCTTTAAGAAAACTGCCCTGCTGCAAAGGTCATTAGAAATAAAGATTGTATTTCAGCTGAAGACAGAGTGAGCAAAAAAGCTTTCCTAATTATGTTGCTGATTACTTGAGCAGTCCTCCATTTGACAACACAATTATACCAAAGAGAGAGGAATATCTTCATTACACTGAAAAAAAGGAGAAAGTGTGGTTTTTCCTGCTTTGAAATTTATGGACTATAAGCCAGACATATAAACTTTTCTTGAACTCCAAAAGTCCAGATAAACTTTCTGAAAACGCCAATTTTTCCCTTACACAAATATCCGTCCTACATAATTCATATTTTTATGATCTTTTAAGAACTCTTTCACTTAAAGAGATGAGCTAACCCCAAACTGGAGCAGTAACTCTGGCTCTAGGCTCTGTTACTGGTTCCAGTCCAGGGGCTGTTCCAGCATATTTCTATTTATATCCTGCAGAAGTCAGCAATAAAGTCAATTCTCCTGCCACATCTGGCCGTGCCAGAGGTGCAGCAGAGCTCACAGCCCAGAAACACTTCAGCAGCTTAAAAGCAAAGGAAAAGAAACCCCCAGAGCAAGTCCCAGCTGTAAACTGCAACTCCATAAAGAGCTGCTGTGCTAGCAACAGGCTGGTGATGATTGCCGTCCCGGTGATAAATCAGCATCTTCTCAGCTTTAACCTTCAAAATAATCTCAGTTTTCATCCTCCAAGCACTGTTTCTGACCCTGTTTTGCAGATGGGTGACTCAGGGATGTCAGGAGTCAGTGCCTCCCTGTGCTGATGGCATTGGAAAGGCCCAGCTGGTTCCAGTTCACAACTCACTGGTTCCTATCCAGCACCAGGCTGGCTACAGCCAGGACCTCACTGCTTATCCCAGACACTTCCCAGTGTCTGGCTAGACTTGGGTATGTTCCCAGGAGCTGAGCACGAGGCAAGAACAGTCATCCTTTAAACACCGGAAAATAGAGAATTCATCACAACTCATCATCCCCAAACAGCAGTTTCCCCCCAGCACTGAGGGTGCTGCTGTGAGGCAGAGAACAGCTCAGCCCCCAGTGCTGGGAGTTAAACCCCAGCCAGGGCCCCAGGTACCCTCAGGAGTAGGGATTTTCTCTGGTTTCACAGCACATTCAGTTCTTGTGTTTATACAGAGGATAGGGACAAAATTAGGAGCCCTCAGCTCTGACTCTGCAGCCCCACAGTCCCCCCATCCCTCCTCATGGAGCTCCTCACTTTTGGACCCTTCATTGTCCCCTGGAACATGAAGGAAAGAAAAAAGATAGCTCAGATATTCCAAGTCACCCTTGCCAGTGAATTCTGACTCAATTCCTTCGGCACAAACCACACCTTCAGTTATTACCCACCAAATCACAGCGCTCACATCTTCAACTGCCGTATCCCTTCCACACCAACTCATTTGACTATTTTAAGATTAAAAGCACAACAATTAGCTGCCATTTAAGGATTTCAATTAATAGTATTTTATGAACAATGGTATATGAGTAGTGGCACTGAGGAACAATTAAACTTGCTCATTACAGAGCACCGCGAGCTTGTTTACCGTAACCGTGTTAAGTAATCTTTCCCTTCTGCTTTAAAAATAAAAAGACTCATTTACTTCACCCCCAACGGTCCAATTTGAAACACAGTTTTTAAGGCTCAGATTTTGAGGAAGAAAGCACACATTGCACTAATAGTCCTATGGCTCTGAGGATAAAAATACCAGGCACATCTTTCGGTACCAGGGCAGGCATGTTTCCACCCTAATTGCCACCAACAGCACAAACAACAATCTTAACTTCAGGAAAATATCATTCAGTTCTTTTTTTTTTTTTTATGTATTAGGCCTATATTAGGGAATAAAAAGCTCAAATTTTCCTATCCAGCCCTCAAAGCAGTAAGTGTAAGGATCTCAAGCTCTGCAGCCAAGAAAATTCACTTTGAGTTTCTCCCCATTCCCCAGCACCCCTAATCTATCTCTGGGACACCCTCTGGAAGAGGCAACCATAAATGAATATATGCTTCAGTGAAAGATATATATAAATGCACGTCACTACATCAATAAGCAAGGACAGACACCTTAATTCAAGAGACAGCAACTCCTTGCCCAACTCACCCAGAGGATCTCCTTTCTTCATGGACAAACCTCCAGGAGAGGACACAACCCCTCCTCCCACAGCTTTTTCTAGGGGAAAGCTGAGCCCTGTCCCTCACAGGTGACCCTCAAACACCAGCAGCTGCTCCCCCTCACCTTCCCTGCTGAGGTGCAGGAGGTGGGACCAGAGCCATCAATCCCTACTGATCTCACCTGGACTAAACTCAAACCCCAAGCTCAACTTTTCATGCCAAAACATTCCTACCTAGAAGCCCTCCAACATTCAAAAGATTCAAATTGCAAGTTCTCTGCACGGCTGTTACCAGCCCAGATAGTGCAAGGAATTTCTTAGTTCTTGTGCAATACTCGAATTTCACAAAGCAGCAGGGAACCACATATGTTCTCTCTACATGGAAAGTTAACTGTGTCTTCCACTGCCATCACAACCAGTGCTCCATCCCTGGATGTCCTGGAAGGGCAGATATTCCATCTCTTAAATCTAATTCACTTTTAATGAAAAGGAAATCTACACACATCTACAAGACTAAAAGGAGTGTGGCTTGGTAGCCGTGTGGTGACAATGCTCTGTGAAATGTGACACCTGAGTTTCCAGCTCTATCATAAACAGCTTGTTTGGTACTCAGTGACCTCCACTGTGTCGGGTTTTATGGAAATCAGGTGTGGTGGAACCCTGGGAATCACCTGCCAGCAAAATGCCCTTTGGCTCCATCAGCACCATCCTTCCCCTTACACTCTGCCTTAATTCTGCACAGCAACAAAGCTTGGGGAGATCTTCCCATGGAGAAATCCTTCCTGCTGCAGCAGCAAAGAGAATTGAATGCACACGTCCCATTCCACAGAGCGAAGATTGTAACCACTAGGATTTGACATCAAATCTGGTTGCAGCACTGTCTTCTAAGATGGCATCACTTGTTGGGTTGTTGGAGGACTTTTAAAAAGACCAGCCTTTTGAAGCACAAATACCTGTTTCTATGATACCCTCTGGCTCCTGACTCTCCCTTAGATTCATCTTAGATGTTGCTCAGTTCAGATCTCCATGTTCTGAGCCTGGCAGGAGCTCAGTCACTCCTCCTGGCAAGTTCTAAACAGCCTATTTGGATTAAATCTTTGGAATCCCTACCAACACATATCCATGCATTTGGGAAGGAAAAAAAAGTCTCCTGACTTGGAGAGATTTCTACCAGCAAGCCCAAGAGCTCAGCCAGAGCTGAGGGTGTCAACATCCATTATTCAGCTCAGCACTCTGTCAGAAATCAATGTTAGAGGTCCAGGTGCCACAAAGAACTGAAATCAATAGGGTGGAATCTGCTCCTTTTCGGAGGAATGAACTCCAGTTTGTCTGGAACTTCAGAACAGGCAGATTCTGAGTGAACAAGTAAAAATAAATGCTGAAATCTCAGAAGACTGATAAGGACAGATTCTCCATGCCACTGTAATTGAGGAGCTGTGGGGTTGTAAGTCTGGTTGCAGCCCTGTGTAGAACTAAGGTAAATCCAGGAGAATAAACTGAGCCTTTAAAGCTTCTTGCTCTATATCCATGGATAAAAATAGTTCCATGTTCATAAAGAAAACTTTATAGGCATGCAAAGAACACTTCATGTTTGCCTTTGCATGCATCAGGGTGGTGTGTTGTGATGAACACACAAACTAAGAGTGAGCACCCGGCTGGAGAGTGAGGAAAAGGTGTGTTCCTGTCTCCTGCCTGCTCTTCACAGGCTGATCCCACAGGCTCCAGAGAGGGAGGGAAAACCTTTGGGAATGTTTGCAATGCTGGGCAACTTTCAGTCCCCATGGACACAGCAGCCCTGGGTGTGCACAGATTAAATCTCATTTATGTGGCAAGGATGAACACACAGACCACACTGCATGGACCATGTCTGATCCAGAGGAGCTGCCAGAACAATCTCACGGACACTCCAATCCCGTGATCTAACAGCTCCCAGTGCAGAGCAGCTCATTCCAGGCTCCTCAGCTCCTAATCCAGGCCCTTCTGCACTTTTGCTCTTTGTCAGCCACTTTCCACACTTAAAGCAGCTCCTCTGCTGTCCCGCAGTTTTACACTGGCATTTTGTTGGTCAATACCTTAGGAATTTGTTCCAAGGATTTGGATGGGGCTAAGGATGATCCCACCTGCATTCAGTATATTCCTGTGCCTCCAGCCTGCCTTGGCATGAATACCCCCTTGCTGCCCATCATTCTGAGCCAGCAAAGCAAGGAAGTGGAATTCCAGGGAATACCTGATCAGATTATTCACTGAGCTCTTTCCAGCAGCGGGAGAATCAGAGCCTGGAAAGCAGCTGGAGCAGCCCTTATCTTTTGGGTGTTTCAAAGGCATTCCACAATTTCTCATGCTTCAGATGTTTTGATGTATTTTTCTGTACCATTTTGTACCTTCTTGACTCCAACACCCACCTCGATTTTTTATAATGTTCCTTTTACAATATAGGAAAACAATTGAAATTTGAATTTACAAGAACCAAAGGGGTCTGAAGTTGGTTTAGAGAAATCTAAACATTTATTAGCACAAACTAAGCTCTCTGCTTCTGTCCTTGGCTCTTTAGGGCTCAAGTTTGCAAATGGATTGCACAGATCTGCTCAGCTTTCAGCACTTACCACAAGGATTTAAAATAAATGGCATTGCTTATGAGACAGAACATGAGCAAATATTTGTGAGGTGAGAGTTTACAGCAGCCTGTTTTCAAATGAAAAGGTTTTTTGCTTTATTATTAACTCTTTTGAATATTTAGGTAGTTTTCTAGTAAAGATATATAGCAAATGAAACACAAGGTAAATGCAGCATGTGATTAAGATTGGATTTGGATTTCATTCAAATGAGCTACATAATTTAGGTATTCCTATTCTAATAAGAGACCAATTAGATATATTTTCATACAAACAACAATAATCTATTTCACTTTGTGGCAACTTGTTTGTGAGCAGCTTACAGTTGAACAGCATTGTTCATTTCCAGTCATTAATTTAGTCTACTCCAAGCATATTTATTCCTATAAACATTTTCTTTCCCCTGGTAAGTTTTTTTTTATTTATAACAGAAGAAATGTGATCTGAAGAAACATAGCTCACAGAGCCACATCCTGATATGATAGTCAGCATCATGAATTTCAAATTACTTTCTGTGAGAGTTCACTGCTGGATAATAGAGTCAGAAACTCCACAAAAATCTCCTGCCAATCCATCATGTAGGGAATGTATTCAGAAACTCCACATAGGGAGCAATAAAAAGCCTTAAGATAGGTGAAAAATTCTGTCTCCTAACAACATACTGATGTTAACATAACAAAACCTGCTTTTCCCAGGAAGTTCATGTAAACAAGCACTAAACCCATGTATTTTTCCAGGCAAATACACCATGGAGGTGTTGCCAGGCTGTGCCAGGAGCTTCCTTTCCTCCAGCAGCTCCAGGGATGGGAGGCCTGGCAGGAATCTCCACACAGAATCTGGGCCTTTCCTTGGCTTTTTGTCCTCCAGCACTGGGAAATGAGGTGCTGGAGATCTTCGGTGGCTTTCAGCAGCAAGTGGGAGGTGAGAAAGCAGGATGGTGGAGAATGGCTGCTTTTATGGCAGTTTGATGAACTCCTGCCTGGCCTCTGCACTGCTCTGGGATGACTCCCTGGGCTCCATTCCCGGGTTCACCACTGCCAGAGCCACTCAGCCTCGGGATTTCTGCGCTTCCTCAGCGCTGCTGGTCACTGCAGTGCTCAGGGAGGGAATAGCACAGTTCCTGCCCAGCCCCAGCCCGCAGCTGCTGGCAGTCTGGTTCCCATTACAGCAGCTCTAATCCCGCCACTGCTGGCCTGCAGAGCCACCTCCTCCCGTCTGGAGCAGGAGCAGGAAACCCTCGCCTGGCTCTGATCAGCCCCAGCCTCCTCTGCAGCCCTGCCTGCCGTGTGAACCTCAGGCCAGCCCAGAGTTCCTCCCTGCAGCTCCCACCTGGTGCTTGTTTAGCCCTGGAGGACACTGCCTGCATTCCAGGGCGAGCAGAACACTTCTTTGAAGGCTGGGCTGTTAATTTAGTTTGCTTTTTCTGGCTGCTTCCTGAGAAACGTGATCCGTGAGCGAAGGATTGAGATGAGCCCGCTCCGCTTTATATGGTTTTCCATTCTGAAGTGTGGCCCAGAAAGAGAGGATTTCCAGCTCATTCTGCTGTCTGTGTCAGCCAGAAAAGCCTCCCGTGCTGCCCTGCCGTGGGGAGGCACTCAGGAAGGGACGGGGCTAGGAGTGTTCCCAAAATATCTCCGGGAAGTTATTAACAGCTGTAAATTCTGCTCCTGTTTCCCTGACAGCAGCGCCTTTGCTCCAAGGTATCCATGTGGCTGCCAGCCTGAGAACTTTACATGCCTGCAGTGATTCCTCCCCAAAAACCACAGCAGGCAGCAAACCAGGAGGGGTGTGAGCTCCCAGGTCAGAGCTTTTATCAAAATATGCACGAAACTGCCTTCTGAACCGCTTGAGTTTGTTAAGCTGCAGCCTTTTTATTAAAAAAAATAAGGCTGGATGAAAATGAAGATGTTTGTTTGCACCATGAGAAATGTACATCAGCTCTGTTCCTGCAAATTGTTTCAAAAGGTGAATATCCTGGTGATAAAATTAACAAACAAATGATAAATAATAAAAAACTTGCCCCTGATAATTATCAAATACCCCTGAGCAGCTCCTTTGAGAACCTTTCCACAAATCCCTTGCTCTTCTCCCCCCAGGGTGTAGAGGAGGAACTTTTTTCATTCTTTTAAACAAAACCAAACTCAGTGGTCAAATGTGCACATGAGCAGGCACTGCCCCGGGAAACATTTCTTTATAAAAGTAAAAAACACTAAAATATTAAAAAAAAAAAAAAAAAAAGAGAGAGAGAGAGAGAGAGCAACAGGCACCATGAGAGACCTGATAGGATTTTGGATCCAGAATTGGCATGTTTCCCCAGGGAATGGCACAAAGAGCATCCCTGGAGATGGGCACTGTCCCATGGACAAATGTAGCCCTCAGCAGGACAATCTCGTATTTACAGTACAAACAGGTCAGACAGACACATTTTTTCCCAAACTTTCTGCATTTCAGCCTGTCCTCCATTAGCATTTAGGGAGGATCTCTCTGCTTTGGAAATAATTCACTTTTATGAAATATGACATAAGTAGATACTGATACATGGGTACATTTCTGTGGAAGATAAACTGAGAGAAAGTAAGGAAATGGCTTGTTAAATCTGCTTACAGAAATCTCTCTGCCTGCTGAAACAATTAACCAGCAGTGCTTTTCTCACATATGAATGAGAAAGGATGCAAAGTCTGGAGCATTCAGTCTGGAGCCATAAGCAGGCTGCAGATTTGAATTCCTTTTATTAATTGCTTTGTTGTGACACTTACCCCAGGAAAATACTTTATCAGCTGCCTCTGCTATAATTCAGTATCAAATCCACTCAATATTCTGCTTTTCTTTCTTCTTTTTTTTTAGTCTTTTGTCTGGACCAAGTTGTTTCTAATTTAGTGCTGTATGTCATTTGCAACAGGATCCTTCAAGTTTCCTCTCTTAATTCATGACACCTGGTTTTTGTTATTTTAAAGACAGCCAAGGACACTGGGGCATTCACTCCACACATTGTAAAAACACTTTAAAAAGGTGGCACGCAGATGCTTATAAACAGCAGCAAAAAGTCTACTCTGTTCCTGAAAAAATATGATTTTAAGGGTTGGGAATTCTGCTTCACATCAAAGAGGTTGGGGGTTTTGGTGGTTTTATTTTTCTTTGCTCTGTGGTGTCATGTCACACTTTAACGTGGCTCTCACACACATAAAGTCATTTCAGCAGAATTCCTGGGGTCAGTGAGGGGTAAGGATCCCTCCAGGAAGCAGCTCAGAGCCATTCCTGCCCCTGCCCCTGCCACTGCCAGAGTCCACCTGAGAACTGCACATCTGGAATTTGAAAAGCCATCGAATTTAGTGGGACACCAAATTCTTCTAAATTCGTCAGTGATTTTAAGGTGAAGGTTTAAAAGCATGTCAAGCAGATTTTAGGATTTGTCATCTCATTCAATTTACATTTTATTCTTATTCATCTCAAGGTCCCAGAATGAGCCCAAAGGATTTAGGAGAGCCTGGCAGAGGAAAGCCTCATGCTCCTCCCAGAAAAAGATGCTGCTCACATGTTTTAGTTTCACAGTGTTACACTGCAGGTCGTGCCTTCCTTTTAGGGCACCCTGGAGGTTATTTTTGCTCCTTTTCGAATTAGGATCACTGGGAAGAAAGTCACCCTGCTGGAATGGCACCACTGTCACCCTGCAGGGTGTGACCCCATTCCCATGGCATTCCCAGGGTGTCACATCCCAGGGGCCACACAGTGAAATCAGGGCTGTGGGTGTGCCTTGTGTGACAGCAATCAACAGCCACGACTGGCAGGGCAGACAGAAACATTCTGCAAAACTGGAGACATCTCATTACAGAGGTACTTTGAAGAATTATGATAAAAAATATTCTGTGGCGATAAATCACACTTTGCTCACATCCGGCAATTCCACTGAAGCTCAATAATTAATTTGAAAGACAGCATTGTATGAAATTCTGAAGTGGCAGGGTGGACATTTGCAGGGGTTTTATTGTAGTTGGTCACTCCCTGGTTTTCTGTTGCACTCCAAACACTTTTCCCAGCTTTGCAGCCCATTTTGGGCTTCACCTGATGCTTTATCTCCTGCTTGTCTGGGTCAGAACAGCAACAAAACCACAGTGTTTAATGGTCCTTTGTTTTCTTTTAGTATTTATTCTCTTTTATTGCTGCTTCCTAAATAACAGGACTAAACAGGATCCCAAATGCTGGTGGATTTCCATATGAAAGGATTGTGGATTTTCTTAAGTCCTTAGGAAGAGCCTTGAAGAAGAAAAAGCAATGGAAATAATTCAAATGTAAAGATTGGATGATTTGGCCTATTGAATTCTGTCTTTGCTTGACCACAATTTC
This sequence comes from Lichenostomus cassidix, assembly GCF_008360975.1. Taxonomy (NCBI): domain Eukaryota; kingdom Metazoa; phylum Chordata; class Aves; order Passeriformes; family Meliphagidae; genus Lichenostomus; species Lichenostomus cassidix. Next base: position 18,228,814 of record NC_139492.1, read on the forward strand.
ACCCACCCATTGCAAAGTGCTGAGCTCTTATCACAACTTCCTGTCAAGTTCTGGGAATCTTGATCTGATTTTATGAGCACTACAGCATTAACATAACATCCCTTGTGTTAATTTCCCCTTCAGCAGTCAGTCACCACCTACAACATATGGCCATTATTTTCATTTCACACAATATCCAAAGGAGATAGAATTTGAAGTCCTCATTTAGGCAATTAAAGCTGCAAAGTGTGTTTAACTTCAAACTTCATTAGTAGGCCCCTGGCCCTCAGTGAGTGACTGAAAATCAAACTTGCTGGGTCAGGGATCAAGTTTCAGAAGTCAATTTCCCAAATACTGTTCTTCAGAGAGCGATGCGTTGGTATTAAAATGACAATTTGGACAATAGCCAAAGCCTCAGCTATTCTGAGCCCCACAAAAATGTTAGTTTATGCAAATCTCCAATAGCTTCAGTGCAGGAATGCAAATTGATATTAGGAGCCGAGAAGTTAGAGAGATGACAAGGATTGTTTTGTTATCTAAGGTACTTCCTTTCCAATTTTTGAGCAAGGAGTGAAACCACCTTCATCCTGACTGTGAGCCCAGAATCCAGAAGGAGAGAGTTTGAGAAGCAGAGATGAAGTTGAATATCAAAGACATTTTACATTCTCAACTGGTTTCCTATATTTGTCCCAGTTTCTGCAAAAAAAGTAATTGTATTGTGTAAAATCCCTTTAAAATATGGGTGAGTCGGGCACTTAAAACTGCTGCAAGATGTATATAAAAAGCATAAATGCAAAGAGAAAAATTAAAGTATAACAATTATTTTTCCTTGAAAGGTCTCAGGACAATAATTTCTGACAATATTCTGCAAAATCTATGCTGTGATATCCGAAGTAAAATAGATGATCCCTAGAAAAAGCCAAAGTCTCTTAAAAATTTATTGTGATTAGGGCAACTGAAGTTGTGACTCTTCAAAAAGCCTGATTATCTCCAAATATTCATCATCCAGGCACTGAAAATCAGGCAGAAGAAACAATTTTGAAAGTTTTTCTGAAAATCAAGAGCAAACTATCAAATGACTTTTGAGAATCTTCAAAACATAAAAATAGCTTATGGAAGCTGTTATTTTTTATTCATTTCTTGCCACTAACTAAACTTGAAAGAATAGGAAGTACATTCTAAAATGAGAAAAGAAAAACAAAATTCACTCTGGAACTAGGAACAGACAACCCAAATCTAGTGATTTTTGCCCTTTTTCCTTAAGCTAACTACTAAAAAGTATCAAATTCATTTTTGTTATTCATATTGTTCTCTCAATAATTAAGAAAAACTTATTTCAACCAAGTCTTTTTTCATGGAATTTTTACTACATAAATGTAAAATTTATTGCAAAAGTCAAATGAGCTTTTTGGACTTTCCAAATGGACACTTGGAACTGGGAGAAAGATTGAGAGAAGTAGGAAAGAGAATGAAAAATGCTGAAAAAACCCCATGTGAGGCATAAATTTTCCTAAGGATTTCTACAAGTGTGGAAGGCCAGCTTGGACACTGGGGCTTGGAGCAGCCTGGGACAGTGCAAGGTGTCCCTGCATGGCTGGGGTGGCACTGCATGGGATTTGAGGTCCTTTCCAACCCAAACCATTCCATAATTCTGTGCTAATTCTAAAGGAAATTCAGGTTTCAAAGCGATGCTCAAAGCTCTGCTGTGGAGAACATTTGTGCATTTTTTCCCAGAGCAGGAAGGTGAAACTGAGTTATTTTTCACGCCAGGAGTTGACAGTTGCTGGTGATGAGATCACATAAAACCCCAGCAGAGGAGCACAGGGCAGACATTCCCCTCCACAGACACACATATAAAAAAAAAGTGTTTGTTTTGCAATTTCATTTCCCAGAACCAAATATTTGAGAGATGTTTGTGTTGGTTTCTAAACAGCCTACAGAGCCCAGGCCTTGACGGTTTCCAAATGGAACCACAAACTTTGTCCGTGATATTAACGGTTGGTTTATTTTTCTTGTAAATAGCTAATTTTTTTGTCCTGGAAAAATATTTGGATACAAAGACTGCAATGCTTTTTTTTGTTGTTGTTTGTTTTGTTTCATACCAGATACTTTCAGCATTAGAATAAGAAAACATGCTAGAAAATCAGCCAGGACTATCAAAATAGTTGCAGCCACTGGGTGACAAATCTGCCTCTGCTCTGAAACATAAAGGAAACATCCCAAGGTTTCATATTCAGGGGTATTATTTAAATAAAAATCCCAGAATTGGCTACCTCAAGATATATAACACTTACCTGTACAAACCTTTATCTGCTCAGGATTTCTGAAGTTAGAGATCCCACAGGACTATGAGAGAACAGACCTGTGAATGGTTGATAACCAATATTTTAGTTGTGGTGCTGCTGGACAGCATCTTGCCACTGTCATTGCTGATTTTCCTGGCTGTGATTCTGTTATTAATGGGAAACCCAAATGAGTTGGTGCTGTGCAGACTTAAACACACTTTCTCCAACAAAAAGCAGGACAATCAGTTCTGAACTATTAATTACTATTAATTGCCTTCCTACGTAGGACTGCTATGGAAATAGTAGGAAAACATTAACTCATCAAAACCCCAACTTTGCCCAGAAACTTCCTGGTTGGCACAAAGACTTCTGCAGAGGAGAATTTGCCTGTTTGTACTGGCAGGTGGGAGCTGGCAGCTCTGCGTGGTTGCAGGGCAGTGTGGCAGCGAGGGGAGATGGCTGCAGTGCTGTGGAGCAGGGGTGCAGTGCCAGGGATGCAGTGCCAGGGATGCAGTGCCAGGGATGCAATGCCAGGGATGCAGTGCCAGCACCTGCTAGCTCTCAGCACCCTCTGCACCACCATGGCAGCCTCAGGGTGCCAGCCAGCACAGCCCACCCTGCTGTGAGTCTCACCCTGCCTGCAAATCCTGCCTCCTTCCCTCCTGACTGCGCCATGCAGGCATAGGCTGCACTTGGAAATATTACCCATTGTGCTGCCCAAACCCCAAGACATTCCATTATGTTTTGAAAGTGCATTTAATTTAAAAAAAAAAAAAATTAAGTACAATTTCATTCTGTCGTGCCAAAAAGCAAGCTGCCTGAAACAGAGGCCAAGACAAATTGGGAGTGTAAAAAGCAGATAAATTTATTCAAGGCCTTCAAGGTACATTCAGGGCAAGCAAAGTCCCCCTCGTGGGAAAACACCCAAAATGGACTCTGGGTCACAAGTCCTTCACCTTTCATAAGTCCTGTCCTATTAACATATTGGTCCCTAATTCTCCAATCACTCCCTCAAACAATGATGTTAACCACCCTAAAATTGTTCCCTCCATTTCACTGTTGTTTACATATTTTTGGGCCCTAGTGCAACGAATGTGTCCTTGGATTTTCTATTCAGAGGGATTGTTTTGGGCTAAAGGTGTTGGGAACACAGGTTTTTAATACTTTATAAGAAGCACAGAACTACCTCAAGTTACAGATACCTGGAGAGTAAAAAACTGGAAATTATTAAAACATCATCTGGGTCCCAAATACACAAGACCAAGCCAGGACTCATTTTGAGGCACATGGGTACCTCAGCTGTTTGAATGTCATCTCCTTCTGAGTGCTGCAGTCACACCAAATAACACACAGTAAAAAGAGAGTTGGATTTATTATTTTTATGACGCCATAAAGAGATGACCAGCCTCCAATTTTTCGAGCATATTCTGGACAGTCAGAAGTGCCTCTCTGATGACATTGTGCTCCTTCAGGGGTATTAAAAGGAGAGAAAATAAATTCTTTTCAAATACATTCTTCCATACTTAATAAATGCTTGTACACCACAAAGAAAAGCAGCTTCAGCACGCTGACTGAATCTACAGAAACACCAGGGATGGGTATATACAGGAAAAAATATGTGTAAAAGACTTTGGAATATAAATTCTCAGCTGAAAGCGTTTTAATTCTCAAATTCCTTGGTCAATCAGCAGTGCAAGAGCTGCACTTGGAAGGGGACAGGGTGTAAGGACACAGAGGCTCAAACCAGAGGCTCATCTGCTCCATCCTCCTGTCTGCAGCACTGCAAAAACAAGCACCCAGAGCTGTGTGCAGGAGCAAGGCAAGCACCCTCTGGTATTTTCTCAGTACCCAACACTTTCCATTTTCACCTGAAGAAGGTGTTCTCTCTGTACTTAGTGAGTCCCAGTGGCTGCACCAACCATGAGCTTCTCCTGAAGGCAAGCTTTCAGCATGCAGAGCATCCTGTGGCAGAAGCTGTGCACAGCTCAGTCACACATGGTGTGAACAAGCTGCTGCTTTGCTCTGATTTTTTCCACCACTTTGTTCCTCTTTCCTGCTCACCAAAAGCAGTGAGCAGTCAATCTCCACAGTGATCAATCCATGGGGCAAATCCCCATCTCCCTCCCCAGCTCACAATCATCTCTTCTTAGGCTGAGGTGCCCCAGACACTGTAATTGTTCACAGCCCATGAGCCACCTCCTGCTTTTGATCATCCTTGTTTCCTTCTCCTGACCCTTTTCCAGCTGGGTGGGGTCCTCTTTGATGTGGCAGAACCCCACACAGAATTCAAGATGCTGATGAGTCCCAGATTTACAGAGTTGTATCATGAGGCTCCTCTGCTCTGTTCCCTGTTCCTTCCTCAGTATCTAGTATCTGACCTCCTTTTTATCTATTTCTCTAACACTTTTTTAGAACTTTATTGTTCTGTCCTGAATTTTCCTAGATGTACCTTGTTACTGAGAGGTACTGGGCAATGTTTCCACTTCACAGATGAAGGTTTGACCCTTGTTAATCACACTGTGCTTATCTACAGTTAATTTTGGGAACATCTCAAAGCCAATTCACTGAAGAACTCACAAGATCTTTCTGCACCTCTTTGAAACCAGCCCTGGTTAGGCAGGAAAACCTACAACTATAGACTTAAGAAAGTTTTAATAAGAGGAGTTAAGAGATACTAGTTGTTACAGCCATCCTAAAAACTGAAATGAGAGAGTGATTAATAAAGATAATTTAAGGATGTTCAGCAGGAAGACAGAGCCAGTTTAAAGTACATGGAAAAGTTTGAAGTATGTGGAAATAAAAGAAGCAAAGTTTCTTCCTTTTGTTCTTCCATTTGTTAGGAAGTTATTTCACAGTGGACTAATGCACTGATACATTTTTTTGTTTGTGTTCTGGCTTTTCACCATTTTTTCACTATTTTTTCCAGTGATCACCTATTTTTAGTTCCCATCCTTGTCAGGAGACTGGAACAGCTCTATAACTCTTTCAAGCAACTTATGACTAAAAGACACCCCAAACAAACCACAACACACCCACAAAAGCCCCCTTAGACTAGGGAAGCTCCAAAAGTTTTTAAAATAATGCACTTTCCAAAGAAGCAGCAGCACTTCCCACTGTTATCTGCTTAGATATCCCACTGGTATCTCCTTATCTCAGCCTTAGAGCTCCCAGAAACCCCAGTGCTGTTGGTGCAGGGATCAAACCTCACTGGGGTCTGATGGAAGATCCCTGTGCCTTTCCTCCTGCAGGATGGGAAATGGGAGCTGAGCAAGCAGTGAGATGTGCTGACTCCAATAACTAACAAGAGATGCCTGTCAGTCTGAGAGTCCTTTAGGGATGTTTCCATTCCCCTTCAGCACTGAGCTGGGTCTGAACCTCCCCAGCACCAAAAGGGAACCACAGGGACCTTCCAGGGAAGTTTTAATGAACTGAGAGTCCATGTCAAGCACAACCACCCACTGTCCTACAAACCTGTAGATCTGGTGTGTTATCAACTCCCACATGCCATGAACATGAAGATCTCCCTTGTACCTGTCCTACAGATCTCAGTCCTTGGGCCAACCCAATGCAATCCCAGAATACTAATGTTGGATCATGGATCATTTAATAAATCCTGTCTGCCAACAGCACTGCCAGGGAATGCTGACATCACTGGCCTGAGCAGAGGGAAGAGTTGGGGATAATTCCATTGAGGTGTGGAGCATCAAATATGCTCCAGGTGATTGTATCTGATATAGTTTATTTAACTAAAAACCTCTTGTATGGTCAAACAGGTACAAACATGTCAGTGCAGCTGGAAGAACAGAAAATAGGGGAATCCTTTTAGAGCAAAACTTCTCTAGAAGCAAATATCACACTGAAATATAACAGAGTTTTCTTCTGCCAGTGGGCACAATTCTGCTTTCATTAAGCAGACAGAAATTAAACATCTCTAGCTAAAACTGAGCTTATTGTCTCCCCCAGCAAACCTTTTCAGTGAAGATTTCAAACAGATGAAAATATGACCAGCAGCCAGGAACCAGAGTCTGTTTGTACAAAAGAGATGAGGATTTTCTGCAGCCTTAAATAATTTTACTAAATGGATGAAGATGGGAAATGCAGAGTCAGAACCACTGTGAACAGCCTGACAACATCTTGCCTGTTTGAGAGGATCCCAATGACAGACATGATCATTAGTTAAATGAGCTGAAGATACCAAGGACATCTCATGCATGATTTTATTGCTTACAACCAAATAGAAGTTTAACAGACAGCCTGTCACTAAATTAAGCAGGTAGAGAAAAAGACCCAGCATGTCATGACACAAAAGATTATTGTCTGATAAAGGGGAGAGAGGAAAAACAAACAAACAAAAAAAAGCCCATCTGGTAAAAGCAAATAAAGCAGCCCAGAGTGCAGAAGCAGCCTCATGTCCTAATGCCTCTGGAAATCAAACTAATATTAAGGTAGGAAAGTGTAATGTGCAAACTCCTCCTCTTCTGGATTTCTATCCAAAGCTGTAGAGTCTTCTCCATTTCTGGGATGGAGCTGCAGTTTCCACCCCAGACCCTGCCAGGTGCCAGGAGCAGCTTTTTGTTCCCTTTCTGCTCCCCTTGTTCCTGAGCACTCCTCTGGGAATGAGACAATGCCACTTCCTCCCACCGTGAGAGCCAGAGAAAGAAACCAAAGACAAATTCCTCATTTGAGCATAAATTTAACTGTTACAAAGAAATTATTATGTTGATATATAATTATATGGTTTCACCCTTTTCACTGCAAGGTTTTGGGCTTTGGTGGTGCTCAGTCCCAGGTTGGACTCAATGATCTTGGAGGTCTTTTCCAACATGAATGACTCTGGGATTCTCTTGGAGTGTACTTCACACATCCAAAGCTTTTGGGGGTACAGTCAATAAATCAGCAATCCATAGGTCTTCAAAGTATGTAAAATCAAATAATAAAGTGCAAATAATACAAACTTACGTATTGTTTATCCAGTTTGCTTTCAGTAAATTTCTTGTTCGCAATTTTTTCCTTTTTCTATGAAAAAAACCCAAACCCAGAGCTAAGGCTGCTGCAGTGCTGCGACTGTAATGACAGCTCTGGATTCCAGCACAGGTTTGGCACATCAGGAGGAGTTTAACAGCTCTTGCAAAGATTACAGTATTAAGAGTACAGTGAGAATGGATTAATTTTGTTCTACTTTCTATCCTCCTTGAACTATTTTTAATCAGTCACACTTTCTGTTTTTTTCATGATCCTTTGCAAGAAGAAGCCATCACAATTCTAATTAGTAATATTAGTATTGTGTTTTGTAATTCATGTTCCACAGTCTCACGGCCAGTGCCCTTTCTCTCAAAGAAATCACAGTCAATCTAATCCCTCTGAAATGACAGCCCACCCCTTCATCCCACTGATAAAACCTGCCTGGGCTTTGGGAGCAGAGAGAGGAGATATCCCAACCAAGCAGTGTGATCAAGCAGCTGGGACAAGAGCTGACATCAGCTCCACCATAGCTCATCTCATCTTGAGATGTGAGTAAAGAAATCAGAGATTTTCTACAAAGCCATCAGAAATGCTCAAAAATTACTCTTCTGCAGTGTTGGGATTAATTGCTTTAGATACATGCAAGTGTACAATAAATAATTACTTGTTCTAAGCAATAAAAGATGCAATATTCAATCCATTTTTATAAAAGACCTCCAACCCAGACAGAGATGCATGGACAATTGTCCCTTCAAAGAAAATCAAGCAACCAAAGGTGCTGAACTCTTAAGTAAATTTTAAAAACCAAGCAGCAGGAGTGTTTATGCTGCTGTACAATAATTTCACATTGGCCAAGAAAATAAGCTCTATCTTCCTGACAAATTTACTCCTTGAAGAGTGGCAAAGGCAGATGATGGCAATTGTGTTTCCTTGATTTGGTATCAAACTCCGTTTTAGCCTCACTGAACTTATCTCAGCAATTTCTATTCTTTTCAGACATTCCTGGTGTCCACAGCCTGACTTTGGAAAAATTTTGGAAAAAAAAAAATCTGGCCACTGGCAAAAATCTCACTGCAGGTGCTCACAGCAGCTCCCCTGAAAATCCTGGTGACAATACACTCATTAAAGCCTCTCCAGATGCACAGTTCCCCTCCAGTCCCCAAGGTGCCCTGAGCATGTCCTGCAGAAATTTGGGGTAACAAGGCTGCTGAGGAGCTGCTCTGCCCGAGCTGCAGGCACAGAGCTGCTGCCCAGGGACTCCTCCTGTGCTCCCAGCCAGCACAAAGGGCCTGATAAGGGCTGCAATGAATGGGGCTTTGGGAATTTTATAAAATAAATTTGTGCTGCAGCACCTCCCTGGTACCTGCAGGATGTCCCACCCAGATCAGCTGCAGGATGGATTATGACTGTGTGCATTCCGTGTGTGCAGCAATTGCTGAACCATCTTATCTCCTTGTTGTTTCATCATAGCACCACTGACAAATGTCTAATAACCACACATCCCATATCTGCTTTCTCTCATAGTTACACCCAGTGATGAGCTCTGCACAATAAAATGCTGCCTGGTGGAAGGTTCAGGGGAACAACCAGCTGAGGCAGGAGGTGTTTCCTAGCTGGTGGTGTTGTCCTGCCAGAAGGTCAGAACTTCAGCCATTTGCCCAGGATTTCCCAGTGAAAAATCCCTGCCACAGGAACTCTTCAGAAAAGTCAGAATGACATATCCAGAAAGTGCTGGATTATACACATGACGTGTAACCCCAAAATTATCTCAGTCCTACAGGATGCATAGGGTTTCCTGGTAATCCCAGGCAGAAAACTGGGAAGCTCCCCAGTGCCTGATGAGCTCTGTGAAAGCTGCATTTATTTCAGAGCAGGTGCCATGTCCTGGCTGTGTGACAGCTGCCAGCCCAGCGTGTCAGCCCTGCCACCACCCCAACAGCCCTGCAGGGACAGCAGAGACAGAGGGTGCTGGAAATAATGCCTGTTCTCAGCAGTGTGTGCAGACACTGGGAATTCTGCTCCCCAGGCAGCCCAGCGTGCTTTAGTCCTTTCAGGGGAAGAACATTTCTGTAATAATCCACATCCATTCATTTAGTGCCACTCTGCCATCAGCTTGGTTTAGCTTCCAAGAAATACAGAAGCAGGAAAGAGACTGAAAGGAAATAAAACATAAATCCTTTATGTTACCAAATTGCCAAGGGATGGCAAATTTGTTTCTTTCAAAGACACTAAAAATAATTAGTTACACTGTGAAATTGTCTGGCTATTTCTATGGGGAGAGGAAAAACTAGGATTTTAAAACTCCCACCTCAGCAGTAAAAGCCTCATTTGTGTTTGCAGATCTGTTCCTGCCCTGTGATCAGGAATTTCTCTAACACAAATGCAAAGGCACAGCACAGGAAGGATCAGTTCAAAACCAGGGTTATTTGATTTGCTTTGCTTTGCTGCAATCCAGTTGAGAACATTTGAAACCATCAGAAAATAAAACAGAAAAGCTCATGCACTGGACAGTGAGCACCACGTTCAGCAGCTTTAGCACCACTCAGGCTTAACTGAAAAGTGATTAAGTCCTTGTTGCCATCATAAACTGAGTCTTACAGCTTTAAATAAAACGTTTGACTCCAGTAGCCTCTTAATGAAACCAGCAATTTCCTACAGAATGGAGCCATAAATGTGACAACTTTCTCTGCACTTTGAAAGATTATTGAAATAAAGCAGAAAAAATTAGGTTTTTGGGCTATTCAATCCGACACTGCCTGCTAAATACAGAAGTTTGCATAGAATACAGTGCTCCTTTCTCAGAAACACTTCAATTTGGGGAATGAAAGTCCATGCAGTGTCCTTGTAAATAGCATGATGAAGAGGTTTAAGAAGCCAGAGGCTTCTCTAAATATTTTAGAGAAATTTTCCAAACATTTAACTTATTATTCATAATAAAAGGAAAACTACACAGAGTCATAGAAATGAATCTGTGAAGCTGCAGCCTTTCTTTCTGCTTCATATAGGAAGCAATCATTCCATCTGAAATTGTGTAAAATGGTAATTTCACTTAAATATTAACTTATGGTACAGATATATGCTAGTATATCCCAATATAAGTACTCAGTGAGTTAATGGGATTGGCTGCATTTGTCATTAGTGTTACTGACAACTAAAGTCACCAGTTTTGTAGAGCCTAAATCCACAGTTTTAAGTACATTACACCACACCATGTAAGAGTCAGCTGGTTTGTGAGGCACATTTCAGTGCCCAGTGATTTATCATACTGCAAAAGGCACATTCCCATAAAATCAAAACCTCTTAAAACCATTTTGATTCAAGCCACCTACACCAATAAGTTCAATGCCTGCAACATCAAAACAAGCAAAGGCTGAGCTCTAATTTCAGACAAGATAAGTGATAGCACCAAGCACTAAGGGACTCTGTTAAAAAAGCATTAAAAATCACCAACTTTTACTCTCAGGTTGGCACAGGGACAGGTCTGTGATCTCACTGGTGCCTTCCCTACCTGCATCCATCACCTGGGTCACTGCAAGGCCTCAAAATCTGTCCAATTTTTGCATTGTTTCAGTACAAAATGATGCCCTGCTGTGACATTGCTCCTCGCTGCACATAAATCAGCCAGAGGCTTTGCCTGCCAGGAGCTCAGCTCATCTTGTCTTCTGCAATCACTTTTATTAGCACTACCTGCTCCTGTGGGCACAGGAATGGAGCTGACCGCACTCAGATGGCTATTTATTGCTTCTTGTGGTGTGCCTGGAGAACATGAACCTGCTGCACTTCTGGTTTCCTTGTCCTCGGTGGCTGAGAGAATGAACTTTCTATATCTGACACATGCATGCTCTCCCAGAATAAAAAATCTGCTGTGGCAGGCCAAATACCTTTGCCAAGGATAAATAAAGGAGCTGGTTCTGCTCCTGCCACATCAGAGAGCTGCTGGAAAAGACATCACTGCTCCCCTTTTCACACCCTCAGCTCCAGCTCTCTGCAGCCTCCCCAGCACAGCCAGTTAAGGAGTCATCCTGTGAGTTTTCCTTGATGCTTCTGACAGCTCTGGCACAGCAGAGCAGCTCTCTGCAAAGCTGCAGCGCTGCCTCAGAAGGAACAAAGGTGGACATTCAGCCTGGCTCTGATTTTCTTGGATGCACAGGTTACATTTCTGCTTGAAAGCTGTATAAATGTGAAGGGAAATGAAAAAACAGCCCTTTGATCATATTTGAAGGTGGCAGGGGTTGCTGTGAGAGCTCAGTTCACTCCTAGGGAAGCGGCTGCACTTACTTGGGGCCAAAAGCTGTTTCTCACTGCTCTGCTTTGGGCAGTGCTCCTTAGGCAGAGCAGCTCTGTCCATACTCATCTGAGCAAAGCTTTGCCTGTGTTTGAAGCATTGCACTTGTATTTCATGAGCCATTTTTAGCAGTTATGGAAGCGGCTTGGGACTCCCAGACACTTTACAGCCCCATTACAGTTCATATCCAACAGCTGCATAGGCAAAAGTAGCTCCTGATTTAAAGGGCTTAAGCATTTTCCTCAGCCAAACAGGGATCAAGTTGGATGGGGTTTCACTAAAAATACTTGTCTGGCTATAGAGCTGATACAAACATATGTTGTTTGTCTGCAGCTAATTTATCCTCTCACTTCTGTAATGTTCTGAGTTCCCACCGGGGGAGGAACAGCCAGGGAAAAGTTAAATCATAATCACATGAGTAAATTATCAGTGACACCTAAAAGCAGTTGCAAACTGCCTTATCATTTCAATTAAGTGGAGCCCTCAGCTGCCTCGTGTCTGCATTAGCCAAGCAGCACCAATCAGTAAATTATTGCTGAGGCAAACACCATAAATCTTCATTGACTAACAATGATGAGGAATTTCCTGCAACGTCCCCTAATTGATCCTCACTCTGGAATTTTATACCCTTGTGATGGGAAGCACAGCACTGCAATGTCTTGGAGCTGCACTCTGTCCTTGGCCATTTCCTGCTCCCTGCAAATCAATCACCCCCTTGGTATCTCTTGGTGTTTACCCACAGAACCCAACTTATGCACAACAGGAATTCTGTCCAAGAGCTCCAGCACAGTGCTGAGGAGTACCCAGGTTTGCAAAGCTCACACTCAGAGCCTGGGGAGCTCTGGCCCAACAATGAGGCAGTAAAATACTGTAAATCCAGGTTTGGCCCCCTGCCATCTGCAAACCTCCACGGGACATGAGGAACAACTCACCACACTTAGCCCAGCTTAGCACTACTTCTTATCACATTTCTGGCACCGTTTGGTGGCACAGTCTCTGCTGGGAGCTTCTGACTTCTCAGAATAATTTTGGGTTAGGGTGAAATTATAGCTCATGGCAGAAGATCCAAAGTACTCATGTTGTTGGATCTGAAGATTTATCAGCAGCTGAAGTGCTGAAGTGGCCTGTCTGCCCTTGCTCACAGACAATATAATATGTAAAAAAAAAGTACTTACCACTCCTAGGGCTTGGTTTATTTACCGACTGAGCATTTTCAAAGGCCCTTCCTGGGGACAAGTAATTCCCAACACTCCTGCTATGGCCTGATACATAATGTATAAGGTTAGAGGAAATGTGTATTCATGAGACTTGTTGGGCTTTTGTCAAAAAGAACTGTGAAAAATTATGATGGAACAATTTTCATTTCTGACACATTGTTTTTATAGCTCGTTCATGACTGGGAATTGAGGGCTTTAGAATTTTGTCTGCTGCAGATGTCGCAGAGAGGAGAGGAGCTGCAGAGCTCCTTCCTTGCTGCTTTGTTGCTGACAGGGACAGGAGACCTAAAGGAAATACTTCTCCTGACATGAAACATGAGGAGTGAATCCCAGGCCACTCTCCCACTTTGCTGCATTAGGGAAGCCATGGCAGCAGGCATTGGGGAGCACAGAAAAAGGAGAGTGTTTTCTAACCACAACTGGCCAATGGCAAGTAAATTTAGGTTTCAATACAGGAACCTGGAATTGTTTATAATAATAATGCTAACAATGACACCAACAATAATAATACATTTAAAATCTAGGTAAATGCTCATCAAGCTCAGTAAGCCTGGCAAACAAAGGAAATATTTTCTTTTCAGACACAACTTTTGTTTAACTGCCTTCAATATGCACACTTACTTTCACTGTATTTCCTTCATCCAGACATTTTTTTCTCTGGTTGCAACTGGCAGCATGACAAATTCAGTGACAATTAAGGAGCACAAAATCTTTTAACACACCAACTCCTCCATTATAAGAAAAGAAAAATAACAAGACAACAAAAAGCAGCAAACCCATTTAAATTCACAGTTGTCAGATAGACAGATTTGATCCTTTTGCAGGGGTAGAAGCTCTGGAGAAAGGAGCAGCCCTGGAAACCTTTCAGCTTTGGTCTCTGCCTGAGCCATGTATGACCACAGTGGAATTGGTGAACTTCCCTCCCCGTGAGATTTGCCAAGACTGGAGTAACCAAACTCAATATATTTGCCTGGAAAATGGAAATATCCCTCCTTTCCCTCCGATGCATGGTGCAGCTGTAACATTTTGCATTGCTGTCTTTGCCCCACCTCTTTCCTGTGATACCAGCCCATGAGGAGCATGCAGCCCAGCTCTGGTGTCCTGCAGAGCCCCAGCAGCCCAAGCCCTCCTCCTGCAGGGCTCCAGCAGCAACCCAGCCTCACCCAGGATCCTCCCAGCCTGACTGCTCCTCAGAGCTCAGCTGAGATCACAGCTGGCTCTCGTGTGTGACACTGAGCCCAAGGAGCAATCCTTTGTCTAAAGAATTGCTTAGGTCATGTTTCCTCTTTAAAATAGGCACTGCTTCCCTGGGTCAATGCACTTCCTGAATATAAACCATGATATTTTGTGGATCATTGCATGGCATCTCACCAATGCCTTTTCCAGAAGTATCCAACCTCTCCCTGGTCACACCTACCCCATTCAGGGGAGGATTTGACATTCCTTTCTCCCAGGCACAGCCACCCCCTAACCCACAAACACCCAGCTGTTCCATCTCCTCGCTGCCCCAAAGCCCTCCCACACAGAGCAGCAATTCTGTTCCACCACAAAGCACAGCCCTGCCCTTATGTCATTCATGGCATCCCAGCAGTTCTTTCACTCATTCCTCCCACACAATTCTCCTGTTTTCCTCTCTGCTGCTGATTTCATCTTAAGCATCACCAAACATCTCTGCCATGTTCCCACCTTGGCTCACACCACTGACTTTTGTGATCCCAGGCCCTTTATTGCAAGGACTCTGGACTACTCTCCTTTCATCCAGACACTTTCAGCTGTCTCTGAAGTCCCCATTTGGAGCTGATCAGCTTAAGGAACATTTTTCCCCAGTGCAGCCAAATCAGCTCCTCAGACACAGAAGTTCACACCCAGAAAGTTTCTGCCTCACCTTACAGATCAGATCTATCTGCTCTGAACTCCTTTTCATTGCTTTGCACACCACTGCCTTCCCCTCCAGCTCCTTCAGTGCTTGTCTCTAAAAACACCCATCCGGCCAATCCCTCCCTCCTTTTTAATATAAAATATTAATTCCCTGCCTTCTGTGTTTACATCATATCTAATAATATCCATATCTTTATATACATTGCTACTAAACCTTTCACTCTCCTGTCCAAATGATGTATTTTGCATTATTCTCCTTCCTCAAAGCCCAGAAAAATACTCTGTTTTCTTTTGCCTTTTTTCTGTCCTTGCCCCTTGCCCAGGGAAACTCCTGCCCAATTACAGCCAGGAGAAAATGCATTTTGGCATCCAGTTTCTCACACTGATGAAGAGATATCTCGTGAACCTGTCTAGAACCAAAGGGCTGTACCTGAGGTTCTCTTCTCTGGTAAAACATGGGAGATGCTCATGTTTGTTTCCTTGTGTTCCCTAGAATGTTATCTCTTCGTTCAAGAGGTTAACAAAGAAGGACAGGTTTTTATTCTCCTGGCCGAGAGGGGTCTGTTCATCTGTGAATTCTGAAAATGTGCAAAAGACACAGCAGTGAGAGAACTTTGAGGGAGATTACTGTGCCAGCTTTTCCTCATCTGCTGCCTCAGGCACTCAGATGTTTATGAAGAAACAAAAATGGAAATATTAAGTTGAGAGAGAGTGACAAAGCCTAAGAACTATTTCTGCAACAGGCACAGTTCAGGAGGCACAAAGACATTGAATCTTAGCTAAACAGAAATGGAGGGAATCAAAGACATCTTAATTAGAAGTTCAGGGTAAACACAGCAATTATTAACCTTCACGAGAAACAGGCAATAAACAAGGAGCTGTTCTGGAGCTGCTGCTCAGTGCTTGGATTCATTGCTCTGCACCCAGCCAGGCTGGGCTGCTCATGGAGAATTACACCAAATTAGGTGGCTCTGCATCACTGCAACTTTCTTTAATCTTCTAGGAATTCGTTTTTACGTGAAAAACTACAGAAGTTTTTTTTAACCTTTGCTTTGTTAGAGACAGAAAGCAAATGCAATCATGAGTCCACTGCCATTTTCCATGCTCTTAGTTCAGATTTTCAATTTATGGGGATAATTAATATATGATCATTTAATTCCTTTAAAATTTAATAAAATCATTTAAAATGAGCCTTACTCGATGACTTTTTCACTTTATAACCTGCCACTGCTCTGATTCTTTTGCTATTCTTGTGTATTCAATAGTTTTTATTTTTGCAATCAGGCTTTATCAAATTCAAAGGCTGTTCCTTTTTTGTTAATATTTTTGAGGAATGCATTGGCATACATCATTCTCTTAAAGTAATACATCCCTCAAAGCTATAAAGATGTAACATTCTTTGTGGAAATGAGTCTAGAAATAACTACTTAAAAAAAAAAATCTCTTCTATCAATTGTTTCAATTTCCAGTTAAAATCCAAGTAGATTTTAGGAGGCTTCTGCCAGATCACAGCAAAGTGTTTGCATTGATAATCACATAGTTCAAAAGCATAAAAGTCAAATTATTGTTCTTCCATTTGGTGCAAAAAAGAATCAACAGCAGGACAACAATCTGGCTAGCGAGATTTACACTTTGTTCCATTTAAAAATCAAAAATATATCTGAACTGCTCCTAAAAGTCTGACAATAACACATCCACAACTCCAGCAATACAGACATTTTTCAGAGTAAATTCCCACTTGCTGGACTAAGCTGCACCATCACTGGAGGGCTGCAGGGAGGACTTTAAAGCGTGGGCCAGTTGTGCTGGAGAAGAGAAAGTGCATTAGGGACCAGGGAGCTCCATAAAAGCAGCATAAAGATATTAGCAGGCTCTGTGTCATCACTCTCAGCTGTCCCTGACAGCCTGTGACATCTGTGACATCTGTGATAGAGCCAGAAACAATCCCCCATGTCCCCTTTTAACTCCACACTGTTCTCAGTGAACATTATTAACCGGGAAAAAAACAACCCAGAAACAAACCTGACACAACATTAATTGAAGCCTGGTGATTTATGTTTGTTTTCTTTTCATCCAGACCAATTCAATACCTTTCTGAATCTTTTATGATGCTTGTTATAGCCTTTACACCTGATTTATTTCCTGTGCTATCCTCTGAATCATCCCAAATGCAGATGTATTTGTTTTTAAAGATTTTGCTGAGACTTGGAAATATTTTTCCCTTTCTGTAAAGGCTCCATAAGCATTCTCTTAAATTATTCTTTGCACAAGCATACAATGACAGCTCCTGCTATTACAGAGTTCAGACAGGTTAATTTTTATCTGCTCCTGCGGTAGTAAAGGCAGAAACTACAAAACATCCTCTCTTCTTTCTCTTCCAAAGGCTGGGAGGACACAGAAAGTGCTTCAGCATTCCTGTGGAGCTGGGAATGATCCTTGGAGAGCACCAAGGACAGAGAGGTCTCTAAGGTGATATGGTACCATCTTATCCTTCAGCTGATTTGGAAGAAGATAAAATATTTTCGCAAGATCTGCCAGTTCTGTAATTTCCCAGCCACCTCTCCTAAAGCTTTATTCAGCAGGTGTTTGTGAATAACTGGTTGCTTTCTTCCAGTGGCAATTCTGGAAGAATGACAGGTATTTTGTCAATGGAAGATGGTGGGAAAAAGAGCATCAAGCCTAATGTTGCATTAATTTCAGAGTTACACTTTCACCTTTGATGAAGTATTGCTGTATTTTTCTGAGGTTGTTTATGTAAAGAAACTGTAGAAAAATTTCCAGCAGAGAAAGTTAAATAATGGCAAATACTAAAAATATCCTTTGCCCGGCACTGTCCCATCAGCTTTAAAATGAGGAAGCACTTTTTGGTGTCAGTTTGATGTTTCAAAGGAGACAGGTTGTCTTCTTGAGAGCCTCTTGTAAAGAAATGATGCTTTTCACATTAGTTTGGTCAATTGTACAGCAGGAATAGCCTAGTGCATAGTTAAAGCATAGCTTATTGTAATTATACTAACTGGAGACAAATCCAGAAAACATTCCATTACTTTTCTGGTGCATCCAGCCCTAAAATACTCAAGGAATACCTCTCAGTGACACAGAGGTGCCACCAGCATCAGCTTTGTGATGAGACACAACCTTTGCCTGGGCAGGAAAATGTTCCCTTGGTTCAGAACAAGACTCAGAATTTGTAAATCTCTTCCAGTTGGAGTTTTCACAGAGATGCTGCTCCCAGGTGGACAAGCAGCCCCCAGGACAGCTGACAACACCAACAATCCAGCTGACATTTGCACACCTGCTCTGGAGAATGGGTGAGGTGTCCTTGGTGGGCAGGCTGGCACAAACTCTCACACCAATGTCATAAAAAAGGGAGAACCAGGCAGAAAAAGTGTAACCCAACTCAGGTGGAGTTCCACATGCTGCACTCTGGCCCCAGTTGATGCATAAACCCAGAGTGAGGAGCAGCAGCTGCCCAGCAGAGGTTCAGCAGAGGATGCAGGGCTGGAGCAGCTCAGGGGACACAGGACAAAAAGGGACACAAGGAGCAGGAGCAGCAACCCCAGGGCTGCAGAGCAGAAAGTCTCTGCAAAGTGATGCCTTGCTGCCCTTGGAAAATCCTTGCTCACTTCTGTTCCTTTGGCTAACTAGAAAAGCATTCTGGGAATGGCTCAGCTAAACTAGAGGTGAAAAACAAGTTCCATGATTGTAAAACAATGATCAGAACCCATCAGTGCTCACAGTGGGGCTGTGGTTGGTCACACCTGATGCTGTTCCTGTCCTGGTCTGTGGTGTTGGTTTAGCACATTTGTTGTGCCTCACAAGTATGGAAACTCAGAACAAACTAACAGTTTAAGAACCTGGATTGTTGCAATAAAGTGTCTTTGCCATACCAAGGTGGAGATGGTGTGTTTAACACCTCACCCCATGGCTGCCCTGGCCCAGCACCTGCCAGAGCTCAGCTCTTTTCTCCCTGAAGGAAAGGTCAGGCCCTGGGATGAGCTCAGCTGGTGCTGACAAAGCCAAGGCTGTGCTTTTTGATTCACTAGAGCTAGACTGGATGCTCCTTGTGGGACCTTCCAGCTCGGAATATTCCAGGAGCTCCATGAAGATGTGATGGAGTCACCATCCCTGGGAGTGTCCCCAGGGCATTGGATGTGGCCATGGGGACATGGACTGGGGTGACCATGGGGACATGGACTGGGGTGACCATGGCCCTGCTGGGCTGCTGCTTGGATCTTGGAGGTCTCTTCCAGCCTCAGTGCCTCTGGGCTCAGCTTTGGGCACCAGGAGCCAAACAGAGGAAGTACAATGAGGATGATCTAAAGAGAGAAATGTATTTTCCACAATTCTAACCCCCAGCTGCCACTAAGGCTGTTTCCAACAGCAGACTGAAGTGTTACTGTAAAATATATCAAATAATGCCCAGTGCTGCTGTGCTTCAGAACACAACATTTTTAATAATGACAACTTTTGGACAACAGGCTTGGCCTTTCAAACATTTATCGTAGTGAACAAGTAGAAAAGTCAAAGAATGTAACAACATGCCCAGCATTTGGCAAAACAGCTGAAAATTTCAGCCATTTAATAAAATGTTGTTTCACAATATGATTGATGTGTGTGGACGCAAAGGTAGTGCCTTGTGATATAAAGTTTTTTAATATAAATTCTATAAAGTTTTTTTTATAGAAATTCTTTGTGCTTCACAAAAAGAACCTGCATTCCTCTTCTCCAAAATAAAAAGGTTATAATCAGAAGATAATCAGGGAATGAAATTATATCAGCAGGATTTGCAAAGATCCCTCTCACATCTATAATGAGGAAATACAGCTGGAGAGGGAAGACAGAGGAAGGAGAAATTGTAAAATATTGTAAAATATTGTAAAATATCCCGAGCACCTTTTGTTCCTTTTTGCAAACTCTTTGGGTTCTTTCAAACCCTCTACGTCTGCATTATTTGAAATAAATTAAGTGGATTTCCATGAGTATTTTGTCCTCCAAAAAGGAAGTTTTTAGTACAACATGTTCTACCCTCGTGAGTCATCCTGTGCAATGCACAAGGGCCAGTTTTGGTGGTTCAGATGTTGAACATTCCTCTGATTTATCTTTCAACAAAGGCTTCAAACAATTTAAGCATTTGTGGTTTTATTTCCAGGCCCTCATTTTGCTCCTGCAATGCCTCCCAGGCACAGGGAGGGGCACAGGCCACCGGAAAATCTCTGAATTTCCTTACACTTGGTGGTAGCTGAGGGGAGCAGGAATCTCCACAGCTGCCAGGGCTGCAGTTGGGAGGAAGGTTCTGCACTCCCAGCTTGCACACTGGTGTAAGCCCTTACTCACAGCTGTTCATGTGTTCACAGAGTAGGAGGGTAGGAGTATAAAGCCTTTGAAATTATTAACATTTTCAAACCCAATCTAACTAACAGAAACAGTCCCCCTTTTGTTTTCACCATCAAAATAATATATTTTCACATTACTCCTCTAAACTACACACAGTCAGTGTGTAAAATATATTGAATAGAACTGTGGAACATGTAGACTGCAATAAAAACCATCGTAGGTATAAATTAACTCAATATTTATCTCATCTAATATGCAAATCAAGACAATGTATTCTCATTAACATCGGCTCCATTCGCTTCAAGCTAAAACTAAATCTCCAGCCAGAGCAGGGAGGAAGAAATGATGTGTGGTTGTGTTTGAAGCTAATGAGGGGGTGATTAGCCTCCTGCGTGGTTATGGAGTGGCTCAGGAGATCCTAGCCTGGGTAAAGCACAGTATCAGTGCACACAGCCCCGGCCCAAGGACACACTGAGGCACTGAGAAAACACAAACCCACAAAGGGTCAATGCCAGATACCTTCTGCAATTTAAATGGAAAAGCATTTTCTGCAGGCAGACATAGAGCAGGAACAGATTTGACACAGGCCTTGCTGACAAGCTGGGAAGCAGCAAGAGGATTTTTCAGGAGACAGTACATTTTATAAGCTCTGAAACATTTCACTTACTGCAAACCAGTGCATCTGCTCTGTGCAATGTATGGTAGTGCTAACCTGGTTTAAAGCCATGCAGTTTTCTGTTCAGATTTATAAAAAAAACCCAGCCAAAACAAACCCCAAACTCCAACCAAATAAAAAAACCCTCACAAGAATCCTCAGCAGAAGTGCACTTCTAATGGATGGTGCTGCCCTCCTCCAGCCTCCAAAGATTAATGTGATGACTGGGTTGCTGTGCTAAAGAGGACAACATAATGTTATTTATTCAACCAGTTTGAATCCATCATTGTCCTTAACGATCGCCTTTGATTAGCCATTTGGATTCTAACACTTGCACGCAGTGAGGCAATGAGCAATGTGGCTCCCGGCAGCCTTGGGGGACTGAAAGGTAGGAAATGCTGCAATTCCGGATTGTTCTTCATTTCCACATGTTGCTGAGAGCTTCAGGTGTCACCAGCACTGAGAACTGAGAGCTTCTGGATAAAACTGTGCAGGGAACACAGAGGTCACCCTGCTAAATACAGCGGAGAAAGCTGCTGGGTGAAGGGAAGGGAAACCAAACCTCTGGAGCAGCTTCTCCAGAGAGCTGTGGCTGTATGAGATCTGAGAGCAGAGGAGCCTCTCTGCACCTGAAGGGATCCAGAGATGTGTAAAGCTGAGGGCTCTGGGAGGGCAGGGACAGCCTGGCAGGCCTGAGCCTCATCCCCTTTGGGAGAAGCTGCAGGGCTGGCTGGGGAGGGACAGAGGGGGCAGCTCTGCTGGACAAAATACACAAATCCAGCCAGTTTGGAAGCCTTCAAACAGCTCCACGTGCTGCTCCTGGCCTGGATTAGCCAGGGAACACAGCAGGGCTACAGCAGCTTGCCAAAGGGCTGGTCCAGGGGGCTGTGACACCTCAGGGGACAGTAACATGTCCAGGGGGCTGTGACACCCCAGGGGACAGTAACATGTCCAGGGGGCAGCACTGCATCTCCCACCCTGTGACAGATGCTGATGCGCTTGAACTCAATGGATGGCCTTAAAGTTTCGTCCCTAAAACCAGCACTAAAACCACAGTTTCAGCCCTAAACCCAGTACTAAATGCACTGAAGCCATACTGGAGTGGCACTGACTGACCTGTCCTGCTGAGCACATGAGTTTGGTGTTCTTACCAACCTCCCACCACCTGCTTTACTACTAATACTACTACTATTTTTATTGACAGAATAATAATATTATTGGCAGAATTGGCAGCTCAGGTCCAGGGTTTGCTCATCCCTTACATCCTCCAGAGCTGGGAAGCTTGGAAAAGCTGCCCACAAGAAATGCATTTGGCCAACTTGTTCCACATTGTCCATGCAATAACAGCTCCTGCCACATCCCCAGCTAGGGATGGATATTGCTGCTCTCTTTTACAGCCAAAACAAGCTGAGTTCGTCCACACAAACCTCCAAAAGTCACTCCAATTTATCCCCAAGGAGCAGCACAGGGGTGTGGGGCAGATTACCAGCACTCCCTGTTTATTAGGACACTGTCAGGACCAAGAAGAACTAAGTAAAAGCCATGTACAGCTTTAAACCCAGCAGCAAGTAACAGCATTTTAAAAACCTGACAGTGCTTTTACGGTTTATAAATCCATTTTGTTTTATTTTCCTTCATCCTATTTGTGGCAGACTCATGTACTGCTACTAAAAATTCTTTTCAACTCCAGTGTTTTCCCTGTGCAGTATAATCTTGAGAAAAAAAAATCACTTTTCACATTACTGAAAAGACATCTAGTGTGTTTTATAGTCTCCAGCACCTGGGAAAAAAACATAACAATTGAGTGATATGACATTTTTGGGAGAACACGAAGGCAATCTCTAAATGAGATTTGAGCTCTTAGGCAGCTTTAGCACACTCTGATACTAATCTGGATCAGATCTAATGGCCAGGAGTGATGTGAATTCAAAGCTAGGGTCACTTTCCAATTAAAACAAGGTAACAGGCTGCTTTTCCCAGGTAACTGGGAGATATGCACAGGTCCTGACCCTCCAACATCAAGCTTTTCAAGTGGAAACCTCCATTTAGATCTGGTTTTTAATGTACTTGCTCCATGTTTCAATTTTCTCCTCTGGCCCCTGTAATCCCCCAGGCCCTCAGAAATGCCCTGTCCCTGCAGTCCCCCCCTGCCATCCCTGTCACTGTCACACTTCTCCTGGAATCACCACGAGTCCTTGGCCAGGCTCCTGTCTCAGCTCTGGGAGCTGCCTGGTAACTCCTGGGTTTCCCACCCTCAGACCCTGTGAAGGATCCATCCCTGTGCCTGTGTCAGAAGAAATGTCCCCTTTCAGGAGGGCAGTGGCCCCACAAACCCCTCCATGGTCACTCCCCTGGTGCCTTTCCCACTGTCCCAGCAGTGGCCCTCACTCCATGGCAGGATAATGTTGAGCAAAGCATTTGCCACTTTGAAGTTCACCTGGATACTAGTCAGAGAGCAGTACTTGTATATATTGGTCAGGGCTGTGTTTGCTTGAGAACAATTTATGTTGCTATAAAAATAGATAATGACAACATTACTTTGGATGTTAAGAATCATTCTAATTTTTGTGTTTGTAATTTTGTGAAGATCATTGGGTGTGACTTTTTGTATTTGGCACCAGTTGTATCTCATCAATTGATAAAGTCCAATTACACAATGTATCATGAATTGTCATCAACACCTATTGGGATGAACCTTGTGTTAGTAAGACAATTAGTAGAGCATCAAGTCTCAATTAACATCCTAAAAGGAATTCAAAAAAGTGGGAAGAAAACTTTAATGATCATTCATCATGACGTAGAAGAAATAAGCAGAGTCTTACAAAGAGCCATCACTCAGAACATCCATCCATGTTCAGCAGGAGAACATCCCAATGTCATATTTATCTTGGAAGAACAGAGCACTGTCTCCTGGAAAAACCTCACCTTTTCCCACCTGGCTTTTGCCTCTGGAAACTCATGAAATGTTAAAGGCAGGGTGTCTGGAGAGGGAGCCTGGAGTTTGTCACCACTGAGGGACATGGGACAAGCACCTGGAAAAGCAGAGGAGCTGAGTGTCGAGAGCAAACCAAGCCTCTCTCCCAGCAGATGCAATCCAGCCACACTTCCAGGAGCATACAGAGCTGCTCCCATGCAGGCAGTCATCTAAACAACCTTACAGCAGGTTGGGAGCAGGGCAGACATGCAGGTGTGCTGTGGAATGAAGCCAGCATGGGAAAAAAACAAACCCAAAACAATGCATGAAGTTCCTCAGTTTAAAGAAAAACTGGATTTCTTGAGGAATCCAAAGTTTTCAATTTGTTTTTTTTCTGATGTCCAAGTAAACTCTGGGAATTTGTATTTAACTCCTGAGTTTTGCAGTTTTTCAAAGGGCATATTTCAGGTGCCCAACTTCCAATTTGTTTTGGAGAAGATGTTTTTATAATACAAAAATCAACACTAGCAAGCAGCAACAGGCAAATAGGAAGGATGTCTTTATATAAGCCCAGATTTTTTGTGACAGACATGATGGAAATTAGCAGTTGATATGCATGTAACATTGTTTATTTTGGCATTAAGGAAGCCCAAATCGATGTGCAAATAGGGAATATTTGTATACAAACAATCACACGTGTTGGCTTAGGAAAATGGCAAGCAAATAACAGAGCTCCATTTTCCTGACCTTATAAAAATCACAGATATTTCAGAAGACAATTTCTCTCCTGGATTCTTTTTGTTTAATGTATGACTAGAATAATAGCTTACAAGCAATAGACTGATCAAGCTACTTGCCTTTAAACAAGATTTCCTGTGTAATTAAGAGAAGTCTACTATGCTCAGACATCACCCTATTAAATGTGACATGAAATGTAACCAATAAATAATTAAGTCTCTTATTAGTTATAAATAAAAGATCAACAATATAATATTTTAAGAGCCACACTCAATCAATTATCAGTATTAGCTAGTAATTACTCAGAGACTAACTCATTTAAAAATTAAACTAAAAGTTCAAACAGAAAAAAAAATCTGTTTGGAAAGGGTACGAATAAGGAATTTCTGACATCTTGTGCAATCTGTGTCTTACATCCCATATATTTCATTCCTAGAGGAGCATTTGTTTGCTTGGGTGAAATGATGACACTGCATGTCAGGAATGACACAATGCAAGTGTTGAGTTCTCCACAGCCCTAAAACCCTACAACAAGAAATAGAAGGAGCAACATTTCGGTACTTCCAAATATTTTTCAGTAGTGCAAGTGGTTCATTTCTTATTAACTGTTGCTGTCACAACACCACCAGCAGCCCTGAGGTGTCTTCCTGAGTAAACTCTGCTCGACAGACAGAGGTGGTTCAAATATTCCTTCACTCTTGGCCACAAAGGCACAAAGTGCTGGAAGTCACTGCTGCTTTTGTGTTCCTGGCAATCCACGCCAGCAAGGTCCAGCTCTAGTGTTTATTTCAATGAGAAAGCACATGGAGAAATCTCCACTGCTGGAGATGAGCTAATGGTTGTATTCCACAGCAAGCTGTGTTTGGTTGCTCTGGAAAACCAAGTTCCAGCAGCTGTGAACTCTGACGCCTGCAAGTATTGGGTGGGAAAACCCAACGAACCAAAATGTGCATTTTAGTTTGCAAGAAAACAAATGAAATTATTAATTAAATACTTTCATGACGTATTTGTTCAATCTACTGACAATACACTGCAAAAATGTACTTTAACTTATAATATTTGTTATCCTGTATTATCAAACCTTAAATTAAACAAGGCTGTTCGAATCTATCTGCTCGTGTCATATGAATTAAAACAAAATTACACAGATACCACATAATTATCACTCTCTATCCTCCCATACTGCTGCAATCAAAGGAAAAAAAGCCCAAAAGAGATGCAAAAACCCAGGCATGATGATAATTCAGCAGCTGGCCTCCCATGTTCCACATCTAAATCGCACAGCAGCAGGAAAAAGCAGGAGAATCAGCCAAAGAACAGAAGAGTTTCAAGTTAGATGTCTGTGTGTGGCTGGAATAATCTTTATATTATTTTTTACAAACAAACATGGCTCTTTTCAGGAAGAGGTTCTTTTCTCTCAGTAGCTGAAATAAATTCAGACATCAACATCTGCAATTATGGATGCAGAGAAATGAGCACTGTGTGCTAACAGCCTCCAACAGAAGTGATCTCAGCTGAACATAATGCACAATAATTCACCACGTAATTATCAAATCACAGGGTCAAAACCCACCAAGAAGAAACAGTAACTTTTAGGCAAGATAAATACACAACAACATGCACAAAGTGGGGCTTATCATTCTCCTGTCTAAGGACATGACCTAATGAATTCCATCCTAATGATAGGAAATATTTCCTCTTAGAAAAAACTTCTTTGCATAATGAGACGTTGTTTGAATTTGTGTTCCTTTTAGCTGAGACAAAAATGTCCCATGAAGGCAGCCAGAGTTCCAATGCTGCCATGAGTTGTCAACATCCACTGTTGGCTCTAAATGTACTCAGCTCTTTTGACTGAATTTTATTTATTGATCCTGGTGCTCAGAGGTTATGATGCTATGTATAGCACGTGTGAAATATGCTCTTCCTCAGTGCTATTTCTGCACACAGCTGCGAAGCAGAACTAATACATTTAACTGATAAATACATCAAAGGGAGCATGTCTAAAGCCATAAACATCTCCTGTGGTGGTGGTGTTTGTGCTCTGCAGGAGGTGTTTTGCTGAGCACTGCGTCCCTCTGATGCACTTATCATTATTCTAATGAAAGCATTAGTTGATTTGATTGCTTTTTAACCACCACTGTTGTCCACCATTGCTCCATTAGACGTGGCTGCATTCATTAACAGGGAATGAAGGGCTTTGCATTTAGGCCTGGATGGGTTTGTTGGAAGCGTGGCTATCACACCATAAATCCTGCTCTTTCTGTTCTCCTGAACTGTTCTCCTTCTGTTCTCTCTGAACTCCTTATTCTGAGGTTACTATGGGGGATCAACAAATCTGTTTCCACAGCTCACACCAACAGGCTGACCTTGAAAGTTGCTGTCATTCCAAAAGATTAATAACTGCAAATAGAGAAGCTCATTTGAACTCAAATTTTTGTATCTATCTCCCTGAAAGAATTCTTTTCTGTTTATTAAACCTCAATCTAAATACAAGCCTAGTAATATGTTTCTGATTAAACCCTAAATGTTGCAAACAGGCCTCAGCACCAATATCTGCAGAGAGTGTGTCCCCAAAACCATATGCTCACACATAACATTTGGTGATCAAATACTTCTGCTCAGACTTCTAAAATTCCAGTGCTGTGCTCACAGTCAGGACTTCAGAAATGACACCTTCAGCTTCTAAGGAAGGAAATTTAGACCTAGCCTACTGTTTAGACCTACTTTGCTTTCTGAAATTCTGAAATTCCCAAAGTTTTTCTCAGAAGTCCTGAGGGTTGATCTGAGCAATCTGCTCGTTCTGGAAATGAGTTGTGTAATAAACACCAAATCCTCTCTCCCGAAGGATGTGGATAAACAGCACTGGAACAGGTTGTTCAGAGGCTGAATATCCATGGATGGCTGTTTAAGAGATCCAGGCTGGAGAAAGCTGTGACCTCATGGAGTGGCAGTGACAGCTCCCCTCCAAGCAGGAGGATGGACCAGAGCACTGCAGAGGCCTCACTGTGACAGCACTGAGTCACAGCAGCCAGCCAGTGCCACTTCAGCTAAAATCAGATTTTCACACGTGCAATGATGCTAACCAGCTTCAGAGGATGCTCCAGGAATATCCTGATTCTTTTATTGTTTTCCAACAGACACAAGTGAGACAGTGCAGGAATGCAAACAGCAGAGCCAGCTCAGCACAGAGCAGGAAAAGACGTAAGCACAGAATTAAAAAAGTCCACCCGAGCCAATGCCTTGGCTGTGTTCCAAAAAAAAATCTTGTAAAACCATTTCTTGGGGTGGTCAGCTTTACAGGGATGACTGTGATTTCAATGCATGTGTACAGGCAGAAATAGAGCAGAGATAGCAAAGACATTTTTGGCAAAAGCAATGCTCTCCATCACTGGAGTCTGGAAATCGCTTTTACTAGCTTAGAAAAAAGTTGAGTTAAAATTAGTACTTAATGTTGGAAATTGATAATTGGCAGCAGCATGAATGGAATTATTACCAATGAGTTCTAAATACTTAGAATGACAATATTTAAAACTTTTTTTTAAGAAATAAAACACTCCAGAGACAACATAATTAACCATCCTGAAGTCCAGGTCAAAGTGAATTTAAAAGCATGTTTTGCAAAATACATTCATTGTTTAGGACAGCAACACAAATAACTTTCTGTTTAGAATTAGTGAATTGGAAGAGGTACAAAGATTTGTAAATGTTTCCTGGTCAGACAGGAAATTTTAGAAGATTGTGAGGAAGGGTTAATGCACCCCAAGCAACCTCCTCTCAGTCTGGTTGAGAGACATTCTGGACACTCCTTTTGTGTGTCCCTGAGAAGTTAATCGGGGGGGTTATTATGGCCAATTAGGAAAGTGCTGCTCCACATGGGTAGTTTTCAAGGAAAGTTTGCCAGAAATTCTCCAGACAACTTCTAACAGCTCTGGAAATGGGAAGAGTGTTAAAAACACACCCAGTGCCAGGATCACATCTTCCCTGCTGCATGCTTGGAACAAATGTCACCACCTGACACTTGCCAGGAAGCCTTGGGTCAGCTATGGTTGCAGCAATCCAGTGCCTAAAACTCCCTTCTTTCTCCATCAAGCTATTTCTTGGTGAACATGGAAAATGTCCCATGAAGCATATGGGAATTTCAAAAGTCTGTTTTATTTAGAAAACTAGGCAGATAGGATCTCATTCAATGAGTTTTCCTTACAAGAGGATCCAATTCTTTGCAATTGCCTCTGATTTGTGTCCTGCAAATGATGCAACAACAGAGGAAACCACACTAATTCATGGATCCGCTGGAATGCTGCCAGAAGGCAGTGGCTATTCAGAACAAAAATGTGCTGCTGAAAAAGGAAGGTGTCAAAGGCAAATTAAACTGTAAATTAGAGCAAAAATAGGGCAAAGTCAGCAATGCAGAAGGCAGCAGTTGTGCAGCAGGTGCTGGATATATCACTTAAAGGAGTCACAGTTTGCTTTGGCCAGGCTCCAGGCCTGCCCAGGTTTGCAGGTGGGTCCAGGTTGCCCACAGGGCTCATGGAGCAGGGCTTGGAGGAGGAGGAGAAGGGAAGCACAAGGTCCCAAAACTCCCCACAAGGAAACACTGCAGCACCATCCATCCCCTCAGAGTGCTGAACCCATCCTGCAGGGACTCTCCATAACCTCAGAGTGCTGAACCCATCCTGCAGGGACTCTCCTCCCTAGGGCAGGAGCTCAGCCATGGCCCAGGAGCAGCCCCTGGCAGGGCACAGGGCACAGGGCACAGGGCAACAGGGGCACAGGGCACAGGGCACAGGGCACAGGGCACAGGGACACAGGGCACAGGGCACAGGGCACAGAGCACAGGGCAGGGCACAGGGCAGGGCACAGGGCACAGGGCACAGGTCAGGGCACAGGGCACAGGGCACAGGGCAGGGCACAGGGCAGGGCACAGGGACACAGGGCACAGGGCACAGGGCACAGGGCACAGGGCACAGGGCAGGGCACAGGGCAGGGCACAGGGCAGTGGCACAGGGCACAGGGCATAGGGCAGGGCACAGGGCACAGGGCAGTGGCACAGGGACACAGGACACAGGGCACAGGGACACAGGGCACAGGGACACAGGGCAGTGGCACAGGGCACAGGGCACAGGGCACAGGTCAGGGTACAGAGCACAGGGCAGTGGCACATGGCACAGCCCCAGCCCTGAGGAGCACCAGGACACAGAACCTCAGACGTGCCCAGAGTGTCTCTCACACTCCCAGCTGGGAACACATCCAAGTTATTTCACAGTGTGACAGAATCACAGGACAGTTGGGCTCGTGTGTGATGTGCCATAGATCTCCCTGCATTGCTCAGCACCAGGAAGGGAAAAAAAACCCTCTGAAGCAACCCATAAAACTTCTGTGTGGGGAGGAATGTGGGTTTTCTTCTTTAATATTTCAGCTGCTTGGTGGAGATTAGATTCGACCCAAAGAAGCATATCCAGGGTGAAGCTGGTTGGGCATTGCCCAGAAAAGGAATTCTGTTGGGTTGCTTCAGTGGAAATGTTTCAGAATATAAGGCTTTGGACTCTTTTTCCATCAAAAAAGTTTTCCTGCTCCACACTGCATTTTCTAGAGAAGATCCATCCCAGCCATGAAGCTCCATCCCAGGAGCAGGAGGAGCCTCAGAGGCACTGCTGTCCCCCCAGCCAGGCCAGCTGCAGGATGTCCCTGTGCCCCACAGCAGCTCCTGCAGGGCCAGAGGGCTCGGGGATGCCGTGTGTGAAGCCCATGGCAGGATGTGGATGCACAGTGCCTTGCTGGGCCCTTTGTTGTGGTGGCTGTTCCAATGCATTCATCTTCTCCAGCCAACTGTGTCTTGCATTATCAATCTTCCATTAACATATCCCCTTTTTCCTGAATGTTGTTTCGTTGGGTTTTTTTATTACAAGGATTAGCACAGCTGTGTCTCATCAGACCTCTTGTGTCTTTTGCTGGGACTTTGTAAGGGACCCTGATTAAAGACTCGCTCAGCTGTTGTTCTCTTCTGCATTTTTCCTTCTATGTTGCCACTGAATATTAAGAATCTCATTGTTTCCTTTTATAATTATGTTAGTGCTTCGGCACTTTCAAGGCAAATAAAGTATTTTTTACCAAATCCTCCCTTCCCTCCTCAGCCTCCCCCCTCCCTTTTAACTGAAAGCCACTTGGGAATGCACAGCATGGCTCAGAAGCCTCGGCAGAGGAAGTGGTTCTGGGTTCTCCTCCACCAACATCTGCTGATCTCATTGTTTTCCCAGCTTAATCCTCCCTAATTGAGTTGTAGCTTTGCACAGAGCCTCCATTCACAAAGAACAAGCTGCCCACCTCTCGCTGTGGTGCCTTTTCTGTCTGCAGGGGCAAGAAAAGACAAGGTTGCAAAAAGATCCTAAGATTAAAGCCATTAGAGTGTCCACTGCTGAATGAACCCACTGGTCAGGTAGATGAAATCCAGCCTGAAGAAAAGCTATTTAAAAGGTCTGAAAATTTTCCTATTCTTAGGAAAAGCCATTCTTAGTTTTATTTTTAACTGACTTGTTGACTTACTGCCTTTACCTGCTAAATACAATATCTAAGAAGAAGAAGGTAGTGGCCATGCAATAGAGACTTAAAGCTATGAATTTTCAGATATGTGTATTTCCTTAATTGGTATTTTCATATTGAAACACCCCTCCAAATTCAACAATTCTGTGCAGTGATGTTTTTAAAACCTCAGAAGCAATTTAGGGAGCTTTGTCCTTTATACCTACAGATAATCTATATTGCTCCTGAGAACCACATAACAAAACTTCCCTTTTTTTGTAAGTCATTACTCCTACAATGCAGATATTTTAATTCAATGTCATCACAGAGTGCTTTATAATTACAGGAAAGAAAATTAGGAGATATATTTGTAATACAAACTGCTAACTACTTTCAGCTGGCAACACTATGTCCTTGCATGAAAATCATCCTGTTACATTCCATGCCTGTGCATGAAATGTAAAGCTCATGGCTCCTGTAAGAGACAAAAGGTGGGAAAAAAATAAATACCAAAATGATTTGAGTAGCCACAAGAAATAAGACTAACATTTGCTTTCCTTGATCCTTCTGCTCCCCTCTCTACAACAAGGTAGAATGCAAAATTTTATTTAGTCTTTGCAGATATTTCTATTTGCCCAACCTCTCAGAAATACCAGATGATTCCTAGAAAAGCATTTTAATTTGATAAACCTAAGAACAGGAGATTGAAAGAGCTCACGTAAAGAGGGCTAAAAACAGGGTTCATTTTCATTTCAGGGATGAGAACATGGTAATGTCAATGAGCAGTTAACAGTGCATCTGGTCCTATACAGAAATAACAGTTCCACAGAACTCTAGCCAGGAATTTTATCAATTATGGAAGAGCTGAATGTGAATGGAAGGCAAGGAACAGATTTTCATTGCTCTGATGTTCTCACAGTGTAACATCTCACTTGCTACTTTCTTCCACCCTTTTGGCCAGAATTCATCCTCAAGGATGAAACATCTGAATGAACTTGGACACCACCTGAGGAGTTCAGCTTCTCCACACTGGCGTTATTTGCTCTTTTGATACACACCCAAAATGTCCTGGGAAGAATTTAGCTGCTATTTTGAGCAAGAATTATTTCCACAATTAACAGGCTGAAAAATCCCTTTAACACACAAAGTTTTCTTTGGAAATTTCTTCTTTGCACATGCCAAATGAGAAATTCTCCTTGCAAATGGCTGGTGATGCACCATTGTTCTGAGACATAAAAGAAACCGAAACAAGAGATGGTTTAACTGGGAGAGAAGATGGGAGCTGTGATTTGCTGTGTTCCTGGAAACAATGAGCCAAGAACAAAATGCCACTGAAAAACAATTTTATTCACTTCCCTTCCAATAGCCAGCCTCTCTTAGTCCACCTTGATTCATATTTTGCTTCATTTTGCACTAAATAATCACCCCAAGGGCCACCTATTGCCCTTGATGTCAGAGGGAGTTGTGTGCCCAACCTGAAGACAATCTATTGCTCTTCACATCTACAGCTGCTTTTTTCCCAACCGCACAAGAAACTCTTTTCCAGGCTTGGCTATAAATTCATGGAAAAAAAACCTTGAAATTTACTATCTTGTCCTGAGATACCTATGAAATGTATGATAGTTTTTACAATTCATAAAGTAAAATAAGGGTGATTTACAGTGCTCTGTGATGGCTGGTGACAAGCAAGGACACCCACAGCACACTGCTCTTGCAGCACAGCCCATAAAAAATGCTGCAAGTCCTCCCAGCAAGGGAATCCAGCCCTGCCAGCAGCCCTGTGGCTGTGGGAGCTGTCCCTGGGAGGTGGGGATGGGTTTAATCTCTGCAGTTATTGCTTTCCCTGCTCCTCAGAGCCCCGGGGAGCTGCAGGCTCTGCACAAGGTGAGGATTCACCTCCTGTTCTCTCTGTCCTGCTGAGAACCAACACAAGGACTCACACAGCTGGGCTGAAGCTGCAGATTGAGAGTTTTCCTCATTCTCTTCCTGGTAAATCTCACCTCACTGCTCAGTCCAGGAAAAGGGACCCAGTCAGGAGAAGGAACAATCCAATATCCTCCCATCCATGCCACTGGGGATTGTAAAACCCCTTCATCTGCTGCCTTCTCCAAGCTGGATTTCCTGCCTGCCCTGAGAAGGAAGTGCCTGCTCTTTTCCTGCAGAAATGGTTGTTGTCAGGGAACATGGAGCAGTGGACAGCAATTCCTCAGGTGTTATTAGGTCCAAACCATCACAATAGAGCACCTTCACATTATTTATATCACCAGGGGAATAAAGTCTTTTGTCATCCTTCCATGGTGTTACCTCCAGAGCTCTGCAGACACTAATGACACTTTCCAGGCATTTTTCCCAACTACCAGGAGCAAGAGAGGCTGATCCAACCAGAGACTGAGTGTGCTCCTCTTTCCATGCTGTGTAGCTGGGAAAGAGGAACAAAGCAGTGCCTCTTCTTCAATGATTTGGGGGATCTGGCTGCCCATAATGGCAAAAGAAGGGAGCTGCAGGGAGTTCCTCCTGATTTCTGGGGGATCCCACTGGATCAGGGCTGCTTGGCAGGAAAACATCCAGAGGAATGATCAGTGCTGCCTTAAGCAAGCCATTTTCACGTCCTTTTTACTCCAAACACTTCCTGCTTGCTATGCCCATCATTGGCTGGGCCTGCCCCAATGTCTTCAGGACACTAGTTCCTCTAAGCAGCTATTTCCAATCTGGTAAAGAAGATTCTCCATTTAAAATCCTTAAGTAGAATTTTTTAAAGAGATTTATTTCCGACCCACCACAAAATCATTACAAATAGCTGAATGCAATTCATAAAGCCAATGGCAAGCCTGGGCTTTGAGAACTGAATTCATCACAGCACCTCAACAAGGTTGAGTTTTCACCAAATGAATTTGGCAGTGGCAGTCACAGCTGCCCCAGGAGATAAAGGTCACCCCCTCAACCTCACCACGTGAAGCAACAATTCTTTCTGTTCATTGCCTTCCTTGGCT
Source organism: Lichenostomus cassidix (assembly GCF_008360975.1). Classification (NCBI taxonomy): domain Eukaryota; kingdom Metazoa; phylum Chordata; class Aves; order Passeriformes; family Meliphagidae; genus Lichenostomus; species Lichenostomus cassidix. The sequence goes on from NC_139492.1 coordinate 18,262,567, forward strand.
TGAGGAAGGAAAGACAAAGGGTTTTGAATGATTACCTAAAATTTATTTTAATCAAGATTATCTGTTATCATCACGTTACCTGTGCATGCAAAAGGAATTTCCAGTTACAAGGTTTGCCATATCCCAGCCTTAGCTTTGCTCCAGACAAAGTGAGCTACCCAACATTTCCTCTCTGATTCTCCATTTGTAAAAAAACCAAATGAAACAGTAAAACAACCCTCACTTAAAGTCCTCCCTCCAGTTAAGCAGTGCAAGGGTTAAACAGATAATATTTTAGTGAGCTTTGAAAACAATGTCTGACGATCTAATGCTCTCTTTCCTCGACAGATGGCTTAGAAGAAATCTGGGAAGCCTTACCCATGGAAAAAAATTACTAGCCTTAAGAACAATTCATATAACATATCTGAACACATGGCTGCCTTTCAACACTTCTGCTTAAACTGGGAATAGGATTCAAAAGGCACCATCCCTGAGGAGCTTTTCTCTTTGCAAAGATCCCACATCGGAGCTCTCTTTTGCCTCTCCTCAAAAGCAGCCTTGCCACACTGTTTGCTGAGCTGAGGACTAAAATAAAACCAGCATCTCTATTACCTTATAAAATGTTGAAATACTGCTTGGTAATTTTACAGATAAGAACTTACTACTATGAATGAATAGCCTCTAAGTATTATGAGTGTGGGCAGAGTAGATGAACTTTTTTCAACAAAACCAGCTTGGGGAAAAAACGTAAGAAAATGTCTCAATTCACTAGTCTAAAAAAAAAAATAAAGAAAGGGCAAAGTTTTGCAGCTCCCTGAAACTAATATTTAATAAAAATTAAATTCAGGTATACATTTAAATGAAAGTGTTTTGATATAAAAATGCCAAGAAATATTTCCATGTAATCTCTTTTGTTCATTGCTAAATAAAATCCTTTTACAATTTCTCACAACCGTGAAGCAACAATCAGAATGACAACCTGCCCGAGGGTGAAACATTTGGATATTTTCAGTGATCCAAACCTTTTGTTCTAATTGTCCTCCCCCTTAAACTCTTCCAGTCACTGCCCTGAGCCCAGGTATGGTGCAGCCTTATGGGGTATGTGCCATATCCCTATGGATCCTTAAATCCTGTTAAAAGTGTAGATCACCCAATTTGCTCTTCACCAAAGGACTGCTGTGTCCCTGAGTGCTCTGCTGGTCTTTGCTGGCCCCAGAACAGTGCAGTGAGCACAAACCCCCAGCACAGGGTGCCCATGGCTGTCAACCCCATCAGGGTGTCCCACAGAGCCTCCTGCTCCAGCAGGAGCAGCCCAGGGCAGCAAACACGGGCAGGGCAGGGCAATGCCTGGGGCAGCTTGGCACAATCTGCTGGAAAATCCCAGCTCCTTCACTCCTGATGGCCCCAGCAGCTCTGGGCATCTTCCTGCTGGGAGGGCTCCCTGCTGCTCTCCAGCCTGGGGAGCTCCTGGAGCCCCATCAGTGCCTGTGCAGCCCTCAAGGAAGGGACACCCCAGGGTGACCCTGCTGAGCTCAGGGCTCCCAGCCCTGCAGGGACTGCTGGGCTCTGTGTGAGACACAGCCCTGACCCCAACAGCCCCTGACCTGCATCTGCTGGACACAGCTGAGTCCCACCCCATGGGCTCATCCCAGAGCTGCAGTACTGCCACTGGCCTGGGGACACCCAGGGCTCTAGCCCGGGGACACCCACTGCCAGCAGCTCGGGGATATCCATAGCCACCAGCCTGGGGACACTCACAGCCACCAGCCTGGGGACATCCATGGCATCAGCACCAGCTGCTGTTCAACTCTCTCCTCAACCCCTTCAGCTGTGCAGCCTCAAAACATTCCTGGCCTGCTGCCACACCCCACTCCTGTTCTCTGCCCCACACATCCCATCCCTGTTCCCTGTCCCACACCCCACTCCTGTCCCCTGCCCCACACATCCCATCCCTGTTCCCTGTCCCACACCCCACTCCAGTCTCACACATCACAGTGCCCTGAGTTTTATTCACTTTATTTCCACCCCTGCAGTGCCACCCAGAGAAACGCAGCTCTTGCAGCTCCAGTCTCCCAGCCCTGCTGGTGATTCAGGAATGCTGCTCAGGGGGAAGGAGATGAGGGAAGCTGAAGGCACTCTGGTGGCTGTTTCACTCCCCCACAGCATATGCTTCAGTCAAATGGATGCACTGCCACTTGAAAGGACTTCCTTCCAGGCACAAGAAGACAAGGATGTTCCTAGTGATAGCATAGTCAATAGAACAGGGAAATCTGCGATCAGGAGACTTACAACCTGTGCTTTAACAACACTTCTGCAGCCATAACCCCAAGGTCTGGACACAAAGTGCATGGGCAGCTGATATAACAGAAAATTCATCCACTTCATGATTTACTAAAAGTGCACTATGGGATATCCATGTGTTCAGCTCAATGGATAACTTCCCATTCCTTCCCTCATTCTGGCCTGCTCCCCTATTTTCTACTAGTCATTCCCAGCTGTGGCCTAATTAGGATGAACCTAGAGTGTTTGATTTATATTTATTTCTCTCTCTTTTCTCTTTCATTCATGTTTTTGCTCTAATCAAAGTGTTGCTATCATTTGGAGACTCCCATCAATTCTTGAATTCCTAAAGACCACCTAGAGTGGGTTTTAGCTCTGCTCATCACAATGACCTGAAAGGCAGACTCTTTTTGGGGTGATATCATTTTCTCTTCTCATTGTCTTGTCAGCTAAATTCTTACAGAGCAGATTAAAATCTTCAGTTTGCTTTAGGAAAGGGATAGGAAAAAAGACTTCCATAAGTGCTTATGTGTGTGTCTGCTTGCAAATGAGTGAAACAATGACAAAATCCCTTCAGCAGCTGCTGTACTCCCCTCCTAGAGCCCTTTGTTATCCACCACAAAAATAGGAGGTTCCATCGCAACTCTTTGTTGATCCCTTGCATGGTTTATAATAAACCTTGTAGCAGTGATTAATAGAACAATAAATGACATGAATGATGGATATAATATGGAGGGAACCCATCAGTGTTCCTTCTCTCCATGTCCTAAGCCAAAGTAATTCCCATTCCCTGGCAGAGGAAACCATCCTCCTGCATTAGCTTTCCTTTAGCTCTGCCTATTCCCTATTTTCCTTTCCTTCCTCCCTGATCTCCAGCATGTCTATCAGTATGCACAGCCACCTCCTCCTTTTCCATATCCTGAGCTCCTGAAGGTTTGGTCTGAGCATAATTGATTTCAATTCCCAGGCCCTCTGAGGAAGCAGCTAACAAGCCAAGGGAGCTGAAGGACAGAAAACTCTCCCTCAGCCATGCTGCACACACAGAGCTGAATGACAGCCAAACATAAATAGACTTTCTCCCTTCTGCTAGCCTTGCACAGCACGAGAAACCCCCAAGAAACCCAGGGACTAGAGATGCACATTTGCCTCTGCTTTGGGACATCCTTGTTACCCAAAGCCATGCAGGCAACACTTTTCCCTGATAATCAGTAGCACAAGCACCACTTTGGCCACCTTACATCCCCTTTGTCTTATCCAAGGCTCCCTATTTTGTCTTTTTAGTCATTCAATATTGGATCTGTGGCATTTCTGAGTAGCCTGAGGACACAAAGCCACCTCTCACAGCACCCTTGTAATGGCTGTAAGGCTGAGCTCTGTTGGCACCTTGTTTGTCAGCTGGTGCTAGAAAACTGTGACCTGAGAAAACCTCCTCTGGCACTGCACCTGCAAACCTCCTGCAGGTCAGCTGGGGATGGAGAAGTCTTCTCATTCATTTCCTAACAAAAATAACCAATGGCAAGCGTTTAATGTCACAACTCAGCCTTCCATATGATGAGCTGTTTGCTCTTCATTCTTCTGTGATTATCAGAAAATCATTAATTTTTCTTGTGGCATTTCCAAGTGAACAAGAATAAGAGGATCATCACATAAGAACAATGACAACACAAAAAGGAGTAACCAGGATCAAAATTGAATCCCTGGTTAAATTATGTGAGACTCATCAAATGAATCATGTCTTGTTGCCAATACTGCTGTTTCTTTAGACAGCCATGCACAGAGCCAAGGGAAAAGGTGTGGTGTGTCAGGCATGGGGGCTGAAGGAATGGAAAACAGACACTGCTGTGGGACTCCTAACAATAAACACCTAAAAGCAAAGGGGAAAACGAAGGCATAAAACCCCAGAGAATAAACAATGCCTGGCCTTTGGTTATTCCTTTAATTCTCCCATTTCAGAAAAATCCCTCCACCCTCCAACGTGGGGATTAGATGGGTAGGAATCCCTCAAGTGTAAAACAGGGTATTCTGCACTAATCTCGCTGGGATGGACATGCAGCATCACATCCCTAATCTGGGGCAAACAAAGCAGCTCTGGACAAAGCAGCTGAGGGGCTGCACAATCACTGATTTAGCAGACATGGCCTTCTAATAAACACAAAGCCAATCTGGACTTCATGTGTTTAGGGTGACCTCTGAAGCACAGAGTTGCCTCTCAGTGGTCTAGTGCAGATTTCAGTGCAATTAAAAATCTGTAAATCACAGGAAACACAGAAAAATACAATTGCCATGCACAGTCAAAGAATCACATCCTCTTGTACTAGAAACCACATTGTATTTTACATTTATGCGATTTATTTCATTCTTTAGCCAAATCATGAGCCTATAAAAACCTTATCATTAAATTAATGCTGGATGTCTCTTTTACCATGATGTGCCTGATTAAAATGCCACTATATATTTTTTTCCCTTTTCTTAAAGGCCTAATGCCATAATACTTTGTAAAGATCTTATGTAGAGACTGAGCTCTTTTTTCCCCCAACCCTTTCATCTTATTCAGTTTGATTAGGGTCATGGGGCCAGGCTCATCCCAAGCATAATTCCACTGGAGTCAAAAGAGCCACTCCAGTGATCAGGGCAGACCACAGAAGCAAACATTTGGTGCCCTACATTTGGCAACACAAAAGGATAATGTTGTATTTATTCCCTTTCCAGTCTGAACCACACTTGGATAGATCATTCGAGAGGCTAATGAGTCAAACAGCCTTTTACAAGAGCAAATACTCCAAATACAACACACTCCTCAAATCATCTCCCTGTTCTTCATCCTTTCTCCAAACCTTCCAGCCATCACAGTGAACACTTTGGGTATGATGTGCTGCTCAATCTTTCAGGCTGGAAATTATCTCATGCAAGTTATTTTAACAACTCCATCCGAGACTGAGCTGCTGGAATCTCCCTCTCTGCTTAAAAAGGTAGAATTCACCAATATCATCCTAAAGATCTTTATCTGCCTGCCAACCATGCAGCAACTTTCTAGTAACTTACAACTGGTTAAAGTTGTCTGGTTCTACATGCACCAACTCTGTTAGAGGGAATTTGAAATAAAGTCATCTAAGGACAAAAGTCGCTGAACTGTTAAAGATCAGCACTAATTTTTTTTCATTTTCCCACCCAAAAACATTCCCAGAGTGCTGTAGATTCTGTCTTGTTGAGCAAGTAGGCATTGTACACTGGGGCTTCACTGAACAATCCACAGCTCCTCCTCATTTGGGACGAAAATGAGAAAAAATGGAAGCTTCAAGGGAGAAGGGATAAGAAAACTGTGAAAGTCCTTGGAGCTGCACTGTTTCTGAACTGCAAATATTTATAATTTTTATGTCACCCTATAAAACCTGGACTTTGCAATCCATTCTATTTAACATCCTCTTTTAGGAGGTTGATAGTCCCCATTCACTTCACATACTCCGGGTTTACTGCTTTCTCATTCTGCTAATAGTAAAAAGGTGCCACAGATAATTAAAAACAAACTCAGTCACAGCATTCATTAAAGAAAATATGAACTTCTGAGAAGCTGTCACATACAATAAAGCAGTGTTATCTGCCCAGAATTACAGTGATTTCAAATGGATAAGTCTAGAGAATGAAATCCACCAAAATGCAGTTAAATTAATTGCTGTTTTACAAGGGGGAGCTTAAAAATGGAGTAATTAATTGACCTACTGCTTGCGGCAATTTCCCCACAGTTAACAATCACTCCTGCAAAAGATGGAAAAACAGCCCTGTTCCCTTTGAAAAGAGGGGAATCAAATCAGTGCAAACCAACACTGCCAGGGTTTTTCTGATATCTGAAGTGTACAGCAGAAAATAAAGAATATCTGTGCGACGGGATAAATTCCAAAGTCACTTTTATCTTTGCAACTTCACTGCACCCAACAGCATTATTTCAAATGAGGACTGGGATTCTCCCAATGCCCTGACATTGGCAATATTTAGCCCTGAGCTCCCAGTTACCTGGGTGGAGAACAGTGTGATTTGAAATTAATTGAAAAAGTCATTTTAGTGACGGAGATTCAGGAAAATATATGGGTTTATTCACTATAGGGACATTTTATTTACTTGTTCATAACTCTGAAACAGATTGTGCAAAATACCTTGAAACACGATTTATTAACGTAACTCCAATTGCCTAATTTGTCATGCCCAGAATTCCTAATAATTTAAATTAATTCTAAAAGAAAAAAAAAAAAAAAAGCCCAAACAAACAAACAAAGCAGAAACTCCACTCATATTCCAGAGACCTCTGGAGCCTGCAAAAATATCCAGGCCCATTGTGTAGGTGCTGCTGGGAGAATGGACAAAAAACAGGAACAGTGGGAACTCAGATCCATTGGGATCTGAAGGGAGAAACATGGGGATGCAGTGCCCCCAGAAGGAATCTAACAGTGACAAATTATAAACAGATCAGCTAAAGAGAGGACTCTGCAATCCCAAATGTCAGGATTTCCATGGCAATGCAGGGTTGGGAAAAGGGGAAACACACCATACCCAAGATGTGAGCACACCCAAAGTGTCATGGGGAAATGGAGATCTCTGTCTCATCCCTCCCCTTCCTGGGGATCCCTAACTCTGAGTTGGGATTTTTGGTTGCCACTCAGTATTGACTGATTTTAGAAAACCAGCAGTGACTCCACTGTAGCTCTTTCTAAGCTGTAATTATTCCAAATAAGCATAAATTGGGCTATTCTGGATGCATTAACCAGACCCATGTTCACTGCAGTTCATCCACTCCCATATTCCTGTTCACTTGCATGAAGTCTTTGGGGTTTTGTGTCACCTACAAAGTTTCAGTGTCCACTTCAGTCTCCAGATGATCAGGGGAAAAAAAAAACACCTTTTCCCAGTGCCAGAGGGCAGGGCTGGATGGGATCTTGGGCAGGAATTGTTCCCTGGCAGGGTGGGCAGGCCCTGGCACAGGGTGCCCAGAGAAGCTGTGGCTGCCCCTGGATCCCTGGCAGTGTCCAAGGGCAGCTTGGCCATTGGGGCTTGGAGCAGCCTGGGACAGTGCAAGGTGTCCCTGCCAGGGCTGGGGTGGCACTGCATGGGATTTAAGGTCCTTTCCACCCCAACACTTCTTTAATCATCATCTTGCATAAGACAATCTCAGCCAGCAGGACCTGACTCTTCCCAAACCCAGCAGTGAGCAGCCATGGTTTCATCTAAGTCAAAGGCAATGGATTTTTTAACTTTTTTCAGCCTTTGGTGCATAAACTCACAATCTTTTTAAAAATGCAAATATCTCATATGGCCACTGAAAGCTTTTTATTCTCATCCTTTACTGATACCTTCATGCAACTGCAGCAGCCACAGCAGAGAATTTCCCTCAACAGAAGCAAACCTTGGCCTGACAGACCAAATTTATTCATCTGCTCAGGGATCTTATTCTTTAGATGAACCTCTCCACCTCCCCATGGACTGAAGTTGTGCCCATCAGTCCGTTGTCCCTCTCTAGGACTCCACCCAGAGCTTGCTTTGAAGCTCCAATGTGCATTCCAAAAATACCAGGACTGGAATCTACATGGGTGGAAATTCTGATTTGGAGCCTATTTTAATAGAAAACCTCAGAAATGCAGGCTTTGTAAAATGCCTCTTCACATTGTAAAAGAAAGCAGGAAAAGACTCACATTTGTTTAATGTAATTTTTCTTACGGTTTACAAGCACCTAAAGATTTCAGATCAAGAATGGACCCTAATGAAGAATGCAAGTTTCACAGCTGTGAGGAAAATACAAGGTGTGAACAGCTTATAAATGTGGGGAAGTTCCCTAAATGCAGTGGGTTTATCCCTTAAAAAGAGTTCTCTTTCTGTGAACAAGAGCACTGGAAATTCTCATGGTTTCTATGAGGTTTTTTGTTCTATGTCAAGGATTTTGATGACATCCTGATGCAGTGGTCAAGAGAGATCAATGTATGTTATTTTTTGTAATTCGATATATTTGAATATTAGTGACCCATTATCATAAAATATCATAAAACCTTCCTAAAGCAAGTGTAATTTGGGGGTTCTGGTAGATGATTGGGGGTTTATTGGATTTGATTTTTTAAACAAATTAAGTCCACAAACGTACCAAAAACCATACAAAAAGATCCCAAAATACACTAGGATTTATATTTCCATGTTTAAATATTCACTGATTCATTCCTTCCTTCCACACACATTTAAAAAATTATACCAGTGGATGTGCCTTGAAGAGAGTTATTATAATATTGGATCCCATTTGATGTTTTTTGGTGGGGAATGGCTGTGGAATGTGCACCACCAGATCAGATCATTTCATCAAGCACAACCCTCAGAGATTGTTCAGCTAAGGATTAATTGCACCGACTCCAGGCAGATAAAATATATCTTGGCATCGCTTCTGACAGACGCAAATAAAACAAACAATAAGGATCAGCTTGCAGCTAACAATATGCAAAATTAAAGAATATAACAATTTTAAACTTTTATGGGAGTGCTGATTAGCTTTTGTTCTAAAAGCTGCAAAGAGGAGCCTTTGCTGTTAATCTCGTTATGAATCCACTCAGCAAAGAGCCAGGGAGCCTCAGAACTGCTCCTCCCCAGGACAACACACACTGCACGGATGCTGCCTGGCAAAAAGGGCTTTGCTTCTAATTGGTCAGAAGTAGAGCAGTAAGAAACTCAAATTATCTCTAAAGGCATCGATGGCTGTGTAAGCTGATTATAATAAAGTGTGTCCTATGCATCTCCCATTTGAAGGTTAAATTCTCAATTAATTTTTCAGCGTGTTGCCATCTCAGCTGAGCGTGGTTGCTAATTGCAAGGAAACAATAGTTTCCAAAAGCTTTGAATTCATGTGCTGGATGCAAGACAGGGTCAGAGAGCTCTGAGAGTGCTGCAGCCCAAACCAGCACCACTGCATAAAGACCAAATTCAAACACCAACATGATGTCTCAAATTAATATTTTAATTTTTTTTTTTTTTTAATTCTGGAAAAGTAAAGGCTTCTTTTTCTTGGTTATGTTTATCCTGCATTTTTCAGGCTCATTTATCTTTTCTCCTGAAAGCAAAAGACTTCAATAGCCAATATCTTAAATACTCTTCCATAAAATGTACAGAGAATAAAGAGAATGCACAAAGCCATATTTCAAAGTTGAGTACCTGAATGAATTTTATCTACAAATAATAGGCTTAAAAATCTAATCTACTGCAAACCCAGAATTAACTAGCATCCTACTGATAAAGAATATTCCAGAACATAGTTTTCTTTGTTAAAAGCCTTTTAATAGCTGCCTTCTGCACTTTTCATAGTTTTGTGCCAGCAACCATCACAAATCACTTATTTCCTCTTGGTATTAAAAAATTCCAAGTACTTATAAAAATATCTATATTCTCTACAGATTCCAACTCCTTCTCACCCTGCATTTCATCCAGGGCAGGAGCAGCTGCAGCCCATGACACTGCAGGGCTCTTCTGTCCCTCTCTGGGGTTTTGCTGAGGCTGTTCAAACACATCCTTTGCTTCACAAATGACAACTGATTTGTCACACTGGGGCACAGTGACACTGCATGGCAACAACTTCAAACCTGCTGGAATTCCAGGAAGGAAGATGAAGTTTGAGAAAGCCCAAATGCTGATGGGAGCTCCCTGCCCAAGGCTGGAACCCAGAAGAAAAGCAGCCAAAAATTCCAATATCTTCCCAAAACCAGGAAAGAGCATTTCACCACAGAATTCTTTCATGGGCTGCAGGGACAAGTGAGACAGCTTGGAATTTTGTCATCTATCAGACAATCAAGGAAAAAAGTGACAAAGTTTAGGCTTAAAAACATAACAGCAACACCCAGGAGAGGTGAGCAAAGCCTGAGCTCCTGTCGGCTTCCCAGAGCTCCATTTCCCTGTTCAGAGCAATGCTCACACCTTCACCTTCAGACAGCTCTGGCATTGAAATCCCTTAAATAGACTCTTTGTCCATTTTTTAAATCAAATTACAGGTGAACAGACTGCAAACTACAAAACAAATGGCATTTTAATATATTTAATGTGTAAATGTCTTTGAGCCCACCAGAGTACAGGTGAAGAACTCTGAGTTATCTCACAAATACATCATGTGAGTCAGTAAAGGTGGATCAACAGAATGCCTGAGGGATTTGGGCTGCATCAAGATGGAAAGGTTTGCCCAAGGGTGAGATCTCTCAGGTTCCAAAGGGTCATTCCAGTTCCCCAATTTTCCCCTCTGTGCCCTTTGAACCAAGGCAGCCCAACCTCAATGCACACTGATCCCAACTACCACAATTCCAGTGGGCAGAAAGAAATCACAGCTGGAAAAATCCCCCAATAAATGAGTGTATTCAGGGCTGTTAATTAACACAGGGACCCTTCAGCTATGCTGGGTGTTTTTGAGAGGAGCTGTTGGGTTTTTTTTAGGTTGTAAACTACATAATTTCCTTACATTTAGACAATGTGAGCCAAATTCAGTTGCTAACTCGCCAGTGTTAATGAGGGAAGACATTCACACTTTTTTGAAGCTGACATCCTTATTATCCCTTTATTTAATGAAATACAGTGATGAGGAGAAAAAAAAGCCAGAAGTAAAGAGTACAAAAGAAGGAGAAAAAATCTAGGAGATAAAAAAACATTCTTCAGAGTGCAAGGCAGTAAGAGTGGAAAAAAACGACCTAAAAATGTATCACGTGAGGTAAGTTTTATATCTAAAGGTGGATTATAATTTTGGATTTTACATCACCTAAAGATGGAGCTTGCTTTTACAATCCACCTGCTCTCCTGTATGGCTCTGGAAAGGCTCCTCAATGTCAGGCCATTAATCTTGTGACCCTTAAAACCTTTCTTTGTTTAAAACAATGGAGAAAGACCTTCACTCAAGCACAGTTGCAATCAATGGAGAAAACATTAATCACTTGAGAAGTGGTGTTTTGAGACTCATGAAATTGAAATGAATCACAATATGAAAAATGCAATTATTTTTAAGGGCTTTGTTTTGTTAACATTCAGTCACTCAATCTGCTCTCTTTGCTGGGCTGTTTTTGGGGGCAGGGAGGAGTTGCAGTGCTGTTTTGGTGCTCAGTCACTGCTCCTTCCATCCTCCCCTGCACCATTCCTGTTCCACTCTTATCTGCCCATGCAGCACCTCAGCTCAATCCCACACAAACAAGCCTGGATTTCCCCATGGCATGGCAGGATCATTATCTGTCCTTTTAGGAGTGACTCTTTTTTTCTTTTTGTTTGAAGAGGCTCTGCTTTCCTCAGAGACCCACTAAGGCAAGCATTCAACCTTGGAATCAAAAAAATTCACGTGCTGACTATTTATTGACCTGTTAGCTTGGAAAAGCTTGTTTGTCTAATAGGTCTGGATCCTGCAAAGGACTCCATAAATTGGTGTTCAGAGCCATGTGTCAGGGAACCAGTTGCAAGTACAGTTTGGGACAAGAGTAAAAAAGAATAAAAAAAGGATAAAAGCCAGCTGATGATTTCTTTAACTCCCCTTTCTCTGGCAAAGCAGCTCAGGCTGGGCAGAAAACCAGCACTGACTTCCCAACAGCCAGAGCAGAGCAGCACAGGAGACATCAGTCAAGTGTATTAGTGAGGCTGAATGCCTGGGTAAATATGAATTATCAGAGCCAGAAAAATGGGATTGATAGCCCTGATAGACATACTTGAAAACCACTTGCAGAAAATGCTCAAACTTTGACCAAATTTACTGATTGTAAATAACACAGAAGTTATGCAAAGGAGAGATCAATTCTTTTGAATAATTATTGTTTTACATCCTAGCAGGTCATGAGCTTGTTGGCTAAGTGGTCCAAGGAAGGTGTTGGGTTTTGTCTGGAGCAGAACCATCAGGCTGTAGGCAGAAAGAACTTTAGATTTTTATTGTGACGGTGATTCTCTTTGCTAAATATGACAACTCAGTGGCTGCCTTTCCTTAGAGAGCCCAAGCTCCTGCACCCCTGACAGCCATGGGCTTTCCTTCCAGGCTGGCAGATTTGCCTGGCATTCCCAGCCCCAGAGGGGATTTCAATAGACACAACCTGTCCTTACCAAATTCCAGAGCAGTTTTGCCACACAAGCAGCAAGAAACAAGTGCTTTGCCCACAAGTATCTGCTGACAGCTCCTCCAGCAGCAGAGCAGCTCAGCGGCTCTGCCAGGAGCAGTCCCAGGAATTTCCCCACGTTCACTCTTTGAGAACAGCAAACCCTGCCTGTGTTAAAGGATCTCAGCATCGTTTCCTTTCCCAGGAAATAAATCTCTCTGAAGAAATGCAGGGATTGCAAATGCAGATTGGGCAGATGATGCCCTCAGCTGGAAGCTCTGCAGGCTGCTGTCCAGCACGGTGGCACCTAATGAAGCCACTCAGTGGCTCAGCTCCAGGGAGAGAGGCACAGCAATCTCTGAGAAGAGTCTGATAAGAATTCTGTGAGGATGCAAAGACATCAGAGAGCTGTGGTTGTGTTCACCATCCCTCCAACCCTAAAGTAGCAAAGAAGTAAAATCAACAAACAGCAACAACCAAAAAGGAATTAAGTTAGTCCTGTCACGAGTCAGTTATTCTGCCCACAGACCTGGGATAACCTGAATTCCCCAGGATGACCAGATCATCAAAATAAGATGAAAATTCAGTCAAATGCCAGCAAGAAAACTGTGGTTTTCTTGCTGGCAAGAACCAAGCCTGGAAAGCACTTCAGCACCTCCAGGCCACAGGAGCTGTAGGGGAAAGTGGGTTGGTTTTGTGGGGATTTATCTCCTTCCACTGTGAGACTTAAAATTGATTGCTCCAACATAACAAGTGGCTTAAATCTTACAGCCAATAGTGGAGACTACCATAACCAATGAACTTAGAAAGGATAAATTAAGAAAGGAATGGGGTTTTTGTTGTCTAGTAGAAAATTTCAACTTTTGATGACAAATCTGAAAACCACCTTGCAGCGTAACAAAATAATTTGGTGGGGTTTAAGCCTGGCTGGTAAAAGGGGCTTTTAAAGCAGTTCATGTACATGTAGAGTTCATTTACCAGAAGTTCTCATGTTCTATATGGAAGGACTATTTCAAAGATAATATAAAAATACATATTTTTGTTAGTTCTGTGCCTGGCAGGTCCTTCTACCATACAGGACTAAACCTCCCCTCTGCTACAAAATGAACCAGAGAAACTCCAGCTGAATCCTGCAGTCATTTTTCATATTAATCTTCTGTGCAGAACTTCCCTCATGGCTCCAACTCCAGGGTGTCAATGTGAAACTTTCCTCTCTAAACACCTGTGATTTAATGGGACAGAAATCTGACTGTGAGCTCCAAACACAGAGCCCCTGCTCTGCTACAGATGTTTGCACCTGATGGCTTTGGAATCCATTAATTTAAAAATATTTAGATTTCATTTCTTCAGAAGAGGCAAATTCACACACATGCAGCTATAGAAGTACTTTTGCTATAGAGATCAAAGCGATATTTACAAAATAATGTACATATTTGTCCTCATTTTTTGATAAACATCCCCTTTTTTTTTTTTAGGTAGTGCTCAATAAATTCTTACCCTCCAGTGGCTGCACTGCAAATCCCTCCCTTTCATTCAGGGTCTGTGTACTAACGTGGATATTGCTGTCAGAGCTTACCAGGGATTTATAGAAGGCCACATTACATTGCTACAAAGCTGCACTTTCTAATTTCATTTACACATCACAAAGTCCCCTGTGCTAAAGAGCAGCACAGAGAACTTGAGGCCAAATCTGGGCACTGAACTCAATGTTTATCTTTTGCTAATTATTTTCAAATGACATGTAATGGAAATAATTTATTTGTTGGCCTATTTTTGTCTCATTAGCAACACTTGTAATTTCAATTAGGTTAATTAAGTAAAGTTCCACCAACCAGGCAGCCTCAATCTTTTATTCCTTGCAAATTTTCCTCCTTTTGTGATGAGTCAAGCAGAGTTTTCGGTGTTGGGGTAGGAGGGGCTGCAGGTGGGGGATGGTGACATTTGTTTTATTAAACACAGGGATTTGCTAAAGTCAGCTGGGGCCAATTCAGCCATCAAATAAGAAATGCAATTCAGAAGAAGGACAAGGGAAAAGGTATGAATGGAAAAAATCCCCAGGAGAAGAAATGATGGGAGGGATCACCAGTGAGAGGAAATGTGCTCATGGTGGCTCTGCTGAGTGAAGGATGTTGTGTCTTACATTAACCAAAAACTGAATTTTAGCAAGACATTTTGCTTCAGATTGTTGGCAGAGGAATCTGTAGCACAAACAATTCCAGCTCAGACTTGGGAAAAAAAAATAAAAATCTTTCATTCATTTCATTTTTTCCCCTCTGCATAATTTACAGTGCCTAACATGTTTTGTCCTGTGAATTTGTTCATCAAAGTCCCATTTGGTCAGAGCTGCTCCTGCGTGGGAATGCACCAAAGACAGGTGGAGAGAGAAGCAAAAAAGAGCTACTTTAGTCTGCAAGTTCCAAAGCTGATCTGCAAAGCAGAAATAATGATCTCACTGCTCTCCACAGAGCTCAGCGTTGCTTTGATATGTGACATTATTCTGTGTACACATAATAAGTAACAAGCACCAAAAGAAGAGCAATAACACTTAGATAGTGAGCAGATACTTTATTTAGAGACTTTCTCAGACTAATACCTGGTATAACAGGGATTTCACCAAGCCACCTTCGACCAGGGATTAAAGCAGGAAAAGTCTATTGTGTGCAGCTCTGTAATGACTGAGCAGCAGCAGTTTCTGTGTTCTGAGGTCCCATTTTCATACTGGAAACCCTGTGACAGATCTGCCAGCATCATGTGATTAAAGCAGGAGAATCATTTAAAGAATAACAGCCTAGTCACTGCCTTGGCTGAGTGCAAAGGGTTGGGTTTGAACACAAGCCCTGCAGAATACACTCAGGTCCTGGTTAAAGACTTTAAAGATACTAAAGTGTATTTCAACAACTGCTCATTGACTGGGCTCCACAATACACCCAACTCTGTGCAGCTCTCCACAAGTATAGTTAACAAAGTTTACTTTTGAAAGAAAATGTT
The DNA here is from genome assembly GCF_008360975.1 of Lichenostomus cassidix. NCBI lineage: Eukaryota > Metazoa > Chordata > Aves > Passeriformes > Meliphagidae > Lichenostomus > Lichenostomus cassidix. The sequence continues at coordinate 18,277,875 of NC_139492.1, forward strand.
AGAACAAAGAGGCATTTATTCCTTTGGCTCTTTCCTTCCACTGTGAAAGCTGTAGCCATGCAAATATCCAACTGCCTTTACTTTTAATAAGCATTTACCTGGGGATAACTTGTTATTGCTAAGAAAATTCCAACAGCTCTTGGAACAGATGGAAGCTTTACAGTACCTGAACATTGCTAAGTACTGTTCTTAACACTGCTCTGAATTTTAATTGTCATTTTCATACTAACCATGTAAACCTGAATTAATTCTATTCTACTCAGTGACAAACTACCAGGCCAGCATTCTGCTTTTATTTATCTGGAGGTTTTTATCCATTTCTAACTTGAATTACCTCCATTGAAGACTACGCTTGTCTAAGACTTGGATCATTTGACAAAATAAATAATAAGTTCTGTTTTATCTTAGCAGCTCCTGAAAATTTGCTAAATGTTATTAGGATGAGAGGAAAATTCCATTTTTATCACCTAATCATGAAGCATAACAGCATCACAGGTAAAATGATTTGCTTTCTTTGATGGTTTTTTTCTCTTCTGTCACAATATTGTGGTAAGTTGAGACACTCAGCAACAAGGAATTTACAAATCCTGAGGAAAATCAGTGATAAAGTTTTGGTGAGGGAGGATATTCTGGAAACATCCCTTCTCCTGCACAGAGCCTCAGCAGTCTGTGTGCATCTCAACAGGAAAGGACATCAGTGGATAATCCTTTCCTTGGGATCCATTCCAAATTTACAGTATCATGAACCCAACTTGGAGCAAAACTGCAGCCTGGGGGATTATCTCAGGAGATTTGATTGAGATTCACTTTTCTAGAGAAACTCCTTAGCATTCTTTGGGAATCAAATATCAGCCAATTTTATTTCCACACCTCTCACCTTGTAGCTCTCTGTGCTCTTAATAGTTTGGCATCAAATGCTCTACAAAGGAGGAATAGCAACCTTTACATGTGAGTTTTAATTTTGCTAATCCTCAGTTACAGCCCAAAAGACCAAAAATGTATTATTTGATGCCACTTTATCCTCGCTGAGCTTTTCCAAGGATTGTGCCTTGCAGAATATAATAGGTTTCTAACACATTTTTTAGAAATGCAGTAAATTCCAGGACTTTTCCACCGTGTTTTGTGGAAATCAATATTTTAGCATGGGGGGAAAGGACTGGAGGTGTTATCCTTCTTATTCCCTTGTTTCAGTGCAACACAGAGCTGTTTCACAGGGGAATTAATGCATTTTTACCACATTTGACAAATGCAAGCAGCCATATATAAACAAATAATCTGCCAATACTTTTGAAACAGAACTGCCTGTTGTATCTCCAAAACAATTCAGCACTACAGAAAAACCAGGAAAGGGCAATTTGGAACTATCTGGATCAATAGCAGTGAGATCCCAGCATACATGACCATTCCAGGACAGCCTGGTATTTAAGGTTATCATGCATCCTTTAAATCAGAGTGTTCTGCTTTTTCCTATTACTAATGAATAATAATAAATGAAAGCAACATCTGTTAAGAACATTATTCTCTCCTGAAAAAATATCCTAAACTGCAGCATTTCTTTATTTTAAAGTCATCCTAAAGCAGACTACAAATATAGGGGACCAAATATTTATATGCCACAAAATAGAAGGGGATGTTTGTTCCTTAAACAGATGCTGGTTGGTTCAGGAGAGTCTCAGTTCTGCTAAAGATCTCAAAAGAAGTTAGACCCTACAAAAGCTTGGGGCAGCTGATGAGGAGCTAGATAAACCCACAAATACAAAAAGAAACAAATCCTCAAATCCTTTTGAGTTCTTCTTCAACTCAAAAGCTCCAAGAATATTCCAACATCTCATTTAGCTATAAATTTAGATTTTTAACTCTGAAATTCTTTTTCCACTCATGGATTTTCTGGTCTCTTCCTTTGAATAGTAGATGGCTCAAGCAGAAGACACAAATAATTCCTGACTCCTGTTGTCACTTGTTCCCTTGACCTCAATGACCCCAGAACTCTGAAGTAACTATAGGAAAAAACCCTTTGATTGGCCTTTATCAAGAGGTCTAAATTCTGCCCATGAGATGAATCAATATCTTGCCTGAGCTCATGGCATTAAAATACTGAGCCATTCCTTCCTCTCCTTACCAAATGTTAATTATTGACACACAAATGCTTCCAGCCAGAGATTCTCTTCAGGATGCCTCAGGGCTGATTCACTCAGTATTTCCTTTTGGTATGAAATCTTCCAGTGGAATTCTTCCTATCATAAGAACTTAAATTATTTTGATAATGGGAATTTTAGTTATGTTGATGAGAATTGGATTTCAATTGAATGGCACCTGAAGAAAGCTGGTTTGGTTTGTTATGACTTTTTTCTTCATTCTTATGTCACTAAGGCTAAAAACTTTCCCATTATCTGGTGTTCTGACACTAAACTTCTAAAAAATGTTAAATGATTTTAACAATGCCAAATAAATGCATTCTCACGAAAACACACACAAAAGCACTAATTTTTAATGGTATTATTATGTAAAAACATCACACTACTCATCAACATTTTAAGAGCTCATTGAAATAATGAAGTGGCTCCAGTTATTGCCATTAAAAGGTTTATAAATAATATCTGCTGTTTGGTGCATTAGGAGAGCATAGCTGGGTAATAATTGAAATGCCAATACATCTTCCTTGGGAAAGTTTGTACTTCTGAAAGCAGGAAGAACATGGAATTTTCACCTGTAGGAAGAACATGGAATTCCCACCTCATCCTCCTGCTTTGAGCTGTGGAGCAAAGCAGTGCCTGCCATTCCCACTCCAATATTAAATAAAATCACATGTAAGAAAAAAGCCATATTTCACAGTGATTCATGTAAATATAATCTGTTTAAAGACACACACAACCTTAGAGCCCTTTGGCTGATTTCCTTTTTCCATTTTGCATCAATGGCAATCTAAAAAAGAGAACAAACAAGGCAAAGTAGAACTCAGATCCTGAGCTGCTCCAACAGCATACTAAGAAATGCTGAAGTGTCTGGTGCATCACCTCCATTGTTAGGAGCAGCCTCTTCATTATGCTGAAATCTTCCCTTACAAAGAGTTTTCAGTTACATAAGGGGATTTTTCATGAGCAGTTTAGGAGCTGACATTGTGGAGAGAAAGAAGAGCTTTCAGATTCTGCTGTCTCTGGCTCTTTCACTGATGCACCTTCTCATTTTCATCGAGCATATTCCCCTTCAGAGCCCCTTGGACACTCTGTGCAATCCTACTGTTTATGGAACTTGAATTGTTTTCTGTCAGAGACCCAGAGATGAAGAAAAATTCTGGGATGGAATTTTCCACAGCCAATCTGAGAGAGCAGGAAAGACAAGAATTTTAATCCCGTAAACCAAGCTGCCTTGCTCTCCCATCGGTGTCCTTCTGCTCCCAGATGAATGGTGAGGATTTTTATGGGAAAAACACATTGACCTTCACCCTCCTCAGCTCTCCCTCTTTGCCCAACTGACCCAAAGGTCTGTGTGTTGTTAATGAGGAGTTTATGAATTCCTATTATTTACCCCTTTCTCCTGGAGCCAAACCTCTCAGTGCTGATGAGTCAGAGGACATCCTGAAGGAAAGGCAGTGAGACTTTCTTGCTATGAAAACCAGGTCTGATTGAAGTCTTCTTCAGTGTCAGACATGCTGAGCAGATAAGGGCATTTTGTTCCCTGAAAACTGATGAGGTTTTTCAAAATATGCCAAAATGAAGTACCCTGGATTTTTTTGATACCTAATCAAAGTCGCACATCAAAGTTTGCAAAGGAGAGGAATACATAAGGAGGGGAAAGTGGGTTTATTATTTAATTCAGTATGAAAGTCTGTGAAGTCATTTTCTACATCAAAACCTGTCAGATGGTTTTAAGAATGAGATCTTACGTGGCTGATGTCCTGATGAAAATTTCAGAATGGCATTTAAACATGAACGCCTGCAATGGCACAACACAGAGATCCCACAGGTAGAGAGATTTGCTATTATTGGGCATTTCTGTCCTCTGAGGGGCATTCAGAACAGGAAAAGTCACAACAGCAAAATCCCCCAGAACCCAACACACTGGTGTGAGTCCAGCCCTCACTGCTGTTGATTAGACAAAAATTTGGTTTCAAGTATTCTCATGCAAATTTCCTCTGCATGAAAGAGTTTTCAATGACTGTAAATTTGGCACTGCTGTCAGTGTGAGTGGCCTGAAATGGATCTTCCCCACCTTGAGAACAGATGGCACCACAATGGCACGGCTGGGAATGGAGAAGAAAGGAAAAGGACAAGAAAGCAAGAGAGATTTGGGGACAAAACTGGCGATCTGGAGGCAGGAAGGAGCCCTTAGCAAACAGAGCTTGGTGTTTGAGGTCAGACCTGCAGACCTTGCCAGGACACCACAGCCCACCCTGGCTCAGATCCCTTCTCTTCAGAGCTGAGCTGGGCTCAGATCATCTGGCAAACGTGTCTGGCTGCATCCTAAAAGAGTGAGGGATGCTTCCTGATTGCCACTGACCTTCCTTCTGCACTCATGCCAGCACAGAAGGGTTCTTACAGAGGGAGCTGCCCCCAGAGCTGAGCAAAACTTTAATTAGTTCAATGGTTATACATGAATTACAGCTGAAATTGATAGGACTTTCAATGGAGTGTATTCCAACTCTTTATTTTTAAGAAATGTACCTTTTTTCCCCTCCTCCCAGCTAATGAGGCTGATAATCCATACTGCAGAATACAGCTGTTTTCCTGACACCTCCAAGTTCAGCTAACTCTGAACTCTGTCTCATTCAACCCTGGCCACACTTGTTTCAATGGCAACAGACTGCAAACACAGAAAAATACCCGCTTTAATTAACTTTTACTCCTTTCCAGGGGGTGTTAAAGGAAAACCAAGAGCTATTATGGAGACAAAGTGAGCGAGCCTTCCAGGCAGTGAAGGCTATTAAATTCAATTGTTTGGCAACACTTCTATTCAAGACTAACCATTTCAGAGACTTATGTTCTTAACAGAGCAGGCTAAAACTCTTCTGATGAACAATTTGCCATCAAAAACTGCTGATTTTCTGGATCAAACCGTTCTCTGGGAATGTTTATTCCACTCAAACTTGTGACAAGCAGGCAGGCTGGCTGGAGGGCTGGCAGCTTGGCTTGGAAGGCTGCCTGGGAGGCAGGCTGGCTGCCCAGCCTGTCCCTGCCCAGTGTGCTGCTCCCCTCCTCCCCCAGGTCAGCCACATTATGCATTGGAATCACTGCTATTAGCAAATTTGTCAACATTCCTGAGAAGGAAACACAATATTTCAATGAACTCTACTGACATACATTTCAAAATGTATTTCAGGAAGTTTGCCATGAAGAGTCCCATGAAGAGTCTCCTTTTTTTTTTTTTTTTTTGGAAAAGTTGTTAATTTTCTTGCATGTGATATTTACATTTTTGTTCAAATCAATAAGAAAAAATCCCAAGTGTAACACTGGAGCTTCTGCAGAATCGGAGCTCCAGGTTTCAACCACACAAACAACTCCATATGCCCAAAGAAAAGGCATATAAAGCTGTGATCTTTCTCCAGGCAGAATTTGAAGACAGTTGCTACACAATATTACCTTTAGATTTCCAATAATGTGAGGAATTTATTAATTTGTCAAAGCTTAAGGATTTACAAAAAGGGCTACTTTCTTTTCTTATTGATTCTAAGCTGATCTGTTCTTTCAAAAAGTGAGCTGTAAGCTTTAAAATAACCACAACTCACACTGGCAAGACTTGGAAACCCCAAATTCAGGTTGGGGAGTTCAAAGGCCTTTGTTTCTATTTAATATTATCACCCTGATTTAATTATACTGCCAAGAACAAACTTCTATCTCCAAAATCCTGACCACACTTAAAACTTCAATAATTATAATGTGAATTCATGAAGAACTTGTAGACATTGCCTCTACTAGAATAATCACTCCTAAAATTTTCCAATGAACTAAAAGAAGTTATTCCATTATGGCTTAATTTTTTTGCAAGCTTCCAGGGAAAATCTGTACTTTTTTTTTTTTCCGGCACTGGAGCCACACTCTGATATAGATTTTGGACATTCTCTCATATGAGATGTATTTCACCTTTATTGTTCTGTACAGAGCCAGGAACACCCAGAACAGAACCCAGAGGATTCCCAGATTTGTTAGCCATGTTACCTTCCACCACTGCTAGAGTGTTTCTGCCAGAAATAAAATGTCTTTTACCAGTTTGACACCACCATTTAGATCATCCCCACAAACATTCAGCAGCAGCAGTAGAAACCTGGATTTGAAGAGCTAAAGGTTGACTTAAAACTGACAAACATCTGGGTTTGGGTTTTTTTCTCTTCTGAAAACTCCTGGTTTCCATAATCTCCAGAAGTCACTGCTGTCTGTGCTCAGAGCATTTAAAAATAACTTTGCACTTACCCCACGCAGCAGCTTTACTCCCTGCTCTGCAAACACTAAATTTAGCAGCCATGAACTCACGTTGGGGCATAAAGGTGACACAGGCACAGTGACACCAGCAGGACATATAGATTAGGGAGTATTTATAGACCAAAAAAAAAAAAAAAAAAATTGCCAATATTCCTGACCCACAAGGGAAGGACAAACCTGTAATTTCTTTATCTACGTGTTATTTCCACATATAAACTGAAATAAATTCTACCCTTACAGTACCCAATTGCCATGGAAAATACAAAATGTCCTGCTGAAATGGTGGTTCTTCTCTGTGAGACATTAAAAAGATCAGGAATAACAGAAAGAAAACATCTCCTTGACAGTGCTCCCATTGCAAGGGGTGGTGTTGGTGATGGACACAGGGAGAATTCACACAGTTCAACTGAGAGCCTTAAACATTACAAGAGAAAGAGCTCCTAATTTAGGTATTTAAGCCTGCAGGTAAAAAGGTAAATATTCTATTGCCTCTTAGTGTCACCTTCCTTGGAGTCAATATTGATTCAAGCTTCCTATCACAACTGTATTATTTTTATCAAAGAAAGCCAACTCTGGAGTTAATCACAACCAGGCTTTTGAAACCTTAAACAGAAATGTTGTGAACATTTCAAACACCAAAGCATTCCATAAAACCAAGTTTGCATTGGGCTTCCACCATCCTTAGCTCTCCTTCCTTTCCCCAAAGGAACTGATGTGTGACTGCACTGAGCACATCCAGCAGCTTCCCCTGGGTGCAAACCCTCAGTGCCAGCTGCCTGCTTCCATCCAGGACACCCCAGCCATCCCTTGTGCCCATGTGGCACCCCAGCACAGGAGCTCAGGGATGCTAGGTGGGCAGATAAACAACAAGGTCCTGGTCAGGAAACCAAAAACCAACCAAGCTGCTCTGCCAACCTTCCAGGGGAGCCCCTGGCAGGGCCAAGGGCTGCTTTGGGAGCAAACTTCAGCCAGAATTACAGAGTGAGGTCTCAATCTTTCACGGGAGGTTTTGCTTTGGGTTCAACCACTGCAGCACAGCAGGAAGACACGGCAGAGGTGACTTACCTTCTCACCTGTGGGGACTCTGTTCAGGCAGATCCAGGACTTCTCCAAAGTAATACAAGACCAAATCCTCCTTTCTTCCCCATGTGAGTGAAGAAATGATATTTGAGATTTTCTGGACTACAGACTGCAGGATTTACCTAGAGGCAACGACTTTAAAAGCTGTAAAGATTTTCCTCCTCCCCATTCCATCCCCCAAAACCTTTTTTCAGCTGAGGATCTTCAGCCACCTGCAACAGACCCTCAGCTGATCTAAATCACTGCAGTCCATACAAACATCACCTGAGCTGGTGTAAATCACCACAGTCCATAGAAACAAATGGGATTTTGAGCTTGATATCAAGTGCAGGTCTGCCATAAAAATGATCTCAGCCTTAAACCTTGCACTGGCAAACCCAGGAAGGATTTGGAAAGTTTGTTAGATCAAAGTCTCTAACAATAAATTCAAACTTCTGTGCTTTGCAAAGCAATTTCTAATCATAAGCAGACTTTGACAATTACCCTTGGTGAGAAGAGCTCTGGCTGAGTTACCCAGAAGATTCTCTCCCCTGCTGCTTTAAAAAGGAGGCATTTCTGCTCCTGTGCACCATTAATTGAAGGATTTCAGGGCATTTAACTGTTGGGAATGACATGAAGGAAACAAACCCAACCAGCTTTAGCACCCAGGGCAGCCCACGGGGCAGGGCAGGTTTAACTGAGACAATGAACTTCTGGAATTTTACTGATTAAACTGCACCAGGAGATCCTGTGGGTCTCTGTCTTCTCTAAATCAAATGTAAGTTTTACTGGCTCATTACTGCCAATTAGGAAAGATTTGCCTTTAAAAATTTATTGAATGCTGATGGAAAACAAACTCTTATGAAACACAATATTAATTAAATGTCAGACTCTTGAGTAAACTCAGAGAATGCTTAAACAAGAGTAAATATTCAAGTTTTGCATCAACTGGAAATCAGAAATTTTTTTCATTTTCTAATGATTTTGCTTCCATGGAGGGGTTTTGCTGCTGTTGGATTTGCTTTGGTTTAAAATACAAAACCAGAAGCAAACCAAAATCAGTTAGAGCTATGATGAAGTATCAATAAACCTGTCTTGGATGTGGCATTTCACTTGTGTGGTTAACATGAAATAAGACCTGTTGAAGCACATCACACCTGAAGGACCCCAATGTTCACAACATTGGCTTTTAACACATAAATTCTCAACCCCCACACAGAATTATTTTATTTACACATCACCTAAAATGCACCTTTGGCATATTGGACTGGATTTCATTACTGTCTAATGTACAAATAGAAAACAGTTGACCAGTTAACTGAAGGAAAAAACTTTTAAAACTTTCTTTATTTCCCCTCACCCAAATACCTGTTAATTCCCTCCACGGTCCACAGCTTTTAGAGGTCCCATTAAAATGAATAACTCAGAAACTTTCTGATAATCCATTTTTCATGGTGGGAAAAAAACCCAACCATTTTCAAAAATCTTTGAAAAAAGCTTTGGAAAAAGATAACCTAGAAATGTAAATCTGGACACTGCTTTTGTCTGTAAAATTCTTCAGACTCAATGAGGATTTCCAGCCAGAAGTGAAGCCCAGAGCAAGCAGCAGCCCAGCAGATAGTTAGACATGCCCACACTTCCTGGCAGGAATTAGAAGCAGCATTCTAACATTTGAAGCCTCAATCAGTGGCTATATTGACTTTCTGTGGCTTTTATTATCTGCAATTTCACTGACAGATAAATGAAATTAAAGGCTTATTTTATCTTGATGTAGAATAAAAACAATTTAGAGCTTATCAGAAATCTTGGGTTTCAGCCATCAAGTATTCTTTGAATAAGATGCTGACAGGGTGGTGTGAGTATTACTTACTATCTTTATACTTTTTAACTCTTCCTACACAAATATTGTCACAAGCCAGACAACCAAACCAAAATAATAAAAATTTAAAAATATTAATTCCTTATGTATATATGCTTAATCTGCATGCCCATCCTCAAATCCTTACTGGGGGAAAAAAAAAATCTTTCTAACTTAGAAAAGCAGTGCCAATAAGGGCCATTTCCAAAATCAAATCCACATCTGGGCTGCAACAAGAAGTTTCTTTCCTTTATCTAACATCATCCCCCTCCCCATACTAGTGACAAGCCACATAAAGTTCCTGGCTACATTAAGGGGCTTCTCAAGAGCAGCCCACAATTCAGAAGAGCATTAAGCTGAGCTTTAGAGTGTTTGTGGAGTGCAAATGCAAATGGAGCTGCTCCTAACATCCCATATTTCAGCTGGCAGCCCCAGCCATGAATTTCTGTGGAGCACAAACACTCTGTGCTAATGAAAATGAGGCACAGAGAGCTCATAAGTCTCTTGTTTGTGTTCTAGCATGAAACCAGCCCTCAGCATCTGCAAAACCACCAGAAGCACAGCTACTGAGATGCATTTATTAGCAACTAGTGTTATTTGTTCCATAATTTAACACTGGAGCTGCATTTCTAAGGGCAAAGCCCATTTTTGCAGTGGTTGCCTCCTGTGCTGCAGCTCCCTTTAAAAGGGAATCTGTTCCTCTGAACTGTCACATCCCACAGCACAGCTGGGATGAAAACCTCCCTGACATTCTTAGGAAAAACAGAAAAAGCAGAGAAAGGGGTGAAAATCCCTACTAAAAGGTTTCTTATCTACATAAGAAAATAATATGCACGGGCTGAAAAACCATGTGTGTCCAGAGAAATCCTTCCATACAACTCCAGCACTTCCCAGGTGCACCTGGAGCTCCAAGGAAAAGACTTTCATGGAAACATTAATGTGGAGAATTATCAGGGGCTGAACAAAAAAAAAACCCAAAAATTATCAGGGATTCAGCTGAGTCCAAATTCATGGCAGTGGGGAAGGTTGGTTACCTTGATCATTTTATTATTTTTTAATTCTCTCTCAAGCAATGACTCTGCAGGTAGCTGGAAATTTAAAAGGTGCACCAGAAATAATTTCTAACATTGGGAGGAACACCCAGCTCTGGCTGCAGATGTGTCTCCCCACATTCCCTGCAGCCCTCAGAGGGTTTGTAGAGGCTTTAAATAGCAGAAGCAATATTGTCCTCCAAACCAATTTTAGCTGCAAAATTTTCCACAGCTCCCTGGCTGCTCCCTGCCTAATCTGCACCCCGTGTCAGGCTGGTGATTCAGCTCAAACCTCCCAGGGTACAGCAGGAAAAACCCTGTTGTGGAGTCAGGGCTGGATATGCATTCCTAAGGAGTTTATATTAAGAAGGAAAAAACTGTCATCCTTTAAGCCATCCTTTGATCAATTTATTCTCCAAGCACTCTGAGTAAATTTATCTGACCTTCCTGTTAATTTTGTCAAACAATATTTTCATCTGACAATGGCTTCGCTGTTCTGATTATTTCATCCTCTGGAGCCAAATCTTGTGATCTTCCTGCAGAAAAGTCTCATATGGGATTCTGAGAGTGTCTGTCCCTACTAGCATTCCAGAATTCTACTTAAAATAAAAGGAGAAGCTGCATCACAAACATTACCATAGAAACAAACTGCCACAGACAGAGTTATTAGTGAGAATGAAAAGGAAAAGCTAATTCATAAAGATAACTCCCAGTCTTCAGTCTGTAAGAGACACAAGCCTAATAGAATAAGAACAGGTTTTATTAAGCACTGAGCAAACCATCAAAATAATATTACTGTGTCTTTTATTTAAACAGAGGCCACTATAATTGAGATGAAGCTCAAATGAAGAGCCTGACTCTGCACCCTTCATAGGCATTCAGGAACATCCTCCTGCTTTAATTCCTCCCATCTTTTCATAGCAGCCCCTGATTTCCTCTTGCCCAACCACCCCACCACTGTCTCCATGGCATCCTCTCCATCCACTGCAAATGAAAACGTGATCCCAAAAAGTCACCAGCACTAGGAGCAGCAGAGCTTATCTAGAAGCTATTTTTCAGCAAGGCAGGACTCTGCTCTCTTTGTTTTAATCTCCTTTTGGATATTAAAAAATATCCTGCTTTCCTCAAGGAGGAGAAACAACTCTAAGCCCTTAATTGTCTCAGCTGCAGACATGTCTGAATTCAGAGCACAGGAGCTGGGATGGAAGCTTTGTCCTCCCTCCCTGCAGCCTCTCACAAACAGCAGCTCCAAGGAAGAGCTGTGAGGAAGACCCAGACTCAATCCTGCTCTTGTTTCAGATGGTGCACTGCCTTGAACATCTGCAGCATTCCATAAATTCATCCTAATAATCAATTTGCCCCAAGCCCTGCTGCAACTTCCAGAAAGCTCCCCATTCCCAGTCCTCTGCAGAGGCTTTCTTTATTCAATGCCCTGCTGTTGGCCTTGATGTTCATGTGCTGATAATTGATCTCCAAACCTATCAAATGATGATTTCTTTTCTTATAGATGGGCTTTCAAAACTTGAATTTCCCCATTAACTACTACGTTGGTGAGCCTAGGATATTTAAAAATCAGAACAAAACTAATCCAGGACAGAGAAATGTTGTACATTTATTCTTATTTGCACTGACAAATTCCATTTAAACTTAGGAATAAACATATGAAAGTATCTTTAATGGGCCAGAAAGCTCAGTCGTGGATTGGATTTCTCTGAACAGATTAGATACATACAGATTAATAGATCATAGATATATAATAGAGATTTACTACATCTTAAGTATTAAATTACTTCAAATCATTGGCAAAAAACAATCAACTTCTCAATAACAGCAGAAGTAAAAAATCTCTCTGATTTAACAACACTGGTGGACAAATCTTTCTGTTCTCACTCCACTGTTGAACAACTGTATGCATTCTCCATCGGAATTTTTTCCTCTCAAGCAAAAAAATATGAGGAAACCAAGGTAAAAAGACCAATATGAACTATTTCCTACTTTTGGGAAAGGTAATTCTTCAATCTTGAACACTTCAAATTGGCATTTGTACTTAAATCTTTTACTACCAGAGTTTCTTTTCAAATAATGCTCATTTGGTACAAATAAGTGTCAAAAGGAGGACAAAATGAAGGCCTGTTTGTAATGGTTCCAGTTTGATCCCACAGCAGACCCCTCAGCAGGTGATCCCTCCAGCACTGTCATTTCAAAAACTCCTAAACACAAACAGAAAAAGCCAAAAGCCCTTTTAGCCTGTTTTTTGGGCATATCCAAGAAACAAGCAAAGATCAATGTAGACAGAGAAGAAGCTTTTAATTTTTCACTCCCCCACAGCCCCTGGGTTGATCATCAATGTACCACAAGACAACACCCTGTAAACCAGATTTTCCTTTTGGTAGCCTGCAAGTTCAAGACTTTTTGGAAAAAGAGAGGCAACTGAAGCCCTGATTCTTCAATGTTTTCTCCAGAGTGGCTCTTTTAGTACCTCCAGCTACATGAAGATATAAAAAGAGATGAGAGTTCCCCAAGCCCTTTATTGTAGCAACACTTCCACAGTGATTTAAAAATAAAATAAAAATAAAAATCACAAAAGCTACCAAATAAAACACAGATGTGCAATACCCAAATTCTTATATAGCCTTGAAGTGCCTGGGAATGAAATCTTTATCACTCTCCATAAGATCTTGGATAAAGTTGCTGCTTTATGCAGAGGTCCCAATTCCATCTTTCTCACACTTGTGCTGAGAGCACAGCAATGAAAGCTCAAGGGTTGGGACAGAGAATTGCTCTGCCCAGACCTGGTTTGCAAGTGCTCAGAGATAAACCTGATCATCAAGTCTTGAAAACTGAAACTGCAGACAGAAAAAAACACATGTATGAATGAATGAGAACAGGATAAAGGTGATGCTTTTGGAAAAAAACATATTTATGCTACAAGTGTGTGAAATAATGATTTAATAAGGACTGAAAATTATGTTTTTTCCTTTGTTTCATGTCTATGCATATTCATGTATTTAAAATCCAAACAGAGGAACAACAGGAGAGTTAAAGAGGCCCAGAGCTCATTGAGCAGAGTCAGGTGTGAGATGTTTGGATAGCCTGGACTGCAGCAGACACACTGCTGGGCAGCTGACACTGCACGTGCTCCCTGCCATGGAAATTTGGGATGGAATTCCGGCAGGGGTTCCCCAGAACTTCCCTGTGCTGTGTTAAACTCGTCCCAGCTCAGCCCTGTCCCCTCTCTTTTCCCTGTCCCCATCCTGAGGTGGCACAGCAGGATCAGCACTGCAGGAATGCAGCACTGCCTGAGGGGAACACCCTGGAGACCAAAATCAAACCAGCTCTGAAGAAAAAATATAAATATCAATGTCAGGGACTGCTCTCACAACCTGGGGAGTCTCCACAGCTTTAGTCCCACCAAGGTCAGCAGTTCAGACAAGCCCAGCTTTCCTCTTTTCCGGGAAAAAAAGAAAGTGAACATGAAAAAACCTCAACTTGCAGATTCCTTACCGTGCTGCCAATGAATTTTTAATGGCTAAATGTTGAGTTTGTTCTCTGTGCCACAGAGCTCTCCCCACACTCACCTTTTTTTAAAAGCTGAGAAACACAATTATATTACTATTTAAGACTTGAAGTTCTGGAAGCAAACTCTTTCACATCAAAGTTTCACAAATCCATATGATATTTTGAACAAAACCCTCAGATTTTACGCCTTTCCTTCTCATTTATGTTGTCAGATGCAGCGTGGCATTAGGCTTAAAAGCTAGACAGCACAGGCAGCACAGGAAACAAGAAAAGCAATTAAATTTTGTATGTTTAGAAGTGCAAGTCTGCTGTAAATAACCATGTCAAGTAGATCTTGCTGTGGGAAGGTGGGATCTGAATATTGAGAACTCCCTGGAAGGAATGGCAATCGGTGACAGACTGTGCAGGGCAGGGCTGGAATGAGAGAAAAGCAGATTTAGCCAAGCTGGGCTATGCAGAAAAATAAAACCAGTGAAAAGTACAGAAGCAGTGATGAGCTGGACTAGGGGAGGTGGAAGGTGATGAGGCAAGAGGAGAGATCACAACTCCAGGTTTTCCTGCTGCTCAGCATTTCCTCTACAGTTTTTGATATTCTGCAAATGTTTGGTTCCTCATTTATTAAGTCACATGCAACAGACTCCTTCCCAGTGCCAGCAGTGACTCTGGAATATCCAGACTGGAGGAACTTGCAGCTCCACCAAGCTAATAATGTGCAGTGGGAGAACATTGCACACAGCTGCCTGCCAGAGCTGAGGGTCAGCAAAGCAAACCCACCACTGCTCTGTCCTGCCCAGCCAGGTGATCCCACAGGGCTCTGGGTGTTTCCTCCTTAGGCTCCTCATCCTGAGATGTTCCTTTCCCCAAGCCAAGCCCAGTGCTGCAGACCAGAGGAATTTGCCAATATGCAGCACTCCAGCAGTGGGAATATGTCAGGATGTAAATAGAAATATATGTCAGAGTGTAATCCTGACAGAGTCCTTTGCAATCCTCAGGGAAAAGTCACAGCATAGTTAAATCCAATCTTTCTGTCATTCCCACTCCTCTCTCCAGTGCCCTCCCTCTGGAGAAGTGAGCATCTGATCGGGGATGAGAGTGGCCTTTTTAAAGGTAAGGAAAATATAAATATGGAATTAACAGTGCCAAAGAGGAGCCAGACTGCAAGGTTTCTACTGTTAGTCTAGCTTGGCATTTAGAGATAATACAAGAACACAAACAGCAGCATTCATTACTAAATGTTTTGGCAGTAGAGTAATTTAAAATGATCACATTTTACTATTTTTTTTCCTTAATAATACTCATAAAGGCTTTCATAGCATAAAAAACCCCTCCAGTTCTACTCAAATCTTACACTCCAATCTGTCTGATAAAAAAATCTCACCATGAGAGAGAGCTGGCCATAGCTCATTCTCTAATCATTGCCTGGCATTCAGAGTTGTGAGAAATCAATTATAATCACTATTCAATGAGGGGGTCACCATCAGTATGTTTGGAGCCTTGACAGAAATGTGCTTTAAGAGCTCAATTGTTAAAGATAATTTCATATGGATATCTCTCCCAAGATCTGTATAAATGGGAAGCTGAAGGGGGAAGGAAAACAAGTGCTATATGAAAGTCTAAAATGATGAATAAAAATTAGGTTATTTAACGTTACCCAACTTGGCATCGTCACTGCAATTAAGGTTTTGTCCACAACTGAAGAGGGAAGGTCACTGGAAGCTTTGCAGTCACTCTATGAGGCTGTAAATACAAACAATCCAGCAATTTTGGGGTCCAGCATTAAACACCCAATAGTGTTTAAAGCATCCCACTTTTTGGCTGGTTCAAATTCCTGGAAAAGTGTCCATTTGGCCATTTAAACTTGATATATTATTTTCTAAAGCTTCACTTAAATAGAGACTCTTTTTGTACCATAACTACACACAAATATCAACTGCTGCTGAATAAAAAGGGCAACAGAAAACTACAAAACAATTGTGTCCTTTTCCCTCTCCCAGCCTCTGTCTCATGTTACATTTGTTGTTGAGTCTCCTCATAGAAGTCAGGCTCTAATCTTCTACCTTCTGCAATACTCACCATGAAATCCATGGGATTCCACTGGGAAATTCTGATTTAGTTCATCCCACTGTTTACACAACCCTTAAGAAAAGGCCACCTGAAAACAATCCCACCACACACACTGTGCCAGGTGCTGACAGTAGCATCACTAGGAAAATAAATTAGGTTATTTTAATACCTGTCTTAGACTTTTGCTGATATTCTACTACAAATTTGAAGCCTTGAACCTGTCTGCATCCGTGAATGCACCCTCAGAAGAAAAAAAAACAAAAACCAAGGAGTTATAAAGAAATGAATCTTTATTCTAAAGAAATAAAGGGATTTATTTCACTTCAATTTTTTTTCCACCATACTGTGTGAAGTGCAGGTGGATGTTGCTTTTGGGGTTTTTTGGGTTTGGTTTTGGATTTCTAATAACTTATACAGATTATGAATTGAACCAGCAGCAAAAAAAGCAGTCACATATTTAAAGGAACAGGAATTCCCCTGTATACCTGCATGGCCAGCTGACCCACAGGTACCATGAGAAAGCCTGGGTCATGTGGGGGATTCCTATTCCTGCCACCCCAGTAACAGGAAATCAGTAAATAGTAAAAGTAACTATTTCTCTTCAATATTTGCCCCAATACACCTGCCCTGAGCATTTCCCCTGCTGCTGCTGCTGTACTGATGCCACAGCTCACCCCCCAGAGCTGCTCAAACCCAGCTCCTCCCTTCTTCAAGGCGTTCTCTGAAATGAAATCACAGCTCAGAACAGCCCAAAGGGACTTTCTCACACTCTGAAGTGGCAGGAAATCTTCCCTCAGCTCTGCCACTCCACTCCCACGTACATTCTTGATGTCTTGAGATCCAAGTTCATTTATAGAAGAGCCCACCCTCCAAAGCTGGCAATTCAATTGCAAAGAGCAGCACGTGCAGCGCCAAACGTCTGCGGAGAAAAGCAGAACTGAACCAGCAGATGCTGTCCTTCCCTTTGAACTCTGCCTCTTGAACAATCAGGAGCTGCAAGGACTAATTCCTACAAGCTCCTCCTGCACGAAGGAGCAGCAGAACACTTGTGTGCTGGTTGGATTTGAGGACGGAGGGAGGCTTTGTTTGGTTTTAGTCTCAGATGAAACCCACTGGGGCAGGTGAGATGCTCTGTGCAGCAAGAGGCTCAGAGGGAGGGAGGAGGCAGGGGAAAGATGCCACCAGAGCCACACTACAGCACTTGGTTTATCTGAATCTCTTCCCAGCCATCTGTATCTCATCTCTGCAGACAAGAATTGTCTCATCTGCCCTTGACGAGACATAAATTACGAAACGCTGCAAACACACATTCTATTTAAACAATGGCAGAGATTCTCATTTCAAAGGACATTCAAAAGCCATTCTCCCTCACAAAACATTAGCATATGCTTCTTAAGTGCTCCTGAAATAAAATTTGTATCACTACAGTCACGTGGCTTTGCTCTGCCTGCAAAAGCTGCTCTCACTGCCTCCGAGTTAAGACTTGAATCAGAATTTCCTTGCTGCAAATGTTTTCTCTCTAGGCTGTATAATTTTACCTCTCACTCCTCCCTTACAAGACAATCTAAAAACATCCTCCACTCCTGTTTGTTTTGGGAGAATCTCTATTACACCAGCCCTCCTTCCAAACAGAAAAGCAGCAGTGATTCAATAAACAGAGGAGAACAAAATTCCTGGGTTCTTCTCCAGAAAGACAAGGTTTGATTTTTAATCCACCTTAAAAACAGTATTATTTTAAACATGCTTATTAAAAGCAATGAATTAGCAGAACAACAGTGAAGGAATTATATCCACGTGATATTTTTTTGTTTACAAGCCCTAATTAATACCAGGAAATCTTGACAAGTTTTTGTGTCTCAACTCACAGAGCTCCTGACCTTAACCCTGCAAGGTCAGAACCACATCTCCAGAAGTAGGTGAGCTCGTGTATTTGGATTTAAAATCAGGCAGTGTTTCACCTTCCCAGGATACAGCTGGCTTGATTAAATGGAGATATTAATAATATTACTTTAAGGGGCAGGGTAAACCCAGCCGTCTCTGTACTTTCAGACCAGTCTCTGTTCTACTGAAATTCCAATAGTAGACTTATGTAGACTGGAATTAAACTTCTATTTCCACATCAGCTCTGTTTGGGAGAGATTCTGTTTTCATTTGTTGCAGAATTATGCACCTGTAATTAGTTTAAATATTAAATAAATAGACTTAATTTCAGAGTCTCAAAAGAAAGCAAGAGCACATTATTTACCACATTGTTCAGCAACCAATGGAGGTAAAGTCAGATTCTGGCTGCTGATTTAGGATTCTGACAGTTCCATAAAAAAATAGGATATTCACTTAAAATAGGCATTTTCCCTTGTTTTTTGTGCCAAACATCAATATGGAGTAGACCTGCTAAAAAACCAGCAATGGTGAGTAGAGATCCCCCCCGAATTTAAGTTTAATCACACCTGAGTGATTGAAAATTCAGCCTTGCTATTGAAATGAAACCAAAAGGAGGAGAACTAGGGGGGAGAAGCAGGTGATAAGTACAAAAGTAGTTAAGACAGCATCCATTTGGGAACAGAAAAATCATATTTCTTTAGAAAAAGAGAGATTTTGTACCGCAGATTTTACCTGGATGGGAGAGTTCTGCAGGAGTTCGAGTTAATAAACTTTCTTTGGGAGGAGAAGACATGGAGCCTTAAGAGCTCAGGCCAGGAGAATTGTTACCCTTTCCCACCATACCCCATGGATTTCTTCAGATCCATGTGAGGCTCCTGCATTTCCTGAGCTGCTCCACTGCCAGGGCTCTGCCCATATTGATTAGGGATAAAACTTCGCAAGGACAGCCAGCAGAATGCAGCAAGCATAAATCAAATCAGCAGCACTGCTTCTGATCCAGTGCAAGGATTCCTACTGAGCCCATTTTGCCACTAATAAAGTCCCCAAGTCAGCCAGACAACTCTTTGATTTTGTGCTCACAGAATGAATAAACACATCAAATTCAGTCATTCATGGGGGCACAGCTGCTGTCTCAGCAACATGCACACCTTTTCAATACCAGAATTTGGGGTAATAAATTTACCTTCAGACATTTTGTTTTCCCTAAATAGCCATAGTACAAATACCATCAACATCTGGAATATTTAATTGTCATCATGATGATGCATATAGTCCCTGGAATACCAAGGTTCAACCTCAAACATATCACACAAGTGGAAAGGTTTATTGCAAACTTGACTGATGAACATGGTTTTGGGGACACTACAGAGAGCAGAATAAAATCTCAGAGATCCAGGATTATTCCAGGATTATTCCAGTTTCAGGGTGAACATTCCTAAGCCTGCAGCTCTCCACATGAGCACACACAGAACAAGCCCAGAACAGAGAAAGATTCTACCACATTTCCTAAGTGTCCTCTCAGACATAAAAACAGCTCCTCCTTTAGTAAGAATGATCTCAATTCAACAAGTCACAGTTATTTCACAAAAAAATTAAGCAAGGCACCAGATAGAATAAATAACTGCTCATCTTGCTGGGAACTTGAATGTCCAAACCTTTTCCTTTCTACTCTGGGCTCACCATTTTGCTGTTGAACCACTGAGTTTTCATTTTTATCCTTTTAGTCCAGATGGATTGCAGGCTTGGCTAACAACATAAACCTGGTTAATCAACTTTCATGCCATATTTATGTTGCAACAGGGAGGTTTTACTGCAGTCTGCAGTTTCCCAATGCATACTGTGGAACACAGCCAGTGGTTTATGTAGCCTTCAAACTGCAAGCTGCAGCCCACTGTGCCATCAGTGACCCCAAATCTGCTCCTGACAACAATCTCTTGCCTTTGCTGAATACAGATCCAGTTAAATTTAATTAAAAGAAAACAAAACCAAAAAACTGAAAACAAACCAAACAAAAAATAAAAACAAACAAAAAACCCAACCCCACCTGTCCAGGAATTATATTCACTCATGAAATTTATAAATTCTCAAACATACCCATTTTCTTGTGACAGAGAAACCAGTTAAAAGTCAAGAAACGTTTACTTCCTAATTAATTTGTTTTGGCATCACTCGCCCATTGTGACTGCAAGTTTTTGGCCAAATAAAGAAATCCCTTTTACAGAAGCTGCAGTGTAACTGGGACTCTGTTTGTCACATTTTGGTGGTGCTGCTTTGGTTTTACTGGAGTTGTTTTCCCCAGCAAGCTGAAGGGCTTGCAAGGCAAAAAACAAAAAAAAACCCAAACCCTGTCAAAACCTGGTAAGGCACCCTGTGTTTCCTAAATCACTTGTGGACATTTATGGCAGCAAGGAACTTGGTAATTAAAACTCACATTCTATGGCTGTTCAGGAAAGTCAGGACTCTGATACAAATGACAATTAACAGCCCATATTTGAACCACAGCAATTACACAGAGCTGGCAATTAACATTATTAGTCATCAATTATAATGGAGAATGTGTTTTGCCTAGCAGGAGCAAGGAGTGGAAGGAAATGCCTCATGGTCCACAGGTGGCTTTGCCCAGCCCAGCTCCCCCACACTCCAGAGGCATTTCCAGTGGGATTTCAGCAATTCAATCCAACCAAGTTTGCCCTCAGTGGCTCATTTCCCCCACATGTGAAACCTGGACAACACCAACCCACATGGTGGTTTGGGGCTTTGGATTTGTTTTCCTTTCATTTTTTTATTTTTAACAGGAGTTTTTATGTGGTTTAATATGGTTTTGTGTTTGTTTCCCTTTTTTTTTACAATGCATTTTAGCATAAATCAAGTTCCATGGAGATTATATGTAGCGTATAACTTTGATGGTATTTAGATTAATAACAGTAAACTATTTGAAGGTTTAATGCAATACAAGGCTATTTATCACAAACCAGACATAGTTGATTTCATTAGCTTGAAATACAGAGGCAATTGATCCCTACAATTGATACCTGCCACCGTAGGCTTCACACATTTTTCTCCCAGGAAGAAGCATTCTGCCGTTGCCAATGATAAAAAATAAAACTAGAATCCTATTTATAGTTTATAAATATTTGTAACATGGGAGGGTTTATATTCATAATCAGGACTAAGTATTATTTTCAGGTGTCCTGGATTAGTTTGATTTTAAGGAAAATGGGAAGGCAGAAAAACCCAACTTTGGGGTGGTGGGGTCATTTCAATTGCCTCAAAATCTGGAAACTCCAGTGGGCTCCAGCAGCAGGGTTTAGCAGAGCAGGGCTGGAGGGAGTAGAAGGATTTTCTCCAACAATTACAAAGTATTTTTAATCACATGGTTCTGAATCCTGAGCGAGAGGGATGTCCTGTTATCTGCAAATTGCTTAAACCCCTTCCTGCAGTTGCATTTCTTGAAACTTCATTTTCCTATTCTTTTCCTTCCTCCATCAACTTATGTTGCACTTTCTAAGCCAGCCATGGCCAGGTCATAGTGTTTCACTAGCTAATATGAAATTTATAATATTGCAATGTCACAACTAATTTTGGCCTTTCAGCTTTCGAAGATACACCTGTTTAGACCAAACCTGTTCTTTTCACAGCTGAACTGTTTTATTATGTATTATGAACTGTATTATGTAATGCTTCAGTTAATACCTTTCAAATACAATTCAATTGTTTATAAAGCCTTTACATACAAATAATTGAAAAGAGTGTTTGATGGAGTTCCAGTGCACTGTAAGCAACAAACCCAGCTCTGCTGGTGCCTCCCTTGGTGAGGCTCTCAGGGTGACACAGTGCTCACAACTGCTACTCTGCTGGCATTTTGGGGCAGCAATGCAAGGTCTCAACCCTCTGACATGAGCAATAACCATGGAAAGCTCCAAAAGGATGAAAGTATGGTTGATTTAATCAAGGAGAAAGAGGTGCTTTGCAAAAACCCTGTGCTGAGTGCAGAGGTGATTTGTTCAGGACACACAGCCTGGGGGAATGGCACTGGGCTGAAGGCACAGCCCTGCTCCTGTTTGAACAGTGACCTCGGGGAAAGGAACAAATCCTCCTCACAGTCAGGGAAAATCTCCACTTCAGCATGTTTGTGTGATTGAACCATGGCCAAAACAAGAGTATTAACCAGGCATTTCTAATTAAAGCCAAAGGTGCTTTTGTCAGAGTTTGAGTGACGATTGCAGAACAAGTTGGACATCACTGGCACACCAAGCAGCACCTTTGTTCCAGGGATGAAGCCACACCAGTTCAGCTCCAAACAGGAACAAGACTACTAAATATTTCCCCAAATCACTCACCTTCTCTGCCAGTCACATTTTCCTGCTTTGCTGTATTACTCTCTGTCACTGCTTGTCTTTTTTCTCCCCCACTGGAGATCCACCCTTCTTCTGTGTCTTCCCTTCTAAAAACACAACAAAAATCTCTCTTTTATAATTGAAAGTGTGCTATTTCCACATCATTTCATATTTACACATCATAACAAACCTGAGCCTTGCTCTCCTCCTGTTGGTGTTGGTTGAGACAATCAGCTCCTTGCACCAAAGAACCTGAATTTGGGCAAACCCAACCCAAGACTCATCTCTGTGGCAAACTAAATGTTATTAGTGCACCCTTACTAAACTTGGCAGCATAACTGTGGTTCAGTATGGATTCACCTTCAGCTCCAAAAATAAACTCCTTAGAGTCATCTTCTCCTTGTCTGTGAAAGTGAAAAGATCACTTGCATGCTTTTTTTGGGAGCTGCTCCATGTGAGGAGCTGGTGAGAGAATTCCAATTCCAGCCACCAGTATTTCCAAAACCAGGATCTGCAGAATTGTTCACCTTTGATACAGCATCCTTGCTGTCAGTCTTCATCTTTTACTGATCCATTAATCCTAAGAAATCCTATTAGAAATAACAGAAGACTCTGCCTTGCAAACCCCTGTTCTCTTATGCTCCAACATCTTCACTTCCACAACTGCCTAACTGCAGCATTTCATACCTAATTCTTTACAACCTTCCTGCAATAGAATTCTCGGCTGCTCTCTAAATTAAACTCCTGAATTTAACCAATATTGAAGAGAACAGGCTTACATCATGGCTTGGTAAGGAATGAGAAACACTCTTTCAAAGTTTCAGCAGAGTTTCAGCCATGGAGAATGGGAAATGGTAGGACAGAAACCTAAAGCTGCATCTATGTGGCTGAGTGGAATAAACAGTTTTTCATCTGCTAAAAGTCTCTTTTCTAGAACAGAACCAGGAAGATCTATCTTCAGCATTGTGTATGTTTGAAACTCTCATTGCTTTTTCTTTTCTTTGCTTTTTTTTACTTGTTCTGCTGAGATATTCCTATAATTATGAAGAATGCAATATCATATACTCTGTGTACCTGAATGGGAAATGTTAGACAGTTACAGAGCTTCCTGAATCACATCTATATCTAAGGAACTCTTGATTCTGTACCATGAAAAAACCCCAAAACTGTGATTTTACAAGGGTTTCTCCAGTGAGCCTCATTCAGCCTCACAGTTAAAGACTTAGATTCATGAACAAATTAAAACCTTAATTCATATACACAGACTCCATCACATCAACCATTTTAAACACACAGTATTAAGAGTTCTCTCCTCCTGTCTGAAAAAAGGATCAATCCAACAAATCAAGGGGGAAACTTAATTTTCTCAAAGTGTGATTTTTAGAGCAACATTATATTAAGCCAAACAACACTACAGATACAGTTTCTTAAAATATCCTCTGCGAGTTTACATGCAAAGATTTCTCCTGAAATCGCAGGAATTCTGCTATGGCTTCAGACCTGAGGATTGAACTTTTTAATGGCAGTAGAATACCACAGGAGAATAAAACCAAATGTGATTTCATTCATCTGAGCATCAATCCATGACCCCTCTGTGTCTGGGTGGAGTTTGATGCACACAAAGCTGATATTTCCATCAACAGGTTTAGCGGCTCATCTTATAAGCTAAGAATTTATAAGGAAAATATAAGGAAAGAGAATTAGAACCAGAAAAAAACCTAGTCCTCCCTAGAGCTGGGGACTCAGCACAACATTTTGGGTGTTTTATAACACAGGGGAATTCATAATTAAACATCTCATAAGTAGGAGTATTAGTTGCTTTAGAGAAAATGGGCTGCCATGGGAATCAACAAAGAACATCAACATGAGATGCTGAGATGCCTCTTGAAATCCCCTGCCCCTCTAGAAGCTAAATAATTCATTGGTGATGCAACAGAGTAATCAGTTTCAAAAAGACTCAGAAGTTTGCCAGACTGTTTTTGCCAAGCACCAGTAATAATACTGAAAGTATTGATTCCCTTTTATTAATAACTCAGGATAAGTGCAGAGTGCAGAATATTCATCTCAACTTCCAAGGAGCACCCAGCTCTGGGGCAGAGTGTACTGGGCTATATTTGAGTAGTTCTCAGGTTTTCATGTTAAATATTCTGCTGTTTGACTGATGGAAACATTCTCCTTTTTGTATCACATTTCTGACTGATCCACAAGCTTTTGCATAACACAAACCAGCTGCAAATGGGTCAGAGCAAAGCTGACACAGCTACCCACATCAGCTTTTCCTGTTCATAGGAATGAACCAAAGAACTTCAACTATTTACAACCACTCATTATCTAAAACAGTTTCAATAAAAGTGATGTTGTTTAAATCATTGGTTTATTTAAAACAAATTTAGCTAAGGCTGTTAAATCTGTCTCTAAGTTATTCTACCACGTTTTACAGTCCTTCCCTTGACATCAGTGTCACTGATAGGCTCTAACTATATGGTTAATATTCTAAGACCACAAAGGTTTTTTAATTTTAACTATTTGTTGCCTTCTCTTTATCTTAGGTCCATTTTTTTTGAGAACCTCACACAGCCCTTAAGAAATACTGTGTCAGGTCACTGCTGTTTGCAAGTACAAACTCTGTGCCTTAGAAGTTCAGCTGATGGGTGTGGAGTTGGTTTTCCTGCTTTTCCCTGCTCCTGCCTGCCCATGGATCTCAGTATTCCACAGCCATCCCATCCTCCAGCCCCTCTGGAACCCTCAGCATGTGCTAATCCATGCTGCACTTCCATTAACCATCCCTGACATGGTTCACAGGTAGGAAGCCAGGATTTCTTTCACCCTTTTAACCAACCAACTCAACTAGAAAAGAAAATCACACTCCAAACCTCTGCTTCATTGCAAAGTGATGAAACCTTCCAGAGGATTACAGCCCCAGAGCCTATAATCTCTCCTGCATTGCTGCTGCTGGTATCTGATCCCATTGTTTTCCCCCTGGTAGGATGTACAATTCCCAGCAGTGGGACTACTTTGAGTGAGGCATCTATTCACAGCTGCAGGCTCTCCACAAAGCCAATGGTCACTTTTAGTCCTTTCTGTATCCTAGCTTTTATTATCTGTCTAGCCAACAAGAACAGAAAAATTATATTGGGAAAAGAGTAACACCCAAAGTTTTAGGATTTAAGCCTCCATTAAATGATAGAAATGAGGAACCAATCTTCCATTGAAGTGGAAACTCCCCTATTCCATATTCTCACAGCAACACTTTTGAACCTTCCCTAAAGCACAGCTTGCTTTTTGCAGCATCAGACACAGCTGATTACATATCAAAAGACACTTCCAGGGAGCCCTAAAGTATGCCAAAATTTCTTACAACCCACCTCTTCTCAACATCAAACACATGAATGTCGTGGAGAGACGCACAGGTTTAAGGCACTTCGTTTGGGAACAAAATAAGAAAAAGGAAAGGCAAGAAAAAATGGAGGTGGCCACACCTAGGTTGAGGCAAGAGCTGGTTAATTCAGACAGGAAAAGATTACTTCTCTAAGAACTTGCCTGTACCTATGGAGGGCATTTTCTCCCTGTCTGCTGGACAACAGTGATATTGGAGCCTGGGGGGTGTTTGGGGATTCAAATGATGTCAAGGATTTAACAGCTGTTGTAGCCCACAATGCCAACAGCATGGGACTCGAGAGAAAAGCCTCCCTCCTGGTCAGAAGCAGCCTTTCCAAAGGCTGGTGTTGATCCTCACTAACCCCTAGGCCATGGGAGGGGAATTCCCTGAACACACGGTGGGATGAGGAAAGCCCTCTCCCATTTTCCCAACGCTGAGGAGCACAGTGTGCTTCCCAAGGAGCCTCACCAGACATTTCCTGGGATGCTGGGGCTCCAAGTGCAGCTTCCCTGGAGCAGCCATGGATTCACAGCCATGGACAGCCCTGAGCTGCACAGCCCTTCCAGAGAAACCAGAGAGCTCTGCACAGCCCAGGAGTGCTCCTGCTTAGGGAGGAGCTGAAGTTTCAGACACTTCAATGCCTTGCAAAACATAACCTTCTCCCAAACCTGCCCTGGGTATCTTTGCAAAGGGCTGTGGTGAACCCCAAGGTTCCTTCTCTCTCTGGGAGGAGCAGGGCAGAGCAGAGCTGCCTTTTTGAACAAAAAACTCCCAAACTCCTTCATTCCCTCTGGGCAGCAGATTGCCAATGTGCCTGGAGCACAGCAATGGAGTCTCCCTGGCTATTCCATACATTACATGCTCAGGCTATGAATGATTGCTCAAAATTTTTATTTCACCTCTCTGTTTAGGAGATGCAGCAATGGGAGAAGGTAAGGAAATCCTGCTTTCAATAGAAGAAAATTATTTTAAGTTGTATCAAGGTTCAACCACATAAATTTAATTTTATAAATATTTTTTCATATGCGACTGTGTCCTGCTCATTCCTGTTCTCATCTCAATTAAAAAGCAACAGCAGGCAGAGAGCTAAAGGACTTCAAACCCCAAGTTTGGCAGTGACATGGCCTCAATTCTCTTACCTCTATAAGAAAAAAAATAGACCAACTTTCAGAATACACCATTGTCTCATTTAATTTTTTTCCTTAGCTGAAGTGCTTCCATGGACAAGCAGCCTTAAAATAAGTACATTAAGAAAAATGCATCTTGGTGTGTGTTTGTAGCTCCATAAATGAGCACAGATTTTCTTTTGCTCTGACTGTTAATGGTCAGAGCAGGGCTGATAACAATAAATACACAGCAATGCTCAGGAAGGCACAAAGGACATTAAGAATTTCTACATGTGAGAAAAGAGTCATAAAAAGGGATTCTAGGTCCCAATACCAGAACTATAAAGAATGGACTTAATTTGCTTCAAAGGGATTTGTCATCTAAATAAAACCTAAAACATCTAAGTGTGTAGCTTCTAAAATGCTTGGAATCTCTGATCAGTAAATAATGTGGGTAACCAGACCTCTGCTCAATCTTTTCTTGTTGTTCATACATATATGGGATTCATATAGGGAATTTCTTTATTCAGGAAATTGCTTAGCACCTTAAAGTATATCAGAAAAGGACCTCACTCCCCAAAAAGATTCCAAACACTTTAGTTTAAATCAGCAGCATTCTTAGAAATAGTCATTCTACTTAGCTATATATTACAGAAGAATTCGCTCCATGGTCTCGTGAAATGCACAAAACTGTGCATGTGAAAAGTCAGGACATAATTCCACACACTCCCACACTCACCAATATTAGCAAATATATTTACTAATTTGGATATCTGATAGCAGAAAGTGTTGATAAATTAATTGAAAAGCGGGTTTAGGAGCCCCTAATTGTGCAGGCCTTGTGTTTTGTGTCAGTAATCTCATCTATTTCAGAAAAATACCTGTTAATAGATGTACCTCATGTGGCACTCATGGAAACTCTGTAATAGAACTCAGCTGCTATGATTTCCTGTAGAGACCATGATTCATTCTGGACCAAAACCAACTTAAATACTTTCTGCTTTCGGTTAAAAGAGGTTTCTGGCACGAGATGTTAAAACTGATTAGTTTTACTGCACTTCTAACCCTTCTCCTCCAACCAAAAAGCCCTGAAAATGGAACATGCCGCCTACAAACGTGGTTAATTCTAATTAAAAAGTGAGACCATCGCCAGTGAAGCTCCAACAGCAAAGTTTATATTTCACTGAAGGTTTCGACACTAAGAGTTGTGGACTCCTTAGATGGCAAAATATTCACTGCAGAATTTAACAAGTACTCAGCTCCAGAGAGGTTATTGCACCCAGCCAAAAGCAAAAAGACAAAACGTAATGATTTGGCAGGGAAAACACTTCGTTTGTACCTTATGGCACTGACTGATATTAAAAGTGGTGAAAGAACCATCCCTGCCAGATGCTTTTGAAAGCATAAAACCTTTCATTTTTACCCTCAGTCAACATTAAGCTCTCCCACCCCCACATTTGTAAATTTAATGTTCAAAACTCTTCCCTGGTCAAAAGGCAGTTTAAAACTTGGGATCGTCTCCTCTAGCTCCCAGGAGGAATCAGGGAGGGGAAGGAGCCATGAACACCTCAAAATTTGTCTTTATCATTACCTGGTCAGTGAGAAATGGGGAAGGGAACTCTCAGAACCTTCTTGCCATGGCACAGATGGGAAAACGAGGACAGCCAATGGACTTGCTGAAGATGAAAGTCCACAGAGGGAAAAAAGCCAAGAGATAGAGACCTACTGGCAAAGCCATCCCTGTCTGACACTGATTGCTGATTTTGCTTCTCATTATGGTTGCTAACCCTGTCCTTCCCACAAATAAACACATTTTATTACTCCAGCTTTCCGCAGGAAGGTCCATTGTGCAACCCAAATCCCCCAAGGTTTTATCTGCTAAGGACTAACCCCAACATTGGAAGAATTATTTAATTTTTCATGTAGAACTTTCTAGTTTTGTAGTTTCTCTGTCCCCTCTGATTACTTAAATAATACATTGTTTTATCTTTGTCAACATTTATGTTTCTTTTCAGTATCAAAAGAAGCTGAAATCCAGGGATTTCTAGGGAAAGATTTTTGTTCTCATACAAGCATCTGTAAAACCCCAGGATTCAGCTGCAGCCCTGCTGCTTTTATTTTTCACATTTGATTAATAAATAAATACAATATTTTTCCTATTTGTTGTTGGCAAATCTCTTCTGAGATGTGCAGCCATCGTGATGCAAAAAGGAAACAAAAGCACTGGAAGTTTATTGTAAACAGGTTCTGATTTTGGACTTGTGAGTCCTCTCAGCTTTTAGAACTGTAATTTAACCCTCTGGACTCAGTAAAATGTTAATGATCACATTACAGTGAACTAGTAAAAATACAAATAATTTGACACAGATACCCATCAATCTTTAGAGTCTTCATTTCAACGTATTCACTGCACTGTGTAAATATACTCAAGTGGAAAAACTAAATTCTGGGTTTAGTAGCAATCCAGTAATGTATAAATCACTATTTAGAGATGTTTAAAAAGTATTTGATTTTTTAAAATTCAGCTAATACAAATAAAACCATATCTTCTTGCATAAAGTAAGTCAAAGTCAACTTCTTTTGCGTCATTTGTACCTTAGATATGCTCTGGATTCTTCTGGATTGGATCAAACAGCAAAAATACCCAAGAAAGCATTTGGATTTGCCCTCATTCTCACAGAATTAAAACACACTGCAGTATTTAAAATTTTTCAGTAGCACTTAAAATATTATTTATAGAACCTTTAAGAAACATTTCATGGCAAACTTACATATTAAGTTTACTGCTAACAGCTTTGGTTTGGGGTTGGTTTGGCACACCTTGTCAAAATCCAGCCTTCCTAGTTTTGTGTGAGGATCTATATTCTACGAGAGTTTCTCAATAAAACTGGTAATCATCAAGGTCTTCCCATTTCAACCACCAAAACCCCAATGTGTTTTTGGGAATTGCAAAAACGAGTTTTGAAAACAAGTATCAAAGCACTTCAGGTGGAAACCCCCCAGTGTTTTGTGTTTGAGAAAGCGAATCAGAGCAGGACAAAGCTTCTACACTCAGAGCAACTCCTCAGTGTCCAGGGAGAGCCAAGGATCTGGATTCTCCCCAACCTCACACGAGGCAAGGCTTAGATGATGACATTCCATTGAAAGATTCCCTCTGCCCTGGGCTGAAGAGCAGTGACCAGATGTAAATGCTTTATTCCCTGGCTGGATTTGC
This sequence comes from Lichenostomus cassidix, assembly GCF_008360975.1. NCBI lineage: Eukaryota > Metazoa > Chordata > Aves > Passeriformes > Meliphagidae > Lichenostomus > Lichenostomus cassidix. Next base: position 18,307,736 of record NC_139492.1, read on the forward strand.
ACAGCTGGACTTCCAGGCTCCCCTTAGCTGTGTTCAGGAACACAACATGGTGGGCTCTCCTCTGCCTCAACACAGCACAGCAGCCACTCTTTGGTGCTTTGTTAAAACCCTTCCCCATCAGGGGCAGCTCATTGGTTGGGAATGCTCACTGGCCATGAATTATCTGGAAATGCCTCAGTCTGGTGTCAAGAAAAACACTAAACACAACTTTTTTATTTCGTTTGCAAAATCTCTGCATTGTATTATACACCTGTGAATCTGGGGCAGCTCTAAGTCCTACCTGAATGTTCCATCCATGCAAAAGAGGCAAACAAAACAGTCAAAAAACCCCCAAAGCCACATTGCTACCTTCATTTTCAGATATCTTTGAATGCTGATTTTTAGCCTCTACTCCTAAACCTAAATTTGAGCTAAGGAGGTGTTGTTAGGCAGTCAGAGGTCTTCCTGCTTTGTAAGGACATGACTTTATTTAGGCTATAGAGACACCCTGACAGCCTGGACAGATATCTGAGTGTCTAGACAGTCTGAGACATTGTAGTAACACAAATGAAATAAAATTTCTCCTCATGCCTCTCACAGAAAGGCCTTTGTTTATGCCACTCTCATCGCCATTATTTGTAAACCATATTCCTTGCCATATTACTGGCCCAGAAATAACTCCATAAGAAAGAAATGAGGCCACATTTACAGAGAAGAGCTTCCAGAAGCTTTATCTTACCATTTCCTTGCATCATTTGATACGCTTGGCTGGACCTCTGAGTAAAAATAAATTATCACTTGAAGTTTGAAGGTGTACTTTGGTAGCAGATTAAAATTCATGCATCTTTTCATTTGATTACTGCTTCAGGCTTTCTTTTTAGGCAGCTTCAAAAGGGGGAATATATATATATATACACACACACACACTTTTTTTGTGCTGAGCTGCCTTTTTAAGCTGGACAAATATGAGTTACGATGTGCTTCAAGGGAAACAAAAAAGGAGCACATTAAAAACTGTCACTTGTGTGAAGAAAATAACTCCTGAAATAGACATTTCCACGTTTTCAGGACGAATTCATCACTATCAGAAGCAGACTTTTTAAATATTCTTCTTAAGTTTGCTGGGAAAGTAAGGCATCTGTAGCAAAAAATCCCAACTGCTTTCAAGTTTAAATATAATTTTACTAAACATCTAACTCATTATTAGGATCATAACTTATGAAGCCTACACAGTCATCGATTTTATCAACAGAAAATTTATGATTTCATTATGATTCAGCAGAATTACCCAGATACCCAATGTGAAGATGCTTACAGTCTTTAACTTTGTTCCTCATGCAATTATGTGCATAATGTTTAGTCATCCATGCCTACAGAAAAGAATATGATCAAGAGAATTGGGACATAGTTTAGATGGCTTCTGGAATCTTAATTTGTTTTGTTAGAAGTGTGAGTTTTCAGTGTAGTACAGCTCCTGTCCTGCTGCTGCTCCCAAACCACAATGGCAGGGTGGGTGAGGCTGGCATGCCCCCAGGGCTCCTGTGGTGCCACCTCCCTGCTCCAGCAGGGCAGCCCAGAGCACAGGGACAGCAGTGTCCATGTGGCTCTGCAATGTCCCCAGGGAGGAGACTGCAGAGCTCTGTGCACAATGTGCTCAGGGCTGGCACTGCCCAGGGAAGGAGTTGTGCCTCCTGTGCAGGGGGAGCTCCCTGGGCTCAGTCCTGCCCTTCCTCTGTGCCATCGCTGCCCCTGGAGCAGAGCCTGGCCTGCTCTGAGCTCCCTGCAGCCAGGGCAGCCTGGGCCTGCTGGGGCACCCCGGGACACTGCTGGCACAGGAACACCTCTGTGTCCCCATGGTCCCCAGGACACTCTGCTGGCCCAGGGACACCTCGGTGTCCCCAGCACCCCCAGCTCCTTCCCCACGGAGCTGCTCCAGCAGGTACCCTTTAGCAAGTTAGTTCCTCTGAATTTCCCAGAATCTCTCACTCCAGCACAAAACCTTTCCATAGAAATGTCTGTATCCATGGATGTGAAAGATGCTCCTTCCATCAGCTCTTACACAAAAGAGATACACCAAATTGTGTTTTAGAAATGTTTTGTCTCTACCCTACAGACTTTAAACTCACATCCCACAGGGACACTGAGAACTGTGCAAGGCAACTGAGAACCAGAGTCAGCAACCAAAATCTTTCAGAACAAAATTAAGCCCCAGTTTCACAATTAGTTGTTGGAAACATCTGGAAAGGCAGACAGGTCTGATCAGTAGGGATTCATGCATGTTCAGCAAAGAATTAGAGTCCATGAGGAGCAAAAGAGGCGCAAAGTCTTGAAGACAACTGGTAAATAGATTAGGAAGAAAAATTGCCATAAAAAAACTTAGGTAAATAGTACTTTCAAAAGTCTTTTTTGCAATATTACTTTTAATGGCAGCTAATACAAATATTATGCTTTTTCAGCAGAGCAGATGGGACTTTATCGTTAAACAGTTTTGCAACACTTTTCAGCAGCAGACTTTAGAATTTTACACCAGTATTTTGTATCCCTAGGAAGAGCTGTTTCTTTCTGTGTTGTACCAAACAAAGCACCAAAAATAAATGAATAAATAAAAACACTATCAACTCCTACCTCCATTCAAGACTGGTGTGAGTATTGTTCGATCAGACAGAAGGACTGTCTCTGATTTAAAGGACCCCAAATTTACAAGCTCTTCGGAGGAATCACTTATAGATGGCACAGATACCTTCAATCATCAGCTAGGGAATAGAAATGCAACAGGAATACTAAAACTAGTACATTCTGGAACTCTTTGGTGAAATGGCAGACTCCATTTAGCCTGTTTTTACTGCTGGGATGTTTCCAGGAAAATATTTAGTGAGACACTGGAGCAGAAGTTCTAAGGGTGTCTGCAGAGCATTTTCCTTTCAGCAGAGTTGGAGTGCAAAAACCCCACAGTGAGAGACCTGTGCAGAATTCCCACTGCTGCCATCTAATTGCAATTATGAACACCCCCAACTTAGATGGATAAAAGCCTTCAGAAATTCCCAACAGCATCATTTAAAAATAAAATTAAAAATTACCTTAGTAATTACCATGCTTCAAGTCTCAGATAAGTTGCCTCCAACAGAATCACCTGACAGATGTTGCCATCTCCAAACTCCAGGGAAAAGGGTTTGTTTTCCACGGACAAGATGCCTGACCCTGTTGTTTGCAGCTGCCAACAGCACACAAAAAGCTCATTTGATTTAACTGAGGCCAGTTCTTTTGTCTAGCAGGGAATCTTGGTATTATTTCCTCTTTATCTTCAATATTATGTGTGACCTTCTGTTGTTTCACTAATAACTACTTATAAAATATAATAACATATAACTTAAATGGGCAGGCATTTACTGCAACAATTACAGGTCTGGCCAAATGAAATTCCCAGTGCTGCAGCCATGAATACATGAGCAGGCATCATAAATCTAGAATCAACTCTCTGTGCTGGGTTGTGCAAATAAGTTCAGAACAAACACAAAATCCTCCGAAATTGAGAGATCCAAAGCAAACGAGGCTTTGGGATAACACCACAGTCATTTAATGTTCTGACTTTATAAATTTTGAATAGCAGAACAGGGAGAGAACTTGCTCCTGACTAATACATTATCCCAGGAGTAATGAGACAGAACTGACAGATGAGAAGGAAAGTCATGCTGGTATTTTCTACAGACACACTGCTTTTTTTTCTGAGTAAAAGAAAAATTACAGTGCTTTCCAGGGAAAGCCCAGTTATGTGGAGCCATTTTTGAGAGAGGGTCAACCAGGACAAAATATCCACAGGACCCAAAAATCAACAGCAAGGAAATCCTAAGAAACTGCTGAGACAGGTATCTGAACTGCATAAATTAATTTTACTAGGCCCAATAAAATTCTCCACATCAGACAGTCATTTAGGGCCATCTCCACTGGAGCTCATTAAAAATTTCTTGTGACTTCTGTGATCTTTGGTGGAGAAAATGAGATTTTTGTAACTATAAAAAGAAATCATCCCGGTTTGCACAGGTGCAGTAAAAGGCAGGGGGAAGAAAAGTAAAATTAAGGCCTTCATGTATTATTTTATAATTTATAATATTATTTTATAATTTATAATATTTATAAATAACAATTTAAATGGTTAATCTAGTAGCACCACGCACATGGCTGTTAAATGAGACTTTCTTTGGGTTGCTGAAGGTGAAGAGCTCTGGGGGAAAGTCCAGCAACTCCCTCTGTGCTGCTGGATTGCAGTTTAACATGACAGGACAAACCTCCTTTCCCTGCCTCAAAAAGCACTGAACTCCTCCTTTTTGGTGTATGATCTTGCAAATGCCATCTCTGCACCAAGCTATTAACCTTGATAAATCCCTTTTTTATACACACTGCACATATTGAGACCTACATTCCCTCATTTGCTGGGCTTGCTGCAAGAGCTGGTTTCAAATTTCTGTGACAAAGTGAAAACCATACAGAGATGCCCCTTTTTGTCCCAGTGCTGCTCTCCTGCCAGCAGGACTGCATCCACAGCAGGAGGTGCTGGCTAAAACTTCACCCCAAATCACACAGGTCAGAAATACCCCCAAAGGTCACCTGCTCCAGCTCTAGACCAGCTCAATGTCCAGGGACAGCAACTGACCCACATTTTTTCATCCTTTTCCTTTGCTGTCAGTGCACTTCTGTAAAACATCATGGTTGCCTTCACAGCCCTATTTTTTTCTGCTCCAACTGAGCTTTGAATTTCCCAGTTCTATCCCTGCATGCCAAGGCAACGTGTCTGTGTTCCTCCAGGGTAACTCAGCACTGCTCCCTCTTTCCCTGTGCCTCCTTCAGTCTGAGCTCCTCACTTAGCCATGTTGGCTTCCTTCCACGCTTGCTTGACTTTCTAAACACTGCAATTCCCTGGTTCTGGGCTCTGAGGATGCTGTCTTTGAATACCAAGCAGCTGTCCTGTGTCCCCCTGACTCTCCAGGGCAGCCTTCCATTCCGCCTGCCAAGAAGATCCCTGAGTAAGCCAAAATTTGCTTTCCTAAATCCAAGCTTGTGATCTTTTTCTGACTTTGTCCTGCAGGATTTAAAGCTCCTGTCCTGTGGTTCCTGCAGGGAAGGATGGATGTGCCTTTGATGCCTTTGACCAGTTTTTCCTTGGTTTTGAGGAGGAGATGGAGCAGAACATCTCCCATACTCAGCTCAGCATTCACCTGCCTTAAGAAATGCTCTTCTGCTGCACCCAAGCCTATTATCCAAGGGATTGTGGGATAGCTGAAGTCTCCCAGGGATACAAGAGCCTGTGCTTGTGAACATGAAAATCCATTGCACTCTCACCAATGTTTTGTTTCCCTATTGGCAGCAGCACCACTAAATTCACTTCCAAAGGTGGCAGTGCCCCCACCTTGTCCTGTTTGTCCCTGTGACACTGCTGGGAGTTGGGCTACCACGGGTGCCACCTCCTGAGAGTTAGAGGTGAGAGGTCCTACCAGCAGGATGGGTGGAATTACATGGAGAATTAATAAAGTGCATTCTTATTTTCTATTCATTTCCATTGCTCGTCTTCCCACTCTGGTCATTAGATCAGAGCTATGCTCTGTTAGATCAGAGCTATTTTCTGGTAGGTGATAACTTTGCTCTGATATGAGATGCTGGGACTGAAATCCAAAATTTGCATCATTTGACCCTCTGGCACATCCACACACAGGAATGAATGTCCCTGCATTTCACTGCACCTGCAAAAATGGTGACAACAGCAATTCAGGAGAATAAATCCTCTAGGAAATGGCTCCCCGTGCTTTTAGAAGCAAAACAAACACTGTTTACTCACAATTTTTTTTTAATAGTAGAAGAGACTTGCAAGCCTTTCCTGTTATTTCAGCTCAAATAAGGAATGTTTTTCTCATCTCATTGCTCTTATCTCTTCATGTTGTAGTATATTTTTCCTCCCTGGTGCTTCAGCAGTGAAGCTGACTGCAAATGGGACAAAGGCAGGTGCAACTCCAAACAGTCACTTTTAGCCTGATTTCCTGAGCTATGACCCTCCCAGGGCAGGTTTTTCAGTGATTTACCAAACTGCCAAGAGTTTAAAATGGCAGGGAGTTCCATTCACACAGCCCAGGCTGATCAGGTCATTCTTCTGTTCTTCACCAGAGATTAATAAACATCACTGGGTTTGGGGATGTGGACAAAAAAATACTCTTAACAATTTTGACTAATACATCTCATCTTTGTGAAAGAGGCAGCAGCAGTCACACAGCCAAATCCCTGTGAAATTCCCTGCCCATGAGAAAGACAACTCCCAAAATACCAAGGTATTTTCAACTACCTTTACCTGAAAGCTCAGCAAATAGCTGTGACAAACAATTTAAAGCTCCTTATCCCATGGCAAAGGTGCTGTGCTGACACATCCTTAGCTTTCCAACAAAGGATAATATTGACTGATCATCGCCACCCCAATCTAGGAAAGCAGCTGATAATTTATTGGAAGAAGTTTCAGTAAAGGATAAACACTAGAATCAACTTTCTCCAAAAACAAATCTAAAACAAAAAAAAAAGAAAAAATCCCACATGCCCACAAAAAGTTCCTTCATTGTCCTGATTTACAAAATTGCTGGCCAAAAGAAAAGCTGGTAAAACTGCCAGAGACTTACAAAAAACCACAAAGATCAAAGTAAAAAAGCTTATAATCTTTAAGGTTAGATAGAAAGCTAGTGCTTGGATCTGAGTATCCAATCAGTAAAGTGTAACTCATTATTTAATGTTAAAGAAAAACCATAAAGCCCTTCCCTGTTTTCCAAAATTTACATTCCTATTTGGATACTGTCACAAAGCACCAATGAGGAGGAACTTAAATGTGAGGATTCTTTCTTTGGTTTGAAGCATTTGAGTTGTGTTGGCTGGAAGAGTAGAAAAAGCACAAACTTTTATGAGTAACAAAATATCTTAGAAGCTAAAATTTTCATTTCTAATGAGGTGGACTAGAAATACATTTGGAATATTAAGTTTGATTGTTTCTTTTAAAGCAGCATAAAAGCTCTTTCAGAACCTAATTTTTCTAACAATGGAAGCACATTCTAATTTCCAATCTAATAGTATTTACGCTCGATTTATATCTGGCTGATCTCATAGAATTATCTTTTTTAATTTAAAACAATCCTTCTCCAAAGTTTGTTGGCTATGGATTTTCAGAAATAGCAGACATTTCCCCTCTCAACCTTTCTTTTGCTACACTAAATAAGTCAAGACCTTTTTATCTGCTCAGACAAGACCACTTCTTCATTCCCTTCCTAAAGACTTAGTAGGTCTTTCCCAAAACTGCTCCTGTTTCCCTGCATATTTCTAAATTAACACACAACTACTAACAATAAATTATTTCCTTAGAGAAGTTAATAAAATGTTCCAGTAACAAGAAAAATACCCAAAAGACAACTAAACAACAAAGCAAGAATTCTCTTGAGAGTTCATGCATCATGTTTGGAAACTACATTCAGACCTGGGGATTTTACTGTAATTTTCTAGGCAAATCTCAGAATACACTATATTCTAGAATGACTGACATTCAGCAAAGTTAAGCAAAGAAAAAAAAATCTGTGGGGAGGTGGTAGAAATTTTAAATTGGGAGAAAAAAATCACCCATTACAATAAAACAAAAATCTATAAATTGCATTCCTCAGTTTTTTTCTCTGGTTTTGATATCTACATAAAGTGATGGGAATTGATCTGCAGTTTCCCAAGCCCTCTTCTACAGCTTGGCTTTGAAAGTCAGTGTTGCTCAGCTTTAAATGAAAGGATTTAATCTCTGCATTTGCCTGGGCCATTAACTTGGAACAGTTTTGCTTCCTTATATTCAGCCTCAGAAAGAACTCTCCGATGAATGATGCCAACATCCCCCAAAACTGCAGCTTGCTCTAGCAGAAGCACCCAGGATAACTTCCTCCTCCTCCTCCCCCTCACACAGACCATGGCTGTAACTTTTATTTTGGCATTTAGATTGTGATCATCTCCAAAGAGCCCAAAATGTTCTCAAGGAAGGCTGTTGTACAGTGAAGACAGTGACACAGAGTGAAAGAAATGAAGGGGAGGGAACAGGAAAGCAAAAAAAACTAAAGCCAGTGGCCATGCTTTGAGTATTTTAACATTTTTTAGGAAGGTTTTATTATCATCACTATATATATTTATGATGCATTTGGTTTAAAAATAAGAGGGACAACACTTGAAGAATTTTAATTTAAAAATTATCTAGATTGATTGGTTGTAAATAAGCAATGGAATATAAGCAAACTGTATCTTTTGGCTATCAACACAACTGTCATTCAATGTTCAACAGTAGAGCGAAAAAAGGAATATTTTATACAAGTTTAATCTAGCCAGCATAAATTCCTGCAAGCACATATCAATCACTGGGACCTTCATACTCTTAAATATCCATGTGTCTGTGTGCTTTTATGTAAAAATGTATAAAGGTGCTCAATACTCCAATTTCTATTCAAATGTGACTTGGAAATGTGTTTTGCAAGGATCAAAGATCAGTCTCCTATAAATATATTTGATCCCCATTTGTAAATACTTCTTGAAATGTTACAATTAACCAAACAGCCATCAGAACTTGATGTGAAATGAATGATGTTAATTTTTGTACCTGGGGTGAGGTAAAACAGTGTGTAGGGTCAGGAGCTGTTCCTTTCCAGGATAGGATGTTCCAGGTGTGCCCCCAGAACACCCCCAGGATGCAACTAACTCCCTGCACAGCTCCAAGCAAGCCAAGACTTAGAAATACAATAGATACCTCAGAAAGGGGGAAGAGAATTAACAATAAATATTTTTAGCCTTGCTGAAGAAGGCTCAAGTGACATTTCTCAAGTGTCCCATACAGAGCTTGGGAAAAGAATTAAAAAGGACCCTGGAATTGTGAGCCAGCAGAAGTTGGCACCTCCCTGACGCCCTAAACCATCCCTCCAGCACCTCCCACCCTGGGAGATGCTATTCCTGCTTTGCTGTGAGTGCTGTATGAACCACCTGAGAATAAAAATTATTTGTCTTCTGCTGTTGACCAGCTGTGGAAAAAGTAGTTCTCGATATAATTGCTGGGATCTGGTCTATAGGGCAAGAGTTAAGATGCAGGGCCAAATATGTGCACAGCTGCTACACATTCCACAGCTCCCTGTGTAACTGCAGTGGAAAAGGATTTTGAGAGAATATTTCCCTTTAAGATGGGAAACAATGTGGATCTTTTATTGCTTAACAGAACAGGACTCTGAAATCTCACATGAGCCAAGACTCTTAAAATTCATCCAAGGCAAGTGCCCAGTGGTCCCAGTAACAGACTGTGAGGATAACACTGGTCGTCTACTTGATGAAAATTACTTAGGAATTATGATCTGCGCTGTATGAAGTTCTGCCAGATAGTTCTGTGTGAATTAAACTGTAAAAGTTATGCCTTAATTAAGCCACATTCCTTCCAACTGGTGTCCTTCCCACGAGCCTCAGACAGGAGGATATTTTTGTTTGTCTCTAATCCTGAGCTCAGCCTGACACACTCAGGTACCCTGAGCATCTCTTCCCTTTTACCAGGTGTGCAGCACAAGGCAAACAATTTCATCTCAATTTTCAGAAACATGGCTGCAAACCACACTTTTCCAAAGGACTTCCCATTGTTTAACAGCCTTGTATGAGTATTAGGAGGTTAAGATTAAGAAAAGGAGCACGAAGAAAATATATTTTAATTAACACTGATTAAAATTAAGATGCAAAGCAAGCGCATGAATATGAATTACAATTCCTATGCACAAGAATTGTCCTTTGTAAAGTACAAGTAACATGCACAGCAAAATATTACAAGAGAAATACATACCCCACCTCAGCTATTATGCAAAGTTAAGGCCGTGAAAGTAACCTTTTTAGTTTGTTATGCCTTCCTAATTCAATTAAATGAGAACAAAACTAAGATGAGGATTACATTTGCAAAGACATTTAGCATCATTAACAGTGTCTGCCAGGGAGCTTTTTTCCTTTTTTTTTTATTTTCTGAAAGAGAAAAAAAGATCACAGCCTTTGAAACTTTCTATTTTTTAAAGCAGAAAGAAAATATCTTAAAAGTGAAAGCCTGTAAAACAAAATTTTAAGCCACAAACAGTTTACAAATTCCATGGATGAGGAACTCATCTGACATGACCTTTTTTTTCCACAATGGCATTAACTCGTGTTGCCAAAGAAAAGATGAAAAGTGTCAATATTTTCAGTGCACCCATTTAGCAGTGCCACACTTTTTTGTCTTTTAATCGTTGTTAAAAACCAAAAACCACAAACTTGCTCTCCTCCAACGATGTGTCGTCAAAAGGACTGATTTACATTAATTTAAGGAAATTTTAGCCCTTCAGGGGTACTACAGACAAAGCTCTTAAAGCATTTGAGTGCACAGAGAGCTACTGACAAACGTACAGCCAGGCAGCTCCTGGGAGAGCAAGCTCCCTGCAATCTGAGCACCAAGGTGAGACAGCTCAATCAGCCCTTCCCTGGAAAATCCTGGGAAAACCTCCCTTCCCTGGGCGTGGGGAGCAGGCTCACTGAGCTCCAGTGCCAACCTGAGAGCACAGCACTGAGATAGAGCTGTCCTGGTGTGTGACTGTGAGGGATCAGAAGTCTGTGTGCCAGCCTCAGAGCCAGCTCCTCCAAGCATCTAAAGCCCCTTGTGGAACAAAAAAATATGTGGAAGACACTGTAATCAGAAAATGGAAAAAACAACCAACAAAAAACAAAACCAAAACAAAAAACGACACAGAAAACTGCAGCCAAAGAAAAAAAAAATCTCAATCTCTACCCTTAATAGTAGAACTAATTACAAGTGTGAACTGGAAGCAAAATATCTTTATTTACACCATTTTCCTGTTAAGATTCCATGCAGGAGCATCTCTCTGCATCCCCCGTAGGCAGCAGCAGCACATTGTGTGCAGACAGCTCTGCTGTCAGCTCCTGCACAGGAATCACTGCTAACTCTCACCTCCCTTTCATTACACTCAATAGCTTAATTTCCTCTGTGTTTTTCCCATTTGTTTAAGATTCTTGTAGAAAACATATTTATAACCCAGATACTTCAAATAAGTGACACTGCATTTCTATTCCTAGAGAACAGAGACAAAAAAGAGGCATCAAAGAATTTCCCTTTACGTTATTAGCTGTTGTGTCTTTTCCCTCTGATGCTCCATTCCCCCTGAGCCAGCTGCACGTTACGTAATTGTGTGGGTTTGATAACCCTGCAAACAATCTGCAGCCACCTCATCAAACCTGGGCAAGCAAATCTGCTCCTCAGAAGTTCAGAACCAGCCTAGTGACACTGCTCCCCCTGCCCATGACTGAAAAAAGCCTTAAAAATGTCTAATGGATACTTAACCTTCTCTTGCCACTCTTGGATTGCAGCTAAAGAATGATTTCCTGTTATTTTATGTAAAAATGCAGTAAACAGCAGAACAAAATCCTTCTGCCTTTTGATTCTCTTAGGATGATTGATTTCACTGTGAAGCATCTCTATAGAGCTGCCAGCAGAGTGTCCTGGGGACCATGGGGACACTGAGCTGTCCCTGTGCCAGCAGAGTGTCCTGGGCCAGGCTCTGCTCCGGGGGCAGCGATGGCACAGAGGAAGGGCAGGACTGAGCCCAGGGAGCTCCCCCTGCACAGGAGGCACAACTCCTTCCCTGGGCAGTGCCAGCCTTGAGCACATTGTGCACAGAGCTCTGCAGTCTCCTCCCTGGGGATATTGCAGAGCCACATGGACACTGCTGTGCCCTGTGCTCTGGGCTGCCCTGCTGGAGCAGGGAGGTGGCACCAGAGCAGCCCTGGGGCATGCCAGCCTCACCCACCTCCTGGGATTGTGGCATTATAACATTTGCTGACTAAAACTTCATTTGCACTGCTGGTGGAAATCTGTCACAGAGTCCTTATTGCAGTCAGCACTGCCTGCAGCTCTGCAGGACACACAAGTGTCCAAGCTAAAGCCCAGCCATGGCTCTGGGAAGAGGACGATGCTGTTGGCTGCCTGGCAAGCTCTGCTCTGGATCATCCCACTGCCTTCCCTGTCCTTTTCTCCTCATTCACTGGAAGCATTTGTCTGCTGAGCAAACCGAGGCTGACAGGGAAGGTCACTGTCCCCAGTTGTAAGTCTCAGCATACAAATGTGCCTTTTGGCTCCCCAAACAGTGGCCGTGTCCTATTATTGATAAAGCCTTGAAAAGACTCTAATGCATCTTCATTTCACAAAACAACTGCCTTCAAGGTTGCTCCGAGAAAATAAGCAGCCAGAATGCTGAAGAATTCTCCAAGTTGGCATTCTCCCGAAGATTAAAAGATAATAACACTTCTATTAGAATCACTCTGCTACGCTGTATTGATCTCATCAGGGAGGCCACTGCAGGTCTAATATGAACAGAGCAGTTTTAGAATTAATCACAGGAGTTTTTATTATGGTTCATAGGGCTCCTCATTCAAATGGCATCGTTTGCAATATTTATGGCCTAGATTGGTTGCCATTATTAAGTGCAAGTGTGCCACATGGTGTCTGGCCTGCTGTGTTAAAACACAAAGTCATTCTTCAAAAGTAAATCTTATCTAAACTATGCACAAAAAGCCAATTACTTTTTGATTTACATTTTAATTTCACATTCAGCTTTCCCCTTATATACAAACCCCTTACTTAATCTTTGTTTTGGATTAACTAGCACAGGCATACAAGGTACACTCCATAGTTTTAAGTAGACTGTTACAGCATATTAATGCCCTCTACTCAAAAAGATCTATTTGGTCAGTGACAAGGTACACCTTCTGTGTGAGAGAAGCAAATGAAAAGCTGGAAGAAATAGAGCACCTTGGAAAATGGACTGGCCACTGATCTTCAAGATAAAACACACTCATTAAACTCTCAACTTCGACTGTGCATTTGGAAATGAAAAAAGTGTTTTTCAGTGTCATAACTAGCCCTCAGTGACCAGGTCCAGTAGTGATTTAAGGCAGGGATTTTTAATTTCCATGTTCCTTGCTTTTGCTGGTTTGGCTTTTTAATCTTCTTTGTCACCACTTCAGCCAAGCTCAGGTTTCACTCGTGCTCCTTCCTGTTTGCCTGATCTCAACAGTATTTTCCTGCCATGAGGGTGACAGAAGTTGAATCTCAACAAAGGTGAATGAGTATATATATGACTATATAATCAGCACTCCTGATGTTATCAAATTAATTAAAGTCTTGGAAAAAATATGGGAGGAGGGAGGTTCGTTTTGGTTTGTTTCTTTTAAACCAGCAAGAACTTTAGAAGTCTGGTAAAGTATGTTGAGAATTTTTTGTCCTAAACCTCTGATTCTATTGAGTTTTTAGTGAATTTTGGGCAAGAAAACTGCACTGACCTTCGCAAGGCCTTAGAAGGAATGTCCACACCAATTTGCCATTAAACCTAACCATTAACCCACAATAAAATGAATAAGAATTGCTTGTATAAATATCTCTGTTGACTTTAAAATCCCTCATATTCTCTTAACTCTATTTGAAAGCAAACCCTTATTATGACATTCATTTAATTTGAGGGACTAATTATACGTGGCAAGCACATACCTAAATGCTTTGAAGGATGGCAAAACACTTAATGAACTTAGAGAATAATTGTATTTATCTGCTCAGTCAATGCAATAAACCAGGTCTGCTCGTGCTTGTTTCTCCTGACAGTACAAGGTAAGGAGCAGTAATAGAGACAAAATAAAAATGAATTGGCAAATGCCTCCCAATCCATTAAGGCTGCAAGGGATATACATTTACAAGGCATATACACTTGAAAGGGATGTAAAAGCTCTTAATTGGGTTGACAGAACCAATGCCAAGTTGTGCTGAGAAGCACGTGCTCTCCAGTCCCATCCTGATCTCAGCACTCCCTGCCTCAGTTCAGTCATCCCAGGATTCTCCTGGGAAGCATCTCCACCAATTCCTGCATTCTCCTGGACAAAAGCCCCTGGGAAACAGAATCCCTTTTACCATGGTATCATGCTCTGGAATATACACACATTTATTTTCATCTTGCACCTATTCCAACCCACTCACATCTTCCGTTAGCAACTCTCCCAATGAATTCTTTGCTAACAGGGACACCAACCCACCTAACCTCATCCTGATGGCAAATAACAGTTTATTATAACAAGCTATTAGAGCTCTTTGCTTATGCTTTCTTCAGAATATTCCTCACTTAGTGTGGAAAATAAACATATTCATGTTCATTATATTCATAACTTTGTTGACCACCACACTTTAAAGGCAACAAAATCAAAGCTGAGATTGGAACACACCTCATTCCTCTCACAACGTGCTGGGCATCCACTTATGCTCCTGTTTTGATAGCTAGTGAAAAAGTTGGTTTGTGTTTTGTTTTAGGTTTGGTTTTTTTTTTAAAGCAACTACCTCTTTACAGTGCAGCAGAACTCTGGAAATAAACTCTTGGATCACAGCACCACCTTATCTACCCATCTTTACCAGCCAGGCTCCTGCAATAACATATTGACTATCATGCTCACCTCTGACAGATCTAACCTAAGTCTCCCAGAGTGAAAGATTAGGAAGTTAATCCATTTTGAAGCCTTGCTGCAAGATATTAATGCTTTCAAAAACAAAAGTGATGGATGAATATTATTCAGGTCAAATAAAATCAGAGTTCTAAGAAGAGCTAGCCAGGTTTCAGTTCCAAGAAACAGTGTATGATAAAATCAAACCATGAGATAGGGCACCAAATGGGAATTCAAACACTCATTTATTCCTAGTTTAAGGAGATATTTTAGCTTCATAACTGATTTGATACTAGAATGCAGTTTTTAGCAAGTTTATTGAGAATCTACTCTGGGGTGCTTTGGTAGAGATGGCTCTGATACCATCTCTGTTTTAAATATCATTCTTTAGTTTCTTTTTCAGTAATTTGCAGCCTCTCCTGCATGGATGTTCCTACACACACCATGTGTGTACCCTGACACCCACACATAAATGAATACCTTTCCCACCAATAAATCCAGGTTTCATACCTCTATATTCCCACTTATGAAAATACAGCCTTCTGAAATCCTCCAAGTGCTACATTCAACACCTCAAGTTCATCTTTCAGGCTCTATTGAATTTATGCATTTTTTTAAGTGAAATTGCCTATGCAATACTGCTCAAGTGGTTGTCATTAATTATACACTTGTATTTATGTCATAATTTAGTGTGCACTTGAGAACAGTAATTCAGATTCACTTAGGTTTGGTTCCCCAGCTAAAGGGAATGAGACTAATTGATACAATAATGGGGTGAGACTTGGACTGGGCAAGGTGGGAACTCCCAAACAGACAGAACCAGAAAACATCTCCAGAGGGCAGAAAGAAAGGCTGAATACATGGAAACTGTCCTGAAAATATAAAGCAGGGCAGCAGGGGACAAATCACCCAGTTCCAGCCCAGATTCAAGCATTCTCTGTGCTTTTACACATATTTAAGGTGTCCAGGAGAGATTTGAGGTCTACAATACCTGGGAGCCACTGCTGTGCTTCCTGTGGCTTCCTAAAGGAAGAAGGGCAAACAGGGAAGGAAGAAGGGCAAACAGGGAAGGAAGAAGGCAGGAGTTCCCAAAGAACAGACAAAAGAAATACGAGATGAAGTTTTTTATTTACCCCAAGTTTTAAAAAATGTTACCTTGAAACTGAATATATTTCATTTAACCTCAAAGAAATCAGCAAGCAAAAAGCTCAGCCCAAAGTTTAACACCTAGTAGAGGCACCTATAGAACTAAAGACCAGGTGTGTCCCCATTTTCCCTTGAGGTTATCCTCTAGATAAAATGGTAAGGAACTGCAGAATAATTACAGAAGCATCTCTTCAAAATCCTTCCTTAATTTTCCCTGTTTTTATGATACACTGCCCTAAAAACTTCAGGGGATTTCCTCAGCTCGAGTCAATCCCGATAACTCTGTTCTCTAGAATGATTTTCAAATCATCAACCAAAAATTGTCTCAGTTAGAAGCTGGCAAGCAAAATCAACCCCTCACAGATATGTTTTTATTTTACTGTTAAAGTAAAATGAAGTAAAATCATTTTTACTGAAAGGATGAGGAACTTAACAGTAGTAACTGATTAAATATGGCAGATAAACACAGCTTATGCCAAGACAACAGAACAGCACAAGATGGTGAACTTTCACCTTTCATAATTGTGACATAACATAATTCCACAGGTAACAGCATCGTCCTGTGAGGAATTACTAGCAGCACAATGGTGGTTAAGCAGGAACAGATTCAAGATACATTTCCAATCAATGGCAAAGCTTTATAGCTCAGCTATTGTGGCAGAATAACCCCAAATCCCGATCCAAACTGAGTCACAAAATTCAGAACAAATATCTCCCCAGACCCTCTGGTTCTGCAGCCACTAGAGGAGCAGCTGTGGTTTGCTCAGTGCTCCCAGTTTATGGGAGAAACTCCCATGGCTCTGGGCTGCAGCAGGGAAATAAATGGGTTCAGTTCTGCAAGTGGCACAAAGTGTCAGTGACACAGCTGACTGGGCACTGCAGACACGCAGGGACAGTCAGGAGGGACATGCTGGGTCCTGCTGAGAGGCACGGGGATGTGGCTGTGCCATGCTCAGATATGTCACCTGCCAGCCTCAGCCACAGCCATAGCCAGAGCTCCAAACTCAGCCAGAGCCACAACCACAGCCACAGCCAGCCCCACAGCTCTCAACAGCTCAGAGTTTGGGCACAGCCACCTGAGCAGCTCAAGGACAGCCACCAGAGCCCAGGAACAGCAGGGACAAAGAGACACAGCCACCAGAGCCCAGGAACAGCAGGGACAAAGAGACACAGCCACTGTCCAGCTGCCCTGTGCCCTCCCCAGCACCACCCCCTTCTCCAGGGGTACTTCCAGATCTCACAAGGGAGACACTGGAAAACACCACCCCATATAAAACCAGACAGAGTTTAGGTTAAGTTTCACATGCAGAGTTAATCCACATTTTCTTCCCAATTCTGTTTCAAAGCAAGTACAAACTACAGCACTACAGAGCATCACGTGCATGCATCACAGTACTCCATCAGTTATTTTGTTTTAACTTTGGTGAACAAAAAATCATAATATAAATGTTGGCTTCAAATTCAAAGACCACTTTTAGACATACTTGGAAGAAATCCCTGGAATAAGTTGTCTCCAGTCAACTGACGATGCACCATTTCAGAAAAATCATTTTAAACTGTCAGTGATCTGCTTATTACATGCTTGACTAATTCCTTGAACAGAGGAAAGCCCCACATGACTGCAGAACAGATAGAGGAGACGGATGATATACAGACTTTCTTTCCATAGAATCCAATTGCTGGTTTCTATAAATATGAAAATATATTTTTGTGGTACAAGCAATGGCAAAACATGACTTAGCCTCCTGGTCTGTTTGGAAATGCAAAGGTTTTTCACAGTGGGAAAAAGCCTGGAATGTGCCTTGGATGCAATGATGAACTAATGCCTCAAATCCCTATAGTGTAAGTCTGATTATAAATTTCTAACTCCCATTTAGGGTTTTAATATGGCAGAGATTCACTGGGAATACATGGACTGAGATTCATTTTCATTTTCCTACTGGGAGGTGTTTACTGCAAAGAAGCTCAACTTTTTGAATTGTTCATTGATATCCTCCCTAATTATTTTTTATCCCCCATGCCCTCATGAATTCCCTGTGATGTTTGTCGAGGGACCACATCTAAAACCTAACCATCTTAATCTTTCACATCAAAGTGTGGACTGAATAGACTCAAAGTCAAATTATGGGATAAACTATTTTCAAAGCTAAAATCATAAATAATAGGCAGGAAATGAGGAGCAGTGGGAGGTTACAGAGCACCTTTCAGCTGAAGAACAGGAGATTTTATGTAGAGTGCTCCTTGTTAACAGAGCTGAAAGGTGAGGACCACCTGCACAAATAATGCACAAATAAAGGACAACTTTAGAGGGGGGGACAACTCACAGAAAGATTCAGAACAATCCTCAGCTTTCTTGGAAACTGGATGCACTTTTATTTAGGCAAACTGCCCACCTTGCAGTGCAGAAATGCACCTGCAAAGCTGTAGGAATGCTCATGAAAGCCTTCCCAGAGTTTCATGTCCTGGAGCAGCCAGGAGAGCTCAGGTCAGTGCACCACAGTCACTGTCCCAAAGCATTGTCCCAGAGCATCAGGGGACAGCACCACTTGGAGTACAGATAAGGTCCTCTCTACTCAAAGTGCTCAGCAACCTCTCCCCAGCTTTACCAAACCACACAGGTGTGCCCAGCAAAACTCCAGTTAGACTCACCTGAGGCCATGAAACTCACGGAGTTCAGCACCCTGAGGATTTGTTTACCCAAGCTGAACATTGGGATGGTTCTGCACCAAACCAACTCAGTCTACACCACCTGCAGTAGAGCTACACAATTTTTCCACATCCAGGCTTGGTGCTGCTGCTGTAATTATTAGATCTTCCTCATAATTTCCCAAACTAGCTCTACTTCGGAAGCCAAAAACCATACACTAACACACATTTCTAATTACAAGAGAAGGCAAAATTGTTCTATTCCACCTCCAGTCCCTGACAAGGATACCACACCTACTTAATTTCAGCTGCTCCCGTTTCTCTGGCATGTTGAGAGGTACTCAACACCCCAGAAATGCTGGGCCCAGGCAGTGCCTAGCTGCAGATGGCAAATTATCCACTGCCAATTCAGACTGGTTCCATTCCTCTCATCAGTGGTGGTGAATCACTTCTCTTAGCATATGGTTACACATCATGTGTCTAACTCTGCTTCTGCCCTCTGAAAAATTATCTGAAGAGGGATTTGCTGAAGTTTTAGATATGGAGAAATTCAACAGAGAAAATTATTGATGCTCACCATTATCTGTTTGCATACACAGTCGGCAGGCTGGGCAGGGAATGTTCACATAGCAGCGGTGGATTAGTATTTTTAAACTCTTTCTATTATTGATTTAACCACTTGAAGCTGCTGGAAGCAGAGTTCCTGTCACAGCTGTTAATGCAAGAGGCATTAGGGAAAATCCCTACTGTGGAGGTGTGCAAAAATGTTCACACATTAAATGGCGAGATTTCACTTTTCATCAGCATCGTGTACAGCCCAAAATCCCCATTTTTATTCTGCTCAGCTAGATAAGAAACATGAAAGGGGAAAAGTTTGGGTTGGGCTTTTTTTTTCTCTCTCATTTACTTTAGTCCTTTCTAAAGACCAGGACCCTGCAGTCTGCCCAAACTGAGCAACACTTCTTTTCCTTAAGTCGTTCCATTAAAGTTAATGCAGCCACTTGCAGAGCAGGGCTATTCAGAGAGAGGGATGGCAGCAATGGAGCTCTGTGTGATCACAAGGCCATTAACAAGATCCTTCAAAAAGAAGAAGGTGGCTTTGTCAGGAGCTGAAATGGACCAGACCAGGCAACACTGTTCAAACTGCTCTTGGCCAAGGCAGAGGGCAAATTAGGGTCTTAAGTTAAAATAAAAATAAAGGTAACTGTCTTCCAGACAACATGAACCAAGAAGAAAAAAAATCCACTTTGTTTTGTCTTCTATGCAGCTGAAAATTCCTTCTGATTGAGGCAGAATGTGGAGTCATGGTCTAAAAGCCATTGTAGAAGTTCCACACTTGGCACAGCCCCTTACGTTGAATAGTCCCTGTCTTAATGAACCTAAAATAATTCCTGCCCAGAGAAACTCTTACGAGGCTCACAAAGGAAACATTTCAAAAAGTATAATCATTTTCAAATCATTGATAAATATTATCTCCTTCACTTATTTTTCATGTTCCTGCATCTCTATTCCACGTGATTATTTCATTGATGCCAGCAAAAATTAGCACATTATTGCCATGAATCAACTTTATTCATTGCCTTGACAATGCTGCCCTCAATTCTGTAAACCCTTGAAAATGAAAAAGTTCCAAACTATAAACAATAGGCCTAAAAAACCCTCTCACCACCCAAATCCAAACATCTTTTTCTTGTGCAAAATAAGGAAGTAAGGTAACTCTCTTTGTAATCTTCCAGTGCCTGAAGGGATCCTGCAGGGAAGATGAAGAGGGACTTTGGACAAGGAGGGCCCGGAGACAGGGAATGGCTTCCCAGTGGCAGAGGGCAGGGCTGGATGGGATCTTGGGCAGGAATTGTTCCCTGGCAGGGTGGGCAGGCCCTGGCACAGGGTGCCCAGAGAAGCTGTGGCTGCCCCTGGATCCCTGGCAGTGTCCAAGGGCAGCTTGGCCATTGGGGCTTGGAGCAGCCTGGGACAGTGCAAGGTGTCCCTGCCAGGGCTGGGGTGGCACTGGGTGGGATTTAAGGTTCCTTACTCTAATTGCAAAACCCTACTTCAACATATCCCTGTAGGGTGAATATTTGTGTGGTGTCAGTGTACTGTGATTGGGCACTGATTAATGTCCTAAACTGCTTCACCCATCTCCCCAACATCTGCACCTCTGGTGGCCTCAAAGACCACCCAAAGCATTGCTCCCATGGAACAGGGGGCATTTAATTTCCTACAGACTCCAGCTGAGCAAAGCTGAAAAGCACAGGGGAAACACTGAAACAAATTGCTTTTTAAAAACATTCTACTGTGGATTTAAATACAAAATTCCTGTGATAAACTCCATGGTTATGTACTAAGGTGCCAGCATGCTTTTTTAAACCCACTTGGTCTATGGGTCCAACTGATATGTAAGGTTTGTCCACTGCTGCTTACAAAGACATAATTGTCAGAACTGTGAGTTGAGGATTATTTTCTATTTGAATTGAAAATAAACAAGAAGAAAAAATAAAATTAGCCAGAGCAGAAATGAGATAATTGCCCAAAATCAGCTACTACTCAATAAATTTATTATACTGAACTTTGGCCTGGAGAGATCCAAAAGTGCAAAGACACAGCAGCAGTGAAATCTCCAAACTGGGGGTGTTTCAGTGGTGCTGATCAGAAAATAGAGCTTCTGAACAGCAGCAGGGCTTGGATTGATGGTGCAGGAGAGAGGCACCGAACCCCTGGCTCTCTGGGAACACTGCTCTTTGACAGCCCTATGCTTGATTATACTCATTTTCTACTTCAGCAAGCAGCAAAATTTTATGAGATCCACCCCCATAGATGTTTGTTCCCTGACAATCTGGTGTACAGTTACAGAAGTTGCTAAATATGATTATTGCCTGGGAAGCAAGGAGAAAACAGAAATATTATAACCCAATATGCTAATCCCAGTGATTCCCCTTCTGCCCCCCACCAGCAACAATGTCAGTACGAGGCACTGCCACTCAAACCCCACAAACCCCACAAACAGAGAAGAAAAACCAGTAAATTAAGTTACTGAGTAGAAAATTATTTAGCTATACTTGAAGATAGCACATGGATAATATTGCTTTATGTCTTCCTCCAACAGTAGGTGGGTTTTTGTCTTGTCTAAGCAGAGGGAAGAAGGTTTGTTATTATCCAGCTGCAAATAAGGCACAAGTATCCACTCCTGTTGGAACCCAAAGCTTAATCCCTGTAGTCACAAATGTCTCATAATGCACAGAATACAAAATCATGTTTTGGTGCAATTCCTTCATCCAAAATTCCTGTTTGTAATGTTTCTGCACAGTCTGCTCTCCTGCTGTAAACAAAATGATTTCCTTCTTTTCCTGCTTGGCCCCTGCGAGTGATTTACCTGGGAGCACAGCACTGTCCCCCTGCCCTGCTTCCCCTCAGGTATTTTGGATAAATCTGAGCCACTCAAGGCCCTGCACCAGGCAGGTGTGTCTGTCAGGGATCCTTCTCCCTGCTGCATGGAACTGCATCCTTTCATTAGCAGATGTTGCCAGACAAAGCTCTGCTCTGACAACTCATTTCCAGGCATGTTCTAGGCTTCCCTCTTAGACCAGCTTTACTGTTATAGATTTAGATTGAATCTGCCTCCCTGAGTTGTCCCATTCTGGGCTGATGACAAAACCTGAGCTATCCATATGCCTAATTGCACTCATAAATGGAGCTCTTAGCAGGCTGTGGTGGTGATGCTGCTACAGTTGCTGTTTATGGAATTGTTCTCTAATTCCCTTTTTTCCTAAGCTGAAATATTTTTTCCTAGGACTTGCACACATTCTGATGGGAAATGGTATTTTTCATGAATGTACTTGGCCTGCAAACGGCAGCAGAAGGGAAAGGGAGTGCAAGTGAGAAATAACAGAATGAGGGAAAAGAAAAGGTAACTGTGTTCCCAGCCTGACATGAAAATCTCCCCTTGTTGCTTGCTGTTTGAGTCTTTTTCCTGGTGTACACACAAGCTGTGGAATCACCCAGGAAATTCCTTAAAGCAGCATTTGGATGCTTTGAAATCACATTCCCGTTTCAAACAGAACTGATATAATTTTAAAATGGCAACAAAAGTTTAACAAATAAGGAAATCAATGAGTCACTTAAACCAGTGTGGGTCAGATTAACATAAAACCTAATAGAAAACATAAAATTGTTAAATGGAAAAATTCTTCCTTTGAGTAGGGGAAGGCAATCTGGGAAGATACTATTTCTAACTAACAAGTGAGAATGACAGAGTGGCTTAAAACACTTTATGAGAATTATTTTATAAACACTCCTGTGAAAGAACTCAAACCCTTGAAAAGCAATATTCACATCAAGATTATGACTGAATTGCTTCATGTGATTAGAATGATGCTTTCAAAACTTCCGAAAACATTTATAAAATCCAAACAACATAGACCTTTCTTTCTCCCTTTGCTGTACTGTCTTCTTCCTCCTCATGTAGCAATATGGAATTTTACCAATTTGGGTGTAAATACATTCCTTACAGGTGATGGTTTCCTACAGCACTAATCATCTTTGGTAGTTCCATTCCTCTCCAACACTACCACTTGGCCAGAGGGGATTGGCCAGTCCTGTTCTTCAAGCTTAAACACTAATTTTATCAAAATTCTCCTTTTCAGTCTGTCACAGCCCAGCTGACAGGATGGGTATTCTGATATTTGCTGGTTAAAGCCCTCACCCCATCACTGCCTCTGAGCTGCCCAAAGGATGTAACACCAAAGACCTGGGTGCCTTGGGGAGAATACTGCACTCATTTCTAAGCTGGTCAGTGGGGTTTAAAGGCACTCAGACATGCATTAAATCTGCCTGAGACAGGAGCTTGAAGTTAATATTCAATTGATTCTGTCTTGCCACTTAAGTAAGAACCTGTCTTTTTCTTTTTTTCCCCTTTTTTCTTCTTCCTCCAGAAGGCTGAAGCTTAATTAGTAAGATCCCATTCTGCTTTGTTTCTCCCAAAGAATGTAACTGCCACATTCCACTAACCATTTTTACACATGGACTGTACTAGAAGTAACTGAAAGAATTTAATTCCCTACAAAAGAATGATGTCATACAGCGCACAAGCAAGACTGTAAAACCACTAAGTATCATTGCTTCACCTAAGCCTATTTCACCTTGCAGATTTAACGCTTTTCCACTGAGAAGGAACATGTTGGAAACAGTGAATTTCACAATTTTAATAGATAAGCAAAAAAAGAGAAAAATTACTGCAGCCCGAGAGGTGGAACCGTATTGATTTTGCTGTTTTTCACAGGAGTGCAATATCAATTCTGGTTGCAATTATTTTGCATTACTAATCAGCTCATTACCAGTCAGTCAGACAATGTTAGTTTATGCTACAATACACTCGTGGGTCGTTTGCCAATAGCAATAAAATTTCACAATGTACCAGGTGAAATTCTGTGTCACTCACAGTACCTGTGGAGGCTCCTGTGCAGATCTGCTTTATTGATAATGATAAAGTACCAGAGACAGTAAAACCATGGAGCACATGAGGAAATATGACATTTGCAAAGGAAGAAATGGCTTCTGCACTGGAAATTCAGCAGCTGAAAAGCAACATGGAACATCCAGTTAAAGGGGCTTAAATTGAATAACTATTCGAGCAGCATTACTTTTTAAAAATAATTTACTATTTTTTAAATTAATTTACTATTATTACTTTAGTAGTAATAATATAGAGCTTAAATTTGGGTCCACAACATGCAAAACTCAGCCCCAGCCACTGGAATTGTTTTATTTCATCAAAATACCAAGATTTTTAGCAGTGAAAATGTGTCCTGTGACACTGCAAGGGCCACATGGCTACTTACATTAAAAAAATGTAAGCAGCATCTTAAGATGGTTGGGAAAATTTCAGCTTTCTGCATAAATGTATAATCCTTATACACAGTCAGGTTTGGAAGCTTCAGGCACACTTTAAATATGCTGGAATTTTCTGTTTTGTATTCCTGCAGTATTATTTTCTCCATAATAAAGTATGGAGCTTTCAGTACAAAGCTATTCTTTAGAATGCAAAGAAGCAAGTAAAAATTGGTACATTGGGTCCTTCCTTGTTTCTATAACCCATAAAATTTATGAAAAAACCAGTCTCTTGAAATTTATGGCAACCAATGACACAGAATATGAAGTGGAAGGACAAACAGTCCACTGCTCAACTCTATTAGGAAATAAAATTTATGTATATATGTAAATACTCTCTCCTAAATATCAGTTAGGATTGCAGAGTCCTCTCAGCATGGGCTTTGTATTTAGAATTTTCAAGAAGAATTATTTCAAAGTTGACAGTAAAACTTATCCTCTGTTCTCATGTTGAAAATCTTAATTACTTTTTCAGTATGTATTATTTTTACTTCAACACTTCTAATTTGGCTCCCAGTATGATAACT
This sequence comes from Lichenostomus cassidix, assembly GCF_008360975.1. Lineage (NCBI taxonomy): Eukaryota > Metazoa > Chordata > Aves > Passeriformes > Meliphagidae > Lichenostomus > Lichenostomus cassidix. The sequence goes on from NC_139492.1 coordinate 18,332,440, forward strand.
ATCTTTCGAGAAGCAATTATTCTATATTTCTCCTTATTACCTGCTCAGTTTTATTTATTCCTCTATACTGAATTTGCTTTGTAAATGAACCTCATGGCTGTAGGACGTTGTGGTTTTCCAAATAATTTATCCGTATGAGGATTCTCTGAGTCAGAAAGGTGCTAATGGAGAGATTAGAGTCAACAATGAGCACCAGACAATCCAAGACACCTCAGGTAAAAGTGCACTGTGCATTTCCCAGTGAGTAGAATTACATGAAAACCAAGTTTAGGTATTTAAAAGAACTTTCAATAGTATTGTTAATACCCAAAATGTCTCAAGCCAGATTTGAATCCTGGAAATTCCCAAACATACACACAAATCTGGAGTCCTGAAGATTCACCAGACAAAATCCTCCCTTTTTTCCCAACAATCTCCCTTGGTAGTGGCCATTCTGCACTTGAAAAGTTCTTTCCTACTCTCTGAATGAAGATCAAGGTTTAGTGCACAGCACCAGGAGCTGCAAAGCTAAACTCTGGCAAGTTCCAACCCTCTGCTGAAAAGAACAGGGACATGTTTAGAAAAGGCCAACAAGCACATATTTAAAAAAAAATTAAATTATGTCTTTTCCTGGCTTGGTCCTAAAAATATGTCTGCATGTAACTGTGTCCACTGAGGTAAAGTTTTCTGGGATGGTTCCATGTAAGGCTCATTCCCAAGCAGATGAGGACAGATATTCCCCAGGGGAATTACGAATGGCCTCAGTGAAAAGCATTTCTGAGCACAGCTCTGTGTCAGGCGTGTTAGAACCACATTAGCTGCCTGTCAATAGCTTTGGAGTTATTATGGGAGTCTATAACAGCTTCAGGTTTTATGCTAAAGTGATGACTTTATTTCAGTCCTTCTTCTGGCTCTTACTTTTATTACTTTTCCAGACTCTTCATTTCCCCATCCTGAATGAGCTGTAGTGAGGAACTTCCTCAGCTTTGCACCAAACAAAGCAATTTGAATGCCAAAACCACTCAGCCAAGTGAAAAGAAACATCCCAACTCTTACAAGAAGATCCAGACCATGCTATTTTGGCCTTCAGACAGAGCCACTCAACAGAAAAGCTGAAGAAAGATGTTTCTCATCTGGCATTTCTTTGGAGTTTCTGGTCATGTCCCTGCTGCTATTAAGATGTACTTTTATTGTGCCCTGTAAGATTGCAACTGCATGCTTTACAATAGTGTTATATATTTTCATATTGTGATATTATCTGCTAGATATCATCCTTATTAGATACTAGACAGAGCATTTATCATACTTAAATGCTTCACAGTTCCCAGTCCTGAGTGTATTTTTATTAATGTATACAGGTGATAAGAAATACAGAGTACAGCAGAAATTCAACAGAGAACCAGCATTACCACCCATTGCAGACTTCCTAATATTTTTATCCATTGTGAGAGGTGATTTGCCCTGAAATGAAATGTTTATCTTGGCTAGCCCTACCTCCCAGCAGGAGCCCTTCTAAACACCCCTTGAAATACTTACAGATATTATCTCACTCTCATTCCTCCTTCCTTCTCCCCTTCCCCTGTTGGATTCTAGACACAGATTTGTTTTTCCTATTCCATGCTCAGTGTGGAGAGAGTGCTGCTCTGAAGGATTCCTGTCCTGGCTATTATACCCTGCAAGGACACCCTGATGTTTCCCTAACCCAGGCTGTGTTCAGCACCAGGAGAATGGAAACAGCCCTGCTTAGGCAGGAAAGGGGAGCAGGACTGAGCACAGTTATTGTAAACCTCTTGATGCTCAACAGTCAGAGGGAGACAGCAAACAATCCATGCAAGCCTCAGATAACATTATCCCACTCGTTCCTCTCAGGCAATAGACTGCACTTCCATCTTTGCACAGATCTTAAACATTCTGTGACCCTGCTGCATAAAAAACGCCTTTCAGAGGCTCTCTGCAGTGCTGTGAGGGCTGAAATATTACATTTACTGTGGAAATAGGTCTGTTTGCTGAGGCTGGTGGGCTAGGAACACCCACACTTACCAGCTCTGCCAAAGAACAAGGGAAGATTTTTTTCCACACAGAATTTCACGGTAAATAATCTATTTGTAATTTTCACATCTTACTCTCTTGGACTTTATTTCTCTCACTGTCTCCTTTGCACTGTAAATCTTGGAATACACAACTAGAGTTCAGAATGCACAGAGCACATGAGAGATACAAGAGAAAGTAACCCTCACTCATCTTCCCAAGTTCCTGCTGGTATGGAACCCTTGGGCTTTCATAGCACCATGACAATAAAACAGTACAACAAAAAGAAACTGAGTTCACTCCAAATCTATGAAAAATCTCATTTTAACTTGATGATAGTCAATTAACTGTAAACTCAAAGTTGGTCAGGTGCAACACTAACCAGACTTCTCTGTGTAACAACAGCACTCTTTGGACTGATATATGATGGCTTACATGGTCAGAAAGAACATTTTTCCTTAATAAAAATAAGGACTAAACTCAACAAACAAACTCCCTGGGCAGTGGCATTTCCCTCTGCTGTAAGCCTGCCTTAGAATAAAAATGGGGAAAGTTAACTTTGTTTGAGAGGTGTCCATGTGGCAATTGAATTTTAAATAAATTGTATTATCACAGCAGCCTCAGCAGTGCAATCCCTCAGCAGGGACAGCACAGCTGGGGTCACACCCCAAACACATCCTGAAATGGAGATGGAGGAGACTCAACTGGCAATTCCCAAAACATTCAGCCAGACATCCCCAAAGGCTCTCATCCCAAGCTGCTGTGGGATAAGCAAGACCTCCCAGGGCAGGAATAAAGGATAGATATTTCCAGTGGGAGGAAGAGCACTTCAGCAGTGGGTTAGTCAGCAATGCTCCCAGGGAGCAAGAAAAAGGATGGTTAGGGAGCAGAGCTCTTGAGGAGCTCCTGAGGAGCTGCCAAGGGTAGTGGGCATGGAATGGCAGAAAGCCCTCCCAGTTCCCACTGAATGTGTGCTAAAAACTCCCTGGCAGTAAAACAGATCCATTCAATGTTCCAGAGGACAAAAAGAGAAATCAAAACCTTACAAATTATAAGGGCAAAAGCTACTGAATATCCATATGCAGTCACATCCCAACTGCTGTTTTCTATTGGGTTCCCCCATGCCCAAAAGACTCTGCATTCCCTGGACTCACAGAAAGGTACAGAGACAGGCAGGAAAACCAAGTGAAGGTGTGGAACAGTTTCAGCATTTAGCAAAACAACTCCATGTACACATGTGAACATATGGCCAGAATTAACAGAAATACTTAACTTACATGGAATTCAAGTGGCACATTGTGCCCCTGGATTTTAGGAATGTTAAAAAAAAAAATCTATTAAATTAGCAAACCAAAGGTCTGTTAAAGACCTTTAAACACACCCATACAGAAGATCTATCTGCTGAAAGGGAGGCCTTTCTGGGGAACCATCACTCCATCTCTGTCCTACTCTCCCACAAGAGAGGAGGAAACTGTAAGAGGGCAGGAAGCCTTTGGTGTAGTACAGCTGCAAGGCTAGAAATGCAACCAGGTCCCCAAGCTCCAATCCAGACAATCATTATTGTTTCTCCTCAATACATTTTCTGAGAGTTCAAGAAACCCACTTCCCACAATGGAGGGCGGTTTCACATTTCCTCTTCTGTTTCTATTTACCATTCATATGTTCCCATATCTGTGCAGGCAGGGCTGCCCACTTCTTCCCCAAATAACGTGGAGAAATGGGAGGTCTGAAGCAATTAGCTGAGGTATTCTGCCAGTGCTTAAACGCACCATCTGTTCCAAGGTATGGAAGAGCAGCGTGGTTGGAGCCATCAGGCAGCTCTGCACTATGCAGCCCTGCTTTGGAAAGGTTCAGTGAGTGGGGATGGGTTGGAGTTAAACACAAAAAGGGCACCACCAGCAGCCTCATCTGCCACACACAGCTGCAGCTCTGCCGAGGCTCCCTTTGGCTCTGGGGTTTGGCAGAGCAGGGATGGAAATGAACACCCTGGGCAGGGTGGGGAAAGCCACTCCAAAAAGCTTCCTGGATGTGTTTTGCAAAAGGAGATGAAAAATTAAAGGTCAAGATGGTGGAATTAACAATATTTCACCGTGGCACAAAGGAATTCTCCTTGAATGAAGAAATTTGGCCCTTGCTGCTCAACTACAGCTTTTATTTGGGATGGAAAGAGGAAGCCAAGGGGAGGAGATTGGGGTTTTGTCTCCTCAAAAACAGACCTAAAGCGTGACAACCTCCAGCAGCCAATTCCAGGAGTGTTTTATTAGTACATGGCTGACATTTATAGATGCCAAGACTGAACATGCTCATTAGGCCTGTTTATTAGACAAAAGGCTACTAGGAGAATGATAATTATTCAGTTGGCATTGACTGAAATTCTTGATGAAATGAAGCATGAGCTGTTGAAAAATAATTGAATGTAATCATAAAATCCATGAATCATCCATAGAAAGCACATTTATTAAACCAGAATTCATAAGTAAGATATTTTGTCTGGCTGGTTTTCCTCCTCTTTGGATCCTGTCCTGTTGGATAAACAGGCAGCTGTTCCTCCAGCACAGCTCAAAAGAGCAGACAACAGGTAAACATCCCATGCAAGAGCAGAACAGGAGCTCGGAGAGTGAATTATTACCAAGCTCAAAGAGCTTTTGTAAACCAAAAATCAAAAACCTGATATTTGCTATGAGAGCTCAAGAAAAGCAAATCAGTTTTATGCAAAAAAAACCATTAAAATGTGAACAGCTTTCAAAAGGAGTGAGCAAAGTTTTCATTTTATAACTGAAAAATTTAAAATTAAATCAGGATATACCTGGATATTCTTTCTCAATACCATTTTGTAATGGGGAAAATACATAATGCAATGTCACAACTTCAAAAGCCTTGGCAGAGGTTCCCTTTGGACACAAAAATTCAGTTTCTGGTGGAGGATTTTTTTTAATCTATCATTCACTAAACACAGATACAGCCAAGATGACTAAAGCTCCCAGTATAAAAAATTGCTGAGCATTTCATCATGGTATAGATATTTAAGAACTGAGATTGAGTTCAAAGGTAACCTCATTTTCTGAAGATTGCAATAAAATAATTTGATATAAATTCTGCTTTTAAATTTCCTAAGTAACAATTGGTGCAACCATTATATGAATTGAATTAATTCCCCATAACACTGATTGATATTCAAGTAAACATGAACTTTGCCCTGAGAGAAGCTAAAACATTTCTATAACCAGTTAATCCCAAATGTTAGATTAGACAAAAATACATCTTTAATCATGTAACTTTTTATTTAGCAAACTAAAAACTTCAATGTTTTAAGAGTCTTTCAAGAGGAATTTGTTTCTACTCATGGCCTACAATTAAACAGAAATCCAAAATGTGAACAGACAAGGTGCTGATTTATCTGTTAAACCACAAAAACCTGTACCAGGATGCTAGAAGTACACAAATATTTCTGTTGTAGTGGATGACCTATACCAGAAAATCGTACTTCTGTCCTTCTCCTGCCATGCCCTGAGAGCAGGCAGCAGTTTGCAGAGCCAGGAGAACCATTCCTCCTGCAAGCACTGCAGTCACAATGTGAGATCACGGCTGGAACTGAGCTTGGCACTGACTGAAACTATCTGTATTTCTACCTGACTTTGCACCTGGATGAAGAAGAATTTTCTCCATGGGACACAAGCATCCACAGCGAGTGTGACAAACTCCTTCATTCACCTAATTCCTGCTCCTACCCATGGCCAGCCCTAGCAGGAAGGATCAATTATGCAGCACAACCTCTGATCTCCACAAGCAGCATTTTATCATCCACCACAAGGCAGAGAACTGCCCTGGTACTGCTGAAAAACCCTCTGCAAAGGTCCCTGTGAAAAACAAAATATGGCCATTCTCAATGCTGGCTGAATAAGTGGGAAGGAGGGGAAAACATGTGGGAAACCTCGTGTGGCACAGGATTCCCCAGCCAGCAGCATCCCCTCTGCCAAGGGATATCAGCACTGCTCTCACAGCAAGGATGTGGCAAACAGCACCAGGAGCAAGATAAAGTGGTTGTACTCTCAGAATCTCTGACTCTTTGCTTCCCAGTATCACTTTCCTCTGTCAGAGGAAAAAGTCTTGACTTAAAAGGAAAAAGACTTTAAAAAGTTCCGAGTTAACACAATAGAAAGAAAAAAGCATTGGGCAGGTTTTAAGTATTACATTCAATACAAACCCCACCACAATAAATTCATTTAAAATACAGCTGAACCCTACAGAAGTAAGACACAGAGTAGCAGTAAATCTACTAAATCAAGCTTTTGGAACAAAATCTGATTTTTGTATTGCTCTATTTCTCCTGCTCAGCTGCACATTCCCTCACAAACCCTCTCTGCTGCACACATAAAGCCTTCAACAGATAAATATTACTGTGACATTATTTCAATAGGATGCTCAAAACAGATCTAAATGAATCCTTACTATGTGGCACCCACAGAACTTGACCACTGACCTGCTCTATTTTGCTGACACAGCTTTGCCCTACAACAATCAGTGAAGGAAGTGATGCCATCAAACTCATTTCAGGGGGACTTGAGGGGACACCACTGCTTTGATGCCATTACCAAAAGAGCCACGATGGCAGCAGAAATAGGGCAGCAGCTTCTGGAATTTTGCTGTCCTTGTGCTGTTGAGACACTTGTGAGCAGAGTGATGGGACAGAGGGACTTTTGCCACCCCAACAGAGCATCTCCAGCAGGACACGACGAGCACAGGCTCAGCCTGGGTGTTACAGATAAAGACAATACAAATGCAAGCTCTAGGAATAACCTCTTGGAGAGTTTTATCAAATAGACTTTGTTTCCATGCATTATTTATCCCCATCTACATTTCAGTGAAAATGGCCTCATTTGAATGAATTGATGCTTTCCTATGGGTATTTGTTAGCAATCAGTATTACACATCCCCTGGTTTATGTTGTATTTGTAGCTTTGTGTCATCACAGGTACCCAATAATTATCAGTTCAGCTATTTAAGGGAAATAAATAGCAAATAAAGACCTCATTTACTTGTTTCAATCATGAAATAAATGTTGTGGGGGTTTTTTTGCAGAAGCCTGAGTAACAAATGTACAGCTTTTTTGGTCCTTCCCCTGCTATTAATTCTGAACCAGTGCATTTATTTAAGATGGCGTGTTCTACAGTGTTAAAAAACAAAATGAGATTGCTCAGAAATTAAAAATTTAACTTGTGAAAGATGCTCCTATAACTAGAATTCATAAGGATTTAATAAAAGTCCTCATAAAGTTCTTTTAGCATGACAACAGCAATTATTCCTTTTCCTCCTCATCAGTGATCTCCCTTCACTTGCACAGTGTACATTCAACAAAGCAGCCCAGTTTTGTAGGGAAAAACCCCTTGCAGGTCCCCTTATCTCAGGCTTCATGGACCCTGTGAAACCCCACGGCTTAAGCCCTCTCACACCCCCTTCCTGCCCCACCCCAGGCCAAACATTCATGGGTTTTCTCCAGGTTTTGAGTTCATTCAAGCCAGAGATGAAGCTTCAAAGTGATTTACTCCCATTTCTGGCCAATACTACCTGATGCCCCACAAGAAAAAAGCCTCAGCACATCTAAAAGAGATGAGTGGCACGAGAAATCCCACAGACATCTCACCAGCACCCAAGGCAAGGAGAAGCTGTGCTCCTTTGTATCTAACACAGCATGAGATCAAACGGTTAAGAGGATGTTTGCCTTTCCTGATCCGAGATTGAAACACCACAAAACATTGTCCCACTGCAAAAATACCATCCTGCATTTTCAGGACTTTTTTTTCTTTTTTCAAACTTTGGGACAGCTCTCAGCCTCTGCCAGGGTGCTCTGCCCAAATACACAATGTAAGATTCTGCCTCTGTAGTGGGAATGGAGCTCAGGATGGATTTTCTGCCCAGTCATCTTCCCCAGCTCCTGTGCTGCACAAGCTACTCAGCTACTGAAAGAGCTCCCTCTGTGCTTCCAGCACTTGGGAATGCTTCCTGAGAAGGGTGAAGGGGAGGAATTCTGCCTCAAACCAGGACCCAAGTCCTAGGGATGAAATGCAGGAATTGTGCTGGTGCTGAAGATAATCTGTATTCCCTTCAGCTCAAGTGAGGATTCAGGATCATCTTTACAGGAGTCCTAAAAACTGGGAGAGAATCTTGTTTCACAGAGCTGATTCTGATCATGCTGAAAAGTTTAAAAAAGGGGAGTGAGTGAGGAAACAAAGAAGTGGCCCCTGCAGCATAACAAACATCCTTTAAACAAGGGCAAAAGCTTCCATGATGCTCACCACAGCAGTATCCATGGGGTTACTGCTTTTCCTCCTTCTTGTTTTGAAGGACAGAAATGGAAAAGAGTCTTCCTACAGTCCGTGGAGTCCCAATTAGAAAAATAAGAATTACATGGTCAATACTATTCATGCAGCTCCACATTTGCCTCAGAAAGTGGAGAATGTATTCCTGATAATGGCAAATCAGGAAGAGAAAACAAAAAGACTAATTCTGAACTTGTTCTCTTTATAAATAAATTGCAAGAAGATAATGCATTTCTCCTATATTTTCCAGTGGTAGCTGTGCTGCTCCCAGCAAAGCAATGAAAGCTGCAATATTAAACTTGCTGCTTACTCATCAATTTTCATGTGAGAGTCTCATTGGCAAGAGGCCCAGGCACAGAGAGGATGCTATTGTAATCACTATTTCTACCCCAAACAATGTTGACTATTTAATTATTAAAGTATTTCTTTCTAAGTAATTTTCAACCACTGGGTCTGACAGAACTGAGAGAACTCTTCTGTGCACAGGTTTGCTCAAAGAAAGGTTGATCACTGAAAAATAACTTCAATTTTCATGTTTTAAGCCGGCTGTGTCCTTAAATACAAATTCACAGTTCCTCTGCCAGCAAGAAGCTGATATGAAGCATTGAACTTGTTATCAGGCAATGAAAAAGTTGAAGTCCCACGTCTCGTTCCCAATTTCAGTCATATTTTCTCTCACATTGCATTTTTCATTCTCCAGTTAAGTGAGGCAAACAATATTGAGAGTATTCACAAAGGTTTGGAAAACTATTTCTGTTTGTGAAAATAGGCATTTGTTTTTGCCTGACAGCCCTGTGTGTTTTGGTGATAGGCAGAAGAAAAGAGAATTAAATGCACAAATATGCTATTGATAGACAAAAGATTTTGCTTTCAGTGCTTTCTGTACCTGCCAGGTAATTTTAAATCTGGGATCCATGCACGTAGCCAACATGGAAAGGGAAGTTTTGAGGCGTCTAAATATTCTTTAGACTCCCTCATGTGCTGCTTTCTGTGCTGGGAGGTGCTTCTCCTGTTCCAAATGACAGCAAAAGGCCCTGACCTGCCCGGACCCCCTTGCTCTACAGACCAAATATGCAGCCAGGGACCAAAAACAATCTCCATAACTATTTAGATCCATGGCAAAAACCTCAAGCTGCAATGCCTGTGTAGTATCAAGAATCTTATTCCTTCAGAGCATTCAAGTATTAAATGAGTTCAGCCTCTAAAGGTAGTGGCCACTGTCTTTACAAGAAAATATGTCATTTCAGCAAACTCCACTGTTACCAAAGTGCCTCATTTATCCTGATATTAATCTAGAATAGACTCCTAATTTCAGGGCTGCCTGGACTGGGAAATGCCAGTAACTAACTCAGCTTCTGAGCCCTTTGGGGTATTTGGGGCTGTTTTAGCAACAGCTGACCAATGTCCAAAGCTCAGAGCATTTTAACAGCCCTCACTCAGCTGTGCTGCAGCAACAACCAGAGGCTGAAATAAAAGCTCTAAGCACTCTTATTAGCACATATATGATAATTACTACATTTGCAAAGGCTTTAAGCTTATCTCAAGCTGTCAACTCCTGCCTTTTGTGTGCTTGTGCATTCTGCTGGGTGAGCCTGTGCAGTTGGGCAGTGCCAGGCACGCACCATCAATCCTGAATAAACAGGAGGTCACAGCGCTCACGTTCCCAGAGCTATTACAGAAATTGCAGGCTTTATCCCATCTCAAATCCCAGCGCTCACTTAAAAGCTCCAACCATATAATTAAATGTAGGTCAGCTTAAAAGTGGACAATTCTTTCCAGGCTTTGCACGGCGCTCCTCAGCGAAGCCTTCAGCAATTCTGCTTTTCATCTCAGAGGGCTGACAGATGGTTGTCAAAACCAGGGGCTTCCTGGCAAAAAGTTTTAAGGCAGAGAAAAAGGTACAACAGTGTAGGAGGAGATACTTAAAAGAGAATAAATCTCCAGCTTGCTTTCTTCAAAGCTAGAATCCCTCAGACACACTGAGGCCAAGTTTAACCCAGGGTAACTCTTCTGTAGTCTAATGGCCTTACACCAATGAGTATTTTGACCCAAACTGCTTGAGACATGCCTGGAAAAATAACCTTCTATTTTGCTCACAGTCCTGCTGCACAGAGGGAAAGCTTTCTTGTCACTCCCTCCAGCTCTCACGTCTTAAGTTTTGTGTAGAGATTCTGCCCTGGCTCCCTTCAGCCCCAGCAGCCACTGCCACAAGAGAGCCCAGATGAGGCTGTCCTTTGCTCCCGTGGATTCCACTCACACATATATTGCTGGGAGTGGTGGATCAGCCAGGCCTTGGCTTTGGGCTCCTGCCACAGTTCTTTTCTCCTCAGAACAGAGGGACTCTCACAAGAAATCAATTGCCTGGCTTGAGGCAGGTATGCTCAGACAGCTTTTGCACTTTTACCATGTGCTTTGAAAGCTAAGTGGCACACACTGTACTCAGATTATTTTCCTTAAAGGAAAACTCTTCCTGGGACATGAAGGGGAGGGTGGGAAAGCCAAGGAGGACAATGGAACCTGACAGGCTGCTCAGGAACAGACACACCGTGGTGTGGCTTTACAAGGCACAGCCCAGCTTGTTTCTCACACTACAATCCTTTTCAACTCAGATCTATTTTAATCTCAATAGAACTTGGCTTTTGTTCACTTAGCACAACTAAATCAACTCTATAGAATAAGTGAAATCATTTTCATTTGTCATACTTCAATATATGAATTTAAGTATGTTTAATACTTTTAGCTATTGAACTATTCTTGAAATTGCTTCAGTGTGAAAAGAATACACTCATTTAAATTCCCTTTTACAGTAACCTATACCCTTTTCTTATCTTTCAAAGAAAAAAGCCCAATGTGTTCTTAGAGTTAAGTATTCAGATATTCATTATCAATCTATTCTAGGAGACATCTACACATCATAATCTTCTGTTGTGAAATCAATTCATAATTTAATTACTGAAGATTAAAGGCTGCCTAATCTAGCTGTAGTTTTTTTAGTAAGTGTAAAAACCAGTGCGACACTGCACCATTAAATGAGAGAATCCAATTCATGGCAATATCTAAGAAACATCATTCAAACCAAAACAACAAAAACCATTTGAGTGGACACCTAAAACTCTCATATTTGGACAAGTTCTCAATTTCAGATGTTTGATCATTATGAAGCATGAAAAAAGCATTTTCTCTCCAGTTTAGCATTCAGCTAATCGTCAGACCAAGGAAAGAAAAGACAAAACCAAACACACCCAAACCACCAACATCCTTTGTACTGGACAATTTTCATTTCCACAGGGAATTTCCATGTAATGCTACTACTCAAGATGTTTAGGGCCAACAGATTATCCAAGATATGAGCAATAACCAAGAAAAGAATCCACATTTAAGCACTCGTTTCCCACCCCCTTTGCTCTCACTTTTTGCAGCACGTGGCTATCCTTCCCCAGCATTTTTACTGCAGCAAAATTTCCTGCTCTGGATCTAGTGCTACCATAGTGACTAATGCACATGATTTCTGTATTATTGTAAGCAGATTCCATATTTTCCACGTATATGGGCATGATGCAAATTTCTGGTGTCACCACCAGGGTGATTTAACACAGATTCACACCAACTGCAGCTTGCTTGGTTGGTAATTCATACAAATGTTTCTTGCTCATGCAAACATATCAAACTTGAGGAGAAGACTGCATTTCCCACATCTGTGTCCAGGACTTTGCAGGAATACCTGCAGCATTTATCTCACTGTTAGAGCAGCCTGACAGTCTGGGTCCATCCATGTACAAACCAGCACAGCAGGCACTGCATTGCCCAGAATTCCTGGGAATCATGCAAACCCAAGGAGTCAAATCCAGCGTCGCAGTGCAGCTGTTGGTGACAGCAGAGCAAACACACTCCTGCCAGAGCCAGGGAAATGCTGGGTAAGAGAGAGGGGAAAGCCTTATCCTTCCACTGCAGCAGGTTTTGACAACTTTTATTACTTGAGAATTGGATTCCATCTCCCTGCTCTCCTCTTGATTTTCCTATCAGTATCAAAACACAACTGGAGCTCTTCAGCCACAATGACCTTGGGTACAACACGAGGGACACCTGAGGTGACACCTCAGGCCTTCAGTCTCTGATACAGAGATGAGACACCTGATGCAGGGCTGGAACAGTGCTTTCTGCTGGCTCCAGAGGAAAAGAGCCAATTCCTGGCTCTCCACAAGTCAAATCCCATCATTCCCCACCTCTGAGCACCCCAAAACCACAGCTGACACTCTGCTGTCTGCCATCAGCCCTGGCCACTCTCCTTTCTTCAGTCACAGGTTAAATTGATCAAAATAAACTCATGTTTAATTGATTCCCAACTGGAATGTGCTTTCTTCTTCTAGACACCTAGAATTGTACATAATCCAAGTCCCAGTTCTGAGCAGCCCTTCCTGATAACAAAACAAAGAGTATGAATACTGACATGAAAGATCTCCTGCACACCGAGCTCCAGTTCCTCCTTGGACAGATTCCCACTCCTGAGAGTGCCTGAGAGCAGTTCTGCCAAAGTGGAGCTGGAACTGGGGCAGCTCAGTCAGGCCAAAGTGGAATATCGAGTTACTCATGCTATTACACAGCAAATACTGAAATATTAAGAGGAATATAGGTCAAAAGTAGTAATGCAGAACCTGTGGGTTCTGTTCACTCCCCTTGCACAGATTAATAGAACTTTATTAGTAGATATATTATCTATACACTCAGTAAACACCTGTGCCCACCTTTCTTAAAGCAGGTTTTAATTGCTTTAATAAAGCAATTAAACAATTGTAAACCATCACCTGTTTCTGCCAAGATATTTTGCCACTGGAAACATAAACGATGAAAAACTTCCCAATGCTGTTTGCAAATGCTGAGCTTGAATTTCCAAGTTAGGCACCAATCCATGGAAACAAACCAGTGCAGCACAGAAATCCTTGTGATTTATCCAAACATCCTGCAAGCAGCAGGTGTCCCCTCAACTGGTGTAGCATCATCCACACACTCACGAAGAAAAGCCTTCTTGTGGAATCGAGAAGGACAATTGAAAACAGTAGTTCTGTTACTACTCACATGCTGTTAACCCTGCACTGAAAAGCCACAGGAACCTGTGAAAAAGCTCAGAACCTCCAGTACTTGGGAATTTAAGTGAGCTGAAAGCTGGGCAAGCCAGAAGTAACAGCTGATATGAATCTTCCTTCTGATTCCCAGGGAATTAATACTGAAGAATGTGTATTAGTAAGATTTGCTAATTTGGGGATTTCTTCTTTTCTTGGTCTTTCACTGTTCTTCAGATATCTTTGGAAAAAGACATATTCTTCCTCCCAGAATTTAACATCTTTGTTTCAGCACAGAGCTGAAATTATCACAAGGGCAGTAAATTAAAGTCTTAGATTTTGGAAAACCAGAAGGGAAAACCAGAATTTAGTAGCAAGAGACTAATCCCTTCTTGCCTCCCTCACCTTTATTTCTTTCCTTTAAGACTGAACAGAATCTACTACAGTCTGTCTTGCCTGTTCTATTTACAGAACGAGGTTGGTCTCCTCAGACTCATTCCTTTGGCATTCTCCTTGGGACACACTACAGCTGGCAAGATAGAAATCTCATTAGGAAAATATTTCATTTTATGGAAATGAAAAGTCAGATGCAGAGAAACACAAACATGAGCTGTATCTCTCTATTCCAGCAGCCAAGCAAGCTTCAAGGAAACCTCTGAACCAGAGAAACAAAGGTAAATGAAAACTAGAAAATGGATTTAGAAACCAATATTTATTTTTTTCAGAACTCTTGAGATTCATTTTGAAGACAAAGCAGCATTTTAATTTAAACTATTAATTAACACCTTCCAAAGTCTGGTGTGTGTGTGTGGTAGAGCCCAGTTATATTTTCCTCTGACTATTTCTATAATTTACTCTCTTGGAATCTTCTTCAACATACTGGGAATTGATGATCTCAGGAAACGGGCTCAGCATTAAGTGTGAACAGAAGAAAGATTAAATTCCGATTAAGTTAACATAAACAAATCATAAACTCCTCTGCAGCAGAGGCTGCTGTGCCTGCCTGCCAATCAGTTTTCCAGTCATCTCCCTGGGCCTGTTTGCAATTTCCCTGATATACACCTGGTGTGGGCTGCACTCCTGAGCCTGCTGGGCAGTGCTTGGGTGCCTTCCCACAAACTCCTCGTGTTTTTCCTGCTAACATCATCTCAAAGTGAATTCTGAGAGCTCTCCCAGATCCCACCGATCTGCACCCAGGTGAAAAAGGGCTGCAGATTCTCCAGGAGAAAGGAATTCTGCAAGCCTTTTACATGGACTCTGTTTCGGTAGGATATGAGGTACATCAAAAAATATTCAATCTTCATTCCTCAAAAAATAAGGAATGCTTTTTTGATGGTGCAAAAACCCACTAAATGATTTCTATTATGTATAACTGGTATTTTATAACAGGTATCTATTAACAGGTATCTGTGTTAGGTACAAACAGAGTGGTTGCCACCTGCATCATTGATTTTATACCTAGCAGAGGATCAAGGAATGGTTTAGGGACCTTGGAGATCATCTCATTCCAACCCCTCTCCCCTGGGCACAGCAAAGTGAAAACTTCATGGAAGCCTCTCTGGAAAAGCAAAAGAGAAAACTACAGAAAATTTGTGACCCAAAATAACTGCACTGGAAGAAAGGCTCCATTCTGAGGGGATGATTTAAATGTGAGTCTCAATTTAGCCTTTAATCTATTTTCACTTTCTGTGGTCTGCTTCCACTCCTCTTGCTTAGAACCCCAGACTTTTCAGTCGTTTCTCTTTCTCAACATCAAGGAAAAAAAATTCCATAATTCTGCTTTAAAGTTCTGGTAAATTTGGGTTTCAATCATCCCAGGGAAGGACTTAATTTATTCCCAGGCTTTTTTATAACTGCTAAGCCAAGAGGAGCACAGAGTGCCCTCAGAGTGCATTATAGCTCCATAAAATGGGCTTCATATTCAGCCCTGCAGGAGCCTATTGATCATTACCAATAAATGACCATTAACTGAGTCTCCA
The DNA here is from genome assembly GCF_008360975.1 of Lichenostomus cassidix. NCBI lineage: Eukaryota > Metazoa > Chordata > Aves > Passeriformes > Meliphagidae > Lichenostomus > Lichenostomus cassidix. Next base: position 18,347,800 of record NC_139492.1, read on the forward strand.
ATTAATTCTTCAATCCAGCAAAAGCAAGTGTTCTTGTCACCACAAGAGAAGAATTCCCCTGCATCCCTGCATTTGAACACTTGAAGAGCAAAGCACAAAAGTCTGGCCACAAATTATATTTGAAGAGAAGGAAAATATCTACTTCAAACAGAGAGGAATTTCTTTTTTTTTTTTTTCTTTTTTTTTTTTTTTTTTTTTTTTTTTGTTAAAAGATTATTCAACCAATTTCTGGTAAAATTCCGATCCGGCCCAGTATGGCCAGAATAATAAAATTATTGTTTTAGAGTAGATTTTCTTTTTAAACCCCACATCTAAAATAAATGGCTATATATTATCAAAGTTAAATTATCCAAAATGAAGATTTTTTTTTTCCAAACTATTAAAAAAAGATTTAACAAAAAGTCAAATTCAAGACTCTGTTGATCAGCCAGCATTTCTGAAGTTCCGGCTTAAATAAGCTCTGGGACTTATTAGTCTGGGACTAAGCTCTTAGATCTGTGGATGGCATCACCCCAGAGTTTTAAGAGCCACCAAAGAGTCCAGCCTAAATTAACATCAACCTTGGTCTAGCTGAGCTTCAACATGGCCACACTGAGCTAATGTCAGTCAGTGCTGCAAATCAAAAACTTCACTGGACCCTCCCCAGCACAAAACACAGCAGAGAAATTCAATATAAAGGATCGAAAGAGGAAATTCACACTATTGAATAGCATTGCACACTCAGCTTTAACCCCAGGACAGGGGTAGGGATTGGAGAGTAGAGACACCACCACAGTTTAGTTCTGATATTAAAGAATAAGTTTAAATACTCAGAAATAATAAAGAAGCACTGAAAATGGAACAACCTTCAGTATTTGCTGTTAAGTACTGAGTTTGTCACTTAATATTACTTATCATTCTCTTTTTCCTGGTCTAATACCAGCATGACTGACATTTTTCCATTTCCATAGCGTCAAGTCCGTAATGCTTAAAATATCTTGTGAAATACAAGGCTCAACTTTGTCAGCTCCTGAGTTATCAGCACACAGGGAAAATAATGCCTGTGTCATCAGCAACCTTGTGTGTCACCCAAGGGTAAAACATCCAGCACGCTTCCTTTTCTCCACCTGCTTGATAAATTAACAAATGCAGGCACTGATCATCAGTTTCCCAGAATTATTTCTCTCTCCTCCGTAGAGTTGCTCAAGTGTGGATCAAGTTGGGGATATTTGTGTGCTGCAAACAGAGCTGTCCCAGCTGGGTCCCCTCAGCCATCTCCTCTTTGGGACACAGCACAGCCACGACACTGAGTGGCACCACTCCTTTGCTTCACAGCAGTCAATAAGATCCTTTTGGAACCTAACAGACAATTTCACCTGCTTTTCCCTGGAAAAAAAGGGTGAGAATGCCATCCCTGTTCAAGGCTGCTTTCCTAGGCCTCACCAATCCCCTCTAAGCGCTTTATGCTGCATTGTCCCTCAACTTTAGTAGGGAGGATGCAGATGGCCAGGACAACAGGAGGAGGGGAAAAAATTAAAAAGAAAATTGAAAGAAAAATATTATTTTCCTCCCTGAAATTCTCGTTTAACCTTCATGCAGAGGGAGAGGCCTTGGGAGGCTCCAGCAGCATGGTGTTCCACAGTCAGGAGCTCCTCCTGGAACAGAGAATCATAACAACACACAGCCCAGCCTGCAACCCCAACCTCTGGGCCAGGGTTAGCTTGGACATTGGGAAGAATTCCTCCATGGAAAGGTGATTTAATCTTGGCAGGAGCTGCCCAGGGAGGTTTGCAGTCCCCATCCCTACAGGTGTCCCAGGAAGGCCTGGCTGTGGCACTCAGGGCTCTGGGCTGGGGACAAGGTGGCCATTGGGCACAGCTGGCACTCCAGGGGCTACAAGATCTTTTCTAACTTAAATGATTCTGTGAATCTGCAGCACAGCCAGGAGCCTGAAGACATTTTGTCCCCCACATCCAAACAGGATTTGGTCCTTAGAAGGGCTGAGTACACTGAGCTCCTGGAGACTTCAAATTGCAAATAAGTGAAGCCAGCATTTTCTTCTTCTTTTTTTTTTTTTCCCCAATGTATAGTGCTGCTTTAGGCCTGGTTTTCCTCATTTCCACATGAATTCTACTTCTCTGCACTATTCTTTGCCATTAAAAAAATAAACTGTCTAACCACCTGATACCAGTAGAACTGCTCCTAAACCTGTTTCAAAACTTCTTTAAAGTACATGGAAAGCATCTCAAACCTAAAAAGCCTAATAACATTCTCTTCCTTTGAGTCTCCAATCCCCCATAAACACCCTCAGCCTCTTCTCCTCCCTGTGTAGCTCAGAACATGTTGTCTGTTCAGAGCAGAAAATTACAGATGGGCAGGAAGTCTTGTGCAGCTTAAAACGTGACCAATATGATTCTCTTTTTTCCCTCACTCCCTTTCCACCAAGTGAAGCTGGAAGTGAATCCTAAAGGTACAAATGCATCAGGCAAAATAATTAGCTGGTGCTGTTCCAGGTGTTGGGTACAGCTACCTGCACTGAGAAGTTTTCTTTCTGCCTAACAAAAGAAGGTGAAATCCCCAGCAAAAGCATCCTCTCAGGCTGCCTCTGAATACCTGAATGCTGCATTATCAAATCTTTGTGGCACAGTGATCCTGGGGACACCAGTGACTAATTGCCACCAAGATGAAAGAATAAAATGGGACACTGCTCATTACAGCACACCCAAAAATGCATTCTAGGAAGATTGGCAGGAAAAGGTGCACCTTGAAACATCATGTGAGAAATAAAATGCTCCTCTCCTGGCAGCATTAGATAAATAATAATGAAAGCTGAATTACAAAGTAATTATTACTACTAAAATAAAAAAATAGAAAAGTCCCATGTCTGTTTCAAAGGCCCAGGTGTTTTATAATTTTTCCTTACTGAAAAGTGCTTTAATTTTTGTTAGCTGACAGCCTAACACAGCTTTAATGCTTGTAGTGCATCAAAAAACATTTTTATAATATGCAAAAAAAAAGCCATTCTGTACAGACTCCAGGCATGTTCAGATCAACAGATTTGGTTTTATTCCAGAACGGGTTTTCATTGCTTAATCAGAAATCTGCTAAAATTTATGAACTAAAAGTTTTACAGGACGTCTGGATTTGGAAAGTGGTTTTCCCCAAGTTGTCCAGCTTTTACACAACAGGTTCTTTTTAGTGCATGGTTTTATTTCATTAGAAGCACAGACTGGTTCGTGTTGGAAGGACCTTTCAGACCACCTCATTCCAAACCCCTGCCATAGGCAGGGACACCTCTCATTGGATCAGGTTGCTCCAAGTCCTATCCAGCCTTTGACAAATCAGAATTTCCCCCTCTTTTATATATATTATATCATAATAAATATATATTATCAACATTTATCCAAAATTTCACAGCATGCACAAAAGTTATAAAGGGTTTTTTTTATAAAGACTTTGCTTGTAAATAACAAGGATCCCCCACATGACACACTGCAATGCACATCTCTTCTGTTTATTGCTTCCAACCCAGCCAAGGGGAGATTTTTTAAGATGAAAGAAGGTGACAAGCTGCCAGTTAAAGTCCAACATTATAATCTTGTCAGGAATTCCTTAAAAAAATTTTAAAGTTTTCAAGTAGATGAAAAGACATCAAAATTCCTAATAAGTTTATCACAAAAGCCAGCTTAGAACAGGAAAACAAATTGTAGACAAAAGGAAAACTGAACTAAACCCCCTGGCTGAGCAGCTGCCTGTCCTCATCAGGTGACATTTCAGTTCTCTTTAAACTGGGAAAGCAAAGGAGAAGAAAACACACATTAAATGGAAATGGAACACCTCAGCCTGGCTTGCAGCTTTTGTCTCCAACAATGAAAGAGCCAAAAGTGTTGGAGAAGGTTGTGTGGGTGCAGGCAGAACCTCCTCCCATATGTGCAGGAGCACAGCATCCCTGACACTCTGCAGGCACCAAAAACTGGGAAAAAATCAGGAAAACCTTTAGATCCTCATCCCTGCTGAGCCCCAAAGGCTCCCAAAGCTGCTGTGGCCCAGCAGCTGTGCAGGACGTTTCTCTGACTGCAATGAGTCTCACGGGAGCACGGGTAATTTCAGTCCCTGAAGTTAGCACCGTTAGAAGATACATTTCCTCGATGATTAAAAATTAACCACAAAAGTATTTCAAAGCTTTCGAAATAACTCCGAACTAATGAAGGACTAATTACTTCACTACATGTCTTCATATAATAATGTATAAAAAATTGGTGTCAACTGGCTCATGTCAACTCCTGCATCAGTTAATTACATGTTTGCCATCAGTCATGCACAGTCACAATTAAAATATGAGATTATTGTTATAATTAGTTTTCTGGTTTAGAGCAAGAGACAACTGAAGGAAGTGTTAGAACTTGGTTGACTTTTTTTTTGTTGCTGAGTTTCCACAGTCATTAGCACTATTTGAGGAATCAGCTTCATGCACAGCTGGCTGATGGGACTGAATTCTCTGAGCATTGATTCACCTGCAGAAAACTCTGGGGGGTAGCAAATACAAGTCCACAAATTCCAATTTGTTCCTTCTTATTTTTTGAAATATCATGAGCAATATCTAGTTATTTATCGGATTAAATACACTGAAATTTCTTGTGGGGAAAAGTCTAACACATGAAATTAGTAGGCAACCACTACCCCTGTTTTCATGGAAATAAAGACCAAGTAGGACTGGAGATGAGAAGCCTTCAATCCCCTGACTGATGGGGGGAAATCTGCATATCACAAGTTTGAACTCAGATATAGCAACTGCCCAAATGCCATTTGAGCCCCACATTGTGAGCAAATCCCATGGGAACAGCTCCACTGAATTCCTGAGTTTCTTACACAAATAATTCACTTGATTTTAAAATCTGGTTTGTTTTGTTGGGGTTTGTTTTGGTTCTTTTTAAACCAAGCATGAACACATTACAGCATCTCTATCCCAGAAGCTTCCCAAATACAAATAAGCAATTTTAAGAAAAAAGCTGGTCTATTAGAACCTGCTGCTGCTCTCTGGCTCCAAAGTAAATTTACTGCTGCAGCAAGGCTGGAAGTCAAATCCAGCTGACATTAACCAGGCAAAGAGAGACAGAGAGAACACCAGGAGCTATTCAGTCAGGGGGTATGGCAAGGCAATATCTTGGGCTTTGAAGCATTCCCTCCCAACCTTCCAGAAAATGAAATCCTTATAATAAAATAGAACAACACATACACAAAACAACAGAAAAATCACCACCACCACAATAAATGTATGCATACATAAAAATAGAGATGTTTATCTATAGGCCCAAACCTATTTTTCTCAGAAATATCTTAGTCTAAAATTGTTTCTGTGAGGAAACAGTCGGGACCAAAACTGGGGAGGGTGTAGTTTTGAGATTAATGGAACTGGAAACTGGATATCAAGAAACTCCTGACACAATAATTCCTATATTTTTTAAAGAAAATAGCTTATATTTCTTTTCAGTTCCCCAAAAGAGAGTACTGAAGTTTAAGGAAGAGCAGGATTCCAAACAGCAGCACTATTTCATTGGCAGAGCTAACTCGGGAGTTTTTCAGATCCCTTGAAAAAACATTTCTGCCTTTGAAATACAACTGCCACACAGAATTTGTGAACTAAACCTAGGGGGAGAGGGAGAGGGAGAGGTCTTCCTGCAAACAGTCAGAGGGGCACCTCTCACTTCAGAACCACTTTTTGGCTATTTTACATATTTGCTCCCCAGATTTCTGGAGAGTGAATCCTTTTCAGCTGCCATGTAATGCCCTGGAATGCGCTTGAACCACGATGGGCATGAAAAGGAATAATGAAGTGCATCCTGTGCAGTGCCAGGGGATGTGCAGAGGCACAACCCTGCTGTGTCCCTCGCAGGGCTGAGCTTGGGGCTCAGCCTGTCCTGGCTGGGAAGGGCTGGGAAGGACAGCCCAGCCTGCCCTGAGAGAACAGCTGAGTTACTAAGCCATTGGGACAGCAACAGAAGCCTTTCCCCTACAGAGCCTACACGGCAGAGCTGCTCTCTGCAGCCAGGACTGGAGTGTCTTTGGAGAATCCATCAATCCCTGCACACACAGTCCCAGCCACAGCTGAGGAACATCAGCAAGCACAGCCTGTTTCACACTTTAACTCATCCCATTTTCAACCAAAAGAAAGCAATTTGATTGCCATGTGCACATAAAGAAATCCATGGGTTACTGCTTTCCTTAGCAAGACAGCCAGGTCATTGTAACACATGGTGCAATCTCACCCCACCTGAAGCACACGAGCTGCTCAGATGCCATTTTCTGATGATAGTGAAATTGAAACTCTTCAAAAAGGCTGAAAAAATCATCAGAGGGTGGGGAATGCCAGAATCAGGCTAGAGAAAATCCCTGGTGTAAGTGACTGGATACCTGACAACTTCAGACACTTTTACATTCCTCAGTCCACTCTTGGTCATTGTCGAACATATTCTTGTTGAACTAAGGCTTGAAAATCAAAAGCATAATTAGAAAAGCTGTTTAAAGGGCTCCTCTCAACCTTTTCTCATATTTAAAAAAGCTTCTCTGAAGAAAAGGGTTTAAAAAATCATGAAGAAGCTTTAAACACTAAACGTTGTCTCTATTTAGAGTTACAAATTATTCATTTTACCTTCAAAACTGTACATTCACTGTGAGGGTGAAGTACATAAATCACTAAGAAATATGCTCTCACTCTGCAGGGTTGAAATTCAATAATTTGCATTGCTTTTAGAAAGATATACCAGTTTTTGTTAGTAGAGTCCCAAAGCAAATGCCATTTTTAAATTTGTATGTGCAAATCCCCAGTCCCAGCTGGGATTTGTCCTTGTCATGGAGCACTGGGGTGTTCATTGCCCAAGGGACACCAGCACTGTCCTGCTTGGGGTTCTGCTCCTGAGGATGGCACAGTCCAGAGAGGAATTGCACATCAAGTACATTGATGACAATTCTCTGCTGGGTGGATCTAAATAGAAAGAACTTCTTGGCTGTAACATCTGATAACTGATGTTGCTACACTGAGGTTGAAGAGAGTTTTGACATCTTCATTTATGAACCCAAAGTCAGATGATTCTTTTTCTCTTTTTTGTATTTTTTTTCTTTCTTAGCATGCAAGTCATAGAAGCTGTGCCAACTAGAACTGCCAAAAAAGTGTGCTGAACCAGTACTGGCTCTACAGAGAGTCCTGGGAAGTGGAGATATATTAATCAAAATGGGGTTTATAAGCTGAACATATATAATTGAGGGAGGGGAGAACAGAAAAAATAGTATCTTTGCTCATTGCTTAACAAATTAGGAACCTTGTGCCATCACAGCCAAAATGCCAGAGATTAATCAGTCTTTGTTTAAAAAAAAAAAAAAGACACTCCTTTGCTCTCTTTTATAAAACTGAACAGATGTTAACACTTTATGTCATTGGGTTGAAAAGTCAAATACAACAGGTTTAAAAAAGCAAATATACACAACTCCAAATTGCCCCATGGCTTGGGGCAGCAGCAGGTAGAGGGAAGCTCTGAGCTCCACAGGCTCTGGGGGATTTTAGCTCAGAGTCATCATTGCTGCTCAGAGCCAGGGCTGAGCATGGAGATGGAATGGTTTCCAGTGCCTCCCAGTGCCTCCCAGTGCCAGCACAGCCACAACTGCTGCTGGGGGAAAGCCAAAGGATGAGGAGAGTGAAAATAAAAGCTTTTCCTCTGTAGCCTGTGCAATAAACCATGTTAAACTGACCTCCAGCATCTCCACCAGCAAAACTCCCTGGGACTGAAGTGCCTTACTCCTCCTACTATTACTCAGTAACTTGAATTTTACTATCTCTGAATGAGGAAAGAAAGAAACAAACACACAGGGAGAGATTTAATAAATTAAGATGGAAACATCCCCAAAAATAATGCAGTTCACAGATGTGGGAGAGGAAAAAAAACAAAAGGAGAAAATACATGAATCATTTAATATCATGCATAACAACAAGATGGAGTTGTGTAAAAACAGATCTAAAATGGATCATTCAACTACCTAGCTTAAAAATTCTAACAGTCAATAAATACAATAATTGTCCCAACTTGCTCTGGTTTTAATTAGTAAGTCCTTTCAAGCAAACATCAGCAAGCAGGCAACAGAATTTCATGTGTATTTCCTCTGAGAACAGTTTCAAAGATCTATTTATTTCTAAAGAACACTTTGGTGACTGTAGATCAAAATATACAATAAAATTTAAAATTATGATTAGGTAAAACACAAATATGCAGCATCTTAAAGGTCATCTTTCCCCCACCAAAAAAGCAGCAACCCCCAAAAAACCAAGCCTGCACTGCATTTTCTGGGCATTTATATACCTGACTGCATCTGCTGTCACAATTTTTGGGGTATTTTTTCCCCCAAAGAAACATCTGCTGCCTGAGATTTGGAATTATAATCTACAAGTAAAAGTCCTTGGTGTCAAGGCATAGAATGTCAAAAAGCTGCAACCAATAAATGGTAATTTTCATGTTCTCCTATCAAAACTAAAATCTCATTGGTAAATATCTCATTTGAGTATTATCAATCCAGTCCTGGTGCTGTCTGCAGATGAGAAGTTACAGGCCAAATCCTTGTCCTCCTGAATTCATTGAGGATTTGGAGGTTGATTGCAGTGGAAATAAGGATCCATAATTTCTTTACTCCAGTTTCACTGAGAGTCTCTGCAGACACAAGATTTGGTCTATATTCCAAATTTCCAGCCTCTCCAGTGCTCAGGACAGTTCACTCTAGGTAAATGAACAACTGCCACACATTTTACCAACCTTTGGCTTGTTCCTCAGAAAAATGATGTGCAATTCTTGATGTGTCAAGGTTGCTTTTGCACCATAATTTAAAGAGCTGCAGGGCCCTGCTGTGAGCTCAACCCTCTGTGTGTCCACAGTGGGCTCCTGGCACTCCCTGCAGCAGGAAAATAACCCCAAAACAGCCCACAACTACAGCTCTGCCTTATTCCCCATTCCAGTAATTAAACATCATCCTCCCCCTGAACAACTGCAGCAAACTTTAATAGGAAATTCAAAGTAAAATGAGCACTACCTTAAGGGACATTTCTTCATGTCCATTTAAGGTTACTGTGAGAGCAGACACGGGTGGCACCAGGACAGTCCCAGTTTATTTGACTAACAAATTTTCCTTTTAACAGCAAGGCAGCTTTGCTTCCAGCAGAGACACATTTAAGAAAGTCTCGATGTGACATCATTGTTGCCCTCAGGTGCAATTTCTTAACCTTTATGAACTGCAAGATGTGAACCTAGGATTGCTATTCTGCAATTAAAATAATTGTAAAATCACACGTGTGCACCAAGAAGAGGCTCAAGGTTACAAGGGCAAGCTAAGATTTTTCTAATTCTTAACCTTTAAGACCTGACTTTTTAAAAAAAACTTGTAAGGCTGCGGAGCAGTTTTTTAACCTTGATATAAGAAAGATAAAAGATTTTTCCTAATATGTATTTAGAGTTGGCAAAACACCTATATCCAAGCTTATCTCCTACAGCACTGATTAGAGACAAGATGCTGTACATTATTTGAATGCTGCTGTATCCTGCAGATAAATGTTGGCAAAAGTGAGCATATCGCAGCTCCAAGTCCCAGATAAATTTTGAGATGAGGACTCTGGAGCAAAATGCCCAAAAGAAGCTGGGATGTGATGTGTTGACAAGTGTCAGACATCGATTCATGCACCGGGGACGGCGATTCAAAGGACACAGCACCCAGCGAGCTGCCGCCTCACTTCCAAACTTTGCATTTCCAGAACTTCTGCTTCTTCCAAGTGTTCAAACCCCCCTCCAAGGAGCGAAATGGAGATGCTCTGAGCTTGGCAAGAGGCAGCAGCAATGAGGACAAACTGTGCCTCCCGTTGTGCAGGCGCGTGTGGGACAGACGGCGGCACAGAGCTGCTTTTCCCTGCTCAATTCCACTCACAGGAGGTACTTGGGGAATGGCAAAGGAGCTGCTGCTCGTGATCCTGCACACATGGGTGGGACAGGAACAGCTGAGCTGGGGGTTAGACAGGGCCAAGAGGAGAGTTTGTGGTGTTTACTGCCTCCCAGTAAGGGAAAAGAGCGAATATTATTTCTCAGATAGCTGAGTGAGGTTGAACATTCGAGAGCAGAGGTAGCAGACAGTGCCAGGGCTGGGATCTCTGGGGTCACACACTGCCACTTCCATCCCTGGGGCTGGCCTGGGGCAAACAGCACCTGCAGAGATCCAGGATGGAAATGATCCAGCAGAAAACAACCCAGCAGCAAAACAAAACCAGTTAGGCACCTCCCTGATTTGTACAACAGCACTGACTCCATTACCAGCAAGAGCAGAAGGGACTGGCAGCATGAGAAAGGAGGGAGAGCAGGGCCATGGCTCTGAAGCCAGAACTTCCAGCAGGAGTTATTTGTCCCAGTGGACCTGCTAATCCTGTCTGGAATCATTATCCTTCAAGAAAATTCCTTAAAGAACATAACTTTGACAGGTGTTTCTCATGATGACCCTGGCCTAAATTCCTGACTGCAAGTTTGCTTTCATCTGTGCTTTTAGTCCTCTTATGGTTATATTCAAACCTAAACATCCCACAATAGTCAGAAACCAAGCACACCATCTCAAACAAAATCTGGTTAGGAGACCTTTCCCACCTGGACCTACTTAACATCTGAAAATGAAGTTTTTTTGTAAAATATTTTGAGATTACATATCTATATCTATATATATATATATATATATATCACTGCATAAACCATAGAGGAGTTTTAGGAATTGACCATCCTACAGATGAGGAAGTTAAAGCAATTTCTTAATTCCCCTCTCAGACATAATTTTCAGAAGTACCTTCTGTTTTGGCAGTTCTCCTCTTGCCTGGGGTGTCTGCTGGCAGCCCTTGAGCAGGTCACCCCAGGATTACAAGGCTGGGATTTACAGCAGTGCAAACAAACAGCCAAGCAGGACCAAGAGCTGTGAAAATCAGAGATAAGGACTCAGCCCCTCCTCGTTCCACGGCACAACCCCCTGAGTCTGCTCAAGGTAAAACTGCCTTCAGCTGGCACAACTCCCAGGGTCTCATTCTGCCTTTATGGGGCTTTTCACTGCTACAGCTGTCAAATTAGTGACACTTCAGTGTGGCTTCTTGATGTGCTCTCCCAAAAAAGTACAGCCAAGGCTGGGCCCATCTGATCTCATTTTTCCTCCTCACACTGCTCTGAACTGACACTCCTGATGTGTTTCCTTCCAACACTTCAGAGAAGCGAAAACTCCGCAGTGGGTCTGAGAGGTTCAAGATAAGTTCATTAAGCCAATTTGTTAATCATCGCCATGAACTGTGCTCTCATTTCTTAGGAGGATTTGTGTAATAGATTTTATAAAACCTTAATGAAAATCTAATTAGAGCCAAAAGTCTTGGAAAGATTTAATTCTTTTTATTTTTTTTCTTCTTTCTCCTCCTCCTATTTTTTTACCCTTTTAATTATGAATTGTAGGAATGGACAAAAAGGGACAGTAAAGGACAGGACAGTAACCAAGAATACTGCAGATTAAGCTTCAAATTTTCGGCATTTTTCTTTCCTACTGAAGGGCATCCACAGCAGCAAAGCTGATAAAATTCAGGATGTTTCTATGCACTGATATTACACTGCAGGAGTGGCTGTGATGGGAGATACTCACACAAGAGTCACAGCACCAGACCTTCACAGCTCTTCTTCAAACAGGTCAGTGTGCCACTCAAGGAACTCAATGAATAAATAAAAATGTCACTTTTCAAAGATGCATTTCAAGGCTGCCACTCCACAGCTCTGTCTGGCCTCAGCAGCTGGGGATCAGCCCCTTTCAAAGGCATTTTAGTCATTCCTCCTTTCCTCCAGCCACAAATTCTGCACCAAGTTTTAGGGTGGATATCTCAGCATGCAGACACAGCCTGAGGATCCCAAACTCACTGCTGTGGGACACACATCATATAAATAACCAAACTGGGCTTGGAGCAGCCTGGGACAGTGGAAGGTGTCCCTGCCATGGCAGGGGTGGGGTGGGATGAGTTTTAAGGTCACTCCCAACTCAAACCATTCCATGATTCTATTTGAACAGGTGATCAGATAGCGTGGAAAGAGACAAAGCTGCTGATTTTACCTCAGGAAAAAAAGAATCAGTGCCAAATTTGGTCTTTAAGTCATAGGTTTTGCAAAACACCAGTATTTTGCAACTGATTTAAATATCAGCTCACAACATGATTCACCAGTGCACATATGGATGCCAGGAGATACAATTACTTCAAATATTTGCAGATTTCATGTAAATATGGAGAGGAAATGGGTTCTATATATCATAATTCTATGTGTCATCGTACCCAAAAATAGAAGCACAAAGTAACTCTTTTCTAACTCTTTCCTCTTTCACTTCATACCTTTGTTTCCAAACATGCAAACATAAAGAGTCTTTAAGAACACAAATTGATTTGGGATTTTGGGGGGTATTTTTTTCTTCCCCCAAATGTACATGTGTGTGATACAGAGATTTTGTGCTTGTTTTGTGTTCTTTGAAAGGCTTTTATCCACACCTCCCTGAAAAAGCCAGGTTTTTCACCAAGTTTTATAGATGAAGAAGCTACTAAGTAGACACTGCAAAATATCCAAATATGGATTTAGAATGCAAATACAGCAACCTTATTATTGCTTATTATTAAGAATGAGGAACTAGAGAGAAAACTGCCAGGCTTAACACCTCACCTAAACAGTATGCAAGATGGTAAAGACCCTGAGGGACCGAAATAATTAAATCAATTTGTCCTGTGATTCAACAGAAACAAATGACAAACAGTTTCAGCTGAAAGGAACAAACAAATGCGCCGACAGGGAATCAAATCCTGAGGTCTTTGTTCAGTCTTAATCTGGCAACTCCCACTGAGATGCCCTGACTTTGCTGGAAGATGCGAGGAGTTGAAATTGAACAAGGCCAGGAGGATTTTCCCCGTGAATAGATTCCATCCAGGAGCATCAGAGCTGGGTGTCAGGCTGGATAATGCACTGAATGCAAGCTAACAATGAAACTCTGTCACATCCAAAGTGATGCTATTTAGGTCACAGCACTGACTATGTAAAATAAGCACGATTATCCCAGCGCCATGAGATCTCAGCCGGAGCGATCGTGGTTGGGAGCAGCAGGCTAGGGAGATGGACAGATCACAGGGACCTCAGAGAAAAGTATCTCTGATGATAAAAGCTTTGGAAAATAAAAACTGTGCTCAGAGAACACACCACATGGTAAGGGAACTTTACAAAGACTCTAAACAGGAAAAAGTAAGGAAGTCGCTGTGACAAAGTTGTCAGGGTTCAACTGGGTAAAATTCTTTTCTAAACCGTTTCCAGCATAAAAAGTGGCTCGTGCTGTGCAGGAAAATGTGTAATATTAATAATATTCACCTACTGCCCAAACTGTTGCACTTCAGTTGTAAACTTGTAAATTAAGACTACTTGGTGTAAATCTCTCCTGTCCCATCCAATCCACCGATTATACTGATGGAGAAACACAGCATTTTTCTGGAAATGAGACTACAGGATGTCAGTGGAGTTAGTTGACTGCAGCCTGGTAACTTCATTCCACTTTGAGATCACAGAATCATTGAGGTTGGAAAAGACCTCTAAGAGCACTGATTTCAGCCATGAACCCAACACTGCCAAGGCCACCCCTTAACCCCTGTCCCCAAGTGCCACGTCCACATGACTTCAATCCCTCCAGGGATGGGGACTCCACCACTGCCCTGGGCAGCTGGGCCAGGCTGGACAATTATTAGGAATTTTTCCCAATATCCACCCTGAGCCTCCCCTGGCCAGCCTGAGGCTGTTCCCTCTCCTGCTGTCCCTGTTCCCTGGAGCACAGCCTGACCCCCCAGCTGTCCCCTCCTGGCAGCAGCTGTGCAGAGCCACAAGGTTCCCCTGAGCCTCCTTTGCTCCAGCCTCAGCTCCTTTCCCAGCTCCCTCAGGAATTCTCCTGGTGCTCCAGACCCTTCCCAGCTCTGTTCTCTTCTCCCTGCCACATTTCCCAGGTTTTTAAGATTTACAAAACCTCAGAAGTTTAAAACTCCTTTGAGCTCATTTTTGAATGTCCAGAATGAACAGACCCATTATGGCAGGGCAAGATTTGAGTGCTGGAAAAAGAGTTCTTTACATTAACCCTCACCAATTTTGGTGTGTTTAACCCATTAAAGCAGCGACTCAGGGCCATCCTAAATGCCCCTCAGAGCCCTGCCAGCTCTGAGCTGCAGCTCTGCTAATTACACCCAGAAAAACAGGAGGGAGGGACCCGAGACAGACTAATGAGATCAGGAGCAGCATCCCACTGGCATGTCAATACTTTCCCTGGACTCTCCCAAACATCTCTGCACAGTGAAGCAGAGAGAGGCTCCTTCCCTGGCATAAAGTGCAATAAAAGCTTTCTAATGAGGTGAAAGGAGACAAACAGGACACTGAATCCAAACAAGAATCAGACTGCATTAAGGCACATTTTAAGAGTAAGAGCAAGCAACCAGTGGAGCAAACTACCAACAGAGATGACTAGAGGACTACAAGAGATTATTTCCTTCTTTTTTTCCCTCAGGTAGGGTTGCAAACTCACATACAAATGTCCAGCTGGGCTCAACACAGCAATAACTTACAGATGAAGCCATATAAGAGGTGATCATAAATTTTCTTCATCTTTCTGGCCTTAACACTTACTAACCTAAATTAAAAATGTATTTGATGGTGTGCTGCAGGTCTGGAAAATATAGAGTCTTTGTTACATTGACTGCAAGCACAGGGAGGTGACATACTGCTTTTGAAGTGCCCTTTCAACTGAATACAGGAATACAGCTCAGTGTGGGAGGCAAATTGAGAACACTGCAATATGCATGATAGGAATAAACAGCAGCTGTCTACACATACACAAAAGCCCACCACCAAATTACAGGCCAGCATCCCAGGCTGCCCCCTCTCCCTGCTGGGATTTGCTTTCTGCGCGTGGCAGCGTGAAATGAGGAGCTACTGGAGGACACAGTGCTGGCAGAGCATGAGCAAACACTTCTTTCCCTAGGTATGGATGAGGAATTGTATTCTTTATCTGGCAGGGATGACACACAAGGTGTTGTGACAATAAGGGGCTATTTTAGGACATGTGCAAGCCCATCAGAGCTGCTCTGTGGCCACACTTTGCTGCTTTACAGGGACGAGAGGGGCTGAAGTTGGTGACACTTTTCCCAGCACTTCAGAAAGGATTCTCTGTTTGTTTTGTGTAGATGTCGATTGGCACCCCCAGGGGGATTTTAATTAGCAGAGCTAAATCACTCTGCTCATCAGGCAGCTTCTCTCTCACCCAGCCAAGCAGGCCAAAGGCAGAGGGGCTGAGCACCTCCAAAAAACTGTTCTGCTCTCCTGCCTGGGCTACACCGGGGCTGCTGCAGCCAAAACGTCCAGAGCCCCAAAGCCCAGCCCTGTCCCTGTTACATAAGGCTGGGAACAGCAGCTCTTCCCGGCCCCTGCCTTGCCTCAAGCAGATGGCTGTGCTATGAAAAGAGCAGAACAAACGGGTTTGTTTGCTTAGCACTGTTGTCTTTAACCCACATTCGTGAGCACAAAAGTCAGCAAAGGGCACCCAGCACTGCCAAAGGCCACTTCACTGCTCCCCTGTCAACCAGTCATGGTGCTCCTCACTTCTGTCTGCAGGGCCAACATTCAGCAGCAAAATGCTCTCATTCTGATTTGTCTTTTGGGGTGTTTTGGGAGGAGGTCCAAGTATTCTTGTGGCAGGATTTGATATTCACCAAGGTAAAAATCAGAGGATCTGCATCTCAATTTCTACCTACGGTGTGACAGCCTCAAAAACCCACAGCTCGTGTCCCCAAGTGACTGAGGGACAGAATAAGAAGTCCCAGTTTTAAACTTGAAAAATGCACTCCTAAAGGGAATTCTGTGTTTCAAACTCTCCCACAATCCTGTTCATACAGTGTTCAGGGTTGCTATGAACTCCATTTCAAGCTGAAGCTGACCCAGGCGTGCTAGCTGTGATCAGCCCTGCAGTACACATCTCGTGAAACTATTTTCTGCTTTTCAGTAAAGACCTTTGCCAAAAAACAGGTGTTCCACGTTTTCTGGGGATGCAAATTAGCAATTTCACAGCTCCTTTAACATTTCAAGTGCAAAACCAAAGGCTTGGATCCAAGGAAATATATATTTCATTATTTTATTTTTACCAGCAAATTAAAACTTTACAGATTATTATGCATAAACATCTTTCCTATAATAAGCAGGAGTAGAATGAAATCAAGTCCTCTGATAAATCTTGCAAGATTAAAAGAAAAATCTCAATTATTAAGATTCTGAGATGCAGGTTAGATTTGTGCTGCCTTTTGCTAGCAGCATACATTTTCATTTTAAGATACATCTTACCTATGTGCTTCATGTATCATGCATAGTCCCCTAATTTTGCTTACACAATTTTCAATCTTCAGCAAATTAGCAAAATATTCCTACACAGAAGACCCATACAGATCCAAACCCAACACAAACCTCAGTGAAAATATGGGAAAAGTTTGACTTGCATTTTCTCCAGTCAAAAAATATTAATATATAAGAATAAAAATGAGTTTATGTGCACTTATGCAAAAGTTTCACTGTGATTTCAGTTATTCAGCACCAGAAAGGCAAAGGGCCAACTAATCAACATTTCTGCTGCTTGCCACTATTCCCAGAAGTAACATCACACAATGCTACAAGTTGCCACTTGATTAAGTTATTTTAGAGATTACCTGCTGGTCCAATATCTGCCCATTATTCACAAGATATTTCAGGTAACTTATGATGAATATTTCAGTAGTTTTTTGGGGGTTTTTGTATATCAGAAGTTTCTTGGGAAATTCTCTTGATGAATTTTATATATTTGATGAAGTACTATGTGTATGCTAAGTGCATGTTAAGGAAAAGCTTAGAAATAAACTCACTTTAAAAACGAAATGAAACAAAAACCCAACAACAAAAACCACCAAAAAAACCAAATGAAACCAACCAACCAACCAAAAAAGAACATCAACAAAACCAAACAAAAACCAAAAAAAAAAAACCAACAAAATAATGGAATTCATCCCAAAAAATCTTTTCAAAATTATTTTCCATAGCAAGAAAACTGTTTGTTGTACTTGAGGAGCCCTCATTCTGTAGGTCAGCTGGGATGTTTTACGAGTTTGAAATGAGCTGCTCAGACTTGAGGAACTGGAAAACCATTTGCTGCAAATAGGGGAAAACACAAAAAGGAGCAATCCAGAAGAAAAAGGCATATCCCAAGCTAAAAGAACCTGTGTAACTTTGGGTTTTTTTCTGTTATCAATATAGTAATAAACCAATGGAAATGCGTTAAAACAGCAGAAAATGAAGCTCATTTTGTGCCACATTCACTTTGTGCCAAATGAAGCTCATTTGGGCCACAATGGTGAAAGGCAGCTCCATTTGGACATATCACTGCTGCCATTTTTAAAGGCTAATTTTAAAATTTTTTAGTGTCAGCCTCCCAGCTGCAGGTGCTGCCTGTGCTGCTCTCTGCACCCAGTCAGGAGGGAGGCTCCCCTGCACAGCAAGGATCAGGCAGATCCAGGAGTTCACAGGGTTATTACTTTTCCAATTTCTGCCCAAGTGCAAGTGTGTGATCCCATAGCCTTTGGACTTCAAAAAGGCATTGCATTAAATCAATGGCCGAGAAGGCAGATTAAATATAAATAACAAAGTATTGTAACACAGCTCTGAAGGAGGGCAAAAGGGCCTGGAAATATGTTGTTCTCACTTGTTCCACCTGTCACTCAAAGCCCTGAGGAGAAACACAAAGCTCACATGAGGATGTGCTGCAGGTAGAAACATCAGCACAGCAACTGCTCTGCTCTGCTGACAAAACCTGGCAGGAGGGAACACAGAGAACACCTTTGAGCTGCAAAATGCCATGGAAAGATGGAAATAATTTCCACAAATCCCTGTCTCTGCTTAGCAGCAGTCCTGGTCACCCTCACATCACATTTTTGGGGGTTCCCTCTGCCACTTGATGGATTTAGCAAATTTTGGTCCAGTAAAATCTTCTAATCCCCAAAACAAAATTAGGGCCTCATTTTATTTATCATTTATTTCTTAATTTTCAGGCCAGCTGTTTCAGTTTCCCAGCAGATAATTTTCTGTATTGTCCAACAGAACTTTGGGCACTGCTCAGTCCCTGCAGCAAAGGCTGCTCTTACTGAAACACTGATTACATCTGCATCTGAACTTGGAATCCATAAAGATAAAATGGGGAAAATAAAGACAAAATCTGACAGAACAGAGACTAGAAAAACCAGGAGGTGCTCACTACATTCTAATGCATTCTATACATGCCATGAACAACCTGAAAGCTCTGTGGAGTTCCAAATTATGTCCATTAGGGTTGATCCCTGAGCAATCCTGTTCCTTTTCTGTATTAAAGAAACATAAGCACATGATAATTACTGACAGAATTTTTCTGAGAGAGATATTTCAGGAGTTGTGGGTTTGGGGGGAAAGTTTTGTGAGGTTTATCTTTTCAGCAATTCCCTGTTCATGAGTTCTTACACAACAGATAGTGTACAATGTGTTATATTCTATAACAAAAATTTCCAAACATTTTTATTTTTCACGTAGACACTACCAACTTTGCTAAGAAATAGGCAGGGATGAGAGATTGTGGAATGCTGTACACATCCAGTCCGAAGCTCTTTCAGGACTAGATTTGAAAGGACTTTTGGAAAATTAATCAGAATATCAGCAGATACTAAGGAAGGAGAATTGTGCATGGCTGGGAGAACCCACAGGAGCAGGAATCCAATACACCTGAGTGCTAACACCTCCTGCCTGGGAGCTTTGGACCAGCAAACCCACAGCAAGGCAGCAGAGAAAAAGCTGCAGATAAAGCAGATAAAGCTTAAAAGTGCATGAAGGAATTCTGGCGGACAGGAAGAATCCACACACCTGACATTAGGATCAACCTGCTCAAGATGTTTTCTGTGGTGACTGCTGCAAACAGTAGGAAAATGTACAAATATCCAAAACAACTGCTGAGCTAATTCCTCCTTTTGCATCACCTCTCACAGCCCTGAGACTCTGCACTGCTTCCCCCTTCTGTAGTGGCAGATTTCCTCAGACCTCAGTCCTGGTGCTGCCCTTTCCCTTTCCCCTTTCCCTTTCCCTTTCCCTTTCCCCTTCCCTTTCCCTTTCCCTTTCCCTTTCCCTTTCCCTTTCCCTCTCCCTTCCCCACTCCCTGCAGCCCTCAGGGTTTGTCACTGTCCCCTCCAAGGTGCCCTGTTGGGTCAGTGCTGCTCTCACCCTCTGCCTCTGCTGCAGCTTTTTCCTGGCTGCTGATTCCCTGCAGGAACCCCTGACCCCTTTAGAATCCCAAAAGGCACAAGGAAAACCAAACCCACAAGCTCCTGCTGGGTGGGATCTGCCAGGAGATGCTGCACAAGACATTTCTGAGCAAATGCAGCATCAACCAAGGGTCATTCTCCACTCTCAGGACACATTTTGGGTGGGCAGGGGAGGTGCAGGTGGAGCAGTGCTGGCACCACAGCATTGCTAACAGTGGTTAGCTAATTTCAGCTTGAAAAGTTGAGAAATTTATGAGACTTAAACCCAAGAAGGATTGAAATGCTACTGGTTGGTTCTGGGTGCTCGGTAGGCATGACAACTTCTTTTGTGATTAATTCTAACAATAACTTAGTTTTAGGATCCTCTGACATAAAAGTCTTGGCTGCTACAATATTTAATAGGAGATAAATCCAGGGAAATGTATTTGTTACTAAATCTTTTCTTTTTTTAAAGTCATCTTCATAATATTGCCAGATGAAGATCTCAATTTGGAAAGCACTGACGCATCTGGAAATTTTATCATTTTTGTCAGGCCATAGCAAAAAAAAAATTATGATTCCTGAAACCATTTTTTGATAACCATGTGCTGTATTTTCAGACTGAAATTCTCCAGGTAGCACACATTAAGGCCAAAATTTTATGGCTGCTTCACAGTGTGAGCACAATTCCAAAAGGGAATGAGCTGCAGCCATCCCAGCTCAGGACCCTGCTAGTCAAGGACAGCTCTGGTGTGTTTGTGCCCAGTGCTCTGAGATGCTGGGATTGAACCAGTCAGAGCTGACCACACAGCTTTGTTCCTCCCCAGAGACTCAGCAGCCACAGAGAAACTGCAGCTACAATGAATTCAAGGCAAACTCTATCACAGGCAGCAGTGAGAGGCAACCTCAGTCCCAAAATAGCCAAGAGAGATCCCTCTAGGCACTGCCTGACTTGTTTTCACCTCTCTACCACAGCTTTTTCCTGGATCCATCCCCTTTAGGACCCCCAAGCACAGCTGGGCCTTTCCTCCCCTGCATGCTTGGAATTCCATTTTCAGTTTTTAAAACTGGGGCAAAACACCCTGTGTTGAACACATGAGCACAAAGGTTACCCCCTGGAAGCACAAAGAGCAAACACCAATCTGCATTGGTGGCACAATTAAAACATCATGGCTTGAGGCAGAGTCTGGAGGCACAAAGACTTTGGGAGAACTCAGCTTGGAGAAAAATTCCCAACAGCTTTGACAGGTATTCTTGAGCTTGAGACAGGACATTGCTACTTGTAGGTGTCCCTGGACCTCTGCTCTCTAAATCTAGAGTCCAATTTAATGAAATCCCCTCAAAAGTAGGGATTTCTAACTCCCTAACTCCCCCCTGCAATGAGGGAGGGAATGGCAGAGGTGATCACTGGCTGTAGATGTTCTAAAGCACCTCAGTGAGGATTCCCAGAGGAAACTGCAGCCCAAGGGGACAGCAGAGCACTGTGTCCAGTTGGTCAAGGATTATGGGATCACAGTGCCAGCTCCTCCCTTCCCAGTGCCTTCCCAGTGCCTTCCCAGTGCCTTCCCAGTGCCTTCCCAGTGCCTTCCCAGTGCCTTCCCATTGCCTTCCCAGTGCCTTCCCAGTGCCCTCCCAGTGCCTTCCCAGTGCTTTCCAGTCTGCTGGACAACACTAAAACATCTAAAAACCTTACACACCTTAAAAAAAGAGATAGTTACAACAAACTCTGAATCCTACACTTTAGATGGTAATGACCATCTAAATACACATCTGTCTAAACTGCTGTTTGCTGCTCTACAGAGATAATAGGCCAAGGAGAGAGAATTGGATTAAAAAAAGAAGTAAATGTATAATTAATAGCTCAAAGCAATTTCTTGTTCAGAGATGGCAAGTGAAGAGGAAGGTTTATTAGGAGAAATTACTGAGGCAGAAACACCACGATGATTGAGGAAATTTTTGGTTTGCATCCCCTGCTTTGGAGATAACAAGAAATGAAATAGGTAAGGAATGGTTTCTCATACACATTTTCTTCTTCTCTCATCTATATCTCTTGTGTAAAAACAAACAATGCTATTCAAACTCAACATTTGTATTTCTTAAGGCATCAAGAGATCAGTTGGTTTATTATGACAAAGCAGTTAACCAGATTTGAAGGAAAATTAAGTTTGTTTAGACTGCAATAAGAGGTAACTGAAGTGTGAACTGCTGACAAAACACTGACCAAACCCTGCTGCCTGTAAATAGCTTTTGCTGCTAAATTCAGACTATAACTGAAATATTCCCAGTACAGACCAGTCTGGATGACCCAAGAGGGAGAGTGGGATCTAGCTGTTGGTACCTCAAGTTCTGAATGTTCCCTTTCTTCTCAATTCAAATTGAAAGTGCACCATGAATTAGAATAAACAAGTATTTGGTTTGATTCAGTGCAGCTACTGAACAGGACATTTTGAAATAATCTGCAGTTGGTGTTTGGCTACAACATTCAAGTGAGTGAACAGCAAAACCCAAGAGCCATTGTATCACTGCTCTGAGTTTTCCTAAGGAATGTAGGTGGGATCAGCTGCCAATCCACAACACACAAGGATAATAAATTCCTCTTTTTCTCAAATATTAAATCCTTTTCTAAGCTAGTAAGCTGTAAGAAGAAATGTTAAGATGTTTAATTTAAAGGACTGGAAAGGAAAAGAAGGTCACTTTACTCCTTTGATTTAAAAAAAAATCATAAAAACAAACAAAAACCCAACACTTCAACAATCTAACCAACCAAATAGAAAAACCCAAACCAAACCAGCCAAACAGTAAGGGGTTTGTGCTAATAATCCTATGATAAATACAAAGTGTTGTAAGCTGACCCAAAATCTGCAGGGGCAAAGCTCTCCAGCCTGTTTTGAATCATCTTAAGGGCTTTCAGATTTAAAAAATCTATTTTGTTTCATTTTATGAAAATAATTCAGTCCTTTACATGTCTTTAATAAGATGAGACTTCATCAAAACGCCTTCATTTAGTCACAAATTAATTTTAATCTCTTCCAAACTCCATGAGCAAGTTTATAACCATCACTTCTCATTTTATAATTCATTCATTTTGTCACTAACATGCAGGCAATAAATAATACTGAACTTCCAGAACATTTTCCTAATTAGAGCTGAAAAGAAAAAGCCATTGTCAAGTTCTCTTGCTGTGAAAGGGATAGGGACAGAAACAGTTTGTCCATAAATGAATGGCCTCACCCAACCCAGGGGCCAACAGCCCTGGAACATTCTGGTTTTACACTCAGTGTGTGTTTCATTCCCTGTGCTAAGCTGCCTTGCAGCTCCACACTGTTTTCTGGTCAAGCACAGGGGTCTGGATTAGAACAGCGTGAGAGGTGGAGAGAAAAAGCATCTCCAAGGGATCCCAGGGGATCCAACACCACCAACCAGCACCAACCCCCAGGGACAGGCAGATGGTTCTGACCTCATGAGCTGGTGGAGAGCAGAATGATTTTGACCCTTGAACTGGGAATTGAGGTAACCTCTGCAGTGACAATCCCAGCAGGGCTTTCTCCAGCACCCCTGAACTCCAGGACAGTTCCCACCTCTGCCCACACCAACCCAGAACTGAGGCTCTGTCACTGTTGAGCCGCTAGCAGAGAAAAAGACCCGGATTCTCAGCAGGGCAAGAAAAGAGAACTTTATTATTTTGATTCCAACTTATATAGACTTTTCAAAGGTCACCCAGATTGGTCAGTCAGAAACCTCCCCCTAGGCCTGACTGGCCAGGCCTGAACTGTCCAAATCTCGAGACACTGTTTTTAATAACATCCAAATTTTATCTTTGTTTATAAAACACAGGAGAAAATTCTCATGGGAAAGACCTGTGCTAGCCACAAGGCTCCTTTCCTCTGAGGAGCTAAAAGTTGAATTTGCATGTGTTTATGATTTTCTGGCAAGTCCCTACATCACAGCTGGCCAGCAATCAGTCCTCCCTGATGGTGGTTCTGCAGCAGGGAGATGCTCCTTCCATAACAAAGCAAATGGCAAATGAGTAAAATCCTGTGCCACCAGAGCAGTCTGAGCCAGCACTGCTCATCTGCCAGGCACAAACCCAGTTCTGACCTCCCAACGTGTGCTTGGAGCACAGAGACAGGGAGCAGAGCAGGATGGCAGCTGGAAGCAGATCCCTGGGTGGCCTCAGGAATTCCCTGGCTCCTGGTTTGTTGCTGGGTGCTTGGGCTGGTTGAAAGAACAACTTTGTTAAGAGAAACTCTTTCACATCAGGTTGGATCAACTGACACCCTGCAATGTTTGGATCAAATCTGCAGTCAGGTAGCAGTGATGTCAGCTGGGCACAGAACCTGACACCAAAGTGTGGTCCAAGGACAAGAACAGGATTAGCCCTGCAGAGGCACAGCCAGCCTGGGGCTCAATGACAGCTCCAGTACACAGCAAAGGGTGGCCATGGATTCCTTGAGAAGATACACATTTCTGTCAGTAAACAAAATGTACAGAAATGCTTGTCTATCCAAGCATTAAGCATGTAAAATCCTAGTTATTCATTGAACAGGAGATTTTGACCTTATATGCAGAGTAAGTTGTGTTCATGCATTTTTAATGCAGAACAGTCCTTGCACTCTTTCTGTGTCCCACAGAGTGCTGGGGGCACTCTGCTCCAGTCCTGGTAAAGGTCAATTAGTTAAAATTAGTCACAGATCATTCTGAGGTGGAAGAGACCCACAAGGATCATGGAGTCCAGTGCTGAAGTAAATGGCCCACACAGGGCTTGAATCCACAACCTTGGTGTCATTAACACCACGCTCTAATTCAACTTTGTCTGTTTTTTCTTTTATATCTGTCTTGTTTTTCTGTTGTGTGTCTGAGGTTTTAGTTTTGTGGTTTTTTTTAAGGAATGGGTAAAATTTATTCTTGCTATGACTTCCCAATGGAAGGAAAAGAGAACCTTAGCATGCAAGTGGACAAGGACAGATGGATGACATGATCTAGATTTCACTCTCTCATGTCATAGAGTTCATCTGCAGGGATCCTGTGCCACAAAGCAGAGGTTTCACAGACCCAACAAAAACATCTCTTGCCTTCACTGACTTCTGCCAATTGCTCTTCCTCAGACACCAGACAAGTGCAGACACAGCACAGAAATGAAGCAGCAGAAAACCTCAAAGATCAAGAACATTTCTACAGCTTAGTTGAGAGCCACCAAGATGTGCTTTTGACATTCCTGGCAGGATTCTTTTCTCAGAGTGCAAACACTTCCACTTTCTCTCCCCAGTGTCTCCAGATGTCACCTTCCCCTGGTCCTCAGCTCTCCATCACCCTCACAACTGCAGATTAACTACAGCAGCAAATTCAGGACTCAGCTGGGTTTCCACCTTTGCTCACAGCACCACATGAGACAGAAGGGACTTCTTCAGTGCTGAACAAAGATTCCCTTCACAAGATTGGAAATGCACAACTGTTCAAAGACAGTCAAAGTTTCTACCAACACAGTTGTTGTTAACTCCCTCATTAACCAAATGTTTAACTACGAATAGCAGCACCTGTGTGCACTGTGCACATCATGGCCTTCAAGGTTTAAGGACAAAACAGTGCTTGTGTTGATGGGTCTTGATTTTACCTAAGGATTTCCTTTGTGTGGGTGCACCCCTACACTTTTGCCTTGAAGTTATTCTAAATTATGGTTTGATCCCAGGTCTGCAGGTATCAGATGTGAGGTCAGAAGAGAACAAAAAAATGCTCCTTCCCTCTGTCCTGCCCCACTGTTCTTCAGTGTGAGGTGCCCTGTATTCCCTTTATGGCACCTGCAGAACCTTCCCATCACCAGTGCAGATCAGCCTTTTCAAACCTTGCCCAGAGCTTTTGGTGAGATCTCCTTGTGGTTCCAACCTGCTCTGCAGAAAGACATTAGCCAAAATTCTGCCTCTTTGCATAAAGAGCCAGTCTTTTGTTAAACCTCATATTCTTAACACTTCTCAAATCCTGAAGGGATAGAAGTGCGTGTGAAAGTCTCTGGAGGAAAACAAAGCCAACCGTTCAGACACTTGAAAGCATTCACCAATTTGGAAACTAAATCCTCTTAAAAAGAGCCCATCATGGAAATACCCATTTCCTCGGCTGAAAGTTGCTTCTGACATCATCTCACCCATCCCTGACCCCCACAAAACTCTGCTATGAGCAGCACAGCACTCTGACTAATCATGTACATACAGGTGTGTGCTTGCCTCAGCTCTGGAGCATCCATCCCTCCTTTGCTGAAGCTCTGGAGTGCATCAGCTGGGAAGGAAAAAGCCTCCAGACTTCTCTGCTCACAGCCTGCATGTGCTGCTGCATTTCCAAGCACAAGGTAGCTCTAAATCCAAGTCTGGATTCCTTAAACACCAACCAACACCGTGCTTTTGAACTGTCAACCGATTCAAATGCAGCTGCTGAAAATTTAATGTTGTAGCAAGCTGTATCACAAAGTGGCTGGAGACCACTGGGCCTGAATTATTTGAAGCAGAGTGAATAATAGAAGAGGTTTCATATGGTTACACCAGTTCAGCAGAGATCAAATGCCTGGAAATGCATTCCAGTTTGCTCAAAGGCTGTTCCCCACCTGCCTGCTGGGGGAGACTGACCAGCAGAGAGAACTGCCTCCCTGCACACATCCCTCCTGCAGGTACTCAGCTTTAGCCTAAACCACCTCCGTTCTGACTGGGAAAAAAGGAACATCAGCACTACTGAGTACTTCAGATGGAACAGTGGTTGAAAGGGAAAAAAACAACAAAGCAAAAGCTCCCACAAACCTCACACATCCCATTCCAACGAGGGGGCTGAGCTTACAAATGACAGCAACTTTGGTGCCTCTCCATCCCCCAGGAGCAGCTGGAGGTCCCAAGGCAGCATTTCCTGCAGCTCTGCACCACAGCTGGCACAGGCACAGCCAAACCCCTGTGCTGGGGACAAACCTCCAACCTCAACAGACTGAGCAGAAAAGGTGCAGAGAGCTTCAGAGGCCTGACAAATGGATTTATGGCACTGCTCCTTCCCATCCATTTACATCCCAGACATCTGTTTAGCTGGAGACTCATGGCTTGATGAATTCGTTTATTATTTCGGATGCATTCAAAAATAAGATAATTGACATTTTACATTGTAACTATTCGCCAGCTTGACATTACTGTGCATTTTAATTAGCATGAGTACCTAAAGCTTGGGATTGAAGAGAGAGATAAGTCATATTAAAGTCTATAACGGTCATCTTCCTGTTCAAATTCAGACACAGAACAAAACTAGACATGTCTATCAAAGCTGACATTTCAACAATACTGGTTAAAGGGGACAGGACTGATGCAGTGTTTTTACAGATGCTTTCACTAAATTAAAAAGCAGTGTTCAGTACTCTTTAAAAGAATTGGAGGTCAACCTGTGCACATTAACTGCGCACTGTTACACCTCACTTCAACCAATAAAGTCACCAAATAAGTCCAATTTCTGTTAATCAGTGCTGGAGTCACCCAGGGAGTGCAGCTTGGCCAGACATGGCACAGAACTCCCATCCAAGGGCTTCCCCTCCCCAGGGCACTGTGGTGAGCTGGAGTGCCAAACTGAAATTAAAAATGAAACCAAACCAAACCCCACCACACCCCCAACACTCCTTCCTGCACCTCCCAAGGCAATGCAGGATTTCACCAAAGGAACACTGAACATCCTCCAATAATGGATATATTTGGATTTCACCACAAGAACACTGAACATCCTCCAATAATGGATATATTTGGATTTCCCCACAAGAACACTGAACATCCTCCAATAATGGATATATTTGGATTTCACCAAAGGAACACTGAATATCCTCCAATAAAGGATGTATTTGGATTTCACCAAAGGAACACTGACTACATGCTTTAGGCACAGCATGTTTACATCTTGTGTTGAAGTTGCCCTGAGTCAGAGTTCCTTTGGTGAAATCCAAATATATCCTGTAGGAAACCCTTCAGCTTTCACTCCCTGACAGTGCAATTCCACTCTGGATAGTTTTTCTCCCTCAATAACTGTTCCAAGCACAAATTCACCTCCTACTTACTGCGTTTGGCTCCAATTCATGCTCTGCAATAAACAATCTTTAAAGATAACTCGATAACCATGCCAGTTAAATATCACAGGAGAAAGATGAATATGTCCTCATCTACAGTTCATTATTTAAAGGGGGAAATATAATTCTTAAAATATAAATTTGAATAGCAAAATAAAGGAATTGTTAGTTGTTGAGAGTATGTTGTGCTACCATTAGGTTTCTTATGGAAATGCAATATACTGGAGGTAAATTATAAACTTATGGAAAGAGAAACATCCAATGGTGGCTGTACTGGATTTCCCATGGAAATATCTAATAAATTGAGATATAAATTAGACAGTTAGCATGTTATTAAAACATGCAGATAAATAAATATAATCAAACACCAAATTTTCACTGAGAACAACAGAGAGGAAAGGAGATCAGGGTGGTTCCTTTTAGGTTGGGTCTCTATATTTGTAATGAGACTGGAAAACAATTCTGGCCAATCCAGAATGTGTCCTGAGAGGGCTCTGCCATGCCCAGAGTTGCAGCTTTCCCTTCAGCTTGCTCCCAGCCCAACTCACAGGACATCCCCACAGGGCACCCCTGTGCCAGTGCACTCTCACACCACTGATTAGGGAACTCACCACTCACTTATTCCCTTCTGATGCTGGAAAGATAATTACAAACATAAATAAATATCAAACACACCAGGATTTCATTCCTGAGAAGCACAGAGTGCAGCCCTGGAGGGGTTTATAAAGCAGGGGAGGGGTTTACACATCCCAATGCCATCCTCATCTCAGCCCCATTCCTGCTCCACAGCAACCCTGCCCATCCTCACTCTCTCCAGGGCTTCTCCCTGCCAGTCTGGTGCAGCCTGAGCAGAGCAGGAGCTGCTGAGCCAGGCTGGGATGGTGACAGCAGCAGAGTCACACTGTGCAGCATATTCTCCTCTAATCACTGTTTCCCCTCGGTAATAAATGAGGTGTGCTTGTACCATTAAGAAATGCTAATCAGGGTAAACACATTCCTGCCCTAGAGAGAGCACATGGAAGGGCCCCAGGAATGTTTTCCTACCTTTTCTCTTACAATAAAGATTTATTATCCGGTGACATAATCGCAGTGTTGGAGCTTCAATAGCCCTGACCTTTTAATGTTCTTTACTTTCTGCTCTAAATTCCAGGCTTGCTGTCCCTGTGCCCAGGGTTGATTTTTTTTTTTTTTTTTTGCTTTCAGAGCATTTTCAGAGTTGTTATTATCCATTCTGCTCCCAACTTTGCTCAATAAGAGTGCAAATCACTTGTGGGCAGAAAGGTTGGCAGGGAGCAAGATAAAACATGCTCTCCAAGGCTAACTGATTATGGCTGGAAGATACTGTTAATGAGTATCTGACTCTCTGGGCATCGGCTGTGCTTTGAACATGTTTGCTTCCACCTCTTCCTCCAAATGACTAAATCATCCCAGTGAACACAGGCTGCAGGGCTGGGGCTACACAACACCCTGGCAAGGGACATCTGGGGGATGGAATAGCTATAAAATCCCATGGGTTTGTATTTCCCACCTGAAGGGAAGTCTGATAACAGCCTCATCACATCCCAACACAAAAATCATGCAACCTTAGTGTGAAAATAACTTAAAAAGTGACAACGGAAAGCAAATGCTGTTGGTGGGAAACAGGTGAGGTTTTTCTTCTAGTCAAACAAACAATGACAAATAACCCACATTTACAAGCATTTCTTAAATAGTTTGTCAGGTAACAGCCCTGTGCATTTTGGAGTAGTGCAAATGGAGTTGTTCCACTAAATTCTTCCAGTCAGTCGGTTCAAATCTAAAGCATCTCTTGCAGTCCAGATGGAAACCTCACCACCAAGTGACAGCAAAATCTGGGAGTAAAGAGCTTGTCATTGCTGCTTACATCAAGGCCAGGCAGAAGGTTAGCGGTGTGCTCACTTCCCAATTAATTTTTTTGTAGCCACAGGCTGTCAGGTGCTTTTTGCTTCTTCCTGAGGGAGGTCACTGTGCTGGCAGAGCTCTGAGTGCCCCACAGCCCCAGCACAGCTCCAGGGCTCCAGCCCTCTGCTTCCCCAAAGGCTGAACAAAGAGCTCCTGCCCCAAACCAAGGCTCATGTCCCCTTTTCCTCAGCTGTTCCAAACACACTCACAGGGTCATCTGGGCTCTCCAGGTGTGCATGGCAGCAGCTGCATTGAGGGCCAGGAAACAGAGTGGAGCCCTCTTAGCAAATGCCACACACTCAGGCCAAAATCTTTTTTTTCTTTTACCATTTAAGAAGAATCTAGTCCACTGTTTTGAGCTATATATTTTATGTACTTCAATGCTACACCAGAAGCTCACAATTCCCATAGACCAAATGAAGCCTCAAATTAGCAACCTCTTATTAATATTTACCACAACTGGGGTGTTCTCTCTTCAGGAAAGACCTGGAGTTCAAACCCTGCTCAGTGAGAGTGAAGGAAGGAGGTAAGGAATTCCTCCCTGGCAGGGTGGGCAGGCCCTGGCACAGGGTGCCCAGAGAAGCTGTGGCTGCCCCTGGATCCCTGGCAGTGTCCAAGGGCAGCTTGGCCATTGGGGCTTGGAGCAGCCTGGGACAGTGCAAGGTGTCCCTGCCATGGCAGCAGGGGGTGGCACTGGATGGGATGAAATCTTCAAGGTTCTCTCCCACCCAAATCATTCCACAACTCTTTAATTCTGTGAAATTCAATCCTAAATCACAATGGAAATGCAACATTGAACATTTATTTACTAGTCTACTAGCCTTAGCTGGTTCTTATTTTCTATGCATCCCTTAAACAAAAAGAACAGCAGAGCACTGCCCTCAAATTAAATTTGGCTTAAAACATCCTCTGTGGTCCTGCATGAATTGGGACAGACCCTGGGAAAGCCCTGCCATGCACAGCCTCTTGCAGCACCACAAACACACAGCCATTTCTCCTCATGCTTGTTTTTGCTGCTTTGTTTGCATCACTGTCTCCTGCAATAAAGAGTTGGCTAAATGGACCATCCTAATGCTACAGATAACTCGTGGAAATGCAACATATTGCCTTCTTTTAAATTGGAATGATTTTTAAAATTAATTGGGTTCTAATAGTGACACTGTGCACTGAGTAATGGAGTGAAAATTGCTATTATCCAGCGCCTGCCATCAGTGCCCAATTAGTGCACTCCCAGCTCCCACTCCAGGCAGGAATCTCATCCCTGCAAGCTCCAGGTCAGGCTGGCAAAGTGGCCTCTGGAAAGCCAGGAGGCTCTTCTCTGCCAGCTGCCATTCCTGCAGTGAAACAGGCATTTTCCTGAGGGAGCAAGGACAAAGGGAGGGGTGGGGACAGCCACAGCACAGTCCCAGCTGCCTGGAACATTCCCTGGGCTTCCCCTCTTGCAGCCACCGCTGGGATTCCTCAGCCCAAACTGCACCAGGCTTTGCCTTCAGCTTGTTTGCTTTCACTCTGGTTCTTCACACTGCCCTCTGCTATTTGAAATGGTATTTATTCTTTTGAAATCTCATCCATCCCAAAGAAGCTAGAAGTCCCAAATGGGGATGAAACCACATCGTTTAATCTCAGCATTTCTGTTTTGACCAAACATGTTAGTTCTAATAGCCTGCATGGAATTTTCATTGCTTCCAGCTCAAAATGACCCAGCTCTGTTTCAGCTCAGGGTAACACTCAGATATTTCAGCAAAGCTGAGATGTGTTGGTGCTGATCTGGGAATTATTTTTGAGATGCTTGAACTCCTCAGTCTCATAATAGTGTGTGAAGCATTAAATGAACTTCCATCCCACCAAAATCTAACAGCATTCTTCAGTCACCTCCCACAGACTTCACTTTGAAGCAACCAATGTTTCCCACAGAAGCAGAACTGGCTGCTGGCAAACTCCTGTCAGCACATCCCAGTTCTTCTGGATGTACTGGAGCCCCACCAAGGTCAAATGATTTGATAAACATGTTATTATTATTCAATTTATTTGTGTATTTTCAAAGAGCAGTTTGGATGTTACTTCACTTTCTTTCCTGCCTGTGCCAGACCAACATTTTGCCCATCTCTCAAATAAAATAATAGTAAAATAAATTTAAAAAAAATAAAAGGCCACAAACAGATTTCATCATCTCCAAGCCCAGGAAAACAGAGTGGAGTGATTTTCACAGGAAGAAAAGCTAACGCATTTTAGAGCACCCAGCACTTCTCTTAATGCCAAAAATACAACACCTCAGATCACTGACCCATTTACCAGGAGTGGTATCAAATTAAATATAAGCACAAAAATGCTCTCACTCCCAAAGCACTTTTTTTCCAGGTTGACACAGCAGATTAAGCACAAATTCACTTACCCCATTGTTCTATCAATACAGCAATTATTACACACAGCAGGAATTTAATCACTCTCCTGATACACTCAGGCTGTGCCCAACACTTGGGCTGAATTCCACCCCAGCTCCACCCCAAGAACAGCCAAGAGGAAACCAAGATCCACAAAAAGATTTTCATCATTTTATAAAGCCCAGCAAAAGGAAATTTCAATATGGACAAAGGCCAGTTGGTGTGGCAAATCTTACTCTACCAGCAGACAATGAAAATGTAGAAATGGACACTCGGTCTACAAATAAAAGTATTACTTAGTTAATTTAGCAAAAAAAATCTGTTCAGTTCATATCCATCCATAAGAGCAATTAAAACACCAGATAACAAATAAAATATGCATCTTGAATAGGTAAATAGTCAAGAGTTCTGATCTTGTTTTCAGAGACAGATTTGTCTGCAGAGTTTGCTACTGAAGCTGTTGGATACCATCCTTCAACACCAGGAGAGATTTAAGAAATTCACAGAAGTTTATATGGATAAAACAAGGTAGGTCTCATCTTCATCTCCAGCACCCTGAAGTCCCCAAACAACCAGAAAAGTTTGTGTTTCTAAATGTAGAGTTTCCTACATAGTCAGAAATAGTAAAAAATGGATTAGTAACTTCCAGCATGATAAACACTTCATAACATGAAAATAAATTATATCATGGGAGTGACAAACAGGATTTGTACCTAAACTGTTTATCTACACTAAATCATTTCTGTTCATCATCACAAATAAAATGGAAAAAAGTTCTAAAGACAAAAACTCAGCCCAGAACTGGGGGCATGGCCCAGAGCTGTCTCACAGGGAAAAGACCAGAAGCACAAAAACCACCGTAAAGTTTTAAATACAAACACTGGAGCTTTTCCTGGTGTAAATTATTGACTTCTGTAGAGCTTCAACAGCTGCAGAACAGATTCAGTGTAATGAAATTCTGCCAAGTGAGACCCACTGAAACGCTAACCAATAAATATAGATTTATCAAATCACAGCTGAAGAATTACTATTTTTGACAAAGGGATATCAGCAGTGATTACACTGATGCTTGATCTTCAAACAGACACCTCTGCAAGGAGAACATGCCAATACTGCTTTTATTTTCCAGTCCTGCTGTCCTGCTGGCTGTTCTCTCCCCCCTGTGCCTGTCTCTTGTCTTGGGGTTGGCAATAGGTCATTTCTGCTCCAGCACAGACCTTGCCAGTCCCTGCTAAACCCTGCTCTGCTGGGCTGGGCTCATTGTATTTATGTGGAAGCTTCTGCAGCACTCTGTTTCTCCTGGAAACAGAACCCTTTTCACTCTTCCTTTCGATCCTGCAGGTAGGATCTGAGCAGTGGAACAGTGGGACACTAAAAGCACTCCCACACCTCTGGAGAGACCCTGCCTGCCAGCAGGGCTGCAAACACCTCCTGCTGCAAGACTTGTGCAGGAGCTTGCTCTGCTTTCCAACGGGGTGTTAATTAAAACACCATATTAAGGCAGCTCTAGAGAGTCAGTTAATTGATTATAGATATCCTTTCAGAATGAGCTTTAGAGGCTATATGGCATTTCATAATAATGACTGGAAAATTTTAAGGTGCCTATCTGGTAAAAATATGCATATATATGTATCCATGAATATGAAAACCATCCTAAATGCATTACCATAGCTACTGTTTATGAAATAGGAGCCACTTTAAATGGTACAATAATGACAATCCAAGTGCAAATCAAGTCTTGCTCCTCTTTACGCAGTTCTGAAAAGTACATCGTCAGTGTATCAATCACCCACCTATAAACACTTAAAAGTACAGATCCATAATCAGCAATGACTTGTGGAAATTCTGAAGTAGCCCTCCTGAGTGCATCCTCCTGTAACGATGCCTTGGGGCCATGATAATCAGCATGAGCAGCAGAGAACAGATTTAAGAGCTTTCATCTTGAAGCTGATTTATATTCTCGCACTTGTGTACAGCTCCTCCCTAGGTCTGCATCACCCTGTGCTGGAGTGCCAGGGGAAAGCATTCCTCCACAATTCCCAGCAGAGGATCCCTCCATCTCCAAGAAAGTCTTCCAAAAAGGTATCCAAGAGCAGAGGACACTCTGAGGACACTCTCGACTGATTTTATCCCCCTCGTTTCCCTGAGAGGTTGCCCTGAGACCACATTCACATAATTCTTTCAATGCACAAGGGGAAAGAAAAAACCCTTACTGCACAATAATTTATAATAAATCACTCATGAAGCCATCAGCTTAATCTTCATTACGATCTAGTGCTACAAAGATTTCTGTAGTCTGACAGAAGACTTACTGAGTATAAAGTTTTGCCTGAGGGGCTGAATGTAATCAGAGAGGGACAGAATAAAAACACAACTGGCTTGTTAGTACTGCTGTAGAAAAACATATAAGGAACTCTTAATAATGGGGAACTCATGGGAAAAGATGGATTTTTTTTACTTGCTTTTCCCAGGACAGCAAGACCTTGCCACATTCAATACATTTTTCACAGGGGTATTCCCACTGATTTGAGAGAGACATGTGCTTTGGCCTGTGGGAAGTTTGTATTCCTCAACACCTGCTTTTTGCAAAGTCCAGGAGAGTTTAACACAGTTAATCACGGAGACTGAACAATGACCAAATGATCTGAATCTGAGAAATTACCTTTTCCTTATTCCTTCAGTAAAAATACCCCTCAAAGAAACCCAAACCCACAACAACAGAGGAATAGGCAGGTGGATAATAAAAAATGCTGGTGCTTTGGTGAAGTCTCTCTCCTCCCTCGTGCAAGTGACACTCCCTGGCCAAACCAGCTCCAAACAGGGAAGGACTAAAAAGCTTCTCCTGGCTGACAGCTTACACTCTGTAAAAGCAGGACAGTACTTCCCTCTCCAGTACCTGAGGATTTAAATTTGTGGGATTTTAACCTTATTCTCATGTCCTGGATTTTTAACCTGACAAATGCAGTAAAACACTTGTTTTGTAGCCCATGCTATGTTTGCAGCACGAAATGACTGCTTGTATTGACTTCACTGAATCTCAAATCCCAACCCAAGGAACCCCAGGCAGGTGCTAAGGCACAGCGAATCCCAGTTTGTACAACTGCCTGGGAAATGCCATTTGCTGTCACAGAGCAATTGGGTTGTGGATTTCAGCTAAACACAAAGTGAATTCTCTGCTGCTAAGGACGAAGTGCCTCAGTTGTGTGGCTGTGGCAGTACACAGTCTCCTCCATCCCTCGGGCTGTGGAGCCTTCCCAACACCTCTGGAAAACCCTTTGCCCCTCCTGAGCCCTGCAGCTCACAGCACTGTGCACTGAGCTAATTGCACTCATTAACCCTGCAAAACACGGGCTTGGGAGATGCTCCTGCTGTGGGGTTTGGTGGGAGCTGATTGACTGGGGGAGAAATGTGCACAGCAGAGGGGCTGGAAAGGCACTGACTGACCCCAAACACAGACACTCAGCCTTGCAAATGAATTACCCACAGTTTGCAACTCATTTTAATTCTCCCCAAAGCAGGCAAATGGTCTTTCTGCAGCGCAAAGTGGGATGCAGCATGAAGGGGGCTGAAAACAAACAAAGGAAACAGGAGAATGGGCAATAGTGTTTATCAGTAGGAAACAGGGAAAACAAGGAAACAAAATCCAGCTGCCTCAAGAATGAGGCTGCCTGAAGCAGGCTACCTTTAGTCTGACTCCTTTCTGTTACAGAAAGATCAGAGTTTATATTGGTTTTTCTATGCTGCTGACTCAGAGGGCCAGAAACACCACATCAGCTTCAAGTTTGGGGATCAATTGCTGGTTAAAATACATTTTGCAACATGCTGGAGTGTGAGAAGTAATGCTGATTTCCCTCCTGCTCATTGCCAGCCAGGCCCAGCTCTCCCCTGGTGTTCTTTCCTGAGCAATGACAGTAGGACAGGTGTCAGTTCTGGTGACAAAGTTGATTTTCCACATGGTCTTTGCAAATGACCAGCCTGTCCTTTAGTCTTGTACCACAGAGAGAATCTCATCAACTGAAGTCTTTTCATTATGCACAAAATAGGCCAATACATTAACATTCACACAGACACTTGAGTTGGCATGTGTACATCCAAACAGATTTTTCCTTAGATTCAGCTCTCAAATTCTGTTTGCCCCAGACATTAATTTCCATTGATTTCTTCTCCCACTCAATCTACCACTTCCTGAATGTTTCTGAGCTGTTTTACAAGGAAATAAAAAAAAACACCGTCGGTTTTCACACACCTGAACTTTCTACAGCTTCCTTCTTAAAATGTCCAACTTCTTGTTCCTCAAATGTTTATTTTCTGAAATCCTCTGCTGTGTGCTGAGCCTCACCTGTGGATGCCCAGCTCTGGGGCCAGACAGGCCTCATGTCCTTCACTGGCATTCATCTCTGTCTTGAGTTTTGTTATCTCCCCCCCTTCCCCCCAAACTCATTATCTTGCCATGGATTGAGCATTTCTTGGAATACATCATCTCGTTCCTATCTGTCAGCCCAGGCTGCCTTCTGCTAAAGACATATGGAGAGGCATTCTTTCTCCTTGAGGGGTGACCAAGCAGACAAGGCTTTCAGAGCAAACTCTCCTCAATAAAAACAAGAATTGCACAGCTTCGGGAGGAGCTGGGGGAGCCTGGGCTGGAGGAAATTGCCAAAGCCCAGACAAAGCATTTCTCTCTGCTGATCCAAACAATGGTTGCTGGGGCTGATGATTAATATTGCTCCTTAAAACAATTTTGTCATCATCAGTTTCTGCTGATGAAGTTGGGCTGCTGCAGTGGGGACAGGAGAGCCACCCAGGGCAGCTGAGTTCCAGTCTGCAGCTGGAATGTGTCTCCTCCAGGTTTGAGCTCAGAGATAGCCAAAGCTCAGGAATTCTGCTGCTCTGCCAACAAACTGATCCAGCCAACTGCTAATCTGCTCTTCAAGATACCATGGTCACATTAGATAACATTCAGAATTCCATTAACCTAGGAGGTTTCAACCACTTTTCCCTTCCACCTCACAAATAAAAGTAAATGAGATCAAGTTTTTCCTCACATATTCTTCTCACCACATTTGTCATGCTTCAGGTCTGCTTCTTGTCTGATTCATTAAAGTGCCTTGGTGCACAACGGATTAAGTACTTAAATAAATAGTTCACTTTTCCTCTAAATTGCAAAAGTGATTTCAATTTTTTAAGCTGTTCGCAGAAAACGCTTTGAAAAGATAAACATCCCATTCATTGTGCAAATACAGAATATTTTTTCATGGGCCAACTTTCCTAAAAAACATCTACGAAGACAAAAGTTGTAAGAATTAAAAAAATGTTTTTAATTCTTGGAAGACAGTTTCAGATTCAGTGGATACGAGGTTGAATTGCTCAGAGGCAGCCTGGCAGCTCAGCCACACGTTTTCAGTTCCCCCACTGCAGGAAAGGGTTGATGCTGGAGGGAGCAATCCCTGCCTGGGTGGAGAACACTCCTGGGAGAAGAAAGGAGCAGCTCTTTCCCTGAGCTCACCCCAGAAGGAGCAGGCCCAGGTACCAGAATGGGTCAGGATTCCAGCAGGAATCATCCCTTGCCTGGCAGAGTCTGCCTGCAGAAACAATACAGGAATATTTGCTTAGACACTGCTTATTTCAGTATGAAAGATGCTGGTCAAACACTTCCCTTATGTTATTTTCATGCCCCAGGGCAGTCTCAGATGGGGATTGATGTCATTTTCTTGAAATATTTGCTGTAAAATAAAAGCTGCTTGTTTTCCAGCCAAGGAGATCCAGCCTGGGAAATACAGAGAGGCTGAAGTTGGCATTTTCTCCCGTGGGCAGCACATCCTGGCCCTGCCTGGGTTTGCCCTCAGGCCTGCTCAGCTCCAGAGCCACATGCATAATTTCTGAAGTGCTTGGAGCCTAAGTTAGAAGCCAATCACTCTGGGCTCCCTGCAGAGCTCAGTAAGAGGAGCCATCATCTCAAACAGGTACTTCAGCCCACGGGAACTCCTGACCAAACTTATTTTTGCCACCATCTTCACAGCACAATTGGGCTCCTGATTTGAGAGACTTATAAAGGTGCTTAAGGTGAGACAAAATTAAATCCCCAAAGCCAGACCAAATCAAGCGCTAGATAAGTCAACATTAGGCCACTGGACCATTAGGACCTCTCTGACACTGTTGAAATAAAACTCTCTGCATAAATCTATAAGAAGAGTCAATAGGAATCATTGGATAAAGATCCATTTCCCCTTTTATAATCCCAACTGAAGTTAAATCCCTTGTTCAAACTTCGCCTCCCCTGCTCCTGCATGTCCCAGCTAATTGCATTATCCCTGCTAAAAGCTGGCTCCTGTCCCCTCCTGGGCTCAGGGCAGCACCAGCTCCTTCTCTGGGCATAGAAATCCTTAAGCATCCCAGCCCAGGGAATGCAGGGTCCAGCTCAGGGGGGTTCTTTCAGAGGACAGGCTCCAGACACAGCCAAGCACTTCATATTCCAACACAGAACACCAAAATGCACTGCAATGGACTAGAGGTGCAGTTCCAGCCTCACAATTCCACCTGCAGCTGCTCACCAACAGAATATTGTCAATCCTTCCTTGCTGGCTCCAGCAGGCACTGCCCTGTCAAAGCACCTCTGTGCTTTGGGTTGTCCTCAGTAGCCAAACTGAGACCAGCTCTTCACCACTTTCTCCAGAGATGAGGTTTCTAAAAAACGTGACAAATCCTCACCCATTGTGAAAGTTTGGATTTTTAAATGCTGTATCAATAGCCAACACCTGCACATTTCATTTCAGAAAGGCCACTAAAATACCAAAAGAAACATTTCTAAGTGGTAATACTGGGAGACAGAACCCCTGGAATGAAGGGGTGGAGGAAACTTTTTTCCCTGATAGCCTGAGCTGTCTGTATTGCAGGGAGAAAACAAAATTCCAGGATGGGAAATGCAAAATAGGTTTGTAAGTGCATTAAAGGAATTCAAAGTCTGTTTCAGGCAAAGGAACACAAATAACAATTAGGAAGGAAAGAAAAAGCTCTTGGCTTGAGCATGTGAAACTAAGCAGTGATTTCTCACAGTAAATTTTAGGAATATTTCTATATTTTCACCTCAGAACTGTCTTAATCCAAGTGCAGTTGGTACATTTAGTGACACCTGCAGATCTTCCTATTTTTTTTTTTAATATCTAAGGTTACCTTTGCCAAACATTTCTAAAGCATTCAGGGCCATTTCCTCCCTCTCTAAATAGCTAGAAAAGCAAACACTTTTGTAATAACCTCTGTCATAGCAGACAAAAAATCCCAAGGCATTTAATTTGACAGAGTCTCACAGGCGTTAAGGGCTGCTTCCCATGCCACTGGCTAGATAGGAGAGACAAATCCAACAGAAAAAAGTAGTAGGTATTTCTCTTTTCTGCCAGCAAATGGGCAACCCAGGAATGCAGAGATCTCCTGCAGCAGCAGCACAGAAGATATCCAGTCACTTGGTAAGAAGGAATTAATTAAAGGTACAATACAGAAAATGGGTAAGGGTGTTGTGATCTCACAGAAACCAATCACTACCTGATAAATCAGCATGAAAGACCAGAAAGGGTTCTCAGCCCAAACACAAGCTGGGAAAACAGAGCAGAGTTATCCTAAAGAACTTAAGGGCACTGACGTGGATTACTGAGGATGCAAGAGGAACTAGAGCACCTACCCCATGGGAACTGCAGGGAGGATTTCAGGGTCAGACAGAAATGAAATGCAGCCAGACATGCAAGGGAGCACCCTGATGGAACAAGGGACCCCAAATCTGACAAGGTGCAAACGCAGAACATGAAAATTGCAGTGCTAGCAAGGTTTCCTCAGTGGTGTTTCTGTACAATTCACAGTATTTCTAGGTTGGCTTTTTTTTAATTAAAAAGGAGGGAAGAAAGGGACAAAACAGTGTTTTGTCCTTAACCCTTTAGAGTCATGAGTGTGTTCTTGGAACACAGTTCTTGCTCTGCACAATGCCAGCAATTCACAGTGCTGCTATGCTGGGACCACTCTCATTTCCCCTTTTCCTCTGATTAGACAATGTTTGAAAAGCACAGAGCAGAATTAACAATGACACAAGGCCCTGGCCATGGAGCCTGTCCTGACTGCACACACAGCACAGTGCTGTGCCCTGCTGCTCACTGCCACGAGATGTGGCCTTGTGCCATGGCTGCACCCAAAACACAAGGAAAACCTGATTGAGCTCCTCAGGGCCTGGAGCTCATTGCAATTTATTACTTCAGAGAGCCCTGAAAGCTCCAGACATTTCCTTAGAGGTCATAATCCCATTCACCCACTGCAGCACAGCTTTTGTTTGTTTAACTTGCCTTGTATGTTTTAAATTCCTTGTTTGTCAGCCATAAAAGCTACTTGGGCAACCATAAATTGTAGTTAATATGGCAATTTCCTCAACATCAGACAGGTTTCATTAAATCCCCAGGTTTTCTTTAAAATACATAGTGGAAAAGATGATGCTCCACGGTTGGGTTTTTTAATGCATAACAGGCAAAGTACACTGAACTACATTAATTACCCTGCAAGCTGTACAGGAATATCAGAGTGGCATTTTTATGAGACATGGCTATTATTAAAACATAACCATATGCATATTAATTACAACTGTTCATTAGAGGGCATTCAAAATATTTGTACTCCAGCCTGTGAACCCATTATTCAGAGAGAGCTCTCTGTTGTTTCCCAGCCCGCTCTGCCCCAGTGCAGGGGTTGCATTTATTTGCTGTCAGGGCAGAGCTGTTTTCTCGAGTGGATTGGCATTTCCAGGTCAGCTGAGGTCAATACAATCAGGGCTGAGCTCCCCCAGCCCAGGGCCAGCCTGGCTTTGGGGCAGAGCTGAGCTGCCAGCGAGGGGAAAGCAGGAGGGACAGTGATCTCCAGAAATGATAAACCCACGCTCACTAAACGCCTGACACTTCCAAATCAATTAGAGCAGGGCAGAGATGGAATGATGCATCATGTCTGCTAACAAAGCCTGGCAAACTATTGCTTTCAAAGGCTTAATCTCCTTTTTTCATTATTCCTTGGAATAATATTTGCTTCCTCGAGACTAAAACATCCAAGTCCAGGGCAGGAACATTCAATCACATGAATAGTTTTGACAATATTCATTCAGACTATTTCTTTGAATGCAAACAAATTTCAGAAGTACACTTGGGCTGTGAGAAAGATGTGTTTGCCTTCTTCCTGATTTCTGGTTTAGATATTCCTTTCATTTCAAAGCAGAGTAGAAAGTTCCCAAAGGATGGGATGGTGGATTCTGAACGCCACAGGTCAATTACACATTCCCCACGTCCAAGCAGCTCTGGCTCTCCAAAGAGCTCCCTGACTCGCTGTTCTTGCAGAGATTGTGATCACTGCAGAGCTGAGCAGGGAAGTCTTTGTTCCCCTTGAAAAGTGCTTTTCCAATGTGTGTCCTTAAGATGATGGTTGGGTTATTTTTCCCTTTTTTTCCCTTGTGGTAGATCCTGAACTTTCACCCAGACACTAGTACCTAAATGAAGCTTCACTGCAGCTGAAGATCAAAAATGTTTTGTCCCCTCAAAAAAAAAGGTCCTCAAGAAACTGAAAATAATGATTTTTCTCCCTTTATCTTTGCAGATAGATGAGGCTTGAGGCTGACAACTCTCAGGGTTTGCTGTATAAAGCAGCAGCACTCCCTCAAAGAGCACATTTCCACCACGTTTCCTCACACTTCTCAAAAAAGGTGTTAAGTAAGATTTTGACTTTCTGTTCACGGGGATGATAGGTCATGTATCTTCATTCAAATTTATCTCAATTTGTTTCTTAGTCTAAGGAACAAGTTCTTGAGGATAAATGTTAATTTCAGCCCACTTCCAGGGAAGTTAAGGCATTAATAACTTAAATAAAGCCAGAAAGATATTCAGACCTACATACAAACTAGCTGCCAGGAAAAGATACAAGTCTCCTCTTCCTGGCACAAAGAATTTATTATTTTCAGCAAAAATCTTTTCAATAATCCCTCTCTTCTAAAAATACTCTATTTTAAATATTTTTTGCACTCTGGAGACCCAGTCCTATACAGACTAAGCCACATCTCTCCATTGAGTGGCATTGAAGTGTTGATACCAACTTAACCCAACCTGGCAGAGAGCCCCATTTTCCATCCTGTTTAGAATTCTGCAGGGTGGCTCCAGTTCCCCAAAGTAAACAACTTGGAGATACATAAATCACTTCTTAACAAACAAATACATTATTGTGTAGGTACAGCTTCCTATTGCCTCCATACAGCATTTCCCAGGATGCTCCCAACCTCTGCTCCTTCATCTCGTCAGAGGTGTAAATATTCCTAAAAAACCAGGGGGACATTTGAAACCCTTCAACAGCTTCCATGAAAATAAGAATAAAACATGCAAAAGATCAGCTGTCACAGAGGTAGGAGACAGTAGGAGCCAGGCTTTTCAGCCCAGCCAGGAATTCTCTATCAATGAGAAGTTTACAGAGGTAACCTCAGTGCTATAAAACAAGTTCCAGGCTGACATTACCCGAATGAATTTTTAGATTTCAGCTGACTGCAGCGCAGGGCCTGCTTCCCCCAGCATGCAAAGGTTAATAACTTCCTCAGTGAGGCAGCCTGTGCTTGTGCAGAGTGCTAACGTGGTGGGACATGTGGGAGAGAAGTGACACGAGTGCTCTGCCTCTTCATCTCACCACGGAGCATCACAGCCTGGTGGAAACCTTCCTTGGAGATACTATAAAAGCCTGGAATAGTCACAGCTCACAACAACGAGGCTCACACTCCCTCTCCTTGCTCTGCAGCAAGGGAAGCTTACTGAGCTCATCCCACACATCCAAATAAAAGCGGGATTCCAGCTCAGCCTGATCCTCTCCAGCACCAGCCATCGCACCCTGAAGGAAGGGATGCAGGCACTAGGAATGAAGAGCACTGGTGTTTGTGCTACAAACCCCTGCACCTCTTTGGGCTAACAAACCTTTGAAACTCTTTAATTGTGTTAACAAACGTTTGTCAGTGTTTAACTGTGCTACAAGCCCTTGTCCCTCTTTAATTGTGTTAACAAACTTAACAAGTCCTTGCTCCTCTTTAGTTGTGTTAACCAACCATTGCACCTCTTTAATTGTGCTACAAACCCTTGGCCCTCTTTAGTTGTGTTAACAAACATTTGTCCCTCTTTATTGTGTTAACAAACCCTTGCACTTCTTTAATTGTGTTAACAAACCCTGGTCCCTCTGAATTGTGCTACAAACCTTTGTTCTTCTTTAATTGTGATAACAAACCCTTGTCCCTCTTTAACTGTGCTCACAAACCCTTGCACCTCTTTAGTTGTGTTAACAAATCCTTGCCCCTCTTTAATTATACTACAAACCTTTGTTCTTCTTTAATATTGCTACAAGCCCTTGTCCCTTTCTAATTGTGTTAGCAAATTTAACAAACCCTTGCACTTCTTTAGTTGTGTTAACAAACGCTTGTCCCTCTTTAGTTGTGTTAACAAACCCTCGTCCCTCTTTAATTTTGTTAACAAACCCTGGTCCCTCTGAGTTGTGCTCACAAGCCCGGCGCAGCCTCGTGTTTCCCTGCTGACACACACAGATGCCACAGAAATGCCACACCTTGGCACAACATCGAGTCCAAACAAATGGAACTAAAGAGCCCCTTGGGCAGTGGGCAGCCCTCGCTGCTCATATCATCTCCATATCATCTCCTGGCAACAAGGGCAAGCCACTTCTAGAAAGAAAATTAAAATGCTCGCTACAGGTAATTAAAGATCATAGGCTGAGACTAAGAAAATTATGATAAGGTTAAACAGCTGGTATGAGTTGCTCAGAATTTATGTGCAGGGTGAGTAGCTGCAGTTTAAAGTGATGTTCTAACACCGGAAAAGATAAAGGAACTATCCCTGAGATTAAAAGGTACAGCTGGAAGGGCAAGCATAAAAGATTTATACCACATCGTTTTGGTGGAGAATAAAAAAGTGGAAATATGTTAAATTAAGAAAGCAAATAAACATGCAAGGAAAAAAATTCCTTGTGTTTTGCTCTGGACAAATGATGATATAAAATGGTCCATCTGACACTCAGCCCCAAGCAGCATCACACTGATTCAGTCGGTGGAACTAAGTCAAGAGAACCAGCTGAAAGCCAAGTTTACATGCAGATTATGAGGAAAAAAACCAATAATAGTAATAATTTTATTTAATAATAATGATTTTTGTGTGTTAACAAACCCCTGCACTTCTTTAATTGTGTTAACAAATGCTTGTCCCTCTTTAATTTTGTACTAAATACAATAATATACTAAAACAATTGTTTTGTACACAAAACAATAATAATTTTTACACAGGCTTTCTGAGAAAAAAAAATTTCTCTGAATTATGTATTCTAATAAAGTGATGTTAGAATAAATGCACTGTAGCATCTTAGAAGAATTATAGCTGTAGAACAGCTGCCAAATTTCAGCTGCATGACCCAGGCAAACCCTTACATGCTTTCTTGCACACTGCACCTCAGAGATTTCATAAATTTCTGAATTATTACATTTTTCTTGTGTTTACCCTGTCTCCCTTGGGCCAGCACTCGCATGTGCTCTAGGAAAAGAAAAATAGAAAGCTCCCCCAAAAGGGGTCCTAAAGGATTGAAACCCCACAGTTGTGGGGAATACAAGTAGATCCCAGAGAAGTATCATAATAGAGCCTGGAAATGAGGGGGAAAGCTTCTCAATGTCCACTGATTTCTGGTCTGCCATATGGGTTTGTGCTGCCCCAGAAACTGCTGGGGTCACTCAGCAGCAAACCAGGGAGGTCTCCCGGGGAGGTGGCAGATAAAGTTCATTGTTTGCTCATCAGGCTGAGAACTCCCTTCCCAGGTAGAGGGATGTCACAGGAGAGGCTGGATGGCAGCTCTGGAGATGTGAGTTTGGTTCTTGTCTCTCCCAGCCCCTGAGCAAATCCTCAGGCCAGGCAGCACCCTGCCTGGGAATGGCAGGAATATTTCCCACCTCTCTGCATCCTGCAGCAGATCCAGGACAGGGCCAGCTCTCCCTGCCAGCACCTGCCAGGGACATTTCCTGCTCCAGCCTGGCACAGCTCAGGGCAGGGAAGAACCAGCCCTGACATCCCACAGCATCCTCCACCCCCAAAACACCCCAAAGGCAGCAGTTTGGCCTATGCAGGCCTGTAAATCCCACTGCCACATTGGGGTAGATAAAGTC
The DNA here is from genome assembly GCF_008360975.1 of Lichenostomus cassidix. Taxonomy (NCBI): domain Eukaryota; kingdom Metazoa; phylum Chordata; class Aves; order Passeriformes; family Meliphagidae; genus Lichenostomus; species Lichenostomus cassidix. The sequence continues at coordinate 18,392,709 of NC_139492.1, forward strand.
ATATTTTCTAATCCTGAGTCCTCTTGCTGAACGTATCCCTTTGATACAAATTCCTCCTTTCCAGGGGAGCACTGCAGCAGGTGGGCTGATTGTGAAGAGCCTCTCTGTGTGCAGCATGCAGGGAGCTGAGCTCAGCGCTGAAGGACATCAATTCCCTTCCCCATGTCGTGTCCTCGTTAGCCAGCCTCACTAAATAGCATTCCCAATAATACAATGAGCATTGGAAAGAGCATAAATAGATTGGGTTTCACATGAGGCTGAACAGCAGAATAGTTGTGCTATTAATCTGATTGAACTAAAATGTGAATTTGGGCCTCACACCCTCTGCCCATCGGTCAAGAGCAGCAGCCATTCATCACTGTGAGCAATGGCAGCTGAGCTCCAAGTTCAAAGACAGGCAGAAGTCTCTGGAAAAGTGTTCATTCTGTGCTGAAAATGGGGATTGCCACAAAAGAAAATGTATTTAATGAAATACATGTACAGGATGTAAAATCCACATGCAGATATCAGGATTTTCAGGATCAATGCAGGACATGTGAAATGCAGGAACACAGCACATGGATACATTTATCCAGGAAGGGTCCTGCTGCATCAACCAAGGGTCCAACTCAAGGCTTTTAACAAAAACACCACCTTAATAATATAATAAAATAAATCCTGACCTTGTCCTCTACCTACCTACCCTATCTTCGGGTCTGAAAACTGGACCTTATAACTTTATTTACTGTTATTTGAAAAGACATTTTTAGCCTCTTAGCCTGAGTGCAAAAGAACACTAAAAGTATCTTTCAAACTTCAGGAAGAGATGACTTTGTAAATATGAAATGTCTTTTTCTAAAATGACATTCTGTCACAGAACTCATACAAAATTAGATAGGAGTACCATATTTCAAGACTTAAATAAGGGTATAACTCCATTTTTAAGGACAGAAAATACATATTGATATTTTCATATCTCATACATCCAGGTGTGTGTGGATCTGTACCACAGTCAATGTATTTTTTTCATATAGGGCTTATTTTTCAGTGTATGCTGCTGAATTTCTCATCAGCATATTTGAAATCACAAATAAAATAGTAATACTAAAAAAAATCCCTCTGTTGGAACTCGACTCAAACAATGTCTGTTGGCTTTGGGGTCATTTAATGCAATGTGTACATAAACTAAAGAGCATTATTTGCCTTTTAGAGTAAAAGCATTCTAAGAGGATTCCTCAGCTTGCAGTTACACAATAGATTTAATAACCTGTCTATCTATAGAATATCTTATAAAATTGCACTGACATCACTGCAAATGCACTCCAAAGAAAGGGAGGAGAAGGAAAACAGCTGAAGGGAGCTGTTGCACTATAGATTTACTTCTGTTGTTATTTTCCTTCTGTTGGAATTATATAAAGTGAAACCAAATGTCTTGGAAAATTTTAAACCGTAAAAAACACCCCAAAATAACATTACCTCCACATTCCAGTTTTTGACTAAGAATGAGTTTTGGAACACCTGAAAAATCTCTCTATGAAGTAGAATTCAGTAGAATGTCAGGTCTCCACATAGCTCTGGTGTTAGTTCAAATACACCACATTGAACTGGCACTTTCCTGTGTTTTTATTGCAAAAACTTCAAATCATTTTTTGGCAACTAAACCTACTGAAGGTTGGCCAGATGCAGATCTGAGCCCCAAGGCACCTTTCTGCAGAGGTGTTGGTGTGAGGTTGCCTTTGGTTGGGGTTCTGTTGGGGATAGGGAGAGGTTTTTCTGCAAATACCATATATTGTAAATACCATATATTGTAAATACCATGTAATCACCAGCTTTCAAATATTAGCAATAATTACTTCATTCTACCTTTACTACAGTTTAAAAACTATAAATTAAACCAATCTGTCCCCCAGGAGTCCTAATGCCTAACAAAAACCTCATTCAGAAGCCCAAGTTCACAAGAGAGTGACACAGAGATCCTAAGTAGAAGTGAACTTAGAGAAACTCTTTATGAGCCAAGCTAGGAAAATGGTTTAGAGGAATTTTCAAACCCCAGTTCATGCTTTAGGTTTAAAATATCCTCTTGAAAGAAGGGGTTGGGGGGAAAAAAGAGGGAATTTTTGTGAGCCAGTCATGGCTGCAGCTGCTCAAAGCTGGAGAATTATCAGGATATGATTTCCCTTCCCTCTTTTTCCTTTATTCCCAATCCTTGTCACCTGTGTGGCTCCAATCCAATCAATCACCATGCATCCAATCTCACTGAAATCCAGAAAAAATCCAGAATGGTGGAGAGAGAATCTGGGATTCGATTTATTCTATTTTCAAAGCCCATGTTTTCGGAGGAAACTCTTGGATAAATTCCAATCACCATACCTGGAACAATTCCTGGTGTGAGGAGGTGTGAGTGGTGTGAGGAGCAGTTCAGGCAGAAGCTGAAAACAGATTTGGCACCAAAATGTCTCATAAAGAGCAGAGCAGAAAGTTCAACCATCCCTCTCTGCTGCCACACATTCCACACCTCAGCTCTGCCCCAAACACCAGGAACTCAACCACATTTCCCAATTCTCCCAGCTTTAACATCTCAAATACATCACACACAGAAAAAATCCCAGAGATGCAAATATGTCTTATTAATGAGAGATTGTCTCCAAAAACAAAAGCTGGAGTTTTGTCAGCCTGGACAAGTGAAAGGACTTGATTTCTGTGTTGAGGTTTTCATTGATGGAAAAACCCACAAGAACCTTTTATTGCAAGGTTTAATGCTATTTCAGATGCAATCTGTTATGGGACTCTTTATAATTAGTTTTTCTGTAGTTCAAGGCCAGACTTTTTATCTGGAATCTATCACTACTCAGCCTTGGTACCAGCTTTACTTTTAATGCTGTTCTGTTTAATGTTTCTTTAATCCTCATTTTCAGTGATCATGTAGGAATGCATCTTTTTATTAACTTTATACGTACTTTGGATTAAAAAAAAAGAGAAACATTCAATTCCATTCAGGGAATTAGGATAATACTAAGAAAATTTTCAATTTCAAATACAATAGTAATTTAAGCTTGTTATTAAAAATTGCTGCAAGGGATGGTTGCACTTGAAGTTGTCTCATAAATTGCAGGAAAGCAAGGCCCCCAAATGCTAGAGTCATGAGACACAGAAACTTCTGACCAAATCCCCATTTGCTGCCTGAACATCCCCAGCCCTGCCCTGTCCATGAGCAATTTGTGCAGCTTATCATGAACAAGAGCCACTAAGTGAATAAAATGCCTCCTGGATTTGTTCATCATGGTCAGGCAATTTCTTCTGTAAAGAATCTTCCCGAAAGAAGAAAAAACAGCATTTTATTTTGAAAAATCAGGACAAAACAGTGAAGAGACACACATATGGACAAAAAGCCAGTTCAACCACAAAATACCCCATGTTTTGAAGAGTCATCACATGAATAGGGCTTCCCAATAACTCTAAGCTTTTTAGTTCATTGTTCAAATGATGTCATGGCTATTGACTTCCTCATTTTAGAAATATATGTGCATGTATATGAGAAGGAAATGGGAGAGCAGTTATTTTAAAAGAGGTGCAGTCATGAACTATGACACTGACTACAATCAACTAATATTTTTTTCCAACTGTTTGAAATTTATAAGGCACATGAAAGAAGCTACTAGACAAAAGGATAACTTGCAGCAGGTTTGTAATACAGCAACATTAGCCAAATTAACAGATTTAAAGTGAGTTAGTCATAAAATGCAGCCCAAAAGAACTAAGCGCACAGCCTGACAGGTTACCCCAAGTTGCTGTAAAGGAAAGGAAAAAGGGGAAGGAAAAAAAAACAAAAACAAACCAAACAAACAAAAAACCACCACCAAAAAAAAGTTTAAAAAAACCAAAACTGTTTTTTGGGGTTTTTTACCCCAAAACAGACAAACAAATTAACAAACAAAAACCAAAACAATGTTCACAAAGTTCTATCTTTCTGAGATAGATGTTTTTCAAACCGAGCTTTGCAATCAATGATTACTCAGCTCCAAGGCAGAGAACTCCCCCACCTAAAGCACTGCCAAAGATGTACCAGGGTGGGGATCAACACTTGCTGGGATGATAAAAAACTGACACAAGGAGAACTGAAATTCCCTGAATATTTGCACTCCCCTGCCTGGCTGCACTTACCCCAGTGAAGCTGGAACTGCAGTGGGAGTGAGCCCTGAGGAGCACAGAAATTCCTGTTTTCCTTCATCCCCCTGCCTGCTCCAGAGATCTGGGCGTACAGCTCAGGCATAGAAGGGCAATTCCAATCTCCCACAGCACATCCAAAGCTCCAGCTGCACTTTCCCCTCTTTACCAAGGTGCAAGCTCTGTTTTCCATTCAGGACACCCAGGGCTCTCGAGGGTGCTGCTTCCTGATGCCGGGGGAGCATGGCCTCAGCCTGTGTGAGTGGTGATGTTCATGGCTGTCACATTGTCTGTCAAATCCCTGCGAGTTCCCAGCCCTGACAGGAGACAGAAATGCCTGGCAGGCTTTGCCAAATGGCCCTGACACTGACAACCCCTACAAGCACTAATTCCATATCAAACTTTCAACTGGCTCCGCACTACAGGAAAGGTCATGTTTCAAAACCAATTTTGTTCTAAATGAGAATGAAGGTGGGAATGCTGAGGATTCCCCCTGCCCAGGCACCACCCTGCGAACAGCAGCAGCAAAAGGACGTGGCAGCCCCAGGAGTGACAAGGCTCAGAGCTGCAGCATTTCACAGAAGGGAGCTGCAAACAGGAGGGATGATTTGAGATCCCTCAGTGTCACAGACCCAGCACATCATCCTTCCCGCTGGGGAGGGAGAGAATTAAACACTTGTAAAGCACAGAGAGGTCAAATCAAAATGTGGATTTTCAGGCTGCCATGGTCCCTGACCTTTGCTACTCATACAAGACTTCAGGAAAGAACATTTTCTATACAATATTGATAAGGCAGGCCTTACAAAAGCTGAGGAAAAACTCAGTAATGTAAGGCCAATTATTAAGGATAAATCCAGTCAGGAGAGTGGAGGTTTTTCTGAGAGCTGCAGCAGCTCTGGGATGCTCCTGTGTGTTCTGCAATGCAATGGCCAGCTGCAGCTCAGCTCCTCCCACATCCCCTCAGTGAAGGGAAAAAGAGAGCACAATTCGAAACAGCAACATGCCTAATAGGCAAATATAGCAAATAAAACCCACAAAGCCTTAGAATGACAGAGGTGTTCCGCAAACTCACACAAAAAAGCACCTTTTCCCAGGAACGTCCCTCACAGAGTGCAGTTCTCCAGCCTGGAAACTTCTGCAGGAGAGCCTTGACTGTCATTATCTGTGTCAGCCTGCCAAGGAAAGGACTTGCTATTTTCCACCACTTTTGGAGATTAGCCTTTTTTTCTTAGAGTGTTCCACTAATTGTTTTTTGCTCACTTGCATCAGCAGGAGACCCAATTATAGCTGCAGCTTCAATTTGCAATAACCTCCTTTTTAAATAGCGTGAGTCACCTTTTCACCTTTTATTACAGAGATAGCACGAAGGTCTGATAGCGAAATAGTGCAAATCCTAAATTCGATTTTTCAGAAATGGGATTTTATAATTGTTGGTCACTTTCCTTGATTTAATTTCAATCACATTTACATCCTAATAGGACTTAGAAGAAATTATTTCACAGACATAGTTTCCCATATGTAGCTCTAGTTTTCCAACACTGTATAAACTATCTCCTACTTTTACTGATTAAAATACTTCTTTTCCCTCCAGAAGGCCCAGCATCACTGAATCAATTGTCACTCACCGAAAGTAATTTTGTTTAATAACTAAGTAGGCCATCTATCCTTGGGCATGCAGGCTGCTAACCTTGAGAGCTGCTGTGGGAGGGTGACTGATGTGCTCTGGGTGCACAGAGATGAGCAAACTGGAGCTGCGTGGAGGTGGAGGAAACTCCCGAGACACTATTAATTGTGCTTTCAAACAGACAGCTCTCACTTCCACCTGGCAAATGCAATTATGCAATGGAAGGGGAGTTCAGCAAAACAAACAACAGCTCAGACCAGCAGCTGACAGAGCGACGTGCACTGTCTGCTTTAAATCTAGTTGAGAAATATGGCAGTAAATCAAAGCAAAGAGCTCCTTCATTTTGGGAACCTGAGCCACTGGAAAACAGTGGAATTTGCACTTTCAAAACAATCTTAGAACCAGTTAAAAGCATAAAAAATGTTTTAAAATAGGTTATGTAAGTTGAACTTTTGAGAGACACAGTAAAAATCATACATACTATTGGAAAAAGAAGTTTGCAAGCTTTGAAGGAAAATGAGCCTCACTGAACCCCACTCAGCACAAAGTCTTTCAGCTCAGGATAAATTCCCCACTGTACTCACTGGGGAAAAGGAAGGCTGGAAAGGGATGGGACTGAAATTTTAGGATTCCAGAGGGACTAGCAGGAGAGTGCCCTTGCCTTTCAGGGGGCAGAGCACTGAAATGATGGCAGAGGCTAGAAGGTCACTGGCAAGATTGACACCATTGAGGTGATCAAGTTTACACCTGCAGAGAATTCAGCTCTAAAATGGGAGACTCGTTTCAAAAAGCTGTGCAATTCTTTAAATGGGTGATGAAAAGCAGCAATTTGGTTCATCACTAGGATTTCGGTTCTCTTAGAAAAGGCAAAAGTGACCCTAACGCTTCCCCCTTCTGACTGTGAGTCTGACTGAATGATCTCAATTCTTCTCCCTTCAAGCCAAATTCCAGGAGCAAGGCAGCAGCCAGGGACTGTTCACAGACCAGAGCTGTCAGTCCAAGCTCTGCACTCCTCTCTCACAGCCTGGGACCCTTTCTGCACTGAGCCTTCCTGTCCCTCAGCCCCAGGGCTCCCTGCAGCACCTCCTGCTGCCTCCCCTTCCCCTGGACCACCAAACCTGTCCCTGCCTGCTGCAGGGCTCAGCATCACCTTGGAACAGCAGGACAGGGCACTTTCTACTCTTTGGCTACACAGAATCACAGCTTAATTTCACCATTAAAACAGCAGCTATGAGTTAAAGTATGTTAAAGTATTTTAGAAGAGGGAAACCAATACTTCAAACCAAAAAGACAAACCCTAAGCTCTAAAATCCACAGCAGGAATGTAAGGCACAGCACCCAAGCCAAAGATGCAGGAATCCACCCATGCTTCCTGGTCTAGCTGGAAAGAAATGAAGCATCTGTCCTGCCACACTTACACTACAAATTAGTAGTGACAGGTCTGTAGGAGGGCAAATAATCCTGCAGACTCTGCCATCAAAGGACTTCATCAGCAGAGCCACACCAGGAGTATAACCCACATACACTGAGACTGCTCAAAAGAAAGATCAGTTTAACTCTGCTTATTTTAACACCCTAATAGTAGCTTAAAATATTTCAGTGTTGAGAATCATACTTGAGGATCCTTGTTGAGAACTTGAGGAAGGGTGTGCTTTCTAAAGCGCTCTACTCTGTAACAGCTGCCTGCATTGCTCCTTCTATTGCAGGCCAGACTAATGCAAAATTCACCCAGGCAAGGTCTTTAAACACAGAATTCTAATCACTAATGGGCAGCAGCCACCAGCAGCTTTCAGGTTCATGGAAACAGCAGTTCCAGGCTCCCTGCTGACTCAGGAGCTCTGGGAACCTCCCCTTCATTTTCCTCAGGGGCAGCCAAGTACAGAAGCAGCTTTTGATTCAACTGCTCTACTGTGCCTGTTTTGCTCTCTTAGAAGAGCTTCATTTGTATGTTACACAGAGTTAAATTAATTATTGGAAGTATGTATTTCTTGTCACTGAAAAGCCTGCACTGGCTATGGGATCTGAGAGCCTCAAAAGAGATTTGAGAGTGTGGTATGTGGGAATCAGTTTCTGTGCATGGTAAACCAGGATAGATGTTACATTCCAACCTGAAAAAAGCCCCAAAGATCATTTTCACTGCCACTGTCAGTATAGTTAATAAAGAACACTTACCAGATGGTGACATGAGGACAGAAGGGCTCAGCACAGAGAAGGCAATTCACCTGGAGTGGCCACAGAGCCAGGGATCAGCAGGAATGACCACAGGAGCCATCAAGGATCTGAGGGGACAACAGTGCCAGGAATGACCAGGAGTGGCCAGAGGTGCCAGGGATCAACAGGAATGTGGTACCAGGACATCCTTTGTTCAGCTCCCTCCTCAGGGGCACCAGTTCAAGCTGTGATTTTGTTGTTGCAGCAATATTAAATTATTTTAAGGATCAAGACACCTGAGACTCAGCCATGGGAAGGCTGGAGCAGAAGAGAACCTGCTGTGGATGTGGGAGAGCAGCTGTGGAAGGTCTCAGTCCCAGCTCAGGTGCTGCCAGTGGGACGCTTGGAGAGATTCCTGCATGGTCAGGACTTTTCCTTTATGCTGCTTCTATTACAAACTCAAAGAAAGCTAAAGAAGCTGCAACATCTGGCGGAGGTTGAATTTTATTTAGGCCAAACTATCACTCATCAACACTAATTTCATACCAATTGGCAAATCCCTTGCCCACCCCTGAACCTGCAGGCTCTCAGTGCAGGAGCTGAGTTTCCAGTCAGGCACACTCCAGGTGACACTGCTCCTCCCTTCAGCCACAGAATCACCTCACAACAGCCTGTGGATGTGCATTTGGTTAGTCACAGGTAACACAGCATTGCTAGCAGCCAGTAAAAACCCCCTCTTTGTCCAAACCCTGCATTTGTGGAGAACAGACACCCCTGGCCTGCAGTGCTGCAGCAGGAATGGTGAAGCCCAGCATGAAATCCCAGCACCAGCCTGTCCCCAAAGGCACTTCCCCCAGCTCTAACAGGGGCTCAGCACATCTGGAGCGAGAAAACTTGGCCATTAGGTAATCACAGACTAGGGGTGACCTTCCCAAGGTAGTGACAGCATTGTGGCATGTGCAATAAATAGATTAAAGGAGGTGGAAAATCTGCTGAGCCTCCAAAGTACTGCATGTGCTGGGGAATGGGTGAGAGCTATAGGGGGGAGGCAGGTAAGTTAGGAGGTTTAATCTGTGATTAACTTTTCACTGATAGAAGAAGCAAATTTCCAAGGAATTTCATCCATGGATTTTCCACAGAGCTGCTTGAGAACCAACGTGCCTCTGTTGTATTTCCAAATCTCTCAGCACTGTTCCTGTCATTTCAGCTTCCCCTCAGGGGGCATTTTCTCAGGAGATCTCCCCGGGAGATTTTGGGCTGCACAGCACTCCTGTTTTTGCACTTGGGAGCTCCAGGAAGAGATGTGTGGGCAAAGGCAGAGTTCACTGGGCACACTGGGAGCTGCTGTGTGAGGCCTCTGCTCTGCTCTGCTCTGCGGCACATGGAGGGACACTGCTGTCCCCAAACCCAAAGCACACCCACCCACAGCCCTTGCCAAGCCTATTCCCAGGGAGAGGGACTTGCTGGGAATCCAGAAGGTGGATTCCAGCAGGCCAATCCTCCTCAATTTTCCCTTCCTGTATCCGTGGAGCTCCACGAGACCCCCAGGCCTGGTTTCCTTCTCCTTTGTCCCCAGGATGTCTGTGTCCCCTGCACACCCCCAGCACCCCCGAGATGCCAGCAGGCAGGAGCTGCAGGATGCAGCCAGACACACACAGAGGCTCAACAAAAACCCTGGGCCCGGGAGGTGAAATCCTGCCCATAATGCTGTCATTCTCCTGTTCTTTATCTCAGCTTTAGCAGGTGTGCAATGCTCTGTTTGGGTTTTTAACAGGTGGAAAATGTCATCTTGTCATGAGAGATTCGATGTAAAACACTGCTCTGTCGCAGTGCTTTCTGTATCTCAGTGCTCATCACCAGGAGATGGAATAGCTTGTTCTAGTCCCTGACCCAGAATTGAGTTTGTCAGCTCCTGGCAAACACATTCCAGTCTTGCACCCCGCAAATATGTAAAAATATCAAAGGCATTGTGTTTTTAATAACATGGTTGTAAGTCATTCACGGCAATTAAACTTGCATTACAATGAAATCTCTTCTGACCATAATGATGGTCCTGCTATGCCATTTTATTACTGCACAGTGAAAGGTGCAATTAAATGTACACAAGAAAATGTACTGTGGTGTACTTGTTTTAAGCACTTTTAAACCTTGTCTTTTGGAAATATAAACTGGCATAAAAATACGTGATATAAAGATTTCATACAAAAAATTCTTTTTTTCTTCCTTGTTTATATTTCTCAACCAATCTTCCCAGTTACATTGCAGTACTAGGTATTTTATCTAATAGATATTTTGAGCTTTGGCAGGAATTTTTTTGCTGTGATTTCCCAGTTGAGAGAATCAATGAAAAGATAGTAGTCTCAGAATAGCATCTCTGAATTCACCCCCTCAGCCAGCAATGCTGCTTTGCAAGTATTATTTAACATTCCGTTGGTTTTGTCTTCATAATCGACTTTCTTCCCTTAATGTATCATTGCCCACGCTAGCAAAAAGCAGGCAATTGTAGAAACCTTAGCCAACAAGATTTTGAGACAAAAACTCCTTTTCCAGTGATAGAATAAAGAAAATTTTTCATTTCACCACACCTAATCTCAAGCCTTCTTTCCAATAGCTCTGGCACCAGAGGGGTAGAAACTTCTGGCTAATTCACACTTGAGAAGGAGGTAGAAGTTACTTTATGAGGACCTAAACCCATTTTTTTTGTACTGGAATTCTAATGCACTTTAACCCCACCTTCTAGAAAGATGAATTCAAACTAAAATAAGCAGAGACAAGGAATCCTGGAATGATGGAGGAGCTATTGCAGAAAATCAAACCTTTGGCATGCTTGGTCTGAGCAAATCAAAGGCTGGGTGTTATTTATAGAGGGGAGTCACATCCAACTGGAAAAGTGAAACCTAACTCTCCAAAACCTGCTCTTTAAAGGGGGAACTGAGCCAGATGTGGGAGGACCTAGGATGTCATGGTTGTTAGTTATTGCCACCAAGCAGATTTATTGTCCCCCAAGGCTTCTGGTGGCTCCGTGTTTGTCCCTTGCCATGACAGGGGAGGGCTCTGGGGCTCTGGGGGTGACAAGGGCACTGAGCCAGGCTGCAGCTCCCAGGGGAGCCACCTCTGCAGGACAGCAGTCACCTGATGTCCCTCCCACCACGCAGGCAGAAGCTTCCAGCAAAAAGTTCTTTTTCTCCTAAACTGCATTAATGACCCAGCCTTGCCTTGCAGGGAGCATTAGTTAGTCATTAAAGCACAGTGGTAGGAATCATAAGGTTGGATTATCTCTTAACTCTTTCAAAGCTTTATTGTGGTTTTTTCCCTAATCTTCTACACCATTGGAATGGTTCTTTTGCTGCCTCTCACAAGGGAGCTGGCAGATAACTGATGGATTATTGAAATCACTTTCTGAAAACTCTCCAGGCACCTCTCTGCATCTGGAGATGTCTAAATGCATTTAAAACTGGCCTGAAAGTCCTCCAAGCACAGCTAGAGAAGTGCTACAGAGGTGCAAAGGATTATCTCAGTTATTAAGTATACATGTTTCCTTGGATACAAGTCAGGCTAAATCAGGCTTTTTTTGCTATATGCTAATAGGCTTTTGCAAATTAATTAATGAAGGAATTGGGCACACTAAGAGAATTACTTGAGCAATGCCTGCCTGAAGTTTTTTAACTTCATTCGCTTGAAAAATTGAAAGTAGGCAGGGAATGTCAGGTTGTGTGTCTAAGTCTTTCTTTTTTATCCCACAAAAAAATAAAAAGTAGAGAAAAAGGGCTTTTTTTTTCATGTACAGAAACAAGCGGAGTCACCAGAGAGCTTTTCAGTATTCCATGTTATTCCTGTTGCTAAGGAAACTTTCCTTCATCTGTGCTCAGTAAAGCATCCTCAAAAATTCCTGCACAGAAGGATGGCATTACAGATCAGTGTCAGAAGCAGCAGCTGACAATTAACCACAAATGCGGTCACTGGGAGGTTTTAACAGGAGAGTTCCTGATTTCTCTGCTAAAGCCCAGGATGATTTGCAGCAGGGAGGAGCCGGGAGGAGCTACAGCAAGTCTGGATGGTTAATCTTGTCCCCACAGAATTTCCCTCAAGAAGCAAAATAGGAAGAAATGAGAATCAAACCAAACGTTTGGCTTGGGTATTGCTGGCACTGTCCCATCAGCTTAGATCCTGTTCACTCTTCACTGGGCTTCGTGAAAGACAAAGGAAAAATCTCCCTCACAGAAAGACCAGGAGATGTTCTTTACTGTCACCTCTATTTAAGAGAGAGAGAGCTTAAATAAAGGGGAAAAGAGCTGGAAATAAAGAGATTACCCAGCTCTCTTTAGTCTGCAGTACTTTTCACTCTGTTTTATGTGTTTGTTTCCAGTTCATCACCAACACTGCTGCTCACAAAACAAGGTGCCACTCACAGGAATGAGAGCAGAAATATCCTTTACAGCAATGACAGGTGAGAGTGTGCCATCCAGCCCATGTTCTGGAATTTCTTCTTCTTTCCCAGCAAAGATCTACCTGGTTTCATTATCCAAGCCTAGAAATCCAAGGCAGCAGCTGGCTATGTTCTGCCTTTTGATACAAATCTAATACTGTAAAAATACTTCATTTCCTGGGGCACTTTGGAATCCTGGGTTTGCCACATTCCATGACACAGTAAGGAAGGGGGGATTTGGTGTTCCTCTCCTCCTCCATGCCAAAGGTCTGCTGCTCCAGCAGTGTCTGGCTGATCTCCTTTCTCCAGCCAAATTTCCCCTTGGATAACAGGAGGGAAGAGTGCAAGGAATGGGGCTCTCACACACACCCAGCCCTGACACACTTGCCATGGAGGAAGCTTCCAGCAATCACTGCTTGGCCACAATTAAATATATTGCTTTCCCCTGTCCATTTTGTCTCACACTCACTAATTACCTTATCCTCCATGCTTTTGTCTGATTGCTTTTGGAAGCCATTTGCACTTTTGCCTGGTGTTAAAATATGCATATTTTTGGTCCCAGTAGTGCTGCTCTCTTAGAAAATGTGATACAGGAGCCAGTAGAGACCAAGCTTTCGTTTCATGTAACTTCTGTGTGGGGAAAATGAGAAAAAGGGAAGTCTGTGAGAGCCCTTCTCTCTCCTGAAGGGAAGCAGTGGCTCCTTTCACTACCATGCCCCTTCCAATATTCACCTGGAAAATGCTGTGTCTCCTGAAAAGATGAACCTTTTCTGTTCTCCCCTCCTGGCCCTACTCCACATTCTGCTCTGTGAGGATTTCTGAGCACACTCCACCATCCTTCAGGAGAAAATCTATTTCCAGAACAAGTTTTTGTTCCCCTTTGAAGCCACTTCCTTAGGCATGCAATTCCCACCTGTTCCAGAGCACAGATGGATGCAAGTTCCAGCAGAGATGGAGTTCACTCCTCCTCTTACTCCCCAGTTATCCCAGCAGTTTCCATCCCAGGTGATGGACAACTCCAATGGATGCAGAACCCTCTTTATCTTCAGATCCAGCTGTGGACTCACCTGATATAAGTTAGGAAAAAGGCTTGTTTTCCAGTGGCAAACTTCCTGAAGGGTTTTTTCTCCTTCATATAAGGGATTTCAATGATATTATTGTCCTATTCAAACTCCTTTGTTTTCCAGAATCCCAGGGCTTTATACAGTGTAGATCAACTGAGAACATCTTCTCTTTCCTTATATATGTGACTGTCAGCCATGTGTATATCCAGAGCCACTGAAATACATGTCTGGATATTGCATTAACATCAACATCTATACCTTATTTGTATCTTACAGCTACATCACACATGGACAACCAAATCCAGTCCAGTCCCAGGCTGGTTTCCTCTTCTGATTATTACAGATTTTTCTGGTTTCCCTCGACAACATGCACAGCCCTCAGCAGGAACTCTGTGTGTGATTTCAGGCCAGAAAACCTATTCTCTTATTCATCTCCTGGATGAGAATACACAAAACAATCTGAGCATCTGCAGGACCTGTGTGTGACCTTCCATCCTGGCTTGCTGGACATGACCCAGTGTTCCTCCTTTGGAACCTGCCCAAACAAGCCTTAGGCTGTGATGGATGAAACTGAAAGCAATTCCCTCTTCCCAGCCAATTGAGAACCTCAAAGGGATCCCATTTTTTTTCTGATGGCCCAGGTTTTGCCCACAAGACCTTGGCTTTCATCTTGGCAAGCAGTAATTCTGCAGGAAGGAAAACACCCAAAGTATTGTGACCTGTCAGGAATATGAAAGATACATTCTGCTGCTTCTTTGATGTCTCACGAAATAAAACTGAAAGAATACAAATGCAATATCATTAAAACACATTACTAATCCAGCAGGAATGGAGAGGTTTGTGCATTAGAAATTTTTGCTCAATGCTACTTCAAACTAGGATTTGTAATCTATTGAGGAAACTGTCATGAGTAATGGTTTGCAAGATGACAATGAATTTTAAACTTTCCGGAGTGAAATATGGATGACAATTTTTTAACACCATTTGGAGATAACTTGAAGTGGCAGTTGCTGGTTAGAGAACAAAAAGCCAAATGGCATGGTTTAGATATACAGAAAATGGAAGATAATGATGCATGAAATAAATGGAAAAGAATTGAGGAAAACACTGGAAAGAGGAAGTGCAGAACAGTTTGACCCACCAGTGTGCCTGGTTCTATTTCTATGGAAATGAGCTCATTACTGCTAATTTTTTTTTTTTAAGCTCCTGGTTGATTCGTGAAGTGCTGTTTGAATTCCGATAAGGGCTTCATGAATCACTAAAAAAACAACATTTGAGCAAAATATCCAGAGTCAAATGATTACCAAGTCCCATAGATTAATCAGCTCTCTGAGCACTTTATCTAGCAGAGCATGCACTAGGAGAAGCAGCTTCTCCCCTGGTATCCTGAGTCTATAATGTTCCATTCTGCAAAGAAAGGGATCATGCTTCTGAAATCTAATTCTGGATGGTTACTCCATCCAAGAGCCTGTATTAAAAAGGAAAGACATCTTTGATTTTTCCCCCTGCAATTTCCATGTTTGTTCTGTTTTAAAAACCAGCATCCTGAGACTTGGCCCTGCAATTGCCTCTCATTGCTCAGAAATAGGAGCATCTGTGGCATTCATGGCACTTCCATGTGTCACCCTCAGGGTTGGCTGTGACACCCCAAAGTGAGCAGGGGAAACACTCCAGGGCCAAAGCACTGCTTCCTCTTAAACCTTCAGCATGCTGAAATCAAAATTAAATGAAGCAGTGGGTTTAAATGGCATGTAAGCTTTATTTATTTTATACAGCAATCAATTTTTAAGACTGTCTTTGGACATGAGCAGAGTCTGCCTGTGACAGCTGGATTTTTAACTGAACAGCACTGATCGACTTTATGTGTTGTACATACAGCTTCTACACCTCTTATTAATTCTCTAAATACTTCAAAAAGAATGCCCTGGGCAAATTCTGGGACTCTGCTAATTTGCCTTGTACTAATTTTCAAGGTGTGCAGAGGTCACTACTTCCTCCAGCTTGCAGCTTGTAACAATGCACACGTAAGAAATTACACAAAGAAAGCTCAGCCTTCTGCCCCAGTGCTTTGGGCCTCTTTCCCAAAACCTTCCCCATTTTGGAAATTACTCAATCGTTCACACCTCAACCATGGCAAAGAGAGAAGCAATATTCAGTCCTCCCTGGAGATGCTGTGCCACACCAGGCCAGGGTATCCCACAGATCCTCAAACACTCCCAGGACTCTGCTCTGCTCATTTCCAAGGGGTTCCATTGACATGGGAAGTGCAATTACCAAGGCAGGCTGGACAGGGCTTGGAGAAAGCTGGTGTGGTGGAAATGTCCCTGTCCATGGCAGGGGTGGGACTGGATGGGCTTTAAGGCTCCTTCCAACCCAAACCATTCTGGATTCTGTGAATTATTTGGATTGTCTTTTACAATATATTATCTGCAGATGGATGTACCCACAGCCT
Source organism: Lichenostomus cassidix (assembly GCF_008360975.1). Lineage (NCBI taxonomy): Eukaryota > Metazoa > Chordata > Aves > Passeriformes > Meliphagidae > Lichenostomus > Lichenostomus cassidix. The sequence continues at coordinate 18,408,569 of NC_139492.1, forward strand.
CACCATTCTGCACTTATGACAGACCTTAGATGGTTTTCATTTTAAGACCAACAGGAGGCTGAGAGATAAATTTCATTATAATTTACATGAGGAACTACAGTGGTGCAAATAAGAAATAATTTGGCATCTTTGACTCTACAGAATTGGTACAGACTTAAACTGATTTCAATTTTCTAGAATGCAGAATTCATTTTGGAAGAAGGTAATAAAGCACTTTGCTATTCAGTTGATAGCATTATTAATAATGCAAAGACAGTATTTCCATTCTGGATGTTCCCATACATTAGGGCAGGACTTTGTGAGGCACCAAAGCTGCTTTGTTAAAACACTTCCAAGGCTTTCTTTCTGCATCTCACATTTCTGCACTTCTCAGAGCACCAGAAGCAGAAAGGAAGCAGCATTTGAAGAAAAATAAAGACAGAGGATTGATGTGGAAAAAAGAAATCTCAAAAGCTGTTTCTCTTGGCTGTGAACTCTCCTGACACTGCTGTGGAGGTGACTGCAGCTCTGGGTGTGCTCTGGGTGTGAAGTGCAAACTGAAGGTCCAACAGCACCCTGGCACTCCTGAGACCTTCCACTCCCAGGCTTTTTAATTGCAGTCTGAGCTCTGACACTATTAATATCTCATTTCCCATGCCCTTCAAGGGAAGCTGTGGTGTCGGACAGAAGAAGAATAATTTATTCTGATTTAGAAAAAAAAAAAAAACAGAGATTGTTTTCTCTTTGTTCTTTATTGACACTTATAGCTGGGGGTAATGATACTTCTTCCTATTCAGTTCTGATTTCAAGATGATGAAAGTCCCATTTAAATTAAATAAAAAATACAGTAATATCATTAAAGATTAACAAAGATGGGCACTCCCTTCTGCCAGGAGCAATACAGACCTAGACCAACAGGTAGTTCTAATTCCAAGATGTAGAGGACAGGTGAAGTAGTGGGAAATGGAAAAAAACCCAGAAGTATGTTGTTGGTGCTGCTGATCAAACATAGGGGAAAACCCCTTATCCTTGCTTTGTCTTTATTTTAATTATTTATCTGAGGCTCTTGTAACAGGGACAAAGAATTCAAAAAGCAAAAATTGAAATCCTTGAGAAGAGAGTGATATGATCCTGGAAAGGAAGAGTTTAAGGTACAAATACTCCAAGGAAAGCTGCTGGAAGCAGCAGTGAGTCAGCACAGGGGAGAATCTCCAGAAAAAAAACCCAAAATTTTATTGCTGTTACATCTCAAATCAAACAAATCCCCTTTCCCAGCCATGCTTCCTAGCTCAGTCAGACAACCCCATCTCAAGTCACACTCATCATGGAATCCCCCAAAGCTTAAAAAGGTATGTGAAAAACTAAATGTTTTAATTGTATTGTATTTAAGTGAAAAAAGACCAGATTGTACCACTTCCTATTGTAATGATCACATAAATTGTGCCAAGTGGAGTTGAGTTTGATTTACAGATTGCACAAACCCTATTTGAATGACAAAGTTTCCTTGTCAAATGATTTATATTGCCTTTCTTTGCTGAAATTCATCAACTAAAAATTCTTTTATCTGATTTTAAGGGTAAGAATCTTGTAATGCAGAAAATTCCCATTATATGGCATCATATAACATAAGATTGAATCATTGCTATGGAGGGCAAGACAGCCCAGCTCTGCTGAAGGAACCTCCCCAGACAAAATCTGCTTTGGGGAATCCTGCCCAGCACAATTCAGCAATTGGAACAGCAGGATCCAAGCACTCTTGGCTTGGCTAAAGTCAGTTTTTCTCCAGAGATTTAAGTAGCTGGGCCTTACTCTCCTATTACACTGGATTTTTCTACCTAAAAATTCATGCTAGTTGGGCTTTCAAAAAAATCAGCCATTTTTTTGGTAGGTATCATGTTCTACCACTTTGGCTTCAGTGTTTTAGTAACACCAAATCATTGTGTTGTATTTTAAAAAGTCACTTTTGTTTTCTCCTAGTTAAAAAGAGTTGAATCTACAAAAATGTGAAGGAGAAATGATTCTTTGGGCCTCTTTTCATGGAAAACCTGAGATGTGGCCACTCAAACGCTGCAGGATTTAGGATGTGACATGGGCTGAGACTCCTGTTCTCCTTTTCATGGGGGAAGAAGGGCTTGGCCAGAGCACAGGGATCCAAATCCACCAGTTTCACAGCACAGGGGTGCAAATCCACCATTTTCACAACACAGAGGTCCAAATGCATCATTGCCACAACACAGAGGTCCAAATCCACCATTCCCTGCTGGCTACAGGAATTCTCTGGTGCTGTTTGTGAGCAAACAGCTGGGTAGCCACAGAGCACAGCTGTGCTTGCTGAGAGCCACCAGGAGACTAAAAGCCTCAGTGCAAACAGAGTAATGGCTTCCTAGTGTCCCTCTGGATGGGAAGCAGGTTTGTCATGAGCACTGTGTGGTGACACCGTGCAGTGACAGACCTGAGCCTGGGAAGGGCACTCCTTGTGTCACACTGGGCTTGGACAGCTCTGCCAGCACTGCTCTCAGGAGAGAAGCTCTGGTTGCTTCAAAGAGTCATTTCCAAACCTGTCCATGCTCCAGAGCAGAGCTTCCCACTTTTCCCACTCTTAGGAAGGATAACTCCACCTGTGTGTCCACAAAGGGCAGGGGCAATGCTTGCTCCATCCACAATATTCAAGTCATGCTCTGCAATAAGCTACAAATCCTTTATTGAAAGGAAATTCGCAGAGATGCCTCGGTGAATTTTCCCTGCTGTGTGCACACAGTGTTTCATTCTTCCAGACTCCCTTTCTTCCCCCCAGGATAGACACATTCATGTTTACATTTAAAAAATCATATAGCAATCCATGGCCAGTCAATACAAAAGCACCAGGAAGATAAAACCATTGATCTGAGTGCACAGTCCTGATAAAGTCGGTGCCCTCAGTGGCTGCAAAGCCTAAGCAAGCCAGAACTCAGGTGGTTTTCCTTTTAATTGTATCGTGCCTTCTCTACCCTCCTCAGCAGCCCCAAAGTCCTGCTCTGTCAGTCCCTGTGCCCTTTCCCTTCATGGGCTGCAAAGCTCCACTGCAGTATATTTACACTTCCTAAACAAGCCTGCTGAATTAAGAGTATTTAATCAAAACCTTTCTTCTGATTAACAGGGCTTTCATCAGGCAAAACTGAAGCACATTTTACTTTTCATCCTGTGAACGTTGACAGCCATCCTTTCTCAGGACTTTAATTAACAGCAGGTAGGGAGGCAGAGTGACTGTGACACGCTGTCACTTCTGCTTGATTTCCAGGCTGCTTGTGCGACGTTCTCTGAGCTCATCGTTGAAATTGTCTTATCTCATACATTCCCAGGATTACTGTTTCATGTAAATGTCATTTTTGCTGTCCAAAACATTAAAAAAACCCACACCAGTGCGCTCGAACTCCTGTCTCCTTCTGAGAGACATGAGGGAAGCTGTATGCTTTTGATCAAAGACAAGATCCTGACTTCAAAGTAACACCTCAGCTGTAAATATATTACACAGTGCTCTTAGTGCAGGAAGGGGATTCCTTGATTTCAAATAACCTAAGGCCAATACCGTGGGATTTGCCTGCCTTTGCAGAGTTTAATCCTGCTCCTCTGAATACCGACAGAAAATGAGACAAAAAGATTTTAAAGACCTCGGGCTCCAGTCCTCTCTTATTTATTGAAGTCTGATGCACCCTTATGCAATACTTCACTGGAAGAACACCCAGCATTTTGTGGACTGAGAGAAGAGCATGGAAAAAACTAAAAATTCAGGGACACCACAGATTCTTTTAAACCTAAGGCTTAAATCTTTCTTCCAATGACAGAAGGTAGTGGCTGCATGCCTGCAGATGCTCTAGCACTAATTTGGCTGGGATCTTTCAGCCTTTTTTTTCCACAAGGCCACAAATTACACATGAAAAGAAAGTTTTGGGTGGGCACAGAGAGGTCAGTTTTATCCTCAAGTAATGGTACAATCAACAGTGCCAGTGACCAGGTGTCACTCTTGTCCCTGTGCAGCCAACAGGAAGCAGCCTAAGACACAGAAATCAATGACATTTTCTGCATAAACTCCCAATAATTCATTTATCTAGGTAGGGTTTCAAAATCATAATATCATTATATATTAAAAAAAATATAATCCACCTGTCTGAAAGAATCAAATTTTGGTCTTCAGGAATCTAAATTTTGAGGTTATTTTTAAATGTCCTGTTGTTCTAGTAAAACTTCTTATGTCTCTCAAAAGCAGGGGGAAAAAATCCATTTACCTGAAGTGAATGTGCAATATGTTAGAGAAATGAGTAAGGTGTTATTGCTAATTAGGGATTAAAACCTCTTGAACATTCAAGACTGTTAATAAGCTGAAAGAAGTCTTTGTTTCTGCTATATTTACTCTCAAGATGTGCTGCTTCTCCTTCTCTCTGAGTGTGGAAAATGTACAGCAGTAAATGCACAGCAAAAAGAGCTCAGAGTTCCTTCTCTGGGTTTGGGAAGGATTGGTTCCTCCTGGGTTTCCACACAAACATTTTCACAAAGGCAAAGTATGACCCTGAGTCAGAAATTCAGCTCTGCTCCCTTCCTTCCCACCCAGCTCCCCTGAGGTTTTCCCCATGGAGGGCAGAGTAAAGCCCTGGGTGACCGAGGTGACCCCACTGCACCCCTGGAGTGCCATTGCCAGCTGGCTCCATGCCCTTCCCAGCCTGCAGTGCCCCACAGCCTGCCCTGGGCACCCCCAGGCCCTGCACCAGTGTGCTGTCCCTGTGCCAGCACCAGGGGAATTGTGCTCTGGGCACTGGGCTGGGGGGCAGCAGCTGCAGCCAGCAATGGGCAGCCCCAGCCCTTCCCAGGCTCCCTGCATCCCAGGCAATGGCTGTTAAATTCATGTGTGTCTGAGACCTGGCTCCAAAAACAGACCTGGCCGAGGCCAGACACCCAAGGCAAGTGGGACCCAGGGGAGATGCTTGCCACCCTTTCTGTTCCAGCTGGAGCACAACTTTCCCTGCTGTGGAGCTGTGGCAGCTTCGCTGTCTGAGGTGTGCCAAGTGTACTGCAGATCTGATCAGTGAGCTGACAGGGATGTTCTCAGAGTGCACAGAGCAGAGCTCACACTTACAGGGCCTGTGAGAGTACAGAGGTGTTCTCAGGGTGCACAGAGCTCACACTTGTCAGGGTCTGTGAGAGTACAGAGATGTTCTCAGTGTGCACAGAGCAGAGCTCACACCTGCAGGGCCTGTGAGCTGACAGGGATGTTCTCAGTGTGCACACAGCTCACACTTGTCAGGGTCTGTGAGTTGACAGAGATGTTCTCAGGGTGCACACAGCTCACACTTGCAGGGCCTGTGAGAGTACAGAGGTGTTCTCAGTGTGCACAGAGCTCACACTCACCAGGACTCCTGCTGCCCAGAGTGCCAGCCCTGCTGTGCCATCAGCACTGAGCACAGATCCTCCCCCATGCCTGGCTCCATCCTGCCAGCTCTGTGCCCCTGGCTCACAGTGGAACTCCCACCCCTCCCCAGCAGGTGAAAAATTCACCACTGGAGCAGCCAGGGAGGGAGTCTGCAGTTTGTACAAGCTCAAACCGAGCCTGAAAAGCTAAGGGCATACCTGGAAACACTTTTAAAATACATAAAATTCATGAATACTTTTCAGTTTGAGGCTGAGACATAAATATGTGTAATGAGCATGTAACAGACAACTTCCCTCTGCAGCATGGATATATATCTGCTGCTTCACCCTCCCCTGGAAGCAGCCTGATTTAATGTGCTTTGCTTGGTAAGTCACCCTCCAGCAAAATAAATTTGACTTCTGCTGCAATCAAAAGAATTTAAACAAAATCACCTCTCAGTTCTCCCTAGGTTCATTTATCCAGACATCCATTTCAGTCTTCATTTTCAATATAGAGAAATTAAACAGGGTTTGTTTGAGGCAATCTCTGTGATTCTCTGAGGAGAGCTGTGAAGTCTGGTCTTGGATGGGCACATCCTTCACATGGGTCATATTTCCTGAGTCTGGGCTTAAATGCAGCTCTCTCTGAATAAGCCACTTCCCCAGTTATGGTTATTTCCATCTCTCTGGAAAAGGAAAGGGAAAAGGGGGAAAAGGGATAAGGAAAAAAGAGAGGAGACTCATCCCCACCACTCTTCCACCATGCTCTAGTCAGGAATTTCCAAGCACATCCTTCTGCAGCTAAACAAGGAGAAAGAGTGACAATGTGCTTGGAAGCAAAAACAGCTTTTGGAAAATAAAGTTTTCATTCTAACCCTGGAGTTGAAGATTTAAATAATTTCTCTGGCCAATTTGTAGCCCCAGCTTCGGTGATCATTCAGCAGCAGAGTGGAATTGCAGAGGTGATGGACATCCTGAATTCCCCTTTCCAAGAATTATGGCTCATTGCTCCATGCTTCACATATGGTGCATGAAATCCATTGCAAAGCACAGCCTTTTACTCCAAAAAAAGATAATTTTAACTATCCTTCTCTTTTCACAGTATTCAACCAACAACAGTAACCTCCTGCTATTTAGTTTTGTCACATGATTGATTAAACAGCAGAATCTGGATACTTGCCATGAAAGAGAAGTTGGAAATCATATTTCTTAATCCAGGACCTGCACACTTACTAGTCCAGTTTATAGTGCCATGGAGCCACGATTTTTCACCAGTCATTAGTGACCAAAGCTGTCTGGGAGTTCTGGGCACCACTGAATGCTCAGGCACAGCAAGTCAGGAATGTCTTCTCCATTTCTATGCTGCTGTCATCATGTTAAAATGCTAAAAACAAGGACATCTCAAAGGATAGTTAATGTGAAGGATAAGCTTCTTTTTATCTACGTTACTAAACAAATTACTTATTCCATTCCATTCACACTGAAAATTTTAAGCACCATTTCTAATAAATTTTAGACAAAGTCATTGAAAATTTTATCTCCCATGTGAAATGTACCACTTGCAAAACTGCCTGAATTTAGCCACTCCTGTGGCCCATTTGTCACAAATTTTAAAATAAACCTCACAAGGTGCCCAGAAAACACCGATTTAGCAAAAGTTTCATATCACTACCTTCATTTCATCAAATGTCCAATTTCAGCATGAACTGCCACATATTTTATCCAGAATGAGGGAGACTCACCTGGTCAGAGAGATCAGGGTTTGCAGGCAGGTGGAGGAGGTCAGAGCACAGTCCTAAATCAGGGAATTTGAACCTGAAGTCTTGCACTGGGGATCTGACTACCATTTTTATTTTTAAAAATGGGTTATCAGGATCATCAAGGAAATGGGGGCAAAGGCTCTCTGACTCTACCCCAGAGGGAAAAAATAATCCTCTGAAACCTGGGGAACTGTGTAAGATCTGCAGAAAGTGGAGGCTGAGAAGTCTGGGAATTCTGTTTCATTTCCAAAGAGTAAAGCTGAAGTAGGCAGAGGTTTGTTTGTATGTTTGGTTGGTTTGGTTTAATATATATTATTCTAATTGTTCCTCAATTAGAAAATTCTTAATAATTCCAGGTAATGTTGAGAATTATAATGAAAAACCTTCCTAAATTAAGTTTCCCCAGAATATCTCTACCAAAGTTTGGCATCTCTCCTTCAAAATCAGACACTATCTTGGAAAAATGGGATCACTGATTTGTTTCCTAATTGAGCATTTGAAAATCAGGCTTCCATTGCCAGGACTTCAAACCCAGTCAAGTTCTTTTCCCCACCTCTCCAATATCTTCTATTTCATCTTGCTGCGACAATGAAATCAGAATGCACCTGACACTTTGCACGAGTATTCTGCATCTGTTTTCACTAAATGTTTTACCCTCAATTTCGGTTAAAATTTAGCTTAATTGTGCCAAATTATCAACAGGCCATCTTTTCCCTGCAATCTTTTTCTTCTCTCTCCTGTCATTTTTCCAGGCAGCTCAGCAGATAATTTTATGCTACTGCAGTCACACAAGGCAGATTCTAATATTGATCTGAGTTTTTCCCTTGAATATGATTTGCATTCCCAGCCTGATCTGCTTTTTTTTTTTTCTTCCCATAGAACATGATTTACATTCTTAGGTCTTGCTGCTTCATTTTAAAGCCATCTTGAAAAAGTCTCTTTCTAATCATCTTTCTAAATTCATGTGGGAATAACTCTTCCTACTGATGCTTAGGAGGGGAAAATCTCAAATAAATTGATGCTATTCTTGCAGACTGTAATGACTGGAAACTGTATTTGTTGATGGAAATTAGAGAATTTTTATAGCTTACTAATAATCCAGCTCTGGGACAGCTAATTACCAGGGCTTGCCATGTCTGAATACTGAGGAAGTGCATTCCATCTTGCAGCTCCTCTGAGCAGGGAGCAATCAGCAGGACCAGCCAAAGACTATCCCTGTGCCACAGCAATCTCCAGCAGAAAAACCTGTTCCACATACAGAAAAGAGAGAGATTTTCTTTGGATCAAACACGGGGAGGTTGGGGCAATTAAACTTCTTTTCTGGCCATGGCCTATTTCTGTTTGCCATCCCACCCTCTGCTGGAGGGGCAGATTCACCCCAGAGAACTCATTCCATGCTCTCAGGGCTGAGCTCCTCCTTCCCCAGACAGGAATTGCACCCTGAGGCACCACATTCCATTAAATCCAACTGTCAGCATTAAAGGGCAACTCATCAAATCTAGGTGGTTAATTCTCATGAATTGTGCCCAAATTTAAAGTAACTCTAGGGCAAGAATCAGTGATATTTTCTGAGTTCTTAGCTGTTCTCACCAAGTTCATTCACTTTATTATCTCAGTTTCTAAAAGCACCTGTGGTTTAAATTTTGCTTTTGCTACACGAAAGGTGCCTGCTCAACATTCTTTCTGTTAGGTCTGAATGACAAAAAGGAATTTACCTTTTAATCCTCTTATCATTATTATATTCATCTTTTTCCACACATGCTTTGTTCACTAGAGGTAGTAAATATTACACTGACTGTTTTCAACACAGCTGCTATGTCACAGTTGTCCAAAAACACTGGAAAAGGAAAATAGGGAACCACGTTTCCCTAGAGTCATTTGTAGCAGAATATTGTATCACACTGTAAAGACACAATAGAGACGTTTTGTACATTACTACTTACTTGATTTTAAGTTTATTATTGCAACAGATGGGAAAAGGAAGCTCAGATTTTAAGGAGCTTCAGACAGGACAGACTCAGCTACACACACATGGTGAGTGCCTCAGCAAACATCAAACCCTGCACTGGATCTTGATTACTTAAAAACCCCCTAAGATGCCAGCATAAGAATTGTAAATATATACTAAACCATCATATTTAGCACCATGCCCAGTAGTTTTGGGGGCTGCAAGTAAAACCAGTACTAACAACAGAGATTCACATTGCTTAAAGTATTACTGAGCACCACACATCTAAGTGTGTATTGGTTTGAAAACAAACCAGTGGGAGATCACAAGTCAAGATTGAAATTAAAAATAAGTGAAATAATACAAGGAAAAGCACTGACAAAGTCAGATACAACCTGACACCCTGTTAGGGTGATGGTAGCAGTCCAACTGAAGTAGTCCAGTTGAAGCGGTGATCCTGTGAAGGTCTCGTCTCCAGCTGAAGATCCAGTGGTAGCTCTCGTCCTCTGGGAACCCAGTAGACAGGGCTAGCTCAGGCAGTTCCAAGGCCAGGTTATATTTAGGTGGGAACACCTGGTTCCTCCCTCCTGGGCAGAGCATCTCACAATGGGATGAGATAAGTCCATGAGTCACACGGTGGGTCCCTGATGGCCCATTGCCTGTCATCCGGAGTGGGTCATTAGCAGGTGACAGCAGCTAACGGCCCACAGCTGGTGGTAATAGAATACTTAACTACATCTATATTGCAACCTAGGACAAAGTGACAGGTGAAACTAGGAAAATCTGTGACATATCTCCTGCTTTTACTAACTGAGTTCTGCCTTTTGCCAGCTAAATGAAGTTCCACTCATCTTTAAATAAACAAATAAAAGATGTCAGCATATTGTAATAAGTTTCCCAGCCAACTGGAATGGTGCAGAGGTTTCTGCTGAGCTCATTCCCAACTCACAGCTCCTTTATGTACAAGCAGCAAGGACAGGTGGGCTGGAGAAGAGCTGGGATCCTAAACTTTACTAAAGAAGGGAAATCTGCCCCAGGATAGTGATTTTGTGGGACTGGCAGGATTTCTTTCCCGTCAGCAGAAGCAACATCTCAGTGGTGCTCCCTTCAGTGGTAACCTCAGTCAGGCAGCTCAGCCATCAGTGCTTTGAGTGGTAGAATTTGGCAGAGAAACCCAAAAACCCCAGAGTGTTCACCTGAATAAACCCCTTTGGCTGCAGGAAATGCCCTTAACCAGAGCACAGAACTGCAGCACATGCTTCTAAGGTGGGATTCTTCACAAGAAAATAACTCTGGGCATTTCCAGGGCAGTGGTTTTAATCATTGAACAAACTCTGAGCAATGCAGTGTTCAGGCTTTAGCCCAACACCAGAGTGAATGAGGTGATCTCACACAGCCTTGCAGATTACTCATTTGAAGTAAATCACATTTGGCTGTGCCATAATTACCCGGCTTTGCATTTGCCCAAAGAGAGCCCAGGGCTCATGCCTGGTGCCCTCCATGCCCAGCAAGGTCAGGGGTGCAGGCAGGTTGGCTCAGCTCAGGATTCCCCCTGGAGATGCCCAGCCCTGGGCTGCTCAGGGAGTGCTGGGGGAATTTGGCTGCCAAGCTGTGCAGTTTAGCAGGGAAAAACCTCTACCTGAGCATTCTTGGGCCTTGGCTTTCAATCTGGGACATATTTTACATCACCACTTTGTTCATGATTTGTCAATATGCTCCAAGTGTTTACTGGGACCAGAGAAACCAAAGTGCAATGTCAGAGTATCCTTGTTTTCTTTTTGAAAGCACAAAAAACACTTGGCTATGAATATATTACAGAGCATTTCTGATTATTTCTTATGTGTAACTTCTGACTCCTGCTGTTCTGATTACTTATCTATTTCTTTGCTGCTGTTATGCTCATGGCCTCTATTCTCACATATGAAAGTTTTTCTGCTCCTTCTTGGTCAACCAGAGCCATTTCTTGGTGTTCTTTAAGCTGTGGCTGCCATGTCTGTGCTTTTGTTTCCTGGTTCTGAGCCACCTCTTGGTGGCTGCAGGTCATATAGATTTTTTTTTTAATTTGATTTTGGATTTTGAGATGCTTGCTTTCCCCACTGTTTTAAGGTTTTAAGCAAATCCTCTCCTCCTCCAGCTATCATAACACAATTAATGGGCTGATTTTCTACAAAGGTCAGTCCTTGAGCAGGGCAGGACAACCATGGGAATAGAAATGAAGCCACTTAACTGCCCCATGTCTCAGGCTAAAGAAACTGCACATTTCTGAAGAGACTTTGACCTGCTAATCAGATTAGCAGGGAAACCTAATCCTCTGAAATACTGATTGCTCCAATAGTTCCCAGGTAACCAGCAACAGGACAAGAGGAAATGGCCTCCAGTTGCACCAAGAGAGGTTTAGATTGGATATTGGGAAATTTTTTTTCACTAAAAGGGTGGTCAGACATTGGAACAGGCTCTTTTGCTCAGGAATGAATTTATAGGTAATTTATATATAATTAAACACATTATTTTTATTTATTTTTATATGTATGTATAAAGACAGGTATGAAATACTAAATGTCCAGCAGTTACTTACCTGAGTATGGCAACATAAAGTTGCTGTTTGTATTGTGTGCCTCAGCTTTTTAGGAAATCCAGGGATTCTGGCAGAGTTTTCATCCATGCAGTTGGTAGCCTCACTTGTCAGCTCATCTGCATTAGTGGCACACCAATGCTTTGCCAAGAATTAAAATATCAAAAGTCTTTTGGCACTTCTGAAATCACCAGATTGAACACTTGAGATAACAATTGCTGGAGGGAAGAAAAAAAAAAGCAACCAACTTTTCTAGAGCAGCATCAGAATAATTTCAGAAATAGCTCTTGATTTGCTGTGATGGAAGAGAGGGGCTAAGGCCCCAGGAACCAATACTGAGTTTAGAGTTTGGAGTTTGGAAAGCTCTCGAGTGCTCTGAGGCTGCTCAGCAGTGCTGTGTGTTACACAACAGAAACCATCAGCTGAAGGAGGGAACTCTCATCTCCAGGCAAAGCCAGAGCTGCTGCTCATACCAGAATTCTCCCAATGCACCAGCAGAGAAAGAGGCTGGCTGGAGAAGGGAGGTGTGAGAGACAAGGCAGGGGGTTCTCTCTAAGATATGCAGTGATAATTCTGTTCCTGCAGAAAGAGAGAAGTGTTAGGAATTACCAGATTAGAAGACTTTTAATAATCTTCAAAGGGGGAGTAAGAAGAATATGTGGAGATTATGTGTTCAGTATGAAAAACAAATTAGATTGATACGTGAAGTAGTTAGGACACTGGAAGATAATCTATTTTAATTGGGGAAAAAAGCTATGAACCCTTTGTATTGATGCCTGAAGATTTTTGCATTTTCTTTTTTACATACCCTTTTATATATTTTCTGTACCCTTTATACACTCTTTGTACCCTTAGCCTACATGCTTGTAATTTTTGTAGTCTAATATTCTGGCTTAATTTTAAGGTTCTGCAAGGCAAAAAGAGCAAACATTCACAGTAAGAGGCCAGAGACCTCTATATATCTGAAAACTCGAGATTTCAACCTTGCTTGAAACCTCCTCTCTAGAACATACTTTGTAAACTGGGCTCTAGCCTCATTTGGGGGGTTTCTTTAAAATAGAAAGACATTACTTCATTTATTAAATTTCTTTTTGGAGGATTCTAGACAAATCTGCTAATTTGAAAAATCCACAAAATTTTAAACTCATTATATGGTGGAAATACATCTCAGCACGTTCCATCTTTGAATAGCTGTGCACCTAGGATCCTATTGAAATAAAACCGTTTTGCCCCTTTAGCTGTGTCTGCCTCATAATTGTAAGACCAATTGAAAGACCAACTGCTGCCTCATAATTGTAAGACCTAGAAAGGCTTTAAAAGTGAATCCAATCTGCTTCAAGGGCAGCAAAGTTGCTTCTAGGAGTTAGATCGGTGTAGCTGCAGGTATTTCCCTTCTGCTCTTTATTCTGTTCCATCCTCATGTGGGTGCAGAGCTGCTCTGGCTGTACACATCCCTCACAGCAGGGCTGCTCCTGGTGCTGGTCCTGGTGCTGGTCATGGTTCTGGTCCTGGTTCTGGCTCTGGTTCTGGTCCTGGTTCTGGTTCTGCTCCTGTCCTGCTCCTGTCCTGCTCCTGCTCCTGTCCTGCTCCTGTTCTGCTCCTGTCCTGCTCCTGCTCCTGTCCTGCTCCTGTCCTGGTTCTGCTCCTGCTCCTGTCCTGCTCGTGGTCCTGGCTCAGCCCTGCCAGCTCCTGTGTCACCCCAGCCCAGGCTGAGTGCACAAAGCTCAGTGGGACAGCAGCAGCCCAGCTGAGGATGATCCCAAAGGGATCTGCTGAACTGCAGCTCCAGCCTAATGAGCACCCTAAAAACACCACCCCTGGCACAGGAGGCACCGACTGTGCAGGGAAATGGGAAAATGTTCTCCAGACGAGCCCCACAGCCATGAATACACAGCAACAGGGAATTTCATATTTAGACTTATTCAAGTTTTCTGACTCACAAATTAGCACTTTTAAGAGCTGATCTTTTTCCCAATTGACTTTAATCAAGTGCTTCAGAAGCTGGAAAATGTTTTAAGTGAATAGAGCTCCTAAGCAGAGAGCCCAGGGAACAGGCTAGCAGCTATTTTGTACTCTCTTTCAATGGTTTTGCTTTGCTTTTTTTGCTTTGTTATTGCATTTTTACCGTTTTCAACACATGAGAAGCACCACAGCTGTAGGTTTCACAAACAAAATGAGAGGTGCAGGCAGAAAGATTCTTGAGGAGATAAGTTCAAACAAAAATTTAAAAACATTTTCTTGACAGTGTCACCTGATGATCTTTTATCCACCTTGCTCTGCTCTGTAATGCACTTCATGCAGATAAGAGAGTTGTATTCTCCAAATGACACAATCCCTTTGTTTCCCAATATATTGTATGAAAACAAAGTCACCTCCACTTTTTAATGGAATAAAAAATATCAACCCACTTCATAATATATGTCTTTAAAGGGGTTTAGTCAAATGAACTCAGGCAGCACTCATTACATTTTAAGGCAAATGGTATTGGAAATCTGATTAAAATTTGCCATGATACAAACTTGCTCTGCCTGTATCTGTATGGCAGCACCAGAGAAAAAGCTTGGGGAATGTTGTACCATGGCAAGCTCATGAAGCACCTGCCCCTGTTGGCAAATATATTGAATTTATCCAAGCTCTGTAGTTCCTTTCCCCAGAGCCTTTTTCATTCCCCTCTCCCTCATCTGCACCACCAGCACTGCCTCCCTGCCCTGCTCTGGAGCTGGGAACCTGAAGCCACATGAACAGTCCTTATTTTCCCTCTAAATGTCTGAGCTTCTGCCACAGAGCGTTAAAGATGGTCAGGAAATAGTGGGAAATGAGCATTTGCTGCTGGCAGAGCCCAGCTGTGCTCCAGGTGTGCTCCAGGTGTGCTCCAGCTGTGCTCCAGCTGAGCTCCAGCTGAGCTCCAGGTGTGCTCCAGGTGTGCTCCATCTGTGCTCCAGGTGTGCTCCATCTGTGCTCCAGGTGTGCTCCAGCTGAGCTCCAGGTGTGCTCCCTGGGCTGTGCCTGCCCTGCAGAGCAGCACTTTGGCACTTGACACAACCCTGCCTCACCAACCCTCACACCAAACCCTCCCCTGGTGCTTTGCCTCACCCAGTCAGGCTGGGTTTTCCCTCAGAAAAGCTAGAAAATACAGAAATCTGGTGTATCCCATTTCCTTCACTTCCTCTGCTGCTTGAGCAGTGCCAGGAAACAACTCCTGCAACTAAGGGACTAATAGTGAAAAAGTCATTATTATTAGGAAACAACTGAGTCTTCCAAAACCTTACCTGTAAAACGGTTTGGAAAAGGCTCCTTTCTCAAAACATTGAATGTCTTTCCTGAATTTGTGGGAATAAAAGCAGGGACAGAGGTGACAAGAGCAGTGACAAGGAGCTCAGTGCAGTCACTGTGCCCAGTGGAGATTTGGGAATCAGAGTTCCACCACCAACCCCAGAAATGTCTTTTGAAGTCATTAGGACTCAGCAATTAATAGAGAGATTTGTTTGATAGCTAGATGCAGCCAGATAAAAAAGCCATTCCATTCCAATTTCCCATTATTTTGCCTGTAACACATTAACAGCACACTTTGCTGCATTTTTATGTCCAAACCTGTATAATTGAAAGTGAAAAAATTCAATTCACCCACTTCACTACATTTAAAATAGAATACTGAGCTCTGTTTTAATAAGAAATGTGCAAATAATCATGACTTTGAACTGAAAAGATAAAAGATATAAGTCAAACCTGAGGAATCAGTGGTGATCATTTTCTGTGTTATCAATATTAATACTTACACAATATTTCTATGATGGTTTTCAAATATTTTATATTGCCTGAATTGGTGTATATTAAACTAGATAGTAAAAGTTCATCCCACTGCTGTCAGCAGCAAAAACGTTTCTTTTTTTGAGATTTATTCTGTATTAATTGTGTCTCTTGATCCTGACCCTTTTAATTGTTAACAGCAAAGGTATCGAGGGAGCTGGGATTGTGTCTGATCTGAGTTACAGCTGCTGAATGTGCTCTGAATATTTCATTATAACACTTAATTTTGCACCATGAGGCGACCTGGAATAGCTATTATTTTTTCTTACCTGCACTTCCTATTTAATCTTTAATGCTGCTCTCACTCCCTTCTCAAAAAATGCCTCAAATTCTCTCCAACTTGGTTTCAAAACTTTCCCTAGTTCAGAAAATTTAGAATGGACTTCTACTGTGTGTTCTGAGTACTTCATGAGGTGTTTTTCTGGTTTGCTGCTTTTATTTTTCGAGTTCCTCCCTAGCAGGATTTGTTTTAATTTAAAAAAAATAATTTTATTAACATGTAATTTCATTGGCTGACTGCAGAGCTCCCCTTAATTAACTTTTGTCCAAGTTCCACTTGTTCAAGCAAACTTTCCATGGCCCTTACAAGAAACTGCAATATTCTTTTTCCCCATACAGAACTTGGGAATTACTTTGGTGATTGAATATGTGTTTTTAAGGAGGAAATACATTATTTGTGCATTTGTAGTGGACAGTTTTTGATAAACCTGCTAAATAGCTGCTAAACCCAAGCTCTGTACAGATCAGTGCAAGCTGCAAACACAGCATTGTCCTCTCTGGCAAACAGCAGAGGATGTGGAGTTGCAAACACAAATTTCTTAATTTCTGGAATTGGTTCCCATTAATTGAAATACATTTTTCATTACTTTGCTATTTGCCAATTTGTTGATTATGTTTATATTTTTCTGAGTCACTCACAACAGTGATCCTCTTCCTTTGAAAGATAAAAGTTGGTCTTCTTTTATAAATTTGTTTGCCTCAGGTTTGAAATCTTACAGAAGACATCAAATATTCCACCACTTGACAATAAAATCAGAAGTGGCAGTTTGGAATATTTATTCTAAAATAATCAAAGGAATTCTTTGATGCATACTTCAATAATTATTTAGTACATTTTACTCCTATAAATATGTTTCTTTGCCTTACAGACGAAATGAAAAACTCTTAAAAGATATTTCAAATGAATAATTCAAACAATGACTGACAGTATAATTGTTTATATTTTTCCAGGTTGGCACATTCACTTTCTTCCTTCAATTTATAAACCAAGTTATCACTCTCTGTGATATTTATAACATTTGAATAAATAAAAGGAACTTTATAAAGATGTCTTGTCCTTTTTTTTTTTTTTTTTTACAGTGAATCTGCTCCCATTATTTTAGTTCTTTAGTTGAGAGCTCCTGGTACCACTTGTATCCCACCTTTGGTGGGATTTTATCTCTACTAAGAAAATACATAAGCACTGGCAATTAAATTGCCTTTTCAATTTTGTACAGCTTATTGAGTTGTTTTATCGTAAAGGAAGATTAGTGTCTTCCATAGAAACAGGGAAACAACTAACGAGGAGTCCATGGACTAAAGCTGGGATATTTGGTACCAACCAAGCTTCTGAAGGAATTCTGAAAGAGCCAGGAGTCAATTGAAGTGAGAATGTAAAAAAGGAAATAAAATCACCAGCTGAACAAGAGTGAAAATACTAAGATGGAATTGAAAAACTTCCATATATGTAGATGAATCTCTTAGGGAATGAACCTGTGGAGCAAAACTGTCTTATTTTTAAAAAATCTTAATGCAAATTTTTAAAAACATGACAATAACAAAGCTAAAAAAGAGAGATTAAAAAATATAAAAGTACAATTCAAATGTGACCACTGCAATCTCTGTGTGTTAGATCAATATCCAGGTCTGTGACAGGCTTTTGGTGAGTTAACTCAGCAGCCACAACACTGCCACTTGCCTAAAAGAATTAAACAATTGTTTCTGAAGGGACTTCTAAACAAAAGCTTCATCTTGGACAAACAGAAAGCAAGAAAAGTTTAACTCATTCACTGTTGGGAGACAAAGTCACACACTGGGGCTTGGAGGAAGTTGAATGAATAATTGAATTTCAGCAAATCAATTATGATTAAATCAGGATGAATTTTTAAAGAGAAAAAAAAAAAGAAAAGCACTACCAAAAAAATTCTCCTGGGATCAATGCCACCTTCCTAGTTTTCAGCCAGACAGTTATGTTTTAAAATATTTTACTCAGAATTCAGACATCTGCCTTACTGTGTGTTTGTTTTGCAGGTTTTGTGGCAGAGGGGCTGGCAAGGGATGAGGTCTGCTGTTTAAAATGCTGTGCTGCCTCTGTCTTCTCTGTTCCAAATTTATTACCTTATTCAACTGATTGAGAAAGATATTTTAAAAATTGCTAGGTCTCACTGCAATGCCAAATAAAATTAAGGATATGCTTAGGTACTTAATGGCATGAAAGGAGCAGCCATTCTTCTATTTTCTTCTTTGTTTATTGGAGACTTGCACAGAGCTCAGTTCATTGCTTTGTAAAAAAAATACATAGAAACCTTTGCTAATTCAATTAAGGAGCTGAAAGCACACAATAAAGCAAAGCATCCTCCACAGAATCCATGACTTTTCTTTTTTCATGGCAGCAGCAGCACTCTGAGGTGAAAGAACACAAAGGGTGGCTGCACTCAAGACATTTCCCTTTCCCCTTTGACTGAGCTTGACTAGGCCCTAAATCTATATTTAGGGTCAGTTGTTGGTTTAAGGTTTAGTGGCCAAGTTCAAGATCTTTGAGATAAAAATCATAATTTAGAACTAATGTTCTAAATATTCCTTTTTTTCTCATTCATTGGGCTAAAAACCAAGATTTCCTCAACGTTTCCAGAGGTTTCCAAGATTTTTCCATGTTACTGCTTTAGGTTTTAGGCAAATTCGAGGTCCCTGCAATCTGTCCATCTTGGAATCACTGCATTCCAGGGAAAAGCTTTCCAGGCTGCCTGCAGCTCAGAGACAAAGCAAGGTCAGGGGCAGGAGGTTCCTAAATGACCTCAAACTCCTGCCACAGGAGAGGGATAAATGAAAATAAATCTGAATCAGGGGGATTTATCTGCTGGTACCAAACAAGGTGCTGCACAGCCTTGGCAGGGATATTCCAAGTCCTTGCTGCACCGAGGGAGAAGCAGATCCTTCCCAGGGGAGCCCAGAGCTCCTCAGCATCAAAATGCTCTGTGCTCTCATCAGTGATGCTCTGTGCCATTGATTCTGTCAACTCTGCTCCTAATGCTGCCTTTTCCTGACATTTTCAATTTTGTGGAATAAAAAGAGTTTAAAATTTCGAGCCTTGACCTTGACATAATGAACTGATGGATCACAGCAAGGAAATAGAGACATATTTGTTCCAATCTTGCCTTCTGCTGCTACCAAAACTGCAGAGTAAATTTTGGTTTTTATCAGAGGTTATCTGGAAAATGGATGTTCTTCCTGTGGTGGGGGGAAAGCCATACAAATGTTCCATCTTATATTGGGACAGAAATCCCAATCATATTTTTATTCAGGAAGAGTTTTCAGATGAAAACACATTTAACAAACAATTGGATGCTTTTTTTTTTTTTCAGCTTGCCCAGTTTAACTCCCTGCCTATAATCTAAGTGAATGTGAATATCCAGTCTAAAGTCCAGAGGTTTTCCTTTGGTGACATGAAAAAAGTAAGATGTTTTTCTGACCCCTGGACAGGCAAGAGCTTGGTATGTTTAACTCTCAGAACTACTCTCCTACTAGAAATTTGAAATAAAACATTGAGAAATTAAAATATGTACAGTACTAACTGTCTGCTCAGTGTGAGTCAGGGACCAACCGAGTCAAAATGCAAAGCAGTTCCTCCTCTTGCCTTTAGTGCCTTTTTTCTGCTAAACACACATCATAAAAAGAGCAGCGACACAAAAAGCTTCAGATGAAATCACAGGTGTGACTCAGAACCTCTTGTTCCTGCCCTCCATTAATTAAAACAAATGTTTGTATCGTGAGATCCACCATGATCTGCATCACCTCACATCCCAAAACCAACTGATTCTGTTGGATAAATCTCTTTGTACAATCCCAATAGCAAAGGCATAAGAATTGAGGATGGAAAAAAGGACCTTTAATTTGCTTAAGCAAAAGAGCTGTTTTGTCATCGTTTTGCCACACATTCCTTTTTTCTGTCTTTCCTCCCTCATCCTTCTTTGAGGATCACCTCAGGAAAGTTTTATGTACTGAAGTCTAAATCTTTACTGTTTTTTAACCTGTATCAATCTGCCTTCCCACATCAGAGTGAGGGGAACAGCCAAGGCCAACACCCAGGCAGGGCAGAGAGACACCTCAGCCCTAAATCAAGGTGGAGAAGCCAAGCTGGGTCTGAGTTTCTGCCCACGGCAGGAGAAGCACTGAGGAGCTGACAGCAGCATTTCTGCTCTCAAGGCAGCCCCAGGAACGACAAGAATGGCCAACGATGAACCCTCAGCCTGTGGGGGTAACTTAGAAAAGAGTAATTATAAAAGACTTTGCAGGGATGTTGATGGATTCATATTTCACCTACAAAAAGGCCTTCCCAGATCACTGTGCCCCTGAATAGCTATTTCCAGAGGGTTTCTGCAAGAGGGAAAGAGGGAATGGCAAAGGGAAAAATGAACTCAGTGATGATGGACAAAGTGGGGAAGGGCAGGAGCTGAGCAACTGGCAGAGAGGAAAAAGCAAACACTGCAGACTGAAAGGTAGGAAGGAGCCAGGAAAAGTGGAGGTTACCAGAGGTGGGGGACTAGTGAGGATGTACCCAAAACTCAGATACAATCATGGAATGGTTTGGGTTGGAAGATACCTTAAAACTCATCTCATCACCCCAGCCCTGGCAGGGACACCTTGCACTGTCCCAGGCTGCTCCAAGCCCCAATGGCCAAGCTGCCCTTGGACACTGCCAGGGATCCAGGGGCAGCCACAGCTTCTCTGGGCACCCTGTGCCAGGGCCTGCCCACCCTGCCAGGGAACAATTCCTGCCCAAGATCCCATCCAGCCCTGCCCTCTGGCACTGGGAAGCCATTCCCTGTCTCCTGGCCCTGCAGCCCTTGGCAATTGTCTCTCTCCAGCTTTCCTGCAGCTCCTTCAGGCACCAAAAGGCCACACTGAGGTCACCCCAAAGCTTCTCCTCTCCAGGCTGAACAACGACATGGTTAAAAATATTTATAGATTCTTTCTGTCATTTAGACATTTCAGCTTCTTCCATGGGTGTGTCCCATATCAAAATCTAATTTGAAGGATTAAATCTTGGTTTGCTAACACAGACCTTCTGTCTTTTCTCCTGTATAAGACTCCTTGTGTTGAGATCCCTTTGGAAGGATTGCTGTTTGCAGCTCCTGCACACACAGCCAGCAGTGCTGGGATTGCCCAGCTGAGGCCAGAGCTCTGTGTCCATCGCTGTGCTCCTGGAGCAGGGTGACAGCAGCACCAGTCCCTCAGCAGGAACCCTGGCACACAGAGCTGGAGGCTGGCAAGGGGGCTGGAATAGTAAAAGAGGGATGGATCATCAGTAACCCCTCCAGAGATGTGCAAACAAAAATGACCAGAACCTTCTGACAATCCTCAGGGCTGCATTATCTGTAAGCTCCTGCCATGGAGTAATCCTATAGAATTGAAAACCTGAAGCAAGGCAAGGAGCTCAGAGCCATCTGTCCACTCTGCCACCTCTCCAGACAAGGCCAAGGCCAAGTTTGCAAAAGGCTGACAGTGCTGGTTTCAATGCTGCTCCTCTCCAGCATGATCCATATTGGCAGTTTTAACTTAAATCTACTGCTTTGTCTTCCAAAGAGGGACGAGCGCTTTAAATAAATCTTCTCTTCCTGCACTCAGTGTTAGCACTTCATTTTCTCTGAACTCAGTAAAGCATCTATCCTGATTTAACAGACGTCTGGGAGAGACAGGAGCAACAACATTGGTCATGAAACCTCCAGGACTGCTCCAGAGTGCCTTGTAGCAAATGTCTTGGGTCAGTGGTTCAAGCTACATCCAGAACAAAGATAGATTTTTCCATGCTGCATCCCAGCCTCTTTGTGTCTCAGTCAAATCTTATTGGAGTCAAAGCAAATGACCTGGCCTGGACCTTTTGCCTGTCAAAGCAGCTGCTTCCCCACACTTTACAAGCCTCACGTTTCTCTCTGGCTGCTCGATGGCAGCTGCTGAAATCCCAGGAAAAGGGTTCAAAGCAGATCTGTCTACCTGCATGTCCTCAGCCAGCCTGGAAGGGAAAAACAGCTGTTGGGAGTCATCACATTGCATTTGTGAGAACATAGCATCCAGAGCAGCGAAAAATCCCTGAGAACTGTTTCTCTTTAAAATATCTCCCAAGTAAACTCCAGTGTCCCACAAAGGCAAAGCGTGTGGCAACAGCAGGAGCATGAAGCAAAATCCACTTTGTGCTCTGAACAGCCACGTCAGTGGGAAAAGGCTGTTTGCTTATTTTTATTTTCCCTCCAAAATTGTAACTGTCATGTAAACTCTTTAATAAAGAGATCAGAGCTAGTCACTAAAGTGCTAGTCAGAAATGCCAGGCACTGCAGAAATCAGCATTTTAATTTGAGTTTTGAACAGAATGAAGCCTTAACATAGCTCTCAAGCTATTTAAATATGGGGAAAATTAGCTGAATGAATGAAAGAAAATAACACAGCTGGCAACTATTTAAAAAGAGCAGACTGACTTTTTGTAAGTTCAAACAGGGCTGTTGAGAAATAACTTCTTATAAACTATGCAAAATCAGATGTTGCACAAATATACATCTCTGTATCTGTTTATCTCTCTAGATCAAGATTTTGACAATAATTAATGATAATGAAAGTTTCGGCAAGAAAACTCAAAAATACTTAACTCTGAAAGAGCCTGCAAATATTTGGTTAAGTTCATATATATATGTGGGTGTGTAAATGTGTGTTTACATACACACATTTGAAACTAATCTACTGCAAAGTTCTTTTAGAAGAATCTCTTCTTTCTGTACATTATTTATCTTCACTGAATTATTCTGTAGCATCTGGGAAGACTAATTTAGGCAAAGAAAATTTCCAGCTAAAAGCAACATCCAAGTTTTTTTCCATGTTTTTTGAACTCCAGTAACATAACAGCTACTCAGAGAGTACACACAGACTGCTCCACCCTGTTCCTGGGCTGCCTCCCAGCAGCTGTCCAACATATGGCTCCAAGCTCTTGAGGAGTTTATTTTGCCATCAGAACGTTACAAAATGTAAAGTTTCTCCCTCTGCAGTGGGGTGGGACAGGAGCAGCACACGAACCTGAGCTCCTCAGCATCCTGCACGCTGCCAGCTGCACCTCCCTGCAGAAGTGCTTCCTTCCACACAGAATGCCAGCAATGTCCTGCAGAATCCATCGGGCAGGAATGAGGAATCTCCTTTTTAAAGAGAGAGAGAGGGAGAGAGAGACAATAAATAACAAGGAGGTATAAGAAACTCAGGAGCTGTGCAGATAAAAAGCTTCCACCCATTCCGGTGCTGATAAAAGTGAAAGACCAATGGATATTTGTGCATCTGTCCCCAATTCCTACTGCCTGTCCTGTCTCCCACTACTGCCAAGAGTATGGATAATCCAGCCCTTCTTGTTCTAATAATACACAGAACAGAGCTCTTTGTTTCATATTTCCACAATTTGTACAGGTCTGCTTATTTTATGTCAGTCTCTTCTGCAAGCCAAAAAATTTCTTTTCATGGCCCACCCTGCAGGGCTTCACTTGGGATTTTTTGATTAAAAGAACTGCTTCTTAAAGTTTGATGGGTTTGCAAAAGTGTTTCAACTACTTTGGTTTCCTACTCACACCTTTGTTAGCACAGCCCCACAAAATCCTTCTGTGGTGAACAGATCCAAGAGGAGAAGGAAGGAGAACCCAGACTGCTGGAGTTAAGTCTTTGCCATCCCAAGAGAGAAGTGCAACCAGAATTCCCTTTCCTGGCACAGGATCTAGCTGGTGCATTGTCCAGGAAGAACACCAGCATCCCATTTGCTGCCTGTCAGCCAAGGAGTGCATTCTGCAGTGGCTGGAGTCCACAGGAACTCATCGTGAAGATATTAATTCATCACTTCTTTAACAAAGCAGAACCCCAAAGTAACTGGGTCTGTCCAGCCTTCCACAGAGAGGAGCTTTTAATGTGTTCTTGCTTTATCCAAACCTGTGCCCATTTTTCATTCCACTTCAAATGCATTTCTCCTTGCCAGTGCCTTTCAATCCCATTCAGCAGGTGGAATGGTCCAAGATATCCCAGCTTTAAAAGCCCAGGTTGCTGTTTTAGGCTCTCTTTCCTACAGTATTGAGCATCATCATTTCCAGTACCACTGAACAACTTAATAAGCTGCAAAAACTTGATAAGACAATGTAATTGCCAGCTTTTATGTATATTCTTAAAATAGCTGCGCTCCTCATAGAGGTTGTACAGGGTATAAGTGTTAGCAGGAGCAATTAAAGAACTGAAACAATTGAAGCAGATTAGAGAATTATAGCATGCAAAAACTATAAAAAATTCCAAACAAATTGTCCTTATTCCTTGTCTCGCATAAACAATAATTTCAGGTACTGGAACAAATTACTCAAAACCAGAAAATCACTATGAGAAATAAAGATAATATTTACCCATAATGCAGGAAAAATAGGTATAAAGAGCCTTGTATCAGTTCAGGTAATTGAAGATACTGAAATGAATGAACTTTGTCTCACACATTTCAGCCGTTCAAGCCAGTGGAATAATACAGTCATTTACTTATTCCAGATATTGGTGTTCAACACATCAGCAGGTAGGAGGTACAGTCTTTATTGTAAGTTATTTCCACCCCCTCACCCAAGACCCAAATCCTCTTGGTTGTGTGGAAGCCCCAGGTGTCCCCTCTGTGCCCTGGTCCTGCCATTATTTCAAACTCATTATTTCAAAGATCTCAGGTACAGCCTCAAACAAAAGGCATGGTCACACTCTTTCCTCGGTTTTATTCCAGTCATTCCATCTGAATAACTTCAGGGCTCATAAACACCCTTTGGAAGCCAAAAAGCTCAGCTCCCTTAGATAATAACACAACTGTGGAAACACAAATAGGGTCACAGAACACTGGCTTTCCTCTAACCTTGACTGCTAGCAATAAAGCATATTTTCTTCTCTCTATCACATTTTAATGTATGCTTTGTACCAACCCTGTCAGCAGTAATATAGGTTGACTGTTCTATTATGCATCATATTATAAAGACAGCAAGGTTTGTTCAGGGCAACCAAAGGGTGAAATAAAAGGATTTGTAGGAAAGTGGTTTGGAAGACACTAAATTAATCTTGCACTCCAATCAATCTGCAAGTGAAAAGATACTTGACTCAATCTGTCAGCAGAGTCAGACAGGTATCAGATCAACTCCATGGAAATCCTTTTATAAACTCAAGCTCTGATGAATGCTGTAACCTTCTTGAAGGAATGGCACTGCCTTGTACTCACATGCATGGTAATGGAGGGGAAATTTGAAGTCTGAATATCTGATCAAGGCACTTCTCTGTTTCATAAAAGGGATCTCTCCATTAAGTATTTAAGCAAACAGCACTGTTCTATCAAAGGATGAGACTTCTAAAATAATGATTTTGAAATTTCCCTGTGACAGAACATTTCTACATTACATAACCAGATAAATTCTGAATATCTGCTCAGTGCAATGCATCTGAATAATAAGAAAAAAATAATCTATCTGGAAGGACAATTCCAACCAGTTTTCTTGCAGATTTCCTGCAATACAAATTCACGCTGTTGGGATAATTATTGTAACATTTTATGCATGTAAGTGCAGCAAAATCAAAGCAAGTGGAAATATTTTAAAATTCTATCTTTGCCCACTTGAAAGTTCAAGTCAATGTTAAATTTTTCTAGGACATTTGATAATCAGATCCCTCATTACCTTACTCCTCCAATGCTACATTACAGAAAGCAATAGGGTAACCTGATACATTAAGGATGTGAAACTCATTTCAATCACATCCAGCAGCTGCAAAACAGCTGCTTCTAAAAACTCCCAGTGCAGCTGAGATGCCAATGCTGCAGTCAAAGCCAGGGCTAAGCTCTGTCCAGGTTTGCTTTCACTCTCCAGTTCAGATGCTGCTGAAATCTGTTAAGCATCACAAAGAGATGTTTATGAGGAGGCAGCAGGATGAGCAGAGGGATGGAGCAGCTCTGCTGGGAGGAAAGGCTGGCAGAGCTGGGATTGTTCAGCCTGGAGAGGAGAAGCTTTGGGGTGACCTCAGTGTGGCCTTTTGGTGCCTGAAGGAGCTGCAGGAAAGCTGGAGAGAGACAATTGCCAAGGGCTGCAGGGCCAGGAGACAGGGAATGGCTTCCCAGTGGCAGAGGGCAGGGCTGGATGGGATCTTGGGCAGGAATTGTTCCCTGGCAGGGTGGGCAGGCCCTGGCACAGGGTGCCCAGAGAAGCTGTGGCTGCCCCTGGATCCCTGGCAGTGTCCAAGGGCAGCTTGGCCATTGGGGCTTGGAGCAGCCTGGGACAGTGCAAGGTGTCCCTGCCAGGGCTGGGGTGGCACTGACTGATCCTCAAGGTCCCTTCCAACCCAAACCACTGTCTGAGTTTATCAGAAGCAGCAGAGGAGCTCCAGGCTCATTCAAACCCCAGATGCACTCCCCAGGCCATGCTTTGCTCAGTGGCCCTGCAGTGACCCTGGCACTGAACCTGAGCAGTTAGTTCCAAGCTGCCTCAGGTTGGTCCCTCCTGCAGCTCCACTCTAAACGGGGACAGGACAACAGTGGGAGTTTCATGTACCCTTGCAATGATCACATTGCTCCTGTGCAGGAGGGGACACGTGGCCCCGGGGCAGCAGGGAAGGTGTGAGGCTCCCGAGGCTGCCCTGCCAGGCTGCCCTGAGCTCCGTGCTGGGAGCTGCCCCTGCAGGGCTCACAGAGCCACTCTGAACACACACCGTGACAGGAGGATGTTCCCTCACTTCAGCCCAGCCCAGATGTGCTTCATTCCAGCCAAACAGACCTTCCCTTCACACCTGACACTCTGCTTTTGGCTGGGAGCTGATCAAAAACTGCACACCAGCAGAAAGCAGCAGGGAGAGAAGCAGGAGGAAAGGAAAAAAGGTAAGGGGATAGAGTTTAAGATAGAGGTTGAGGACACTTTTTTCCCCACTAAGAACAAGGATGCACCATTCCACATTTAATACATATGCTAAAACATCCAACTCATGTGGGAATGAAACCTCACAGAGAGCTCAGGCCCTTTCATGGAAAATGCTCACTGACTCCAGGACAAGGTTTAGCCTCAGTTATATGAGGTTCAAACCCAACAGGAATAATGTTTTGTCAGATGATGTCAATCTCCTCTTATTTTTTAATGGAAATGGGGTGAAGAGGGTATTCCAGGGAAATGCCACCTTCATTCAATACTAGGAGGTCCTGGAAGCTCTCTGAGACACACAAGAGCACAAGCACCTGCTGTGCTTTTCCTGAAAACTTGTCGTTTGCCACATGGAGAAAGGAGACAGACAGAGGGAGGGGAGGTGTTGAGTCCAAGCGTGGGTAGCTGCAGTGCTGACATTTAGCAACAGTAGGCTGACTTTCAGTGCTGAAAGGGAGCCAGGAAGGCTGAGAAGAAAGTTTGCAGTATCTGAGAAATACTGCAAAGAGAGAAACTAAAATATAAAGAAGAGAAACGCAGCAATTGCTGTTTAAATGACAAGCAGATACTGAGTTTGGAGTTAGGTGATTCTGGGAACTTCTTCTATTCCCAGCAGAGGAGTGCAAATCAAGGGCAGGGCCAAGTGCTCACAGCTTTTGTGGGAATTTGTGGACAGGATTCCCAGTTTATGTGCTGGCTTGGGCCTAAGTGAACCTGTCTGGATTTACACCAGCCAAGGGTGTAGCCTTAGCCCATTATTACAGAGATAGACGATATAAGTCACAGTGTTAGAGATAAGTCCATTTATAAAGTTAAAATGGATAAATAAATCCAATTTCAGAGCAGCTCCTGATCTCAGAAGGGCATTTCAGCTGCAGTGATTATGATGGCAAGCAATGATAATACATGACAGCAAACCCAACAGATAGGTCTGGGACTAAAAAACAACAACTCTGTGATTTAAGTTCCCCCATTCCAGTTTGGAAATGTCTGAACAGGTGCTCTGGGAGACAGCAACACAGAAAAGGCCTCTCTGTCTATGAACATGTGACACAGAATAAAGCCATATCTGCAGGAGCAGCTTTTCACTTCAGACCTGACATTCCTATTCCCAGTGCAGGAGAGCCCTGCTTAGCACAGCCAACCACCCTGCTGTACACAGCAGCTCAGCAGGGAGTGAAACACCTACTCCCTTGGTTTATTGAGTCATAACTTACAAGGATTTGTAATTTGGGTACAACCCAAATTCCTGGAGGTTTTCTTGGTTTGACCTCAGCTGAGTTACTGTGATCTTTGTTCCTTGGGGACCTGACAGGACAATTAAGTTTCTGAAAATATCCCTGAGGACCTGAACAGGAAATCCTGAGTGAATCTGAGATTTTCAAAGCCATGTCTTCCTTGGGAGTAAGGATGCTGCTGGGTAAAATCTGGCAGGGGAAGAGCACCTTGATTTCAAATCTAGCTGATGAGAAAACACAAATGCCTCTGATGGTGGACATGAAAACATTAATGTGGGGTTGCACTGAAGAAATAAAAAAAAGAGGGACAAATAAATCCTTGAATAATTTAGAGAAAAGCACAGATAGAATGTGACACAGCTCTATTGCCTACAGCCTGTGGGTTCTCTCCTGTACCAAATAAGTCCTGGGCTCTTTCCTGTTGAATAGTGGCCACTGTCACCAGAATTCTGCATTAATATTCTCACTAGAAAGGCACAACTGCTCTAACAGAGAGCTTGCAGCAAATGAACTCTTATCTGCAACAGAGAATATCATTGTGGGCTCCAGCAAGAAAGAAGTAGATGGATATTATGTTGGAGAAAGAACAGAAAACCACTGCAAGAAGAGAAATTATTTACAAATAATTCCATCCAGGAACACAAACCCCCTCCTCTTTTTTTTTTTTTTTGAAGTCACATTCTTTTAGCCCATTGATTTCAGAAAAGAAACAAAGAGGTGCTGAAAGATAAATCATAGTCTCAAAGCTACACAGTGCACTTAGCAAAAGAAGGGGAGAGGAAGGAATATCAACAGTATACAAAAGATGCTAAAATAACAGACTCATCTAAGCCATATTTATTGGCATTAGTTATTCCTTAAAAAATGTACAATTGCTCTTTTATCATAAGCACTTCACATTAATCCAAGCTGTATCTTGGGAGTCTGTTGTGTGTGTGCCAACTTTCACAGAAGTGAGACGTGGTTATTAGGCTTTTAAGTGAAATATGTGAAACTCAGAAGATGGTTGAGATAATTTGTGCATTATAATTGAATGACTACTGGAAAAAAAAACATATTTTTATCACATCTTAATAGAGCCTCTGGATTAAATACCAATTAATTTGCCACCAAAGTTTGCTGTTAATCAGTTGCATGTCAGCAGACATTCTGAGCGACATGTAAATTATAAAATATAGTGAGATTATCTCCAATCTTGCAAATTACCTCTTTACAAAATCAGAGTAAACATTTTGTGTCCCCTGGAGGTGTCATGAGTCCCCTGCTCAGTCTCTGCATGGCTCTCTGCATCACAGGCTATTGACAGAACCTTTGGACCCTCAGAAAATGCAGCTGCAGTTTTGAGAATGACCCTTGAAGATCCAGGCTGCAACCACCAAGCCCATCAACAACTGCCTGGTTAGGTTTGTGTGCAGCTGATGAGGTTCAACAGCTGGGACTGAGCTGAGCACTGAAAACACTGACAAATCCATCATCAGGGCATTGGCCAAGACTGAAGCTCTCAGAAACAGCCCAAGAGAGACAGGAAATGGCAATGCAGCTGGGAGATGTCAGCTCTGCCTGAAAAATGTCCATCAGCCAAAGAGAGGGACTGAAGAAAGATGTAGGAATGGGGGCATGAAGCAATTACAGGGAATAATTGACACAGTATCTGTAACAGTATCACAAATAGCTACTGTGGGTTTATATTTTAAAAAAGTAATAGAAAATCAATTCAGTGAATAAGCAAACCGTTTTGTGGATGAATAATTGGGAAAAGGAAGGAGAGAATTAGTTTTTAGGCTTCCTCGTGTTTGAACAGTCTATTAGTATTTGACAAAAATTATAATTGAAGTGTCAGCTCCATCACATAATGTAAACTAAGGCAGGAGGCTGGATAAGGGATTGAATCATCAGAGTGTTACAAAGCCACCCAGAGACTCAGGGTGTATCAAATGTATCACATAGAGCACAGGCACAGCCATGAAAGCAAGACTTCAACAGAAGAGGCAAGGAAGGACTTCACAGAAAAAATCCACCACTGTCACAGCACAGAAGAAATAAAATAATTTCTACCAAGATGGACAGATGGCAGTGGCCTCAAATTTGCCTAAAACCTAAAGCAGTAACATGGAAAAATCTTGACTATGAAAACCTTGAGGAAATCTTGGGTTTTAGCCCAATGAATAAGAAAAAAAGGAACATTTAGAACATTAGTTCTAAATTACGATTTATATCTCAAAGATCTTGAACTTGGCCACTAAACCTTAAACCAGCAACTGACCCTAGATACAGATATAGGGCTTAGTCAAGCTCAGTCAAAGGGGAAAGGGAAATGTCTTGAGAAGACAAAAACCTCCAAACTTTCCAGACATCCACACATGAAAGGCACAATTTTCATTCATCATTGCAACTGTTCATACATAAAACTGCACCCAGATGGAGCAAAAATGTCAAGTCTGGAGGAAAGCTTGGTGTGTGCAGCATCTTTTCCCATCTTTACCTAAGTCCTGCAATCCCTGCCCAATCCACTGAGACCCAAACCTTGGAATTTGTGTGGAGGTTCTGTGCAGCAGACTCACCTCATTCCCTCTCTTTTGGCTCCACCATCCCTGCTCAGCAGAAAGAAGCAATTGTCCTTATTCATAGGTGGGAGAGTGAGATTGTTACCAAGGAAACGGGCTGGTTTGACAGAGTTTTGGAAACCCAAACCCAGCTGGAGATGGGAAATCTGAGTATCCTCCCCCAGAAAGCATTTGAAAACTAGATGCAATCTGGCAGCAACTAAATGCAGTTAACTCTTAACTTCCTCCCCTTTGTGGATCCATCTTTCATTTTCCTTATCTATTTTTTAATAACTCTCTTCTTTGGCTACCTGGATCTGAAGGAAATAGTAACAAACCCTCCCGAGAGCCAACATCCAAAAGGGACACAGAGATATATTTTTGCATTTAGGACCATTACTCTCCCATATTCAGGTGAGGAAAGCCCCAGCTGTGCCCCCAGCTACACACGTGGGACTCTCACTTTAACTGAAATTCAATCAGCAGAACCAAGAGCAGAAGTTGTCCTTAGGCTGGAGCTCAGCCCGAGCCCAGCACAGAGCAAATGTGCCATTGATTACTTGGAGAGGGGCTGTAGCAATGATTGAAAGCCCCAGGATAGATCCTGAGCTGGTGTAAATCCACGGCAGCCCAATTGATTTACTCCGAGCCAGAGGAGAACTAATGGAATTTACACAGGCTGAGGAGGTGAGACTATCATGTTTGAGGAAGTGGGGAGTGGAAAATGATACTGCAAGAGGAGATAGATCAGTGCAATGTAAATACAACAACAAAACAAGAACAGGGAAGAACTGCTGCAGGTGAAAAGTCCAAGAGTAATGACTGCGAGCTAGACAGGAGAAGATCCACTGCAGGGAGCTAGGATGAATTTTAAAGGATGCACTTACAAGAGATTTTTTTTGCCCAAAAGAGTGGCTGGAGTTTTTTCTAGTCAGATTTTGCATTTTGTTTACGGACTTTAACAGCAGGAAGAGAATTTTAAGAGGGTGAACTCTCATCAGCTGGAGAGGGCTGAACACCATGGATACTTTTTGAAATGAATGGTTCAGTAGAAGCCTGGGCTCTACAGATTGCACTGCAGCAGCATGAAGCTCCAGTGTGGAGCCCAGCAAGTGACTCACACAGAAATCACACATGTGGCCCTTGTTCTGGATGTCAGAGCAATTCCTGCCCTGTTCCTGCTCCCAGTTCTGCGTGAGACACTCACAGAGAGGTCTTTGATCCTGCCTAACACTTTCTGCCCCTCAGAGATTTTTTTTTTTTAACTGAAGCGAAAAGCTGTGAGGAATTTGATTTCTGAAGGACTCTAAAGGCTTTTTTCCTCCTCCTAGAACCAGTTAAAACATCTGGAGTTTCTGCAGAAAGTCTTCCATGAGATACCAACGTGAAGCTTCCAGGATATGACCCAAACTAAATACCCAGGGAACTGCTTCCATTTCATCCCAAACTAATGAGCATTTTCCTCTTATTTCACCATGTTTTCTGACAAGCCTATAATTTGAAGCTGGAACCTGAGCTATAATTTGATACATCAACTGTAAATTTTCTTGGTTTTCCCTAAGCCAGGCAGTTAATACTATTTACAATAATGTCATTGTCTGGCATTGATGTACAATAATATAATACTATGTCAGGTACTCTGACACATTTTAAATTAAAATGGAGAGGATTGTCCTTTCCCATACCAAGTCCCACTATCGTTAATTAGTCACATATTGTTCCTGAAATTTAATTGTTTTAAAGCCATGATGTTAATTCAGAGATTTACAGGTGGAGATTGCCAGCTGGCGAGCACTAGATGAGAAATGACATTGACCTTCAAACGTGTGTCTGCCTCAACCCTGGGAGAGATCACCTTGCTCAGCTGCAAAAACAAAACCCAGCTCTTTCCTGGGAGCAGACAGGGACCTTGGGAGTTAGTGTAATTCAGACACATTTAGGAAAAGATCAAATGAACTTTTCATGCTTCATGATTCTGACTTTAAATTACAAAATTAGAGTTCTTTGGTTGGTTCCCATAGTTAAAATAGAATTATTTTCCTATTCCTATTTCTTCCTTTGCCTCCACAGGCTGTGGCATTGACAAACTGGACATTTCTCCAGGGCCCAGGCCCTCCACAGGGAGAAAAGGAGCACTGCTGGCTGAGACAACATCACTGACATTCTGCCATGGCATGAGAGAAAGCCAGAGTTCCTAAATGGGAGGAGGAATCTCAAACCAGATGCTGACCACTAAAAGTTTCCAAAACTTTTAGTCTGTGGTATAGACTCACCAAAAAGCCATGAAAGCCAACATTTCTTATTTAACTTAGAGATGTGGAGACAGAGAGAGAACATTTCCTATTGTTTGATTCTAGCTTTCTGATAGCAACAGGACTGTGTCTACCAGTGCAGGATGAAATGGGAAATAATTTGTACTCAAGAGGCAGCTTCTAGAATTTACCCACATTCTGGAGCCAACAACCTGCTCTCAGATTTCCATTCAGTTCCAGTTACCATTTGAGCTTCAAAAAAATACTAATCTTTGGTTTAAATATTGGTTATTATATCATATATCAGGTTGGAAGTTTAACATTCTTGATACAGAGAGATTGAATTAGAAACATCTTGAGAAGAGCATTCTTGTTATCAATCATGTCATCTTGAACATGTTTAGAAGCTTGCTGCTGGCACCAGGAATTGATATTTTATTCAAAAGAATGTATTTAAAGAAAATGACAGCGCTTTTCAATTCAGCTTTTCTAAAACAAGAAATCTTTCAACTCTTCCGGGCCATGTGGATTTCAACATTCCAGTGATTAAGACTATTTTCAATTATACATGCTTTCCCCATTATTTTTGCATAGCTTCAGGGTAGATTTTCAACACTCTGCATGAAGAATTAGACACACAAATCACTCACAACTATTAATGGGAATTGCACAGATGGTGGAAGAACTGGTATGGAACAAGAAAAACCAACTCAAACCATCAAAAACTTGAGAAAAACCTGCCATGAACTTTGCAGACTGAGTGGATCTGCTGTTCCTGCCTCTCATCTTGCCAAGCTGCAAACTTCCAACAGGCAGCCCCGGAAGTGGAAATGGCAAACAGCCACGAGAAAATCAGAAATGGAGAGAGAAATTCCACAGTTTCACGTGCCCAGGATTTTCAGAGAGAAACCTTTCGGTCTGGATAAGCAGAGCTGGATGATCCTGGGTGATCTGCACTGCTGGAGCCTCTGGGTGGGCAATGCAGGGCTCTCCACCTGGAAAAGAGACATTTTAGAGTCCCCATGTTTCTTTGCTGACATTTGAAATGACTACAGTTGAACTGGGAGAGAATATGGAATATACTGGTCTGGTTTATTTGGGTGTTCATTAGGAAAAGAGCTGTGATATTTAAACAATATTTGTATTCTATTCTCTTAATCAAAGGAGCCATTAATGAAATTGCAGAAACCCATTCCCTTACACCCCTCAGCGATCCACTTTCCTCCAAGAAATGATCTCTCTATTCTAATTTCATCAATAAAACTTCAAAAATAACTTAATTGAAAGATTCATTAAACCAAACAGATTTCAGGCTAACATTTGTCAGACTCTAACTCTGTGCAGAAAGCTCCAATTTTCTTTAATGTCTTTATGACAGCTACAGACAGAGAGGTTCCAGGAGTGGAAAGGCTTGAGAAGATGACACGAAGAGAGGTTGAAAGGAAGTCCAAACTCACTTCTACCCATCTCTCCAGCCCTTCATGTATTTTTATGTGCAACAAATGGTGTTTGCTTTTGTTGCACCCTTTGTTTTCTCATGGCATTATAAATGGATTTGAGGAATGCCAACCATGGTTGAATTCAGAGTCAAGGAAGGGGACATCCAGGCCAGCAGTTACACACTGAGACATTCTGAATTACAGCACTGCATTGTCCATCTCTCCCTCCCCACACAAACTCTTTACTCTGTCTGCAACATGCAGTTTCAAAACTCAGCTCAAATAATCTTAGTTTTGCCCTCATGAGTAAGTGTGGTTCAAAAACATTCAAGCTGGGGTTTGTGACCAAAATTATTCCCCTTTTGTATATTCTCAGCCAGCTACATACAAAATCCAACTGTTCAGTTTCAACTGAAGAAAAGTATCATTAAGTAATGGAGTGTTCTTCATTATCCTGTCAGAATTTCCTTGAATGGTATTTCAGCCCAGTTTGATTGGAACTATTCAGGAGAATAGCAGTAAAGCAATAAACTGTATAAAAAGCATACAAGTGTATAAAGTGTGCCCTTGATGGAGAAGCTGGACATGCTGAAGAGTTACTGCCATGTTCTCTGCAACCCATAACATCAACTCTTCTGATTAGGCATTTTTATGGCTCCCTGGGAAAACAAAACTGTCTTTTGTCATTTCCAATGTTTCTGGGTTGTAATTTGGTACATAAACAAAGACCAAAATAGGTAATTGTTAAGTATACAGAACACCATCATTTCTATAACTCAGGGACTTTTGCAGTTACATTCAGATTCTGGCTCAAGAGGAAGTTTCTGAATCAAACCCAGAACAGCAAAATGGTGAACAAATGGAAAGTGTACAGCTAGAAGTTATGAATCACATTTCATAAAACTGGGCGCATCTGTTTCCTGATTTACTTCTCTGAAGTTTTCTCCTCTCTAACTGGCAACTTTTATTCTTCTGCAATCCCAAGAAGATAGCAATTAGAAGCAGTAAGAAAGGTGTGAGCTTTGCAACACATTTTCATAGGCAAAAGGCATTTGGAAAATATTCACCTTCACCTCTAAAGCTCATTGCTGGCATGTTTGGATTCCCAGGTGCTGCTGGGAGAAAGCAAAATTTCTGATGAGGTCTCCAGCTCCTTATCCCACCCTCTGGTGGAAAACACAGATTTGGAAAGAAAGAGAAAGCGAGCAGCACATGGAGCCTCAACAGCAGGTAAAGCTGGAGGAAGGGCTTGACCTAAATCTAATTATTTCAGGGATGACTCAGGGAAGAACAGTTTGTGACTTCACAAAATGCAATTTGTCTCGCAGCCATAAAAGGTATATTTATGACAGGTGTCACAGGCAGCATCCCCTGCCAAGGAGGAGAAGATTTAGTTTAGTCAGGCCATATGAGAATAGGAAAAAAAACCAAACACAAAACCACCAAACCAAACCTTAAAGCAGTCTGTTTTCATCCAAGATGTTTCTAAATACCTGACCAGCGCTCACTTGGCAGCATTCCTTGGCATATAAAGACATTTACAGGAGTCACAAATAATTTATGGCTACAAGTTCCAAAAACTCACTAATGTTAAATGTTCACCTACCTTATAGGACTGTAAATGTTTGCAAAAACTAGAAAGAAGACATCTGCTAAGCCTAACACATTGGTAGTTGAGCAAAATGGTTTAAAAATTTATACTTACTGGGATTTTTAGTTGTGGTTTTTAGTATGATCTCTGCAAGGATGATTTGTGTTCCTATTTGAGA
The DNA here is from genome assembly GCF_008360975.1 of Lichenostomus cassidix. Classification (NCBI taxonomy): domain Eukaryota; kingdom Metazoa; phylum Chordata; class Aves; order Passeriformes; family Meliphagidae; genus Lichenostomus; species Lichenostomus cassidix. The sequence continues at coordinate 18,444,435 of NC_139492.1, forward strand.
ATCAGGAATATATGTATTTCATGACATAAGGTCTACTACATTAGAAAACCTTGCTAACCACTGAAAAAGAATGTAGATAATATCCTAGCACACACATCTGCTCTTTCCCTTGACACCTCTTGGAATCAGAATAGCAAAGGAGGTAACTGCAGCATCCTCATCTTTGTAACTCTCCTGGAGCACAAGATAGAGTTACACTGCAAGTGAACCCTTATTGCATCATATAGGCTCCAAATGAGCAGCAATCTATTTTTACTTAGGAGAAAACAGACTGTGTATCTCATCTGTTCAGCTATATTTTATGCCCAGCTGCTTTTTATGTCCTGGTTTCAAATAAAAAGATACTGGAATCTCTCAAATGCCTCGGAGAGCCCATTTTGCCCACCCTCCTGAAAGGAAGCTTTTCAAAAGCTGTGCAGGGCCAGGCTGACCTGCAGGGAGGAGAGCACACTGCAGCTCTCAGGGCTGGGCAGGAGCTCCACACTGACATCTTCCTGGAAAAAACGTGAAATTATAACCACAGCTCATGCCTACAGGTCCTCAAACATGTGACAAAAGGTTAATTAAAACTAAAGATAAAAGAAGATAAGCTGGGCCAGGCACGTCCTGGTTTGAACATCACACTGACCCCAGACAAGGTGAGGTAAGAGCACCTTGGGAGGACAGCCAGAGCGAGCTGGCAGCAGCAGGAGAGCTGGAAATGAGCACTGCTGTTGGCACAGCTTTATAAACCATGGCAGAGACCTCCGAGGGTGCAGATTGTCACCTCCTCAACATTTCCCACTAGCACCACAGAGCTTTGCCACACAATTGCCAATGTCATACAGGGTGCAGCACCAAAAGGCTCTTCCTGTGATTAGTCTATATTTTCAAATTAAATGTACAAGAAGGGATTTTAAGAACCCATTCAGATGCTAAAGAAGCAGCCATGGTTTTAGAAGATGTTGAGGTTCCACTGAACAATGAAACAAACAGGTTTTGGGCTTGCAGCTCCTGTTCTCAGTTGAAGTTTAGAAATCTGGTTTTGAATGTCTAAGCAGGAGCTAAAAATGACCCAGTCTGTGGTTATCCCAATATCCATTCAAGGCCCAGCTGGAGCCTCCTGCTCATATACAACACATGACTCAACGTTAATCTCCTTTTTTCCACTCTTCCCAGTTTCACTCCTCTCTTCCACAGCACATTCCTCTACCAAATCCCCAGCCACTGAGAACTAGCAGTGTTTTCTTTATGGGAGCACATCCACAGTAAACTCCATTTTGCCCTGACCCAGGGGCTGGGATGTGCTGAGTCCCACAGTGCTGGAATAACCTACCCAAGCCTCTCAGACATTGAACATTGAAGTGAGGATTGGTTCAGATCTGCATTAAAAAGGAGATGGTCTTATTTTAGTTTTGGAGCTTTTTTTCCAGACAAACATTTGCTCCAGGAGCCCTCGAGCACAGCAGAGCAGAGGGAAGGAGGACACCAGGTCAAAGTCACCAAAGCTCTGCCCCTCCCATCCTGCCCCTTTTGGGAATTGTTAGTTTACACACCAAATGCAGACACAACCCCCACACGGTGCTGCCTCACTCAGACATAGCAGAAGAAACAGAAATTTAAGATTTCACAATAGGTTTCCTTTTCAATCCACTCAGAAATCTACAGAGATTGGGAAAAACCCCTGTAAACAGTGGGGTCAGGGGTGTCACCTCCAGAATTAAAAACGAGTCTTCAAAATTCTGTATCTGTGAAAAGCCAATGACATTTTTTGTTCCTTTTTTTGTTAAAAGAAGGGAAGAGAACACTGACCAAATTACAGCAGGAACATTAACACAACAGGGATGCACAGAATAGGGTTAATCCCAGGCTACCACTCAGGAACAAACCCAGGCTTAGTCAGAATATTGACTAACAGAAGAATATACAGAAGAAAATTTGTACTTTGCATATTACTGGAAAAAAAAAAAGGAATTTCAGTTTTTCATCAATGAAAGCTGTCTTACTTTAAAAAAAAAAAAAGAAAGAAATTAAGTATATAAATATTCCCAGCACATCCCACGTGTAAAAGACTCAGTAATGCACTACATAATTTTCATTTAGGTCTAAAGTATCAGAACAGATGGGGTCCCAGTAGTCAAAAGTAAGCATGTTATGATTATTGGCAGCTATTAAACTTCTGCTAATAAATGACATTATGAAGTAATATGTTGTGCCTAACATTGTAAAAGTTTGTGGTGATAGTTTACAAAGAAAAATATTGAAAAATCATAATTTGAGGAACAGCACAAAGGAACAGAGTGATGCAACATTTAGGCAAAAGGAATTCGAAGTCTTTTTTGAAATTATAATGTTATCATTTGTTTTTGCTTTAAAAAATACCCTGCATAAGCAAAAGGGCACTTTTTAAATATTTCATCCATTTTATATTGGAGTGCACCAAGCGCCTTGATACCTTAAAAGCAGCCCAGTTATCAATCAGACAAACCCAGGCACTAACTGGACTTTCTGTCTTTGTTTCCTTCCCCAGTCCTTTGTTGTCTCCTTTATTTAACAGCAACTGCAGGTGTGTGACTCACAAAGGTTCAAGCTGCCCATGCCAGGTGATTCAGCTCTGCTTATTTGGCCTTGGCCTTCATCCTGAGCCCCAGAGCTGGCTGGAGATAAGCAATTGATTTAACAGGATTCAAGCTTTATCAAACGTTTGAGATTTTCTTCCTTTCTTATAGCAATTTTCTCAAATAAATATTTATGCTTTTTCTGAATAACTGGGGATCAGTGTTTATGCTTTAAGTGTTCACACAGGATTTTTATTACTATTGTGTTATTATTTTTGTTCTCAATCATTTAATGTGAAAGCTGGTTGGTTTTTACTGTGCATTTCCTAGATGTTTTGTGCTGTTCAGAAGAGTCTACACTGACATGAACAAAATCAACCAAAGGCCAGCAAAGCATGGAAACCTTTGCTGCTGCCAGCCCAGTTCTCTGTGTCCCTCTGGCCATGATATTGCCAGGCTCAGCCCAGACCCCTAGGCCAGACTGAGCTCTGTCACAACTCCCAGGACAAGAACACAGTGTGGTATTTCCTGGATCCCACAATCAGATCCTATAGGATTGGGGTTAGGGCTGCCTGAAAAGATGCACTTTGGTTTGGATTTGGAGAGGAACCAAGCCCTTTCCCAGGCTCTGGCTGCTCTTGGCCAAATACAGATGGAACTGGGAGAGGCAGAGCACAGCTCCTGCAAGGCTTTGGGAGCTCAGAGGCACCAGTGAGTGCTCAGAATGCTCAGGCCAGCCCCACCATCAGCTGAGCACATTGCTTAGGGAAATCCTGCTCAGAGTTGAGGAAAGCTGTGCTGCTGCAAGTGCTCATCAGCACAGCACTCATTTAATGACTGCTGGAGTCCAGAGAAACCCAGGCCAAGGGCACAGGACCTCGACTTCATTAACAACCCCAGTCAATCTCCAAAGGTACTCCAAAGGTTCTCCTGCAGCCTCTTGGAGCTTCTGTTCAAGCTGGTATTTAGTTCCTAAATCAGGCTGGCAGCTGGAGCGCCTTTGGAACAACTCCTGCTTTTCCAAAGGAGTGATACAGCAATTTCCTAAGGGCAATTCCTACCTGCTTTTAGCTCCTGCTACAAGGCAAGCCATGAATAAAATTAGTTAATTGAAATAATGGAAGGTTGATATGATTTTGCAGTATTTCTCTTTCTGTGGAAAACACCTTGTAAAAAACTATTTCCTATTTCTTCCTTTTCCTTCCCACTTGCCAATGAGAATAATAAATAATCTGGAAATATAATAACTCCAAACAGCACAGTGAGTGATCCCAGGCCCATTTCAGAGTCCAGTGCAATCTAAACAATGCTGTATCAAATAGGATCATCTAGAAATTATGGAAGAAGTCTCAGAAGCTCTAGATAATGGTTGAAATTCTGTTTGCAGTAGCACTGGAATATTTTACACTATGTCATGAAGCAAACAAGAACACGCACCAAAAAATACAAGCAACAAATCTGACTTAAGCAACAAGTGATTTTTTTTATTCTTCATTACACAAAGGAAAGCAACACAATAAAGAAATATGTTTGCCCTTAAATGAAGTACTTTACTCCTGTGATATCCATAATCCTGGAGAATGTCACTGTCAGACGTACAAGACCTTTCAAGGAACAGAGAAGGAAGTTGGCTGATGAGATTTAATGATCAATATATTGAAAATGAAGTAAATCCCTCCCATGAAGACAAATGGAAAGCAAGGGAACAAATGGAAATATTGTGGTCTAAGAATTGAAATCCAAAAGTGAGCCCAGGTAGGATCAAACAACCTTATAGGAATAGGGAATATAAACTCCCAAACCATCTATAGAAGGAATTATAACCTGATTCACAACTATGCTAAACCCACTGTTTTTTTCTAGCATGGCACAGGATTAATTTCAGACTGCATTTTTCCTGGTGAGATATTTCTTGGCATTGTGTGAGCACAGATAATACTCTTTATATGTTCTTAATATATGAAATACCCTTCTCCTCGGTCTACATGCCCACTTATAAATTTGATCTCTTTTATGTTCCTCACGAAAGGCTGCCTCTTCCCAGGGCAGCCCAGCTGAGCTCCAGCTTACAAGTGTATTTATTGAAAGGAGTACAGCAATAACAACTGTTCTTTTGTCTCTGTGAGAAAAGGCTGCCTAGAGCCAATTATCATTTATCACTCCAGATACACATTTTATGATCTTTGTGCTAAACCAGAAAATAGTGTAAGAAGAAGGAGCCAATTTAATATCTTCAAGTTCAATCACATCAGAAAGGATCCCTTCCTTGCATTGTGTGTTGTTCAGTGTAATTGTCAGAATTTATTAATTTCGCATGCCAAGCTGGAAACATTAGGTACAGGTTTCTTCTTGGGAGAGCAGCAAAGCTAAAAACAGCACAAGCACCAGAGGAAACTGTGTTTATAATTGCTCTGTTTCCTAGTTGGACTTTGTCAGCTCAACTTGGGTGGCAGCATGACATGGAGAGAAAAAGCTCACTTTGATTTGGAAAAGGTTGTTTGCAGGTGTCAAAACAAAGTCTACCAGGAAACCAAGGGAAAAATTAAATGCTGTGAGCCATTATTGCAGGTGTGCTCCAGTGAAAATTATCATCCTCTTGTTTTTGCCTCAGTAAATAGGCTGTGCAGTCGAGGCCAAACGTAGCTTGGAAGGAATTTAAAATACTGTAAGCTTACAGTGAAGCTCCAATTTACATTTCTTGGTCCAAACACTCAGATTAGAAATTATTCATCCTGCTCACCGCTGACAGGAACACAATGCAGGCTGATAATGAGCAGGCACCAAGGACTAAACATGCATTCCTGACACTGCACAGATGGAACCCCCAGCAGTCATGGCTTGTGTGCCCTGGCAGTCCCTGTCCCAGGCAGGGGACAGCACTGGGGCCATGGGGGAGGGCATGGCCAGGGCTGCACTGCCCCAGGGCAACACCCAGGCTCAGCCCTGCCAGGATCCCAAACCCCTGCAGCAGCCCATGGAGAGTTCTCCCCACTGCCAGGCCTTGGGCTTGGGACAGAGCCACTGGTTTGGCTCAGCACTCACATTGACTGGAGCATGGAAAACAGCTGCTTCCTGGGATTTTCAGGGCATTGGCTGGAAAAGGAATTGCTCCTACCCCCTCAGCTGTGCTCTGGATTAGGACAGATACTGCCTGTCCATGAGAGTAACTGATATTTACACTTTTGATGGCAACACAGATTTTATCTGGGGAGAAATAAAGATCTCTGGAAGCTCTTCGGGGTGTGTAATCCAGCAGCATCCCCTGCATATCCTGGCACTGGGATTTGGAGAGTTTCATGCACCGACATTCCTACTGGCACAAAAATTATTAGGTGTTGAATGATGAAACACCTTCCCTTCCCCCTCAGAGCCTGACTTCGTGGTAAATAAAATATCCCATCCAGCAGAGCTTTGGAGTTACCAAAGGAGATAAATGAAGTCCTAACAATCGAGGTGACAACATGAAAAGTTCATAAAGAAAATAAAATAACACCACCAGTCAACTGGATACTGGGTGAAGCAGTTTGGGGCAAATCAAACCAATCCAACAGCCACAGGAATTATCTTTAGAGAAGAATAGAACCAGGAATGAGAGCCAGACAGTGCAAAAGGACCAAAGGACATGGCATGAGCATCCTTGGTAGCCTAAGCCTGGCTGTCAATGTTCCTGCAGCAGACATCCTGTAACTGGGGCTGAATGGGGCTCTCAGTAGAACAGAGATTTATTATTCCTGTGCTCCTGGAAGCTGTTAATTCTCAAGGGAAATCTGGGAGCATCCATGATTTGAATGAGAAGTGCCCAAGTCCTTTAGGATGTCTTGGCTCTAAGAGGTGCCTGTGGAATCTGGAGGAAAAGATGAACTCTACCATACAACGCTGACTCAGAAGGCAAATTCACACAAGGCCAATTAAAAATCAGAAAACCCTGAGCCTGTTTGCACTGATACAATAGCAAGGGAACAGGCTGGAAGGAGCTGAGGTGCCAAGGAAATATTGTGAACAAGTTTCCAGTTCCCAGTGTGTGTCTGTAACCCCGAGTCAATCAGGGCAATATGTGTGCTCTCACAAACAGAAGTCACTGCTCTCTCTGGAGTGTTATGCTTTGTTTTTACACATTTTTAAGAAGTGGTCCAAATGTCATAATATTAAGAGCTGTTCATTTAATTCTTTCTCTGGTGGAAGGTTGGCTGTGCCATGGTTAGAACACGTTTTGCCTCAGCAAAGCTCAGGGATCTCAAGGATTTTCTGCTGAGTTGGCTTCCATAACATCTGACTGTGGGTTACAATTCAAACACACACCCAGGCTTCTGTGCATGAAAACCAGGAGAAAGACAGACTGAACCAACTGCAATCCTTCCCAGCAAAGATTAAACACAAATACACTGCCAGAAATGAAGCAGGAGACCTGAGTGCACAGGTTCAGAGCTGAATGAAGTTTTTAGGGCTGCCTTGCTGTGTTTGCTGAGCTCAAGGTATTTAATTCAGCACAGCACACAGTGACTCTCCAGAGCATTCATAACAGCAAATTACTTGAGTTGTCTATAATGCTGGAGCTGGAGGAGTTGAGATGTCACAGATGTCCCCAAACACCATTCCATAAAGTACATGAGAACTGAAAACCCAGGGCCACACTGCTTATCTGTGCCACAGCTGGCCCAGTTCCATCAAGCCTAAACTAACAGCTTTAATTCAAAGAACATTTTATAACCTTATTTAGAATAAGAAAATGGTAAAAAAAAAAACCAAACTTTATTTTTGCAACCTTTTCTCTAACTAGAAAGAAAATCAGAGCAATCAAAGCATATTAAACAGGGTCATGTTTTCTGACCCAGAAAATCCAGGCATGTACATTAATGAAACCAATGTAAAACCCTACAACAGCATTTGAAAGGCACAGCGTAATTTCTGTATGTTTTGACTAAAAGTTTTGCCTACTTTTGATATAACACAGCAAAAATCAAGGTAATCACCCTTATATCTGGGGATATTTACTTCAAAACAACTACATATTTTTAAACACATCATTTCCTTATGTTACCTGGCAGTTTTACCTCATATTTTCCACACATCCAGTAGTTATTAAGAAAGCTGCTAAAGGCTCCCTGCTTTCCTAACCAAGTCATCATTTATCTGTTGGTGAGTGATCTTTAATTCCTACTTTAGAAAACCCCTAAAACTAGTAATATTTTAGCTGGAAACTCCTGTAGTACAACCTCAATGTGGATTGCAGTGGCAAAGGCTAACATCACCACCACAGTTTATTATTGATGTTATCAATATCAATAATCTCAGAAAGCATAATATTTCTCAGATTACACTGATACTCTGTCATTTTGCCATTAAAACTTCTTTTGTTTGGTGGCACCTGGGTCAGAAATATTCCTTGTACCCCCTATGGAGAAACCCAGAGATGTCATTTATCCAAAAAGGTTTTCCTGCCCTGGGAACAGCTTTTTGTCACGCAGCACAGCAGAGAAAATGATCTATGACCATCCAACCCCAGCTATGACAAGTGGACAACCTGTGGCATATTAAAAAGTGCAGTCGAAATAGCTTTAAAATTTATAGCTTAATTATAAAAACACAATTTAAAGCCCACGTGAGGGAAGCAAAGGCAGACCCTTGGAAGGTACTTCCAGTTCAGCAAAATTTACTGCAATTAAGATTGCAGAAAAAAGCTATAAAGAAAGTTCAGTAGTACTTTGAGGTCTACATTTATGTCCACTACCTTTATATATATTTTTATTCCTGGCAAATGCCTTGAAGCTGTAACAGCTGTCTGCAGCCTCCTGGGCTCTGGCAGTGGCTGCTGGACAGAGTGGCAGGAAGGTGGCTTTAAGTGGGGCTCACTGGGCTCCAGTCACACCCTGGAGCTGTGGGCATGACCTGACCCACCTTTAGGAGACTCAGACCTCAAAAGGCTTAACCCTTATGTTTTAGGGGGTTAAATTCTCCATTAAACACAACAAAAAAGTGATCATTTATCACATTCATGCAACTGCACAGGGTAAACAGAGCAGCCAACATCACACTGCAAGAGTTCCCTCCCAGCAGAGCCTCTGCTGTCACCAGAAAACAGTTCTGAAAATAGACCAAGCCTTGAGTTTTGGGCAGCAGCCACGTCAGGCCATTCCTACCTTCCCATGCTGCCCAGACACATCAACAACTGAATAAAACAGTGCATTTCAAATGGCCTCACCAACAGAGAGTATTGGAAGTGAAATATCAATAAGATTTTCTGAAAAGCAATTGAGTGCTGTGGTTTATGGAGCAGAACCTCATCATTAGTCAGATAATCCTCTCTTCACTCCACGTGGGACTTTATGGAAGTTTAGATGAAATCCAAGAGAATCTCTGTTGTTTTGGTCCTGAGGCTTCCCAGCAGCAGCATTTCAGGTCAGCAGCATTCTGGTGGAACTGCTCAGGACCACCTTGAAAAAGACTCAGCAGGAAATAGGATGGGGAGATGCAGGAACTAAGGCAGGTAGGCTTGCAGGCACAGGCTGTGCAGAGAGCTAAACACTGATTGCAGGGAAGAAGAAAAGGGTGAAAAGCTCCTTATTGTGTTATCTGGTTGTTTCTTTTTTTGTTGAGTTTTTATTTGGTTGCAATTTCAAAAATATAATTAACAGTCCCCAGGCAAAACTGAAGAGGTGGAATACTAATGGAAATTTTAATCTTCAGCATAAGAAATCAAAAACATTTGAATAGCCTACATACACACACATCCATTATTTAACACTTGAGACCAATTCAAATGGAATATTTTCTTACCACCCAGGTCTCCCTTGCTTTCCACCTTTAAATCTTTTTAGCAATTCCATTTCTGTGCCCACCTGTCCCTGTGAGAGACACTATATTGGTAAGTGTCATGTTTGGAGAGGTAAGAATAGTAATCTAAAAACTCTGGGGTTGGTCTGTGATAAGTGTTGGGCAAGTGGGATACTTCTGTCCTCTATTTATTTATTTAGGTTATGGCCCTTACAAGCAAAGTAAAATAATTCTGGAATCCTCACATAGAAGCTCCTGTTGCCTCAGAGAGCTGTTTCACTTGCCCTCTTTCTTTCTTTCTTTCCAAGGACTGCTCCAAGATTGCTGAAACACCTCACTGTTTTCAGGCTGTGCTCTGTCTTGACCAGGACAGACATTTCACAAAACCAGTGTTAAACATTCTGTGATTTGATGATTCTCTGACTGAATCAGTGAGTCAGAGGGAAGGATTAATTCATGGTTTTGTCCCTCACTGGGCTCCAGTCACAGGTTTGGTTTTGGAAGATACTCGGACATTCCATAACAATTTATGGCTAAGGAAGCTCTCCTGTTTATATTTCCCAGCTCGTGATGTGATTTGGTCTAAGCTATATATGTGAATATATACACATACATTTGTATATACACACTTCATCTATCAGCCAGAGACATTTAAACTGATTGTCCAACAGAAAAGTCATCGATTCCAGCCAGGGTAATGCTCCTTTGAGAGCTGAGAAAGTGCCACTGACCATTTATCCTTTATTTCAGGTTTAAGAGAAGTGTCAGGGCTGACAGTGACACCCATCATAGCGGGGAGGGAAGGAGAGGCAGAGAAGATTAAAAAAAAAAAAAAAGGAAAAATGAAACAGGAAAAATGAAGAAGGATAAAAATAGAATAAAGAAAAGAAATGGGAAGTATAACAGCTTCACTGCAGGTGTGAATTGCTGTTCCTTGGTGTTACATCTCAGTAAACAGAATAAATGCTTGGTGGTGTGTGACTGCTTTCCAATCAGTGAGAGCAACGTGCTGTGACTGGTAATGGATCATCCCTCAGCCTTCCCTTCCATGGGGAAAAAACAATGACAGTGATTATGGCAGTGCTGGACTGAGCACAGGATGGCTGGGCCACGTGCTAAGCCAGGAAACTCTCTAATTTCATAAGTTAAAATCATCATTACACTTGAAGCTGGCTTCACAAGCGGTTTGATGTGTTTGTAAAGAATACTCCAGCCATTAATTAACCTTTGCCACCCCCTTCTGAGGCAGAAACTCTGCCCTCAGCATTCCCCACAGCCTCACTCGGGCTGTCATTTATGCCTTAATAAAATCTCAGCAGCAGCAATGTGCTCCCTGACAAAGACATGCTAGAGAACCACAGTTAATGGTGTCTGCAGGTGCTCTGTGCTCCCAGTACATGATTCTGAAAAAAAGAGATGAAACTTGCACAAGCACTGACATGCTCAGAAAAGCAGAATATGCACTAGTAGTATAAACCAGCAGCTGCAATAACAAAGATATCACAGGTTGCATGGTCTCTGTCCACCACAGACGAGTTCTGCTGCCAATATTTTTTATTTCTGGTAGAGGCAAATTTACATTTCCTAGTGGAAGGCTACTCCTTTTACCATGGAGAGCTGCATCATTGCCTAGAACAGTTAATGCCAGCTCAGGTTGCCAACAGGTGACAGGAATTTACAAAAAAGAAAATCAGTTTGTGCATTTGATTCCTGCAGGATTCAGACACTTGAACAGGGATCAAAGGAGGCAGATGTAAGTTTTAGCTGAATATTAAACAGCTGATGAGCTGTGCCATCACTCTGCCCTGCTCACAAAGTCCTCACCCCCATTTTTAAACTACTGAAGGCAGCAGTTTAATTTCTTCTCTTACAGAAAGAAATCCCAGTTACTGCAGAGCTCTGAGTGATATTGAATCAATGTCAAGTGCTCAAGTTCTTTCTCATACATCAGCGTGACAATTGAAAGAAATGGAAATTTCCTTCTTGTGATCTCACCAAATCCTGATCTTGTTTGAGGGCTACAAGAGTCAATTTTGGGATTTTACTGGTGGCTTTTAAATCTTTCCTAGAGACAACACAGCATAGCCATTGCCCTAATCCTGCAGAAACCTGGCAATCAGTGATCTGCTGTGCTATCAGGCTACTCTTATCCAATGACCAACATTGTCTTGCTCTCCTTTTATGTCTGCTTGTTTTGTTTCTCTGCATCTCTAAGTCAGATGTAGAATATATGGGAGAGCAAATGCTATTTTTCCATCAAGGCAAGTTACTGCCTCAGGTTGCCACCTCAGAGAGCGAAATTGGATGTAAATAATGTCACTTAATGTACCAAATAACATTTATATGCAGTAAAACCCTCCCTTCAGATACTAACTGCCTACTCTCTTTTATAGGCTAACACTCAGCAATTAAGCCACTGAACATCTGGGCTTCCAATCGCTCAGCAATCATTTAAATCAAAGAGAAGATCCCCTGAATGCCTCCGTGGGTCAGAGTGGGGAAGAGAAGCCCAAAGCAAAATATCTGTGGCACATACAGAAGGGCACACTCTGGAAACAGCTGATGCCTCTTATTCAAAATTTACCAAAGCAGGGGAGGAAGCTGAACATCCTGATGATTTATGTGGATAAATAACTTGGTGTGATGCAAAGGTTTGCACATCTTTATTACAATAAAACAGCACCTGGTGCCCTTTTGTTGCCATCTGCATGTTCAAGATAATTTGGTCAGCGTTATTGGTTTGGAAGATAGCCAGGGAGTCAGATTATTCACCAAATGGGGGTGGGAAGGCAGGAATTGCATGCAGCTTTCTGCAGTCTGCTAACAACAAAACTTTCCCACATGTTGCTCCAGCTGACATCTCAGTGGGGATGGGATGGGATGGGATGGGATGGGATGGGATGGGATGGGATGGGATGGGATGGGATGGGATGGGGTGGGTGGGTGGGGTGGGGTGGGTGGGGTGGGTGGGTGGGTGGGTGGGTGGGTGGGTGGGTGGGTGGGTGGGTGGATGGGATGAGATGAGATGGGATGGGATGGGATGGGATGGAAGGCTCCATTTACCTGTGGACTTTCCTTTAAACTGCTCCTTGATGTGCCTCTCCTACCCAGACTTCCCACGGAGGAAAGAGGATGTTGAAGTCATCACTCATCCCTTGCAACTCCACCTTCTGTTGGTAACACATCTGCCCCAAAGAGATCTCCATGGCCACCCTGCAGGTTCCGAGTCATCTCATGAAGAAACAAATAAAATATACCAATTAAAACAGTATTTTTTTCTGAAGCTTGCTACCCCAAACCTGCTCACAGACCTTTGCCATGAAGAGCTATTTAAAAGGAAGATAAAGAAATAGCAGCAGGTTGAGTGGAGGACAAGCTCTGCTCCAAATGCTCATGGGAAGTTCTATGCTATGAGCAAGTTGGGTGGAACTGAGGGAATCGAATTTCACCCCAAGGAGCTACTCGTGCTAAATAACTTTTCTTCAGAAATTGTGAAAGACAAACTTCCTTCTTATGAATGCACTTCAGGCACTGGTTGTAACATATTCTGGAGGATCTTTAGTACCTGCAATTCCTATTTGGACAGGACAGCTGGAATTCAGGCATTTCTGTTCCTCTGCAGCTGCCAGAAGTTGGGAGCATTCAGAGACACAACCTCAGAAAGTACCATCCCTGGGAGGTGGGGCTGTTCTGCCCCTCTCCCCCATGATTTCTGTTCCATGGAAAGCATCTTGCAGCAGTTTACAGGATTTTAATCAAGGACTACATGGTGGGAAGAGTCCATGAAATGCTGTTAAAACCAAGATATTTCATTGGATTGACAAATATTTGATCCATTAGATGGAGGAAAACTCAGGCAATGCACAGAGGTGGTATGTGCAGTCTGGGCTCTGGCAGCTGTGGTCGTATTCTCCCTTTTCCCCTACAAATAAATTAGGCAGCTGTGGAGCAACTGTGAGCCTTTCCCAATCCAGTGCAAGCTGGACATTTATAGACATTACAGGATCTCTAAAACTGACTTACCTTTTCTTTCCTAAACACTATTTTTCATGAATTACTGCCCCATCTGCTTCAAAAGGCATTGACAAGAAACATGGAATGCAAGTTAGGAGCCCAGAAGCAATTTTTCATGTTCATATAAAAAACAGTGGAGTGAGGCTATTTTGGAATACAGAAAACCAAAAATCATAATTTGGGTTTCCTTCCAGTGCTCTCCTAGCAATCATAATAAGAGGTGCATTTTTATATTTCAAATCCATTTCTCTAGTTCAAAACTCAGTGCTGCCTTATCCCCTGAAGTATTTGAACATAAAAGAGATCTAATATGAATATTAGCCTCTGTGAATAAAATATAAACAACATTAGATTTTTTTTTAAATGCTGAAAATCCTATTTAAAAGGAATGAATGTTTAAGTATCTGCCTTTCATAACACAATGTAATTCTAGAAATTTGGTAGAATCAGAAATAAGCTTCTAGTGAATGTTTCCCAGAACTGTGAGCCTTCCTTTATTAATGCAAAAGGTTATTTACAGCAAATGTAAATAGAAACAGAAGAAGACATAACAACAAAATTCTTGGATATCCTGGGGATAGTTTGCTTACACAGAATTATTTTAATGCTCCAACAGGAAGCAAGAAAGGAAGGAAGAAAAAGAGAAATGCTTGTCTATTATGAAAGCATGGCTCCAGTGCCCAGATGGAGGATGTAATTGAGCAAACCCACAGTCAGCACCAGTGTGAGGGGGCTTGTTTATTCCAGCTGAGGACTGGGACAATAAATAATACATGGAAAAGGCTTGGATACTGTTGGACTATTTCATGGAATCTTTTTTCTTTAGATTTCTAAAAAATACAGAGTGGAAACAAAGTCTTTGTTGCCATCATGTTCTGCACAGGAAACTTGTCTCTCTTCCAGCAGCTCCCCAGGAATTACATGGAAAGATGCTCAAATCTCTGGTCTTCCTTGTTCATTTTTATGAGCACAGCCAATGTTGGGGAAATTTGCCAAAGACAGAGTTAAATTTCCTCTTTTTTGTTGTTGTTTTCACCTCTGAGGTGAGGGGCAGCCTCAGAATGCTCCCTGTCCAGCCCAGGTGAATCTCAGTGCCAACCCCACCTTGTCCAGTTCTGCCATCGATATTCTGCAAGGCACTTTTTTATTTATTGGCCATGTACTGTGGTTTTTTAAAATAACATTTAGAAAATCAAAGTAGTTTTATCTTTTCATCTGAACAACAGTGAAATTGGCTGCTATTTTTTTTCCTGTGGTCGCTGACACCTGAAGGTTAACATCACCAAATTTTGTCACTCAGCTTATTGACAGGTCTGGCATGACAGAATTAAAAGCTTGAATGATTCACTGATGTTTAACATTATCAGAAGCAGCCCTGTGTAACAGGAGGGAGCACTTTTTATTCCCATAGCCATGGCCATGACAACTGCCTGTAGGATGGAGCTGAAGGGAGAATATGAATGAAGACTTTCAAATATATTTTTATATCTAAAATGTTTGTGTCTTGAAAGCATCAGGTCTGCCAAGGTAGCACTTCTCAAATCTCACTGTACCTAATGCTGGCTTCCACCTGGCTCTAAAAACCAAATTGGCATTTTCAGACCAAATTGCACAGATATTCTGAGCACTGCAGCCAGTGGGGTCTCTGGCTTCAACAAGAATTGTTCAGGGGGGGTTGATAGAACAGGCCCAGGAATCATAAAAGAGTGATTTACTGCTGACAGTAATGGTAAATATGAATGCAATACTCCCCAGCACAGCTCTACTGGTGTGAGCAGAAATGCAGATGTGTTTCCAGGATCCAAATCCATCAGCACCCACCACCCACTCACCACCAGCAACAGCACCATGGGCTTTGCCTCTTCCAACTGATAATACAATTAATAAACACATGACTTCCATTAGAGAACAATGAATCTCTGGTGTCGTGCTAATTAAAAAGCCAGTATTACATTACTTCCTCAAGGGCTCATTTTATAATTTTTAGGATTATAGCACATTGATTAATTTATACAAGTTTTTAATCCCCTAGTATTTAATGAAGTCAAGGAACTTGGGAACATGTGCATAATTCAGATTTGTATAATTTTATTACACGGGAGAAAAGTTAAACTGGTCATGTGCTACTTCATGTAGCAAAGAGTCTGAGCATACCAGTTCAACCATCATCCTATTAACCATTTGCAACGAAAACATTTGAGCCTAAATTAATTCTGGGGTTATTAGATTATTTTTCAGCTTGCTAAGGACTCCAACAAGCATCTCTTGTCTTATGTGCTTGTCAACTGCCTTTTAATTAGCTGCTGTGGAACAACTGAGCACAGTGGGAAACTAATATCTGCTCAAGTTATCTTCCATAGCATTTAGAGTGCCTGGAAAACGACATTGTCATTATCCTGCACAGCCTCAGAGTTCCCCATTCTGCGAGTTGGAAATGCCAGGCTGCAAGCAGAGGCTCAGAAATGCACTGCAAATAAACACTACAGCAAAGGAAATTGTTGAAGACCAAATATCCCACAAAGATAAAACGGTGAGTTGTGTTTTAGGCTGCCTTCTGGCTCATTTTTGTAGCCTAAAAAACACTGCTCAGCCCCTTATTAGACCCACCCACAAACCAAAAGACTTTTATTTTAAGTCTTCTGCACACAATGTAAATATCTCAAAAGCCACAGTTTCAGGAAATATAATCCTGAGTCTAAACCCCAACCTTCTTATACTTCACAGGGGAAACAAAGCAAACAAACAAACAAACCAACCCAAAAGGAAACACTGAATTTTGAAGTTGTGTTTAATCAAATCTTACTGTAGGTCAAGGACAGGCCCATCTCTGGGCATTAATCAGAAGAAACAGAACATTTCTGGATGCTCAGAGTATTTCCTGGCAAAGTGGTGGCTAAAGAGAAACTTCCTTGAACCTCCAGCTCAGTTAAAGTGTAGCTACAAGGGGAGGAGATGGATTATTCAGAGCACTGAAGATCATTACAGAGGTGGGAGCACAGTTTGGTTTAACAGCATTTCCAGACTCTGCAAATATTTCATTTGGGATGTTCTGAGTTGTGAGACATTAAAAAAACAGGGGAAAAAAAAGTAAACTTGCACAGTCCCAAGTACAAGCTGAGCCTCACCAGTGAATCTGCTTAAAGACAAGATTTATGAACAATCCCTTAATACTGCACAATTTTTTTTTTGCCATTTGTTGGTTTCACAGACCAGCCTTTTCCATATTCTCCCTCTTTAATTTATTAGATTTAGATGATAATAAGGAATTAAAAAAAAAGATTAATGAATGTTGGTTTAGTAACAATTAGAATTGATAAACACATTGGTCTGCACTCTGAGAGTTTGGGATTTGCATTCTGCATCAATCATTTCTCTGCTTGCCAAGAGAAAGGAGGTAAGGTGAATCTCCTGGGTGCTAAAAGCTGTTCCAAAATCTAATAACTAACTTGAGTTAACAGACTATTTAAAGACAATTTTTTTTTCCTATTTTAGAAAGATCTAACACTGACAGCAATACTAAAAATTAGACCTTGGTACTAAAAAGCACTCAGCAATAAAATATTTATCACCTCTTCCAGAGGAAACACCTTGAGATGATGAAATATCTGGGTTTATTCCCATGCAAAGTGCAGTGCAGAGCTGGGGGATGATTACCCAGCAGGGAGAAGTTTCTCTGGGGGAAAAAGGCTCCTATTTGTTTCAGCTGCTCACAATTATATTCATTTTCTAAATGTTTTTGAAACTTGCACTGGCTGGCCTGTCACGTTTCCAGCTCAGATAGCAGAAGATGATTAGGGGTATGAGCAAGAGTCATGTTTTTCCTTGACAGTGAGTCATGGTTGTTATTTGCTCAGTGTAGAGACAATGATAATTTTGGGCTCAATGTCTTGAGGAGCTTAGACAAGCACATGTAACAAGGCTTCCCTGGAACAACTTTTCATTGCTTTTTGGTCCTTGAACCTCACAACATTGATACAGTAAAAATTAAATCCTCTGTATATTTTGTCTTGTTCTGCATTTTTCAAACACAAAGTTAAATGAATATAATTCTTTTTCAAAATAATTATTTGTAAGGCAGCATGTGCAGAAATGGTACCTGAGCAATGCCATAAAACCTCTCACCACCCACCCACAGTCACAGGAAGGAATGTCCTGCCAGGAGGGGACAGCCGGGGGGTCAGGCTGTGCTCCAGGGAACAGGGACAGCAGGAGAGGGAACAGCCTCAGGCTGGCCAGGGGAGGCTCAGCTTGGCCAGCAGCAGGAATTTCTCCATGGAAAGGGTGCTCAGCCTTGGCAGGAGCTGCCCAGGGAGGTTTGCAGTCCCCATCCCTGCAGGTGTCCCAGGAAGGCCTGGCTGTGGCACTCAGGGCTCTGGGCTGGGGACAAGGTGGCCATTGGGCACAGCTGGCACTCCATGGGCTGGCAGGGATTTTCCAACCCCAGTGATCCTGGGATTCTATTCCTAGGGTGCAATTTAGCAAATCAAATAAGAGTTTCCCCTATCAGAGTGCACAAGCTCTCTCTAATTAAAGGATTATTCAGTATCACTCTTTAGGCTCCCATTAAAAAGTTCCAGAGATGCTTTTGTAGTGCTGCTTCCCTGGCACTTGAGCATCTCCACAACTCACCATTCTCACCAGTTATCCACCCTTTTGCTGCTCCTTGCTGTCCACCACTCCCAGTTCACCATTTTCCATTCCAGGCTGAAATCTGCCTCAGACTTCTCTTAAATTTCAGCTAAAATTATTCTGCTTTTTTTAGACAGTAGTTTATGTGCAAAATACACTGTTCTTACCATGGTAAATTTTGCCATTTTTTTGAGCTTCTGGTACTGTCTGATTTACAGTAGTGGCCTGATATTTTACATAAGTTAATTTATGGAGAAGTTGGAAATGTTATCCAAATGCAGACAACTTTGGAGTTTGTGGAGAATCACAGATAAGATGCTTCAAGGAGAGGGAATTGCTAATGCTGCAAATTGAAGCATTCAGAAGTCAGGAGTAGCAGCACTGAGGATAAGCAGCAGCTTTCCCCTGCACACAGACGTTGTGATTACACATCATGCAGCCTTGTATTTCATGATTCAGAAGGCCAGGTGACTGAATTAAGGCTGCATATCTTGCATTTCTCAAGTTCCCAGGCTTTGGTGTTAGTTGTTTTTGGGCAAACTACCTCACTCTTTTAAACACCAGTTGATTTTGTTTTGTAGTTTGCAATAAAAATAGAGCCAAATGCTACATTTACTTACTTGAAAACACAAATCTAGGATTCTCCACTAAACTCTGTTGAAAACACTTGAAGGTTTCATGCTAAAAAAAACCCTAAAGCAGACGCTTGATCAAACAAGGTATTGTTGGGGTGGATTGCCTGGGAGGGCTTGTAGAGCTGAGTTTAGTAACATCAGGGATCCTGTCTGAGAGATGTGTTCAGCAGGAGGATCTCTAAATGATTTATGAACAGCTGAATCAATAAGCAACCACTGGTGCTGAAAATGTCTTTTGAAGTAAGGTATCCCCGTCTGCTTTTACAGAGTCTGCCTGGAGTCCAAAATAAGGAAACAGGTTGAAGATTAACATCTCAAAAGGCTCTGGAGGAGCAGGATTTCCTAAGGAAATCTTTCCCACTCATTTAACCACTATTGCCCCTCAGACAAAGGTTCTGTTGCAGGAAAATGGAAGTGTCATGATAAAGCCATGGGATTTCAGTAGCTCTGGAATGCAGGAGTTTCCATCTGCAGCTGAGGAGTGCTGGTTCTGCTCACAGACACAGCCATGGAATCACAGAATGGTTTGGGTTGGAGGGACATTAAAGCCCATCCAGTGCCACCCTCTGCCATGGCAGGGACACCTTGCACTGTCCCAGGCTGCTCCCAGCTCCATCCAGCCTGGCCTTGGACACTGCCAGGGATGGGAAACCTGTGCCAGGGCTTCACCACCCTAACAGAGGAGAATTTCTTCTCCATATCTAACCTAAATTTCCCCTCTTTCAGTCTGAACTCAGATCAAAACAGGATTCTTGTCAAGAGGAAAATGCCAGCATTTTGAAATGCTTAGATTTTACATCATGCATCATTTTTGCTTAGATTCTGGATAAAGAATGTCCAACAAAAACCCCACTAAAAATATTAGAACTCCAAGGAAATTTATTTTGCTCTTTCCCATTTAGAAATGCCACAGATGCTGGCAGTGAATTTCAAGAACTCTTTGGCTGTCCTCAAGATACAGAAGCAAGATGAGAACATTGTCCCCAGAGCCAAGGACTCCCCACACACAGAGTGGTGCAATAAACTCTGAGCAAATTGGTGGAAATTCAGGGCTTTGGGGCTTGCTGGTGAAGAGAAGAAATCTGATGTTTCTAACTCCAGGGAGGCTCCAAGAGCTGCTGGATTCACTGTCACAGAGCAGTGACCTCAACACAAACCTGATGAGATTGTTAATGTAGAACTAGTCAGACTCCCAGGCTGCTGAGCTGCCAACCTGAGCACTAAGAACCTCTGGCAACCAATTTTATCCCTTAGCTGTAAGTTCTGAGAAAGGGAACAGCAAGATCTACCAATGCACAGCTCTATCCAGAGCAACCAAAGGCAGAAATTTGGAGTCTTGATGTTCTGCTAGGAGCTCACGTAAAACTTGCTACCAGAAGTTGTATCACTCCAGAATCAAGAGTGACAGAATAGCAGCCTCACAGAACTAGCAAATCTGTCATATAGTCATGAGTTTAACCAAAAAACTGTGACAGACATCCTCCGAACCATTTTATGGGAAAGAAACTTGCTGAGTGAAAATTCCTGACCCCACCATGATAATTCTGTTCAAAGCCACAAGAAGTGCCAAGCATGGCAATAGACTGAACTTCACTGACTATCAGCTTCGCAGATTAAAGATTTCCTCAGAATTTTTTTTTAAGGGGGAGATAACACCAGACATCTGGCTGAATTTTAACATTTCTTAGGAGAGACTTGACAAGACAACAGATTCACAGTTAATGAATTCAAAGCTCCATGAATATAGAACAGCTCCAGCTTTGCGAGGATGAGCGTTACCTCCAGAGAGCTCAGCTACAGAGCAGGGATGCTTTATTTTGTCAGGAAGGCTACCCAGCTATGTCACCAGAAAGAATCAGCTGATTTCCTTTGGGATCACCACTGGTTCAGAAAAGCTCTGTCTAGCTTCCTAACTAGGATAAAACACACCGAAAACATAAGCAAGTAACATAAGGCTGATTATCTTATCTTCCCTTTCAATGAAGTTTCCAATTCCTCATGACATGAGGAACGTCATGATGATCCATCAGCGAGGGATGCAGAGATTTTAAAAGACCCTGTGGCAAGAATGAAAGCACTGGGAGGATAAGAGAAAAGGGAAAACTCATCATAGCTTGCAGAGGGCAAAAAGCTGGCAGACAAAGAAGGGTCTTTGACTCGATGTCTGATCAAACTATTCCAAACGGCAGATGGATCCCTGAAAACAGGAGCTCTGTGCTGCCAGCAAGTGCTTTTGCACCAGGACCTGGAAACAACAGGAAATAAACCAGGAGAGCTCAGAATGTCATGGATAATGCAGACACATGTTGTAATTAGGCTGCATGAGCACAGCAGAACGTTCCCATAAATATTCCCTCTGGTATTTAACGCTGTTTGCTGCGGCCACACTGACTCACCTCGCCATGAGCATCCCACAGACTGGCACAAATATTTGCAGGAAGACATTTAGAGCCATGGAAACAAAGCTCCATCTGCCTGGGTGTGTTCCTTGCACTGTCCACTGTCAGGCATGGTAAAGGAGCAGTGCAATGATGCCCAGGGTGGCACAGACATCCCTCCTGGGCCTCTGCCACAGCACAGCCCAGCCAATGCCTGTGCTCAGGCAAGGGCCAGAGGATACTGGGGCACTGCTGTCACAAAATACCCATGGGAAACTCATTTGGAACAAGTGCAGCACATGAATAGATGTGGTAAACAGGGATTTTGGTGATTTTTTTTGGCATGGCAGCGGTTAGGACACCAGACAGCAGCATTCTCCATCCCTCCTTCCAGGACAGGGAAAATGGGAAAATTCCAGTACCTGGAATGCTACTGAATGTATTCCCTTCAGTTGTGAAAGCAGAGCCTTCCTTGCACCCTGTCCTGTCTGTTCTGGGTTACACAGAGTGAAGGGAGAACCAGAGAGAGGTGTCCTGGCCCCAAGGGTTGAGCTACTCCCTGTGCACACATCCCTTCACAATGAAAAACTAAAGCAGGAGCTGTCAACAAGATTATTTTAGAGGAAATCAGATAGCAAAGCATGAGTAATTACTTCACTAAATCGAGTAATCTCTTTAATCTTGAAAGGAAATTTCAAACCTGCCCTTCAGCAAGCTTTATTTCCGTTTCCATACTCAATTTAGGTGTAAAAAGTGTTGGGTTTTATTTTCAGGAAATGCATGGAAGGACTGAACTCTGAAGACCGTGTCTTTTTGGGTGTGAAGAAATTATTTGAGACAAATTATAGTGCTGTCACACTCATACCTCGTAGTTTAAAATAAATCTTATCATCTAATTATACAAGAGCTTAAGTTTGTTTAACAGATTCCTCAGAGGTATTTGTGTGGCACTCCATTTCCCTTCCCCTCTGATTATAGCCTATCATTTCAGCCTTTGCCTTCTGCAGCTCTCAGTGCCTCATTGTGGGGTTGAACAGGTTGCATTTATCCCATCTCCTCAGCAGATAAAACTGGGAAGTCTCAGCACAATTCTTGGCAAATCACAATTAAAGAATTATTTAAAAACAAAGGCGTCCCAAAGTGGGATTTCTTCTCCCACACGAACAACTTTCACAGCAGGAAACTGGGACTCTGAAAACAGTTTTGATGTCCCACCCACAGGTCTACTGAGAAAATTAAGGGAAAGGGAAAATTCCCCTTGTGTTTTAATTCCCATGCTGTATTATCAATGTGTCATGGCAAACTTGACTAGAATCAACTAAATCATGATAATTATTTCAAAAAAATATCGTCTGCAAAAGACTCTCTCTCTTCCCTTCTCACTTGTCAATGAAGTCAGATAAATTGTGAATTGTTCAAGAGAGTCCTCACTGAGGCAACAAGAAGGGCAACTGTCATCAGATAAAAATCAGGTTAAGCACAGCTCCCTAGGAAGTGGTTAACCAATTTATTCTTATAGTATTGGAGGAACTTCATTGACCAAAAGATTAAAGACAAATGTGAAAAATACAATACTCAGTCTCCACAGGGAATGTGAAGCCCTTCAGGAAGCTGGCAAGGGTCTCAGTGATGAGGTCTGACTTTGAAAGAGGAAGTTTTACCTCTCAAATGTTATTTACTGTAAGCCAAGGACAATATTTATGTCTCAATCACCTGATCATCCTAATCTGCTTTCTCAGTGCCTCATAAGCACATTAAGAGACTTCCAATATTGAAATTTAAACCAAAACTTGAAAAATAAGGGGGGCTATCACAGCCCCACCTGTTTAGTTTACAATTTAATATTTCTATCAAAATCAGATTTTGATGCATATATTCATCCCTTCTATTATACAGGATCTAATTCAAGATCTTTTAAAATACCACTTTTATTCCAACACTACATCAGAATCAGAACTAACTGTGAACTTTACTTACCATAGTAATTATTAGAATTGGTTCTTGGCATCAAAAATTAGTAAATAAAATTCATAAGTGGCAAGCCTTACCCTACTATTTCAGGAATTTTGAGCAAAAATAATAACTTTTTTTCAAAAAATAAAAGAATTTGTGTTTTTTCAATGATCAATTATTCCTCAGTAAACTTCTTTAGTTTTTGAAG
Organism: Lichenostomus cassidix; assembly: GCF_008360975.1. Taxonomy (NCBI): domain Eukaryota; kingdom Metazoa; phylum Chordata; class Aves; order Passeriformes; family Meliphagidae; genus Lichenostomus; species Lichenostomus cassidix. The sequence goes on from NC_139492.1 coordinate 18,467,560, forward strand.
AAGAATTTCCACCCAAGTCCATCTCCACCTTCTGAAGGAGTGAAAGCCCTTTCAGAACAAGAAAGATTTGCCTTTCCATGTTCTGTTCCCTGCCCCTCCAAGAGACTTTTGTGTTGTTGGCTGTGATGAAAGAAGCTATTTGCTTGTGACAAGAACAAGAAAATCTCACTGATGAAAAGCGAGGCAGCTTCTCTGTTTGTTTCTCAATTAAATCAATAAAACCCAAAATATGCCAGTCTCACTTTCCATTTTGAAATGCATTGGACAGCCCCAGGGCAGAGTGTTATTCCTTCATTATTCTCTCTACTAGTCTTCAAATAATGCTATTTGGGATCAATGATCACCTCAGACATGCTAATATAAGCCCAATTTGTTTCCATAATAATTGGCATGCTGCTATTTAGTGCATTATAAATGGCTGTATAAATTAATCACAGATTCTTGCAGTGGCTATGTGCACTGCAATTTGTCTTTACAGAGTTACTACTGTCAGATCAAGTTTTTATCTACTCTTAATTTTAAGCATTTAATTACATTAGTATTCACACTATAAAACATACAAAGAGGTCTCAATTATCATTGCCCTTCATGGAATGAATTAATTTAAGTCATAAACCCACTCTCCTGCAGAAAAGAATGTTCAAGGAATCACTGTTTAGCTCATGGAGTATCTGGTGTTTTCTTCCTGTCTAAATGAAATATCCTCACTGTACTCTTCCTGAAGTGCACAAAATGTCCATTTATCATTGTGCTTTTCATTTGCTTTTGAGTCAGAGGAGTGACCCTTCATCTACTACTTCATTTAAATGTCACTAGACCTTTTCTGGGGATTCTACCCCACCAGCAATGGTACATATCCTGAAAATCAAATCTGTAAAAACAACTCTGGCCTTCACGTTTTGCTGGATTACCCTTTAAAAGGAACCTTTTCTCAAAGTATTGCCCTCTTTGCTTCAGCACATTTCACTTCCAGAAGCTGTTCCCATGAGGGAAGAAAAAGAGGATGCTTGCTCTGCATCAGCCCAGGCCTAGGAGATACTGAATTTTCTAAAGGAGCTGATGAAGTATTGTCTAAGGTGGGTAAGGAATAAAAATTAGCTTCCTTCCCTTGTGTGAGAAAGGAGAAGGGATGAGTTTCTAAAGATAAGAGGCAAAGTTGTGCAAGAGCAAACAGAACTGGTGGAATGGGTGCAGGAAGGGAGCAGGGAGTGCAGAGAAAAGCCACAGCCTGGAGCTGGCAAGATGGTAAAATAGCTGCACACAGGGGCAAGGAAGCCAAGAAACAATATTGGCAGATAGGGGATGAGAAAGGAAAGAGGATAGAAAAGGATTAATAATTCAAAGCTGGCTTACAGTGGCTTAGTCTCCATGCTCAACACACAGACAGAAGCAGTGAGCACAGGGGGCTCAGAAGAGATCCTTCTGCCAGGCCACAGAGCACTTGTCAGCTACCTCAGGGAGGGGACAACTCCCTCTTCCCTGGGCAGCTCCCAGAGGGGATCAGCCAGGGAGAGGGAAGGTTTGGGCACCAGCAGGCTCTGCACCACAGACACCCAGCTCACACTCCTCCAGGGACAGCAACACTGTCACCACCCAGGTGAAATCCACTTTGCATGGTGTGAGAGGCTCTGGGCCAGGGCACCTCACACCAAACGTGGGGCAGCTTTGCTCCTTGCCAGGTGTAAGGAAACATCCAGCAAGCTCTCTGCTCACTGTACCTGAGAGCTTTTTCTTCGTACCAAGTGGTTAATCCAGGTGTTTCCACATTTCACTGCTGTCCACCCAGAGAAACAGCCTACTTTAAAGCACACCCATCCCATTTCTTAGCAAATCCCTCGAGGCAGCTGTTTCCCTCTACCTGGCTGAGTTTGCTGACACTGAGCTGAAGTTACACATATGTTATGTAGACAACAAAGAGAGAATGATGGGAGCCTGCTTCATATTCTGGAAGCCAAATTCAGATTCTGCTGGCAAAGGGATTCACTCTCTGTCTGGTGGCAACTGGAGATGCATAAGAAAAAAAGACTCCTGCAGGTGTCCCAAGTGATAACAATCTGCAACCTCAGTGCCAAAATCACTTGCAAGTTTCAGAGATAGTACCTGAATTGCTACAGAATTCATTACAATGACAGCTTTGCTGTTAGTCTTCCAGAATTTTCAGCCTAAGCAAACAAGAAATTCAAGGATAAATGGTAAAACCAGCTCACAAATAAAGCAGCTGAAAACTACGTCCCAAATTATCTAATTTTTTTAACTGTGCTGAGTGGTTCCCTCATTTCCCATTGTTCACATGCCCTAGCCAGCCATAAGAATGATATAAAAAGAATGTATCTTCGAGCTATAAACTCCTTCCACAGTTAAGTTCTGAAAAGAAAATATGTATACTAATTATCTCATCATTAAGTTACTAATTATATTGAAAAAAAAAAACTGCAACACATTGATTTCTTTTTTTTCCTTTGCCCTTGGGGAAAAAGTTTGTACATAATTATCAGTTTCCCTAACTCTTTACTTGCCCTTTTGTTTTCATAATGAAAGAAACTCTTTCATCTGTCTGCAAAATTGTATTGCAATGAGACAGGCTGGAGGAAATCTGAAACCCAGAAATGGTTCAGGGCTCTGGAGAAAACAAGCAATATCCATCCCTAACCTCCTCCTGACCTATCCCTGGCCTTAGCCAAACAAGTTAAACATTCAATTAGTAGAAAAGAAATGAATGTGCTGTTTATTAATTTGAAGGAGGAAATGCAATGTTGTGCATATTAATTGACCTAATGTGCCACACAGCATCTGAACTTCCCCTGGATAAATCCCATCCTGTCTCACACACTCAGTCCTGAGAGGCAACTTGATGGCAAAATGTCTTGCACACAGGTCTGTGCACATTTGCATTGCATCCAGGAGACGTGGAATTAATGATTTCTCCATTTCAGCATGTCCTGAACCCTGTTAATTTATCACAGATTGAAGCTCCCTGACTCCTTGATATCCATTTATTGTAACTTGTTTTCCATGCTGTCTCTCCTCCCATTCTCCCTCACTCCCTGCTCTTTGCTTTGATCTATAACTTCTCTCTCTCTCCTGATTTCCACCTGGATTTCCAACCTCTCTGTTCCACCATCACTACAGCAAAGCCCCTGAGCCCCTACCCATGGAGCTGCTGGGATAAACACCACCAGAGCTGCTCCTGGCCCTGCTCTCCATCCCTGGGGACAGGCTGGTGTCCCTCTGGGTAACACAGATGGTGGCAGCAGTGGGACTCGGTGCCTGTGACACCTGCCTGGCTCCCTGGGCTCAGAGCACTGGGGTTTGAGGCACAGCTGGCACAACATCAGCCCTGCAATTGCTGTCTGTTCCTGATTCCCTGCTCTGATCCTGTTTCGGATCCTCACCTGGAGCTGGGCAGAGCACATCCACCCCAGCCTGGGGCAGAGGGCAGTGTGCTGGGAGGCTGCTGGGCACAGGGAGCTCAGCAAACTGCTGACAAGGACCTTCAGAAGTTCCAAGTTTTCCCCTCCTCCTCTCCACTGCAATTCTGGCAATATAATCTCAGTGCATTCTGTGAAAAAACCCACAAACAAAACCCTGCACAAAAATTTTCACTCCAAAGAACAGAACAAACTAAAACTTTGGTAACTGCCATGTGAGTCCCCTGGCACTCTAGCAGCAGCGTTTTGGGACTGCTCAATAAAATATGGATATTCCTGATTTGTTATTCGATTGTCTGACCTTGAGAATATGTGATCACCACCCATCCTCACAGTCTGCACAGAAATCCTCTTCCAATCTGCTGTGCACTGTTGAAGTTAAGAAGTTGAAGCTCAGGCTGGTTAATTAGATGTATGAAAGAATGGGACACAGAAATCTAAACTTGATAGAATTCATTTCTGGACACAAAGAGGTCAAGTGTGTATTATACTCGAGAGCTTACACAGCTTTTCTGGGTATTTATTCTGAATCTCCAGCAGGTAGGCAGCAACATCCCATTTCAGTGATATCCTAGGAAATGCAGGTACTTCTGGAATTACACCACACTTTACATTGGACAAAAGACAGTTTTAACACACATAGCTCTGTCACACTGTTGGAATTCCAAGTATCTGTCAGCATGAAAGAGAAGCTACATGAACAATATCCATTTCTTCCTTTGGCTTCCAATCAGAATTAAGAAATTAATCTTGTCCAGTTGGTAACTGGGATTTGAAACATCCCACTTCTTTTCACACAAACAAGATGTACTGCAGGTGGACTGGGCTTGGGGCCCCATTTCACAACACCTTCTCAGTTTTAGATTCAAAAAGAGCTCAGGAGCTCTACTTAAAAATGTGAGGCTGATTCTGTTGGGTTTTGGAGGAAGCCCAACTCCTTTAGGAAAGTGAGGAGGAACACGAATCTGACTCCAAGAAGTTAAATACATTCATGTATTGACATGAACAGATTTCACAGCAAATATGGAATCTTCTTACCATGAGAGACAAATAATAAAGTCCTGTTTGTCCTTTCCTATGGTGCACAGGTGTTCTCTGTGCTGTGCCCAGGCCATGTTTCACCCTGCTGGGAGCCCTGGCCTCTTTTGTCAGAGATGCTTCTGCTCCTCTGAGCCATAAACTGTTGTAACACCCAAGCTTTTGGTTTTGAGATGTTTTAGCTGCAGAACAGCATCAGCCCAGACTCCCAGCTGCAGGTTTCCCTGCAATGCTGTGATATGCAGCCATTTATTTCACTGCTTTGTTGCTAATTCACATTTCCCTTGGGAGGAAGGCCTGAGGATGTTGGGGTTTTTTTTTTGTAGGAACAGATTGTATTAGCTAAATTTGTGGTTTTCTCTAGAAGACAAAATAAGCACTGTGGGTGGTTTTGTGTAACTGGTTAACGTCAAGACCATTTTTCTTATGAAGTTCTACTGTTGTAGAGAAGTCAAGTGGTCTTGCCTCGAGTTTAGAGACAATGCAGAAAGCTGCAGGTTCTGTCACACCCAGAACTGTGACAGCAGCCATGGGCTGGTGTGGAGCTCCACAGAGCGTTTGGAACAAAGAGCAGGAACAAGGAGCTTCAGGAGACCTAAACCTGGAACATTTCAACTTGACATTTCATTTGTTTGTATAAATCACTGTGGAGGATGGTTGAGCATGCCAGGTAAAGCAACACTGAGATTATCACATTCTGAAATCCTCAGTAAGAGTAATCAAATTGTCTAAATAATGTGAAGCAGTCTTATTTGGTGCTCTCCTAGAGCAATTACAGTGCCTGGTTGGTAATTTCCTCAATGTAGTAACCTCACAAGCAACAGAAATCTTTTGTGTTTTCAGAATAGACTTGGAAAGGTAACTATAGGTATTTTAAAACAAAACTTACTTGCAAGAATATTGATATGCTGTCTCTATCAACACCTCTTATTTTTTGGAATATCACAGCACCAAATATTAAAACACAAGGATGTGATTATTGTCAGAGCATTTTATTGCTACCTCTTCTCTTGAACAAAGTTACAGTTTGGGAAAATAAGATGGGAGGGGGCAGGAAAGATGAAACTACTTTTCCCTTATGGCAAAATTGACTTTGGTGAAAATGCATTTTTGTCTATATGATACAAAAAAATAAGGAATAAATAGAAAGCTGAGGTTTTCACAGCTTGGCTATAGATGAAACACATCTTGTACAGCCACAGAACTGCACTGGAGTAAGTGCCAGTAGGAAAATTAATAACAGGAACAAGTGATAGCACGAGCACTGGAACCAGTGAACCCTGGGTTTTATGGATTTAAATTGTGTGCTTGGATCCTCTGGTGTTTAATAAAGCAGAAGCTTGGCTGCTCTGAAGCCCTGCCTGCTGCAGCCTTTCCCTCCATGGTGCCATCAAACAGCCTCAGCTACTCCCAGCCAGCATCCCTGACATCTTTGCACTTGGTCTTTCTTAGAATCTTAGTATTTTCTTAAATTTAGCTCGAATTAGCCAAGTGGATACCCAGCCTTCCCTACCCCTGCCCCGTGGTCGGGGTGAGACACTGATTCTTAGGAAGCAAAACTGAAAATTGCCTGCAAGGCTCACCTCACAGCTGAGAGCAGCTTCCATGACCATGTGCCCAGGAGCACAACATCCCCTCAGAACCTGCTTTGGCATCTTCTTGGCTGCACTGCTGACAAAGCCCTGACCATGAGCAGTTTGCTGATGTCCTGAGCCAACTCTTATCTCACAGACCAAAAGGGCCTCATTCTTTCTTGCAGTTTTCACTTTGTCTGTCTGTCTGTCTGTCTGTCCAATGCCTCATCCTGGCTGGATTCAGACTACAAACCCTTTGATACAGAGATCACCATGTTACTTCATTTGTTTCTTCAGCAAGAACAAAATTCTCTGCCTATGACCATGACATTGATTATTGTATTTGTTCATTTAATGGATAATAATTGTATTAAAGGATGACAGTGCACCAGGATACTTGTTAGAATTGTACAGTGCTCATCCCTGACCTGCTGTCATTGATAAGGGACTGTCAGTTGTTCCAACACAATAAATGAGGTATTATTCATAAGACAAACAAATCTGTCAAGCCTCTTTACCAGACTGCCCAAATTCTCAGAGTGTTTATCCAAAAGCAAACCACTGCTTAAAGTTGGCAGAGTCATTATTTTCCATGTTAATATGTGTACCAACTTGAGGGCTACCACTAAAGCCTCCCTGTGCAGATGGCCTGGGGATTGCACTGTGATTTATGGCTCATCACCAGCACATTATTCACAAGGCCCCCAGAACTCATTTATATCGGTCAGCAAGTGCATTTGACTTGACAGAGTCATTATCCACATTATCAGCAGAACTCACACATGGACCTCTGCCTCTGGAATGGTATTGGATCTGAAATGCCTGGACAGCATTCAGTCCATTCCCATGCCCTGCAGTCACACACACACAATGCCCACCACATTGCTTTTACACACCCAATCTTGGAACACTGACTTTTGATGGCTGTTCTACACCACCTGATACTTGAGATGCTACATCTGTTTGAAATGTCCAAAGGTAAAAGAAAAAGCCTTGACATTATGAAGCTCAGCCATACTGTTATTTGTGGTGATTTTAATATTATATTCCACCTTTGAGGCAAATTTTAATTTTGCCTTATTTTATGCACACCACTGCACAAAAATCAAACAGGGACACAGTAAATTCTGAGTCTGTAAGTCATTTTTCCCCACCTGAACAAAGTGCTTGTGTGTTTTCATACCTCCAGTTCCAAAACTGCTCTCTGTGGTGGATCAGACTCATAAATCCCACATTTCCTTCTGTACAAATTATTGGAATGCTGGTTCTTTAGCAGGCAAATTCTGGCTGTGGTTACTCACAAACATGCCTTTGTATTATAGCACAAGAATACGGTGCTGTAATATCAGACACTGCTTTGCTGCTGAATCAAACCCTCCAAAATGAGAATAAAAACACCATTTCTGAAAACCAAGCTTCCTACAAACCAGAACTCAAGTCCAACTCTGAAGCCTGTGAGACTTCAACTTCCACTCTCATGCACACTTCAAAGAGTTAAATATTGAAATGGAGAGGGAGCAGAAGAGGATGAAGGTTGTCCCTCTTCTGCTGTCCAGCAGGTTCTCTCAGTGCTTTAGACCACAGGAAAGGACCAGGCATTGTACATGAGGATAAGCATATAAATTTCATGCATTTTTTCAGACAGCCTAGTAAAGGTAATATTATCTTTGAGCAGCAAGAAATAACTAGACAGACTTAATTGCCCTTAAGGCATTACTCACATTCTGTTATCAAATTATTCAGTGCTTAAAGAGAAATACAGTCAGTTAAGGTTTGAGAGATCATGTGAGAAATTACCTTCAGCTGAACAACTAATTCTGTTTCTAACTAATTTGCACAGCCTGAATGGTCACTTTTCTGCTGCTTTAGTCCTTCCTCCTGCTGCCTCTTTCAGTGATGCAAAAAACGAGACGTGAAAAAGAGCCAAGTTCATTATTCGTAGCTCTGAATGTCACAAGATCATTTCCAAAATGCAGATTATCACATCATCACTTCAGCTTCTAGAAACTCATTTATTTCTGACCTGTTTTGCATTTCTGACCTGCTTTGCTATTTATGTAAAAAGATGAACACTGTTGCTTTAGCTGCCACCACTCCTGTGTATCTGTGCCTAATATGTATTCCAGTTTCAATTTATTATCATGAACCCTCAGATTATAAAGATTTTGTTTCACATGACAAGTCTTGCAGCCATATTTTTTTATTTATTGTGCAAGTTAAACTATACAGGGACTTAACTAACTGTACACATATTTTCCTGGAATATCCATGGCAACTGAACATACCCCACACTGCACAAATCCATCTCTTGAACACCATCTCCCACTAGATCTTCTCTCACTAATTCACACGTCACCAGGACACTTTCAGGGTGCAAACAAGCCATGGATCATGCTAGTACATACTCTGGTATTTTACCAGTGACTGCCAGGACAGTCCACCTAAAGCTATTCAGTTCAAAGGTGTATTCAGGCACCACAGCAACACCTGAATTAGCCACACCAGATGAGACCTCTGCTCATTTTTGAAAAATTGTAACAATGGGAATTAATTGTTCTTTTTCTGTTAACATCTATGCAAACAACCCTGACTGTGACTGACTAGAGCAACCCTTTCTGCTTTTAATTTTTTTGTGGCATTCAAGACAGGCTCAGAAAGAAAACCCCTCCTGACAATGATAAAAATTGCAATGCTGCCTTCATGTGAGCCTGTTTTTTACAAGACTGAAAAGGCTTTTCTCTTGCTCAAGGTTGTGCCCTTACATCTGGTGAAACCAAAAGAGAATTGCTGAGCAGGTTGAGCCATTAGGATGAAAATCCCATCTTTTGAACAATGCTGATACCTCGTCTTTATCACTCTATTGATTGACTAGGGTTGTGTGGTTTACCCGTGTTGGGTTTAGTTGCCTGACAGACAAAACAGAAGAGGGAGAAATCCATGCCAATCAAACAACATTTCTTATGGAAAATATCCATTTGAAATTTAAAACTAGAATACAATATTTTTGTTGTCTAGAGAGAGGTAGAAATCCAGAAATGTTGATTTTAGGAAATACCAGGAAATTAAATTCCAGAATTGTCAAATCAGAAGCCTTCCCAGTGCCCAACTCAGCAGTTCACACTCTCAGGACAAGGAATCCCCAGGTCCTGTGACAGGTCCTGCATGGCAAGGACAGGACGTGTGACAACACCAGGGGAGTTGACAAACTCTCTTTTTGCATTTGTGTTTCAGCCCAAAGCCTCTCTATTCTCTGAGCACTGTGTCAGCCTCGGTGAGAGCCAGCTTGGCTGCCTCAGTAATTAGCTGAAAAGACAAAGGCTAAAGGTCAATTAGGCCGGGAGGCAAAGGCTAATTGCACACTTGTCTTTGGGAGCCCAGCTGGGAGAGGCTGGAGCCAGTGGCCAGGCAGGAGTGCTCTGCCAAAGCTGGAGATGGGATTTAGCACCAGGAGGAGGAAGAAAGGACGGGGAGTTATTGCTGGGCTTCTTTTTCCCTGCTTGTGGAGTTCAGTTACACCGGGAGTTGAAAAAAGCATGAGTCATCTTGAAGGATTATTTTAAAATGAGATGGATTCACAACTCAAACCAATCTTACGACAATTCCTCTCTCTGCCTGAGACTAAATGCTGAATGCCTGAGGAGAGCTTCCACCTTCACAAGAGTGTTCTAATCATCATTTTTGCTCCTTTAAGGGATTATAATCTTTCCATTTTTTCTTTGGCAATCAAACATTTACTGGAGAAGAAACTACAACTTGAGTATTCCACTCTTATTAGGTACTGAGAAATTTATTCTGGGGATCCAGACGAACCCAAGTGGTCTGTGCAAATTAGACCTGCTTGGACTTGAAGAACAATTAGCAAAAACCCCGTGGGCATGGAAACAGGTCCCAGAACTCTGCTTGTTCATTTAGAGTGAAATTGATACAGTGAAACCACTTCAACAGGAGGGTTTCAGAGCACTGCAACCAATATCCTGTGAGTCTGGTGGGGTAAGCAATAAATGCTGGAGTGCCCCAAATGCTGACTTGTTGCATTTTTCCCTTGATCTTGACCTCAACATCTTTTCCCAGCTGAATTTATTTGGCAGGCTCAAGCAGTCTCAAGCTGAACAATACTTCATTTTTCCAGGAATTTGCTATCCAATGCAGTTAAACATATTTTACCCCACTCTGTTCTGTACACTACTCTTTTGGAGTTTTAAATGTTTAACTTGTCTGGCAGGTCCCAGACATCAGCAGGAGGATGGAGTTGTTTCCACAACAACACCCTCTTCTGTTGGGGATGACATTGTTGGGACACTCAGGGAAAGGGGTATTTTCATATCTCTGCTGGGTTTTCTTGATTTGTTGATTTGTTTTGTGGGTTTTTTTGGGTAAGGCTTCACCTGCATGGTTTTGCATCAAAACTGGGTGTCTCTGTTGGCGCCATTCCTTGTCCTGTTAAAGCAGCAGAGGATATGATTGGGAGTCATGGACCCTGTGCTATGTAAAAACCAGATTATAACATTGTACTTTAAAATCAAAGAGCTTCCATGTCTTCAGTTTCGTGTGCTGAGAGTTTTGATCAGCACTGAGCACAGAATGGCTGAGGTTGGAAGGGACCTCTGGAGTTAACGGCAAGGAAGAAATGTTCTGTAAGGCCTGCCAGGCTTCTCCTTCCCTTGTTTTCCTGTATGATTAGCAAAGTTCAGTGCCTCCAGACTGGCATGAAGGTGTTTAATGTCAGAGCTTAATAATACAGCATACATTAAAAGTATAAATACAACATTTTTGCAGCTTAGACAAAATATTTGCCCAAGACAAGTTAAAACTATGTAGCTGTTTCATCTACTGTTTTGCTGGATATAAAATGACCCTTTAAAGCCTTCTGACATTCTCCTTGAAGCTGAGGATTGAGGCTATGACCTTTGCAAAGCCTTCCAAAGAGCTTCACAGTCAGCCATCTCTCACAGAGAAAGTTTCATTAGATGCCAAAGACTTTTTTGATAAACGTGATGGCACAGCTGCCCTCTCTCATGAAAAATGGGCAAAATCAGTTCTTTGAAAGAAAACCTGCTGTTGTAGCTGAATGAGTTCAGAAGACTTGTTTTATCATTTGGATCAAACCTCCAACACAGGAAATTTTAATTAAATGCAGGGAGGGGGAAACTACCATAAGGAACCCAGAGAGGCTATGGAGTGTCCATCTCTGGAGTTACTAAAACTTGACTGGAGGAGCCCCAAGTAACCTTTTCTGGCTGGAACCATGTTAAGTCTGTCTAGGTGACCTGTAGAGTCCCCTACCAGTGACACCACCAGGCTGAAGTTGTCACCCTTGTCACCATTGGCAGCTCCAGGGAGGGAAAAATCTACCTGCAGCTGTTGAGTTGCCAAGGATGGCTGGACTGCAGTAAAGGAACCTGGCCAAAGTAGGACAGGACAGCATTGGCTAGATCTGAAATCTGAAACTTGGCACTACAGATGGTATCTGTCAAAAAGGGAGGGGTTTCCACCCAGCTGGAAAGGGCTGTATTACAGACATTGTAGAAAGGTTATTAGCCTCCAGAGCAGCTCTGACTTTCCCTCCCAAGGTACAATCCTTTTGGCCAGCACTTGCACACTTTTATTAATTGCTCTTTGCCTAAAACCAGGAATCAGTTGTTACCACACTGGAAGCAGGAAGGAAACTGAGCCCCAGTCTCTGTGTGCTGGGTCTGTGGCACAGGGATTTGCATCTGCTGCTCGGGTGCATCCTAAAGGCACAAACTCATCTGCTCCAAACACACAGCACCACATCTCTGGGGGGCTGCATCTTGTGGTTACTGGAGGAGGAAAGGAAGTTACCACATGCTGCCAGTTAAACAAATAAAAGTCATTCTGCTGCACATTGGGACTTAAACCTCCTCCCTGTGTTTATCATTAGGATTGGATAAAGAATTGCCTGAGAGCAGAGCCCTGCAATGAGCAGAAAGGGAATCAGACCATTCTAAACACACACTGCTGAAGGCCTCAAGCACTGAGTCTGCAAAGTAACTTGAATGCTTGAGAAGGCATTCCTGTGGGCTGCTTGCTTAAACAGCAAAAGAAGCCAATTCCCAAGAAGAAATGATACAATCTATTTGGTAAAAGACAGCATTCAGTAAATAAACTCATGCAATAGCACAGCAAATAATCAGGAAGATCACAATGTAAATATCAGTTCTCTTTCTGTTTATTTTTTCTCACTTTCTGAGATCTCTTTTCCTCTCCTGAAGCCTTTTTTCCATTCTTTAGTATGCACCAGACAAAACCTTAGATCCCCAGGCTTTGGCGGAGAAGCCACAGTCTCATTTTTCTGTTAAGAGTATCATTTTTGGTTCTGTCAGCCCTTTGGTCCTGAACATGCCAGCCCAGAGCCATTCATCTCTGCAAGTCATCATGGGTTATTGATGGTCCTTGGTGGTGGCCCTGAGCAGCCCCCAGGCAGTGTTTCCATGTGGAATTCCTTACTCCCTGCCCCCTGGACAATCCATTCCATCCATCCCAGGCCATGGCACTGGTTTGTAGGAACCTGGCCAGCAGTCCCCTTGGTGCCACTGCTGCTGCTCACATCCTGGAGAGGCTTCTCCTCCTGGCCTCACTATGGGCTGCCAGCTCTGGCTCCTTCTCATCATGCAGGATATGGAAATAAAGGCTTTTCCCTCATCCTTTTTTTAGGAGGAATGTGCTTCTATCAATAAGACACTGTCATTAGCAGTACTATCCATCTGTATCCGAGTGTAATTTCCCCAGGTAGGAGCCATTTTCCAGATGGGAATTGCTGGAATATGGTTCATTATAGATGCTTCTTGCACACCCAGAGGTCCCTGTGTTGGTGGAGGAAAGATTACAATGGAGCTGCTCTCACTGACAGTCACAGCACAGAGCAGGGGTAACACACATTCCCTGCTTTTATTGGCATTGCTAATTGTGAAAGAGAGATGATTAAGAAGCAGCTTTGCTCCCGGTGTGAGTTCAACCCCAATAAATCCAGTGAGAGTGGCAGAGCAAGCACCAATTCACACCCCTTGGAATCATTTCACATCCCCTGTCTTCTAGAAAGAGAATCACAGCTGCTCAGGAGAGAAACACTCATGGCAATTTTTGTTCAGTGCAATGCCTGTGGAAAATTCCACTACAAATGATCTTTTCCCTCTGTGAGTGCCCCCAGGGGTGTCCAGGACAGCCTTGCCATCACCAGGGCAGGCACTGAGCCCTCAGCTCTGCTCACCAAGCTCCAAAGACTGACCACAAACTCACCTGTCTGCAAGGTCTAGGCAAAGCAAATAATTGATAAAGAAACCTAACATGAAAACATTTCTGTGAGGAAAGAATCTAAACGCAGGGAAGGCTTCTGTGTTTATTACTAGGCCTTGTTTTACCTCCTTGTTTAAATAAACCTTCACATGTCTCAAGAATATTCTTTCAAGAAAGATTTTACAATGGGGCTGCTCTCCTAGAGCAAATTCCCAGTCCTAGTGGGGTGAAACTCCGGAGAGGAGGCAGAGGGGTTCCTTCAGAGGGCAAACCTGGTGCTCAGGAGCACTGCAAAGTCAGAGTGCAAAAGTGCACAGCTGCCCTCAAGCACAGCCAGTGCCTCCTGTGCCTCACTGAGGCTAAAAACAGAGTACAGTTGACTTCTGAGGAGGTTGTTTGATGCTCTAATCCCTGCTCCCAGCTTCAGGATCCGTGGGGACTCCCAGGGTGGCCAGGTGCTGTCAGGGAGGTCACAAGCCTGGGGTATTTCATGGCATTTCATTCCTTGCTGGAAAACCAGCTGTGAGATGACAGAAATATTTGATGGCTTCTTTTCTCACTTAAGCAGAGAACCTATCAGCATTCCGGCTTTTTCCACATTGCTTTCTCACCTGTTAAGAACAGGGAGGTTCCCAGGAGTTTGCAGCCATGGCTGGAATGGTGTCACAGCCGTGCAAAGCAGGACCAGGGGTGTTTCAGGGAGTCTGAAACATTCCCTGAGGTGTTCAGGACAGGTCTGATCCTGGCAGGCCCAGCCTGGGATCTGCTCACCCTCCTTCTCTGTCCATATGATCACCACAACCAGATTCACTGGAGAGGGAAAAAATGAACAGGAACTTTTCAAAAACGTTTGAAACTGTCCAGGGTTTGTTCTTCCTCTTTTTTTTTTCTTTTTTTTTTTTTTCTGCCTCAGAGTTTAGTAGTATAAGAAGGAATTTCTGTAAATGAGAGAGGTGTGGCAGATTCAGTGAATTTTTTTTTTTCTTATTGAACTTTTGAAAGTTGTATAAAAATGGAGAGTGGTGCTTAACTCTCTGAGCTAGTGTCTGGCTCTGGCAGCTGGGACATGGATCCCAAAATCCCAGACTCTCAGAGTGCCCCAGGGAGCAGAAATGTCCTCATGAGGAGACTGACCCAGAGGGACAGAACTTCCCTGCACCTGAGCTCCAGAACTCCAAACCAGCTCCTTTCCAGATGCTCACCCATCACTGTATTGCACTTTAAACACACCCTAAAGACAAACTTACTGCCTTTGATTTAGCTTTCCCTCAGTCATTGAGTCACACACATCCTGACACAGCACATCCACTCATCACACACATAAACAAACAGATGAAGGAGTGAAAACCTGGGAGTTAATCAAGCTATTTCCCTGAAGACTCTGACAGGAGAAAGCAAGAGAAATTGTAAATGATATTTCTGTTTGGGGGGCAGCTGGATTTTATCATGATGAGGCCATGCAAACATATAAATATCCGAGATGAGAAGGAAGAAGATGAAATGAAACGGATGGAAACATTTGCAGTGTCAGTAAGATGAAAGAATAAAGTTGTGGGTGCAACAGAAATGATTCTTTAAATTAAAACCATATCCTCAGCATCATGTTTAACATCCTCTCCACTAACCTGCCCAGGCCTTCAACTTCATTCCATGTGGCAGCACTGCCCACTGATACAGATATTTATTGCTCATCAACGGGGTTCTATATTTTTAATTATAAGCCTGTGCCTTCAAGTTGTATTTATAAAAAAGGCATTAATTTCTATTCTATACATGACCAATTTAATCCCAGAATGAAGCTCCAGGCAGTTACTGCATTTAAGCACAATAGGATTCTGATTTATTCTGATTTTTTAACACAAACTTGTCTCATTTTATCACAATTCTCCAAATGGCTATTTTCTGCCCCTCTATACTTTCAAACAGGTACAAAATAAATGTTTAAAATAAGCAAACAGAAGACTGAAATTATTTTTCTAGTAAAGCATTTCCTGAAGAAAGAACAGAAAATAATTACAAACTATTCTCAATAAGTTAAAATTAAAAAAAAAAAGTTCCCTTGGTTTTTTTATCAGACTGCAAAATTTATAAAATATCTCAGAAAAATAGATTTTAAAAAAATCCCTAAAAACACTAGGGCATTTGTAAGCAATGGTGATGTGAAATATATAATTTATGGCATATGGCATATGCTTTGGAGCTGGAAAAACCCTCTTTTGACCAAGGCAATGACAGACTTTTCTAGCAACAGAAACAGTCACTTCCTCAGCAAAGCAGCTTTCCCTCTGTAGGTAGGTACAAGACATCCTTTCAGAACTGCCATCCAGATGGGGTCTGAATTCAAGTGAGCTTCCAAAGGAGCACAGCCCTGGCCCAGTGGCTGAGGCAGAAATACATTTACAAGTGCTGTGCTCAATTCCTGTCTGCAGAAACAAAACAACTCTTTGGAACTTATCACAATTTACAAATAGACCCCCAAATATTTAGTCTAAAATTGTATTCCTTGCTTGCTTGTTGTTACACAAACAAGAGCTGAATTGCTCTAATGGTTCCATTAATTTTGTCTGAGTTCTACTGGACAGAGACCAAAGGTCAGAGTGCTCTGCATCTGAGGGTTTGGAAATTTGATTATGGAAAAAAGACAAAATGTTAACAATCATGAGGTAAGTGCAAAGAAGATAAGTCTCACTTATCTTTTTCTTGTGTATTCCTCCTTTTATTTCCTCGCAGTCCTTTCCCTCTCAGATCTGCAGAGGTGATCTCTTCACCCTGCTAAATCATCCTTATCAAGCCTCCTCAATGCAATAACCTCTTTGGCACATTACCTATCTTTTAGGATTTGTATTTAATATATTGTGTTCTTCTTTCTTTTCTACTGTCCTGGGAGGTTAGTCCAGAGCTCAGCATTGTTGGATTACTGATTGATTTCACAATTACTTTGTGCTGTGGGTTGTTTTCATCTGTGTGGCCAACTGCTGCAAAAAGTAAAGACAGAAAATATCCCTTTTCCTTTCTTCCCTCTCTCTCACACACATCTAGACAGAATTTATTTAATTATGCACACACAATTTCAGGTTGGAAAAATCTCAGCTTTCCTGATCTATCTATAAAACAAAAGAGAATTCTGCCCATATCAGATTCACCATCAGACCTTCATCCTCTCTCTCCATCACCCATGATGTTGCAATGCTGTAGGATAAGTTTGTCTGCTTCCTGTGGAATTAAGACTGTCTCCCAAGCCCCAGCAAACAGGTTTGCTTTTATGAAGCACAAAAATAATGCTAAAAAATGTAGTTGTGGTAGAGAAACCCCCTGAAAATGGAACTCTTCCATGCTGTGGTTTGCAAATAAAGGCAAGTAAGTCCAAAATTAATGTTCAATCCACTTTAAAAGTCTTTTCCCCTCTTGATTTAAGGCAGGTTTATACAAAATTCTCCCCTCAGTGTGGGATGGGGCAGCAGCACACCAGGGATTGGGATGTGCCCAGTGCCTCACAGCTCTGTCTCTGCTGTTCATTACAAACAGGGCTGAGCAGGGATGCTGGGGACTGAGGAGGGAAGGTCAGGGGGACTTCCCAATGGATCCAGGGATCAATACCTGGCTGGGTGAGACAAAAAAACTGGTTCTCTGCAGAGAAACCAAGATTTAACACTGCAACTAGTTACTGAAAATTGATATTGAATGTTCCCAGCAGGAATATTTTCTTGTTAAACACTTAATTGGGAGTTGTAACATCAAAACCAACAAAGTGGGTTTTACTTGGATTCTTCCACAGGTCAAAAATAGGTAAGGATTTTTAATAAAAAATCCTTTTCACCAGAAACTTGATTGTGTATTCAAACCATTAGCATGAAACAGCTAAAATAAGCAATGCAGAAACAGCTGAGCAATACATCTGGCTCCACTTCCTTATATATTTTTCTATTGAATCACACACAGGCAGTTCTTTGTCTACAGGCACCTTTGTGGCTCCAAGTCCTGTGGCCACGCTGAGTTTGGAGGGCAGGGAGCAGCAGGCTGTGTGTCTGTGCTGTGTGGAGGGTCAGCCCCAGGTGAGCACAGGGCAGCGAGGGGACGTGGCTGCTCTGACAATTCCCGAGTTCTTCTCTTCTTCCTCCTGCCATCAGTTCTGTGCCCTCCTTGCCCGGCCCAGGCTCAGCCTGCCCCTTCCAGCCCCTTCCAGCCCCTTCCAGCCCCTTCCCTCCCCTCCTTCCCACAGCACCATCCCTTCCAGCCCTGTCTGACTTTGCTGCTGCTCTGTCATCCTCACCCATTAACTGAGGAGACTCCATCTCTGCCCTTCCCTCCTCCACAGGGCTGGTTTTGGACTATAATATCATTTTAAAGACGTGATTGTCAGTGAGCAGCTGTCTGTACAAGAGCACCATATCCCGGCAGAATAATTTGTTTCCATTTAAAAGAGACACTTAATAATAATGCACTGCACACAATCCCCCTATCCAGAGTGGCTTTCAGTGAGTGAATCAAAGCTGTTCTGCTCAGAGCAGTGACTCCCCACAGCTCCCAAGTGTGGAACCTCCCCGGGAGGGAGCCAGCTCTGTATTTGGGACACTCAGTTCATACTTTAGAACACCATTTTTTCCACTCGTTAATGACTCCTGCAAGGTGATATACAGTGAATTAAGCTGTAGAGAATCAAGGATCCTATGAACACCAAGCCTGCTCCATTGTAGATGGGACAAGTAAAGAGTTAACTGAAAAATCAGCTGCATGAAAGCACTTTTGTTGCTATCTCTAGCGCCCAAATTTAAGAAAGCTTGAAAACAAAACAAAACCAAACAGCTACAGCCAACATAAAACCCAAGGAATGTTTGTTAAAACACAGAATTTATGGGAAAAAGTCACATATTTAGGTGGGAAAATAAGAGAGAATTAGTCCTTCCACACATTGGAGGGATTTTGCCCCTAATCATAAGAGCAGCAGGGTAAATGTGATATCTGAGATCTGGGGCCATCTGACCCCAGGGATGGAACACAAACTCAGGAGAGGCCAAAACTCACAGCCTCACACCATCTGAACAGACACCAACAAACACACTGCTCTGAAAAGAAATACCAGGAATTTGGCTCAACGGGGGGAATTTCCATGCAATATATTAGGATTTCCTGTACTATAAAAACAAAAAAGCACTTTGGATTTCCTTGGTATTTATGATAATATAAACAAAGGCTCAACAGCTCACCAGGAGAATTGAATTCTATATCTTCACCTCCACAGTGCTATAACTGGTGCTTTCTTAATTCACAGACAGCCTTCCTATGTGATGAATTAATAACGTTAAAAAATAGAATTTTGGTATTTTTACCATTTCTGTGTCATGTTCCACAGTGAACTGTAGGGTGGTAATACAAGAATAATTTAGAGATATATTAGCATAATAATTAGAAGCCTAGAAGTCTTTACAGTGTTTTTAATATTTATGCTTGATAAATATTGCTCTATTTGTCAGTTTATGCAGTATAAAGTGAACCTTAATGTAAGAAGGTTATTAGCATAAAATTAACATAATGAATAAAAAGCAAAACACAAAGGTAATCAAAAATAACAGAGGTTGTTTTCTCTTGCCTCTCTCAGAGGACATCCTTTACACCCAAAAAAATCTGTGTTATGGAAAACAAATTCCATTTAAATTAATTATGAGGTTCTATTATAGTTGTGAAAAATTGATATCTTTTAACTGTTCTTCTAGAAACTGTTCTTTTGTCTCTCTCAAACTTTCACACAGCCCAGCCTCCTAAAGAATGAGATCATTGTGGTCACATGGCTTAGGAAAAAGGAATTTTAAAAAAGGACATTTGTCCAACGTAGCAAGACCCTTTAGCTCTGAGCTAAGGAGGAGAGGAAAATGTCACAACACCAAAAGGACAGAGCACAGATTTCTGCCTGCAGACACCGACAAAAAATGGCAAAGAGAGACATCAAATGATAGAATTATCTGTATTGAGGTTTCTGTCAGCCACAGAGCTACTTTTGAATGTCTGAAGTTTCAGAGAAATCTAAGATTTGAAGGCTGAAGTCCATGCTGCAAAGTTCACGGAGCCCAAGTCTGACACCAGAAACCTGACACTCATCTCTGCTGCCTCGAGCAGCTCCTGATGATGCTCAGATCTCTCTTTTGACCTCCTTCAGCTCCAGCCAGCAGAAGTTTGTCCTGCACAGGGAAACCATGGCTTTACAGCCCCTCTCTGGGTGTGGGAATTGGCCCAGCAGGGCTGGGAGCTGAGAGAGGTGCAGGGAATGGAAAGGCTCCAAACCACTCCTTAAGCTCCTCAGAGATAACCCACACCAGGCTTTTGAGTGAAACATTGTGAAACTGGTTAGACTTGGCTGGAAGGAACTTCAAACCTCTGAAGCCATTATTTCTTGGGAATAAATGTAAGAGGCAGTTAATTCCTTCTGCTGGCAGAAGCTGAAACAGCAGCAAACATCTGTCCAGGATTTGTCCATCTGTCCAGCCTCAGCTGCCCTCTCTGACCTCTCCTCAATCTCCAGGCTGACAGTACAGGTGTAACAAGCTATATTTGTACATATTGAAATCTTTTCTAACCAGAAAAAAATACCACATTCTTGACATTTCTGCTGCAGTTGGTACAAGGAGTCCAGGTCCTAAAGTCACTCACAAAGCTGGATCTCCTTGGCAACACATCCAGTAAAACACAGCTTGGAATTATTGCTTTTTCCTAATATTATTATTATTTTGATGGTACCCCCTATAGTATGAGTCATCAGAAGGAAATTGTTGGTTTACGCTGAAAATTTCTGATCCTTTTCATAGCATCAGTATTTGAAAAATATCCTAATTACCAATGTAAGGATTTGTGGAAAGGATCTGGAAATAATAGAAATAAGCCTTTTAACAGGCTAATTATGCAGACACAACAGATGCTAATAACAATTTTCATTTCTGTGGAAAAATGATTAAGGTTTAAGAGTACAATAACAGAGAGGCGTACGAAGAGCACAAGGAGGTGTAGATGACATAGACAATGTATGTGTGATCACAATTGCTAATTTAAAAAGAATTTTCACACTAAAATAATCCCAAAACCATCTTCTCAACAGCAATCTGTTTGCCTTTCATGCTGTTTTCCTGCTGCCTGGTGCCCTGGTTCAGCTATTTACCACTTCTGTTTTCTGTCACAGGCAAAACAACAGAGCAGGTGTCGAACCAGAGTCTTTAATATCTGCCTGCTAATAATTCTCCCAGAACTATTCTGAATACTTTCAATATTTGTTTCCAGCCTCCTGGCAAACTCAAGTCCTTGCATATCAAATTTTTTTAGCAGCTTCCTCAGGGTCAGGAGCTGTTTGTCACAAGGGTCCTGCAGCTCTCTGTGGGATGTTCCAGAGCAGAAGTGGTTCTGTGTCAGCAATGCCTCGATGGACTCCTCTGAAAAACACACACAGAACAAGAAACAAGGCTTTAAATCACCCCTGAGCTCAGGGTTTAATGCAATGAGTGGTGGAATTAAAGCTCCACTTGTGTTAGTGTTAGACTTTCTGTTAAGTTCAAAAAATTGTTCATTAAGATAATTAAAGTTCTGGGCCATCTCACCCATCAATCAGTCTTCCTTCTGAGCACTTAACAGTTATTGCAGAATAGACTCTGAAATAACCCATTAACTCAGCACAGGTCTGCCAGAAATTATAGGTGCTTTGAGATGGCTGGGAATGAAAGGTGGCACATAAATCAAAGGCATTGCCATCATCTGATGCTCCTAAAGCCTGCTCTGGAGTTACCTCAATCATTAAGGGCTGGTATCACAGCCATTTGCATGGGAAGATGGGACTCCAGTTCATTTCCAGGATCAAAAAGGGAGGTGATGAATCTGACACTCCAGCAGAGATCCTGGCCAGGGATCCCAGAGCCAGGAGGATTTATGGAGCTGTCCTTCAGAGCGGAGCAGGGAGTCATAAACCTGGTAAAGACATTTGCAAATCAAACCATTTCCTCCACAAACGTCCCCACAAAAAACCACCTCAGCAAATTCCAGAGCACTCGTGGCAGACAGACACAGACACCCCGTGCATACAATAGTTTTTGGGAATACTGCACACCCCCTCTTCACACTATTGCCCACAGAAGCAGCTGAGAGGGAAAGGACTCAGTGCACTCTGTGGAAAAGTTCTAGGGGCTCTGTCAGGTGTTGAAGGACTCAGGGGCTCTGCAGACATCCAGCACTCCAGAGGCAGCTTTAAAACAGGCTCTGCCAGCACTGTCTCTGGCACTTCAGAATTTAGCCTCAACTCGCCTCTTGATAATTTCTTTTCAATTTCTTCACCGAAATTGGCAACTAAGGGGATTCTTTTCATGCCAGCTGCCCTGGTAACATGGACATGGTTCTCCAGCACAAAGCTGATTTGGATAGAGATGTACAGGCAGTGCCACAATCCAGATGCCACCTCATGGGGAAATTTCACGACGATTTAAGGAGTGCTGTGTTCACTCCTACCTGCTGTGGGTTAACCCTGGGAGGGCACATCAGGTCCCTGAGTCCTCTCAGATTGCAACTTTCCCACCATCTAGTGGCTGAAGAGTTACAGATAATAAAAACTCTTCACAGTGCTGTCCCTCATGGAGGGTTTTTTATTATTCTTTGTGTATTAATAAGCCTCCTTTTTATGAGGAAAGCACCAAGCAAGGCTACTTTACAGCTGCCATTTTCTGCTGCAGCATCTCCGTTTTCATGTTGGAAAAGGTTTCTTACTCCTAATTCACAGGAGACAGGAGCCCTGAATAAACCCTTGAGTGGTATTTGCCAGCAAAGGAAAACAAGAGTTTATTGCCAGTGGGGCATCAGCCTCACCAACTCATGGTACTCTAAATTAAGGAATTGGTACCTCAGTCACTGCTCACTGTTACACTCCACAAAGAGAGGATGAACACCACAGCAGGCAGCTCGTGCTAGAAATCTCCTATCTGCAAGGCTTTGGGAGGTGTCAGGGCAGGGCTGGCAGGGTGTCCCCATCTTTGGGTGTCCCCTGCTCTCACCCAAGCTCGGGGACAGCACTCGGACATGCAGGGTGAGCTGGGGGTTCCTGCACTGCTTCATTTTAACGTATCCTGACATATTCATGGAATTCAAAGTTCAATCACTGCTCAGTACTTTGAGAAATGTGTTCCAGAGACGTCAGAAAGGACGCTTTTAACTTATGGCAAATGCTGGCTTTATATATATCCTTCAAATAAGTGTCCTAAATCTGTTCTGTGAGCACACACAGGGAGTAGATATTAGCATTTCTGGTATTTCCTGAGATTAATTCGGGGAGTGTTTACAGAAAGTTATGAAAAATAAGACACAGATCTGGCTTTCTGTTGTTCCCTGGCAAACTTAGCAAGAGCAGCACATGAAATGCTCAGTCATAATCTATTCTGTGACAGATTTTTGCAGGAGTTGGAAAGTACAGAAAAATAATGCTGTTTTTCCAAGATGTCTCAGTAGTTTGTGATGAAAGCAACAAGCAGTGTGAGCAAACACCTGCTTTCTTTTGTGTTTCCAAGTAAACAGTGTCCCCCAGCAGCTCTCAGCTGCATCCTTGGGGTGGAAGAAGCAGCGTGAGGAGAAGGATTTCTGTTGCCATTCCACCTGGGAAGGCTGATGGTACCCCAGAGCTCAGCACAGGAGGTTACTGGATGGCATTGCAGCACTGCAATGGACAGCAAATGCAATGTTGGGGAAAAAACCCTTTAAAATGGTTTTCAATTTCTCTAATTCAAGCCTTCATATAGAATAAAAACATTAAACCACTTTAAAGCAAAAAAGCAAGAGTTTTGCTAACCCTACAGGATGCACCTGCACCTCCCATGTGAAGTTCATCAGCTCAATCTATACAGGTCAAACACATCCCACCAGTTTTGGGGAAAAGTTTGGAAACTCCATTTTAAGTAGATTCCTCTGCAATATTTATGAACTCTGGCCATCATTTTCTAGTTGAAAGGTAACACAAGATCCCCCTTTTCTAACTGAATGTAGAGGAGTATTTAGGGGAAAGCCAAAGCAGTTCTTGGGAGTTTGAGCTGCTGTAGACTCTCTCAGTAGAAGTCACAAGACTATTTCCTGTGGTCAAAAGTATATTGAAAAATTACAATTCAATATCCATATGTCCCTTTCTGCTGCAGGTTTTTTCCAAGTCTATAACATTTCTTGTCTGCCTTGCCAATGGAATCACTTGTACTCTCAATTTTCATCTTCAGAATTCTCAGAACATCAGTATCTCCCCTTACATTGAACTGAACATACACACATTTCCAGCTCCTCCTGTCCTCCTTCCCACCTATGGCATTTCCATCTGCTTTAATCTGAATTTTATTTCCTTGCAATGCTGTATGCTAGCATTTTTTTGGCAGTGGTTTACTGCAAACTCCACTCTAAAAGTGAAACCTGGGCAAGGAAACACGTTCCATTTCTTCAGAGACAAGGGAAGAAAGAAACAGCCAAAAGGGTCCTTGATTTAGGATGAGGAGGGCCATATTTAGTACTATTTTGATTTATTTGCAATATAAAAGATTTTAGGAATTCTCCTCTGATAGCTCTAGGCATGTGAGGAAAAGGAATGTCCAAAATTATGGCAAATTAGCTATTATGGATAACAGACATAAGGCAATCTCCTATGAACAGATCTTGGTACCTTACACTTTGTGTATCATCATGAGAACTCCTCCTATGGCAAAAATACCTCAGGATAACAAACCTTTCTGTATAACTGACACAGAGACACAACTGAAATGCTTCCACAGAGGTACTAACAGTCACTGAGAGAACAAAGCAGCTTTGAGGTACCCCTTGAGAAGCAGCCTTTGCAAAGATTCTATTTTTTGACCACTTGGTGATGTGTATTTTGCTTGTCAGAGTTGTGCTATTAACTGGCAATCCCCAGCAGGGCACTGGGAGCCTCAGAGGTTTCCTGCTGGTGATGCTGGGTGAGGAATGCAGCATCTGGAGAGAGCAGACAGGACCTGAGCCCTGCAACCAAGGCTGCACCAGGACTGCAGCTGCACCTGCAGCATCCCCACCCTGCCTGTCCCCAGCTGGAGTGAGGGGGGTCCTTCCAGGCCAAAAACCCACTCAGCAAGGCACCCTCTTTTGGGAAACACATGGAAAATTGTCTCAAAGCTTTAAGCTTTGGGCTGTTTGCTTTGCCCTGCCCATGCCAAGGCAGAGACAGAACCACAGGGTGTTCCAAGCTGCCCTATTGTGTTCTCCCTCACTGAGAAACGAGGAGAATCTGACAGAGAAACGTCAAATACCAGCAATTCCCACACTGCAGCCAGGTGAGCATTCCCAGCAAGGAAAGCTGTGATCTGGGGAGCTGCCAGGAGCCTCAGCACCCCCTCCCTGCTCCCAAACAGGTAATTCTGGTTCTGAACAGCTTCTGGAACTCATGTTCTTGTCAGCAGATGAGGAATTCATCAGCAGTGTTTCCTGATTTCAATCACGGGTAAAGAACCCAGCAAGTCGTTACAGACAGCTCACCAACACAAAAGGGGCAGAGCTCATTTAATAAATTATTCCCTCTGAATTCTTTTGCTAAATCTAATATACAATCCCTATACATAGGGGAGGAGAGGGGGAACATTAGCAGGTTTTAGACGTATTTTAGAAATGTTCATGTCAATTGTATATAATTTTCAAGGTTAATGGCTTTTTGATACATAATAATGGAACTCCCATTTATTGTACATATCCTAGTTGCAAATCCTGTTTCATTTGCATAATCATAAATTGCAGTCAAGCAATCCTCAGCATGTGGTTATTCATTTGATGAAAATGTAAATTTCAATTTTATTTTTGTTCAATTGCACACACACTGCATTTACTGAATATGAGAAAAGGCATTTTAATTTAACCAATGAATTCAGCTCATTACAACCTCTTAAGAACGTTGAGTAGCCCAGAATTTTGGAACAAAACTCATTTTTAAGTAATGATTTATTATTAACTTATCTTTTTATTTTATGTTTTAACACCTAGAAAAAGTTACTGTGTTTATTTTTATGCAAATAAATTCCTTTTAGAATGTGAAATTGCTCTGCTATTTTACATACAAAATTACTGTAGTAGCACTAGAAAGACAATCACTCAATTAAAAAAATAAAGGCAGACATTTAAAGCTAACACTGAGTGAAATCCATAGGAAATAAAAAATCCTTATGCTTGAGACCTAAAAGAGACTCTGACGTAAAAAAGAATACTCAGATCAACTGATCTGCTTACACAACTGAGAATTTTGGCCTGGCTCTGTTGGAAGAGTTGCTAAAAAGAGAGTAGCTAAAAAGCTAAAAAGAATAGCTAAAAAGGACAAAATCTTTTCTACTTGCAAAGCGAATCTATTCCAGAGCCATCCCTGAGAGGCTGCAGGCCAACTGCCCGGGAGAACCTTCAATACAAACCTTCTGCCAGAGCTTTCAACCCTCCTCTAATGGCAGGGAGCTCTGGAGGGGCAGGGAAAGGTGCTGGAAATGAGCCTCGTGTGTTATCCTTGGGTGGTGCTGCAGCCCCAGCAGCAATCCTGAGCTCCTCCTGCCATGGATCTGCTGGAAAAAGTCATTCCCAGTTACTGAGAGCTCACTCAGCGCCAGAGCCAGGATTTCCCAGCTACAGGTGGGGACTGGAATCCTCCAAGGGCCCCTTTAGTTGGCTGAAATTAATTTGCTCTGACATTATAACTACTCCTTCTAATTAAGCCGAGTTCATGATCTTTATAGAAGAGAAGTAAAGCTTAAGAAGACGAACAAGACCAAACATTTTGGGATAATATAAGTAAAAAATTTCTACTGACACAACTTTGGATTTAATTAAAAATGTGTCTGATAATCACAGTAATGGGCCTTATTTTAATAAATAATTTTTATTGCATATCTTGTGAAGATTAACCTGGATTCCATTTCTCTTCAGAGGTACCACAAGTATAAGTAATTAAACTTTACAAATTGATATAATCTAGCATTGCCTACTATGAAATCTACCATTTCCTTCCTGGAGGAAGCAAAGCATGGAATGAATTGGAATCCTTTCCATGCTTTGCTTGCTCCAGCCATTCCCTGTCCCCTACAACAGACAAATGTTCTCCTCTGCCCTGTTTGGCTGCAGTCATGGCTTTAGGATAGATTATTTCTAGGAATAACAGCACCACAGCCAGAGATGGGTAGGCACACTGCTCCTTCCCATCCAGAAATCCTGACTGGACAGAAAAAGATGATTTGGGCTGTTTGTTCATAATGTCTTGACGTCCCACACCTCAGCCAGGCAAAGAACTGGAACATCCACAACTACCAGGAATATTTAGTGCTCTCTCACAGATCCCCTTGTTGGAGAGAAAGGTCAGTGCAGAAAAGCTGATCTACTCCTCATACCCAGCCATGTGCAGAGCTCCCTGGGATGTGCTGGGGATGCTCCATTGGGGCCCACAGGTGTGTCCAGCATTCCAGGGAAATGTGGGATTCCCACCAACCAAAGGTCACCCCAAAACCACAACACCACGAGGCAAGGCAGCCTTTGTGGTGTCAGTTCTAACCATGTGTGACAGGAGTGAGCCAGGACATTTGGATGGTGGTGTGGGTGAGGAGCCAGCACTCATGATGGCCCAATGTCCATGCCAGCCCCTGGGAAAGCTGCCTGGGACAAAGGAAAAACATTTGGAGCAGGAGAGTGAAATATGGACCTTGTTGTGCCTCTGCTCCAAAGCTGGGGAGACTCACAGATACAAAACCTGCTGGTGGTTTGTGGTTTCCTTTGGGCAAAGCATTGCTGAATTTCATTTCCCTGACAGATCTCATTAAATTCTGAGGTGTATTTCTGGCACCACCCACGGATTCTGATGATTGCTGTACAATACAAATATTGATTACATATATTTCCTTGGTAGAAAAAGGGTTTTCTTTTTTCTTAGAGCTGATCATTCTAAGCAGAATGCAATGAACTTAGAGAGTCAAAATCATCGCTGAACTTGTCTGAAGTATTTTTTTGTATTTTAAATATTTAACTACAGAACTCATAATTCTAATCCACTGTGCAGTATGGTGAGCTCCCTTTCTTTCCCATCACCTACAGTAAACTGGGAAGAGGTTTAGGTATATAACTGGGAGTTTCTAGAAAGAAGGAGCCCTCCTGGAGCAGAGAGAGAGGTGCAGCTGGAATTCCTCAGGAATGCTTTGGCACATAACCTCCCCAGCTCATTTCCAGGGCCTGGCTGAGATCTTTGCTGGGCATTTTCTGTGCTGGGCTGAGCCTCCCACTGCCCTGCAGGGCTCCTCTCCACCCAGTGCTGCTCCCAAACCAGAGCACACTGCTGGACACAGCCTCCCTTCAGGAGCAGAGCCACGCTTTGGCAAGGATTTCATGCCTTCAGACCAGTTTGGCTGGAGCTCCTTGGGAATCAGGTGAACTGAGTGGCACCTAAAACAAAGTGATTTTCCATGTGCTCCACACTGCATTATCCTGTGCAGAGCTGGATTGCTGAATTTCACAGAAAACAGTCTGGTGAAACAAAAATAATAGTTCATAAAACCTCCTAACCTATTCACTTGGGAGCACAGCTTCATTTTGCAGACCACATTAAGAGCTCCAAGTTCAGCTCCTCATGTTTTAACTCTAAGCATCTCCTTGTTCAATTAAGACAACTCAATTAATTTGGTTTTTTTCCCAGTTTCTCCTATGTATGAAGTGACACTATTATTATCCTGGGCAACATGGCACAACATAAAAATATGGATTAAAGTGAAAATGAGAACTACATAAAAATAAAGTAACATTTAATATCAATGCCAAAACTGAAATAAATAAAAATGTTCTCTTGGTGTTTGCAGTAGCAGCTTCAACCCTCACCAGGGGATTAAACAACAGACTGGAGGAGTAATTCAAGCAGTGGTTCTATAACTTAATTGAGCAAAGATGGTTAATGCTCAGCTTTTTCCATGCCATGAAATAACAGGGTTGGCCAAGGCAGCACAGCCTCCCATGTGCCCCACTGGGAGCTCCTGTGTGTCACAGCTGGAGCCCCCCTGTTTGCCTGCATGGCACCACTGCCACCAGGTCTGGGTGTGGATGGACAGCATCATGACATACAAAAACCCCAAACCAAGCACTCTGACCATTCCTTGATGAATTCCTGACAAGCCTGAGCAGGAATTTCAGAGTGTGCAGCCATAGCTGCAGACTGAGAGCTGCCTGATGAAACAAAATGTAATTTCTGGAGACAAAATGGAAGCAGCATTCTCATTTAAGACCACCATGAAGTGCTTCAGCATTTATGTACATAATACACCCACGGTGAAGTTTTGTCTTTGTACTTTCAAATAACCAGGGATTCCATTTAATTATGTACATAAATAATGGATAGCATTCCTTTCCTTGTACTCCATTATTGCTATTTCTTTGTTTATTTATAAATTATTTGCCAGGTTCATTCTGGAAAGAGAAAGGATGTTGTCTCCTCCAGGAAGTTTAGAAATTAGGCAAAATAGAAATAGAAAAGGGAGGGAAACTCTGTGCCAGTTTTACTGTTGTGTGTCCAAATAGAAAAAAAGAGAACCAGGGTATAAAACTTGTTCCAAATTGAAAGGCAGAACCCCAGCTGGTGCAAAATGCAGCTATGCCAACTGACCAGATCCAAGTGATGATATAGCCCTGGATCCTCATCCATCCTTTCAAATGCTGTCAGCAAACTCACTACATTGAAAAATAAAAAGAAAAAGGAAAAGGAAAAAACAAACAAAAAAAACCAAAACAAACAAATAAACAAAACAAACAAAAAACACCAAAAAACCCCAAACAGTTAGCAACAAAACCAAACCAAAACAAGGAAACATAAGTAGTAAATTAGCAATGAACTAAAATAGAATACTAAATCCCCTGTCACCTGTATATTTTTGAGTGCAAAGTCAGGCCCCAGTTCTGCCATTACCACAGTTCTGACTTCTTCCCTGCAAAGCTCTGGAAATGTTGTGGTTTGGAGACCCCTTGGTAAGTTGCGTGAGCTATCATAGATACAACTTTCACTGTTTCTTTCTGCTACTCTCAGGAATAAATTGAAAAGCTCATTTAAAATAAGAAATTAAATTAACAAAACAAGCCTACGTTTTAAATTGAATAGAGTGTTTCATTGGTTATTACCTCAAAGGATTTTTATGCCCCAAGACTAGCATGGTAGCACAATCACAATTCAGCTTTAGGTACAGGGCAAACAGGGCAATTATTCAAATGCAACCTACAGATTTTCAATTTGGATTTTGCCTGTATTGAAACAGGAATGAACTTTGTATAAAATTTAAATAAATGCACTTCTTAGGACCATGGAGACAAATACATTGCCTACAGCAGCTCATGTTTCTTGCTGTAACAGCACATAAAATACAGCCAACCTTTATCAGCAAAACTAAGATGTTTGGAGAACCTGGGCTTCCTTTAATATCCCATTATCCTTCATCCCTGAAGGAGGCTAATACCCTGGATATTGTTATGTAGCCCAGAAGCTTCAACCAGAAAAAAAAAAAAGAAAAAAGGAAAAGGTATTAGAAGATGCATCTAGGAGAATAATTTTAATGAAGTTGTTTCACCTTTGCCCTGATGCAAAAATGTGAGGCTCTTGAATAACCATCTGGATTTCCATCCTGTGAGCTGGAATATAATTCTGTGACCTGGGCACAGCTTCAGCATCTCATCAATTGCAACTCTCATGAATCACACACTTCAAGCCTCCTCATCTCAACTGCAAAGCAGCTTCACTGGGCAGCACAGACAGTGCAGGGTACAGGGTAAATTCATGTTTGTGTTGGGCCTGCAGGAGGATCTCTCACAGCCTCACTCAGTCCAAAACCTTCGTGATTAAGGCACTTCAATTCAGTCATCATTTTAACAAGGGAACAGTAGTGGCAATTGTATCCTTTAGTTCCTTCGCCCACAAAAGGATTCCAAGGCACGTTCCCATAAAAATCCTACATTTATTATTCATGTGTTGTAAGCAGAGACTTGGACCTTCTCGGGACCAAGTATAAGAAGCAACAACCCTCGTATTTGAGAAATGCAAAATCTAAAGGGCTGTGTGCAAGAGGATCTGGGGTTTCTCATCTATTGGGTAAAGTAACTGTGCAAGGCATTCTGAGTTAAACCAGAATCAGATATTAACAATCTATGAGAATAAAAGGACAAATCAATGCATTTATAACAGCTTTTTGTGTGGGCTCATCTCAGAAATCTGATTTCAGAATTATTGTGCCCCGAAACCAGAGGACAAAAAAAGCTTTCAGCCAAATAAATGTGACTGGAAAGAACTTCATGCAAGGATCATTTGTCAGGCATTAAAATAACTTTATTGACAGATTCATAATACTTGCCACAGGCAGCAAAGTCAGAGATTTGCAGAGCTCACAAGTAGGCTCCTGGCCCCAGCTTCTGTCCCTTGACTGGGAAGTGACAAGAACAGAGACTCCCAGGCTTTTGCAGGTATTTTTGTCTCTAAATCCAGAACCTGTGAAAGGGATCTGACTCATGATGGAGAATCGTTCTCTGGCTGCTCATACTTGGCCATGAGATGCACATTTTTCTCACATTTTGATGGAATTTGAGAACAGAACTAAAATAACCTTTTAAGCTACAGACTCTGCTGGGGTTTGGGTAGACATTTGAAACTCTCTGAAACGTTCCCTTGGCTTCTGACACTTCAGTTGCATGGATGGGTGGCCCCATGAGCCAGCTGCCCTGGCATCCTGCTGCTGAACCCCAAAAACTGATGTGCAATCCCAGCACAGACATGCACAGACCATAAATCTCTACAGGAAGCTCTGAAACTTTCAGTATTCCTAATTTCATCTGAACCAGCCCACATTCAAACAAAGCTGCCCCTGAAGTCATGGACAGCCAGGAGTGCCCGAGAAACAAGGAGGATTTGGATGTTGCTGCTGTGTTGTTAAAGAGAAGGAAAAAAAGCAGAGCAGACTAAAGAAACCTCAAGTTTCTAATTAGGGAGCCTGTGAGGCCTCTGTGAGAAAACAACTGAATGCAGGAGCTGTAAAACAGCACCATGTTCTCTCCTGCACTTTGTATTCTCAATGGGCCTGATCCAATCCTTACTCAGAAAACATTGACAGACTTCAGGCATGTTGCTATGCAGTGATCTGCGATCTGTTTCTTTAATCCACAAAAAACTCTAACCAGGAACACAACACCCTTGGATAATCCCCAAGCAC
The DNA here is from genome assembly GCF_008360975.1 of Lichenostomus cassidix. NCBI lineage: Eukaryota > Metazoa > Chordata > Aves > Passeriformes > Meliphagidae > Lichenostomus > Lichenostomus cassidix. The sequence goes on from NC_139492.1 coordinate 18,499,060, forward strand.
AGCAACGAAGAGGAATGTTTACTACTATCTAGTGAGCCATACATAATATAGCTCATCATCAAAGTTCCTTCCTGCAGCAGCACTGACACAAATCTGCAATATCCCTTGCACCTTCCACAAATATCAGAGTTCTAAGAATAGAGAGAACAGAGCCAAATTAGGCACCGTGCTGCTAACATAACTGCACCCAGCAAGGATTACAGAGAGAGGCAACCAGAGAGCTCATGTGTGATTTTACACTGAGAAAGAACAATTTTGAGTCCAAGGAAGTGCTCTTTGCCTGCTGCAGGAAGGTGGCCCAGGCTCCTCTCCCAGGAGAGCAGGAGGTGTGAAACAAACGTCAGAGTGTCTGCAGAGAGCAGTGTCAGTGCTGTGCTCCTTGGCACAAACCCAACCTGTGTCACACCCCCGAGGTACGAAACACCTGGCTGGAACAGGGAATCCTTCCCAGGGCACTCAGGTGAGTATTGTAATGGGTATGGTCTATATTCTTTCATAACTTTCATTAATATTTTCATATTAAAAAGTTTCTGCTCTATTGCATCAAGCAAAACATTTAAAGTACAGACTAATGATGACTGGCAGGCTGATTTAAATAAGAACTGGTTGCAGGTAATTCTAACAAAACCAGAATGTTGCATTTTGTGTATTTAGCACTGTCCCATCTCTCTTTACAATTGTACCTTTAGTGTGCTTCTGCTGATCTCTGAAAATCATTTAATGCTAAATTGTTTCATACCATCTCCCCTCAGACTGCAATGTATTTTAGGTGCTGAAGAAAACAGAATGCAGCAAACCCCTCTAGTGCAACCCTTTCCCTTCTCATTTTGTTCACCTCTGCAAAGGTAACTTCCACATCTGTGTGAATTAAATGCAGACACAGGAGCAGCAAAGGCAGGTGTGGAGCCAGAGCAGTGGAAGGGAGCTCTGCAGATAACCCACCCTGCTGTGTCCAGCACGGGGTGGGCCTTGGAGCTCAGCAATTGAGGAAAGCAAACCCTGGCCTGGTTCTGTGCAAGGCAACAAACAGTCTGGATTTGTCACCTGTGAGCCCTGAAAGCATTGCAAGCACAGCCCCAGCTGGGCCAGTGTGACATGGGTCAGCTCAGGGCAGGGACAGGATGGGGACTGCAGCTCTGCCAGGTGTGAGCAGCACACAGCTGAGGCTCCTGCCTTGCACTGCTCTCAGCCCAAACAGCAGATTATGGAGAGAAAAGGGGGAACAGAGGCTGCTGATGTTTCTTTGAAGCCTGAATTGCATTTAGGCAGTCTGTGCTCACCTCTCTTGCATTTACATCTCATGAATGCTCTAAGAAACAAATCTGCCAACGGAATGTCTGCAGAAACTGCAAATTTTGATTAAATACTGCAGCACCTGCAAAAAAAAATCATAATTCAGAAACACCAGATATTAATGATGGAAGTCAGTTTAGAAGTTTTATAGTCTTGGAACACCAACCACACCACTTTCTAAGTTCAATCAAAAGACACAATGCAATTCAATTTAGGTAAACCAAGCGCTTGTAATTGATTTCTTCTGCCCTTAATTTGCAGATACAGATTAAGATTTGTTAGTTGACATGATCCAGAGAAAAATAAAAAGTATATATTGGTTGCTGACAATTTATAAGGAGAAAAAGTGCTGAAAGAGAATAACATAAAACAGTCACTTTGAGTTACAGATTTTCTCTAGAGCATCTCCTGGGAGGCATTTCTGGGTAGACAGAAAGTACAGTTTTGTTTAATAAAATGGAATGTGCCAGAATACAAAACCCTGTATTCACAAACCCTGCCCTTCCCACGATGTCGAGGTGGCTGGACACATCTCCTAACTCACAGGTTACAACCAGCACAAAGTGCAGATTTTTAAAGTTAGTTCTGCCTCTGGTATTTTTCAGACATTCACAATGCACATATTTCTGCAGCAGCCAGTTCTGAATGATTAAATCAGACATTTCCAGTAGTGACAGGTACTGGGAACATTCAATAAAACAGAATCACTCCAGGCTCACCCATCTTCTCTAATCACTAGGGAGACAAAAAAAAAACCCAATGTGCTTTTCCCATTAATGCTAAAAGATTCTTTTTCTTGAGTGCAAAATTAAGTATGTGCTATTTAAAAGGACATGAAATATCAATATATATATAGATATATATGTATGTAGGCAAGAAACATTTATATTGCTGTTATTAACTCTTTAGTAGAAGTGTTTGTTTTCTGATCCCCTAAAGAGCAAACCCATTAATGGTAAAGAACAGATAATTGTGACTCACAAGCTCAGCTCAGGAACCTCGGGAAAGGTCTGGAGTGTGCAAGGGAAGCAATGGGGAATCTGTGGGTTTAATTCCAGCCTGAGCTGCTGCCTGGCCAAAGGGGAATCACTTCCCTCTTGTGCCCCCTGGCCCTGCCCTGTCCTTTGGGATGGGAACTGCAGGAGGAGAGGGACTGCTGGGAATTCCCTCTGCTGGATCCTCCAGGTTACAGAGCTGCAGTGACTCCACCAGGTGAGAAACACAGGGAATGTGAATCCATTCCCATCAGTGAAACAGAGCTGTCAGGAGCACACAGTGACACAAACACTGTGGGAATTTCTGTGCTGGAGTTTGGTCTCACTGGGTCAATCCATGGTGTGCTTTGCATCCAACAACCTCCAGGAGCAGTTCCAGGAGGGGATCAGGAATTCCTTGCACCAGAAGGAGACACAGAGTGGTTTCTGAACTCCCAGAGAGCATTTCCAACCTCCTGCCTGGTAGAGCTGGCTGTTGGCTCCCAAAGTTGTCAGCAGGAATTCCTGAGTGCAGTGACACACTCTGAGCTGCTCTGAGTGTGAGTCCTGCTTAAGTGGCCAGAGAGATTGTTATCAAAATGCTAAAACTCCCCAAGTTCTCCCATCTGAGTGGCTCCAGACCTCTGCAGGGTTGGTTAATTCAGGCACTGTAACTGAATCCATTGCCCCCTCTGCTCTCTAAAATAGAGATTTTTGTCTGAAATGGAAAGCGTGCTCCGTGCAATGCCACACTGCCCACAGAGAGCTTTCTGTAAATCCCAGACCAAAGCTGCTGTCACAAGTTCCTTCTCAGCAGACACCAGCTTTTAGAAAACATTGCAGTTCAAAGGCTGCCCATGTGCTTAGAAACTGGGCATTTCCCCCCCCCCTTTATCATTAATGACAATTACTTTCATGAAGGCTGAATAAGGGAAGGAGGTGTCCCTTTTATTCATTGTCCCTCATCTGAAGTTTTAATTATAGCTTCACAACTCCACAGTTACTGTGAGGTAGTGATGACTGCAAACCCAGAGGAGGGGTGGCAGAAGGGATCACTGCATTCAAATATTTTGTTACTCTGCAGTATCCTAAATATTTTTTATTTAACAAGCAAGGACAGGGAAAAGTACATGTGTCAAATAATCTGAATTTATCAAGTTTTCCATGAAATGCAAATGCCCTTAGAGGTGAAAGAGTTTTGATTAGGAGATGTCAAGCATTGCAAAGATGCTGCATATGCAACATTTCTCAGACTAGATTCAACAAAGTACCCTGCAAACTATTTTCTTGTTAGAAATTCTCAGAAACTCTGACAAACTGCACTGCAGGCATGGCACACTGTAAGTCACTAACACTGTAATTAGCTGCTTTATAACCCAGTGTGACTACAGTCCTCAGCTGTGAGATAATGAAATAAAACATTCCTAATATTACTCTCACAAATATTAATATGAAAAGTGGATATATTAGCTTTCAAGAGAACAGAGAATTAGCCTGGCATGGAAGCACTGGGAAAAAAATGGAAAAATAATTTCTTTTTGGCAGCAATGAAGAGAGGTCACAGCATGAGAAAGTAAAACACACCTGAGGAATACAAATGATTGGCTACAATTTGATGATCATTTCTTTCAATGGCAGAACATCCTTCTTTGCCCTTCTGTCACAGCCCTGCCCTCCTGAGCTGCTGAGGAGCCCAGCAGGGCCAGGCTGTGTCCCCAGACCCCAGCCTTGGCACTGCAGCCCTGCCCTGGGGACCAAACCCAGGCTGGGCCTTGAGCAGGAGTGGACACAGCTCTGAGGGGGGCAGGGATGGACACAGCTCCCAGGGGGACAGGGAGGGACACAACTCCAAACTGAACAGGGATGGACACAGCTCTCAGGGGGACAGGGATGGACACAGCTCCCAGGGGGACAGGGATGAACACAGCTCCCAGGGGGACAGGGAGGGGCCCACAGCTCCCAGGGGACAGGGATGGACACAGCTCCCAGGGGGACAGGGAGGGGCCCACAGCTCCCAGGGGACAGGGATGGACACAGCTCCCAGGGGGACAGGGAGGGACACAGCTCCAAACTGAACAGGGATGGACACAGCTCTCAGGGGGACAGGGATGGACACAGCTCCCTGGGGGACACGATGGACACTGCTGGGGCTGAGGCAGCAGGCCAGGAGCCAAGGCATGGACAGAGAGGTTCTCACTGGACTCACTCCCCCATCTCTGGTTGCATGGCTCTCTCCCAGCTGCCCCGGACAGCACTGACTCCTGAGCTGTGTCTCCATCACTCCTCTCCCCCAGCACAGCCAGCTCTGACCCTGCAGTGCCTCAGCCCCCAGGAGGACACATCCCCAGCTCCCTGGGACAGAGTGTCCCCAGTCTTGCCCCATCCTCTGCAGCAGCACAGCATCCCCAGGATCTGCTCCAGAGCTCCTGGCACATCCCTGCAGCCCGGGGTGAATGGGACTGACAGCTACACACCAGTGAGGGCTGGAAATGAAAAGGGAAGTGGAGACAAACTATCTGCAAGCAGCTGATAATACTGCAGGGGAACAGGAGGAATAAAACACTGCAGAAGGACTGTCAGCTTCCCTCTATTCATCTGTGGTGGGATTAGCAGAAAAGGTTAGACTATACATTATCCAAGAGTCATTCTAATGATGTATCACTCTGAGGTTTTCATAAAATTAATCTCTCAATAATAAGACATAATACAGGTTTCATGCATACTAGGTAATTAAAGAGCTTGATGAATAGATGAAAGAGTGAACGTTCTGGATCCTTAAACAAATCACAGCTTTAAATTTCATTAATTTTAAATTTACTCCAAGACCTAATTTAAAATTGGCAAAGCTTCTCCACCACTGAAACCAGAAATCATTAAATAAAACTGAGTTGTATTATTTATTGTTGTGTCAGGCCAATAAAATACATCAACTTACAATGTCGGGATGGCAAAAATATGACAGAACTCTACAATATTAAAAATAGTTTGAAAAATTCACTGCAGCTCTTGGTTGAAAATTTAAACAAGAAAATCTATTCACAGATACTTTCTTGGCCTTTTCATTTGCTGTCCTGTGCCTTGGGCTAGCACACTGAAAGGTTTGCAATAATTTAAGCATCATCTGCTGGAGCTTTGAGGGAGGGGAAGGCAAAGAAAGAGAGCACTGATCCTATCCAGTTTTTAGGCAAAGCAAACCACGCAGGACATTTAGTGGAGTCAGCAGAGGATATCTGAATGTCTGCAGCACTCTGAAATACCAGGGCCTGAGTCAGACTCTGCTTCAAGCACTTCTGCAAGGTTTCAAATTGTAATCAGAGTAAGAGCTGGAAAATGCAAATGGGGAAAGCCACGAGAGAACAACAGTGAGTCATAACTGGGAAAATAGTGAGTTAAAATAAGTCTTTTACTATGAAATCAGGAAAAAACCCACAAGTGATTGCAAAGTAAACCAAGAACAGAGGGGGGCAATGAACTGTCTGGGGCTGGGAGCTCGGGGGGGTTGGTGTTACAGCCCAGCAGCCCCAGTGTGCCCTCCAGGCTCTCCTGGTGCCCTGTCCCATCCCTTGCTCCAGCCCTGCCACCAGCAGTGACTCACTGAGCCAACAGGGAGCTCTTCTTTTGCCAAATTCTGTTCCTGGAGCACCTGGAGAGCAGCAGGATGGCAGGGGTTGCTGCCCTGCCCCAGTGCCCTGCCCGGCCTGCACACCTGGGCACAACCCCAGGGACACAGGGAAGATCCTCCTCCTTCTGGGGCACATTCAGAACTCACATCTAGCTCCAAAGCAATTGGGTGCACTCCTGCTTATCAGAAATACAGGAGTGATTAACCTCTGCCCTGGTGGAATTCAAGTTTAATAATATTTATGTCTGTTCCTTTTGAGATTGGTTGCTGATGTTTCTCCCACAGATGCCCGAGGAGAAACACTCCACAAACCTGTGCCTTTACACAGGAGTGGCAAAACATCAACTGCCCCTGTGTGGCCAATGCCTTTCCAGGTCCTGTGCCACTCATTTTCGGTCTATTTCCTTTATTTGTTTTATAGTTCTCAGAGATTAACTTTCCATATTTTTGCTTTTCTCCAGTACCTCGCCAAAGAAAGTGAACCATTTTCTCAGCCTTTTCCTTATTCTCTTATGTAAACCCACATAAAAAGATTATCTCCAAGTGTTGACATAACTCTCTCTCCCTCATCCCAATGCAGGAGATGAAGGCAGAAAAGCAAGGAGTTTTCAGAAGTGGCCCCTGCTGGCAAATATCCAGCTTATAGACTTCCTATTGTTTTGCTACCAATTAGAAGCTTGAATTATCAGTTTGCTAGAACTGCATTTAAAGAAACCCTTCTGGGTTTCATCACTGGTAGTCTCTTTTATTTGATCACAGTTCTCATTCCAATTTAACAATTTCACTAAACTGTAGGGCTAATGGAGCTTAGCAAGGAAACTTGAGTTCATCCCCATGCCTTGGTGAACTGCAGTCTAATGCAGCTCCCAGTCCAGCAGCTCCCAGTCTTCAAGGTGTCTTGATCAGGGCAATTTTATATCCTAGAACTGGAATAACACAGATTGACTCCCTCATATTATGAATAATTCCAAACAAGCATTTGGATGGCCAAAAGGATGGAGAGACACTGAAAACAACACTGATAAACAAACCCAGTGAGAATCTGTGATGCTCATGAGATGCATAAGTGGCTTCTTGCTGAAACAAGAGAAGCTGTGGGTCATCTAAAAGTACTTGGAAAAGGTATCTGGGAGTTGTGACAATAACAAGAAAAAAAATGAACAAAGATGGATTAAAATACAATGTCTGTGGATCTTCAACTAAAATGTTGAAATTGGAATTATTTTATGATTTTCATATCTAAAGCACTGTAATAGGGAATTTAAACAAGAGACCCCTAAAGATCTTTGCAATGAGCACACTAAAAATTCAAATATAAAGCACAATTCTGCTTAGCAGCCATGCCCAAATCTGGATAAAGAAGAACCAGTGTGTACTCCAAACTTTTTCTGTTGCCAAAAAACAAGTGTTGCTTGGACCATTTCTGCAGTGCCTCTCACATGTTCAGACCTGACACAAAATTACAGGGACAGGGAAATCTGAGTCAGGGATATCCAAGAGTGACAGAAGGGAACATCCCATTACTCACATGATACCTTGAAATATTACTGCTGCATCAATCTCTTGTCCTGGGCTGAAATAGATGAAACTACTCACACGTGTTTTCATAAGGCCCATTAAAAGGAATTAAACTCTGAAAACCCCACATTTTTAACCGGCTGAAATTGCATGTACAAGGCAGCATCAGATCCAGCCTGTACCCAGGTTACTGCTGGCTGCCTTGGACTGGATCCAGGCAACATCATGGTGTTAATGGCAGATTGAAATAAGCAGCTGGAAAGATTTTATCTCCCTTTTGATGGAAGAGTACATCTTCTTACCTTCCCTCAGCCCAGAGGCTCTGTTAGATCCTCACAGCTCTCCCTCAGTGCCACAGGACTAGTCCTGCTGAAGATTGATTTTTATCCACGTGAGGTTGATGGGAAAGTGAAGACCTTTGCTTTCCAATAATGAGACCTGTATCGTGCTTTTTACTTTCACAGACAGACTTCTTTTAAAAGTTTTAGCTCTGGATTATCACTTAAATAGGCAAGCACCAATGCTGTGGTTTGAGGAGTTTCTAAGTTGTATTGAAAGAGTTATATTGATTTTAGAGGTCTCAGGCTGGCTGAGATGGCACCTATTTTGCCATGTAATGAGTTGGCAGTTACAGACAGGAGAGGCACATAATATAGTTAATCTCCTTTTTCAAGCACTGGTTAAATTGTTAGCCAGCATGCAGCAGTGGCATGTGGATGCTTATTCTTCTCCCAACAAATACTGTATTTCATTCTAGTTTGCTTGGTATGAACAGTTCACAGCATACTCTTTGTCACTTAATTTCCTGTGTACATTGTGAGCACTTCCAAAAGCTCGGCAGGGTGCATTAGAGAAACCTACAGAAGGAACACAGAACATTAATCAAATTACTGTATTAGATACTATTAGATGTCTTCAAGTTGTAACTTGTAGGCACTGATTTTTACAGCTTTCTTTTTATCACTTCAGAAGCGATCAAAATAACTCATTAAGTCAATTCATCCTTTTTGCTGCGTTTGCTGATGGTGCAGGAAAGTGCAGCCTGGGGGAGGGAATGTGGGAAGGGCTGTGCCCAGCCTTGGGGAAAGGAAGGGCAGGAAATCCCTGCAGTGGCTCCCACCCTACATCCTCCCTGCTCTCATCCAGGGTCTGGGATCTGCTCCCCTGGGAGATGGATGTGACAGAGCTGACGTGCCACATCCCCACACATAACCCATTTTGGAAGGTGACACCTGTCCTGGGGCTCCAAACTTGATCTGGGGCTCCAAACCTGTCCCACAGCTCCAAACCTGTCCCAGTGCCCTAAACCTTTCCCAGAGCTCCAAACCTGTCCCTTCTCTCCCTCTTTGCCTCTTCCATCATCCTTTTGTGTTTCTGGGAGAAGAAATTACCATGAGCTGTGCTTGGGTGTTCCTTCTCAGGCAGACCAGGATCAGCAAAGCACTTCAGTTCCCCAGCTTTTCCTTCTCTTTTCTCAGCTAGAAAACAGGGACTGTGCTAAAGGGAACAGACCAATAATCCCTCCCACCCCACCAAAGAACAAAACTGGATCTGAAAACTCTTCTGTTGGGAAAAATTATTTCTTAGATTTTCTATCTTTTGACAAGTAAATTATGCAGTTTCAAAATTTACAATTAAATTAGGATTCAGCCAATTATTCTGCATTCACAGCCTGTTTTAATTTCTTCACTTCAGGAGGTCTTGAAAAGTTTTCTATTCACTGAAAATATTCAATGCTCTTATGCAACCAAATCTCAGCTTTCCCTTTTGCATTTTTGTACCAATATCTCTGAAAACACACCAAGAAATTCCTAAAAGTGAGATGGAGAAGAACACTGTCAGTGCTAAGACATTCACATAAAAAGGGGAGAAATTTGAAGACTTCTTAGAGAATTGCAAATACAAATTCTGTGTAAATGGCCTTTTGTTTGCATTGCTATTTTCTGGAGTTCAACACTGCTTATGTCTCCTGGTTGCAATGACTTACAGGCAGGTAATGAACAAAATTTACAGGTAATTACAAAATATTTTAGAAAATAATTGTGCCACAGTTTATCTCCATGTTCACCTGATGACAGAGCTGGATTTCAAAGGCACCAAAGGACAATGTCAGGCTAAAGGGCTGAGTCTGAGCACATGCCTTGAAGTGCCCTGATTTTGGGGAGCAATAAATTCCTATTGACATGTTGGCACCCTGACATCACCTCCATGCTCCCAGCTGAAAGTCACCATTCTGACCAAAGAGAATAAAACAAAGCCTTCTAGGGCTGCTACATGGTAAAATCTTGGCCTGAAAGGCAATGAAAGAGATGCATAATCAGAGAGTAACCTGTGGCTTGGGGAGGTCAGAGGCTGCAGGCGTGACTCCTCATATTTCATGGCACTGAATTTATCTGCTCGAGGATCTGGCAGGCACTGCTGCCTTCCTCTTGGAGAGAAGAGGGCTCTGCATGGGCTGCTCTTTATCTCCAGCTTTCCCTCCTGCCCAGCTCCTCTGTGCCAGGGCTGTGGGGAACCTGGAGGGAATTGTTTTCTTGCACCAACAGTGTTTGCACTGCCCTGGCTGGATGCATTCAGCAAAAGGGGCAAGGAGCAGCACTAGCAAGTAATTAATTATATCAATTATTGAAATCACAGACAGGAATGTCTGCATACCAGCTGGGCTAGGAGAGTTTATCCAAAAACCATCACTGAGGAATCTGTAACTTTGAAGTCAGTCACTGTAAGAATTGGCAATGAGTAATGTGAGCTGACAAGGAGAGCGCTTTCTGTCAACAAGCGATTTGCAAACAGGCTATAAATTTCATTAATTTGTTCATTATTTGTGATCCTTGAAGAATGGTGTTGTGTAAGTAAGTTTCAACTTACAATTAGGTGCTAGGAATGTTTTTTGTTTGTTACATGTTACTGAAGTGATGTGTCTGGCTTTCTAATCAGCCTGAATTTTAGAAGTTCAATCACCCCAAATTCAGCTTTCCAAAATGTTTCTTCTGCATTGACTGCAGAGCTATTTATAGAGACAAGTGCTTATGAATGAGCTACAAAAAAGGAGCCACACTATTCTCAATAATAGATTGTTATATTATAACTTAATTTTCTTTTATAACTCTTTTCTGAATTTGCTCAGAACATAAAATGTCCTAGGTTTCTGTTGGATATATCACTTTCCAAAGCAGGAAGGACTGGCAGCTTTGAAGGAACAGGCTCATTCTCTCAAAAACCATGACTCTTATTTATGTTTTTTCTACTTCTCCCTGAGATAGGAAACCATATTTTTTGTTTTAATAATAAAACATCATAAAATCGAATTCTAGAAAATTACTTTCACAATTTTTATGGGTATACATCTATAATCTCAATAGGGAGGAACAAAAAAACAATTCCCAAATTCAGATGTGATGCACGACAAAGTATTTTATTGTTCATAATGCTGAGTTAAATTAGCCATGGTCACTGATGCCCAAAAAAATCCCCAGTCCCAGTCTCTGTGCAGCCTAAAAGGACTGTGCCATTATCAGACAGATGCTTTTCTACAAAATGTACCCTAAAAGAGAGCAAGAGCCATGTGCATCACACTGCAGTTGGAGTTCACCCCACTAATCCCACAATAGCTCCTCCTTCCACTACTGTAGAGGTTTCATACATGGCACCACCAGAAAATTCTCCCTGAGTTCTCTCTTGGACTATTTAAAACAAAAATGAGTGCAAGTACTCTACTTTTCTCCACTCCAAAAGTTCTGATCACTTCAGAGCACTCATGGGGAGAATTATTGCCACAACCCACTGAATTGTCATATTATCAGCCAACATCTACAGCTCCAGGTGGGCTGGAAAATGCTACCAGGATTCCAATAAAGTTTAATAAAGTTTCAGCTAAAATAAGCTCAAAATAGCAGAGCCCCTATGTTTTAGGGATGGCAGGTCAGGAGTGCAAGCACTGGAAATGCAAGGCAAGGTCTGGCAACTGCAGCCCTGTAAGGATTTAGTCATATTTACACTATTTTTGATGCAAGGAATCTTTTGACTTTGTCAAACCCAGCCTTCCAAGTAGGGCCAACTTCCAGCAAAATGAGAATATTTTGGTGCACTGAGCTTTCTGAGAGGGTAAACACTGCCTGAGCAAACTGCAGAGGCCATCCATGACCAGGGTTGGTTCTGCTGATTTATTTCCATGGTGGCTTCCCTGCACATCATTCCCCAGCTCCAAGCTCCTTTTCTCTGTGTGCTGTCAGGAACAGGAAGAGCAAAGTGAAAAGCCCACAGTGCTGTCCCATCTGGGCAGGTGACTGAGCTGCACGGGCAGTCAGGGTGTCTCCCTTACAGGTGCCTGCAGCAATGGAGAATGCAGTAAGTACAAAGAGTTAGAAAATCTGCCCTCTCTGCATTTGAAACAAACTTCAGGACACAGCCACTGCCATTGTCTCTGACCCTCCCACTGCATTTCACCTGGCAACAGCAGTTTCTCAGCTGCAACCACTAACAGAGGCTGTCACACAATTTGCACAGATGAATTTGCAGCTTCTCTCTTTTCTTTTCACAAAAGTACTGCAGGTGAGCCATGAGTTGCTGGTTCACAGCAAAGGCTGTGCACCATTTCAGGTTACATGCCCTGTGACCATGACAAAGATCAGAATGCTCCCCCTTGGCACAGCATTTTGAATATGTGCTATTTATTTTTTGTAGGTTCCTTGCCACATGATGGACAAAAGTTTGGTTTGTCAGCTCGAAGTCCTGCAGAGGATGACGTTTCTTCATTGTTGTATAACAAATGAGAGCTCAGTGCAATGATCATTACAGCAAAGGTAAGGTGATTGTTCCTTCTGCTTTCACACAGATATTTACAACAGCAATCTTTTCCTCACCAAAATTCTGCAGAAAAAAAAAATCCAGGTTGGATTTTGCAATGGAGCTGAAGAGAATTCCACCCCCAGATTGTGCTGAAGTTGGCAGAGGCTCTTCCCCATGCTCACATGTAAATCCCAGCTCTATCAGCCATGTCTGTGTGCAGAGATGTCCACATATCTGGAGGAGAAAAACGAGAGAAGCAGTAATAGGAGTACATCAGGAAAGGAAACCCAAGTACATCTGAGCAGATGCTTCAAAGGAACTGAGGTATTTATGGGAGGTAGCAGGCAGGTTGCAGCAGAATTGCAGCCCAACAGAGGGAAAGGCAAGCTTTGGGGATTTGTTTCCTTTTAGCTGTTGCATAAAGGATATGATAGTTTCTATTTCACTGCCATCTTTTTAAAAGAAATGACATGGGTTCCACACCCTGATTATCCTGTAGCTGTCAGAAAGAAAATGGCCCCCTAGGCTTTGACCAGCTGTAAGGATCCCAGATCCCAAGAAATCCACTTGATTTTTGTGAACAGGAAAGGAGGGGGGAAACCCCAACTCAAAACAAACACCAAAGAAAGAGAAAGCAACCAAGCCCTTATTTTGAAGCCCAGGTGATGAACTCTGAAAGGCTGCAATAATTCCTTTTGGTCTGCTGTGCTATAAAAACCTGAGAGTTTTGCTCACAGTTTACAATCACTTGTGTCACCTGACACAGTCATCCGTTGGGTATTTATGTTTGTTCAGTGCATAAAATGTCTTCTTTAAATGTATCCCCAAACAAATCTCTTAACAGGGCACTTCTAAAATAAATCTTCTGTTGCTCTGAACGGAAAGATTTCATTTCTGTAGTCTCATTGGCACATAATGGACACGGAGTTTATTATCCTCAACTGCAGCATCCTCAGGGAATGCACCTTCCACACTGCTCTTAATCTGTTCCAAAAGAAATACAATTGCACTTGTTGTAAAGTACAGTGTGATGTGACAGCACTGAATGAAACCATAACTCTGTTCACTAGATATTATTTATGCTGTGGAAACAAGAGGATTGTGATTTCTAGAGGGATTATGAGGATCACAGACCAGGCATTTAACAGGGCATTTTTATTACATTTTCTTTTATTAGTCTTTACCAAATCAAAGTTGCAGATAGGAAAATAATGTTTTTATGTCCTCTCTCAATACCAAATTTTATGATTAGATATTACACTATGAGACATGTTGATACACACTTGGCTAATATCTGTGGTCAGAACTACAAAAATATGCTGTTAACATCTGAACAGTATGACTAAAATGGCCCTGGATTTTGGGGGGTTTTTGGTTTCTGTTTTTTTAGCACACAGTGAATGTGAACAATCAGGTTTTGCCATTAAAGTAATGCTTACAGCCTTTCTTTTTTTTTTTTTCTTTTTTTTTTTTAAATTTCAAGATCTCCGCTATCTGATGCTCTGGGGCAGAAAAATTATATTGGGCTTCAAACTCCGAAAGTGAGGAATATGGTTTTTCACCTGTTATATCTGACAAAATTATAAGATTGAAATGACTCTTGCTTAGATCTTGAATAGGTCAATAGTGATGGCAGCACAGGGTGCTGGAAACCAAATCCTTTCAGACTCAGTGGAGTATGGAATGAAAGGAGACTCATTCAGTGGGTGAAGCCAAAGCTGCAGCAGCAGCTGGAGGGATGGATTGGGATGGATTGGGATGGATCTGTGACCTGGATGACATGGAATTCATTCCTTTGGGAGACAGAGAGAAGCAGAACTAGGCCTGGGTCCCCTCTGAATGCCCATTTACACTGACTTACATTACCATTGCAATTTCAACCTTTTCTTACACTGGCACCTGGCAGGTTTTTTTGAAGAATTTATTTGTTGTTGAAGATGCATTTACTCCAACAGCACATAATGCTTTGTTTTGCCTTTTTATTATTAGCTTGTCAAAAGAAGAGATATGGCAATAATGAAATGACAAAATACCATGTTAATTGTTGACATAAATGGGAAGTATAATAAATCAGGTAATGGCAATTAATTATATGGCTGACATACATAATGTCAGTTATTCACTGCTACTCTCAAACACTCACAATTATCCATACTTAAAAGTATTGGCAATCATATAAACAGACTTAATGAATTATAATAACAATGTGTTCTAACAGCAAAAAAAAAGGTAAATAGCCAAACTGTGAACCTATTTAATGCTTCTGGGAGGAAAATTATTCCAGCCTTAGATGGACTTTAGAGTTAAGGTGACATGTTTTTCTGCCAGTTCTCATAGGCCATTTGTAGCACAGTAACTGGAGAAGTTTTAATTGACTATTAAAACTAGTCAATAGTTTCCATAGTCTGTACATTTTATTATTTCCAAGGTTCCTCATCAAGGAGATGGGGGTTAGAAGCAAACTGCTTATTTAAGTCAGGCATTGTTCCTTTCCAAATATGTATGCAAATTTATGCACCAGGGAGCAAAACTGGGTGTCCAGTGCCAGGCTTTCAGTCTTGGCATCTCTGTCTTCACTGCTCCTCTTTGAAAAAGCCATGTATAAAATATTAAATTCTCTGGGAACATCATTTTAATTACTCTTGAAAGACTTATCCAGCTGTTAAATGATCCAGGGTTAACCGAAGGGCTACTGCTATAAAACCATTTAAACACACCATGGTGATTTTATCAAATTTCACAGCTGTTCCTGCAGCAAATGCAGCTCCTCAGAACACAAGATTTCTACTTAATCTGTTAACAGTAATTTTGGAGAAAATGTGCATCAAAGGAGAAATTGCTGCACAGGAACTGCTGGCCTGGATTGGACCCACAGCCAGCCCAGTCCAAAACCTGTCTCCAGGATGAGCCAGCACCAGATGTTCGCATGGAAATAAATATAGAAATACGTAATGCACAGATGTAATTCAGCCCACAAAAGGTCACTGCTTAATCACTAAGACATGAAGACTTTCCCTTTCTCCAGTGTGATTTTATTAATGTCACATCATGCACAAACCTTGTTATTCATATAGAAATAACCACACCAGGTTTCTTGGCTCAGACAATGACAGAGTCCACAGTTTGACAGCACAGTTTAAGACATATCCTCCTTTATTCATTCGAGATTTTTCATATTTCTGTTCTACTGCACTTTTATTGGGTGATAATTTCTCTGACTCCTTGACTGTTTTACAGGCTTTTCTCTCTCTCCCGTTGTTTTTCATCCTCAGCAGTGAGCAGGCTCAGCCACCCCAGGTGAGAGGCTGTTGCTGTGCCTGCCATGGCTCCTGACACCCTTAACTCCCAGCTGAGGGGAGGCAAGCACCATTCCTCAGGTGATCCCTGCCGAGGGAACAAGCAAGATGGGGCTGTTTATTTGCATGTGAGACCCCCAGCCCAGCCAAAGCCCTGCTTAGCTGCACCTCAGCTGCTGTGTTTAGGCTGTTTTAGGGACAGAGCCCAGGGAAAAGTGTGGATCTTCCAGGCAGAGCCTGTGCACCTGGCTTGTGTCCTCTGGGGTGGTCTGAGCGAGTTCCTTGTGCTCAGCCCTTGGCTGAGGAGCCTTCAGGGCTGACAGTCAGCTCAGGCCTGTACCCTGAGACACAACAATCATAGTAACAATCATCAGAAACATGTTTGCTTTTCCAGGGCAGTGTGCTCACCATAAAGCAGGCAGTTGGGCTGAAGCTCCCAGAGTTTATTTCCCTCACACACTGTCAGAGCATGTGCCAGCAAGGAAGGACTCAGCATGGAAGGCCTGAGGAAATCCCATGGATGGATACCTTGGTAAGAGAGAGCCAAAGGTTTTTAGCTACTGCCCACCTGTCTGGAGAAGGCCCTGGATCCAAAAATGCTGTGCTAACTGTGTGAGGTTCATCCTCAGTGTTTGCTTATCCCACAAAGAGCCCTGCTCCCAGTGTAGATCTCTCACAGTGAGCAACCAAAGCAAGGTGTAGATAAACCTTAGGATTCTCAATCTTGAAACTTAAATCCAGTGCCCCATGCAGCTCCTCTTGGGTGACTGATGTATTTATAATAAAATAGCAAACAGCACTGTGCCAACAGCTGTCAGCTTTCCAAACCTGCAGAACCATCAGCAATCAACAGGGAACTTGGCCCATGGGGTGTGTATTCCCAAGCGTCATATCTCACCCCAGCTATAAAAAACTCCCCACAGGTCTAATTCCCAGACTAAAAGAGCAAACAAAGCATTAGACCATAGTGACCCTATTCCCAATTGCACAAACCCACAGAATACAGCAATAAATTGACCTTGCAAACCTTTGATATTTTTAAAGATTAATTGTAACTCCTATCTGACTTCCATTGTGCTGAACACTCATCCTCCATCTCTCTGGGAAAGCATTAGGATCCAACAATCAGTGGGGCTCCAGGTAACAGCTGGTAAAAGCAAAGCCATAAATTTCAAGGTAATTCAAATAATTTGAAATAATTCTGCTTACAACTACATACAAAAGCTTTCTCTGAGTTGGAAAGGTCACTGGAACGTGACCTGGAGCATCAATTTTTCCTTTATATATCTGCTTCAGGAAATCAGGCTGCATTTGGAGACATAAAAATTACAAACCTCCATATTTTTTTCTTTTAATTTATGAGACATAATAGGATTATCCTTCATCTTATGGCTGTGAAGCTGAAAACAACTTGTATTCCAGCAGCTGCACGAGCCTTCTCACTAAAGTTCAGTCTACAAAAGCCACCCAAATCACAAAAAATCCTGTTGCACGATCCTATGTTAGGGACAGCTTCTCCGCCTCTCGTTATCTTCCTAGATCATGATGGGCCACTAAAGAGTTCTCTTTGTTCTTCCTTCAGCGACTCTCTTTTGGCCACAAACAAATGGGAAGTGCAGAGTAAGCTCGGGCTGGCGTGCAGCCACATTTGTGTTAAGAATGACTTCTGAAAGAGGGAATCAGGCTCTGATTTTCCCCCCTTTGTGCTCCTGCTGTTTTGCTGCTTCCATGGCACAGGCAGATGCTCAGCACTGTCACTGCTGAGCTCCCAGGCCAGCAGTGAGCCCAGAGGTGTGCAAACAGGGATGGAGCACCACCAGCACAGACCTGCTTTTCCTGACTGCCTCAGACTCCCCTCTAACCAAGGCGCTTCTGACAAGCAGAGTTTAGCCTGGGGAATTGTGATTCTCCTTACCTGGACTTCCCCCACGTTCTGCTGAAGAAGCCTCTCCTTTCCAGACGAGCTGCTGTCTGTGCTCCTGTGAACCTGAAAGGTCACATCTGAACTCCTGAGTGCAGGTTACAGCAGGCACAGTGTCAAAACCTTCTGTCAAATTACTCCATAAACTGGATGGTTTAGAGTCCTGAGCTGTCAGTGTTTTATTCTTTGCTAGGTACAAACTGTTGAATATTTCTTCTGGTCGTGCATGATAATGCCAAAAGCCACTGTGAAAAAAATACATTTTGAACAAAGGCTAAACAACATAAACGCTTTTACTTTGCAGATGGCACTCAGAACTCAGCAGATGGTGAAAGAAATCCCACAGGATGTTCTTCTCTCCTTTCTCTCCCCCCACATATATATATGAGACCATGTGTGTGCACAAAACAGCGAAGTGTCCTGAGGAGATGCTTCAGTGAAAGCCTTTTGAGTCTCTCTCCTTTGAACAATATCTCACTGCCCATTTTTACTGCAGAAAAGATCCAGCCAGGGCAAGGTATCAGAGAGGGAATCAGGGAGCACCTGTCTGTTCATAGGTTTGCCACTCACCTGGGATGTGTCTTTGGATGAGCAGTTTTGTTCCTTTTTCTTCCCATGCCATGCTCAGTCCTTCATTTCAATTCTAGATCCTCAGGGAGGAGATTCTTTCCTTCTCTGACTGTCAAGCCTTGAAACAGCTTGTACCATGCTGGTGCTCTTCACTCCAGCTTCTGTTTCCCAGGAAGCATCAGAGACTCTGCACTCCACAGCATTTTCTGCATTTCACAGAGCTGAGCATAAAGCTCTCCATGAAATGGAGATGTGCCTGATGGAGGGGCAAATATGGGCAGGGATAAACCACACAGAATCTATAATCCTCTTTCTGCATCAGGCCCTTGGCAAAGGCAGGGGATGAACCTTTCTGGCAGAGCTGTATGAACAGCCACCACTGCTGCCATGTCCCTTGGCCATGGGGTGACTCCTGTGTGGCACTGCGCTGTTCCACCAAGTGTGGGATCACTCTGCATTTACACCTGCTGATTTTTACTGTATTACACTTCTATGTCCCTCAAATGCAAATGCAAATCCCAAAGCTGTATATGAACTGTGCAGTTCTGCCCAAATCCTACCCATGGCAGAGATGTCCCTCATGTTGGGAGCACCAGCAGCTCGAGGTCACAGCAGCACCAGGCAAGGTTCAGGGTAAGGTACTCAATGCTCACCTGAAGTTGCAGGTGGGAATTCCAGTGGGCAGCATTGCAAAATCCAGGCCTGGATTTTGGTATTTTCCAAGTCTGAGCCCTGGCATGGTTTTTTCAGCCAGAGTTTTACTTCTAGAAGAAGGCAGCACATCACAGCCTGTCACGGTATTGCTCAGTATTCACACAGCCCCACCATGCCCTGACCCACCAGCCAAACTCTCCACAGCTCCAAACTCCCTGGCAGTTTACTCTCATGGAACAAAGTGCCTCATTTGAACTTGTCATTAGGGTCACTTTGCAGCTCCGTGGTGCTGTCACAGCACCCAAGACAGCCCTCAGCCTATAGCACTTCCTCACAAACACTAAGCCAATGCCTGTCCCTCACTCACCTTCAAGGGCTGGAGTTGGCTTTAATTGCTTCATTTCTCAGCCTCTGGTAGAGGCAGTTTCTCTGATACAAAGCTGTGCTGGTCTCTGGAGGAGGCAGTTTTACATTCATGGAGAAAGGGCTGTGAAACTTTCCCTTCTGCAAAGAAGGAAAAACTCACTTCTCCAGGCAGGTGGATCTGGTGTGGCACTAAACCAGCATGGACAGGGCTGGTCAAACACACAGGGCACAGCAAGGTGCCAATATTTTTAAAAATGCCATTAAATTCTGCGGCTGGTCCCAGAGTCTGAGAGGACAACAGCGAGGGGGGCAGAGTGACAAGTTTAACTGTTCTCAAATGACTGAATGACTGAACAGATGGGCTGGTTTGATATAAACCCACCATAGCCTTTCCAAAACGAGGAGTACCAGACATATGCACAGAAAATGGTACACACAAAAGTGTGCTCAGCTACCCTGACGCTCACAATTTTGGCAACTCAGGGACAAATCTGTTGTTTAAGCAGAGAGAAAAGTGCTAATTTTTTTTTCAGTTACTTTCATGGCAACCTGGTTGTCCACAGCAGAGATGATTTCAGGTGGAAGGAAGTTGTTCTGTATTTACATGACAGTGAGCACAGTATGGTACAGGCTGGGAAGGTATCACCAAACATTTCACACCATCTCCCTCTCCAGCTCAGGGAAACACTGGGAATGATCCCACCCAGAGCCCTTCACTCCAAAGCACCCTGGAGCCTGTTTGCAGCCCTTTCATTAGGTCTAAAAACAGTTCTGCAGCAGCACAATGTGCATAAAATAAAGCAGGTCCAGCAGTGGGAGCCAGGACTACCCTGAGGAGGCAGAGGGTCTGCTCTGAAATTACAAATTACTTCCTGGGGAAGAATATTTAGGAAGGGCCTGGCTTTGACTCTGTATTTTTCCTTCCTCACCATTTCAGTTGGCAATCTCACTAACAACTGTGCCTTCTTCCAGCAAGCACTGGCTGTTCTTTCCCACTCAAAGATCTCTATCAGTCATAAAAATTTAGTCAAGTGGGTGAATTTTTTAAAAGTGGGGGATATCTAACAGCTGTGATGTTTGATTGATTAGTTCCAAAAGAAATCCTACATGTAAAATGTTGTAATAGAGACAACTAAACTTTTCAATTGCTCTGTGGTCCATGGTGGTGCAGAGTTGGGTGTGCAGTCCTGGACCTTCCTTGGAATGGGAACTGAGGCCATGTCATCCCAGAGCCCTGGGGAACTCAAGCAGGAGATTTCTGGTGTTTCTCCCCTCCTCTGTGTCACCTCAGGCAGCCAGGATGAGCAAAATGCTGTAGGAAGGAGACAAGAGGGAGTAAGGAGGATGAGAACCCAGGGAGAAGCTGGACATGCAAGGTCTCACTGCTGATCAGGCCAGGAATCAAAGGAGAGACACAAAATAAAATCAGAGGCCCCACTGGAAATGGAAGACACAAACACTGGGCACTGCTTAACTACAACTCATGTTGTTTGGGTAAAGGGAGGGTTCAGACTCTACAGGAAACTCCATTGCTGGTACTTCCAAAATTTTGGGGATGAGACCATGAGTTTGTAAGACTTTTGTGATGCAATTATTATTGATGTGGGGTGAGTTACAGAGGTAAAAGCTGAAGAGGTGCCTGAATTCTGACAGGGTTTGGAATCTGAAACGACTCAAAGCTCAGACACAGGGGATTAATTTGGGCTCACTTCCAGTTAAAACACACAGCTGAGGTCACATGGTTCCATGGAATAAGGCACTTTCTAATCAAACCACTGCAGCATTAGCAACAGATAGCTTCATATTCCTGTCAAGAGCCTTATTATTTTTCCTTATTATTTTTCCTGCCTTAAAGGAAACAGCCAGAGCTGCTCTGGCTGCCTCTGAGCCTGGTGAACAAGTTCCATTAAACCTTTGTTTAGAGCAGCTTCGCTGGCTCAAACACTTTGTTTCAGGAAGAATCTTACCCAAGGAAGAGGCTCATATCTCAGAAGAAAATCTTGCAGTATTCTACATTAATTAAAGATAAGGTGATATCATTACGGAGATAGACACTGTTATCTCCCTCTAATGTTATCAAGGCTGTTTTTATGTCTGCAGATGAACACTTCCAGACAAAGATACTTTTGAAAACCTCCCATTGTGTTCAAAAGCATCTGCTAAATGGAATTACAAAGTTTCACTGGGTAGCATATTTTGGGTGTGATCCACAGCCCATTGAAGTCAAGGAGAAGGCTTGTAAAATTCAGGTTAACTGTCTCTAATCTGGAAAGTCAGGTTTTTTAGCAAGTGCCTGCAAAATATTAAGTGTGTGAGTTTCTTTCATTTTTTTGGCTGTTAAATAAATGTTCAAAGGAGACATTTTCGAGATTCTACCTGGGTTAAGTTTGACAAAACTCACTCACCAGAGCAAGGGAGAAAGAAAAGTCTAGGAAGGTTTTACTTACTGCCAAAATTTCAAACTATACATTGCTGGAAGCACTGAGACCACAGGATGATTTTTTTCCTTCAGCACCAAAACAAAATTCATTGCTCTAGGTTAGAACCAGTAACTAGATTTGGAGCCAGTATCTAACTGTCCTTGAAATGAGAAGTTTGCACATCATAGCAATTATTTACTTAATTTTATGGGAAACACAAGGAAAGGAGTGTTTAAAGTAGGTGAGGAGGGGTTGTTGGTGTTGGCTTTGCTGAACTCCTGGGAAAATAATTCTTGTTCTTTGAAACCTGACACAAAGCCAATCTCAGCACCTTCTCCTGACTGTGTGTGCACTGCAGCATCTGCTGGGGGCCACATGGCAAAGATGCCACCAGGAAACCTCAGAACAGAGCAACGGGTGCCCCCAAAATGGGGAGTGACCCTGTCAAGAGCTGGGATTGTTGAAAAGGAACCAGTGGTGAAAACCAGATGGTGTTTGTGTCGAACTTTGCGTGTTTACAAATAAATCCAGCTTTGCTTTAGTGTTCTCTGGCGCTGTTCTACCAGAGGAGCCCTAAGCCCCTGGCTCACAGGCAGGAAGAGCACAGCATGCAGGGATCTCCACACGTGCCTTCCTTCAGGTAAAGAAGATTTAGAGCTGTAGTGGAGTTGTTCCCTCAGTGTGGGACCAGAGCAGGAACAAGTGATTAAGCCCCTTTTCTCTCTCAGAACTCAGAATCTGCTCTTTCCCTTACAATTCTGACAGACTGGGAGGTGATGCCTAATGGACCCCTGGGGTTTTTCCCTCCTTCCCTGTTAAGGCAAGCAGCTCCCATCAACTCTCTGCTTCTGAGGCTTAAGGGAAATCCAAACTAACAGGCACTGCCTGATTTCCAGATTTAACTCCTGAGCATCCTTTCATATGGAAAATTCCAATCATAAGCTTGAGTTAGTTCGTGCCAACCCCAGTTCACAGCGAGGTTGGATAAAAGCCCCACAGCCAGTGTCATCCCTTGGGAGGTGAGTTACTGTGGTTGCCATGGCATTTCCCCAGCCCAAAGTGATCCCCTGGTATCAGAATGCCCTGAGTGGGAGCCTCTGCTCAAGGGAATGCCAAGCAGGGTTCATTTGGGTCTCTGGAAATACATGGGGGGCACAGAGCTGTCCCTGCCAGGTAAAAAGCAGGCTCTGGGCTGAGTGAGCCATTCCAAAATACACAACTGCTCCCTGCTTTATTTTCAGAAATACAGGGCTGCCATCAGGTATCAGTTCGCACGTTTCCAAAGTGATTCTGCTTAGGGTTAAGTGAAGTTTTCCAACTAGCACGAGTTAGGTAAAATATTAATGAACTTCAAACTATGCACATCATAGAAAGGGTGAGACCACAGCAAAAGTGCTGCTGGACCCAGCCAGAATTCATCTGCATGCCTAGGGGAGGAAGAATTCAAGGCTAGCAGCTAAAATGCAAGGTAAAAACCAGCTGAAATTATCACCATTCATTTTGGAACTGAGGCAGATTTTTGATTCTTATGTGTTCTGAGACACAGACAGGCATTGAGTGCTTTTTCCAATAGCATCTGAGCACCTAAGTGCCAAGAAGAAACACCCATGCACTTCTTAAATTCCCCAGACACCCCTATTCCTACCTCTACCCTAAAAACCTGGCTTTTATGGATTGCAACACCCTGTGGGAAAAAAAGGAGTCCTGAGAACGTTTAGCAACCTGATTATCTCCTAAGAATTTGTATTCTACAGAATAATAATAATAATAAATATACCAGTATACCATAACAGCAGTTTGTGTGCTCATCTGTGCTGCAAGTGCATGCAGAGGATTTTGCAGCTTGGAATGAAACCGTGAGATAAAAGTGACACTCTTTAGTGAGATAAAAGACAGACTAGAAACCTACTGTAAAGTTGCTGAAAGCAACACAGATTATGTTTCAATGACTTTCTTGAGATGTATTCCTCACTCAGAGTCATTTGTACGTGTTTGCATCCACAAAGAGCCTGGAACAGAAATTATTCTGTGCACAGAGGCCAAAGGCTGACACTGTTCACCTACGGAGTTGGTGAGTTCTTGTTTGTGTTCTCAATCTCTTTTCTAAGATTTTTAAAAACTGAAGTGTCAGAGAGGTTAAAACTATTTTTTAAAGCAATAAGTTCTTCACAACCTCTTTGGAAATCAAAAGAAAATTGTTACAAGTGTTATGTTTTTTATATTGAGCTCTAAAAAAGAAGTGTGGAAGTGTTTTTTGCTAAATTTAGGTCTGGCTTACGGGAAGATTTTTCTGTTGCCACCTCAGCTGTATCAGTTTCAGGGCCACATGCAGGGTCAGCACAGGATTGATGACCAGGGCTGCCTCCTAGCAGCATTCCCTGCTTACCTTTCCCTACCAGAACAGCTGCAGCCATCTGCTGCATCTTTGCCTCAGGATAATTAAACTCACACTAATGACAGAGAGGGGAAAGAGAGGCCTGAGCACTCCAGCTCTAGAGAACTTTGAGAGGAATTTTTCCTATAGCCAACCTTTGTATGGCATCCTCCCCCAAAATCCTTGGAATGTTTGCTGAGGGGAGAGCAGTGCAGACATTGGACCCTCAACTGGGGCAGAATAGACAGGGAGAAGTAAAGAAAATGGGCCCTGATCATCTCCTCCCTGTAATCCCTGAAAGCTTTGGGAAGGAATCCTCTATTTCCCCTAAGATCAGGCTCTGCACCCTGAGCTGCATTCCCACCTCAAAGCTGAACTATTCCCCCTGTACCCAGGGCAGGGATGCCTGAGGAGGTGGTGGCAGCCAGCACAACCCCATGAGTGCCCCACTGACCCCTCAGGGCCTCTCCTGCTGCCCTTGGCACCCTCTGTGCCCCAGGGCAGCCCTTGCCAGCTTTCAGTGCCAGGAGCAATTGCCCAATTTCAGCTGTTGCCCCTGCAGGGCTCCACTGCCACTGCCTGGGTTTCGAAAGTTTAGTTGCATGTTTTGGGAGGCTCATCTGCAGAAAATGCCTCAGCTCCAGCGATGCTGATCTTGTGACAAGTGACTTCTGAAAATAGTACATTTATTCAATGAGCTTAAGCACAGCAGTCCCAGTTGTTGACGCTCCTCATGAAAATATTGATTCTCAGCTCCCTGGCTTAGAATGTTTTGATCCACATTCTGGGCCTATTGATCTACCTTTGATACTTCAATCAAACTCTTGTTTATATCAACTGCAAATTCACCTGATCTCTCCAAAATAATTAGATTAATCACAGGAGGATCTACAAAAGCCCTGCTTTGATTGATTATGTCTTCACGCTCTCCCGGGGAAAACAGGTAAATTTTAAAATGTAAAAAAGACAGTTGTTAGCCTTTTCATTCTGGCATCTTTGAAATATTTTTAGTGCCACTTTTCCTTTTATGATCTCAGGCTTTTACAAGATTGCAGGCTCGCAGCATGCTTAGTTATGATTTCTTCAGTGGCTGACATTTTGCAACACATAATGATTTAGCCAATATGAGTGGAATTAGCATTACGCAATTTATTGTTCCCCAAAGTATTATTTGTTATAGAGAGTATTAAACCTAGGAGTTACATGTTACAGAATTTTTATTAGAATTATTTTAAACTCCAAGGAAATTAATCCCTCCCTTCACACCTCCTGCTCCATGATTTCCATTTTGCAACGCAAAGAAAAAGTATTCATGCACAAAAGTGGTGGGGGTAGGAGGTACTCCTCTGAAATCATCAGTACTTTTCTTTGCATTAAAGACAAGTGAAGACTCCAGAATTTTATTTTTAAAGGTAAAATTCTCCTTTAATTTGCACCACAGAAACACCAGTGTTGCCAATGGGATTTGTGTGAGTGCTGAGCCCAGCTGAAAAAAAGAATGGTGGCTGCAATGCCACCATCCAAAAATGCATTTTTTAGTTGATGAATGAATTGCTAAAAGGAAAAAAAAAAAGGCACTAAGTTTTTTTTCCATTCTCGAAACAATGACTTTGTACAATAATCCTATTGTTCAATCATCACTACAGCCTCTACTGGAACCATGCCCAGAAAAACTAAACATTTTGTGCTAAACCTTTTCTAGGGGCCTTCTACATTAATCAATAGTTTTGATTACTCAATCCTATGATTATTCCATTTTTTTTGGAACAAACCATTAGGGTTATTAATTACACTGAGAAAGCTGTTTATCTTCCAGCAGAACAAAAAGAGCTCATCCTGCCCTGCCAGGGAGTGTTTAATGCACTGTGACATGAACTTGACTCAGCTCCTTGCTCTCCCCTCCCCTCTGATGGTGTCACTGGATCAGAGGGTCAGACCTGGGCTTGGGGAGCCTCGGGAGGATGCCCTGAAGATCAAAATGCTGCTGCTGCTGCTGGAGGTCACTCCTGAGAACCTGTTTCTCAATTTGAGAAGGAGCTGGAGGCAAGGGAGGGAAAACAAAGCTTGTCTGATGTTGAAAGTGAGCTGGGCCAAGGGCACATTAAAAATCAGGGAGAGGAAGCCAAAGGAGGGGTGGACAAAATTGAAGAGAAGGAGGGAGAGAGAGGAGAGGCAGGGTGAGAAATGCATGGAAGAGAAACATTGTTAAACTGCGGGGTTGTTTGGCTTTCCATGCATGTATAATGAGGGGTAATTAGCTCTGCCTGCGCAGTGAATTTCTGCATCTCAATCAGCAACCAAGAAAGTCCTGGAAGTGTGTTTCAGATGGAGGAAAGCAGCATTACAGAGCAGAGAGGGGCTGGGATGGACCAAGAGAATCCACTGCCTGTGCCAGACAGTGCTGGAGAGCTGCAAGAGGAAGCACAAGAGCTGCAAGGACACACTCAGTGATGGTTCAGGATAGGAAGAGAACAAAGCAGTGGGTGGTTTGCAGAGATTTCCTCTCCTTAGGAACGCAGAGCTGTATTTATGGAGACACTGACTCTCCTGAAGGGAACACCTTCTCTTATTATGTCAGGTTCTTGGGACTGGTTTAGTTAAGGAAGCAGTGTCTGTTTGCCTTGCTCAGAGCAGGATTATCCCATGGCTGTGGAACTCAGCACTTCCCCAGTGTGCAGAGTGTGATCTCCAATCCCAGCCTGCAGGTCCCACGGATCTGTGCTGTGCTCAGGGGACATCAACAGCCCCTGCCTGGAGACTGCACTGGGAGCTCAGCACAGCTCAGTGCCTCTTCAGGGTGTGCAGGGAGCACGATTGGCACATGTGGGATCCAGCACTGCTGGGGAGGAGGAATAACCCCACAGCTCTGCCTCACACACCTCAGCCCACTGAGGCACTCTGTGTCACCTGAATGTCACACAGTGCAGCAGTCTGCTGCTCTGATGATGGCAAGCATAAATATTCTACCTTCATCCCTTTGAAAAGATTCCCTTTTTTCCCTTTCCCAGGGATTAATTTCTTTTTCTCTGTGCCATTCACTGGATCGTGTCCTGCCTTTCTTCTCCAAGGGATTTGGCATCGATGCTCCAACCACTGGTTTAAAAAGCCAGGCTGTTTCTTTATTCTGTGTCTCTACAGTACACAGCACGACAGAAGCCCTTTACATACTTCTAAATATTAATAAAAAAAGAACAGTATGGAACTTCACTTGGGTTTGAGAAAGGCTGCATTGTACAAGATGCTAAAATCGAAGTCGTTTGTTCATTTCTGTCTGAAATGTTTGAGGTCTGTGTGGCTCAAGAAGTGAGGATAAATTTACAGTCCTGTTTTCCAAAACGAACACAGAAAAATGTAAATCAATTAAGAGAAGTTTTGCAGCTTTCTTGGATTCACATCTCTAAGGTTTTAAAGCAGCTTTTCCCTGCAATATCTACATTGACAGATCCAAAAATTCACATTGTATGTTAGTCAGAAGAAATCTCAAGAAAATATATCGATTTTTATAGAGGATTGGGGGTAAACCACTTTTTCTTCTGCTATACTAAAATGAATCCTAAATATTTTATGGGATAAAAAATCCCAACAGAGTTGAAAGTAAAAGGAATAAGAAAGGCCCTGCTTAAACTCCAGTGGGCTCATTCAGGAGCTGGGGAGAGATGACTTTTCATTTATCTAAAATTTTCAAATAATGGGAAGAGTATCAAAAGTAAAAAACAAACCTCCAGTGCTCCCAGGCTTGGAGATCACCACACCTTCAACTTGGCCACTGCTGCTGGATCTTGAACACCCAAAGCACTTCAGAGCACAGCATTTTACAGGCCTGTTGGACAAATCACATTTGCCTGAGTAGTCAGTGAAACAGCTCTGCACAACCCTCTCATTTCATATATGGCAAAGAGAATTGAAACCACTGGCATATTTTAAAGATTCTGTTGTAAAATGTCATCTTTTGATATGCAAATTCTAGGCCAGAAATAATACCCCTTCTTCCATTAATGCTCTAGTCCTCAGACTTTAGGAAAAGAATTAAATCAATAAACAGCTTCAATTTCTACTCCTTCTCTCCAGTTTCTTTTAAATCAATATGCAGCTAAAATCTCATAGTTAAATACACCAGGCCCACATATTGCTTCAATTACTGTCATATAACCTCTTTCAACTTGGCATCCATTATCTTATCTCCAATGGATAAATACCCACCCTTGGGAAAGGACCTGTGCATAATAAACAAGAAAATTGAGTTGTTCTCTTAAGACAGCTGTCACCTGGCACAAGAAGTGGTGATCAAATGATCCAAAGTAGCACTTAAACTGATCAAATTAAGGAAGAAGCTTTTTTTGCTTTTCTCTTTTCTTTTTTTTTTTTTTGGTCCACAGATGTCATGTAACAGGGTCAGATCCTCCTACCTGCTGTTCCTGAAAGAATTAGTTCCTAAAATGCAAGTTTTGACAAATGTTGTTCTCCAGCAATGCCTGACTCCACCTCAAGAGGCACAAAATCTGAGGTTCTGGACAAAAGGAATCCAGGCAACGTAAATAATGTGTTAAAGCCAGTGCAATCTGGATGAACAGTAGATTCATATTTAGACTTGGCAAGAAAATCAGAGGGAGAGGCCTCTCCATTTTGCAGGGATCTGGAAAAAGTGAAAAGCCTATGGAAGGCTAATAAAACTTTTCTGGCAGACCATCTGGAAGCCTCAGCAGTTTCTGATTTCGGAAAGAATGTGTTCTGCTTTTAACTCCACACAATGCCTCATGGCTGCTTTCATGTGCTCCAGACCAAGGAGATCTTTACAAATGGCCCCAAAATCAATACATGTTATTCTGCCTCAGCCAGGCATGTGCTCTTTGAAAACAAAAGGAGACATCTCAGCATCACACAATGGCTCGGCGCTCCTGCTCCAGGAAGGGAGGCTGCAGCACAGGCAGGACCTGCCACCTTAGGAAAGGTTGTGGAGCACTGGAAATGAATGGAGGAGAGAAAAACAAAGGGAAGAAAGCCCTTCTTATTCTTCTCTCAGGGGACATAACCTGCAATATGACAGCTTTCACCTGTGACATCAGCCAGGCTGAGCTTCAATCCAGCTCAGTACTTAAGTCGTACTTTAAGCCTGTGAATAGACTGAATTCCTCCCAATTTTGAATAGAAATTCATACCTATTTAGTTATAAATGCCTGGCCAGATCAAGGCCCAAGTCACTGGGATGATGAGGTTTATTGCCAGACTGTATAAAGAACAGGAGCAAAGGTTATGCAGCTCCTTATTCCTTGAATGGAAAAAGGATGTCAGAGAGAGATGAATGCACGAAATATTCCTTGAACGTAAAGCCCACAAATGGCACTGCCTCCTAACAAACCCTGACACTGCAGTGACAGCTCTGCACTCTGGCTGGTGGCTGGAGTACAATCAGAGGATGCTTTAAGAACTTACTCCCTTCTTATGAGGATTAAATAAAGGAGAAACCTGGGTGAGAACAGCCCATGTGCCAGAGCCCCAGAACAGCCATCTGATCCAGGACAAGTGGCACCATCCTCCACGAACCCAGATGCTCCTGAGCTCTGGTTTAAATCTGAAAACAGGTTTTTCACCAGTTCAATTTACATGAAGAGTTCAGAAGGCTTATTTTTCATTCCAGCAGAGAATTAACACAAATGTCAGGAGTTGCCAGGGAACAGACTGTCACCCTCCAACTGCTTCCCTCCCTTCAAACACTTGGAGGATATTGTACTTCGCATATCGCCCTTTAATCCTGTGTTCTGGTGCAGGCTTTTTAATATGTACTTGCTGTATCTGTACAAAATCTGAGAATGCAGACTAGCCTAGCAGACAGAGCTTTGGCCTGGGATTTAGGAGCCCTGTGAGCTGTTAAAAGCTGTGCAGAAGGCTGCTGTAAGTGACTGCCTCGCTCTGCTTTGAGCTCTCCATTTTGGCAGCGTAAAATCGACACGCTTTGAAATCGGGGGATGGAAAATCTCTCAGACTTTAAAACACACGAGAAAGCTCCAACACACCCAAAATGCACTCTTGGTGGAAAGAAAAGATGCAAGCAGCCCAGAGAGAGTCACCAAGAAGTCAGTTTGCAGCAACTGCAACACACAACTTCATTTCTCAGCCCTGCAGTGCCCAGTGCTCCCCTGGCTGGCAGGACACCCTGGAGCTTGCTTTGGGCTCCCCATGAGCAGGGAGCCTCTCCCCACGGATCCAGCATGGGCTGGAACACACCTGAAAACTCTGGGTTTGCATTTCCCTGTGCCTGCCCAAGGTGGTGTAAAGTGAGCCCCGTTCTTCCCTTGGTTTCCATTTGCAGTGCAGAAAAACACAGAGAAGGTGATTCAGTTTCACCAACACCCCAAAGACTGAACAGCCACAGCTGACACTGAGGACACTGCTCCAGGAGAACCTCCATTCTGCTCAGGGGAAATTCCAGAGAAAGCTGAAATTGCTCACAAGCACTGTCCTAGATGCCCTCCAGCCCTGCTCTCTCTTGCAGGGCTACATGAGCAGCAGGAGGGGTTTATATCACTGTCCCTGCCTCTGCCAGCTGATGCAGGGCTCAGGGCAGCTCAGGAGATGCCCACCTGTGCTAGGTAGGCTTAAAGAGGGTTAAAATGTAAGTGCCTTCACAGAACACCGTTTTCAATTCATTATTTACTAAAGCTCACATTTCATAGGTGCTTTCAAGGTAAAACACACTACACTGTGTTTGGTTTTAAAACCTGATATTGAGTATTTAGACAGAAGCAAGTCTAACCTTGCTAAATCTGATTCTTTCCAGCTCCCTCTCTGTTTCTTCTCCCTTAAATCCCCAGCTGAAGATGGCAACTTTTCCCCACAGTAACAGCTAGCAATGATAGGCTGCATTCTGATGGGCTGTGCTGCCAGAACCAGACATTATGGGCTGAAATATGAAAATACATCACTAGAAAACAACTTTGAAATGGCACAATATATCTGACATGAGCTTGCAGCCTCTGGATTGTTCATTTATATTCAAAGGAAGCTTGGAGTGAAAGAAAATTCTGCCATCTGGCAGAAGTTAAAGCAATCCACAGTGGGAGTGGGAGGTGCTGACATCCCAAAAAGGCTGTCCTGAGGAGCAATAACTCTGAGCTCCCCCAGCTGAGGTGCAAAGGCTGAGCAGCCCAGAGCCCAGGCTGCTCATTGCCCCTCTGGGAGTGCCCAGGGGAGAACAGACAGAGCCCATGAGCAGGGCAGGTGCACAGAGCCTTCAGGCTCCTCAGTGCTCACCACTGGAAATCAGAGGAATGCTGACAAGGGGAGGGAAACTCTTTGGGATGAGCTACAGGCTGCTGGTGGCAGTTCCAGTGACAATCCCATCAGGCTGCCTGCACAGACATGTGGAGAGTTCATCCCCTCCCAGACAAGTTCTGCATTTACTTGTTCTCCAAAACAGCCCTGATGGAAGAAAAACCTGTTGAAGGAGCTATACTGCAGGTGACTCCAAAATGTCATCTATGTTTCCAAGAACCAAGAAAGAGAAAATAGACAAATTCAGATTTTCAAAGCACTAGATAAGTGCAATGCCTAAGAAACCCATAGAAAATAAAAAACATTTTCTAGGAATGAAAGATAACAAGCTCTGATGGAGTTGCCCTCTTGAATCACTTTTCATCTGATTCTCACTCCAGCCTTGGCTAAAGAAAAGCACAAGTTCAGTCGCCTCTCTCTCACATCCAGATATTGCACTGGAAAACCTGCACAGATCAGAAGCATTTCCCAGGACCACAGAGGAGTTTTCTGTATAAAAACAACAAGAAGGAGCTTAGGGAGGCAGACATCCAGTTTCTCTTTCAAATGACTGCTATTGTCCTGCTGACATACCTGGTTTACCCCATCTGGTACAGTTCTGGTCTATCATTTTAGGACTGTCTAAAGTCCATTAACAAAGCAGGAAATTACTCCCCTCTGGATTTCTCAGGATCTGGGTGCCCAAGTCCCCTGGGCTCTTTCCCTGCAGGGGAAGCTGATCTGGAGCAGCTTGTTGCCTTGTCATCAGGCAGATCTGTGTGCACCACATGCTTTACATGTTCCATAACTTAGACACATAAAATCCTCTTTTCCCTCAAGTTCCCAGCATAATATGCACGTTTCATAATTGTGCTGCATGCAGACTGTCATGGGACAACACAAACTGCACAGGCTGCACAGCTCACCTGCCAACACGACTCGCTGGAAAAATTCCTGTATCTGTCTCGAGGGATGACTGATTCTATAAAACAAACCAACAGCCTAAATTCCTGCTCCAGAAGGGCTTCCATGCTAAAACTTGGAATGTACTAACATATGTTTTGTGTGTAAAGTGTGACAGAGCTGTAGTCAGCAGAAACTGAAATCAGAAGTAAATACTTTGGGGAACTTTTCCTGCTGTGGTTGGAAAGGGATGCTGTCTGGAGAAGGAGCACTGGGCTCATATTTATTCAGAGGTCAAGAGCACAGCTCAGTGTTCACCTCCTAGTGCATAGACATGATTTTGCTGGCCACAGAAGAGTTTTTGTCTGTCCATCTGGTTCCAATATTGTTACTGGGGACTTTGTGATACTCATGACAGGTTTGAGAGGATTATAATACTGTTTTCTTTCTATTTAAATGCTTCTGCTAGATGCTAAGTCCATTCAGAGAGTGATGGTTGCTTTGGAAGAATTCAGAAAGCTCTGCCCTTTCAAATACAGCAAACCACTCCATAAATGTCCTTGTGAAAGATGAGGCAATTCTGGGGACTTTTACAAACAATACAAACAACAGCTTTAATAGTAACCAAAATGGACTTGAGCAATTTGATGACTTTCCAGTCTTAAATTCTAAGAACATTTATAGGTGCATTGTCAGGGAAAGTAATTTAGTCTTTTCAAAAGCCCAGCCTGGTTAGTTTGGAGCACGATGACAAAGTGGAGCTCAGGAATTCCCTGGCACCTCTAACCTGCCTCCAAACACACATTTGGCTGTGTTTGCTCTGAGGTGAGGAAAGGATGTCAGCTTTGAGGGAGAGCAAATCCAGAACCTGAGCACACCCAATGGATGGGGACACAACTTGGGCAGCTGCTGTTCAACCCAGAGCTGGTGCTGAGCTTTCCTGGGAAACCAAATATTCCACTATCTTTCTCCACGTCCTGAAGAGCCCCGTGGCTGCTACCAGGAGAGCCCTGAGGGAAATGTGATCATCTGACAAATATGTTACACCTTCTAGTAGCTCCCAGATGTGGGAAAGCTTTTGCTTAAGGAGAAGTTCTCCCTGGGGCTCTTCAGGCCTGACAGCTTCAATGATGCACTTTTTAGAGTTTCATTTTAAATGTTTCCAAAAAAATGCTGTAAGTGCCTTCATGGCAAGAAATTACATATTTAAAATTAAGAAATGAACAAAAATCACCCAGACCTGCCTTACAGTGGATCCAAACCCCAGTGAATGCCTCAACAGCCCTGAGTGCCCAGCCCTGCCACAGAGGTGTCCTGCAGTGTGACACTGCCCAGAGCCACCCCGTCTGTCTCTGCCCAGGGGACAAACAGCTTTCTGCACACTTGCTGAAACGGTCAGAACGTGAAGTCAAAATGCTGCAGCCTCTAAGGCTCAACAGCTGCATTTTAAATAAAAAAATATATAAGGAAGTTCCTCAAGTAGATAAAAGTTGCATTGGTACAAAGGGAAATGCTCACTCCAAAGTACAAAGCCTCCCTCAGCTGTGTCCTTATAAAAGGAACTATAAATCCATTTTCTTTCTCTAGGTGTCCAGGCTGGACTGCCTTTTGATCACAGCCACTTGCTCCCTCCCACACTCCCTGATGGATTAGCCGGAAGCACAGAGTTGGCCACTCTTCCTACTCAGCCAAAGGTGGAGAAAGGCACAGGAATAATAATTTGATAATGAAAGGAAGACTATGACCTTGATTCTTTCTTTTTACTTATATATGGGGAAATACTGAAACTAAATCCATAACTTGAAGCATCCTTTGAGGAGAAGGTGAAGGGGGGAAAAAAAAAGCAAACAAAAAAAACTAATCCAGGTTTGAACAGTATGAAAATGTTTTGGCTCCTGATCAGAAATGAGGCCACAGTGACCAAGTCAAGCTTTGGGATTTTCCATTACTGCACCATTTTACAATTTGCTATTCTTTAAAGTGTAATTTTTTGAGAATTTAAGTAATAACTACTTTTGATATTTTTTCCGTTTGTCCTCCTGAAATGTCTGTCTTTGCATTTTGCCATTTTTTACCTTTTCCACAGCAGGTTTTTCTCCTCCTTCCCTTCCCTACATTTGGAACTTCTGGGCCCTTTCCCATTGAAAGGAAGAAGCCTCTTGCTGCTCTCACAGGCACTGCTTGTTCCCTGAATATTTAAATAGCCCCGCTCCTTTCATGAGCTGTAAGACACCTACATCAAGGACTAAAGGATCTAAGCAGTGACCCTGATATTTAGATCTGAGAAGTTGTTGATAGCCAAGTTCACCCTCAGCGTAGCTTCCCTGAATTTGAAAGCCTCCCACAAGGGATATATTTGGTCCTCTGTGTTGAAGTTGTAGGGCTGATCTGGTGATACATAATAAGCAAAGACATTTGAGGGAGTTCAGCATCTTTCAGGGTAAGGATTTTTAGATCTGTACCTTTGTTCCCAA
Organism: Lichenostomus cassidix; assembly: GCF_008360975.1. Taxonomy (NCBI): domain Eukaryota; kingdom Metazoa; phylum Chordata; class Aves; order Passeriformes; family Meliphagidae; genus Lichenostomus; species Lichenostomus cassidix. The sequence continues at coordinate 18,533,481 of NC_139492.1, forward strand.
AAGAGTTAAATGAATAATGAAATCTCCCTGCAGTGAGAACAGCTGAAGTTAATTCAGAGGAAATTTCTCAAAGAGCTGCCTTGGTGCCTCACAAATGTGCCTGTCAAAAAGGGCTGTTCCTTCCCAGGTGTTTGTTTTAGAAATTCCCTGCCTATAGGATTACACAGAGCAGCTCAGGATAGACTTGTTCTTAAAGCAGGTTTGCATTCTGTAAGTTTGAAAATTATGCTTTTTATTAGCATAAATGGGAAGCACTTTAAAGACCAAAGTCTATTTAACAAAATGAATTTCAAGGTAATAACTCTTCAGATAAACAAAATACAAACTTCTGGAGATCAGTACAATTTCTTTGAGCCGTTAATGCTTTCTTCTCTATGATAACAACCCTCAATTTAGAGTGTATTTGTAAAATCATCCCTATATCAGATTTGAGACTTCCATTCTTAGGCTTCAAGTGTTTGGAACAAATTACAAAACTACCTGAATATCTGATTACACAGCCCATAGCTCAGGAGAAAATTACATCCTTTGCAATTTGGAAGGGACAAAGTTAAGCCCTAATGTCATTCCTTACACTCTCTAAATTGACCAAAGAGTGGAATGCTAACATATTTATCTTAGGCAGGAATAACAATTCTGGTCTTTAATATTCAACACAGCATAGATAAATCTGTGAAAACTGCAGGAATTACTGAAACTACCACCACCATTTGATTGATTTTTAACTCTTCCAGAATTACAGTGCACGTGTAGACATTGTTTTAAAAGGCCACCAGCAGAAAGGCATTTACAAAAGTGTAGCATTTTGATCAAACTTTTCAGACCCTGCAAAGGTCACCGAAATAGGGACACTGATGGTTTTGGTAGATTGACTCAACTTCTGAGCAAGACAGGAGGTGTGGAGCTACCAAAAAAAGCTGAATTCTCCCAGAGAAACCATTTCTCTGTCAGTCCCCAGGTTCATTAAAATTTCAGAGATTATTTCCAAGCTACTGTTTACTTTTGTGTTTTTGTCAGCCAATCCACAGAAGGAAAACAAATTGGGTGGACTAGTTCCAAGCAGCCTGCCAATAAAAAATTTAAGCACTACTATCTAGAAGTAAAGTTTAAACAGAATTTTAAACTAAATCAAAATGTCATAGTAAAGGACCATCAATGTAGCAAGCTCTGCTGCACTGCTCTTTACCTGAGATATTGCAAAAGAACTTCCTCCTGGCTGAGTGTGAGAAGCTATAGCTCAGACTGTGCCATGGCTCGATGCTCAGTGGAGCACAGGAAAACCAGCCCAGCACTGCCCTGAGCCCAGCACTGCCCTGCTCCCCACAGGAGCCTCTGCAGCAGCAAACCTGGCAGGGGAAATGGTTTCTGTAAGAAAAGCCCTGTTGAGGCAGGGGAAGCCTCGGATTTCAGTGTGTGGAAGTTGGCAGTGCCTGGGAAACGTGCTTTCTGCTGGCTGTCAGGAGCTGCTGTAAAACTTGGCATCTGGGACCACGTGTGTGAGGTTTGCTGCTCGGGAAGCTTCCATCACTCACAATTACCTCCTGCCAATTCTGTCTGCCGTTCTGCTCTCACTCCCAGGATAAACATAGCACACCAAAGGAATTTTAGGGGTTTTTTTCCCCAGGATAATTAACTCCAGTCTGGGTTATTCACTTTTATTCTGAAATAGAGTTTCTGGAAGGAGAGGTGTACAAGAGAAACAACTTTGCTGCACAGACAGGTCTTAAAGAGTTTTAAAAAATAGTTCCAAAGGAACTTCCACATTTGTACAAAATGCCAGTGCCAGCTCAATGAAAGCCAGTAGCAGATAAAACAACTTGGAGAAAGCAGGCTGGGGGAAAAGGTTCCTTTAGGTATGGCTGTGAGAGCAAAAGGCAGGGATGTGAGAGCTACAGATCCTTTCTATAAATCACTCCGCGGTGTTCCAGCTGAGTTGAAAAATGAAAAGCAAAGCGCTGGGCTTTGCAGCACACTCGGCATTGTTTGTTTTGTCTGCCAAGTCTGTTCCTCTTCCTTCAGTGGAGTGCTTGTGGTCTGGAATGACTTTTTAGCCGGTTCTGTCTGTCTCTGTCTGAGGCCCCAAGCTCGCATTTCTGAAGTGTCACATAAGTGGGAGTTTGTACTGCTGTTCTCCAGCTTCAACAAGCATGAGAGTGTTTGTGCCTCGCTATTTATGCCATTTCAGCAAGTGCTTAGAGAATGAAAACATCAACTCTCGCAGGCAGCACGGAGATTCCGAAAGCAGAGCTCAGTTTTGCAAACACTAACAGGAGGCAAAGCAAGGAGTCAGCAGTGCCTGGCCTGAGTGGAGCCATCGCTGGCCATGCTGATCCCAGAGAGCTGGCCCTGGCTGTCCTGGCAAGGGAAAGGCTATTTTAGTAGCTTTTTGATCCATGTTTCTCTCAGTCATCCAAAAATCCTAAACCACTGTGAGTCCAAGTGTTCCGTTCTCATGGTCTGGATGGAAGTGGAAAACTGAATCCAAACCCTGCCAGTTTCTATCCTGGTTATTCCCACTGCTCTCACAGAATGGATGACTCCCAACATGTATTTTGTAAGGAGTATCAGTAAGACTCACCAGACAGCAGACACCAGAATTCCAAGGGTTTGCCAAAAAATTCCCTTCCTCTTCATCCTAGTGGAGGGGAAGCAGGAAAAACCTTTAAACACTTAAAAACTGTGATAAATGATCCTCCATTATATGGCTTTTTACAATGCAAGTGCAAGTACTTGTTAAAATATGGTGTGCAAAACATCAAGATTCAAAATTCTTTGCAAAATTAAAGGAAATTTGCAATTAAATTCAATCATCTGATTATTCAAAGTTTATTTTGAACCCCGTTTTTCCTTATAGAGAAGATTTAATCCAACACAAGGTACATAACACATGGATAAGTGTGACTAGCACAGGTCTTTCTCGTGAGAACATTTTGCTGTGCTTTATAAACAAAGATAAAGTTTGGATGTTTTTGCAAACAGGGTCTCAAGATTTGGGCAGTTCAGGCCTGGCCAGTTAGGCCTAGGGGGAGGTTTTTGACTGACCAATCTGGGTGACCTGTGAGAAGTCTATATATATATGGAAATCAAAATAATAAAGCGTCTTTTCCTTCTTGCCACTGAGAACTGGGTTCTTTACTCTGCTAGCGGCTCAACAGCAACAGATAAGGGAAACTTTCAAGAAAACAGTAGCAGATCAGCTTGGATCTCAGATCCTTTTGGTCTTTAATAATCCTCCAAAGGACAAATTAAGTTATGCTTGCATGATCCCTCTGTCCAGGACCAGCTGAGACTGGTAAAGGAAGTCATTGCTGTTATTGCCTATTTTCATTCTTAGGAAGGTCACCTCATGATTTAATTTTATCTGTACTTCTGCTAAGTACAATTAGTGCCATTAAAAGCCACTACTGTCTGTCAGGTTTAAGGTTTGTGGACCTGCAACACAAAGAGTCGTGATGGTCTTGTGAGGAAGCTCAGGGAAACACTGCTCCTATTCCAGGGACCAACAGCCTGTGGTCACATTTTATCTTTTATGTCACTGTGGAGAAATAGACAATTTACTGAGTTGCTTTTTTGGCTCACATGGATTTGATTGACTGAAGTGCTCCACAAGCAGCAGTGAGACAAGGCTTGGAGCTCCCTGATACCCATCTCTGGGTGGTGCCATGACCTGGCAGAGCTGCCCCTGAATTCTGCCTGCTTTAGCCCTGCTTCAAACCCATCAGCAGATCTGCTCACTGCTAATCCCTGCCTTTTACATCTGCTGAGTTTAGTTTGCTAGAGGTTGCTGCGAGAGCTCAAGCAACTCTGCCAGGTGAAGCTCAGCTCAGAGAGCAGGCTGTGGGGACATCTGGAGGGAAATCTGCCCCTGAGCCTTCCCTCCATCCCAACCAGGCTGCCCCACCAAGGTCCATCCTCCCAGCCCTTCCTCCAGCAGGGCAGCTCATGGCAGCTGCAGCAATTTGCCACTCATTGTTTCCCAATTATTTCATACTTTGAGCAAATCGTGTTTATGAAATAAATATTTCTTCACATATTTCTTTGCTTTCTGCTTGTTTCATGTATTAATTGTATTCTCTGGCCCAGTGGCTCAGCTCAGGCTATGGGCTCTGTTCCTGCCTCGTGCAGAAGGGAGCAGACCAGGCTGTCACCCTCCCAAGGACTTGCACATCATCCTTCTGTAGAAACAGGCTTATTGGAGTTTATGGACAAAGCTAAGCAAGGATCTTACACAAAAAACCTTGCTTTTGTGCAAACTGGGTGGGAACTTACCCCTAGAGTGCTCCCAAGCCTTCTGTTAACTTCCCTCTGCAGTGTGCATTGCATATTTGAAATATTCACCAATATCTCACTGCTTTGGAGAAACATTCTTTATTTTAAAAGGCTTTTCCAACAATCACGTTCGATGTGCATACCTTGAGACAGACTCCAGCTATAATGAAGCAATCTTCCTAAGACTGGTGACACCTCAGACCTTGCCAGAGAGCAGGCACATCCCCATTCTGTTCATGACTATTTTGCTGCAGGTTTCTGTGTTCCCAGCTATTAACCTGCTCTGTGTGCAGAGCTCAGTACAGCACTCTGTCTGTTCAAATGAGCAGCTCTGCTGGCAAGCAGGCAGCTGCTGTTAGCTGCTCTTTTCCCTTGCAGCCTGGAGCCCCAGCTCCATCCAGGCCCCTCTGGTGGTACAGGAAGAGCAGGATGACTGATGGTGATGAACCCATCCCTAAATGACATGGGATAAACCACCTGCAGGAGGGACACAGTGAGGTTTGCACCATGCTTAACCTCCAGTGAGCAAAGGTTTGATTCTCTTCACCTCACTGATGCCAATTACCTTGTGAAGCCCCTGAAATTTTTGTTCACTTCAAATCAGTAGAATCCTTCCCAGTATTTTCACTGGACCCTGTGTCAACGGTGTAACATTTCACCAGTCCTGAAGTAATTTTAATCTTGGAATTGTTTCCCCAAAACTAGATAATGATCTAAGGTACAAGCAGATTTTTTTTTAACTTGATAAAAAATAGCTCAAAGGCAGGTATCTCTAAAATTAGTTGTTGTGCTTCACTGAGGCTGTCACAAAACCCAGAAATCGTGTTCTCTTACCTGTACTGCACCACACACTAGGTTTCAAAACAATCTATATTTATTTGCTTGGTCTTTTTCTGTAAGAAAACCAACAAATTAATATAATGCACATTTAATACTTTATTAAATTAGATGTCACCTGCTCTTTGAGCGAGAGGTAAAGATGGAGCTCTGTGTAGTCAGAGGCACAAACTCAATCAAGTATTAATAGCTGAATTACTTTCAGCAATGAGATACTAAGGCCAAGCAAAATGTCCAAGGTCACTCCACTCCAGATGGCACTAATATATTTACAGGACTGATGCCTCCTGGCATTTTCAATTTCTTATGTTTTTGGAACCAATCAAATTGAGGAGCTGGCAGCTGCAATTTGCCCACAAAATTAAATTTAAAGGATTATAACTCCAGTTTTAAGCAGTGATTTGACTGTATTGATGTGAAGCCACTACTCCCAGCTCTTGATTTCCACTGAATGATGGCCACAGCAGATCATAAATTCAATCAGAACAAAACAGACTGGGTATCACAGAGAGGTTTTTTCATGTTCACAGCTTCAGCTATCAGAGCAGCAATCAGGGAGATAACAAAAGGACCCTTCATGGAATAACTGCTTCTGCTGTGGGGGCAGAAAGACTCTGCATTCCTCCACAGCAGGGGAATTTTAAACAGGGTTTTCACCTGGGCAGTTCTGCTCAAGTGATGAGCAACACACAGTCACACTCTCCATGTCCCTGGAGGAACTGTAACTCACATTGACTGTGTGCACCCACATTTCTGACTGTGCACCCACATTTCTGACTGTGCACCCACATTTCTGACTGTGCACCCACATTTCTGACTGTGCACCCACATTTCTGACTTGTGCACCCACATTTCTGACTTGTGCACAGCCAAACCAGCTCTTTCCTGACTGCTGTGCCAGAATCTTAGGGATCCTCTGCTAATCCAGCCAAAAATTGGCTTCAGAGCCAGTCAGGGATCACAGTGGCTAGCTGGGCACCCTGCACCAAATGCCCCCCTCGGGAGCAGCCTGGGAAGGGTGGAGATGGTTTGTGCAGCACACAGAGCTCAGAGGGATTCTGTCCTAGGGGACACTACCAGGAGCTGGCAGGAAGAGGGGAAAAAAGCACAGCTGATTACCCAGGGGAAAAAAAAAACAAAACAAAAAGCAAAACAACAACAAAAAAGAAAAACCAAACCAAAAAAAAAAAAAAAACCAAAAAAAAACCACCAACTTCCAGCTCTAAAACTAAACACTGCCCAGAACTGGCTGTTGGAAGATGAATCCCTGGGTTTTGCTACTCAAACTGAGCAGTGTAGCTTGAATTTTAATATAGATTTCTAAAATTGTGTGTGTGTACATATATATAATATACATAAAAACAATATCTAATATATTTCTACAGTATATTTAATTATATGCTGCTGTCAAATTTTACCTAAGAAAAATTCTGTTTTTAACTTATTCCAAGGGTTTCTTAGGCAGAAAATCCTGCAGGTTGCTCATCTTTGGGTCTCAGGTCTGAGCTCTGGGCTGTTTACCCAGGCAGCAGGCAGAGGATGCAGTGACAGACAAATGCAGGGTGCAGAGGGAGAGCTTTGCCCTGTGCTGTCACATTCTGTCCCTGCAGACCCCAGAGCCTCCCCTGGTGACCCTGAGCAAGGATTCCTGTGCTTTGGGAAATGCTCAGCCCTTCCACAAGCTCCTGAGCTTCTCTGGGGAACCAGGGCAGCACATTCCTTCCAGGCACATTTCCTCTGCCCATCGGCATCTTTCAGGGCAGCAACCGCAGCTCCTGGGCTGAAATGCCACCAAGCTGTCCCAAAGGTTTGCCAGCAAACCGAGTAAAATGCAGTTTAAAACTCCCACCTTCTATATGGGCTTTGCATTGAAACTTGAACATTTAATAGTCTCCTTCCTATCCATCCTTCCTTCCAGTGGCCAGAAAACCCATATGTTGCCATATTTGTCTTTTTTCCATGTCACTGTGGCTCTTCCCTCTCTGGCTTATGCTTCTGACCTCCATCAGTTCCACTTGAAAACTTTTATTACTGCACTAACCAAGCTGTGCCCAAAGCTGGTTTTCTGTTTAAATTTTTTATCTTGATGAGACCTTTAACTATTGCAGTATAATATTGATGATCCCAATATTCCAACCCTCATAAATAAGTTAATAAGTGTTCTATTTACACTTCTGTGTATGTATACCAAAATGTAGAGAGAGTTAAAAACAGAAATTACTTTTAAAGTTTTTTGTCACATTAAATATACAGTGGCTCCTGAGCATCTCCAGATCAACTGAAAAAAATTAAAGATGAAAGAAAAGGAAAAAAGAGAAGAAAAAGAAAAAAAATCTTAAAAAATGCACGTGTTCAAGGTACTGGTGAAATCAAAATCCACAAAATACCTGGGTAGAGCTGGTGCAAAGAGAATGGAGCCATCATTCTTTTTTCATCTGAATCCCTTAGACAATAAGTGCTCACACTCTGAGGAGAAAAATGCCAGTAATTCTTCAACTGGAATTTAGTTTTGGACAGAAAATGAAGAGCAGAATGATTCTTAAATTATTTAACTGAGCTATAATTCCCATCCTTACAAAGGCTAAGCCCTCAGTAGTGATGTCTCTCCTGCCTCTTTCCCAACTGGGAAGAGGAAAGCAAAGATCAGAGGAATCTGCCAAAATCCACAGCTCTGAACTCTTTCCATAATAAATGGAATAATATGAGCTCCCTAGGCTCACCTGGGCAGAGGCAGAAGGTGCACAAGAGCCAAAATCCAATGTTTTCAACTCAGAGCCTGAGCCAGGCAGGGCCTGGGGATCCCCAGGGGACACGGGAGGTGGCACTGGCACAGCCATGGAGTGCCCACTGCCTAGGCCATGGAGTGACCACTGACTGCAGCATGGAGTGACCACTGCCTTGGGCAAGGAGTGCCCACTGCCTCTGGCATGGAGTGACCACTGCCTGTGCCACGGAGTGACCACTGCCTGGGCACAGAATGTCCACTGCCCTGAGCATGGAGTGACCACTGCCTATGCCACGGAGTGACCACTGCCTGGGCACAGAATGTCCACTGCCCTGAGCATGGAGTGACCACTGCCTGTGCCATGGTGTGACCAATTCCAGGGCCACAGAGTGACCACTGCTCTGGCCACAGTGTCACCAATGCTCCAGCCACAGGGTGATCACTGCCCTGGTCACTATGTGATGATCTTCCTGACCACAGTGTGACCACTGCCCTGGCTAAAATGTGACCACTGCCCTGGCTAAAATGTGACCACTGCCGTGGTCACAGCAAGCCCTTCCCCAGTGGTCAGCAGGACCCTCGTGCAGTGTAAATATTTTGCTCCCTGCTGTTTGTTCTTTGCCTGCAGCAAGAGCAACAGGCACATCAAAGCAGGCAACGTGTCTCTTTGAGAGCAGAGTTATAAAACAAACAATTCGGAAATGGTTATACTCTCAGAGATTAAAAACATCCTGGATGACAAATTAACTCCTCAAAGTGATAAAGTGACATGTTTGCAGGATTTCTTTGTAGTGAAGATCAGGAGGCACAAACCTGACAAGGCTCAAGCATCAGCAGCACTTACATCAGCCTCTGATATGTCTTGGCCCATTTGTATAAATGGTTGTCACAGAAATCCTCTGTTCCACAGTGCAGAAACCCAAAATTCAGCTATCTTCCACTCAAAGACTGCAGCAGCCCTAATTCCCTTGTTACATTTGAAAGGGAAATACAAAATAATCAGAATAGCTGCAGATTATAATGCCTCAAGCACAGCACTCATTTAGGAATTCAAAGGCTTTCTTCAAGGTGTGATATTGAGCTTCAGTTTTCCCTGCATTAAAAATAAAAAGCTGCACTGGCCCAGGGTGAGTGGATAGAAGGATTGTACTGAGATTTGAGGTCTCCATCTACCTCCCACTGCTGCAGCTGGATTCACACAGGGATGCATGGAACAGACTTAATGATCTCCACGAAAAGCTGAGGAATAACAGGAGGAGGCTGGGAATGTTCCTTCCCAAACCAGGGCTTGGGCACCAGATATTCAAAGAGGGAAATATTCTTCACCAACTTGATGAACAATGACACATCTCTGTTAAACCTGTGTTTAATCTGTGAACTTCCAGTGACAGAGTGGAGACATCCAGGTCAGCTTTGCCAGATCCTTCAAAAGCCTTTGAAACATGAAAGGTCTGTGGATTCTTCTCACCCCAGTACCTGAGCAGTCACACCCAGAAAATCTCAAAGCCACACTTTACGTTTGCAGGGGAAGTGTTTGTGTCCATCTGTGCAAAATTAGGCAAAGTGGTTCAGAGCCAAGGTGAGGGTCAGGAAAAACACTAAATAATGTATATTAAAGCAAGCAACAAATATGGAGAGACTGCAGAGCCTTTGACTAGAATAGAGAAAATGGCAGCAAAGAAGTGTTCCTGTAAAATACTCTCTCACTGCTGCATCCTCATGCCAAGGCTCCTTTGCCATGCAGGTGCTTTTGGAGTCTCTTGTCTTTCCTGGTCAAATATAAGAAAGCAACTGAAAGGAAACCTGGAAAACTTGGAATTACAAGGGCAATGTGCAAATCTGCACCTCTTTTGCAGCACCTGGAAAGGACAGACTTCCCTAAAAGGATTATCCATGATACCTTCACTGTGCAAGTTCTGGAGAATTCAAAGGTGGGAGCTCAGTCATGGATTTGCTAATCCTCCATCCCTCCCAGCTTTCCCAGGGAGATGACATCCAGTGCACCCCGACCTGTACAGTTTGCATTGCAGGGCAGGTAAAAGTACAACCAGGGCTGCAGATTGCAGAGTAAGAGCTCTACAAATCTCATCAAGGCATGTCTTGCACAGAGACACAAAATCTCACAGTATCTCCACTTTGTGAGAGCAGAAATTAGCAGAAATTAATTGCTTGCATTAGTGCCTGACAGGGTTTGCAGGTACTTTACAGCAGCTCCCAACATCCCTGGTCTCATCCTGTGTTATAAGAACCAGGAAGGAGCCATTTAGCCAATCCCTGCCAGCCAACCCTGGAGAATCCCAAATAAACTACTGCATCACTGGGCATTGGTGACAGCTACTATTCACAGGGGAGAAAAGGTTTTAAACTATATCTTGCACTTAAAGTTCACCCTAAAATGCATTTTGTCCTGTTACCTTTAAGTGACTGAGACGGAAAAACAGAAGTTAATACGATGTGATATTTCACAATACACTAGCAACACTGTAAAACAAAATAAAGCTTGTTACAAAGAGTTCAGCATTGTTGATTTTGTTTGGGGTTTTTTTGGGTTTCTTTTGCTTTTAAAGAAGAATCTAAAGGAGCAAATTCACACACTGGTAATGAAACATTCAGCATTTGGGTATGCAAGAGACAAATGCTTTGCTGTGAGAAATGAATAGCCATATTGATTTTTAAGTTTTCAGAAGGTTTTTATTAGATGATAACATAATACTAATAGTTGTTTCTACATGTACATATACATGTAATTATATATGTGTATAAAAGTAAAAATGAAGGTACAGAAATAAATATTTTTGAGATGATGCTACCGAATTGATTTGAGAATTAATTCAACAGAAGTCAGTTAGCATTGTGACTCAGTGAGTTTTTTCTAATAAAGTAACCTTTAAGTTTAAAAACATGCGCTCTGTCTCCACCTACACCACCATGTGACCCACATATGGAGTGGAAGAGAAACTTACTGTAAGAGGCCAGAGAGTGTTTTTAGTGCCTCAGGATTTGCCCAGAGCTGAGACCCTGTATCCACAGGAAACCTCTGCTCCCTGCAAATCACAAAGCTGGTTCCATTCCCAGGCACTGAACTCAGTCCTTTACTCTGAAATGAATAACTGTACATTCTTCAGCTCTGAGAATAGCTGTATGGGAATAGCTGATATCCTTGGTGTCCATTCTTTGGCAAGTGACAACCAGTTATTAAAGCCCTTCCAAATGCTCCATCTCCCAGCTCTGCTTGGAGGTCATCAAAAGCTATACAACAATGGCAGCAGTTAGGATTCTTAATAACCAGGGTTAGCATGAATGCTTATTTTGCCTTAAGATAAGAAGGAGGAAATCATTGACTATTATCTTAATTGTAAAAACACAATAGCACAATCTCTCTTGAAGGTTAGAGTCTGCTGGGCTGGACTATTTTCTTCCTTACAGAGCTCTGATTAATCTGTTTCATTCAGAGTTATAGCAAGTGTTTAAAAGACCTATCTCTCTAGAATATCTGCCCTCCACCCTACCTGGAAACATTTCCTTGAAGGGGAAAGCTAAAACTCCAGTGCCCTTCCTAGTGAGTGTCCAAGGACACTCTGACCCCAAACCCTTCAGCAGCACAAGAGGAAAGTTGGGCCCTTCCCAAGTCACCTGGAGGCTGCTCTGGGTGAGAAAAATTGAGCAAAACAGCTTTAAAAAGATACTCAGGGTTTACAGCATCATTTAGGCTTTCCCTGTTAAACAACCCTGCACTACTGCTGGATCTTTCCCCCCAGTTTATGCACGAAAAATGAAAGTTGAAATGGGACAATTTTTGGTTGTGAAGGAATCATAGTTCCCCTCTGTTTTTAACCTTCCCTCACACAACTTTCTTTCTCTATCAGACCCTCACTTTGGGAGGCAGAAGGTCTCCATGTGCAGCTTTAGGAAGAGGAGCTGTGATGGTTTCCAGACCTCTCTTTGCACACTGGGACAGATAAGCCAGAATAGATTATGCATTTTTAGTGGGTTGTTGAAACTCTTTTACTGTGTATTTTAACTATTGGCCCTATGTACCAGTGACCCCATAGCCAAGCTTTCCCAAAATGCTCCTGGGAAGCATTTCAGCTTTATTTTTATAGCAGCCTTCAGGTTAAAGCACCTTGGGGCATCCTACAATATTAAATGAAATAAAATGTCAAAGCATATAAAGGATGTTCAAAGCGCCATCTAAGATGTAACATCAGACTGCTGTCTAATTCCAGAAAGCTGCCAGTTATTCATTATATCTTAACAATAAGGGTAATGAATTTCTGTGATAAAAGCATGAGATTTAATATGACTGGGAGTCAGAAGAGGTCATCTAACTTGCATTTTCAAGGGTCTTCTTGAGTGCAAATGTATGGCTGTCAGTGAAGAGCTCAGGAACAGCAGTGGGTGCAGCTGAGTGGCCTTAGAGTCCGTGAGAAATTGCAGTAACAGTGCTCAGGAAGCCTTTTGCTCCCCAAAAACAATTCCAGTTTTAAAAACACCTTGGCAGGCTGAATCAGCAAACTCTACTGATTACACAGATTTTGGTTAAGAACAATTTTGTTCATATCTTTTGGATAACTTGTTTCAGCACAAGGTTCAGCTCCCTCAGCAGGTTCCTGTGTTTCTGCTGCTGCCTTCACTGCTCAGCCCTGGAGTGGATTTCTGTACCTCATGTGTTCAGCTGGAAGGAAACAACCACCCAACCAAAGCACACACATTTTTATTGTTGTTCCTGTCAGGCTGAGCAGATTCACAACATGGCTCTTCACAGAGTTAGTTGTCATTTCTCCAGGAATGACAAAGTGGGCATCCATAGAACAGATCCTGGCTACATACATATATATATATATATATATATTACTGCTAGAACTAATCTTCAGTGTAATCCATTCTATTAAACCCAGCAGGTCTTCTGGCTTCTAAGACATTTTGATTTGAATCCAATGAACTACCAGAGCCCATAATCAGCTTTGTGGCTGGCATTAGTTTAAGCTGTCTCCCTGTGATCTGACTGTGCCTTGCAGTGCCAGTACCAGGCAGGGCTTCCCCTGCACCCAGCAGTGCTGGGAACACCTTTGGGGAGAGCCCCAGCATCCCCAGGGGAAGGAGAGAACCCCACAGCCCTTCCTCCTCCTCCTCGTGCCTGCAGTCCCCAGGGATTCATGCTGGAAAACTACAGGGTCTGTTCTAGCACTAGAGATGGCTTTTTACCACCACATAAATAAAAACTGACATTTGATTTGGTGGACAGCTCATCACTTGTGTTCAGCTGAAGTCACGCAGGAAAAGATGAATAGCAAAGCTGCTCAGCTGGATCATTCTGGATGTTTGCTGTGCTTCCTGAGTGGAAACTCCAGGGGACCTGCAAACACTTGACCATAACTGATGAGTAACCGATTAATAAATTGGCTCCAGCCATACAGAATTTCAAGTGCACAGAACAAAGGCTGCAAAAATCCTCCCCATAGCACCTGCACCTGCCAGAGCTGTGTCTCCTCACACCACACATCACTCCAGGTGCCTGAGCTCCTCAACACTGAACCTTCAGCTGGAACAGCAGGATCATGATGGGAGCTTGTGAGTCAGCTGCCACAGAAAGAGGGGATTATAATGAAATTCTTCATCATGTCAAGCTTTCTAGATTTTTCCATACTGCAATGGAGAGGTGTTTGAAGGTGAATGCTGTTCTTTCCTGTTTGTTATCAGCCCCACTGTGTGCTCTGAGTCCCTCCACAAATCAGCTGCACTCACTTTGTGGATCTGTCACACTGACTCTGTGCAGGATCATAAAGTTCACCAGATTTTATGTAGTCAATAAACTGTAGTAGGCACAGAAAACTAATAATATAGAGATAGATAAATAAAGGAAATTATGTAAAAAGACCTTTCTCAGTTTGTTCTAATCCATGAACCCACCCACATTCAAAGGCAAGCAAGAGAAATGTGTTAACATGCCCAGGAACGCTCACCAGATCCTCCTAAAACAACTGAAATTTAAAAATTCCTTAAAAGGCAGCAGCACACACCACACATGGGCCTAAAAGATATTCTTAGGCTCTCGAAAAAGTCAAGTCTACCCCTACAGGGAAAGGTTTTCCCACTAAGATTCCATTCTCTGATAGATTCTCCCTGCTTCACACACCACATGAAAGATGCCATTGGACTGGAAGATGTGCATGTCAAAAACAGCACATTAAATGGATTAACTACTGATTCTGGACATCAACTGCATGAATAATCTTTCAGAACCACTGTGCCTAAAGGAAGGCCTTTCTGCAATTAAAAATTGGTGTGAGAATTTTGGTTCAAAGTAGCAGCAAGCATGGACTGGGTTTGCTTTAGAGGAGAATTCATTTTAAATAGCATTCTGAGAAACGATACCCAGGCTCTTGTTATTGCAGCATTATGGACACCAATTCCTCTGCTGCTCCCAATGCAAATCCCCAGCTGGTTTTAGGGTGCTGCCCGTGGTTCCCCAGTCAGCTCTGATGGGGTCAGGGGCTGTGCTGTTCACTTCAATGCAGATGTTGTGTGTCAGATCATCAGTTTATTGTAAATGCTATTGAATTACACTAGAATTTCATTCCCAACCAGAAAAGAATTACAATTCATAAGGTTACCATGCAGCAGAACTTATGAAAATAAATGTCTTTAGTATAAGCCCCACTTAATATATCCTATTATATCTCAAGTATAAGACATGATGTTATTAGGTATTAAAGGTCTGTGCTGTCAGCTCTTTCTCTCAGACACATGTACAAAACAGATCTAAAACTATTAATCAGCAGAAATTATGAAATTACTCACATTCCTTTTGCACCAGACAGCAGGAGCCAAAGTAGCATTTTTGTACATTTTTACCTCTTTTTAATCCCAAACTCTGAACAGTAGCAACACAGTGGAAAGCTGCAGAATGAAAGTACAGCTTTATGTTCCTCCTTCGGAGCAAAACAAGGAAAATTAACACAGATAATACTTTGGTGTCAAAGACTTTTTTCCTCAGTTTGCTTTTGCAGGTGCTGCCAACAAAACAGACAATAATATAGTATTTAGGCTTCACTAGGACAAAAAGTGACAACAAACTCCACAGCAATTGCCTGCTGCACTCACTTTCTAACCATTTGTGCTTTCCTCCATGATCTCATTTGGAACTGCTATAAAGCCTGTCATATTTGATGAGAAATGCCATGAAGCTGCAATATCAGCAGGTTACATCATGAAATGGGATTCAGTTTCACTGAGAGTCCCTTTCCCTGTCAGCCTGGCTTCTTTTTCTCTTCCATTTCAGGGCTTCTTTCTCTTTCCTCTTTGTTTTTACTTCTCAAGGAAAGCAGGAGATAATTTGGGAATGGAGCTTTCTTAAAGACATATATACATTTATACACACACACACACAAATATTCCTTTTTCTGAAAATGAAAAAAGATTTTCAGACATAACCTTTCCTTGCTCTGTTCATGAAAGAGCATCACACACCCCATCATGCACCCTTTCTGTTACTGCAAAGTCCATGAGGGCAAAAAGGCACCGTAAAAGTGAAACTGCTCCCAGGTATTAACCAGTGCCACAGCAATTATCTGCATCCCAAAGACGTTTTTGCACCAGCAGATATGCATATGCCATTACTGTATACACAAATTAGCCATGCAAATGGGCTGTGATTATTTCCATGCACAATTATCCCGTCTGCACCTGCAAGCACAACATTTGCATACAGGAATTGAGATGGTGTTGTTTGTTTGGGTTCTGAGACTCATTGTCAGTGTCTGCAATTTCCAGGGGAAGGAAGCTCCACTGTGCTGTGTGTCACCTGCCTGTCCTCAGCTCCTCGAGAGCCTTCACTGCAGAGAAAGGCTGGAGGAGCAAGGGAGATGCTGAGAGAGAGCAGCCACACTTGGAAGGGCAAACATTTCAAACGTGGGTGAATGGAGCATGTTGGGGAGATATTCAGGAACACATCAGTTATCTCTGATTTCCATTGTAAGGGGGCCTGGGCTGGTGACCAAAGCACACTCCACTCACCCTCAGCCCTGCCCTACTGCAGGGAGCCCCTTCAGCTCCTTTCATGACTCTCTCATACAACTTTTCACAGCATATATCTTCATTTTTCAGAAACTATTCATCTTTGCTCGTCTCCCCATTGTTACAGTTAGATATGCAATATTAGAGCATGCATTTCCTCTGATTATTTGTCAGTTAATTCCAAGAGCCTACATATAGTGCTAAAGTAAATAATTTCAGCCCTCTTTGTACAAATAACCAACTCAACCATTGCTTGTAACAGAAACACTGATTTGTTGAAATCAGACTCATGTAGCCATTAGTTTATTATGAAAGAGTTTATTTCATACTTGCAGTGTTGCTCATGGAATTGAACAAAAGCCCCTATAGTACAATAAACAGATTGTAAAATGTTGCATCAGAGTCTGGATCTTCAGTTCATTAGACAAAGAAATTCAGTCCCCTTAGCTCCCTCCTTGAAGATGCTCTCTCTTTTACACTAACCATGTTTAGCAGCAGTTTGCTCCAGCTGACCTTAATTTAATACATTTTTCACAGAAGGATTGCTTCGGGGTTAAAACATTTCTGTTGCTAACCACTGCACATGTTCGAGCACTTGGCCCTGAAGATCTCACATCTTTCTGAGAACATTTGCTTCACAACACCGCCATGGGAGTTATCATTTTTTAAAACATATAAGATAATTGATTTGTAATTATCAACAGGGAGAAAAACCATCGCTGGTGTTTGCTAACCTAATTGTAAAATTTATTGTTCCTTTCAAGTCTTAATGTATTGCCTCAAGTGATCAGCACTTAGGCACCACCAGGCTGCAGTAAATGGAGTGGCGGCAGGAAGTCAGGGATGGAATTACCCACTTCTCACCATGATAAATGGAGTTCTCTTCCTGACTGCTGTTCAGCCCATCAGTGGGATTTCCCCATGGGATGCACAGCAGGTGTCAGTGCTTTGCAGGATCCTGCTGGGGCAGGGTTTGCCTTGCTGGGGATGTGGGGCCATGTGTTGGTTCAGGCTGGGATTTGGGGGATTAACCCACTAATGGCACCTGACAGCACCCAGGGCTTCACCCACACTCTGGACCTCCTGCAGGACCTTCCCTGCTGAAACCACCTCCAACCACACTCCAGAGCTGTCCATTTGCATCTCTCTGCTCCAGTGTTCTCTGCTGAGAGCTCTGTGATTCTCAATCCCAGCTAATCCCAGAGCAGCAATTTCCTCACAGCTCCAATCCATCAGCATCAGCACCACAGCCAAACCTCACTACCTGACTGTGTCACTGACAAAGAGCAGAGAGAGATGGAAAAAAATCAGCATTTCTTTGGCCCGAGGGTGGCTCACAGAGCATCCCCTGAGCTGTATGAACTCCAATCCATGGCCATGCTTCAGTGGCCTTTAGGGCTCCTGAGGGCATGGCTTGGATCCACTGTGTCCCTGTTTGATCAGGCAAAGTGTGTCATCAGAAGCACAGAAATGTCCACTCTATTTGTAGCTTCCAGAGCTTTTTCTCAGTATCTCCATCCCTCACCCTTCCAGCCTCCATCTTTTATACCAGCTAATGTTTAATAGCCTCTTCTTTCTATTTTAGGTTCCTGGGAGGGCTGTGCGAGGAAAGGTCTCCCAGAGGATCCATTATTTGGGTTAATCTTTCTACCCTTTTAACAAGACTTGAGCTGGAAGTCTTAGGCAAAATAAATTGTTTTAACTGGATCATGATTAAAATTTGGAGAAAATGCAAGCTCTAGGGTTGAGTGCCCAGAACTGCTTTTGTGTGTGTGTGTTCAGTATGAATCATTCTGGTGCAGACTGGAAAAACATTCAGGTTTTTCTCACATGCAAACTAAGTTTTCAATTCACTGATGGATATGGCAGATTTCAGGCCATTTTCATGCAGCATTTTTTCAGTCCTAAGATCCACCCATCTGGATTCATCCCCAAAGACAACTTCTTCATATTTGCATGGATAATCAATATAGTATTTTGTGAAGAGACAGTTTTGTTTCAAAATCAAGTCCTCACAACTTCCTCAGATAAATACAGCTACATGGTTAATGGGCATTAGACCTTTATTAAACATGTATAAACGAGTTTCTTGTTAGGAAATTAAAATTTAAGAAAAGCTAAATGAAATTCATAAATTATTCTTATCAGGCAATTTTATATTAATAGTTATTTTGTTGATATAAATGGCCTGCTGGTCACTCTGGGGCTGCCACCACTTAGTCTCTGTATCACCAGGACCTCCCTAAAATGGTTGTAAGGGTGAAATGCCCTGCCTGAGGGTGTTTCACACCCTGCAGAGAGAGGAACCCCCAGGCAAGGGAAA
Source organism: Lichenostomus cassidix (assembly GCF_008360975.1). Lineage (NCBI taxonomy): Eukaryota > Metazoa > Chordata > Aves > Passeriformes > Meliphagidae > Lichenostomus > Lichenostomus cassidix. The sequence goes on from NC_139492.1 coordinate 18,551,651, forward strand.
TATACAGAAGACAACAATTTCTGCAATGGAAAAGCAGGACAGTTCCTTCATTTCAAAACCCTTGGTATGTGGCAGAAACAAAGAGAGCTCACACAGATGTATGAGGAGATATGCTGAAAATACCACTACACCTACACATCTACTGGGAAGTGATGCCTCTTCTGCTTGCTGACCTCAGCACTTGGGCTTTTTCCTGCAATTGTGCTTTAAAGGCAAGTTCTTGGCTGAGCAAACCAAGCAGATGTTGGACTTGATTTTACCCTCTTTTTTTTTTCATTCCAAGAGCAACCAAAAGTTGCTTGCAATAAGGCATTTAATTTACTTATCTGTAAAGGGCAAAATATATTTTCATGCTCTTTTTTCCCCACACTATACCCTACTTCAGTGATGACAATAAATAGCACAACAATTTCAGCAGTTTCTGTTAAGTTTTGAGCTTTGTCCCTGTCATCCCCCCTGTTTGGGGAGCAACACAGCCCAGTCTCTACAGGCTGCTGGAAAATTGCATAACAAGCACAGAAGCATTCTTTTTCCCCACACATATAGTTTTAAATATGATCCCACCAAGCCATTAACGTCTGCATGACAAACTGGCAACTTTAGCTCCTGCCATTAATCCCACATCTCAGAGCAATTCCAGCCCCACTCGGCAGCACTTGGTGCTCTAAGTAATGATGCAGTTCAAAGCAGACTCTGACAGCTTAACCCACACTGACCCAACATCCATAAACCTCAGTGCACTGCTCGGCTGATGCATCAGAGCTACACAGCAAAGGACTTCAAAATGTCTCTGTCAGTCCTCAGGGACTGAGAGAACACTTGAGGATTGTTCCCATTGGTTCCTTGTAGCCATAAGAATGAATAGCATAATAAATTAAATGCTTTTTTTCAACAACATTTTGAAAATATTCTCTTAATAGGTATATTTTACACAGGTCCACTGTGTAATAAACCTTACAGTCCTCTGCCCACTGAAAATAAACCTTACACAAACGTGCAAAACTACATTTGTGCTGTCCTGCAGGACCTCCAGGTTTGTCTTGCAAAAGTTTTTCTGCAGATAGAACACAAGCTCTCTAAAATAGAAAACACCCACAGTAAATAGCAAAGACAACTAACAAATTATCAGTTAGAAAGTCCAGACTTGAAAGGCAGTCCTGTTTGCTTTCTCAGGTCCCAGGACTTCTCACTAGAAAATGCTGGAAAGACTCCTGCATGTGATGCAGAGGAGCACTAAAGGTTAATCCACAACATCTTCCCCATGGTACCACACAGGGACAGTGGAGCTTCCTGATGGGAAAAACCAAGTGGCCAAGAGCCACAAAACACCCACAGAGCCTCAGAAAGGTGACAGCAGACCCAGCTCCAAAAATGCTTCATGTAATGGCAAAAAGACACCCAGATCTCCAGTCCCCTCTCTGGCCCTGCAGGGCCCAGTGCTCAGAGTGCAGCTGGGCAGCAAAACCAGAGCTCATTTCTGTCATTTTTGGGCTCCTGTGTTCCAGACCAGAGAGCTGCAGTGCTCAGCAGTCCCTCCAGTACTCCTGCCTTTGGGGGAGCTGCATTTGAACATTCCAATCCACAGGATTTGAGAGCTGAGAGCAGCTCTGCTCCTGCCCTGAGCTCTTGGTCTTCCCTGATTCCATTGTCTTAAGAGAAGAAGGAGCTGAGTCCAGACAACAACTCTGTTTCTCTCAGAAAAGCATGGAAAACATGCTGAAACATGCCAAACATGCCCAGATTGTATATCTATTCCTCTATTCCTGACACTTTCAAGTGGTGATCCCAGTGTGAGAACACAGCCCAGTGAAACACAAACTCTCCCTGCATTACCAGCCCCACCATCAGCTCCACCTCTGAACAGGACAGAGCCAACAAACAACAGCCCAGGAGCACAGAGCTTGTTCTTGACACAGACAGCAGTTCCTGCTCAGGGTAACCCTCTTCTGGCCCTGCATTGGACCTCCACACGTCAATGCTCAGCTGAACAGATGTAAAAATATTCTAGAAAGGCTTTCAAGAGAAAGCTCTTATTAAAGATCCTAAACTGCAGAGTGTGTGGAACAATAACGCTGTCTGCCTGAAATGTCATATCTTTGTCTGAACAGCCCAAAACCTTATGTGCTCTGAATAAAGATAGAGATGTAATTGCTTTTCTTGTTACGACTCACTTGTGCATCATAGATTTTTTAATATCCTGCAGAACACATGTATTGTGGGAAGGAAGCAGGTGACAGCAGTAAACATATGTAATGTTATTTTTCTTTATGATAGATATGAGCAGGGAAGTCTAAATGATGCCTTAGGTTTTTAATAATCAACTATGGAGTCTTAGGGGGAAAGTGTGCATTTTGCCAAGAGCAAAATCATTAGAACTTTAACTCCAGCCATAGTGGGAAATTTCATTCAGCTAATTGTAGCCATTAAGTGACAGGTTATGCAATGAAATGACTTCAGCCTCATCTATGTTCAAAACCAGGTTGCTATCAGCAAAACAGCTTTTTCTGAGAGTGAATGGGGGTGAGAAATGCTCTGTGTAACATGTTGGAAGTCTGATGGGCTGTGTGTGAGAGAGGCTGAGCTGATGCTCTGTGGTTTTGGGAAAGACAGCTGTGGAGATGCAGCAGAGTTCTGAGAGAACTGCAGCTGCAACACCTTTGTGTTCCCATATATATATGGAAGGCCTGTAAACATTGTACGCTAAATAATTCCTAAACTTTTGGTGAAGATTTAAAGGCACACCACCCTACCTTGCCATTTCAGGGCCTGATGTAATAACAAACTGCAGGGAGAAGTCAAAATGTACATTCTTGTAGCACAGAGACTGTTACTGCACTGACTTCTTGAAGATGATGTCTAAAAGCCCAGTTAAGCTTCCCACTCTCTCCTGCACATTCTGTAAACCCAAAAAGCCCTTCCTGAGGGCACCTGCCCTCTTTCCTGGCTTTCCAAGCCTCAGAAACTGAGGTCTGTAAGAGGGAATGGTTCAGAGGTGAAGCCTGCAGAGGGAAAGTCTTGCAGGCTGAAACCTCAGACATGCACAGTATGGAAATGGCTGGAATTTCCCCAGCTCTGTTCACATCATGCTACCCAAGAACTTCAACTGGGCCACCAGGCACCCTGGAAAAATGGGGGAATTCTCTGATCCCCAAAAAACATTCCCACATGGAAGTCACCAAAAAGCCCCTCCGTGGTGGATTCCTTGGCTGAGGGTGCATCCCTCACTCGTGCAGCTCTGCAGAGCCACAGTGCCAAAAAGCAGAGGGGCAGGAGGAGCTGACAGAGCTCAGAGGTGAAGCAGCCACCAGCCCATTCCCAGAGCAGGAGGAATGTGGAATATGCCACCTCAAAGATTCCCCTTCCCAGCACTGCCTTAAGGCGAGAGGAAACCCCTCGTGTTTCCTGAAGCAAAGAAATAATCCCAGTCTTTCCAAGAAAAGCATACAAAGCATATTAAGGTGTTATTAATTTAATTAAAACAGCTTATCAGGGGTTTGCATTTGTAAATTATGACCTCAAAGTTTCTCATTATTAAACTCAAAAATCAGGAGCAAGAGGCACACCTGTATTGCCAGGGTTTAACAAGTCTGCCCCAAAGCTGTGTCAGGCCAGGGAGTGGATCAACCTGTTAATTTATATGATGATGCTTCTGGCTGTTGGAATTTCCCTCAGCTGCAGATAAATTCTAATGAAAAAGAAAGCAGAAGCCAATTCTTCTGAAACCCCCAAAGCTCTAGGCTGTTACAAATGAAAAACAGTGCTGATGAATTCAGAGTGTGATTCAATTCTAACCACATCCAGAGTGCATTAAACAAAGTGGAATTAAGGTATTGTCCTGGGACAGGGTGAATTCTGCCACATCCATGGAAATTAAGGAGCATCATTCTGGGATGGAATTCTGAGTTGAGAACCTCCAAAGGGTTTTCTACAGAAGGACTCGAGTGAGGGCAAACCAAATTATTTTGTTCATCCACTGTTGGTTTTCAATTATGTTAAGCCATTTTATATAGATTGTATTTGGGGTCCTAAATTCTTGTAGCTTAATCCTTATCAAAGTATCCAATCCCAGTGATCCAAGTGATCCCTTTTACAGCCCTGATGGGAGATGAATTCTGGGTGTTTCACTTGCTCAGACAGCTGACATTCACCCCTCTGCTCAATTCCCAGCTTTCCACGTCAAACCAGAGGCACCCAAGGTTCTGGAATATACTGTAGACAATATTGAAGTTTTTTTCAGCTGGGCAGTAATCCAGATGAAGTCCAGTGAAATACCTAATAAATTATTTCCTTTATTCTCCAGTCAGATCTTGTGGAGCCTTCAATTCTTTCATGTTCTCAACCATTCAAGCCCTCCATTCACCTGGACACACAAAGTCTGCCTCTTGGGGCTCCCTGGAAAGGTCAATCCATTACAGCCTGTCTCAGCTGGAGCCTTTTCTCCTGCAAAACCAACTCCCTGAACTCATTCTGCTCTTGACAGCACCAGCACAGAGCCCTGCACCCACCTGTGCCCTCCCTGCCTCCAGAAATTAATAATTACAGGCAATTGCAGGCACTTCTCAGGCAGTGCCAGGTTCAGAACAACAAAATCCTTCCCCATCTCTACTGATTTTCAGCTCATGCCCTCCCTCAGTCACTGCTCTCCCTGGGTTTGCAGTCTGTAGAGCAGTTTTCTTTCACAGTTTTCCTTAATCTCGTGCCATTTTTTTCATATTTGCAATATTCTAGTGCTCTACAACGAGCACAGAAATTTTAAGAATCAGATATGCAGGTTCAACTCAGAACAACACAGCAGTAAAGATTTAATTTCATTTGTATTTTTGGAAAACTATAATTTTAAAATATTTTTTCTTCTCCAAATGAAGATTCTTTTAAAAACAGCCTTATGTACTGAGGACAGGATTTCTTGGCCAGAGCAAAGGCACACCACTGGGCAGATGGTGGCATCACTTGTGAGAAAAACCTTACTTTTGCAGATAAGCAGGACTTTCCAGCTCATGTCGTGTTGCTGCATGAACTGAACTTCACCAAAAAATTCTGGTCTTTAGTCTCCCCCATTCTACCTCCCTAACCATGAAATGTAAAATCACAAAACCAAAGAGTAGGTGAGGGGAGACAGGGATGGACAGACACAAGACAAATAATCTTTAAATCATGGTGCCCACGTTTAAAAAAGCAAAGTCAAACGCCATTCTCTGCAATCAGACTGGCACGAAGCAAGAGCAGTTTCTTGTCATTCTCAAAAATAAAGACAAAATCTTGAAATTTAACACAATTTAATATGAGTCTGCCAAACATCTTAAGAAAATCAAGTTGAAAAATTTGGTTTAAGTGCTAAGAACTTCCTTGGCAATGCTAGAGGGAACTACAATCATTGTGATTTAATTCCCTTGAATTTGAGAAAACTAATAATGGTTCTAAATAATTAGAAACTCTTATTACATTAAAATGCATGATACATACTGATTAGATCATATGAAAATGAAAAGAATAATCTGAATTATTTACACAAAAAAAAACCCTCAAAGTGAGACAAATCTATGGACCATAAAGACAAAGAAAAGAATTCCTGAAACAGTAACAGCTCATTGCACAAGAAATTTTCATAAATATTAGTTATGTCTGAATTGCACCAAATAAAGAACTTCCACAAAAAAAACCCAAAAACATATGTACTTCCTGACATAAAGTCATTTAATGCCTTGGCTATCTTGGCTCAAAACTAATTCCAAACTAGTAGATGCAACTCAATGATTTTTCATTAAATGCAAAATATTCAGTATATTACAAATTATCCAAGGCTATAATGTGAAATGCTTTTGTGACAGCAGTTTTATTTAATATTCATTGTCAGGTTCTCAGAGGATAGACTGAGAACTAATAAATTCAGAATATATTAGTATTATAACACACTACACAATTTACATTTAGTGTTTTATACAAGCCATAACACTCAGTAGAAGGCAGGTACATTGAATACAAAAGATTATGTACACAAAATATATTAAGATATTAAGCTAGATATTAAAATATCCATGCTGTACCCCCAGTTTGTTGACCATGTAAACTCAGGGTGACATTTCTGCTTTTTTGGTGCTTCTTTCCCTTCTCTGTGAGAGCTGGGGCAAAGCCTGGCTGGGGTGGCACTGAAGCAAAGGCCATTCCAACCCCCAGACAACTTGGTTCCCAGCCAAATTTCCACAGATCTGGAAGGAAACTGCCAACTCCCCTCTGCAGGCATCTTCAGTGTGTTTTTAGATCATGTTGAACCTGTAATTGCTTAATTTGTGCTTTGAGGGATGGATGGATGTTGTCTGCAGTCAATAATCCACAGAGCTGAAGGAACCATCTGACAAAACATGACTAAAGAATTTCTGTTCTTTCTTCCTGAGAAAGAATTCCTGCATTTCTGCCTCCCATGCAGGAGCTGTTGGCAGCAGAGGGTGGGCACAGGCCAGGGCTGGCTCTGAGGTGACAAACACAGTGCCACCAGCTGCCAGTCCTGGCTGGGACATCCCTGAGCCTGGGTGGCCTCAGGAAGGGGTGTGGAGCTGCTCTGAGGGGTGAGAGCTGCGGGTGAGATCTGCACCTGCCTAGCCCTGAGCCAACCCTGCCCTGGGCTGAGCCCAGCGTGGGCAGCAGGGCAGGGGGATTCTGCCCCTCAGGTGAGAGCAAAGCTGCAGAGCTGCCCCAGCCCTGGGCAGCACAGCAAGGACAGGAGCTGCTGGAGAGAGTGCAGAGGAGGCAGCAGGATGAGCAGAGGGATGGAGCAGCTCTGCTGGGAGGAAAGGCTGGCAGAGCTGGGATTGTTCAGCCTGGAGAGGAGAAGCTTTGGGGTGACCTCAGTGTGGCCTTTTGGTGCCTGAAGGAGCTGCAGGAAAGCTGGAGAGAGACAATTGCTAAGGGCTGCAGGGCCAGGAGACAGGGAATGGCTTCCCAGTGCCAGAGGGCAGGGCTGGATGGGATCTTGGGCAGGAATTGTTCCCTGGCAGGGTGGGCAGGCCCTGGCACAGGGTGCCCAGAGAAGCTGTGGCTGCCCCTGGATCCCTGGCAGTGTCCAAGGCCAGCTTGGCCATTGGAGCTTGGAGCAGCCTGGGACAGTGCAAGGGCAGGGGTGATGAGATGATATATGAGGTCACTTCCAAACCAAAGCATTCCATGATTCTCTGATAATCTGAAAAAGTCAGTCAGCTCAGACACAAATGTAACAGAAATCTGGCTCCAGCAGCCCTAGTACTTAAAAAAAAACTTATTAAACAGTAGTGGGAAGTTACTTATGACTCTTTAAAAATAGTTGTAATTACTACTTATCTAAAACATTAGCAGTGAGCCTGAATTAATTTATACTTGTGAAATACTCAGATGTCTGAATCAAGTCAATGTACACGCAAATGATCAGTAGCAAGGCATAGATAAGTTTCTATTACACTTGTAGAAACATAATACATGTTTAATTAATTAATATTAATAATTTATTATAATCACTATATAATTAATGCCTTTGGCACTCCTGGAAACTGCTTAGGTTAAAAACAAAAAACACACAAACAAAAGAACCCAACCACACAGCATCAAGAAAACATACAAAAAACTCCTCCACCCCCCAAAAAAGTCATCCTTGTCCCCCTTGCAAAATAAAAATTACTTTGTGACTGTGACAGCAGGCTCAGATCTTGTAGAACTGATGGCATTTTATTCAAGTCAGGGGCCATCTCTTTTTTTCTTCGATTTTCCACAGAAGTGACATCAATCTGACTTATTTCCCTTGGGGTGCAGATGGCTGGGACTGCTGACAATAAAATGTGGAGCAAAAGCCTGGGAAGAAAACAGGCAAGATGGGTCTGGTACCAGCTGCATGAGGAAAAGGTCCAAGGAAGGGAGATGAGATCATCCCCAACATGAAGCAGTTCATTCCTGCACTCTCATGTCCATCACAGGTTTGCAGACAAAGGAATGATGTGATATAGGATATGATAAGGGCTGGGATGGGAAACATTTGTTCTGTCAAAATGGTTTGCAGAAGGGAAAGGCTGGGGCAGCTCTGGGGCACAGACAGTGACAGTGGCACAGCTCTAGAGGGTCCCACCCTGAGCTAAAGCTGCCACCAAGCCAGGGCTGAGCAGCTCTGCGAGCAGAGCAGAGCAGAACAGAGCAGAGCAGAGCCAGCCTGGCATTTGGGCAGGCTATGCCTCAGCGAGATGACATCCTTCAGAACTGACACATCCCCACTTTAACAAGCACTGGAGCACAGCAGAGAAGAGGACATCTGCTGCCTCAAGAAAGTCTGGCTCCTGCAGCACAAAGGTGCCTCAAAGTCAGCTTCAGATGCACTTGCTGACCACTTGAGCGACTTGGCAAAGTCTCCCTGCCACTTGTCCTCCTCTGCTGAATTGCTCACTCAACTCACACCTTTTTCTTTCTCTCCTCTCCTCAGTGAAGCACGTTCAGCAAGAGCAACAACAGCAGTCCCAAAAAGAGGGGCTTAAATCAGAATTTCTGTGTAAGTACTGCATTTCAAGAGGAGCCAGGTCATTCCCCAGAGCAGACAAACTGCCATTACAGGAAAGCTTGGATAGTTTTTCAACTTCGGGTCGAGTTTTCCTATGACAGATCTGAGGCTGAGAGCCTCTTTCACTGCACAAAATATATAGAATTGGCCATAAGTCTTTAAAGCCCTGATGTATTCCAGTCCATTAGTTTTTACAGTTCAATTTATGTTGTATTACGAGGAGATGTGCTGAACTGCCTGAAAGTACAGATTTGCCAAACTATCCAAAAATAATCTGGAAAGCAAGGAAGTCAGGATACCAGCCAAATCATAAGCAGCATGGCCATTTTGCTATCAGTTCAGCTGGTAATAAATTTTTTAAAGCGCTGTTAAATGTATCTAGATGAATTTGACTTTAAATCACACTTTCTGCCGTACATTTAAAGAACTATCGATTGAAAATGAATCACAGACAACTGGTAGAGGTTCATGGGCTGAGAGAATAATGGCAACACAGCCATCTCCCTACCCTTCAGCTTCGCACAGCACACAATTAACACAGCAATTAAAAGTGATCACAAGGCTTCTGGGTGAGCTCTGCAACCTGCAAGAGGGAGCTGGCAGAGGCAGGAGTCTCCAGGAAGTAGAGCTGGTGAGAGAAGATGCAGCATAATTACCATCACAATGCATCTTCCCACCGTACAGGAGCGAAGCTCTGTTAAATTCAGCTTATCTCCTGCAAGTCGAACACATGTTGGGACTTTATATTTGCCTACTCTAAAATTTACATGACAATGAAGTATTACCCAAATGCAGAGTCATCCTACAAGCAGCAGAGTCTGATCACTGCCATGTGAAAATGTGGCACTGAAGGTGTGAATTATTTCTGCTTCTCTTCTCTTCTCTGCACCATCTGATAGAGAATTGGAGGCTCCAGGGCCATCACTCTTCTGCTTTTCTGTTCATACATATTCACTTCCCTGACTGACATCTGACAGCTCTCCCCCAGCTCCCCAAGTGCTCAGCTCTCCCTAATCCCTCTGGAAAACTGGGCAAATTAAAAGCAGCACCAGGAGAGTTTAACAATTCTGGGCTGGCTAACAAAGCCTTCTGCAGGGCTGTGACACAGGCCAGCAAAAACAGGCTGAGAGCAACTTTGTGCTAAGTAACCACAGCAAATCAGCAGTGAAGAGAACCCACACATGGAGATGTGTCTGCAAATGTGCTCTCTGGGAGAATATTGACTACAAAAACAACAGATTGTTATTTGAAGATGATTGTATGTTAAATACCTCCTCTTGGTCAGTGTTATTTATGCCATTTTAGAAGTAGTTTTAGCAATCTTGCTGCAGTGAGATGCTCAACTTCATTCAAATTTAGGCTCTTCAGGTCAAGGAAATGGACTTTTAACAAGTGGCGAATTAAAATGTCAAGAGCAATCATAGAGACACTTGTTTACAAGACTGTTATTGTTTTCTTTTACAGGTCCCAGGTTTGTCTTTCTCAGTAATTGCAGCATTAACATTTTCACCATAAAAGAAGGGTAGCAGATAACATCAACAAGTTTTTGAGACCTTAACTTAAATTGCAAAATTCTCAGGTGAGGACAGAGTCCCTCAGAATTCCCAAATCTTTCACACTCAGTTATAATAGAGCAAAACACTGTAAGCAAATTGATAGACATCTGCATTTTGAGGAAGTGTATCTAATTGTGTCTCTCAGAGGAAGATGGGGAGAGGACCTTCAAATTCTGCTGTTTGTAGCTGCCACCTTTTCTGGGTGTGAAAAGACTTTCCTGAGCTTATTCATTTTCCATGCAAAAATACAAAGCACCATAAGTACAAATCCCAATTCACAAGCACAAGGTGAACACATTTCAGGGAATCCTGTGGAAAATGAGGCCTGTGCCATGTCCTGTGCAGTGTTTTACAGTGATTCACAGGCTGGCAGAACATTTGCTGGCCCCTGGTTCTGTACAGAGCTATTTGCCATTGCTGAGGCCCTTGAAGTGACCTCCTCCTCCCTCTCACATGACATGGGTGCAGGGGAGGAAGGACTGTCTTGATGAACTTAATCTGAAGTTTATTTGGATCAAAGGAAAGAATTCCATCCGGGTTAGAGCCAGCACTAGATCCAAATCTTCATGAGCCCTTTTTGTTCCCAATTCCTAATTACTGGAATGGGATGAGAAATGATAAATGTCACCTTTAGTGAGCATAAGTGTGTGAGTGGGGAAGGCTTGTGCAAGACAAGCTTTATGCTGCAGGAAAAAAGGAACAGCTCTGTTCTTTATCAGCTCACATCCCAATGTGGGTTAAAGTGATAACACAGCATCACTTCAGTGAGAGGAATTCCAGGAGTTGAACAGTTAACAGCCTTTACTGACAGATTTGATTTCCCATCCTTTCTAGGCAGAGATAAAAGCACTAAAATGCTGTTTCAATGGGGACTTTGCCTTGTGCCACTCGTGTTTATAAGAAATTATTACACCCTTATTTTAGGGGAGGTAAATCAAAGCAATTCACTTTGCACTTGGCTGTATTGGAGGAAATGTTTATGGCACTATCTTAAAAACATACAAGTGAGCTTGAAACTTTCATTAAAATCTCACTACAGGGTAATCCAGCCCTGGAAACAATCTGTTTGCTTTTGAATTGACAGGCAGAGAGGCCCCAGGACTTCAGCACTGCTGCTTGCCTTGGTAGGGGTGAGGAGCTGTGATGGAGGTGGAAAACATCCAGTGCAGTTTCTGTCCCTCCCTGCTGTTTGAATAATACTCAGCATTCACACTGAGAGGGTTGGTTTGTATTGCTCTGTTTTCTCCATTTCAAATCTATATATCCAAATCCTAAAAGGGATGAGGCAGCCACTGAGACAACATGAAGGGGCAAATTAAATATTTTCATATAACCAAAGCCCATATTCTTGCCTGTACTCTGTTTCTTCAGAAAATAAAACACAAAGAAATGCTTTGTGACTTTTGATGAACAGATTCTATTTTTTGTTATATGAACTTATTTCAGGTTTCCTGTACTCTGGTGCTTTGTATTTTACAGTGCCCTCCCTAAGCAATCCATGACCAGGAGTTCTGATTATTCCAGTTAACAGCTGTAACAGTGACCAGGAATACACTTAGAAATTTAAACTCTCAAGTTATACCTTCACAGATCTCTGTTTTTAATGCAGGGATTTGAAAACATCAAAAATATTAATTAAGTTTTATGACAGGTTCATTTAACTAATTCTGGAGGAGGGAAAAATTGAGACAGGGAGGTCAAACAAGCCCAGAGGAAGGTAAAATTCAAGTCTCAAAGCCCTTGCAGGAGTCACACAATCCCAAACACCCCGTGGGACATTTGAAGGGATTACATTTAGTCCTGTCAAAGACAATTCAGGCACTCACACAGAATAAGCCACAAAACATCCTCTATGACAATTCTTTCTCAAAGCATCTTTAATTTGCAGGTCAGCAAAAATAAACCCCAATGGCTCCCTTAGTATCCATCAAGCCAGTGGGAGAGCAGATTAGGATTTTTTTTTTTTTAACCAAACCTGTGATTATGTTCTAATTCCAGGTACTAGCATTTATTTCAGAGTTATTTGCTGAAAGCAGGACCTGATCTGGCATATAACATTCTAGCAGGATCACAAGGCTGTATTAGTGTGTTTGGAAGTTGCCACTGACTTCACTTGGACACGAGTGGTGCCACAGTCCCTGAGGAGAAGGGCAGATGCAGGCAGCTCTCACATTTTGCCCACACACCTTCCTTCCCCTCCCAGGCTCCATGGGGCAAACTCACCTTCCTGGGGGAGATGAATTGCTGGACAAAAAGCCTGGTGATGCCAAGGTGATGCCAAGGGGCTGAGGACCTCACCCCCCTCTGGGCTCAGTGGGAGCTGACAGCCCCAGCCCTTGGCAAGATCAAACCCAAAAACACTACCAAGACAAGATTTCAGGGGGAAAAAAAAGAAAAAAGAAAGAAAAGAAAAAGAAAAATAAAAGAAAGAAAAGAAAAAGAGAAAGAAAAGAAAGAAAAGAAAACGAAAGGGAAGGGAAGGGAAGGGAAGGGAAGGGAAGGGAAGGGAAGGGAAGGGAAGGAAGGGAAGGGAAGGGAAGGGAAGGGGGGAAAGGGAAGGGAAGGAAGGGAAGGGAAGGGAAGGAAGGAAGGGAAGGAAGGGAAGGGGAAGGGAAGGGAAGGGAAGGGAAGGGAAGGGAAGGGAAGAAGGAAGGGAAAGGAAGGAGAAGGGAAGGAAGGGAAGGGAAGGGAAGGGAAGGAAGGAAGGGAAGGGAAGGGAAGGGAAGGAAGGGAAGGAAGGGAAGGGAAGGGGAAGGAAGGGAAGGAAGGAAAGGAAAGGGAAGGAAAGGAAAGGAAAGGAAAGGAAAGGAAAGGAAAGGAAAGGAAAGGAAAGGAAAGGAAAGGAAAGGAAAGGAAAGGAAAGGAAAGGAAAGGAAAGGAAAGGAAAGGAAAGGAAAGGAAAGGCAAGGCCAAAAAGCCCCCAGGTCCATCTCTCAGATTTATTGAGGAATTGCATTGTCTTATTTAAACAGTGAGGAACCTTGGGGAGGCTGAATTTCTGCTGTTACAATGCCTGCTGAGGACATCTGAATGACATCAATTAAGAAGAAACTTGGCAGGACGTAATCTGTTAATTTTATGCCATTTACATCCATTCTCTCAGCAATGCCAACTGTCAGCATTTGAACTGTTTAAGTTCTCTCCTCCTGTCTCTGCTGCTCAGGATTGCAGAAGCCTCAGCTGTAGAAGGAAGCCTCTGCAGCCATTGCCACTGCAGACCTTCCCATGCCAGGAAACATCCCTGGCATCACTGCTAGAACTCTCAGGAGCACACGGCTATTCCCAGTGCTTCTGTAATTGCCAGGATTTCTGTGCTTGTGCACTGGATTCCCCATGGAGCTCATGAACCTCCTCACCTCATGGATCTGTCTGCCTCCATGTATTTTCCTCTGCCCTCACACAGTCAGGGGGACTGCTAAAAGCATGCTAAAACATGACAAAACATGCTAAAAACAACATGCAGCCCAGATAAAAAAGGTGACTACATGTCATTTCAAGGAATCAAACTCTAAGGAGATTGGTACAACATCATTTGGCTTCATCTACATTTTTTATCTATTTCCTGGTACTTTGAGAAAAGCTGCTTCAGGTATACTTGGAGATAGAACTAAATAACAATGCTAAACACAATAAAAACCTGGAAAATGTTTCTGTGAGAGTCATGGGCTGCCTAATGTCAGAGCAGCATCCCATATCCCACCTGCAAATGACCTGCTGGCATCCACCAGCCTGGAAAAATATCCCATGGGATGGTTGTCCAACCTCCCCTGGTGCTCAGCCTGCCCAGGGCTGCTCCCACTGGTGACACAGCCAGGATGATCAGCTCTGACCCAAGAGGTCAGAGTTTCCATTGCTATAAATCCAGATTTAAAAAGGTTAAAACCACACTTTCACTAATCTCATAGCTCAGTATTTCTGCCTGTAACAGCTAGAAGATAAACTAGACATACAAGTGCATGTGGGTTTAAAAACTCCACAACAGTAAATTTATATTTCTTCCTTTACCATTGCAATTTCTCAGGGTAGTTCATTATTTACTTCTCGGATATTTTTAGTTATCCACCTTATTTCTTTCCTGTTTTCCACCTTTTCCTTCCTATGTCTCTATAATGTCTCTGGTTTTCCTTTTCCTCATTCCATAAGGTTCTTTCTTCTTTTTGTCCTTTTCCCTATTCCTATTTTTTTTTCTTCCCATTCTCCTTAACTGATTGTCTCTCATCTTTCCTGCACCCATATATTGCCCCTCCTTCCCCTTCATGGCCACAAATCCAAAGCACCAGAAATATAAAAAGGGCACCAGACATTCTCAAAGCATTCATGCAAACATCACATTTCCCATTTTCCCTCCAACCCTCCCACTGTTTTCTTCTTTCTCTTCCTCAGCTGCCATTCTCTTCCCTGTCACTATAAACTCCTTTATCCATTCGGATCAATTAATTTGTCCCAGACCAAAGCTCTTAGACTATTTAGATTCGGGAATAAGTAAGGTGGATTTTTGAAGGGCAAGATTTGCTCCTGTGCCACTCACTGTTTTGGATCTGTTAAGGCTTCACCCAGGCTCACACACAAAGACAGCAAATAAAATTTAGGAAATCTTTCTGTTTCAGAATTTTAGGGCTTTCTTTCCAGGGAGGTGGCTCAGAGTCTAAACCCACTTCTTGGTAAATGAAAGACAAATACACCACTGAGAGCTTTTGATTCCACTGAGCCCTGCTCATGCCATTGAAGAAAACAAGAATTTGTCCATTTCTTGCTGAGTGTTCATTTAAGCCACACACTGAAATCCTGGCTGGAAACTGTCCTGTTGCTTAAAGACTGGCATTGATTAAATTCTTGTTCTCCTAATGTGGGGAATAAGATGGGTGCTACTGGCCACACAGCATAGGAAGAATAAAATACCTCTGGGGCTCAGAGTACCTGGAAGGCTCTGGTGGACATTGGAATTTAGCTGCCTGTAATTTGCCCTTCTCACTTGGGACTGCAGCATCACTTCTCAGGAAGTGAAGTCAGTAATCCTGACTTCCAAACCCAGTAATCACAGCCTTGTGGTTGTCTTAGAATATTAAATGCCAGGTCAAGAACTACTTCCAGCAGTTCTCACAAAGATTGTTACAGTGAAAGAAGAGATACAGATATTAAAGAAGTTTTTGTGGTGACCTTGTATCAAAAAACTGTCCTGTATGAAGGAGGGTTTAATAGCTTGCATTGAAAAAGGGTAAAAATATCCCAGGCTCAGTTTTAAAATATTCAGTATTCACAGTATTTTTTGCTTACACACAGGATTCCTGCTGCAGTTAATTCTGAGCCAAGGAAATGCGAGGCAGGAGGATGTGGACACTGGAGCATTGGGCTGTGATGGATTCTGGGGACACAATGACTGATGGAATTCCCTCCTCGGCAGCAAGCACAGCCACAGCAAGGCAGGAGCCAGGGGAAAAGAGAGAATGAGGAAGACAAGAAGAAAATAAAACCTTGGGTCAGCTGGAGGCTGGGTCAGCAGCTGCTCCAGGGGCAGATCAGAGGAGCCTGTCCTTGTCACTGTCACTGTCCTGTCACCATCCTCGTGCTCAGCCACTCCCTCGCTGCTCCCACACACCCTCAGATCCTCCCTGGGGCTCCTTTGTGCCACAAGCAAGAAACGTCTCACTGAGAGGTTTTTTGGGGGATTTTTGTTCATTTGCTGCTCAGAAAATTGAGACACATTCCAGGCTTGTTTTACTGTTCCAACAATGACAAATTACATGTTAACGTCTGCAAGGCTACATTTTGTACAGTTCTGTTTCACACAGACAGCGTGTTTGAAAAGCTGTCAAAATGCATCAATAACTTACCATTATCTCCCTGCAGGAAGTATCAAGGTACTCTGAGAAGTCAGCATCTTAATATAGGATAACTTTCAGGTGAGTTAAGGGGGAAAAAGTGGCTATTAAGACACCATATTTATAGCATAAACCCATGACAATTCAGCAGAAAGCTTCAGCACAAAGCCAAATCTTACCTGCACTTTGCAGCACATCACTTAAAAATTCATCTAACTCAATTTCACTAACTAACCATCTTTTATCATCAATTCTGGCAAATACAGTTCCCCCAAACATGAGAACTCCAATCTGGGTACATTCTGCTCTGTGTTTAAGGGACCATCTCAAACAAGGGTTTACTTTTAGAGTCAATAAAACAATTGTATTAATGCAATTTCACAGATGCAGACAATTAATTACTCCAGGGAAAAATGATGAACTAAATAAGCATCAATCTCAATTGCCTGTGATCAAAAATTATTAGCCCTGGTAGCTAATTAGCAATATTTACTTGCCACATCACAAGAGCATATCATGAGGTGGCTAAAACTTATTAGATTGGCTTTTTTAAAGTCAAAGTCACCTAATATTAGAGTCATCTCCCTATTTTCATGACTGACCACAAAAAGATGTGCTTGTGAAGTAGTAAATTGATGGTAAACTTTTCTTAAAGACTGTCCCATAAATACTCTGACTGTGCCTGGACAGGTAGAAGCCCCACGACCTTCAGTGCTGTCAGGGGTTAACTCCTGTGCTTTATCAGCACCACCACTGGGGCATTTCCCAAACACAAAATACAATCATTTTTCTAAGAATGTATAAGGTAGAAATCGGTGGGTTTGGTCATGATGAAGCCTTCCAGATTTTGCTGGCAGAGTGTTTGCCATCAGCCCTCTCTGAAATGCATTTGCAGTCTCCCATAGCAGTGTGTTCTCCCTCAGCCTCTGGGGACACCAACTCCCTCAGAAAGTAAAGCAATGGCACCACTCAGAATGGTTTGTTCAGGCAGATCTGTAGCTTCACCACAGAAGTTTCCTGTGACTGCAGGTTGGTGACAATGGAATGATCCTGCAGGGAACTTCTCTGGTATGAAGCAAACTGATTCTAGGTTTTGTTAACTAAGAGTTTCCTAATCAGAGTAACTGAAGACTCTAAAGTGCATCAAGGAATTCTCTCTTCCCCCCCATTATATGAATGTTTTAAACAGTGATTTCTATTTTCCCTCCAATTTATCCCTACAATCTAGAACCAGAATTCTCAATTACAGTCTGAAGAAAAAGGCAAGGAAGATACTTCTGCTGGTTTTATCATTCACATAGAGAACAGTAAGTCTCAAAACCTGGTGAAAATATTCTGGTTTGTATTACAGACCATTACGGATTTCCTGCAGGGATCCAGAGTCTTTGTTCAGATTAACTGTTTAATATTCTGCTGGGAATATATCACAGGGATATCCAGACAGAAAGAGCTGCATTTCAGCAGCTTAAATACCAAACAGTCATTTCTCTGCTTCAGTGCCCCCATGCACACTGAGATACAGGGGTTCCACCAGTGCTCTTAGTCATTAAGGCTCTGCTGCAGCCATTGCAGAGCTTCCTACTGACACAGAGAATAGGTTTAGTCCTTTTTTGGGGTGGGAGGGAGATGGCAGATTAGTAACCTTATGAAGAAGCCTGAAAATCTCTTTGGAAGGCAAAATATGTCAGAGCTACAGTAAGGGCTCACTTTGATTCCTTTGTGAAAGCTCTCAGTCATCAGCCAGTAGAGCTTGTTAAATGTATGACTCTGCAAGATTTCATTACCACCAAAAATTCTGGTCCCCTCAGCTGATGAATCATACCTGGCAATTTATAGATACGTTCAGAGGAAGTTAGTTGCCACCATTTTTTATGCCAAATGTAGTTTGTCTCTCCCCCTGAAGCAGCCAAAGCCCCAGTACAATATCCCTCAGCAGGCAAATCTCTCATTATGCACAGCATTCCTCTGGGACATGATGCTCCTTGTAGCCCTGAAAGAAACAAATGTTGAATAGATTATATTATGGGCTGGGTTTTGATGCTCCTTCAGATGAGCTGATAACCCTGAAAGAATATATTTGCTGCATTAATTTCCTGTAATGTTTGTGGGCCACTCTTGTCTCTGATATTGCTGGCTGTAGTACACCTGGACATGACACTTTATCAGCACGAGCTGCCTGTGGATCCCAAACCTCCCTGACCCTCTCTGTGTGACTGGGAATGCAAATATTGCCTGCTTTTAGTTCAATGCATCTTTTAACAAACATTTAAAAGGCAGAAATTCAACATTACCTAGAGACACATCATGCTGTCCTCTTCTATTTAACTGAGCAAAAGGCTACTGAGGCTTCCATTGCAGGGATTTAAGCCAGGAAAACATTATTCTTCCTTAAAAGTGGAAGTCCTGGGTTATATAGTCACTGTGTGACCTTGCAAACACACGTTTTGCACTTGCCAATAACTTCCCCAAGTTTTGTCCCTGTGATGAATGGCACAGTTGATTCATAACCTGAGCCAGCTCATTAAACCAGCCCAAAGCTAAACATTTGCAACAGCCTAATCAAACAGCTATAAATTACACCTCCCTTAATTGGGGGTGTAAATCTGGAGCAGCAGGCTCAGGAGGCACATCTTCCCCACAGCCTCCCTAGGCAGCTCAGAGGAAACTCCAGCAGAACAGCCCAGAGTGAAACTGGCAATTCCTGCTCTCCCACAACCCCTGCTCCCACCAGGAAACACAACCATTCTGCTCTGAACATTTTATTCACTTACTCTGTTTAGACTGCATTATAACTGCTCATGTTTTTAGTGTCAACATGTTTTTATTCAATATCTGGTTTGTGCTCTAGGGTTTTATTTGTTCATGGTTTTTGTTTTCATCTTTTATTTTTCAGGGACACTGGTGCATGGTTTTAGAGAACTGAGCTGGCTGGTCTCAGTAACTATGCCCACCATTTTTCACCCTTCATTTTTCTCCCACCAAAATTCAAAAACATTTTCTTTTTCTTTAAACATAAATTTAATAGCAAGATAAATATGTATATAAAGTAAAAATACATTACTATTTTTTAAAATAAGGATTTATTAAAATCTTCCAGCAGGTATTAACTGTATCTGTCTAGTGAATTTTTTAATTTTTGGTGCATGGAGAGAGAGTTTCATGGATATCTGAATGATAAAAATCACTACATTTCAGGATTTACAGCACAGAAGCCAATGGGTGTTTATGCTGGCTTGTGGAAGGTTGCAGCTAGGACACAGCAAACACTGAACGTGGATATGGATAAAGAAGCAAAGAAACATTCCTTGGATTCACAGCCAGTTCACCTCAGCTTTGTGAGGCACTTGGGTTCTGATCTCAGCACTGGATTAAGAACTCACCAACCCTCCCTGAAGAGCCCTGCATGAGGAGCAGGACCTCTCCAAGGGCTGCAGGAGCAGCTTTGCTCCACAGCTTGAGGAATTCAGTGCTGGGCTGGGGGGTGAGAGATGCACATTGCCAGGGCCAGCTCAGCTCCCTGCCTTGCACCCATCCTGGCTCCAGCTCTCCCACAGACTGGCCTTGCTCCAGCCAAGACACTGCTGCTGTTCATCCCTTTCTTCCCAAAAACAGGAGGGGAAAAATACTGACCCAGCAGTCAAAATCTACCAGTCACCCCCTTACCTCTAAAAGAGTTTAAAGAAGATTTTGACTATTGAAAGAGCACTGGAAAAATAAAAATGAACCATCAAGAAGAAAACAAATTAAGCTAAAAATAAATACTATTAAATTAATAACCCTGAGTAAAAATAAACTAACAGCTCTGCTGCTGTCATAAATAGGATGGAGTAAGGAGTAATGTTCTCAAAAGATGAGAGAATCTCAGTTTTATAAACTAGTGGCACTAGCAGGTATTTTGCAGTGCTGAACCACCATAACTTCCCAGAGCTACAGAAAAATACAGCAAGAGCAGTGTTTACTTTGAATTCTGAAATAAAACTTTTAAGAGATCCTATTCCCTGATACACATCTTCTGATGGGGAGCAAGAAAAGAAATAAAAACCCAGAGGAAAAAAAATAAACCAGCTAAAAGGCATCCATAGTTGACAGTAAGGAGAAACTAAAGCTGAACAAGCTCTTATTCACAGCACTCTGATGTTCTTGCAGTGAAAGGATGAGTCCTATTAAAGCAGAACAGCAGCATCAAAGGGAACGAGCAGAGGTTATGAGAGGAGCACAGAAGAAAGCAATGCATCTCCAAAGGATTCCTGCCAAGGAGGTGCCAGCTGTCTCCATGCACTGGCTGTCCTGAGGTTCAACAAAATACGTGGAAATCATTATTTTGCAAAGAGTGATGAGGTAATTAGGTGATTCTATCATATGATGCTTCTTCTTACAACACTGAAAATTAGAAATGTCACAATCCTACAGCTGAGGAGACAGGGAGAAAGGCAGACTTAAAGATTCATGGGAAGATGGAGTACTGCCATTTTCATTCAGAGCTCATAAAACCTTATTTCTTTTCTCTAAGTTCCTGTTTTCACTCTTAGATAAACAAGGTAAAGCTGTGTGGAGTATCTGCCTCATCCTGTATTCCTCATGCAGCCCAGACTCCCCTTGGCTGCTGTAAATCCTTGACCCTCGTGGGCAAACACACAACCAGAGTGTCAAGTGCAGAGCTGCAGCTCCCTGGCTGTCAGGCCCAGATCATCAAACAGATCTCAGCCAAGGAGTGGAAAGGGGGAAAAAAAGCCAAACCAAACAAACAACAAAATCACAATTTCGGCTTATGGTCCAAACAAGCAATACAATTGATAGGTTAAATTTTAAAAAAAACCTAAATTAAAATATCTTCCCCACCACAGTTGTTTCTTTAACACGGTATTTTCCATACAGTGCACACACACAGCCACAAACAACTCCCTGGCTAATTAAGATGTTGTGTTTCCTCTGTCTGACTAACGAGTATCTGACCTGCACATATTTCAGCTCTGCACTGGAGGAAAAACCCAGCTCATTCCCACACCTGCAAATCAGACTGTGCTGCCTGGGGGTGGCACAGTGGGGAAAGGCAAAATCCCTGTGTCCAGCCAGGACAGCCAGGACAGCAGACAGAGACAGGCACAGCCTCTGCCACTTCCCACTTTTACAAAGCACTGTCATTTCGAGAAGCCACAATATTCTCTAAAATACAGCTGGATAGTGAGAGGAATGAGACACTGCAGTAGCTAGAACATCAATGCAACCACCACCATTGCCTTGGGATGAGGAAATGAAGCTATGAGCAAATGCCTGGTGTGAGCATCCAGAGCATCCCCAGGCTGAGCAGCACAGCCCTGGCTGTGCCCAGCTGTGCCCAGGTGTCACCTGCTCACCTCCCAAGGGACAGTAAACCCCAACTCATGGCTCTGTGTCCCTCTGCACAGACTAACCAAAGGCCCTCCTTGCCCTGACACCATCTCCCTGCCCATCTCCTTGGCTGTGCAGGCAAATTTACAGTGCAAGCCCACAGTCATTAATATCCTCTGCTCTGATTGTAGCACCCTGCCTTTGGCTGACCACATCAGTACCCAGCAGAACTTGTGCCCAGGTAAAACAACCATAAAATAGCCTGCTGCTGTGAATCACAGTTGCACACAGAGATTCCTAATAGGGATTTTTTTTGCCTGCAATATACGAAGGTTTTCAGAATAACCATATTTGTTGTATGGACCAAACTCTCAGAGAGGGCAAGTATTCACAAGCCCACTGTTTTCACAGCTGCAGCCAGATAATCAAAACTAACTGGGAAAACAGTGATGCAAAATGAACAGGCCTCTGTATGCTGTGAAAGCAATCCATAGCCTTTGCAAGGAATTCTCTTTTGGCTTATTCCCAAGCAGAGGTCCCAGCATCCCTGCCCTGGGGCTGGATACCTGTTCCCATTTTCACATGGGATGTTTTCAGCCACACCAGCAGCATCCTCATCTCCCAAAGGCTGGGGCTGTGCCTCCTTGCTGCCTGTGAGGAGCTCACCCATTGCTGTTTGTCCCTGGCTGCAGGGGATGCAGTCCTGGACCCTCCTGCACTCAAGAACACTGCTCAGCTCTCTGCTAATAGCCACAAAAAACGAGTGAGACCATGCAGTGCACTCGGCTGCTCAGCAGAAAACCCCAAAAAAGGGAGCAGATCCACAGAAGAAAGGAAGGGCTCCAGGCCACAGGCTGTGCTGTGAGCTCCAGACACTGCCAGGCAGAATTGGACTCCTTCTTCTGGAAATGCCCTTGTCCCTCACACAGGCTGCCTTTGGGATTTCAAAAGCAATAGAGAGCACAGAATAGGGACTGAGGGGAGTGGGAAGGGGTTGGGACATCCAGAAAAGCAAAGCAAGAGCAGTTCCTTTCTCCTGAACTTGAAATGCTTTTGATATTTTGTTTTGGTAGGTTTTGTATATCCCCTGCACTGGGCAGAGTGGAGTGATGAACTGCATTTAAACATAAAGCCATTCTCCTCCCTGGTGCACAGCCCTTGACCTTGGAATTCACCAGCACCCCTTCCCCTGTTTTGGAAATGCAATCCCATCCAAGCAGTTTGGAGGTCTCAACCCAAGGATGTGTTTGTCTGTTCTCATGCCAGTGTTCTCAATTCCACATCATTTTACAGTTCAGGTCAGCACACACAGTCTGGAACAACACAAGGAACAGAGAACAGCCTCCTCAGACAGCTTTGAAAACTAACTTTCATCTTTTATGCTCCAGGGTAACACTCTGGGAAATCTGCCTACACCAAACCTGATGGCCTCACTGCACTGTCCCCAAAAACCATGGAAGAGCTGAACAGGTCACCTCCATGCAGAGCAGGGACAAGGGAAGGTCAGGATGTATTGATGGCTCCTGTTCAAAGAGATGCTCACAAAAGGCAGCACTCTTAAATTAGTCTGTGGATGCCTAGGGCCCTTAGTCACCTTAAAATACATTCCCTAACAAGTAGTGGTAAATCTCAGGGTGCTGGGCACAGGAAATATGAATGATTGCCCATGAGCTGTTGGGGGTGTTTGAACAGGTACTTAAGCATTGAATTGTGATATGAGTTATGTCTGGGCACTTCAGCTCATGTCCATGGGCTGCTGCCGTGGCCAGAAGGCATCATATTTATGGAGCACACGCAGGCAGTCCAAAATGCCCTGCATATGTCAGTGCTAATTCATCTTCCCATGAGGTCTAAATAAGCCCAGGCCTTGAGATACCTAAACTTCATCCAGCCAGACACAACTGAGTGTCCAAAAGTCCCAGATCCTATATGATGGATCTCAGATTTCTCCAGACCAGCACTGTGGGCAGGGAAATAAAACCAGGTGAAGAAACCAGGCAGAGGGCAGCCCTGGCATCAAGCCCGGCAGAGCCACCACAGAGAGAGCTGCAGCCAGCTCAGGCCAAGGGGTGATGGAAAGCATGTGAGGATCAGGGTTTGGGGAGCTGGCTCCAGCACAGGGAGGAGAATTCAGCTGCAGAAGCTCTGCTGGTGCTGTGTAACAAACCTGCCATGTGCAGGGCTGACTGTCTGTAGGACAACACACTCCAGAGGGCCATGGCAAAGCCTGGCCTTTCTAACATGCCTGACTGTGGACTATTGCTGCCTGGTTCAGCTCTTCCTCCCTTCTGAAGCCACAAAAATTCTCCCCTCTCTCCTTTTATTCTCCTTCTTTCTCCCCACAAATGTCTGCCATGGGTCCTTTCCAGCTGTTACCATTGTTTTCTGGAAAGATCAGCAGGTCCATCCACAGCTCGTCTCCTGGAAACAGAAACTTACTTTTCTATTTTCTTGCAGAAAAGTATTTTTCCACTTTGTCTGGGGACTTCCAGGCAGGCATTAGTCAGACAAGTCCCACATATTCCCAGATGCACCTGCAATCAATGGGGCAGCAGCAAGGTCTCCCTCAGCAGATTTCCATTTAGTACTGCCAGTACTAAATACACCCCACACCTCCCTGGCCTGCTTGCCCTGAGTTTTGCTGTTGTTTTCCCCACGGCTGAGCTGATTGTCCCCAGCGGATTTTGGGCAGAGCAGTGAACTCAGCAGCACCTGCCTCTGGACCCTGCAGATCTCCCACACAAACCCAGCAGCCTCTGGAGCCCCAGATCAATGGCTGAGAGCAGCTCTGTGTCTAAAAGCAAAATGGATTCTTTCTTGCAATGGATGTTCCCATCTGTTCTGTGCTAGGCTGCTGAGTGAAACACAGCAAGCTGGTTTCTCCTCCCTGCCATGGTGAGTTTGGGACAGATTGATCTGGCCCAAGGTAAAAGGTGTTAGGTGGTGCCATGGAGTCTACAAACTCTTCTGTCACTTCAAGGTTTGAACTGTTGGGGCTTTTTAGATCTGTCTTAAAAGAAGTCAAGATATTTGCCTACACCCTTAGTGAATGTAAAAGAAAAGGAAAAGGTAAAAGAGCAAAACCATTTAGAAGGGCCCTGCAGGAGGAGTGTGTATGTGACCCAACAAAGTCCAGAGAAGAGTCATTGCAGCCCTATCATTTTTCTAGTTGCTTAAAATTGCAAACACGCTGCTTAAATTTGCCAAATTCAATATTTTGCTTTCTCTTCCTTGCAATGGGAAGCATATAGGTGTCAGCAAAGAAAACCTGAGGCACAGAACCCACTGTCTACAAAACAGCTTTACTTAGAAGTGTTTTAATCAAGATTTTCTCCTGTAAGACTCCCAAGTTAGACAGCGAGAGTGGCCCAAAACCAGGACACAGTTTAATTGCCAGATGACCTTTCATCAGCCCATTGCTTGGCCAGCCAATGGTTTTTTGGCATCAAAGAAGACTGAATTGTGTTTAGTCACTTTATATTTGCTCACCTACACACTGTGTTTGGCCACTGAAGGACAGAACAGCACACAGCCCTGATGCCTCAAAATTCCCCAGGGCATTTCCTCTCTTCAAATGGAGAATTGTGGTGAATAGCAATGAGGTCCTTATAGAAAACAATCCTCTCTTCCTGCAAAGTACACACAATCAGAAAGGACCATATTTTTTTTCTTCTTCTCTGAAAATTATTTATAAGAATAGATTTACAAGAACAAACCCAAGTTTGCTCTAGAATGGAATATTTCAAGCCATGTTCAAGGTACTGTTCGCTATAACTTAATAATTTAAGTGCATTCAACACTCTCTTTGAAACCAAAATAAAGAAAAAGCATATGAAATATGTTCAGAACTACTTGTATTTCCCTTATTAACAGCATATTTTCCATGCCTTATTTATCCTTTCTGGTGGCATATCTGCTGCAGACTTTGAATCAAAGTAAAGCTATGTTCTTTTTATTGCCAATTTTGACTGGATCCGTGATAATAAACCATTAAAATGACAAGCAAGTATATAAAACAAATGGAATCATTGATGCTTATGTATCACAGTTCTTGACTATAATAAGCACATCTCTCCTCTTTCTCTCCTGTCTTACATCTGAAGAGAACTTTTTATTTTTTTAACACAAGTCATAATTCAAAATTATCCTACTTAGGCATCAAATCACATCTACAGCTAACTCTTTGTGGAATTTCATACTACATTTTGCACAAAATCAAGTGAAGGCAAAACTGGTGCTCCTTTGGGTAAATACTCATTCCATTTCTCTGTTCATAGACTACTTTAAGTTACTCTAAGCTTAATGAAATTTAACAGTGAAAATATTTCCTGTAAGAAATTAAATGTCCAGCAAAACTGTCAATTTTCAACATAAATTATTGATCAGTGCTAGGGGAAGCTTCCACATGGATCTGTGAAGGCTTTGTCTCAGCCTTGTCACCTCTCCAGCTCCCACAGCCAGGTTTGCTTCTTCCAAATTTTGCTCACATTATTGACATTGTCCCCCCAAATCTCTTGCATCAAGACAAGAGAGACATTCAGGAGTTTTAGTGAGGGTTACCTGACTGCAGGTAAAGGAGTCAGACATCTCGAGCTCTGCTTGAAGTCAACACCACCCCAGGAACCTGCCAGAGTTAGAATCTGTAACTTCTACTGCCTCAGACTGGAACCCAAAGCCACTCAAAGGCAAACCTCGAGCTGCTCCAGGATGCAGCAATTCCAACCTTTTGAGAGCAGTCCTTGGGATTCTTCCCCAGCATGGCACCTCTCTGTGATCCCATGGAAAATGAGGGGTTTCCACAGAACTGCACCCATTACTGATCTCAAGTTATTGCACCCTCCACAAGAATTCATTATCTAAATAAGAACCTAAATTGATTTGCTTTGAAAGTTATTGACGTGTCAGCCCTCATACTGCTCAAGGGTTTGGGCCAAAGTCTCAGCATCATAAAGAAATTCATCCCAAGTAACTTTTCATCAGCTGGGAGGTCTCAAGCCTGGAGCAGTGGGACACGCAAACACATTTTAAAATTTGCACCCTGGCATTCATGTGATGCATTTATTTCTCTTACAGCAAAATCACAGAAATTAACCACCATTCCTGATTTCTGAAATTTCTCTGCAGAGAGATCATATTTGTAGAACCTTCTAGTAATAATCTACAGCTTGTAGAGTTTTGTTTTAAATTGGCTATCACTTCCAATTCTCATTTACAGTCCTGGAAACTTTCTTTTCTCATTCCTGTTGGTCATTTAGCAACCATTAGATTCTATTTCTAAACAAAACTGAGCTGCTCAGCCAGACTGAGCTCAGACTGTCTGAGCTGAGGCTCTGCAGCAGCACCACCTGGAGATGCTCCCCCTTGGCACTTCCTGCTCCTTTTGCTCCTCCAGAGACACAGAGCTGGGTGACAAATGCCCAGAGCTGCCTCAGGACCCTCATCCCACACCCCAGACTCCAGTCAGGGCCTGGGGGCAGCAAACCCAAGACTGCCACTGGCTGGGACTCCCAAATCATTCTGATTTGCAAACCTAAGTTTTGCTTTGAGCTGTATCAATCCCCAAACCCTGGCAGATGTGTCATTACACAAAGGCAGAATTAGTAAACATTTTAACACTCAGAGGCACCTAAAATGGCTCTGTCTGCACCTCATCCCATTTCAGTGGGCACTGGACAAGTCCAAAACCCTGCTGGGTAAAAACCCAATGACCTCTGGGCCAGACTGACCAGTCTGAAAACATGGCAGAGAAATGTTAACTATCTACTGCTTCAAATAACAACTGTAAAGAGAATTTGATGCCATAAACTTACCACATATAAAAAATTAATTAAAACCTCCTGGTCAGAGTTCTAGAAAACACATTAGTTTTTTGCTCCTATCAAACAAAATCTGTTTGAGCCTATTCCTGTCATCCCAAACTCCAAAAGAAAGACACCCTCCAACCCAACTTCTGGCCATCATTACAGAAAAACTAGGTTTAACATGTTCTTTGCCCTTGAAAATATAGATTCTCTTCTGCTTAACAAGCTTTGAGCTAAAGTTTGCCTTCCTGTTACACACCACTCATCTGTGGGAAAGTCTTGTCAGCATTACCAAAATGTATTTCAGAGAACAAACCTATGTTAAAAATTAAGAACAGCTCATCATTCCTAAAATTACCAACTTTAAACACATACAAATTTTAAAATAACAACTTTAAAATACCCATACTTTCCGGCTGCCAACAAGCCAGGGACACCATGAAGGTACATTTAGATTTAAGTGAAGACCTTGGTGGAGACAACAGCCTGATAACTATATTACAAGTGCTCAGGATTTTTTAACCAGCTCTAGTTTTTAACAACAAATTTTAAATTCCCTCAAATTGAAATGTCCTTCACCTCAGTTGCTCTTTTGATTGTGAACTTTCAGAGCTCACATCCTCCAGCTCTTCTCCACAGCCACAGAAACAAACAAAAAAAAATCTGAAATGTGAGACAAGCTCAGAGTGCAGAGCACTGCAGCAGATGGTTACAAAGAGACGGCAAAGCTTACATGAAAAGGAATTTAGAAGCAGAGAAAAAGGTTCACTGCTGCTTCCATTCAAGGGGAAATCAGGGTTCCCCCCTCTCCTGAACACGCTGGGATCAATGTTCAGTTTGTTGGGACTCACAGAAGCACTCAAAGGTGGCCTCACTCCCTCTGTCAGGGAACCAATTTACCATGAATATCACTCCAAGCTGCTTCCCAGCTTTGTCATTTCATAACTCAAGATACAATTTAAAGGGAGTCCCAAATTAATATGAACAAGACCTTTAAAGCCAGCTTTATGGTTTCCAAAAGAGCTGGTTTGGAAATGCAGGGGGAGGCAAGAGCACACAAGCAGTGCCATGGATGGAGTTTATTGTGCCAGAATAATGCAGAATAAAGCTGTGATTAGATTGCTGCTGCCTACACAAGCATGACAGCACCTGAGAATTCTCTCCACGAAGGCCATTTTGTTTCCTTGTATATTTTATCACTTTCAGAGGCTTCAGAGCACTCTTCCCATCAGGAAGAAAGCCTCTCTCCCTGAGCTGCCTTTGAAATGCACACATGGGAATTTATTCTCATTTCAGAGCAGCTGACCCAAACAAGCTTACCAACAGCAAGCCCATTGTCCTGTATCTCCTAACCTCCTCTCAATATACTTTCAGCTGCTTCCCAAGCCCCTCATTTGCCTGGCTGATAGCACATCCATCTGCTGCCTCCCAAAGCAAGCATGGATAGAGCTCCACTGGATTTTCCCCCTGAAGGAGCTTCAATATAGGTCTTACACCTGAGCTGAGGATTTTCACCAAACTTGGGGGAACTCTGTATTTCTGAGAGCTCTAGATTACTTTCAGATTCAGTGGAAAGTGGCCCTGGTTTGGAAAGTAATTAGCAGGGGCATCTCCAAGCTCAGGGACAGGGACAGGGACAGGGACAGGGACAGGGACAGGGACAGGGACAGGGACAGGGACAGGGAAGGGCTGGAGCTGGGCAGGGCAGGGTCAGGCTGGAGATCAGGAAAGGTTCTTCCCCCAGAGGGTGCTGGCACTGCCCAGGCTCCCCAGGGAATGGTGACATTCCCAAATCTGCCAGAGCTCCAGGAGCCTTTGGACAGCACTGCCAGGGATGCACAGGCTGGGATTGCTGGGTGTCTGTGCAGGGACAGCAGCTGAGCCATGAGCCTTGGGGGTTCTTCCCACTCAGCTTATTCTGTGATTCTGTGATATTAGTTAAATACAAACCACACACCTTCAAAAAGGAAAAAAACAAACTCAGTATCAAAAATCTCCAACCATCTGGGTCTCAGTCTGAATGTGAAGGGTGTGAGGGTGTCTCTGATTCCATACCAGGGGATTGGAAACCCACACACGTGATTTGGAGCTTTTTGGAAAAGGCAATGAGTGTGACAGGGCTGTGCCCGAGGCAAGGGCAAGCCCAGTCTTCTCAGTGGAGGAAGCTCAGGACATGTTGGAGTCTGGAGGGCAAGGAATCATCAGTAAGAACAGCAGCAGGATGGCAGAAACTGGAAGTTACACACATATTGATAGAGAAAAACGGCTTTGTCCTACCTAAATGTAAGTCTGAAACCGTATTTGAGCTTTTACTTTTTATTTATTTCAACATTCTACTTATAAATGCAGTAATATAAAAAGCAATTCAGCCTTAATTATAGTGGTTTAGCTGAGTTGCTATAATTTTCCTGTCCCTTAATTCTCCCCATGTTTATAACTATCAAAGAGCTTAGGCTCTGGTAAATTTTTTATTCTTCATAATTGCCAAGCCTGAGCGGAGCAATAAGAGCTCCATGCTTACATTTCCTGGTGTAATCTAAAGTCACACTGTGCCAAATATAAGGCACTTGCAGTAAGTCCCTGTGGGTAGCAATGTATATGCTTTAACTCATGGCACACAAAGTGTCTGCTGGGGATTTTCGAGTCACCCACACAGCAATTCATCTCCAGCCCACCCAGAGCCAGACACTCTTAACAGCTTCCTATTTTTATCCTGTTGTTACTCCTTTGTTAAATAGTCACAACTTACTTTTCCTACACTTTTACTGGAGCAATTCACACTTGGAACCCAAACGTCAGGAATTCCTGTATATCCCTGTATGTCCCTGGGACACCTGAGACAGGGAAGGATGGCAGTGCCAGGGAGGGGAGAGGATCTGATCCTTCACTCAGCAGTTTTCTCCTCACACAAGAAGGATATTCCACTATCTTGTCCCGAGAGTCTGCACAGGAAAACAAACCACCTTTTTAGCAACAAAACGTTCGAATTTCGGTAACAGCAACTTGCAGATTTTACTTCAAACAAGCAAACAATAAAAAAATAAAAATTTTTATAGTGGGGAAAACCTTAGGCAACGTACAAGGATATGGGAGAGACTGAGGAAATTCTTTCAGATGTTGTAAGATCCCAAATTAAAGGAAAAACAAAATAATCCCTAGCAGCACTTGAAAGACAGCTATTTCCTCAAAATTCCCCTCTAACCATGTACAATGTGGCCAATGGTGATGCAAACTAACATTCCTACCAAAGCAGCTGAAGGGTTTGTGAGCAGCCCAGCTCCCCCAGAGCATGAGGGAAGGCAGGGCCGTGAGCACCCCTGTGGGACCATGGAGCCTGCAACAAAAACCCACAGCCCAAATGGCTGCATTCCCCAGGAACAGCCCCTGACCATTTTACTTTCCCTCCTTTCCTGTCTAACTCCAATTTTAAAAGGTTTTGCCCAGGGCTCTTTGCTGGGCTCCATTGCTTTACACAAGCAGAGCTGTCCTCCCTCAGAGGAGACTCCTCCCTGTCTGCTCTGACCCTGTGCAAGCTGCTTTTCCCTGACAGATCCTCATCCCATGTCCCTGAGAACAAACATTCCTGACACTCAGGCTGGCCAGAAGCACAGACTCCAAGGCTAACATCCTCAGCAGGGCTCGAATCTCCGACAAACAGCTTGTCACAGCTTCAGTTTACAGAGTTTATAATTGTTCTGGGAGGTGCATTACAGAGTAATCAAAATGATAACAATTCTAAAAAATTGCAGCGGGTTGTGTGGAGAGATTAAACAGCTTGGTCCTATTCTCGCTGGGAAACGGGAGACTTGGCAAACACGGAATTAACATTTTTAATATGATGAAGGGGAATTAATAAGATGATAAATATTGGGGGTGGGAATCAAGAAATAACCTGATCGGCAGCAGGTATTCTGCTGCTATCTGGAGGCTGAGGAGGGAAGGAAGGGTTTTGTTTGGGAAGTCTCAGCAGGGAGCAGAGCTTGCCTGGGCAGGACCATGTGGGGTGTGAGTGGAAGAACACATGTGGCCCTGCAGAGTCCTCACATCTGGAACTCTGTGCCCCAGCTGAGGGGGTTTTGCACAGGTGACATCCTGCAGCAGGGACAGAGGGCTGGGAACCCCACTGCTCACCCACAAACACACGCAGGAGGTGGGTGAGCACATTCAGCAATCTCAAACCCAGCCACCCACCCCAAATGGGAATTCCCCCCCAGAGCACAGCACAGATGGGACAGGCTTGGTTTCTTTGCACTTGTAAGTAAAGTAATTTCCAGGCGGTGTTGCCATCGTGCTTAATTTAGATTTTATGTCATCCTGGAAACCCTGACATGACGTGAATGATGGCTCTGAAAACACTCTGCAAAGCTGCCTCCTAGCCCTTGCACTGATTGTAAGGAATTGAGAAGAGGAAAAGGAAAACAGGCAGGGCATTGTTTGCTTTCTTATCAAGTATGTAATCATAAGTTTACTTTTTTTATAAAAGAGGTTACAAAAATAACCCTGCATCCCAACTAAAGATTTGGAGTTAACACATGCAGATCTGGGTAACATTTTCATGCCACCCCTAAACAACCAACGTAACTTTCAGAAACTTGCATCCACTTCTGAAAAAAAATCAGCATCTTCCCAGCACTGGGTCATGTGGGATTAATGCAACCTACAGCAGAGGCTGAACAGATCAGGGAGCTTCACGTCACAAAGGGCAGCTGTTGCTAGTAAGAAGCTGCACCTCTGGTGCAGCTTGTGCTGGAATATCCACCCAGCTCCTGAAGGAGCTTTTACCATTCTCTCTGAGCTCCTGAAGGCCCTGTGCCTCCCCCAGCTGCGTTAGTGAGCTGGAGGCAGCTCAGGAGAGAGAAGAGGGAAGGCAAACAGCAGCCACAGGAGTGTATGTACAACCCTTGGCTTGATGTCCAGGTCTGAAAACACTGCCTTCAGTAAAGCAAAATAACAGGAATTTTCCTTGCAGAGTGCATTAAGCTAGAGGTGAATATGGAGCACCTGGGCTCAAGGGCCAAATGCAGTTACCACAAACACTGTGCTGCTCTGAGCAGAGCTGGGCTGCAGGGAAGGCAGGGAGAGTGCTGTGCTCTCTTCAAGTCACCTACAAACGTTCCATTCCTACAATACTCCATTGCAAACTGACAAATCCAGCTCCCTGGGCACTGGCATTTTATTAACCTTTTAAATTATCTAAATGTTTGCAAAAATTGTTGTCATTTTGCCATTGCTTCCTTTTCCACTTGAGCTTCATAATGCAGAAGTGACATGAAGTGGGGAGAAAGGTTAGAAAAGCCAACCAATCCCATTCTGGAGTACAATTAACACAGTACTTTACTTTCACAGGGCAGTTCTGGCTTAGTAAACATAATGATAGCTTTACTCCGAGGTATAAATGAGAAGGCTTTCATTTGCATTACTAACACACCTTGACAAAGGCTCCAAGATCAAAGACAAGCTGTCAGCATAATTGTAAAATAACACTTTTCCCCCATTTTAATTACCTGAAATAGCTTTTCTATATTATTAATAACATTGTCCACCATTAGAGTAAAACTTGATTAAAGGCACTGCTTTATGCACAAGCATGGAGGAGGTTTGCCTAACAGGGGAATGACTTGGAGATGTGTTTGGACAACACCCCCAGGCACAGGGTGGCACTGTGGGGATCTCCTGTGCACCAGGAGCTGGACTGGATGATCCTGATGGGTTCCTTCCAACCCAGGACGTTCCTCGTTTGGGTTGCAAACAGGGAACAAAACTAAAGCAAAGTGCTCATAGCCAAACCCAGGCAGCTTGAAGCAAGACTGAGGTCCCTCTTTGAGAAGTTCCCAAGCCCCTGAATGAATCCCTGCCATGCAAGAAAAGAGAAAAGCTTCATGCTCTCTGAAGCCCTCATCTGGGAGCAGATTACCCTTCTCATAGAGAAGGAATAAATTCTATTCGGCAGGAATTGTTCCCTGGCAGGGTGGGCAGGCCCTGGCACAGGGTGCCCAGAGAAGCTGTGGCTGCCCCTGGATCCCTGGCAGTGTCCAAGGCCAGCTTGGACATTGGGGCTTGGAGCAGCCTGGCACAGTGCAAGGTGTCCCTGCCAGGGCTGGGGTGGATTTAAGGTCCTCCCAAGCCAAACCATTCTGTGAAAGATCTCTGTGATCTCAGGTCTGATCCAGCACCCACTGAGCTTCCCTCCAACACCTTCAGTGCCCTCAGTGTGGAGGAGTGCCCACATGGAGCTGCTTCAGCCACAGCTGATGGTGGCCAATCCCCCACACATGCCATGGCTCATTTGCCCACCACACAGTCTTCATTTCCTACCCAGAACAAGGACACCACAGCAGCACAGCACTGATTATCAGGGTTACAAGCCCTGGCTGTATTACAGCAAGGGACACCTTGCAGTTGCACTCCCCCAGTATTGCCAATGCATCAGTGAAACAAAATAAACACCAAAAAAGTAATCATTGCTCTAATAATTCTCCTCAGCGTGACATGTCCTTCTCTCCAAGAAAATGCCTTGCATTTGGAGGCTTGAAGGATGAAGTGATTTAATAGGTTTTTGCATCCCTATCTTCCATGACTTCCATTTGATAGCTCTGGTCCAGCCTCAACACTCACTGAGCCATTTCTGCAGATGATTAGCTCTCTGAATGCATTTTGCATTGTTTGATTGCATTAAGTAGAGGAATACTGTAGTACAAGACTAAAAACAAATTAATTTACAATAGATAAACTTTTATGGTCACATTAAAAAAAAGTAAACAAAAGGCCAATTTGCTTTACATGTGAACAACTTAGATGTTTTTCCAAGAGATGAACAAACTGCAGGCATTTCCTAATCCCCACAGCAGTGACCACAACAGCTCATCAATGATAGACTTGTCATTTATTCCTACAAACTTCCCTGTGTTTAGTGTGGTGATTACACTGATTTTTCCCCAGCTGCCCTGCCCTGTGGTTGGAAGGGCTGCCACACTGCAGCTTCTCTGTGGAAAACCATCAGCACTGCATCAGCTCGTTTGCAGCAGAGAAGAGAGGATGCTCTGGGGACTCCCCAAACAGGGATAGAGCCCATGAGTAACACAAAAACCCAACAATTATCATCATCATAATTAAAAAACCAAAAACAAAGCAAAACAAAACAAAAACAAAAAACCAAAAACAAAGCAAAACAAAACAAAAACAAAAACAAACAAAACTAAAAAAAACAAACAAACAAACAAAAAATTATAAAACCCACACCCAAGTCCTGTGCAAGGCCTCTCTGAGGTAACAGATCCAACTGCACTGCACACATATGCTTTCCACAAAAACCCTAATATCGAGATGAAAAGAGTCTGAGAATCCCAAAAAGCAAAATGCCCCTCCTCTGAGAGGTTAAGATGCCTCTTAGGGGAGGAAAAGTGGGTATCTGGCAATCTTAGAATGCTTTAGGAAGCTGGGATTGTATTTATTTCGCTTCTGTGTGAGGAAGGGAAAAGGACTCTTCAAAAATAATTTGTTGCTCAATATGATCTTTTGCAGGACTACAACTTTCTTTGTTGTTCATTGAAATTTGTAAGTGAAAGCTGAGAGTCACAAATGGAAAAGAGATTTGACTGGCAGCTACAGCTTCAATTTGTATCAGAAATCTCCCTGGAAAACAGACTGATTTTATCTCAGCCTCACCTTCCAGTAACAAAACCATGACAGTTACACTCACTGTCCTCTTGTGTACCCATCCTCACACTGGAAATTACAATGAATTACAAACAGATTGTCTGATACTCATGAAAATAAAATTCATAGTCCACTCCACTCCAGCTAATTAATTTTCTTCAAACCACATCCCGGAGTGATCAAATGAGACATGAGCTCTTTCATGAGAAGAAACTCCCACTAGAGTTCCTGAACATCAAATGTAACAAACACCAGCGTTTCAACATTTGCATCCCCATGTTTGAACCCCCATGTTTGCATATGTAAGCATCCATTTGCATGTAAGCATTATGTTTTATTAATAGTGATTAATATTCATATTCCAAGGTGGTAGCCTGTGAGTTTTGAATCGATGCAAAACAGGCTCATGCAACGAGACAAAAGCAGATTGCTCATGGTTAAGATCATCAAGAGAAGAGGATGTATCTGACCACATTAAACACAAAGCAAAGCACCACGTTCCTCCTCTCAGCACTTAATGCCCACAACAGCACCACTGTGAAGCTTTCCAGCACAGCCCTCCTTTTGTCTGCCTGGCCCTGGGAACCCTTTTGCACATTTTCATATAGTTCATATTAAATATGAGAACTTTAGCTTCTCTCCTGAGACCCAGCTCTAGAGCTATTTTCCCTAAATAATGGCCATCTGTTCAGAATGACCTCCCCAACAACTGGCTTTGTTAACAGCAACTTTGCTGCAGTTAATTCACCAGTGGGGATTGCTCCAGCCAACTTTCCATGGGCCTCTATTGTTATGAAAACCTATTATCAAGCAATTAAATGACAGCAAGAATGCAATAAAGTACAACAGTTTTAGTTGTATCATTATCCTGGGTGCTGATGTTAATGAAAGGCTATCACACCCCTGGCTGCAATTCCTAAATTCTGCCATACAGGAGAAAACTCCCGTCAGCAGCTATTTTCAATCTTAATGGTTCCAGCAATTACAATCCTTGCCTAAGCCCTTCGCCAGTATTTCAGCCCAAATTAAATTAAGGACATCTCTGAGAGGATCTCCAAGGGCTGCTGTTGAACCAGGTCTAGAGGACACAAGGCTTGGCTTTCCCAGGGCTCAGGTTTGGGAAGTGTTTGTTTCCCTGGCAGCCAGGTGAACCTCACAGAGGAGCTTTCACAGTCCCTTCTCCTCTGTGTAAATGAAACAATAAACCAGCCCTCTCAATCCTCAACTCTGTATTTGTCTCAGTAGAAAATAATGAAGTTGAATTGCCCTTACAGTCCTTCAGTATCCCTCAGGTAGGCTGCACTTCTGGCAGGACACCTTTCCTTTTCTTTTCTGATTTCTAAGGCTAAACATAAACTTAAATAAGCCTCTTTGAGAAGCCAGATGCACATAATTGCCACAAATACCACAAGGTGTCTAGACCATTTCATCTTTCTAAATTACCCTGGCTTTGAAATGTATACAATCAGCATTCTGTATTTCTGATATAAAACAGAGCAGTAGGTCTGAAACAAGTTATGGAGTTTTTTCCCCACTATGAAAGTAATCTAGAAATTGATGTTGACATGAAGTAGTACTTTCCCTACTGCCAAGAGGATCCAAGTGCAGTCATATTGCTTGGCACAGATTCAGCTAATATGCATTTCCAGTTCTCCTGCCCTGACAGAAGGCAGTATATTTACCAGCCTGTATGTGCAGTTAGGCTAAAGTGCTGTTTTTCACTGGGACTCATAACCTCTACTCTTTGGAATATTTATTTTCTTCCTAAGATGCCATAGGGAAACTTTATGCAACTTACTATATCACTTCTACATCAATACTACATCCAGGCTTCCTCCAGTTAGTTGGACCAAACAACTGGATGGGAAAGCTCCACAACAGA
Organism: Lichenostomus cassidix; assembly: GCF_008360975.1. Lineage (NCBI taxonomy): Eukaryota > Metazoa > Chordata > Aves > Passeriformes > Meliphagidae > Lichenostomus > Lichenostomus cassidix. Next base: position 18,588,202 of record NC_139492.1, read on the forward strand.
AATTATTGGATGAGAGACAATATGAATGAATTCCATGTTCATAAGCAATTTTAGATTGTTTTACATTTCAGGCAGTCCTGACATTAAGTTTATAAGGCAGAAGTGTTTGACTCAATCTAATTACAGGCACAGGAACTTACACTGTCCCAGGAAAGGCCCTTCAGAGGGAGATGTTTTCCAAACCAAACAAGAAACACAAGACTCAGCTCCACCACCTCTTAGAGGAGAGGAAATTGATTTTGTTTCACTTCTTGGGAGAAACCACAGCCCTTGCCAAGCAGGATGGACAGTCTTGATTGTCTCTCCAAACCCATTCCCCTTTGCTATGCAGGGGCAGAACCTCTTTTCTTTCCTTTGGGTCCATAATTCAAGCCAGAAATAGGAAGAACTAATACGATACCTTAATCCTCCTCACTCGCCTTCACATAAAATGATCTTCAACTAGAATTATGCAAGAGAAACATTATCTTTAAACCTGGAACAAAGCACAAGGGAACCTCATAACATATAGGAATGTTCCCTGTGTACTGAGAAAAAGAAACAGAAAAATAATATATTCACATAATGACACAGATAGGATTGTTTCTTGGAAGAACATAGATAATAAAGCAAGCAGAGGAGAGTTTTGTTCTGTAAAATGAGCTGTGCTCGCATGAGAAAGATCTGAACATCCCTCGTGATGCTGAGAGAAAACCTGTATTTCCCAGCTCCCTTATGAATGATGATTTCATCTCTCACAGCTCTCTATTGTCAAGCAAAAGAAATATGGTGTAGACTTGTATAACAGCCAAACAACTGACATTTACTTTTAGTAGTCCCTCCAAAGTTGTGCACTTTCAAAACCAATATTTTTGACTAATAACCTTTCTGTTCCTCATCATAACATTTGTTTGGATCCCTTTCTGAGTCCTGGCTTATTGAAAATACCTTGCTAGAATGACTGTGTCCTTCACACCTACAGTGTTATATGAGGCTTCTCCTCTTGACATCAGGGATATTTCCAAACAGACAGGAGAACAGTGGAACAGAGCTGAGTGTTGCCCAGGAGATCCCAAGAGAGAATTTTGCCCTTGAGTGTTATCCCAGTGAGCTTTGCCTGTGTGCATTGCAAGGGACAGTTGTGACAAAGGTCCCCAAACCAAACCATGCACTGAAGGACATTTCTGAAGCTGCATAAAGGGTTTTTTTCCCCCCTTTGTGCAATGGTTGAGTCAGAGCAAGAAACAACTGTAGTAGATAAGGCTTCTGGGGTTTATTTAAAAAACCCAAGGAGATCAGAGCTTTCCCCCTCAGCCCCTCCACGCTATCTTTACTCAGATATTTATCTCAGCTTCACTGTGGAGTGGGAGATGAAGCAGGAAGCTCTCTTGCTCTAGCTGTGCACTGTTATCCCCTCAGCTCTTCCTGGCCAAGGCTCCTGGGCACCCCTGGCATCAAATGTGGTGTCCAGGATCTTCCCTCCAGGCAGGATGACCAAAACTACCTTTCTGCTCTCTTCTTTCTGAGATCACTTCTGACTTTGGCAATGCTCCTTTTTCAAGCCCAGCTCTGCTTCCCAGAACCCCAAGGCCTCAGTTCTCCCTCTGCAGTCTGTGTACAAAATCCCAACAGGTGCCTCCCAGTCAGTGGGTCTGGTTTATGTCTCCCTGGAGGATTTGGGATGTGTCACCTGTGTAATTCAGGCCTTATAAGGCTCTACAGCCATCCCATACTAGGCTTCTGCCAGAGTTCAGGAGTTCAGTTTTGGATGTTCACACAGAAGCCACCTGCAAATGTGCACCATTTGTCCCACTTACAGCACTTTGGTATGAATTTATTAAAATCTATGATGACTAGTCAGCACAAATTCCTGATTAGACCCTAATCACAGAATCCCAGACAGAGAACACGCACAGGCACTGCACTCTTGATTAAAGCTGCAGGGAAAGCAACCCTGCAGGACTCCTGCAGCACTCTGAGGGCTCTCCTCAAACAACTGCTGGTGTGAACACAGAGCCTGATCTGTGCTGCCCAAGCCTTTTGTGCTCTGGGGCACTGCACACCCCAATAGTGCTGCAGCAGTGGGGAAATGCCACATCTGGATTCTATTCTTGACATTGAGCTTCCATTGGAAGAGACAGCCCCAGCCAAGGGGGTGGCAGGGGAGAGCAGCCCAGACAAATACACAAAGTAGATGATTAAAAACGTGGGGATGTGTGCTGAGAACATACAGATCAGAGGACTCGCACTTGCATCAGCATAAAACCTGTCTGGCCCAAGGGAACTCGGTATAGCTGAACCTACATAAATAATGAGCTGTGAAATCAAGCCTTGAATAGCAAGTAATACACTTCATGATAGTGCTCATTTCATAACATTGCTGCACTACCTGCCTTCTGCATTAGCCTGCCTTAGAGTCAGGGGTGAGATGAGTGCACAGCTGATAACCAGCTAATCAGTAGTTGCATAAAAACACAGAAAATGAGGCTCTGAAGTGAAGGGGGGAAAGCTTGAAAATAAAAAATAAGTTAATTTTTTTAGAAAATTCTAATGGATTTTTTAAAATAGCTTTTGAGACTATCTGCTCCCTTGTTTCACCTCCAAAGGCAGGGGAGAGTGGTTTTCCTCTCCCCCTGCTGAGTGCCAGTGAGCCGAGCTGATTGCTGCACACTTCATTGACATCCTGCAAACACAACGAGAGCTCCACCGGCAGCAGAGGCACACAGAAACGTTCTCAACATTTGTCACATTCCCTGATTGGTTCTCACCGAGCTGTTTGGCATGGAAATGTGGGGAGGATGGAGCTCTGTGAGCCAGAAGGAGGGAAAGCGCCTGCGACTGAGCGTCATCTCCTTGTTAGTGACTCTGGAGCTGGGAAACTCAGACAGGGAAATGCATCACAGTGACACTCCTGATACTGCCTGTTACGCAAATAAAGAGGAAGTTCATTAGTAAATCCCAGTAAGTAAGCGTTCGTGGCATTGCTAAAATCCATTTATTTTCCAGAAAGCCTACAAGCACACAGAAATTCCAATGTTGCATATCGGCACAGACCCCAAGCTCAGCACATCCCAGAGAGCTCTGCCAGACTGGGATAAACACAGAGAGCCTTCAGCTCCCAGAAACTGCTTATCACAAACAGGATGAGCACACAGGCAGGTAGCGAGCTGGACAGAATCTTCTCTCCAAAAAATCATTATGAAACACTTAAAAATCTAAAGCGGCAAAGAACGCAAACAAAAAGAAGATTGAATTGCCCCAGGAAGCTCAAAAGAAGGCCATGCTTGATTGGATTCAGATTTGATTGAGATTTACCCTCCTTCATTAAAAAGTCTAAAGATGTTCAGACACCCAAAAATTAACTCTCCAGTGGCCGAGCAGGATACAGAAGAGCCATTTCTCACAGGCTGGATTTCCCACACGTTTTTTCTTACAAACCCATCAGCTGAAATCATACAGTTACACAGGCACTTATAGCCCACACATCTGCAAATCATGTTTGTTTTTTAAAAATAATGACACCCATTCAGCCAGGTGAGAAAGGCTCCAACACCTGGGGTGAATGCACACACATCTCCAATTCTGCAGCCACTCATAACACTGACACACATTCTACGTTGAACCAACATACATGCAACTATTTAATTCCATAGATTGTCAGGTTAGTATAAAATTAGGATAAAATCATACCATTTATGACTGTATGACTTCAGGAGGGCTGGTATTTATGCTTAAGTCCTGCACTCTGTATCCTATAACTCATGTGAAGTAGACAAGAACTATTATCCCCATGCCCTTCATAAATGGGAAACTGAGGCAAGAGAGGGTTAAGTGACTTGCTCAAGGACACCTGAAGGGTTAGAAATGATGCTGTTGTGAGTGATGAGTAGGAGAGTGGCTGAATAATCCCTTGTTTAAAGCCTGAAATGTGTTTACTGAAATGGATTAAAAATAGGCTCTTTACTTTTAAAATGGCTCATTGGAATTTTTCAGCATTTTGTGATCCTTTTCTCTTGCCCTCCACCAGCAGCAAAGTTCACACTGGAAAGCAATATTTAACATTAAAACCTTTAAAAGTTATTCTGGTCTCAGTGACGTTGACCTAAATTTAGAACGAGATCAAGGATAAGCTTTGTCCTGTAACCTCCACATGTCCCTTCAGGCCCTCATGCTCACAGTGTCACCTCTCAGGGAGAAGGTCCTAAAGGACATCAGCACCTTGCCCAGCCCAGGGAAAGCCCTATCCCACTATTCCCATCTTCAACACAAGCAAGTCAGGAGTGTAAATCTGCCATTAAAGTTCAAATTCCTTATGGTTGTACCTAGATGTTTCCTTAGTACATCAATTCAGCTGTTTAAGGTATCCATCCCAGTCGAGGCAGGATGGACCATCCAAAAGCAATCATGTCTGGGCAGGCTCTGGGTACTGAAAAATCAAATCCATATGCAGCAGAAAAACTGTAATTAAACTTGAAGCCAAGAAAACTCCAGGCATTTCCTATTGTCCAGTATGCACAAAAGGGAGTGACTCAATGAAAAACTTGCAGCTTCTTTTTGAGCACAAACAAGAGGCACTCCTGAGCTGGAGGAAGCAGGGTCACAGGGAGCTGCATCACAGCTATAAATTATTCTGATTTTAAGGCTACAGTTAAATGAAAACAGAAAATGCAACTGACAGCACCTATGCTTCCTGTCTTTCTCTATATTCTCTTACAATTGACCTTGAGAATATTTAATATTAGCCTAAGGGTGGAAAGGAATATTCCTCCTCACTACAATCATTTAATGATAGCTTGTCCTCCTTCTGCTCAATATGCAAGCAGACGCTGCTTTTGTAGCACCTTCAGAGGAGCTGTGTCACCCTGAGCTGGCGCTGGAGAACAGGGACAGGTCCTGCAGGGCTGTGTCCCAGTGTGGCAGCACCGAGCCAGCTACAGCAAGTGTCACACGCGGGGTGACACCGCGGAACGACTCCTCTGTCTCTCGGCACAGCTCTTTACAGGACTGCTCCTGGCTGGGGGCTCCTGCCCCTCAACCAGAGGGAAAAACCCACCGAACACCCCATTAAAGTCAAACCGCAACGCGAATTTTGATTCAACAGGCGTTTTGTCGAGAAAAAATGTCTGCAAGCAGTTTGGCGATGGGGTGAAATCAGATTGTTAAACTGTATTTTGTTCCCATTTGTGAGACGCTGGGGTTTGACAGTGTCACGGGCTGTCTGATGGATGCGGCAGGCTGCTGCTGCCAGCCCCGGGGCCGCAGTGCCCTCTCCCGAGCTCGGCGGGCTCAGCAGCCGCGGGAAGCATCCTGCTCGTCCCGAGCGCATCCCTGCGGCGGGCGGAGCTGCTCCCGAGCAGGATCCACCGCAGTGCCGCTGCCAGCCGGGATGCTGCCAGCCGGACGGGACACGGGGAGCGCCCTGTCTCCGTGCCCTTCTCCAAGGCGAGAGGAGCAATCCGCAGGAAAACGCTGCCAGCCGGGATCGGAGCTGCTCCAGCTGCCGCGGGCTGGCGAGCCGGGCAGGGAGCGGCAGCGCTGCCAAACCCGCAGGGAATGCTGCGGGAATGCTGAGGGGATGCTGCGGGAATGCTGAGGGAATGCTGAGGGAATGCTGCGTGAATACTGAGGGAATGCTCTCACAGCAATGCATAGCTGCTTCGGAGCTGCAGCCAGGGAAGCGGAGTGTGCATTCCCAGCTCTAATTCCTGCGATCCCTGGAACAGCCCCAGCTGTGGCACAGGGCCACTGTGACTGGAGCTAAAGCAGCCACACACACCATCCCACCGCGCAGCCAGCTCCGGTGGCACTAACCTGGATCCAAACTCTGCACACGATATCTCCCTTAAAAGCCATTCCAGCCATCCAGGAGGCTAAATATAGGCTTCATTTTCAATAAAGCCAGTTAAATACTGCTTGTATTCTTTTTTTCTATCATAAAATAGTCTCTTGAAATTATATTTTCCTCATTTTCTCTATTCATACGTTTTCCCAGCCGTCTCATTTGGGTTCCTGATTTGAGCTCCAGCTCTGCTTTACAAGCTGATCCCTCTTGAAATGGTGACAAGTTCTTTTCTTCCAGGGGTTCACGAGGACACACATGCACCATGCAGTTCAGTTGCAGAGGACAGTGAGTTTAAGGAACGTCTAAAAACCCATTCTCATTTCTTTCTCCTCATGCTTGGCACTGCATTTTCCCATTGCTGATACCCTATAATTGAGTGATGCACACTGTAACTTTATTTAGACAGAACCCATGAGTCATGAAGAACACAATGACAATAAACCAACTTTTGGGCAAGTGTTTGCTGCAGCTCTCACACCAAAAAGTTCAAGAGCTTTCAAATCCCAGAATCATTAAGGCTGGAAAAGACCTCCAAGACCTTCCAGGGACCAATTCCCACCTTGTCCCCAGCCCAGAGCACTGAGTGACATGTCTGGGTGGTCCTTGGAAACCTCCAGGGATGGGGACTGCAAACCTCCCTGGACAGCCCCTGCCAATGTAAAATTAAAAGGATTTCTGTGTGTTTATGTCTCATGTTAGCAAACCATGACTCCTTGCTTGTAGTGACTTAATACTTGCTGTTAGCAAAAAAACATCCAAATATCTCAGCCTTGCTGCTCACAGCAGCCACCTTCCTCCATGATGCTTTGCTCTGATCCATTTATAAACATCAGTTCTTTCCTTACCTTTTAAACTGAGCTTAAATGAACACTGCTGTTAAATTTAGCAACAGCAAGAACTTCAACTACCAAAGCACCTTTCCATGCCAAAACATCTGTGTTTGTGCACCAGCAACAATGATTAATGTCAACAGGGCTCTGGGAATTGTGTTTGTTAATTAACTGCTGCTGTAGAGCTTGCAGGCAGAGTACAAAACATGACGTTCCTACAGGGTGTACACAAATACTTATTATTTTCCTTATGCAAAAAATCCCAATGGAAGACTTCTTGTTTGGGTTTGTTTCATTTAACAGATGAAACAGTCACACTTCCTGTTGGGTATTTTGCAGGAGGGTCTCCACCAGCAGAACACTGGAGAGGTTGAACAGAAGATGAGGTTGGGTTTCTGTATTTTCTAAAACTTAGGTTACCCCTGGAGGAAGGCAATGCCTGCCCTAAAATCAACTCTGATAAATCCCTGAAGGGGATTATATGATACAGCTTTCTGTGATAGCAAGAGATTGAACTCAGCGACCCAGAAAGCCCTTCTGGTCCTCTCATGCTACAATGCTTCTTCCCAGGCAGCAGCAGCTGTAAGAGAACAGCTTACAGGAGCAGCCTGTTTGGCAGGAGATGCTGACAGGAGCCATGAGCATCCTTTGGGAGAACCACCTGGATCACTGCTGCTGCCCGAGCTGCCTGTGGGACCAGAGCCCTTGGGGACAGCCAGCTGATGGGAGAGCAGGAACAACTCCACGGAACCACAGCCAGCTGATGGAGAGCAGGAACAACTCCATGGAACCACAGCCTCTGGCCTGCAACCTGGCTGCGCTCTGCACACCAAGCAATCCCAGGGAAAGTTTCCCAGCTGGGAGCTGATCCAGAACCAGAACTTCTCCCTGTGGCTCTCTGCAGAGCCCTGTTTGCCATCCTGGACCCTGGGATGCTGCTGTAATTGACTCCATCCATTACCTCAAAGTGTTCTCCAGTTTATCCTGCCTTTATCACATCGAGCCATTGTGAAAAATCTCTTCTGGTTTACATCTTCCCTGGGCTTTCAGCAATGCTATTACTCCTATAATAAGCTTAATGAGGACACTGAGTGGAAGAGTCTTCACATAAATCATCACAAGAGAAAATGCTCTGGAGATGCAAACAGCAATGTCACACTGCCCTCTGTTGAAATTTGAGGTACTAAAGTCATTTTGAAACTTCTGATTTCTAAGGACTAAAGGTTAATTATTTAATATTTTTTAACTGCAACAGCACTTTCCAGCCATTAGAGAAGATGACTATTTTTTCCCACGGATTACAACATACATATTGAACTAAGTTTAATGAGCTAACAGAGAGAGAAATCCTTACCTCCCCACAGTCAGGGGGGCAGCAGGGAGGGGCTGCAAATTCTGAACCTGAATATCCCTTTCAAAACTCAAGACTTGCCCCAACACTAGTCATAATAGACTGAACCTTTTTAGCAACTGAGTCATCAAAGGCACCCTGGAGCCCAGCTGGCTCTCACCAAACCCCTTCCACTGTCACACTGCCACCTCCTGCCACAGCCTCTGGTCACCACAGCAAAGACTCTCCCCTTCAGAAACATTCCTGCAGGGAATACTTCCTCCTCAGTGAAAGCAGTGGCACCCTGGGAGGATGTGCTGAGTGGTCTGCAGGAATCACTAACCTTTGCCCTCTCTGCTGCAAAGGACTCTCCTGCTGCACAGCTCATTCTCTCTCTGCAGTGCATGAAAAGCATAAAATACAAATCATTCTTCTTCTGTACTTATCAGGTCGTGCCATATATCATGTTTAAAAAATCCCAGGTAGCATCTCATGATTACATCACGGGGCTTTTCACAGGCACAAACCCATACTTTAATCAGCCCCCTTTGCTTTGCACACATTGTCCCAGAAATGGGTTGGGATCAATGCACACCCTGTGAGCAGCAAGTCTGTCCTTAGGGACAAGAGGAAAGTTAGACTCTGGGAGAAACAAGGCTGTATTCTGACCCTGAGGTCACCCTTACAGGGGTAGAACTGGGGAGAAAGGTGTTGGGGAAAACACCTTTTGGAATGGCTGGCAGAGCAGAGCTGCCCAGCACAGCCTCTCCTGCACTGCCTGTTTGTCCTCCTGGGGCCAAGAACAACCTCAGCTCCATGTGAGAGAAAAGGAGAGCAGCTCTGCATTGCCATCCGGGTCAGGAAGAACACTCAGGACTGGAATAATTCAGTCCTGGGCTTTGGCTGCTCAACAGCAGCCCAGAGCCTCTCCTGAGACATTCACCCCTCAGACAGTGAGGAGCCTGAGGCCCCACGAGTAAAGCATATTTATCCTGATTGTGTGAACGCACATTTTTATCAGAGGGGTGACATTCACAAAGGCAAACAAGGCTCTTCAAAATGTATTTCTAGTAGAGATAATGTTTTCTACCACAATGACAGCTACAATACCAAATCCAACTTATCAGCATTCTTCTCTGATCTAAGAAGTAATTCATCAGCTCTATCGTTGTATCTAATAAGAATATGCTGTAAAGTCTCGACTTTGAAAATGAGAGTCAAAAGCATTTGTAAGAACCCCATGAAGTTTCTTTCCTTATCTATCATTTGCTGCAGACATGAGGCATCAGCCTTTCTTCATTTAAATTGCAAAAGTAAAGAATGAGGGCTTTTGGTGACTAAAGATTTCTGGATTTCAGGGCTAAAAAATTGTATCCTCTGCAGCACAGCCCAAGAGGATTGGACATGAGGCTTTGAGCCAGGTGAGTGCAACCTGAGCAAACTCTTCAATATCTAAAAGCAATCAGTCAGTTATTTTCATTTCACCAGTGCTAAAGCAGGAACACCCTGGCTGCCTCCACTTACAAAACTCTGCCAGGCCTGTGAGAGAATCAATGATCATCATTTTGGCACCCTTAGCAAGCAGGGACAGGTATTTGAGGCCACCTGAGGGTTACAGGAGGATGGAGGCTGAGCATCCTCTAAGCAACATTAGCTTTAATTACACACATTCTTCTCCCTGGAACCAAGGTGCTCATAAAAACACTCTGAGCTCCTCCCCTTCTGTTAGGAATTACCCCACAACAGTGATTTGCAGACCAATTAGTGGTGCCACAAAAGAACAAACTTTATATCAGAATTGAGGTAGGAATCAAACTTTCCTGACACATATACAATTTTTTATTACCAGAACAATGCATAATAGAGAACAAAAAAATAAGTATTCTGAAGGCTAAACATTTAGATATGACTTTAAATAAAACACACCCAAAGCCTGGAGGTAACAGCATCGGTTGATAACAGATGGAGGTTAAAAGCCTTCCCCAGTAGCTGCCAAATGCAGATCTAAAGAAGAAAGAATGCACCATTTTATGCTTGGGGTCCAGTTCTATTAAACAAAACAGAGAAAAAAAATCTCCCACTGGGTTACTGAGAATTCTGTGTTAAAACTCACAGCCAAGCCCACATCAGTCTGCAGGAATAAAGGACATTTTCAATGCTGCAGGTGAATAACACTTCACCTGCTGCTAAGGCTGCATGCACAACAGTTTCACAACACTCTTTTTTTGGGTTGACTTTTTAATATAGACTCAAATATTAAACTGCACTACAGTCTGTAAGACTTGAGATCATTCAAACCAGAGCAAACTTCAGAGAGAACAGAGATAAATGGTTGGAAACACTGAGGGGAGGAGGAGGTAATTAATTTGTTGTAATCAGACAGTTCTACATAGTCCTGGACTGGTTATGCTATAAAGAACACAGGGGTGCCCTATTTGCTAACAGTTCCATTCCCAATAGTTGTATGCCAAGATAATGCAGGAAAAGCCTCAAGAAAAGTTCCCACACCTCCTTGTGCTTGTAACAGCCAGGCAATGCTAAAAAAGAGGTTTATATCTGCAATAGCTGTTCATGCTCTGTGGGTTTTACACATGTATAGCAAAGCCACACATAAAACCCAAAAGTACCTTCAGTTTGTCTGCCTTCTTCTCTTTGTGCTTCTACAATCATAGCTTTCTCAGTCTCTCTAAAATGTGACTATCCAATAGTCCAATATTGCTACACAAGTCCAGAAAAGCAATAGGTATTCAGTGCCTTCATTTTCCTTTGCATAAAACAACCATGTCTAATAGAATTTGATCCCCATGGTTGATTTTTGCCACAAAAGGCTGGACCAGGTGATCCTTGAGGTTGCTTCCAACACAGTATTTTATGATTCTAAGATACTTCAAGAAACTCTGTCTCTCTCCAGGTATAGTTTGCCTAAAGTTCTGCATAACAGCTCTTCCATGAAAAGCTATCACTTTCTCTTGCTTCTTCCTCTTTGAAGATGGAGAAGTTGAGGGGAAGTTGATATCTCTTCAAGCAACTTTAACTTCCAAACTTCCATCACTGCAGAGCCTCAGGAGCTTTGGGATGCACAGCAGCCAGATGTTCAGCTGGGTGAGCTAACTTCTCATAGCATCTCACACTGACTCTCATTCTGAGTTGTTTTATTTTTCCTCCATGCTCTACCAGCTGCAACCAGAACATTAAAAAAAAAAAAAGAGAGAAAAAAGGGCCAAACACAGTAGGCAATCTTCCGTTCAGGTTCAAATTACTCTTAATTGAAAGTAAAGCACACAAATTTCCACAGAAGTGCCACTTTTTAAGGGCACTGTCTGGTTAGTGCTGAATAGAACCAAGGCCATAACTTTACAGTTACACTCCCATTTTTGGGAGGAACCTTCTTGTCTGTGTTCCCTGGAGGCAGCAGGGTCAGCTCAGAACCCAAAGCTCTGGCATGGCAGGGCAGCCTCAGCCCCAGTTCAATCCCCCCAGGTTTCTCTCAGGCACCACAAAACCCAAGAGAACATTTTGCTGTCTGTGCCAGGGGCAGCAAAGGCAGCAGTTCTGTTCATGTTTCCTGGGCAGTTTGTGTGAATATTTCGGTAGGTTTGGTATCAATGCAGCTTGAAGCAAACCCACAGAGCATAGCAGCCAATCTGAGGAGGCACACTTTAAATGCTGAGGTACTGAGATCTCGAGAGAAATAACTTGTGGAATTAATTTATAACACTATTGTGTTTTTCTGAATAACATGGCCTGTTACATATGAGGCACCTATTTAAGTATTTTCCCTTTTCTCCAACCTCCAGAAAATAAAGTTTGAAAAGCATTCTTCTCCTTAAAAGCTCTCTTCGGTGTTTTATATTACACATGAAGTCTGAATTTCTTCTACAATTACTCACATAATTTATCTACCAAAAGTGTAAAACAGATAATTTCCCAGCTATGAAAATACCAGTATTCCACTTCAATACGTGCTGTTATTTCCTTGCCTACAAAAAAGGCAGCTGAAACCATTATCTACCTGTTACAAAGAGATTTCAACTTTCTAAAAAGCTTAGATAAGTAAAACTGCCATTCTCAAAGGTCTACTTTAAAGCAAGTAAGGTACATTTTTTACTTAAAGGTGAAGTTTCTTCTTTCACCCTAAGGGCTTTACATTCTCATCTTGATGTATTAATTAAAGCACATTTGTGGCGAATTTTTAATTATCTCCCTAATAAATGGTATCACAAGGAATAAAGTGGTCTCTTCACAAGTCTCTCTAGACTCCCCTGTGCCTTGAAACAGAACTCATTCCACAGCAAAGGAAGAATGCAAATTGCTGGGAGGCCTGTGAGTGCTGATGGGCAGGGACCAGATGGCTGTCTTGCACCCTTTCTTCATCAAAGAGCTCTGCAGAATTCTGCAGCTCCAGTTGGCCACGCAAAAGATACCAAAAAATCTCCTCTTTTTCCTTCTGAAATATACGTATTTCTTTTGGCAGGAAAGCAGACCAAAGGATGAGGGGGTTTTTGTGGAGCTGATTGCTATATGGCTTTCCCTGGGTCGGTTTTTTCTCAGTACTCCCAGGCAGAAAGGACAGGGGATGGACAAGGACATTTGGGACAAGGACCTTTGGGGTGTTTGCACTCCCCAGTGCTGTCCCCATTTATCTGGGGTGCAAAACAAAGCTGTCCCCATGGAGGGGCAGCACAGGGGCCACAATGGCCCAGCACAGTCCCTGGGGTGTCACCTAGGGGAGCTTGGGGCCAGCAGGGTAACACCACAACTGCTCTGAAACCCCAGCCAAGCACAGGTAGATCCACCCAGCAGGTCCAAAGAAATGGAAGAATGACTATAGAAAACCACAGCAAAATTGCAATTTGCTGTACAGCATAACCCAGGCATTGCCATGGGGAAGACACAACTCTGCCAGTGAGGTGTCAGCAGTGGCAGCACAGAGCAGGTGGGAAATGGGACATTTGCTGTCCAAAAGATGGAGAGTGTGGCTTTTTTACCCCTACTTATGCATACACAAGCACAAAATGCAGGGAAATGTTTGATTCTGGGCTTGCTTTCCAGGAGCTTTCTCACAGCAGTCACTGCAGGTCCTGCCAGACAAAGTGCACAGACACATCTTTATCAAATTACAGTCCCCCCTTGCAGAAGGAGCTCATAAACACCTCTGGGGGAGGTGACTGTTGTCTGCTTTGCTTTTTATCACCCACCTCTCCCTCCTGCAGAATGCCAGTGATCAAACCCAGCCAACACTTCAGGCCAGCTGTTAGAGCATTAAAAGAGTGGAGGTAAGTATTACTAATTCTCTCAGAGCTGAGGCCATAAATCCATTTTTTTGTAAACGCTGGAAGTCAATTGGTATCATGCAGTTAAAATCCTGTTTGTTGTTTCCACAACAGACTGTAACCCATAGCCTCAGTACCTCTGGCCTGCTGCCAGACACTTTAAATACAGGGAAAAATATCGAAATTCATTACTGCTACACAGAATTCTTCATCGATTAACAGGGAACTTATGACTATTTCTTTAACCACAGTCTAGCTGTTCTAATCAATTTTCTCCACCTTTAGTTAAGAAACCTGCATCAGCTGTGCAGAGCAGCAATCAGGAGTAGCATTTTTAAACACACATGCAAGACAAGCCCTTAAAGCATTGTGCCCACAGCATTACACAGAAGAGCATCCATGGACTGCAGACCACAGAATTAACTGACTGCTGCACATTTAGTTAGTTGTGAAATGGAGCTTCCTGTGTTTACTGTGCAATGTTTGAAGGTCTGACAAGCTGTGGATAATTGGGAAGAACCAGGAACTCCTGACTTGTGAGACACTGAGAGGTGCCTCGTGCACATGTTGAACAAATTCATGAGCAGGTATGTAAATAACACTTTCAGCATATTTAATGATTAACATCCCCGTGGCATTTTCCTGTTTAGCTAAAAATTGTTATTAATTATGCTTTTGCAATTATAGGTTTTCCAACCTGCTGTCTCTTAGATTGAAAGACTTCAGGAGTTCTGCAAGACTTCTGCACTCACCAGTTCAGAAGCTCCTACTCATTCAAGCTGCTAAGCAGAAAGGAGTCAATAGGAATTGTATACATTATGTATTGTCATTACATGCTGGCATGGTTCCCTTGCAGAACAGATTAGGCTACATCTCCAACATGTTGATTTCCTAATAAAGCATATTAATTTGTCTATGACAGTTACTGCCTTGAACCACCACAAATTAAGGATGAAATAAAGTATTTTATTTTTAACATTTTCATTTATATGCTCATCTGTTGAAGTACAGGCATTATTTTCATGCAAGTTATGATGTGCATGAATCAGATTCACTTGCTTGTAAAGTCTTAGTAGCTTGTAATTAAATAGCTGATTTTATATGCAACGCAGGGCAGAGATTTACTGTGTGTGCACTGCCCTGGCACGTGTGCAACTTCCCTCATAGACCTGCACTGCACAGCACTGCAAACCTCCATTTTATACTCCATTTGCCAAGGCATGCCTGAGTAGCACTGTCCTGCAGAAGGGGAACAGACCCAGACTTGGGGTTATGACTGACCAGGACTGCTGAGGCCACCCAGCTCTGAGCACCCTGAACTCCCTCACACACACACAGGGAGACCAGCATTGCTGGGTTTGGGTCCTGTGGCCATGGGGAACCCTCAGCTGCTGGGTTTGGGTCCTGTGGCCATGGGGAACCCTCAGCTGCTGGGTTTGGGTTCTGTGGCCATGGGGAACCCTCAGCTGCTGGGTTTGGGTCCTGTGGCCATGGGGAACCCTCAGCTGCTGGGTTTGGGTCCTGTGGCCATGGGGAGCCCTCAGCTGCTGGGTTTGGGTTCTGTGGCCATGGGGAACCCTCAGCTGCTGGGTTTGGGTTCTGTGGCCATGGGGAGCCCTCAGCTGCTGGGTTTGGGTTCTGTGGCCATGGGGAGCCCTCAGCTGCTGGGTTTGGGTTCTGTGGCCATGGGGAACCCTCAGCTGCTCACAGGGCTGGGATGCCAAAGGCCCCAGGAAGCAGAGCAGGTAACAGGCACCAGCTGAGCAGGAACTCCCCAATAAAACATCCAGAGCATTTATCACAGCTTAAACTGCAAACTGCCCCCATGGCAGGGGAGGCAGAGCAGAGCCCTCCAGTTTGAGCAGCCAGAATTTTCAGCAGCTTTATTCCCTCCAGGCTCAGGCAGCACAGCCTCAGTGATTGCACTGCATCTTGCAAGCTGTGTCCTGGTCCCAGCTCCTGCTCCCAGAAATTCAGTGTCAGAGCATGGCTCCTCATTTTCGTATTCCTGTCTCATTTGTGTCCAGCTGGAGCAGGAGCTCTATTCCAGCAGGTGTAGGAGGGAGCTCACAGGTGGACAGGGCCAACTCCAGCAGTTCTGGCCAGGGAAGAAGCAGCTGTGGTCACAGAGCAGCACCAGTGACACCAGAGCTCACCTTCACAGGGACACTGAGCCTGCCTGGAAGCAAAGCAGGGGACACTTCTACAGATGGCTGTGCTTCCATCTACAGAGCAGTGCAGTGGGCAGGGTAGAGTTCAAGTAAAATAAAAATCTATGGCACTTACAGCAAAATAGCTCAGACAGCTGGAGCCAAAGCCATGGAGCATCCCTAAGGAAGTATTCTGTAGAAAGGTCATTCCTTCCAAATCGTGCTGCAAACAGAAATGTCTGGAGCCTTCTGAAGGTAGAGAAGCCCCCAGATCACAGACTTTTTCCCTCCCAGCTATAGACCCCTGTGAGGTATCAGGGAAACCTCCAGCCTCCTCACAGAACAGTCTTTTCTCCAAAGAAATCCCACTCTGGATGAGCTGTTCTCTCACTTGACAGCAAATCAGGGACATTAAGTACCTATGGCCAACCTGCTGTCTATGTTTCCTCCTGATCCCTTCAGCTGAGCTCAGAGCAGCCAAAATTGAGCTCCTAAGTGATTGATATTTCCACTCTGACATGAAACACATCAGAAATTACACTATTCATAATCTCTTGCACTTGTCACCCATTGAAGTGTCAACCTTTTGACAGCTGAATTGTCAAGGTTGTGTCAATAAGTGACGTTAATAAGTTTTTCTATAATCCTTAGTGTATCCATTGGTTGCTAGGCAAACTTTTTATTACAGAGTTGCATTAGATGAGGAGGTGCAAAAAGACACATTAAAAAATGGAAAAGTTGTCCCCCTTCCCCAAAGCAATTTAACAAAAAGCCATTTACAAAATCAAGATTAAATAGTGCAGAAGTTACTGAGGAATTTGGTGAGGGGAAAATGTGTTGAATTATGCACCATTTGGCTGAATTTTACAGAGCAAAATATTTATCAGAAACTTTGAAACAGTAGTTTCTTCCTGAAAATTCAAAGCAAAACATGGATATCTGCCAGTTTCCATCTAAATTCCTTCAGATCACTAAGTATCAGCACAGCTGCATCAGCACCTAAGGGAATACTTGGGAAGTAAGGCACTATTCACAGGAATCCTTCCCCTGCTTCTGACTAATATTTACTCTGGGATGTGATCTTAATTTATAAACAATTCACTTTCTGACATGTTTTCTGGGTAGACCTAAACTCACCTGAATAGCTGCAATCTCTGAACGGTGCCTTCATTCCGAAATTCCCATTTTACAGGATGTGCAGCTACAGCTTTATGCCCTCAATGGGGGCTCTGCCAGGCAGCAGGATAGAAAACAAATACTGTAATCAAGTGCTGTTTCCCTCAGTCCCCCTGTGCTCCAGCAGCCCCACAGAACAGCCCCTCTCCCTTTTTTGCCTGGTTTTAAGCCCTGCAGGCTGCCCAACCTCCCTCTAGCTCCTGCACCACCTCTGTGGCTGCTGATAACCCTCTGAGACCCAGCAGAGGAAACTCATCTCCTTTGCTTCAAAAAGCAGATTAAAGGATCAAA
Source organism: Lichenostomus cassidix (assembly GCF_008360975.1). NCBI lineage: Eukaryota > Metazoa > Chordata > Aves > Passeriformes > Meliphagidae > Lichenostomus > Lichenostomus cassidix. The sequence continues at coordinate 18,605,073 of NC_139492.1, forward strand.
AACCTCTTACCACCTCTCACCAGGAGGCTTGGCTACCACCCCGAAATATTCCCTTTCTTTCAAGTGCATGAAGGTTATTAATCCTTTCCCATTAAGCCTGTGCCACCCAGGAGCTCCACTGCAGCCTGCATGGCAGGGATGTCCCCACAGCCCCAGCCCCAGCCCCAGGCACTGCACAGACTTGCTGTCTGCTCTGTGCTCTGAAAAGCTCCTGCTCTTCACTCCCAACCCATCTGAAATATTTAATGAATACTTGAAACAGGCACCAACGTTTAGCTTGCCTCCTGAAAAACAAGGGGGAAAATATATGGGTAATATGCAGCCTGTTTTGCAAAACAATAATGAAGCATCTGGTAACTTCTCCAGGAAAAGAAATGGAAGCTGAGGGGATATTTTGCAGAACTTGGAAGCTTACATGGGATGGTGTGCTGTTATCCAGCATGTGTCTAAACACACACAGTCTCCTAGCACAGCTTGAGGGGAGCTATTTGGTGTGCTCATTGTAAATCTCTGGCAAGCACAGCACACGGCCACTCTGTTCCTGGCAGCAGGCACGGGAGCCAATCCTGCTTCCACCCAGCCAGCCAGGCAGGAGATGTGCCTGGAAATGCAGAGACCTGGCTTGTGACAGAGCCATGGGCAGAGTGACACCTTCCCTGGGGCAGCAGCCAGCACAGCAAACCCCTCAGAGGCCAATGGATTTTTTCCAGCTGGGGTAATACGTCTATCCTAAAATTCAGGTTTTCCCTGCATTTGAAGTTTATCATCAAGTCTAATTCTATCCCATGCTATGAGGAATACGCAAATTCAGTTTGTATGATTGAAATCTGAGGCATCAAATATAAGCCTTCCAGATATCCTTTTTATTGTATTACTACACTACCCATAACCATGCATAAAATTTAACAAGCAGCACATATAGTGCACTACATGATGCTCACATCCACGTATTGGGTATTGGGTAGTGTGTGTTGAGCCACACTCTCAGCTGGTACAACAGACCCAGGCTTTGCTTAGCAGTGGGAGAATAGAACACTAATTAGAGAACTATAAGAGAATTTAAACCCAAGTTGTTATAAAAGGCTATAAAAAAGATCAATGCCGAGAGAGGGAAGGGCATGCAAGCAGAATACACTCAGCAAGGGCATGATCAAAGGCAGGATAAATAGACTGCAAACACTCTGCAATGTGCAAACACCTCCAAGGTGTGCTGAGGATCTGAGGAGCATCCTCCTTGCAGCAGGAGGCTGCAGGCACCTTTGGCATGGCCTAATTCACCAGCAGATCACAGCCACCCCATAAAGGCATTCCTCAGAGCCAGGCATGCTCTGCTGGGCTGGTCCAGCAGGGAAATGAGAGAGCTGCTCTCCATCAGCAGGCAGCAGCCACCCTGGCTCTGCTCCACGTCCAGCAGTGCAGGTAACACATGGCTGGGGCATGCTGGGCTGTGCAGGAGCTCCTGGGGGAGGAATTCAGTGTCCCCACACTGGGCTGTGCAGGAGTCCCTGGGGGACACTCAGCAGCCCCACGCTGCTCACAGGGACAGGCCAGCAGTCTCAGTTCAGAGCTCAGCCCAGCTCACACCAAGGGCAGGAGCAGGGCTTGGAGGGGGCTCAGCCCACACTCAACTCCCCCTCCTGCCCTGGGACACACAGGCTGTCAGGCTGAGCCCTCCAAGTCCCCTCCAAATCCCACTGATCTCAGTGAGCACCTCAGATGCCTGAGTTAACCCCATCTGAGATGAAGAGATATTTTATTTTAGGTGCAGCTTGTTTCCCAAAACAATCCTCAGAAACACCGAGCCCTGGATGCTCTTCCTCAAAGCAACAACCCAGGCCCAGATTCCCTTTTGGTTCAGTAAATTCTTGGGGGAATGGCACAAGGGAACAGCCAAGCTACAGAGCTCCTGGGGGTTCAGGTACTCCACAGCAGGCAGGGACTGCTGCCACATCAGCAGCTTTACCTGTCCCCTGCATGTCCCCACCCTGAGTGAAGCAGCCCCCACTGGCTCAGGAGGGTCCCACAGCCATCCCCCAGCTGGACCTCATGTCACTCACTGTCCCTCATGTCACTCACTGTCCCTGGGCTTGTTGGAGCTCTCTGCACCCAGCACTGGAGACACTTGGGCTCCTGGACACTTGTGTCCTTTGAAAATTAGGAGGGGGTAGGTGGCAGTTTAAAAAATTTCAGCCTTAGCCCAAACCAGTCTTCTGTACAAGTTTATGCAATGTCTAAGGGTGCAGAATTCCAAGGAAAATTAATTATTAATATCTTAATGTAACGAGAGCTGCTGTTTTCATTCTCCTCACAGCTGTCAGGGAGGACCAGATGCAGCACCACCTTGTGTAATTGGAACCTTTATTTTACAAACAGTGCACTAGACTGTGTTTTATCTCCTCTGATCCCTGTGTAATACAATCAAGGTTCACCAATCAAGGCTCCTTCCCCTTTGTTTGCCCTTCAGATGCTGCAGAGAGCCTCTTCTGTGCACTGCACAGTGCGAGTGGTGTGACACAGCTGCATCACAGAGAGCTTTTGTCCTGACTTTAAGGTATCCCAAAGTGCCAACTGGCAGCACATTCCAGCCTGGCCAGGTGCTGTTTTCCAAAAGATACCATTATGTACCAACAATTAACAAATCTATCAACAGATTTCCTTTGTGCTCTCTGGTACACAGAATTTAAATACACTGCAGAAGGATAGCAGTGCCTGATGGCAAACAGAAACACATCCAGCTGCCAGACCTGACATGTGAACAGAGCAAAGCAGCTCTGCTGAGCCACTCAGGGATGGAGCACACAAATCATCATCCCAGGGAAAATCCTTCAGCCACAGCCAGGGCAGAGGCCATCGGTGAGGACACTTGGAACTGCAGAGCCTCAGCTGCAGTGCAAACCTCGTGAAAACTTAACCAGCCATGGCACCTCAAAAGGAGATACTTTGTGTGAGCATTTCAAGCCCAGCACTTCTGTTTCTGGGAAGGGCCCTGAAGGAAGAAAAAGATCATTTTGCCTGGGCTAACTACAAATTTTCACAAGTATTTTGCTTCAAGAAAAGGATATTTTTTACTTATTTCCAGGATACATTTTTGCTTTCAGGTAAGGCAAATGCCGTGGGGTAATGAGACAAAAACACGAACAGGTTTAGTTTTCATGATAACCTGCCTGATTTTGAGATAACTTCCTAAGTAAAGTTCATGTCCATTGAGTATAAATATGGATTGGATGAAGAGCCAGGAAAAGAGTGTGGATGATGTGAGGAGGAAAAGGAAAGTCTGTTAATGATCAGAGCTGGGGACTCTGTCAGGCTTTACAGGTGATCTCAGTAACTGCACAGGAAAACCAGGACTACCTGAGCAGCACTTTGGCTTCAGATGTGGAGAGCAAAGCTATGCTTGGATACAACCACCTAGAGAAAGGGTTGGTCTGAAAGTGAAGGAAAAGCAAGTAAGATTTGGGTAGGTGAGCAGCAGAACATGTGTCCAAATATCACATCCTCTCCCAGCCTCAGCAGCACATCCTGGGCACAGAAACATCATTATTTTAGGAATAGGGGAAAAGATGAATAAGCACAATTAGAAAACTAATGAAAGCAGTTATCAAATTATGAAGTTAATTTACCTGGAGCAACCCTCTGGTAGACTGCAATCCAAATGTGGGTGAATTCACCTGCCCTGGGCTGGCTACCCTTCTCCTGGAGCACACAGGAGTGCAGAGCCTCTCTGCAGTGAAGCCAGCCAGGCCAGCTGCCTCTGCCCTGCTCCTGTGCCTCCTGACCACCTTCCTCTCCTCCCAAAGAGCTGCAGGCAAATCCAGCAGCAAGGAGATAGCAAGGCTTTGCAGTAGAGTCTGCATTCCCTACCTAAGTCCCAAGAGCCCAAAAGCTTTCAGCTGTATCCTATTCACATCTTTTCCTTGTCAGACATCCCTTGACGAGAGCAGGGTCTGACAGGAGGGGAGGAAGAAAGAAATTACATAAGCAAAACAAAAGTGTAATTAAATTCATTCTGCAGATGAGCAGATCAGGTCTTGGTTGTAACTTTTCTTCTTTCTGGCACATTCTGGACTGTTCTTTAAGGAATTCTGTGCTAAATGAAACTCAGAGGGCAGGTTAAGGCTTCCTTTTTCCAAGGGGTAGTGAATGTCTGGTCTCTTTTTTCACTCCCACTGTTTTGTGCCATTTGTACCAACGTAACCATTGACTGGGTGAAGCACAAAGTGTTTTCCTCAAGGCTCTGCACTGAAAGCACCAAGGCCCTGGCTGAATTATGCAGGATGAAAGCACAGCTCCACCCAGAGCCACATCCCTGGGGTTCAGTCCTGGCTGTCCTAGCAACTGCTCCCAGCAGTCACAAAATGCCAACTGACCAATCCTGTGAGTGTTCCTGGGCACCTCATCAATCACAACTTCAGCTTTTCCCAGTGAGTAACTCAGCAAAACAAGGCCATTCCTCCTGCTCATCCTGCTCTGAAGATTTCCACTGCCTCCATTATTCTGGGTTACTGACAGATGCTTTGTTTCTCCCCTTGCACAATTTGTAGGTACAAACTACTTTTGATTTAGCACCCAGATGAAGTCCTTACCCCATCTCACTTTTCTAATTGGAGAAAGGCCTGAGGCAAATTCAAGGAAAATTGTCCCTGATTCCTTCTCTCAAAATAAATCTGTGACATTTTTAAGAAGCACACAGAGGATGCTGGAGGTGGGGTGGTTTTGATGCTGCCTGGAGAAGAAAGACCATGAGGTCCTGATAAAAGTACAGATGTCCCACTGAGCTACTCTGCTTTTGTTCAAGGTTACTGGGCAGAACAAACTGAAAATATTCCTTACAGATCAACTCCAGATATTTCACCTGCAGGCAGAATATCACCCTGACATTCCAAGAATGCTTAAAGTGATCAAGACAAACTCGAGAGGCTATATCCAGTTAAAACAGAGTAGACCTTCTAAGAAATAAAATGCAAATTACTGAACTGCAACAGGCCTCCACATCCTATGTCCAATGAGAACAATACTTTCACTTACTTTCTGACAACTTATTTGCAATATGTGCAACCTGAGACAGTGCAAGGCTACTTTGAAAGGTGCTGAAATGGTCATTCAAATTCATAACGTGATTGCTCACATGGAAATGTTGCCACTCCTTTCAGATACTTTGGCTAAGAAATGCTGGCAAGCAAATAATCCAAAAATTCTTCAAGACTCAAAATGAATTTAGTTTCTTCTAAAAAAATTGATGTCTAATTTTCTCTCAGTATTTTTACCAGCTGAAAGCTATGCCTTATTTGGGGGGGGAGGCGGGCACAAGGAAGCAGCAAAGTTTTAAAGAAATTGTGAACTTCCTTGCAAGCTGGAGAGAAAAGAAAGGAAGTGAATCTTTCAACTCAAAAATGCAAATCCCCAGCATTTAAACCAGAAAGACTACATAATGATGCAATCAAGGTTACTGCATTGACATTTTTATTTCTCAAGTTTTAACCTGATAACATTTAGCAGAGGTTTCATAAAGTATTTTTTATATGGAGGTTTATCTTACTTCTAAGGTACTTTATTTTGTTAGGTTTAGGGCTGGGATTTTTTAGCCAATAGGAGAATGACAGTGATAGTTTAAAAAGAAAAATTTTTAGTTATAGCTACAGTAGAGGAAAACTGTTTCTGAATACCATTTAATTTCCATGACAGAGCTCTTTCTGAAATCCAGACTCCAAAAGCTATCAATTTAATGCACTAGATGGATTTGCATGCATTTGAATTCATGACTTAAAATGGTAACAACTGTCCTCATACAAAATTAACTCACTCACTCCATTCCCTCATTACCATGTAACTGACCCCAGTTAAGGGCTAGCGGTGTTTTCCCAGGCTGAGGAAGTGATTTACTTGAGTGATCCTAAGGACAAGGAACTGCAGCTCCAAGTTCTGCCTTCCTTGCCCTGCTGTAACACCTCCCCAAGCTTCTGGGGGAGCAGTTCCTCATCTGGGAGCTCTCAGCCCTGAGCAGTGGAACACACCCTGCAGCCTCTGTGGGAACAGGGGCTGCTCAGATCCACCACAGCAGCCCTGGGAAACCTGAGCACCACAGAGGGATTTCCCCGTGAACTGGCCATAGAGATAACTGGGGTTATTTAGGGACGCATTGGGGATGAAATGAGATGGCTCCAGCAGCACTGCAGGATCCGGAAGGACACAGAGCTTGGGAGCTCTGTAGCCTAAACTTTGGGAGGACACTGTGCAGTCACTGGATGGATGGATGGATGGATGGATGGATGGATGGATGGATGGATAAAAGGATGGATGGATGGATGGATGGATGGATGGATGGATGGATGGATGGATGGATAAAAGGATGGATAAATGGATGGAGGGATGGATAAATGAATGGATGGATGGATGGATGGATGGATGGATGGATGGATGAATGAAAGGATGGGTGGATGGATAAAAGGATAAAAGGATGGATGGATGGAGGGATCCATCCAGCCACAGACTTTATTAACTGTGGCAGTGACTAACGAGCCCATGGCCAGCCTGTTTCCCCCACAGCTTCTGGGGTTTATGCTAAAAACTGCAATTGTTACATCGCTGCACTCAACAGCTCAGCCCTGAACGGGGCACAGCCCAGGTCCCTGCCTGCTCTCTGGTGCAATTCCAGGGAAGTGGGCAGGTCCCAGGGAACTGGGCAGGTCCCAGGGAGCACACCCAGCCATCCTGGCATGCTCAGCAGAAGCCTGTACACCACATCTTTTGTGCCCACCTATCCCCAGGGACAGGGTCAGCTTTCCAAAGCCTGTCTTCTGGTCTGAGCTGTAATATAAACAACAATCATTCCAGGAAAAAAAAGATGAAGCATTAAAGCATTTCTATACTTTTTAAGAGGGGTTAAGTAATGACATGAATTAAAATTGCTAAATGGGTTATGGTTCTCTGCAGTGAAGCAGAGAAATGTCAGTCTGTGGAAACAGCAGGACTTGTAATAGATGGAAATTCAAAGGGAGTTGATGGGACAGAGTTGGCTTTGGAGAAAACAGCTTAAAATCCCTTTATACGTCTTTCTCCAAAACTAAAATTATACTTGATCCGTTATGTAAAAAGTATTTTGTCCAAGAGTCAAACTAGCAGCAGCATATTTCTTTTTTAAAAAATATTAATTCAGAGCTGCAATCGAATCATGGCACATTATCCCCCCCATCAAATCCTGACAATATTTTTATTGTCAGTAGCAGGAATGAATGATTGCCCATCTTAGCTGCAGAGGACATGCAGCTTACGTGATCCAAACCATTGCCAGTAACATGCACAAAAGCAAGGAGAAGGCATTATCCAGATTGCTAAACCAGCAACCTGCTGTAACAGGTTTATATAGCAGAGCCTGTAGAAATACTCATTTATCTCTTTGCTTAATGCAGTGTCTAGTACATGAAAATGATACTTTGCACCATCTTATTTACTACAGGCAAGAAGGTTAATGCAGGAGAACATATTAAAGGTCATTTCCATTCTTTGAAATAATTAAGTGTAGCACTTGCAGAATCCTTTTGAGGAGATTTGCAATAGGAAATGCTTTTAAATAACTCCACAGGTAACTGCAATAAAATAAATCCTCAGACAGTGGAGGCTGGACAAAGAACTTGGAGTAAAACAGCAGCCCCTGTTTGAGAGACTCCTGAGGTGCCTTGAGTTCCCAAACCAGCAGTGCCCACTGCACACCCTTTTGTTCCATGGCTCTTGTAGGCCCAACAGGAGCATTTCTATGTGCTTATAACTACATTAATTCAAGATTTCCATATTGGAGCAAACCTGTAGTGGACTGGAAATACAACACATTCTGCACTGGCATTTAACCAGATCTCTCAGTGGTTCCAAAAATACTGAGGCCATTAAAGGGAAGCTCACTAAACATGAGCAGGAATCAAGCTGACAACCACATGACCCAGTGGTGTTGGACCCAGAAGCTCCTTTTCTCATCTTGCAGAAGAGGTTTGGCTCCTTTGGGGCAGAAAGAGCTGTGAGAACCCAGCAGCCAGCACGGGAGAAGTTGGGTCTGCAACTGGGGAAGAAGAGCCCAGGCAAGCCCAGCAGCACTGGCATGGCTGAAACACCATTTCCTGCCTCCCTTTGGCAGGGGATATTTTTGTTAAATGGGGCACTTTTAAGAAATTGGTTTTAACACCCTTAGTTCAGCATTGTCTCCTCATGAGGTAAGACAGCTAAAATCAGACTAAAAGCTGCTGATAATGAGAGAGATGCACGGGAAAAGGGGGGAAAGCAACGAGGAGGCTCCTGTGTTTGAATCAGCAGCTGTAACACACACTGCAGGAATCACTGAGGTTCCACATGCAGGAAGCACAGGAGTGGCAAGCACATCTTCCCTAAATTAGGTTATAAGAGGAGCAATGGGTTGTGTCAAAATTATGAGGTGGAGAAGCTGCAGGTCTGTAACATTTTGGTGGTCTTTGTTAACGCTGGCAGCTACAGGGACACTGCCGTGCTTGAATTACACCAGGTGACACTCTCCAAGCAGTGACAAGCTCATAAACAGCACAAATCTGCTCCCCAGCTCCACTGAAATGCTTCAGCAGCCTCGAGCTGCCCACAGGGACAGCATGAGCCCAGCCAAGCCCTGTCAGTGCTCACTGGGCATCAGCACCCAGCAGAGGTGAACTACTGAGAGCAGCTGGGGACAAGGTTCAGCTTGGGAAATCTTTTCATTTTGTTAATTTATCACTCTTCAGACTCAGTACCCACTTGCTTTCACAGAAAAGCCACGAAACCCAAATGGAAAAGCCAAAGTGATGGGAGCTGTCACTATGTTCTTCCAACATCCTTAGGCTGTGGCACTGGTGGGGTCAGCAGATTTATGAGTGCTGCTCATTCATGCTCACCCCTGCACCTCTCCCTGTGCAGAGCAGCACAGTGCCTTTGAGGACAGGGTAACCCTCCAAAGAGAGCAGCAGGATGCTATTGAAAGGCTTCCTTTCCAGTGTTGCTGTTCTGTTGGTAGAAATATAACACAGACACAGTTAAAAAAGGGGTAAAAGGGTTTTATTTCAGTATTTTAATAGGGCCCTAGGTGCACAGCTCTTCAAAGGTAGAACACGTGGAGATGCACACTCTCTGTATAACACGTATACAATTTTATGGACCTCGCAAATTAGCACATCTACCTAAAATCCTCCAATAAGAAACTAAATAAATGAAGAAATTGTCCCCCTATTCTAATTACTGCCCCCACTAAATGAGGCTAGAGCCCAGTTTACAGAATGTTTTCTAGAGAGAAGGTTTCAACCAAGGTTGAAGCCTCCAGTTTTGAGAATAGAGCTCTCTGGCCTCATGTTGCAAATGTTTGGTCTTTGTGTCTTGCAGGACCTCAAACTAAAATAAATACCAGATTACAAAAATTACAAGCACGCAGGCTAAGGGTACAAAGAGTATATAAAGGGTACAAAAAATAGGAAAAGAGTATAAAAATGTATAAATGGGTATATATAAAGAAAAGACAAAAGATCATCAGGCATCAACAGCACAAGCCACCATGGCTCAAACGTCAGGAATATTTCCTGCTGAACTCTGCTGTCAGCTCCAGGCCGTAATTCCTACCCTTGGACACATTACAAGCATAATGGAGAACACATAAATGAATGCACAATCATTGCAGATATTTGTATGCATCCTGCTGGTGAGAGATCATGCCTATAATTCATATGTGGTAAAGCCACAAAATTATGAAGGTCTTCCTAGCACAGCCGTTCATAATCCAATGGGAATCCATTACATTTTTATTTCTCGTGCTACAAGAGGCAATTTATGACTGTCTGTATTTCACATTATGTTTTAGAGGTGATGATAATGGAAAAGCAGCCTGACCTCAAAATGGAATAACTGATTGAGGCAAAGAACCATTGCACAAAATGTATACTTGGTTTCTTAGAGAAATGAGCAACTACAGCTTTTTTAATTTTTGGGTATGGAATTCACTTTAGAAAAACATTTTTGTGAAAGAAATCACTTTTTGGGGGGTCATTTTCCTTTTACTCACAGAGGGGTGGATTTTATTTTATTTTTCTTAATTGCAGCCAAACATACCAATTCAGGCTAATTCAGAAACCTTAAAGTAGCCCATTCTATAGTCTCTCAGTCTGGTCCTTCCCAAGCCCCTCTGTGGTCAATACTGAGCAGTTCTCAGCCCAAAGAGAAATTTCAAGACTGTTACTATTTATCTTCTTCCTTTTTGTGTTGTGAGAGATAAGCTCTTAGTGAATTTACATGTATTTAGGAGTTACTGTGGTGGTATCACTGAAACAGGCCAAGAATTAATGTCAGAGTTGTCACACCTAACTACACAAAACTTGATGGGTTTGAGTTGTACTTACTCCTACTTAGAAATGAAATAACATTTGTGATAACAACTGTCCTATGTCCTCTCCAAAAGTGTTCCTTTACCACTGCTGTTAGTGTGGGGTTTGTTATGATTTCTAGGGATAAGTGTTCCATTACATCCATTTGGTTTCATAACAGCAATATAATTTTGTTCATACCTTTGCAAACCCATCACATTTTCATTTTCAGATTCTCAAGTCCCAGGTATTAAGGATAGCATTGCCATATTCTAGTAAATTTTTTTAAAGCTGTAAATTCTGTTCTCTCTTGAAGAGCTGCCTTTCTGGGACCATGAGTATTTCAGAGCAGATCCATAAAAACTGACAGCTAGCTAAACTTTCTACATCTTTGCCTCACTAAGAGTTCTGCTTCACCTGCAGTAGAGCCATTTATGTTGGCATCATGTGTTACACAATCCTGGCTGAAGTAAAATTACACTTAATAAGCCAGATTATATTTTAAAGGAAGATGAAATAATGGCTGTAATATTTAATGTGTCATTTAACTGCCACATTAATAGTAAATCCATCAGTAAAGGTGGCAGAGATACAGTGATTTAGCAGTCACCAATCCAGACCATCAGAGCTTTATGTTAACACCACCAAGCAGCATTGTGGGACCAAGCCCTGGAATTTCTCAGATGGAAAGTTACATTCTTGAGGTTCCCAGCCAGTCACAACTAAATGGAACTAGTTATGAGGCTACCCACAGTTAGTCAGGGTACCAGAACATGGCTCCAGCAAGGGTAAAACATGATGCCATTTCCCACATTTTAGTGGGATGCCTCCTGATGGACTATTTTAATTTTTTTTAAATATCATTCTGACTGCACAGCATTTCACACTGAGAAACAGTGCTTTCTTCTTTTCATATTAAACAAGCATAATGTTGGGCAAAGGTGCAAAATTATTTTCTACAGTCTGATGCCTGAATTGCAGCTGAGCTTCTGAATATTTCAGGAATATCAGCCTCAAGCTCTCTTTGTTCACCAAGGAAAACTGCAATTGGCCAAACAGCCTCCTTTTCATGGAAAGGCAACAGCTTGAGTTGCACCATGCCCTGTTGTCCCTTAATTCACTGAAGAGACTGCCAGTCCAGGTTTAGCAAATGTTCCATGGCCCATGTGCTTAAAACCCCTTTTTCCTTGGCCACTGGACACTGTTCTCCAGCCAGCAGGGCAAAGCTGCACAGTCCATTCCAAACACCCTGGGCTCTGTGGTCACTCAGATTAGAAACCCTCTAAGGATTACACATGAGAACAGCCTGGTTTATGATCTGCCTTGGGCTGTGTGCTCAGTGTGCTCTGTGGGAGCTTTCTGGACTGAAGCTGCAGCCCTGGTTTCAATCTTTAATTATTGACCTCCCCCAATAACAACTTCCACAGCCACAGTGCTCTGCTCAAAAATTCAGTAGCCTCTGGCCACAGATAACCATCCACCAAGCATAACTTAAATGTTATCCTCTCAAGGTTAAAATGTGTGTTTAAGATTACTTTGGCTTTCAGGTCACATTCTTGCATCCTTCCTGAACTCCTTCTTCCCAGGAGACTCTGCCCGGTGATGGATTCAATGTGTGTTTCCTCCTGTTCTTTAAAGCTGATTCATTCATCACACTAGGTGGGGTACATTTTTTAAGCACTGGAATGAGAGCTGGTCAGCACAAAACAGCATGTGTGAAAGGGAAAGCTGTGCTGAAAGCAGATCTGGGGTAGTACTGGGGAAGAGTCCAGAGAAAAGCACAAAAACCTCTCTTAACAGACTTTATATCAAGCAGCTCACTGCCTCTCCCTCTCAAAGTCTCTGTAATCTCACCTGATGATCTGGTTGTTAACCTGCATTAAGGTTTACTCACATTAACCTGGTATGTCAGCCAAAAATTTCAACATTTTCTCTCACCTTTGTTGAGGGAAGGTATTGGGAAAGAAAACTGCTCCATAGCCAGGCTGGATTAGTGTTGTCCACACAATGAACACAATGTCACAGACAGAAATTATTGTATTTTTCCTGTAATTTTTAATACACAATGACTTTTCTTCATATATATTCTCTGTACCTACACTCACCCACTAGTCTCTCCCAAATCACTGCCAAAGATCTTTAGAAAACAAGACCAGCTTTCTCTGCAGCCAGAGCTCTGCACGTCTTCATTAGATACGTCTCACCATATACTGTACACACTACAACCAAAAGGAATTAGGATGTGATTAACACACATCAAAAAACAAAACTACTTCTAAGATTACAGAGGATATCCTATTAAAATCAGATGGAATTGATGACAGGGTTTGCCTTTTCACAGTACAAAAATACAGTCTTACTAGAAAGTCCTCGGTCATCAAAGATTTGGCTAGTATGAGTCCAGCAGTGAGTTTGGGACAGGTCACACAGCCCAGGTCACACAGCCCAGGTCACAAAACTCCACAAAAGTTTTCATCTCTAGTCACTACTGCACTGGGTGTGCATAGACAAACCCACTGCTCAGAGTTCAGATTTCTCAAACCCCACAAAATCACACAACACATTTTGAATTCAGACCTAAAAGCATCGTTGCACTTCTGGCATCGAAAAAAATTAGGCCCTAGAGATGAAATCTTTTCCCTGCTGTTGATTTTCATGGATCACTAACCTACATGATCTGTTATTTAATCTACCAATGTTATCACTGATTTTAATGAGCCAATGCTAATGATTTTTTTAAGCTGGCATTAAATATGGGGGCGAAAAAAAAAGACAGACAGGTGTCACAGCCACAGAGGAGACACTAACCAGGCAGAAGGGGTGTGCCCACTGAAGCCATATCAGCCCACAGGGTGATACCATATCTGGGGCACAACAGCTCCTCAGGAGGGGGTTCAGATATAGACAAAGTGAGACACAGCTCTTACCTGTTGGAGGAAGCTGATTTACACAGCAAAGGGTATCTTGGATCTCCTCCAAGATCTCCTATTTCTAAAATGCATTTGTTTTAAAATACCACACTAACAGAGAAAAACAATTTTCTCCTTTTCCTTACATTCTGCTTTGTTTCCCCAGTAGCCAGTTTCTGAAGTGTGGAAAAAAAACCAACAATCCCAAAAGAGAAAAGCCAACTTTAAAGGTACAAGTTTGCCATTCTACAGCAGTCTATACCTTCTTTCAGAAAAAGTCCAAACACAATGTGCTTCCTGTCCTAAGCTTTGTTATACAACGGAAATCCTTTCAACAGAAGCGTAGATGGGTCAAAACATACCACAACTACTGCATTCAGATAGAAAAAAGTTCCCTTTCCCACCTATTATTCTATTCAGTGTGTTTGAGAGCATTTAGTGGCACTCAGATTGAATCTGCCCCTTCACCACAATTCCTGGGCCTAACTGAATGTCTTCCAAGAGCGAAGAAATGAGTTGGTTATTTTCTCTTCAGTAAACATCTCCTCTTGTGGCAGAGAGGACACAAGCCATCCAGCAAGTGAGCACATGCAACAAATGCCAAGGGAAGTGCCAGCTGGGACACAGGACCTGCACAGCACCTCCTGCAGTGCTGCCCAGAGTCACTCCGGGTTTCCTCATTTTGCTCTCCTGAGCTTCAGAGATCCTTTGGCACTGCACATCCCCACAGCCACAGGAGGGTGGAGGAAGCAGCAATGGCACAAGCAGCCTCCCCTGAGGGCTCAGGAGTCCAGCACTGAATACACCTCAGCAGCATCCTCAGTGTGTTTTCTCTCTTTGCTGATGTAGTTCTTTGTGTGTTTGCATCACATATGCAGAAAGCAGAAAGCAGCTCACACTGCATAATCCATACAGCAAAATGTACCAACCCAATTAAAAACAGAACTCAGCTCCTGCTTTCCAGAAAATGAAGATAGCAGATGATTTTAAGTGGTAATAAAAGTCTTTAAAATCACCATTGTAGTTCTTACTAATTTCAAAAGATACCCTCCCATACTAAAGCCAAAATTCTGATTATTTTACTCATTCCAGCAATACTATTAAAGGAAATGGGACTATTCTTCCCAATATGGGGCACAGAGTTAGTTATATTTTCATAAAATTGTGGGTCACAGATCAGGCTGCAGAATGAAAAATCTAAGCCATCCTTACAGAAATATGACCCACAAAAACTAAGAGATGGATAAGAAAATCAATAGGAAATAATATTTGAGCCATTCACAGACAGATTTGTTCCATAGAATCATAGAATTGTTTAGGTTGGAGAAGGCCTGTGAGACCATCAGGTCCAACCATTCCCCCAGCACTGCCAAGGCCACCATGTCCCCAGGAGCCACATCCACATGGCTTTGAACTCCTCCAGGGATGGGGACTCCTCTCAGTCCTGAGGAGCCTGTTCAGAATCCCAGGATCATTGGGCTGGAAAATCCCTGCCAGCCCATGGAGTGCCAGCTGTGCCCAATGGCCACCTTGTCCCCAGCCCAGAGCCCTGAGTGCCACAGCCAGGCCTTCCTGGGACACCTGCAGGGATGGGGACTGCAAACCTCCCTGGGCAGCTCCTGCCAAGGCTGAGCACCCTTTCCATGGAGAAATTCCTGCTGCTGGCCAAGCTGAGCCTCCCCTGGCCAGCCTGAGGCTGTTCCCTCTCCTGCTGTCCCTGTTCCCTGGAGCACAGCCTGACCCCCCGGCTGTCCCCTCCTGGCAGCAGCTGTGCAGAGCCACAAGGTTCCCCTGAGCCTCCTTTGCTCCAGTTCTTCACTTCCAGTGCTTGACCCCCTTTAATCAATACTCAGTCACAGAATTTAACATAAAATCCATTTTAAAACTTAATTAAGCTACAGCTGGATGAATTGATAAAAATGTTTCCCTATTTTCTCCAAACCCTTGCAGGAGTGGAGAAAAGAGCTCTCAGTAGGGCAAGGCTGGACTGAAGATTTCAAGGCAATGTCATTTGCACAATGCTCAGCACAACAGAGCCCTGTCCCATCCTGGACATCACAATAAATTCCCTCAGCAATGGTCCCAGCAGGTCCCACCTTTGTCTGTGGCACTGACCATTTGTAGATGAGGTGAAGCTGAGAAGAGGTGGCTTAACCCTGAAACCCAGAGCACTGGGACCAGCTCCTGCATTACCCTTCAGGCTTTTGGCCTGCACATCCCATCAGGAAATATTTTTGGCACTGATCAGGCCATATCTATTGTGTCTGGGGAAAATCAGGAAAGCAGGAAAGCTGGATTCAATCACTCGAGAGTCCCTGGTCCCATGGCAGGCCCTGCTCCATTCTGCTGTGCAGAGCTTTGAGGGCACAGTTCTGCAGAAGAGAACAATCTGGAGGTGCCTCAGAGTGAAACAGGGCTAGAGAGAAACCAGGGGAGCTGCAGGAGGAGCAGGAGAATGGAGGAAATGCAGTGTACTGGTTAAAAAAGGAGGGGATGAGAAGAGAATCCCCAAACAGCAATAGAAAACACAAATCCTCAGCTTTGTGACAGGAATATCTGCAATCATCCAACCTTCACCACCTGTTTAATCCCAGCAATTCCCTTCAAACCAGCACGTCACACCACCACCAGCCAAGGAACCTCTGCAGCACCCCAGGCTCTTGGCTCCACCTCATCAACAGAGCTGCATGTAGCTCCACTGCTCCTCCTGACAGATACAACTTCTCCTGCAGAAGCAAGGCAGTCTCTGACCCTCCAGCAATAGTAGAATGAAGCAAAAATTATTCCACCACAGAATTCTTTTGGTTCCACTACCGCTGGATTTATGCTGCAAACTCTGTTCACCCTTATTAACAGAGGCACACAACCCAGCAGGCTCCATTTGTCATGTGCTGGTTGCTCTCTTGCTCTGGAAAGCCAAAACAAAACCTGGAATTTCTCATTTGCTTGATTTGTGATGCATTAAGCCCTTACTGAACAGTCCAACTCCATGGCTCCAGTTGCTCTACATTTTCTTCTACTTCCAGGCTGTCAAGTTAAAATAAAGCACAGCATTTTTTCACATATGAATCAAGACACCTAAACTGGTCAATCACTGCTAAAGAAGTATATTCACATGTCCAACTATTATTATTATTATTATTATTAATTATTAATTGTAGAATGAAAGTTTTTGAACAACTGTTGTTTAGAGCTTGGGTCGAAGCTGTTTACATTTGCATGTGTGTAATAATCCGAGATCAAGTCTGCTCCAATAAAGTGATAGATCATAAAAAACCTTACTTTTGTTACAAGTTTCCATATAGTTTATTAGATACCTCAGCCTGCCCATAGATGCAGACATTGGGGTACCCGTCCTTTTAGTCTCAATTGTGACTGTGAAAACAAACCTCCTTTTTGTAATGATAGCAATAACTTTTTTTTTTTTCCTCCAGGTAATACGGGACAGAAAATCTTTGCAGTGGCAGGCAGAGAGTGCTTGTGAAACACATCGACACAGATGTGCTCCTCTGCTTTAGCACCAGACAAGCTGTGCCTTGCTGGGCAGTGAAATCCCAGGCAGCCAGGGCTCACTCCCACTCCGCTGAAACTCTCTCTCCAGCCAACACCTCTGGATTTTCCCCCCACACCCAGCTGGAAGAGCCACCAAAGAGCATCCCCCAGCCAACAGCACATTCCAGGGCATTGACTCACAGCATCCTCTGCCATTTTAAAGTGTGCTCGTGTTCAACACTCACATCTCAGAGCAGTTCTGCTCCTGTTTGCTCTGTGCAGCCCTGGCTGCCATACCACCCCCCAGGGATGGTCAGAAATGCTCCTGTTTCATCCCAGCCTGCCCTGAGCCAGCCTGGGTGAAGCTGTGAGGGAAGCACGTAGAAGGCATTGCTCATTGTGCTGCTGTGCACCTGCAGCTGCCGGCCAAGGTCAGAGAGGAAACAACAGAATCCTTCAGGAGAGCGAGTTCCTTTGTCATCTGAGCACGGGCAGGAAACACTGGAAGTGTCTTAAGAAAGTTTTTCTAATGAGAGCTTAGCCCAGCCTTGCAGAAGCCAAAGAGAGATGATCATTGCAGGTCCCTTCCAGCTGAAATAGTTTATTCTCCCCCACACAGCTTTGAGGGACGAGAGCACCAATACCTGGCTATTTCTGACCAATATCCACACAGGCCAGATCCTCATGTTCACAGCAATTTCTGTGCTTCAGAACAACACAGGAACAACCACAAAACTCAGGTTTGAGAGGAGGGCATGGCCAAGCTCTGGGTCAGAGCTGTCTGGCTGAACTGAATCCACCTGAATTCAGGTTCTATTGCTCTGCTGTATCCTCAGGCAGCCATTCAAAGGAGGCTCTGAGTTACTCTGCAACAAACTAATATTAATTACCAGCCCTTTTATTTCACAGATACTCAAAGCCCATTAAAAAATATTGCACTTGGTGTGTAAATAATACCTAAAAGGTGGGGGGGGGGTTGAAAAGCAAGTGTTTTAAAGTTATGCTTTCTCTTCAAAACAGATTATTAAAGTTAAATCAGCATAATTTTCTGCTGCATTAAACTGGGGACAAGTCAAAATGGCTGCAAGCCTGCTTGAAGTAATTCATGAACATTTATCTTTCCTCTTGTTTATTGTAAATATATCTTTACAGAATAAGTGAATTTTGCCAAATACTTTTTTAGAAGCAGTCAGGAAGACAGATCCTAATAGAGCTGTTCATGCACAACCTTTGCAAACTTGCAAGATCAATCATTTTCCTTTTCTCTGAATTTCCAAAATTAATGTAAATTCCAAGAAGTCAAAGCAAGGATTTAACTGTATTAAATTTTCCATTGTGCTTTTAAATATACATATTCTCTCCTTTGAGATTCTGTTTGGATGTTAGGAACCAGCTCTTATTCTTTTTAATCTCTGTTAAAGTGCACAGGGATGGGCACAGCGTAACCATTTGTATGGTCAGGATGAAATATCAGCAAAAGAAAACTGTCCAGGGCAGATATATTTCAGTATGAATCATTAATTCCTAAAGCTTGGGTTTTTTCATTATTCATTACCCATTTTTCATCCTGTATTACTCCCCCAGTTCGCAGAGCTGCAGTGAGATCCTCACAGCGCAGAAGTGCTGGTGAGAGAGAAGCCCCATGCTTCAAATTGAGCAATTCACAGGTAAACAGAAGATTAAAATTTTTTTTCCACTGCTTTGCAAAGATCAATCACTGAAATCTGACATTTTATAGACTGAGCCCTCCAAGGTCTGTGACTGGCTTCCCTGTGTCCAAGGTACATCCTCATGCCAAAATTCCTAACAAGAATAGCCAAACCCAGATCTTCAGATTTCCAACTGATTTGCACCCTCCCTGTGCTTGAGAGCTAGGAATTTATTTATGCAATTACAAACATAGCATTACGAATCAAATGCTATTTTATCAGTTCTAGGGAAAGTCTGAACCTTTATATTCCACATTCCACAGCAATGGCTAAATTCAAAGCAGTGCAAATCAGAGCAGCTTCACTGCAGAGGAGCCAGCAGAGCCTGCAGTGTTTAAATAAAGGCAAATGCTGGCTGCTGCAGCTCCACACAGATGGCTGGCTTTCAATGGGCTGGGGGAAAAATCCATCCTGACTGGTTTCCAAGCCATTAGGAGTTCTTACACATCCACTGAGTGGCTAAAGAGGCACAATGCCCACTGCAGCATGGGGACAATGCATGGGGGATGCCAGGGATACACTTAAACCATCTGCATTTGCACAGTGCTTGGCAGCAAGCACAGCCTGGGTCTGGGGTGTCATAAAGGGAGTGTAATAAATGAGTAAAAGTCACTGAACCAATTTACAAGGCATTAGTGCCTTGGCTCTCACACTGCAGCCCCTCAGCAAGGATTCATCCAGAGCAGCTCTCTCCACTCCGCTTTTGGCAAGTGTTCAGCTCCTCCACCAGCTTTTGGAGAAGGTATATCACCTCTTTCCTCCCCCCATGAGCACTCAAACAACACAAACCCATCTGAAACCCTGTGCCCTTGGGAGAAGGGTGGCAGCAAGCTGCCAGTGGGCTCCATGTGATCTGTGTGGAGAACCATGGAGTGTCACATGGGATCTGTGCACATCTGGAGCCCAGGTCTGGCACTGCCCTGCCCATCATGGTTCCCACATGGATCATCGGGTGTCCCAGCCACTCACAGCCAGGGAAACGTAGGGAGCAGATGGCAGGGAGAGCTGGGCAGTCCCAATGGAGAGGTGACACTAGCTGGGCTGGCACAGTGTGCCAGGCAGGAGCACAGCTGTGGCACAGGAGACAGAGTTTGTCTGTGTGAGTGAGTGTGTGTTTTTGTGTGTTTTTGTGTGTTTGTGTGTGTGTGAGTGTGAGCAGGCTGAACCTGAGCCAGCTGTGCCCACATGGCCAAGAAGGCAAATGGCCCCAGGTCTGTATCAGCCAACTGTGGGCAGCAGGACCAGGGCAATGATTTTCTCTCTGTGCTGGACACTGCTGAGACCACACCTCGAGTGCTGTGTCCAGCTCTGATCCCCCCAATTTAGGAAGGACATTGAGATGTTCAAACGTGTCCCGAGAAGGGCAGCAAGGTGAGGGGTCTGGAACACAAGTCCTGTGAGAAGCAGCTGAGGGAGCTGGGGGGGCTCAGCCTGGAGGAGGCTCAGGGGAGACATCTTCACTCTGCACACCTCCCTGACAGGAGGGAACAGCTAGGGGGGATCAGGCTCTGCTCCCAGGAAATAAGGGACAGAACAAGAGGACACAGCCTGATCTGCACCAGGGAGGGTTAGGTTGGGCATTAGGAAGAAGTTCTTCACAGAAGTAGTGATTGGACATTGGAATGGGCTGCCCAGGGAGGTGGTGGTGTCACCATCCCTGGAGGGGCTGAAGAAAAGGATGGATGTGGCACTCAGTGCCATGGTCTGGTGACAAGGTGGTGTTGGGACACAGGTTGGATTCGATGATCTCAAAGGTCTTTTCCAACCTGGTTGATGGTGTGATTGTGTGATTGTGTGATTGTGTGATTGTGTGATTGTGTGATTGTGTGATTGTGTGATTGTGTGATTCTGTATCTGTGTGTGTGCCTGAGTTTGTGTTTCTGTGTGTTTGTGTGACCTCATCACTCTCTACAACTACCTCAAAGGTGCTTGTAGCCAATGAGGGTCAGCCTCTTCTCCCAGGCAACTGCCAGAACAAGAGGACTCAGTCTTAGGAGGACTGTGGAGGGGAAGTTTAGATTAGATATCAAGAAAAAATTCTTCACTGAAAGAGTGATTGGGCACTGGAATTGTCTGCCCAGGGAGGTGGTGGAGGCACCATCCATGGACGTGTTTAAAAAATGACTGGATGTGGCACTCAGTGCCATGGTTTAGTTGATGAGGAGGTGGTAGGTCAGAGGTTGGACTTGACGATCTCAAAGGTCTTGTCCAACCTAGTTCATTCTGTGATTCTGTGTGTTCCACAACATCCAGAGAGCTCCAGCCCCACACGGCCAAAGCAGGGGCAGGAGGGTGAGCTGTGCTCAGGAGACACCAACGTCAGTGCCTGACCTCCCTTGGAATGCACACGTGGAGATTGAATCACTGGGCTCAGCAGCTCAGTGGGAGGACATGAAAGGAAAATCTAGAGACTTCAAGGGGCATCAAGGAAAGCATCTGAGATCTGAGCCATCTCACATCCTGTAAACGCCATTTCCCTTCAGGAACTGGTTTATTGGCCTCGTTGGAACAAAGCCCCAGCGAGGCACGTTCCCTCTCTGGCAGTTTACAAAGGGACACAGAGCAGTGGGAAGGACACCAGGGTGAACAACAGCCCTGAAGGCAACCCCAGCCAAGTGGGTGACCTGCCCTGTGCTGCACCCTGCTCTTTTCACCTCAGTGCTGTAAAATCTTCCCTCAGGATTAAACTCCTTCTGCACTTGAGTAGCCACATGAATCTCAGCACAGCAGAGCTATTTGTGTGCTGCAGCTTTTGGGATGACAGCTCTCCTATGTCTGGAATGATTATTTGGTATATAGGTTGCAGTTCAAGCAACAGTCTGACTGTTTCTCTCTCCTGGAGCTCTCATAGAACAGTGAGAGGCATAAAAATTTCAGTCTTTTTAAAAAAAGGTTTTTTAAAAAGGTTTCAGTCTTTTTAAAAAAAAAAAAAATCAACATTATTTCAACCAGTTAAAAATCTTCTTCTGTTTTAGAGCTTCCTGGCAGACATTTAGCTGCATAACAATCAAAGGACCAGTTCTGCTGAGTGTAGGGACTGAGATCCTCTGCCCTGTCACCCCACTGCTGAAGTCAGGAGCTTGCAGGCTGACCCATTAATGGGGAGAATGCCATGGGAAAGCCAGGACCAGGAGGGGCAAACAGTTGTGTAAACAGTGCAGGAAGAAAAGGGAAGAGGCCATCATAGCCCTGGTCCTGCCTGATCCCTCCCAGCCAGGACAGGAGCACAGGGTTTGGAGCAGCCCTGGGTGGAGCTCACAGAGGGAAACCTCAGCAGCCCCTGCTGCCCCAGCAGCTCCATCAGCTCTGCACACTCTGCTTCTGGGGTTATTTTAAATTAATACCACAGAAATAAAGAATGTTTGCACTGCAGACTTCACCAAAAATTCAGATAGGTGTTATCCCTCTGACTTCAGACCTGGCACAGCAGAGAGAACCTCTTCTGCACCAAAACATGAGCTTCCCATTTCTGCTGCCAGTCAGAGGTGAAAGCTGGGCTGCTTCAACAAACAACCAACAGAGTGTATGAATGAAAGGTGAGAATTTTCACCCCTTTTGTTTAAGAAGAGAATGTGTTGGTTTGGGTTTCTATTTTAAGGGGCATCCAATTAAAATTGATATGTTCTTCGGGTTAAAAGAAAAAAATTCACTGAAATCAAGATGGTTTATCAAAAACATTCATGGAAAACTTTTTATCAGCTTCATACCTCTACACTTGACCTGTTCTTCCAACTGAAATCACATGTAAAGGTTACTGTGACAAAGTCAGCCTGCAGGCTTGTTGTTCCAAATCCCTGTGTATTGTGTCTTCAGTGAACACATCAAAGGGATCCATGACTCCTCCCTTCAGTTCAGTGGTGACGCAGTTCCATTTTACAGCTTCTGCTCAGAGTATTACAGAGTTTGAGTACAATATGGGAGCGTTTTGTACTATCTCTTCTTTCCTGTCATTTCCAAACAAGGCAACAAGATCATGTGGGATCATTTCCTGATGAACATTTTAGGGAAAAAACCCTGTAGCCATTAGTCTTTATGAAGCCAGAGGTCTCATCCATGATGAGAGGTGTAGGACTGACCCTTCCACGAGAGATGTGGTGTAGTGAAATGAGTATGGTACAGCCAGAACTGTGCTCTGGAAAACATCTCAGCAGTGCTATCACATTTCCCCAGCAAACACCCAATTCCACCAGCTTTAACTAAAATTCCTCAGCAGGTTTTTTTTTTTTTCCAAATACACCTTAAATTAAAAACAAATCAGAGCAACATTCTTTTGTTTAAGGAACCTGACAAAAGGAAGCCGAGTCAGACCCGCTCCAGGATGCACACCTCAAGCTGTGACAGAAAGGAAGGCAATGACCAAGTGGAAATGACTAAGAGCACTGCACTGCCCTGATTAAAGGCCCAGAAAGAACAACACAACGTGCTGCAGAGATTATGCCTTCCACATGGAGCAGGACTTGTTATTTTTTAAACTTTAAGTAATGTTGCTTCCAGAGAGGCTGCAGACAACAGTCAGATACAATCACACATTTCCAATTGGAGGGATTTTACAATGACTAGCTGAGCTGCTCAAAATTAGCATTTGGGGTTTATTTTTATAACTGAAGGAAAGACTGTGCTCTCCCCTACCATATTTTGTAACTGGTCAGAAAAATCCTGACACAGTATTACTGCTGTGCCTGAATTCCCAATCTTGGCAGCCTTTCCCTAGCACAGAGCCTGTAATGTGCTGGCTTTAGCAAGACAGACTACTAAGTCTAACTTTTATAAACTCTTACAAAAGCATTCTTGGGCTGAACTGCCAAGGGTAAAACCCTTCCCTAGCGAGAGTCAGATAGTAGGACAAGAATTAAAAGATTATTAGTTGCAGCTGTGTCAATAGCTGTCTTTGGTTTTGATGACTGTGCTTATCAAGAAGGGCTTATTTATCCTAAGGAATTTCACCATAACTCAAATTACTTGAGAAGAAAAGGAAAACTCTCACTCAGTGAAAGGCATGGGCTGTTTTATCCACTCTGCTGGGATTTGTGCTGGTTAGGAAAGCAATGAACTTGTTCCTACAGATATGTTTTCCATGAATTCTTTGAGGAAAACTTCCTGGAGCACTGATCAGATGGGACAGTGAACAAGCACTGCAGTGAACACCTGAAAGCAGCTGTAACCAAGAGCTGTAACCACAGTTGAGTTTCCTTTGCTGGGGATAAAGCAAGGAGAGAAACTGGAGCTCCAGATCATCTGACCAATCTCCTCAGCAACAGACAAAATACAATTCTGAAGAAAGGTGCTTTAATCTCCCATTTATTCTGTGCAACTATCAACCCAGTAACTTACCCTACCCCATTTTTGGGTGTCTGTGCATAGTGAGAGCAGCCAGATCTAACAGCCTCGATGTGCTGAATGAGGTTCTGTTTCTGCCCATTAGAACACCTTGCACCTCTCAGCAGCAGCAAGACGACACTCATTACTTCAGATTCCCAGGAATGTCAAATTCAACCTATGCACAAGCAGCTTTAAAGCAAAGCTGAGTTCTACCCCATCATTCAAAAGAGGGAAGGCTATTTTAAACTTTACTAGTCTGGCAAATTGCTCAGACTGCAGCATTTCAATAACACAGGCTAAACCCAAGGTTTCATAGAAAGAGCTGCTGATCTGAACCAGACATACCTAACCCAGGTGCCACAGAGTCCCAGAGCAGCAGCTAATGAACACCTGCGGGAAAAGCACGCGGAAAGAAGCAAACGATCCAGCAAATGATCCAGCTGGATATAACATGGCAGAAAATTCATACAGCAGAGCTGAACTGACCAATGAAAAAGGCCTGATGTCATTTGAAGAAAGGAACAGCAGAAAAACACTGAAATGCCAAGTAAATAATTATTGCTACTTCTGTTCATGCCACCATCTGCATCCATGAGTTACACAGACAGTGGAAATGACGCTGAGGTTTCTATTCATTTCTTACCTGTTCCTTTCACTGCCACAAGTTGGAATGTTTAACAATATTTCATACACAAAATCAGGCACCTAAAAGGTAATTATGTCTGATCATGCAAAGGATTTTTCCCATTAGCAGAACTTAGTGTGAATTAATAATATTATTTAAACATTACCCTCTGGCTAGCAAAAGGCATGAGCCAGGAATTTTTCCAAAGTCTTATGATTTGGCCCCAATGATAAAGTCCGAAAGTCTAAGACCTACAAGAAATCCTACTTGCCCAAATTTAGTGTCAGCAGCTTTAAAACATGGTGACATTCAGTGCCTAGGAGGGACAGCAGAACAAATGTTTGTGATCAGCCAGAGGGCACAGGGCATTCTGAACCATCAGGGGCTTTACTGCTGGTGGGAGGGGGCTGCAAGAATTGGTTCTTCATCCCAAAACATCTCAATGGACCTTTCCTCACAGCCAGAATCAGTTCAGCAGAGCTGAAATCTATAAAGCATCATGGAAAGGGTTTAGATGGTAAACCAGGTCTCTAAAATTTCAGTGGAAGGATCTTCTCTTAAATTTATGAATAGTTTTCAGCTTTCTATTGAGCTCTGAAGCAGAGCATGGGAAAATGCTTTTAGAAACTTTCTCACTTTTTGCCTTGACCTTTTTGGGGAAGATGAAGCAAATCAGATAGTAGGAAGGTAATTTAGCAGGCATCAAAACAGACCTGGACAACCTCGGGGTTGTCTTTAGCCTCAGGGCACACAGAGAGAGCCCTGGGGTGTTCTCTTTCCCCCTTGGAGCACTGGGATGATTCCTTCCCTCCTCCTTTCCTTGGAGCAGCTGAACACCACCCTCACTCCCAGGCCCCACAGGGATATCAGAGGTACAAAGAGATAAATGCAGCTGGAGCCTCTGGCAAGGGCAGATCAGATCTGAGCCCCTTGCCTGCTCTGGGTACCACTTTATCAGGGAGCTGCATCCTGACCAGATAATGCATTTCCCTGGAAAACTCCTATCAACATCTCCCTGCTTCTCTCTCAGCAGTGACACAGCTTATTTAACAGCTTATTTTCCTGCAAGGAAACTGGACTCTGTGGGTTCCTTACACAAGACTTTGAAAAATGTCTCCTTTTTTTTTTAATAATTAATGTAACAAATTCCTTTAGAAGCCATTTGCTGCTGTACACCATGAAAATGTGAAACAATCTGACCAACCTCAGCCTTCTGGCAAGGCAGGAAATCAATGCCACCATCTGTGCTGGGCTGTGATGACAAACAGGGGCAAGAGAGCATCTAACTGTGGCATAGTGCTAAAAATTTAATTTAATTCAATAATTAAAATTATTAAAACCATATTTAAAATACATTGAACATTTGCCTGCATTTATTATAAGTGGTTCAAAAGAGTGAGTTTTGAGTAAGACCCGCACTTCTCAGCTGGCTTCTGTATGATTTAGTTTTTAAAAATCCTCTTTAATTTGTACTGCACACTGCCAGAGCTACACCCTTGTGTTCAGCTTAACACTGAAGCTTCCCCTTCTCTCTGCCCTCAGTGCTCTCCCAACTTAGAACTCACTATAATCGAACTATTACAAATATCTTCTCCTTCTGAAAGGCCCACCTGAACTGCTTGGGTCTCCACTTTACCTGTGAGAAATACTGTGAAACTTCATTTTTGGATCCAACACTGACAGAGCTTAACAGGAGCCCAATGTCATTAACAGGAGGGCTGTACCTTTTTGGTTTCCAGGTATAAAAATTCTTGTAGAGAGGACACTTCCAAAGTTCTTTGAAAATCCTGTTTGTGCAAAACAGGCATAGTCTGTGCTGCTCAAGTGTCAGACACCAAAAGTACCACTCAGATACTTGCTAGCCTCTAAAACTCCTTCTCAAACAATACTAAATAACAGACCAACTTTGCTGTTTCTCTCAGAGCCAATTTCCTTTTATTCAGTTCCCTCATTAGAGTCAGCAACAAATAAGTAGATAGAGCAATAATAAGGCTAAGTTTATCTTGTTTCCTCCACTCCCTTTTCTCACTGTATTACTAAGACTTGGAACAATAACAGGATGCCGGGATGCAGGATGGGAAAAGGCTGACTCCCAGCTGGAAAACCTTGGAGACTGGAGAGCTGAACACTCCCAGTATTGCTTAACGAAAAGAGAAGTGGATTTTTCTATTTGATCTTCGTTTTTTGTATTCTGCTGACACATTTTGGGATACTGGTGGGTTTCATTTGCCTGATTTGGTACCAAACCGAAGCTCCGCCACCTTGGCTGCAGGTAAGAGATAAATGTCATTTTCTGTCCTTCAGCTGTGAAGTTCATTTCAAGGGTTTTTACCTCCACCAAAATGATTTTTTCATGTCTGAAATAATTTAAGAAATACCAGCAAAGGGGCTATGAGTTTTATACATATCCACCAAATCCTTTGGGCCTTACATTGATGGCACCCACACCAAGTGAAGTACAAACAGCAGAGATGTTTAGAACTGACTCTGGAAGAGGAAAACCTCTGGCTTTGTCGGGCTACACCACAACATGTTCAGTCTGTTTTAAACAAAAGAGACATTTCATGGTTTTTTGGAGTATTGCTTTGTAATATTTAGATTGTGTTGCCAGTGTTCACTCACAACAGAAAGGAGATGGAGATTGTGCTGCAAATTGCACCTGCAAAGCTTTAGGAAGAGTTTTTACTGGTGCTGTGGGCAGCTGCAGGTCCAGGGCTGTCTGCAGTGAGCAGGGCTGCGCTGGGCTATGCTTGGATGCCAATGTTTTATTGAGGTGGGGGTGGATTTGGTGTCTGTCTCTAAGGTGGGTGGCATTGCTGTGCCCAGGGCCAAGAGGTAACAGCCTGCTCTGTGCCCAGGACCAAGAGGTGACAGCCACCTTGCTCCCTGGCCAGCTCTGGCATATCTGTTTAAAACTGAGAGGGGAGTTTACACAAACAGGTCACTGATTTGGTCTCCTAAATCCCAAGTTTAAAGCATCCCAGGTACTTTAACACCCCAACCCTGGAGTGCCAGGTTTTACAGACCCTGTTCTAAAAGACCAGCAATTCTTATTTCAGAGGTTTCTTGATCTCAGTGGTTCAAAAAGACCCTTTATCTTTTCTGATGAGTTGTTTTATGAGCAGTGGCTTGGCACAAAAAGTTGGTTGAAAAGGCTTTTATCTTTTCCTCGAGCCAGTGTAGCAGGTCCCTGAACTAACGAGCTCATTGTACAGCTTGCAGAGACAAAGCATTTGTGCATAAGAGATGAACTGATCCTGGTTTTTCTGAAAGAAATCTGTTCTGCAATAGTGGGACTGTCAGTGTGCACAGCACCTTACTGTGCTGGCTGTCACGCTGTAATAAAGATAAAGGAAGGAAAGAAATGCAAGGGAAAAAAGATATGGAAGAAGATGAATTTCTGTGAGAAAAATCTCTTCCATTCTTAGCTCCCAAAAACATTCCAAGTTGGCTGCTACTGCAGTTAACAAAGGTATAGTTAATCAATGTGTCCCTGCCTCCTCTGAATATAAATCATTGGATCAGCATTTGTAAAAGCACACACTATTATAGATGTTCATGTAGGAAAATATATTAGACAAAGGCAAGGATGCTCCAATGATTTACAAAAGCTTCTCATCTTGGGTTAATTTGTGCCTTGTAACAACAACCCATATACCAGAAACAAATCATAGGAATGCTGACTTGAAATTTATCTCTGGTATCTTCAGGAGGTACTTTTTATCCTTCAGTAAAGGGTGACCCATGGGAGAAAAGGACACAGGATTAATTTAGCATATGAAAGCCTCAGAATAGTACAGTATACTGTAGAGAAGAATGTGAAACTACAAGCAATAAAACAAATTAATTTGAAAGCAAAGGACAAATTCAATTAAAAAAACATTCTTCCTTTGCCCACAAACCCACAAACCTGGGGTTATTTTTCAGGCTGCTACAGCTGCACTGCAATGCAACAGGAAGCATTTCCCAAAGCTTTGCTCTTTAACAGAAGACCATAAAACTGGTTTTCAAACATTTTTCAAACAAATGTTAACACTGAAATTGTGTCCTGGAAGAAGAGCATGGCCATGAGCTCTCTGAGTGCTGCATGTGGGGCACAGAGGCAGCTGAGGCAGGGCAGAGTTAACAGCTCTGCTGCCAGCTTTGCCTCACATCCTGCCTCTGCTGGGGGAAACTGCTCTGAAAACAGGATACAGGTAAAAATCACGGGGCATGGCTTAGAAATTGCTCTGATTTACATCACTTATGGAACAAAGGACTTCACTGTCCAGCCATAAATCAATTACTTCAATTAATATTTCAAATTGGAAATAGAAAAACTTTCATAAAATTCTTTTCTTGTCAGGGTATGTGTCTACAGAACTGCAGGTTTAAATCAGACCAGACAATTCTTTATATTTTCTAAAAGAGCAGAGGTTCACAGAATCGAGGTAACTGATTATTTCACACATCCAAGCTTTCTGCACAGATTCTCCATTGTATTTTCATCATAATTCCAGGTTTTGCTCAGGTTCTAGAAGTTTAATTCAGAGGTTCCAGTGTTAGTGCCAAGAAGAAAATAAGAGGTTCCCTGGTTTTGTGAGAAATTTGTTAGGCATGAAATTATTTTGGTGTCTTTTTTTTTCAAACAAATGTGTTTGCCTTGTTATCCTTGTGGGTTCACAAACCAAAAACCCCTCAAAGTTTAGCACTGGTGTGAATGGTTTCCCTTCCTCCCCTGAGCACAGCAGCCAGGGATGGTTTGTGCAGACTGGGGAGGTGCAGGACAGAGAGGTGTCCAGCTCAGCCACCAGAACAGCTCCCCTTGAAGAGCTGAAGGAGAGCAGACCTGGGCAAGCCCAGAGCTGCAGACTCAATTGATCCATGGTGTGAGTTTGCCTGACCCCCTTTGGGTTTCCCTGCAGGACCCTGCAGGAGTATTTCCCCTGCAAACACAGCAAAGAGATTCCAGAGTCACTGCCATCACCAGGAGCCACCACTTCCACTGCTGAGGAGCTCTCAGGGATGCTCAACAGAGCTGTCCTCAGCCCAGAGCCCTGCAAACCAGGGGTGCCACCGAGAATGCTGGGGATAAAGGGGTGCAAAATGAAGGCAGAGCTGCTCAGGAAACTCCCCTGTGCAACCATCCAGGAGGGACTCAGACAGTCCCACTCTGGCCCCCAGACTGTCACTGCCAGGGCTGCAACCCCAACAGCTCCAGAGCCCAACAGCTCCTGCTTGGTTCCACACACACACACCCTCAACCAGACCAGGATTCCTTCCCAGCTCCAGCCCAGTTTTCCCAGGGCAGAGTCCCAGATGCCTCATTCCATAAAGCCATTTATTTATAGTGCAGTGACACAGAACAGCCCAAGCTGGTGCCTCGAGGAGGGATCCCAGCAAAGAATCCCTGGGCTTTTATCCCCTCACAGCCCAAGTGTGCCACAGTTTTGCTCTTCCTCCCGAGCTCTCAGCTCCTGCCCCATCTCTGGCTGTGCCACCTGTGCCCTTTGCTGTGCCCAGAGCCAGTGCCAGCTCTCAGCCCCTTTCCTGGGGCTCCAACCATTCCCACCCCAGGGCTCAGCCTGAGCTGCCCCAGAGCCCTGCACAGAATGGATTCCTCATCCCACCACTCACCACTGCCCCTCCTGAACTCTGCAGCAAGACTGGCCTTGGAATATCAAAAGTTAATAAAAAATTGGGAAGAACCCATTTGCAGTTCTTCAGCGCAGGAATACAAATTAGCCCCTTTCATTTGATTTTCACTCATCTGCATCTGAATTTCAGATCTGTCAATAGGAATGGAACTAGCTGTATTTAGAATGCAAGCTTCTGCTGAATATGTTCAGTAAGTTCTCTCCTAGCCCTGAAATGTATGTTTGTGCCATGGGTCTGATCTGTAATTTGCTGCTGAACACATTTCTTGGGCAGGCAGGCAGATTTGGGGCTCAGCCCTCCCAGGTGCTAATGAGGACATTTACAGGGCCTGGAGTAGTTCAAGACCTGAGATTTCCAGGGCTGGCAAAGACAGGAGGAGAGCACAAGGACAACTTATCCATCCATTGCACTGCCTACACTTCAGTTTTGGTGCTCAGAGAATATTCCAGTAAAGGTTTACTATCAGTAAACCAGAAACAGTCAAGAGGTGAACAGACACTCTGGAAAACTTTTCTCCAGACAAGGGTTTTTGTGTGAGACAGGCAGCAAAACTCTTACAAAAGATTAGTAGCTGCATGTGAAAGCTTTATGAAGTGTTATCCATGAAAGCCCAGAACTTATAGTGAAAAATGACAAATCTTTTAGAAAAAGGCAAGCATGGTTACCTGGACCAATTACAGAAATGGCATGGGTACCTTCCCAAAGAGCAACAGAGAGCAAAGAGTGTTCTTCTGCCCAAACATTGCAATCTAGAATGAGTTACAGAGCACCATCGTAGTTAGAGGTAGCCAAAAAGGCAGAAATGTTTTAAATTTCTCATTTTCAAACCCCAAAGAGGTCAGTTTCATTGTCCCAGCCCAGTTATCACCAAGACCCTTCTGTTCCCGTCCAATTTCCCCAGCACCTTCTGTCCCCTGTTTCTGTTTCACATTCTGTTCAAAAGCCACAACCCAGCCGTGGCCCCTCTGCTTTGTCCCCACCAAAGTCACCCATTTCTCTGCAAGCCCATCTCTCCCCAAGCCCAGCAGCCCCTGCAGTGTGCTGCTGACACCTGGCAGAGCTCCCCAGCACAAGGTGGGTTATCTGCAGCACACAGGGGTCCTTTGTGCATTGTGCAGGACAGGGGGAAGGGAAATTCCACTTCCACAGCATGTCTGGAGGATACACTCAAATTCCTCCTCCTGCCTTTGCCCATGTTTCTCAGCAATGCTCAGTCTTCCTTTTCCCCTTCCTTTTGATGCTATCTGCTGTGAATCTGTGCTCTGGAAATCCTTGAGGAGCACAAAGCCTACCTTACCACATTTGGCCTGAGCAGAGCAAGGCCTGGTGTTGCTGTCATGAAATGCTAGGAAATCCTGCCATTGATGGGAATGGTTCCTGTGATGGGCTCAGCTCCATCAGCAGAATCCCCACAGCACAGAGCTTCAGGCTCCATTCTGTTTGGGGGTTACTCCTTCCCTCTGCCTCCAGCCCTAGACCTGAATTCAGAAGAGATTTGCATTCTCTTTCTGGCTTTTGCTGTCATTACCTTGCAGGTATATATGGTCTATCTGCAGGACAACCAGTTTAATCATGATTTGATGATCTTAAAGGCCTTTTCCAACTTTAACAAGTCCATGATTCTATGTTAGGATTAGGCCAAGCAATCAATATTAACAATAATGTATCAGAGTTTCCAATACCCCCTCTAGGAAGCCAAACCTACAATGAATTAGTGTATATTGGCTGTTTGCTCAGTACTGTTAATTTAGGGGTTTAGGCTCTCATTAAAGCATAAAGAATTATTGCACATTTTAGTGTCCCTCAGATGGTCAGTGCACTCCACCTCAGACTCTTGCCCAGCACAGAAATTAAGAAGTGAAGGCAGAAAGCAGAGACACAAAAACTGGAACACTTTTTGTAGTGGGTTCATTTTCCAAAGACAGTCATGAATTTGCCAGGGACAGAACTGTCACAGAGCTCCATCCTCTGCAGCACCATTTCACAAACACCTTTGCTTTGCACCCTGCATTTGCCAGCAGCAGCTTTGGTGAAAGTTTAGAATTAGGACAGATACTGAATTGCTGAATTGCACTTGGCCATCAGTCCCAAACAGGGAGAAAGGGGCACATTTCTCTGTGGAATATATTGCCTCATTTCCCTGCTGTGAAAGGATGAGCTGCATCACCTGCCAAATACAGACTGACCTTCAGCTTAAAATGAAAAGGTTCATGCTCACCAGAGAGGGGTTTCCAGTGGTTGTGATTAAAACGTGAGCTGTGGCAGAAATAAATGTTCCACTTATACAGCCTCTAAAGAGGAAAAAAAGTTCCACCTCAGTTTAAGAAATATCTTTGTTAAATCACAACCACTCCCACCTAGAAACAAATCCACACAGAAGGGTCACATAACTTCCAGCAGCTTTCCTCATCTATTTAAGCTTCTCCATGTCTGAGGCCTGAATTTTCAGGCTCTCCAGCCTCCCTTTATCAGCACATTAAACTGGAAATTTGCGTCCCTAGTTTTATTTTGATTTAAAGATGACATTTTCCTGACAAGAGCTAAGCTGTAACTAAAACCATTGAAAGGCTCATTGTAAATTCACAAGAACAGTAATAATATCATTTGCATCATCTCACAACACATGGAGATTATAATAATGGAAATGTTCCAGGAAAGGACTGTAACTATAGGGATGGACATAAAAGGTCTTAAAGTTAATTAAGACTGGTCTAGAAGTCTTGTTGGATAAGGGCAGGAAATAGAGAAGAATGAACTGACATTTGAATGAGGCATTTTTAAAAGGGAGAAAAATACTGAACACTGAACAAAATCTATCCAGACACACCCAGTTTTTTTAGCCTCTTGCCCAGAGAGAAAACAAGAGATTTATGTATATGTACATGCTTTCTTTATCTGCCACAAAATTAATTTTCAGAGGAAATACTAATGCATTCAGTTACCCAAGAGAATACCCTGGACAAAGGAATGAGCACACACAGCCAGCTAAGCATGGTTTCTCTGCTGCAGATTACTGTTAGTGCAGTAAATATCAATTACTGTGACCTGGGCATGATGCTCGTGCTCCAGACAGATACTTTGGCTCTTGAGCTTTTGTTAAAGGAAAATGTGGAGAAAAAAAATCTTATCTGCTGTAAACACAGCTACATTGTACTTTTTTAAAAATCCTATTTATTGCAAGTGGTTCCTCAAAGGAGAGGGACTTTTCCTTAATGAGGGGGACTCAGCTGGAGCTCTGTGCCAGGAAGCCTCTCTGATATTAAGGATTTATGTGGAAGCAAAGGGCAAATGGAGAAAGCTCTTCAATGCATTATTCTTGTATGTACCTTCTTTTGTTTCGGCTGGGCACACTCTGAAGCAGCCACTGGCAGCTCCAGCCAAGTTCTGAGCAGAGCTGAGCTAACCAGGGGGAAACACCAAAACAGACCCAGCCTGAAAGGTGCACACAGTTTACTGTAGGGAGCAAAGCTTCTGCTCAGAGAGGCTGGAGAAATCTTCTTCATGATCACAAGCACCTCCAGTGTGCCCAAACTATTCCACTTCTGCGCTGGAGTGAGCAAATAATTTTTGGAGGATTCTCCTTTTCTCCCTGCTCCCCAAAAATCAAACCCCATCTGGAGGTGGGTGTGAGGGAGGCTCACTGAGACATCTGCACCTCCCTCTCTCCCACCAGAGCCACCTCAGTTTGGGATAAGCAAAAGGAAATTGGCCCAGAGCAAGGGAGAACAAAGCTGGATCTACAGCCATGTAAATGTGTCACTGAACAGACAGAGAGCCCCAGTACACCTGATCTTCCCTGAAATCAGCTCTTGGATACAAGGAAAGGAATAATTTCTTTGCCTGTCTGCAACAGTGGCACCTCATCACTATTTCCAGCAGCTGTCTTTATCAATAATTAATCCAGATGGGATTAATTCCTCTTAACTTTTTATCTTGGGCAAGGAATTCAGAGGGGGAAATGTCTGCAGTTCCAAACTCTGCATGCAGGGTTATCCCACCCATCTTATCAGCTCACTTCAGAGCTGAAGGGCTGCATTTAACCCAAAGTTAACCCCTCAGAATGGCTCTGGCTTCAACAGCATTTGGCAACTATCTTCAAAAGACATGTGGCCAAGAGCAGATTTTCTGTCATTTAACTGTTTGTTTCACCCCTGCAACATCTGCAAAGTAAATAAATCATACCAGTCATAGGGAGTGTGGGCTTTCTGATCTTAAAAAACAGAATGCTCCAAACAACAGAGCACAGGATCTGTGTGACACAGTGATGATGAGGTGAGAATATTCTGGACCAAGCCCCAGCTCTGCCTGTGGGTTTGAACATGTTCCCTGAGCACCAGAATCCTCCTGCTCCTCACTCAGCCTTCATATAGCTGCTCCCAGGGACCAGAAACTGTAAAGAGCTATAGCAGAGGAGTTTGTGACCTTAAACTCCATGGGATCCGTGCTGTCAACAACTAAGAGAAAGCCAAAATTTTCTGGTTATGATATTTTTATTTGCTATGAAACGGCATCAAAAATGGGTTTAATAATTTAATCACAAATGAGCTTCAAACTGTTTCAGCAGCTGTGTTTACACTGGGCACTGTGCTTAAGGAATTTAATCCCTTGTTATATTTCGTGCTGACATATTTGTACACGAAGTAAAAGGCTTTATGCATGGAAAGACTGGACAACTCCACTTTTTTAAAGAACTCTAATCCATTTGGGGAATGCATCAGGGAAAGTAAAGCATTGAGTGGCTTTAGGAGAAAGGCTGGGTAAGAACCCTTGAGCAGCACCAGAACATTTCAGTTTCATTTCATTTCATGCATTTTCTCTTCCATTTCAAACTGGTTCTCATCAGCTCTCAAGTACCTCTACAGCTTCTGTGGTGACAATTAACATTATCATGAGAAACGAGCAAAACTAGGGATTCTGCAGCTGGCATGAGCCATGATCTGCATGCTGAGAGTGGGGAATGAGGAATGTTGTTAAAGCTCACCTCAGGACTGAGTGTGGCTCTGATGGACCTTCACGTGGATTTCTCTCCTGGGCAGAAGGTCAGCAGCTTTACCAGGACTGGGGATTTCTTGCTGGTCACACCAGGATGCTCATAGAAAAACAGTCATCCCTTAAAACAACAATTAGCTGCATTACCAATCTGATGAGAAGAAAGTCTGTGCTGTCACTGCTCATTTTAATGACTTCAAAGTATTGGTTTTACCTCCATCACATCTGTCATCCACAGCAAACAGCCCTCAGCTCAAGAGTGCACTGTCATTTCAACAACACAAGTCATTCAAGAATTATTAATTTAGCTAGTCCAAAATAGTACTTCTTTAAGGTCCATGAGCAGTCCAGTAACTGAAATATTAACATACATTTAATTTGCTTCTCAATTATCAGATTTGCAAGAAAGAAACTCAGATAAGAATGAAGTTACTACAGATTGACAGGAAAATTATTTGATTAAAAATGAGAATAGGAATCAAAGCTTGAGCGTGTGACCCAGAGGAGCAGCCCTTCTCAGATGGCTCCTTTTCCTGGGTGAGATTTTTGACACAACACTGAAAAATAAGTTCTAGGTTTTTCTTGATCTGTGTGGAAGTTGCACACTTCTGTACAGCCCTTCCAGGTCTTCTTTCATTAGATCATGCATGGGATCAATTTCCACAAACAGAAGGGTTTTAGATCCCCAGGCATATTTAAATTAACACTATCCACAAAAGGCTGTAGGCAGCAAAATAACACAGAACAACCAGGCACAATCTATCAGCCCATCTCTTTCAAATTTTGACAGGAAAAATTTTTTTTTTACTTTTTCTTCAATTCTAACAGGAGCCAAATTCAAAGCTGATTCTGAGCTCTACAGGTAAATCAAGATCTAAGCCAAACAAATGTGTATTTGTGAACAGGAAATTGAGTCTGAAGCTACACCAGCAACACACATTCAATAATTTTATAAATCATTTTATCCATTTTTTATCAGGTAAGACTCACATAGGAGCATAGACAGCACCCTCCAAACTGCAAATTTGCTTTTGAAAGCTTTTGGAAAATGCACATTAAGAGAAGGTTAACTGGAAATTGAGAGAAACCAGCAGACGTTAAAAATGCTTCCACCTTTGAGATTTTGGGCTTTGTTGCGTCACTGTCCAACAGGACTCTCTCACCTCAATCACATTTATCAGCAAGGAACAAACAAGATCTTCCTTCCTCACTCATCCTGTTCACAATCAATGTCTTCTTGGACCACACATTGCTGATTTTCAGCTCCCACTCTGCCTTCTCTCAGGACTGATAACCCTGGAGCCAGCAGGGCACTCACTGACAGGCAAGCAGGAGTGCCAGGATCTCAGGGAGGACCTTTGGGCAGATCCATTCCTGCTGCTCACCCATCTTCAGGGCACAAGTTGTCCCTCATTAGCTTGGAAAGTGGCTTTGTTTCTTTCAAAAGAAAAAAAAAGAAGAAAAAGGGGAAAAACCACCAAACCAGGTCTTGCCTCCCCCATTTTTTTCCCATTTCTGTATCTAAGATAACAGGAAGATTGGGAGCCCAATTTGGCTGCCTGCTTTCCACAAAGGCAATATACCTTTAATGTATACAAAGCGAGTATTTACAGGTCTTTTATGGCCAAATTTCTTCATTTCCAAAAGAAAAATCTGTCCTAGCTCAGGATTCCATCCACCCATGAGATGAAGTTGTAGTTTGCATCCTCCAGGAGACAATTCTCTGGTGAGCTGAACAGACAGGGAGAAAAAAATCATTAATACATTTCCCTCAGACCTAGCAGAAACTGAAGCTCAAATCACAAAGTGATTTCAGATTAGAATTCATTCTCTTTTCCCCTGGAAAAATATCTGAGGAGCCAAAATCAGAAGTGATGAATTATGTCCTCACCAATTATTTGTAATTTCATACAGTGCTGTTTATACAGTGCTGCAGCAGCAACACCAAGAACTGAGCAGCACCGAATGAAGCAAAAGTGCTCTCACAACACTGATATTTTTAAATATTTACTTAAGATATTGCTGAAGTGTCTATTCATTCGAAGGTACTATCACATGCAGAAAATGTCATTTTCCAATCGGTTTCCAGGCAGGCATTTGCACTCCAGTTTGTTTAGTCATCAAAGTGGCTATTTACTTCAAGGGACCAGCATTGCATACAAAATGGCATTTTAGAATCAGTTCCAGGCAGGCATTTGCACTCCAGACTGTTCAGTCATCAGTGGAAATCACTTCTCACATCAAATCAACACGAGGACAACCAAAAATACAAGTCCAGGTAGAGAGGCACGAGGCCCATTGAAATCAGCTCATAATCTGGACAAGAAGAAGCAGCACAGTGTTCTCAGGAAAAGCCTATTTTGGTCGCTGTGCCTTGCTGGGGACATGTGACAAGACATGGAGAAACACTGAGTTCTGCCCTGACACTGATTACATCTGAAAATGAAAAGATCACTCTGAGTCAAACGCTGCACGATTTCCTTAGCCAGCTTTTTTCGGTGTCACTGGGTTTGAGATCCTCCCCAATTCCTGGTATCACTGGTGTCATTGGTGTCACTGGTGTCATTGGTGTCACTGGTGTCCCTGGTGTCACCAGAGCCCTCAGCTCCTGTCCCAGGGAGCGCCGGCAGCTCAGCAGGATCCAGCTCATGCCATGGATGGAGGGGAACAGGAGTGGAGGTAACACCCACAGCTGGAAGCACAGCTGGGAACACTTCTGCCTGCTGCTCTGGGTGCTGGGAGCTGGGGGAACTGGGACAGCCAACCCTGCCACTGCTGTGCTCGTGCCCCTGATCCCTGCCAGGGCATCACAAACACATTGCAGGGCTCTGTGCTCCCAGTGCCCTTTTGGAAGGGATAAAGCTTTTGATCTGCCTGCAGGGCTTCTCACAGAGACACCAGGAGCTTTATCAGCTCAGGTTTGCACAGCTTTTTATGGCCCCTGAAAGGCAGCATTAAGGATTGTTGAGGTTATTTTCTTTTAATAATGTTCTACCTGCTCGCCAAAACTTCAGCTCCACAAAGAAAAAAGGTCATTTATCCCCCTCCTGTGTTTGGTGTGTTAACTTTCTGTTTCTCAGGGCTCACTGCATTCACATGTTTGCTTTTGGTCCTACACATCACATGGATGAGAAATTAATGTTCCAATGGGTTCTGTGTGTTCAGGCTGTTCAGAGTCACTCTGGTACCTGAGACAGGTAGGGTTCTGCTCTCTGTATCTGCCACAGTTTCACTGCGCACAACAGATTTGGAGGTGTTTAGATAGCCTATCAAAGTAGAGTTTTTGCATCTGAAAAATAATTTTGCAGTGCTGTCTACTCCGTGAAAGCCTAATTTTTTGTATGGGTTTTTTCATTTTTATTTACATCATTCAGATTCCAGTAAGAAAAACTAATCTTTCATTTCCAGCCTTTCTCACAATCAGTTATGCAAATTTTCTCAGCGACACGAACACAACCCTTTTCAAATGTGTTTCTTTTCTTGTGTATGGCAGCCATTTTAAGCAAATTTCTCTCTCAGGATGTTCATTATCACCACTCTACCACTATTTGGGTTTTTTGGATGCTGAAAAATTCTCCAAGTATAAGGTTTTAGTATGATCAACCAGAAAAATACGTCCTGTCAGAGGCAACTGTCCCTTATTTCCTAAAATCTCTGTAGAGAAGCATGATTTAACCTGTATTTAATATACAAGCATAGAAGAAATTTCTTTGCCAACTAAACTAACCTTGCATAAGCATTAATATACACTTTTAGAGAGAGAAGTAAACTAGGTGAGAGGCAAATGCCAGGAAAAGAAAAAAAAAACAAAAAGAAAAAAAAAATGATCATAAGAATATTTCATCCACTGTGGTTTCATTACATGGAGACTGTATTTATATCAGCTGTTCATCACCTTTACAGCTGATTATTTACCAAAACAACTTGTAAAAGCAAACTTTTAATTAGTACAGTATTGTCTGTATCTCCACCCGACACTTTTTTAATAATTACTCCCAGTCTGGAAGAAGAAACTGCACTATATGAGTCAGGTGTCACATAAATCACTTTGAATACCAGAATTTCTCAGTTAACTGTCTATAGTACCCTGCAGACCACGAGTTATTTGCTAAAATAATTCAATACATAAAATGAATAATATGGGTGGGAAAACTCATCAATTGCTAGAAGAAAATTTAGGAGTAAAGCAAGAAACTCAGCTGCTTGAATAAACCATTCCCCTGCTAACTTTCAGGAGCATTTCTGGTCCCTGATTAGGCTGAAAGAAGCTGGAATTGTTGTGCCAATCAGGCAGGGACAGAGGGATAACTGGAGGATGTGTAGGGCAGAGCAGGGTAGAGTGGCAGCATCCAGGAGATCCATGTGCTTTCCCAAGCTGTGCTGGGACCTGGGGGGTCACTGCTTCAAGGGAGCACCAGATACCCTCCCCTCAGTCCTGCCTGCCCCAGCAGACACAGGGAGGAAGGAAAAGCTGATCCCCACCTGTTAATGATCCCATTATCCCTCAGAAATGTTCTCCCTTGTGGCTCCATGAGAATGCATTCAGGCATGGCAATGTCCTCCTGCTGCTGCTGCCTCTGGAGCTTTGGGTGAGAAGTGCTGGGAAGGAGAACTGCCCTGGGCAGAGAAGAGAGAGCATTGAGTATTGAGTAGAGCTAGTCAAGAGTTGGTACCCATGGCATGTGGCCTTGCCACCAGGACAGTGCCCTGCTCCAGCAGCTCTGGCTGTGCTCCCAGGGAAGGGTATTCCGGATTATCCCGAGGAATTCAGTGACAGATTCGACAGCAAAGGCTGCCAAAAGGAAAAGGTGCCATGGAGGAAGTGTCCCCAGGGTCAGCCTGTCCTACAGGGCAAAGCACCTCCCATGCCCCTCCAGAGAGGAGCCAGCACAGAGCTCCAGAGTGCACTGGCATCTTCCCAAAAGGAGTAGCTTGAAAGGTGCCAAAGGGAAATCAGAAATCAGTTTTTGCAAGAGGCTCTCCAGTCTCAGTCTGTGTTTGCCCTGCAGTGCCTGATGGCAGCCAAGGTGCACCAAACCACTGCCAAAGGAACCTTCACTTCCCCAAGGCTGAGCAAGTGTTAATAAGGAATCCATCAGTGAGGAGTTAAAGGAACTGAAACCACCTTGAAATTTACACAGAGATGGACCTGCTGAGTGAGAGGGGTAGCTAAAGTTTCAGCTGAAATGCAGATATATCGAAATAGATTCAGTCAACACTTTCTGGTTTAAATCTTCCATGCAGCAGCTCAGCACTACAGGAAAGCTTCACTCACCATAGCAGCAAGAGAAAAGGACTTTTTAAACACCACAATCTGGTTTTTTGCAAAGCCTCAGCCTGTGCTGGTTGGCATTGTCCAATGGCTTCCTTTGGTTATCATGTTTTGTAGTTTTATGGATAGAAATCACACTTATGCAATCACAACAGAATCATATCACTGCCCTCCAGTTTCCAGTAGTAATGGTCATCCACAAAAATAAAGCATAGAAAAACAACTAAATCTTACTCATTTTTCTAAAAATATTCAGTGTCGAGCAAAGTGCATAGAATAGAAAAAACTGGCTAAATCAAAAGGCTTTGTTTGAATCCAGAAAACTGTACAAAACACAGCTTTATCTTTTAAAAAACAACTTCAAAGCCACCTTATTCGGTCACTTCCTACACAGCCACAAAGGAGGAATGTTCCTCAGTTTATGTACAACAATGTGGGAGAGAGAAAAGGACAGGAAAGCAACATTTCATGTTAAAGAAAATCTTTTTAACCGACAATGATGCTGCACCACAGGATAACACTGATTGCCTGGTTACCAAAGAGTAATTTTGGAAACGTCTCAGCACCTTCCTGACGAAAATATTAATTTAATCTGGCATCCAGCAACCTGTGTGATGTCAACTTCTCATCACAATTAAGGGGTTTATTTTTGATGTGCATGCTGACAGCCCCTAAAAGCTAATGGAAAGTCATTTATGTGCAATTTAAAGTCTGATTACTTGAGTGTAAAAGTTCCCTGACAGTCCTTTATATCGGGAAAGGGAAATTTAGGAAGAAAATTAATCTGCTTTGATAGATTAAAATTACTCCTCTGATATGAAAGTCAGGCCTAAAGTTTGCTAATATTAACACAAGATGCAAAAACATGGTTTCACCTGAAAATCATTTCACAAATTCTCATTTTGCAGATCTTAAAGCCTGAGAGCAGGAGACAGAGGAACTTTATGGGTGTCTTCAAAAGTTTCAAAAGACAAGGAGTTGAATCAATAACTGAGCTCTTAAAAAAAGATAATTTGGTGTATTGTACTTGGAATTGATTGAAAATTTCACACGAATCACTTTTTCCACCAAAAAACCCCCCAGATTTTATTCTAAATCAATATTTTCCACATGAAGATATTGACTACAGCATATTTTGTGTCAGGGCATGTCAAAGCACTGCATTTGGGTTTGTCAAGCTGGAACATTTCATTTCAAGTGCAGTTAACTCAAGCTCAGCCATGGTGCCCCCTGTGCACAATGGGGATCTCAGCTCTGAATCTGCTGCTCAGAGCAGTGACAGTCACTCAGGGGATGCTGGCTTTTATACCCGCATTCAAAGCTCACTTCTTATTTAATTGAAATACTTTTTGTTGGTTTTTACAGCTGTCATCCAGCTAAAACTGTTTTCTAGAAGGAAGAAGCCTTCAAATTTTGATGCTGAGGCAAATGAAAAGAAATAAAGTGAGCACCCTTCCCTGCAGAAGGAATGTCCATTTGCATTTCCACACGTGCTCTCTCTGCTTAGTCTGATGCTGTTGTTATTTATATTTTTCCATTTCTACATTACTTTCTAGGCTACAGAAGAAGATGAGCCCCCTTATTGTACTTTTCTCATTGTTCCTGGCTGCAGTGTTTGCTGACACAGGAGGTCAGAAAACAACCCCAAACCTTTGCTCAAACGATGTTGGTCACAGACGCCAGAAGAGAGATTGGATCTGGAACCAAATGCACATCAAAGAAGAGATTGATTCACCTTTGCCACACCACGTTGGCAAGGTAAGCAGCAACCTGGCAGCAATGAATGACCAAAAATAGCAAATGAGGGTCTTTAAAAGCATTATTTGCTTGCAGTCTAGGCAGGAAAGAGGAAAAGGAAATAGAAACAGGGCTTAATACCATATTTACCATATTAGCATATTAACATGTTAAAATCTTCAGAATGTGGGCAAAGAGTAAATGAAGAACAGTGTCAAAGGGATTGTAATTCTTTAGAAGAATACAAATAAATTTTAGGGAATGGCAGGTCTGGAGATTCCACAATACAGGAACAGCCACCTTACCTGCACAGTAAAGAAGGAAGTCTGGTGCCTGATGTATGTCAGTATTTTTCTGACAGCACGAGATTCTCTCAGAAACCTCTGAGATCAGCAAAGAAAAACATATTTATTAAAAACCACACAGTTTACATCTCTCAGCCTGGACACAAAATACAAGTGCTATGTTTAGAAATACTGTTACACAATCAAAAATATTGTTGCTAAAGGAAAAACAAATAATTTTAAAAAATAATAACAAGCATTGACCTGCTTGCAAACTCATTTTCTTCAGGGCACTGCTCACAAAAGCCTATCATTAACTGCATAGCACCCAGGCAAAGTTCTCCCAGTCTAGTCTTTCAAAGTGATACGCTG
Organism: Lichenostomus cassidix; assembly: GCF_008360975.1. Taxonomy (NCBI): domain Eukaryota; kingdom Metazoa; phylum Chordata; class Aves; order Passeriformes; family Meliphagidae; genus Lichenostomus; species Lichenostomus cassidix. Next base: position 18,647,752 of record NC_139492.1, read on the forward strand.
TGACACTTTGCAGATAAATGCAGCTGAAGGTTTCCCTGCCCTGTCCAACACTCACATCTGTCAGGGCTGTCTCAGCAAAGGGGAACAGACCCTGCTGCCTGCTGTTGGCTGCCAGAAAGCACCAGAGAGAAAGCAAAGAGGCCACAGGGTCCTCTCAGCTACCACAGGGCATCTCTGTTTCATTTCAGACCAATTTAGCCCCAGACTGAGGAGCAGCTTCTGTTCCTGGAGCTGTCCTAAATAAGAGTAAATCTCTTTGTGCAGCTCGGGGGTCTTTCAGCAGCACCATCTCCTGATTGCTCCTGCAGTGGCTGCTGGGGCATTTGCAGCTCTGAGCACCTGATAAAGCCTTTAGAGAAAGGCCCAGCAGCATGGCAGAGCTGAGTGACAGCTGCAGGAATGTGCTGACACTATTGGATTTTATCTCACACCACCTTGGGTGCTTTCCTTTGTGTGCTCCTCCTCAGCACCACAAAAGCCATTCTGAGAAGTTCATGCTTTTTACACTGAACAGGTACATAAAAATTGAGAAAGAAGGCACAGACTATCCCATCCTTGAGACAAGGGTGAGGTTATTTCTCGTGTGACATCTCCAGAGTTGTGAACTGCTCTCCAGCAGCCCCAGCAGCCAGCACATGGAATGAGGGGTGGAAATATTAGTGACACATTTCAAGAGAGAAAACTGAGATTCAAAAGTGCTCAACAGTAAATGACAACTGCAAGACAAATCAAATTCTGAATACCCAACAGGTGGCATTTATGATAACATCAGTAACAAAAGGGTTGAAATACTTGGTCAAACCCAGCAAGCCTTGGTGATTAGCTGGCTGAAATAAGAATGCTGATATAGTGCATGGCAAATTGTGGTTTAAACCTTCTATCAGTGTCCCTGTATGGGTGAGCCTATAGAAAGGGAACCATCATCACATTACTTGCAGATTAAGTAGTGTTCAAAAGCATTTTGAATTGGATTAAATTATATTTTAAAACTGCTTAATGTTCATTCATTTTACCCCATCCCTTTTTCATTGCATATAATCTTAAATTTTAAAATCTGTTGGGTGGAAATTTAACCTTCCTGTCATAGCATGAGCCTGAAGACTGCCTATTAAAAGATTGCAAGTGACTGAGCACAAGAAAGCTGTCAGCCATGGCAGGAATTCTGCTAAATGCTAAGGGATTGAGACTAATGCTGAATAATGCCAGGAGCTGTGAGTACAGATTGGCTCCTGTAATCCTGTGAAACTGAGCAAAAAGCCCTGGTAGGACCAGGAAGCTGCAAGCAAGAGCAGCTCAAACTGAACATGGTGGCTCATGTTCTTCCAGACATAATGAAGTTAATTATTTGTAAGTGTTGACTGCATGATCAATTTATACCTTTGGGAAATATGAGATATTATTTTAAAAATGCTTTTTTCTCTATAAGCAAGTGTCAGTGTGGATGCAAGTGTCATCCTCTATGCTGGAGCTGCTGTGGTGCTCTTCAGGGATGCCCCAGAGGGCAGCAGAAGTCCTGATGGCTGCTCTGGGTCCCAGGGGGATGAAGAATTCCTGATTGTGTGAATCCTCTGGGAGAAACTCTGCTGCATTCAGCTGCCAAATCCCCCTTACCTCTCTGAATTCCATTTTCCTTCCAGATCACATCCAGTGTCAGCAACAGAAACGCCAAGTACATCATCGAGGGCGAATTTGCCAACACCATTTTCAAGGTGGAGGAAACCAGTGGGGATGTCTATGCCTTTGAGAGGCTGGACAGGGAGAAGAAGGCAGAGTATGAGCTGACAGCCCTCATCATTGACAGGACAAACAACAGGTCACTGGAACGCCCCTCGAAATTCATCATCAAGGTCTATGACACCAATGACAATAGCCCTGTGTTTGTGCAAAAGGTGTTCAATGGATCTGTCCCAGAAATGTCACCAGTAGGTATGTCCTCCCACCACTCATTTCCCTCATGGCTGGGGTTAAAAAGCAGGACTTATGCTAAATATGCACCCTGAAAATCCTTTTCTAGGAACCTCAGTCACCAAAGTGACAGCTGTGGATGCTGATGACCCAACAGTGTCAGGTCATGCCACAGTGAAATACCAAGTCACTAAAGGAGGCGAAAATTTCACCATTGATGACTCTGGTAAGTCAGACACACAAATGTCCTTACACTTTGTCCTTACCCTACCTTTGAAGAAAACAGTTTTAAGCCTCTTTCATTCTGGAAAAAGAGGAATAACAATTCAAAAATATGATTTCAAGCATGATTTAGAAAGGTTTTTCATTCACACTCCCACAATGCCACTGTCTGCATCTGGAAATGAACTAATAAAATCAGGATAGCAGCTGCCATGAACAAAATGAGAAGATAAAAGGTAATTTTTTTCCTACATATGGAAAGACTGACCACTTCACATTTTCAGTTCAGCATAAATACTGTTCCTGTGACCAAACAGAAAAAGGGAATATATAAATTCTGAAGCAGCATTCAATAATCAATAATCATTTGCTTTCCTAAACTTTCTAGCTTAAATTTTGCCCTCCTTTAAAAACAATGTCAGTATCTCTTTAACCACACCAGTCCCCTAGAGCAAAGAATGCAGGTAAAGAGGTTTAAGATCAGTTAAAAGGAGTATTTAGCACAAACCCTCCTAAATATTCCATCATGCAGAAAAGTTTCTACCATTTCTTGAAAAACGCCACTGTAAAATTGCTAGTTAGAGTGGAATGTGTGGAGATAAAAATGATAAAATTTTGCTGTAAAAATTAGAGATGTTGGATGTGCTGCAAAATCTAACTGTATTCAATGTGATTTTTTCACAGGTGTGATTTATATAAAAGAGCCCAATTTAGACAGAGAGACTAAATCAATGTATGAGGTTGTTGTTGAAGCCAAAGATGGCCTGGGATTGTTTGGGGAATCCAGCACAGCCACGGTGATCATCACTTTGTCCGACATCAACGACAACTTCCCCGTGTTCAAACACCGTGAGTGTCACACGAGCTCCAAACCACCAGGGCTGGCACAACCACAACGAGTTCAGGGCACAGCTCAGCACAACTCAACTTGCCTTACAAACAGCCAAAAGAATCTTACATATTCCAAAGCTCTTCTGTGTTTCAGCCACAGCCACTTTTCCTGGGTGATGCACACCTAGAGCAGAAAACAGAAATCAGTATTCATTTCATCACTTTGCTAAAGACCTTGACAATTTGGGGTATAATTATACTTTTATAAAAAATACAGCAAAGCACTGTCTTAGAGATATACCATGCTGAATTCTCAATGAAATATTATTCTGTGCATCTATAAAGTAAGAACATTTTTAACTAAGTTCTAACTTCCATGTACACACTATTTATGCCTTTTTTTTTTTTTTTAACAGCATCGTTTCACTTTAAAGTTCCTGAAAACATTTCAGTAGGAGGAGAAGTTGGCAGAGTCAAAGTAGAAGACATTGATGAACCACAACATAGAAATACAAGATACAGCTTTATCCAAGGAGAGTTCAGGGACACCTTTGACATTGAAGCAAATCCATACACAAATGAAGGAATTATTAGGCCAAAGAAGGTACTTTTCCCTGTAACAAAGATGATTTTTGTGGTTTTCCATGTGTCATGAGCGGGGTTTTTGGTTCAGAACTAGCAGCAGGAAAAAATGGGAATGCATGAAAGTCAGCATGAAATGCATTGATCCTGAACACCTGCTCTCCAAGCTCTGGGAGAAGAAGAGATGGTGATTTCTAGTCCTTTTCAACCTGCAGACCTGAAAACTCCAGAATTACTGCAGAGGGCAGTGGGGGCTGTGTCAGATATTCAGGTTATGCACTTCGGGCTCCTCTCAAACTTCAGGTAGTTGGATGTTTCAAAGAGTCAGTGATTTAAGAGTTGAACCAACAGGCCAAGTCAAAGAATCTTTCTTCTGCAGCCCACGTGAAACCAAAGCAGAAAATGTGAACAAGTCCACCTGACCTCTTTTCTAAAACTCTCTTTGCAGTTTGACATTCACTCCAATCAGAGCCACAGCTCCCTTACTTTCCTCAGGTGTTTTCAGAGCTTCCCCACTAATTTGTTATAAGTCTTTAAGACTCTCCAAAGCCTTTATTATGGTTTGTTCTTCGGGTTTCTTTAAAATTCTCAAACCTACTTGATTTGTACCAAGGGACTGCTGCAGAGCATTGCCAAACCAAGAGTTCATTGATTTCATTGACTTGCTGGGGAAAAAAAAAGAGGAGAGAGGACTATAAATCAGCTCCTGTAATCCTCAGATTGACAGGAATGTGTTTTTCACTTCCAAATGTCTCTCTGTAACTGTTAAGACCAGAAATGTCATTAAGAAGAGAAAACTTTCAGGAAAAACAGTACCAAGTACTTCAAGGTTGGCAGTAAAATCCTGATCTGTGGTCACACTGGGTATGAGCAGCTTGCCTTCACCTGGTGCAGCTCTTCCCCTGCTCTTCCCAGGACCTGAGGAATGCAGTGCCCAGAGGAGGAACAGTCAGACACTTCACACGCACTCCCTGAGGGATTTGGAACCAGCTCTTCTCTTAACACAGAGTGGGCAAAGTTCACCACCCTGTTCTGCAATGGGATTTTGGCCCTGAACATGTCATAATTTTAGAAATGCAGTCATGTGAGATAAAATTCCAGCTGCTGAATAAATTCCATCACTTCCCTTTGCAATGTCTACCCAAGGAGAAAAACAAGAGTCACCACAACTGCTGTGTATCACTGTGCTTTTAGAATCTCAGGTGGCAGAACAAAGGAAACTTTGAAATGAGAATTTCTTACTGCCCGAGCTCCTGGCCTTCCTCCCATTGTGTGATTCCTTTTATAATCTCAGGCAATGGGAAAAACAGGGAAGAGGATATCATTTATCACTAAATGCCCCAGCTATCAGTCAGTGCAGATCTGCAATCTGCCTTGAATGTCTTCAGAACACAAAGCTCAGCCAAGAGGAGACTCTCTTCCCCAGATTTTGGGGCACAGAAGCTAACTAAGTTTTGGTAATTACAGGATTATTAAAAGAAAATTATTTAACCGAAGAGATACTTGCAGAACCTAGAACACTGGATAAATCTGTTCCATACCAGGGGTTGTTTGAGCCACACTATGATAGAGCAGTTCAGCTGGGAAATGCTCTCACATGAGTCCAGCCAAGATGCAATTTGGTAACATTTCCAACCATGAATCAGAGCACAGAGCTTAAATCTGCACAGATAGCCAATGGAAAGTTTGCTTAGACATCACCAATGGAAGGATATATATAATTTTCTTTTTGTTTTTTTAGCCCCTGGACTTCGAAACAGTAGCAGAATACAGGTTTAGCATTGAAGCCACAGACCCCACGGTTAACCTTCGCCATTTCAAACCCGGCAACCCGCGGAGCATCTCCACAGTCACCATCGAGGTCACGGATGTGGATGAGCCTCCTGTCTTCACCAAACTCCCTTATGAATTTAAAGTAAGGGAAAACCACGCAGAAGTAAAAACACTTGGTTCAGTTTATGCAGAGGACCCCGACGCAGCTAAACGGAAAATCAGGTAAGACAAGAGCAGTTTTAGCAATTCTATTTAAAAGTGCAGAATTCATTAATGATGCCAAGAATTTGACAAAGAACTGAGACTTTGGCCCTGTTTTTCAGGATCTGCATGCCAAGCTAAACAAAAAAGATCCAATTTGATTTTTCCATCACGGCAGCCATGGATATATATGGTCACCAAAAGCTGAACATAAATTGCTTTCACCCATGTAATTACTGTGTGGACTTACTGTAAAACATTTGCACAACTAGGAGAAAAATATAATCCTGGATATTTTTACATAGTTATAATTTATTGTTATTTTTTTTTATTGCAAGAACTCTCTCAAGCATGTGCTTAGAGAAGAAAATAGACTTACAATAATCTTGAAACACTTCTGACAGATGTATTTCAGTCTCACAGCTTGCACATTAGGGAAATATTCTCGGCCCTTCTGGTCAAGATATTAATGTAATTTGTCACACAAGAATTCTCTGACCTTTCTCTAGGAAGAAATGAAGTGAAACACAGCATTTTCAGCCTTGCATTGACAATTCTCATTTTAAACAAAAAACAGATACATGCTACGAAGAGCTAGTCCTAATGGAGACTACGTCAGGGTATCCAATAGTGGAGTTATCCAGCTTCCCAAGCCTCTGGACAGAGAATTCAGCTCCTCATACAACATCACTGTGGCAGCTCTGGAGATCCTTGAAGATGGTGAGTGCCACCCATTTCCCCATTGGAAGGAAATCTGGGTACACCTTTCCAGCAGGGCTGTGGCTTAGCAAAAAGGAAAGGCACAACCTGACAGCCATTCCTGCTGAGCTAGGAATGAAAGGGGTTTGCACAATCATCTTCCAAATGAAACACATCCCTACAAATAGGTCAAAGAGCATTTTAAGATTTGGCCTGGCTTTGCTCAGCTTCAGGGAGCAAGGCAGGCCAGTCCCAACTTGGTTTGATATTTCACAATACAGACATGGCCTGTTCTGTCCATGTTGCTTTAGTGCCAGAGAACAATGCTCAGTCCATACACATGCAGTGGGAAGAATCAGGAACCCAAAAGCTACTTCCATTTTATTCCTCAAAGATCCTTGACGACATAACCATTAGGAGAAATTTTAGGAAAATATCTAAATCTCAGAGGAAAAGTTTAAAATCTGATGGAGCTAGAAATTCTTCATCATGTGGGAGGCACAGAAACACAAACAAAGTGTGGAAAGGGGAGTGTAAGCCAGCACTGGAACTCCAGACTTCTGAGACTTGTACCCTTGCTGTCATTCCAGGCCGTCTTTCCGACAGAGAATCACATGCCCATGTTCATGTAATCGTTGATGATGTAAATGATAATGCTCCAGAGCTTGTTGCTCCTGAGGAACCCCGAGTGTGTGAAAATGCTGCACCAGGAAAGGTGAGACAGGGAGAGTTTTTCCCTGAAACATGAATTACTGCTTGTAAACTCAAGTGCAAGGTGTCTTTTAATAAAAGTGAGTCTCAGTTTTCATGCCAAGAGATATTCAGGAATCTCTCTTAAGGATGTTACACTGCTGGAATATTGACTTTTATCTGCTTGCACACATGGGCTGCACTGCTCCTCTCGCCCCAGGCTCTCACATCTGTGTATGAACAGCTCAGCCATGAAGGACAGTCAAGCTTTGCACAGCAGAAATCAGCAGCTGGGTTCTGTCACACAAATACTCCTCCATGGTACTGAGAAGGAAACTGTTTCAAAATAGTGAGAGAAACATTGCTACATATGGCATTATTGTAGTAGTCATAGAGTGCACAGATCTGCACACACAAATGGTGTTAGTACTTGGCACAAACAGTGTTGGCATCTTGGATTCACGTTTGGCCTCAGACACAAGCAGTCAGCCCATACATGTAATATTTGCTTAATTGAGACACTTTGTGTCACAGTTTAGGGATGGTACTACCCAGTTTAGTGTTCCCACTGAAACTCCAAGCCACAGGCCTCTCACTCCCCCTCCTTTCCACTGCAGCAGGATGGAGAGGACAATTGGAGTCACAAAAGATAAAGATCATGGGCTGAGATAAGAGCGATTTACTGGAAACAGCAATGAGATAAGAAAGTGAACAGTAATAGCAACAATATAATTCTCAATGGCATTCCAAAATTTCCAGTCACACCTCCAAGCCAGCAGAGCACTTGAGAAAACACCATTTTAGGCATTTCAACAAGCCATAGGTCTTTGAGCATAAGGCTTTTGTTATGCTTTCATTACACAAAATTTGAAGATGCAAAACTGGTCTTTTTGAAGATCCTCAAAGAAATTGCATGGCTTGAAAAACCTTGAAGAGGAGCATCACGAGATCTCTGAGTGCTGCCCTTTGCTGAAGGGTTACACAGGACACACAGCCCAGCTCCAACACCCCACATGTTTTATCACTGGAGGCAATGTGTGCTGAAACTGTGACCTCTCCCATCCTTGTAGGTGATCGTCAGGATTTCAGCTGTTGACAAGGATGAAATATCACCCAGAGGGTTCTTCAGATTCGTACTGGCCACAGAAGACAGCAACTTCTCCCTGATTGAGAACTATGGTAGTGTATCCCTGCAATGCCTTTCCTCAGCTCCTCACAGTGGGACCCTGGGACTCAGGGAAGAAAAGCACTGGCCTACAATTGGTCTAGCTCAGTTAATTAACTCTTTACTTTTGAAAGCTTAACATACTGAAAAAACAGGTGTTTGTTACCACTGAAGTCTCACTGGGTTCCCTACAGGCTGGCACTGTCTAAGGGGAAGAGGTACCAACTGACTGGTAATCTGTGACGAAAATCTGGTAGAGATTATCACTTAATGAGTTGTCATTACTCCTTGCAGACAACACCGCTAATATCACTGTCAAATACGGGCAGTTTAATCGGGAACTTGCCAAATTCCACTACCTGCCCGTCCTCATCTCAGACAACGGCGACCCTGACCTCACCAGCACCAGCACTCTTGTCATCAGTGTCTGCAAGTGCAACGAGAAAGGAGACTTCACTTTCTGCGAGGAGAGAGCAAAGCAGGTCGGGGTCAGCATACAAGCACTGGTGGCAATTTTTATCTGCATCTTCACAATCATCGGTGAGTATCTGACTTTTGGAATGTTCTCTGCACTGTGATGTGGGGATTGTTTTGTTCTTTCTTTAGCTGAGATCTCCAAAAGCTTTGTGGCTATGAAACGGTCACGAAGCCAGAAATGCTGTACATATTTGATTCATCTCCCATGGTTTTCCACTCTGGCCTGTTAGCACAGCTTCAGCTGCTTACTCCACTGGACAGGCTGAGTCACTGGAGAGGTTATTGCACACTTGGATAACAAACTTGATTTACTGCTACCAGCCTCGCACACAGCTATAAAACTGCACATTTGTGCTGGGGCAATAACAACAGGATTCCCGTTTCCAAAGGCTGAACTAGTCTGCAAACCTTTTAAACAGTACAGTGAACAGAAATATATCTGTAACAAATCACCACACCAGTGCCTGCTCACTGCATTTGAAATCTATCACAGAAGGCACAGCACTTTTTCTTGCCTGGGAACTGGCCTGCTTTGCAAGAACTACATAAGTTGCATTTGATGCTTGGCATTAAGAGATTTACCAGCTCAAGGCAGTAGTTGATTTAATGGACTTGTGACACCATGCATTTGTATTTGTGATTCCAGCTCAAAATTCAGGTGCACAATTTCTGTCCAGACCAAACTCCTTCAAATAATCCTACAGTTAAATAGAAAATTTAACTATTTTTTAAATAGATATATGTTAAAAAACACTCCAGAAAAAAAATACACTTCAGACTGTGCTACATATCCTAAATGCAATTTGTTTTAGTGCCTTACTTCTCCATTCACACATGCTCATCTGAGTTTCCTTTGCAGTCATTGCATTGCTGATTCTGCTGAGAAAGAGGCACAAGAAGGACCTGAGCGGCCTCGGGAGGAATGTGGCAGAGATCCACGAGCAGCTGGTGACCTACGACGAGGAAGGAGGGGGCGAGATGGACACCACCAGCTACGACGTGTCGGTGCTCAACTCGGTGCGCAAGAACGGCCTGAAGGCAGACGCCGCTCCCTCTCCATACGCTCAGGTGCAGAAGCCTCCTGCAGACATCCCCCCCGGGGCTGGGGGCATGGAGATGATGATCGAGGTGAAGAAGGACGAGGCTGACAACGACAGGGATTTGCTGCCCTACGACACTCTGCACATCTACGGCTATGAAGGCGCCGAGTCCATCGCCGAGTCACTCAGCTCCTTGGGCTCAGGCTCCTCGGACTCAGACATTGATTATGACTTTCTAAACGACTGGGGACCCAGGTTCAAGATGTTAGCTGAGCTCTATGGATCAGAGCCAAGCGAAGATTTTGTCTATTAAGTTCAAACTAGCCACAAATTTTCTCCCTCCAACCATAGATAGACACCAAGAGACTGCCAGTGGCCAAAGAGGAACTCACAGCTCTTCCCTCAAGCCATTTCAAACAGGCACGGAAATAACCTGCAGTAGGGTTAAAAAGATACACAGAGACCACCTATATTAACTTCCCCCAGCACTAGTGTCCTAGGTAACATTCCATTTTCCCCCAAAACTGCTGCTCACAGACCTGCTCATGTCTTCCAGGACATACCTCACCTCCCCATCTTCCCCACTTCTCCTGGGTTTATCCCCCATTTCTCCTTCATTCCCATCCTCCTGTGCTGTTTCCATCCACATGATCCAAGGTCACCCTCCACCGGGACAGAGTGGTTCAGTGGCATTGGGAAGGGATGTTTTAACCCCCCTGGATCTCCAGCTGGCTGCTTTGCCTGCCCCTCCTGCAACATCTTTATTGATATTCCACACTTATGCTTACCCAGTAGAGGAGAGAAGGAACATATGGTCTATCACTTAATATTAGAAATTATTCAATCACTTTCAAAAAGAAGCATGATTTTTTTCCTTCTTTCCATTCTATTAATTATTTTTGCTTTATAGCTTTCTACTACATCTATAAGTTACTCAAGATAAAATTAGACAGGGTTTTAGACACACAATCTGGTTTCATCTGTCATTTTTAACAGCCTGATGATGATTTCAGGCACATTTCTGGCATGCTAGAATTTGCTCTAGCTAGCAGCAAAATTGTTTTTTCTCTCTGTAAATAGGATCTCAGTGTTACTCAATGGAACATATCCTGCAGGGCAGGAGATGTGGAGATCAGGGGAATGTTAAGACTCCAACACTGTAAATCTCTCTAGATGGAAACACAGGTCTCTCTAGATTTCTAAAGAGGTTGAATAGGGGGGTTTATTCAGTGTTATTAAAGCAATAGCAATTTTTCAGGGACAAAAAAATGAAGGGCCTCACTACTGTGAAACTGTTGTGCTTTTTTTCTAAGCTGGTACTGTAAAAGGAGTATTTTCCACCTGGGATAATATTGTAGACTCCCAAATCAGAATGCGACACACCACACACTCGGCTGCATAAAAGCACCACAAACGTAAGGAAGGTTTGGAGCTGCAGCCACCACATCCCTGGCAAGTGTGTGTTTGGTTTCCCACCTGATGAAGAGCCGCAGGATGACCAGAATGAAATTTCCCATGTGGGAAGTTCCCCAGCCAAATACATTTTGGAAACAGTGGGTCCCTTAGGACCATGGCCTGTCTCTGGCTTTCAGCACTGCAGAGTCCTGTTGCCTCCAACAGGAGCAGAGCCCAACTGCACAGATCCTCCACTGTGCAGGATTTGTGCTGGAACTCTATGGATTAGTTTAGTTGATCTGATTATTTGAATTTGGTAGCTAACCAAATAATACTAAATCTTTTTTTTTTCTTTTTTTTTTTTGTCTCCTAAACCAGCATAGTGGAACCACCCAAATTTGCTTTTCACTTGTTCACATGATCTCTAATTTACACTCCCTTCCCCCAAAATGCTTTTCTGGCAGCAAAGATCAATGCACACTAATGGTCTCACATTACTCCTCACTGCTGTAAAAAGTTGTCCAATGCAATACTTGGCTGGACACTAATGCAACATCAACAATGTAATCACTCAAATTTTTGAATATCAGCTAAAGAAAAACTGAGGAGAATTCTGTCCATTGGTCAAATCAACTTTGGATCCCACCCTTTATTTTAAAAAAGTACATTTTGGGACGACAGCCTTGATTTCATTTTGAATGTGTTCATTCTCTTTTGCTTAATCCAGCCATAGGGGTTCCACATGTTAGTGTATTATAAAGAATGCTAACTAATAATACTTACAGTTTAAAGTTTTTGTCAGTACCTGTGGTATTGGCTATAGGCAGGTAAAGTTAGTTATGAAATTATTTAGTACAGTAAGTCAAGTACTTTGGTAGGTATCAGCCAGATTGTATTACCTGGAAACGCTGTTTTTAAGCCTAATTTTTTTAAGATATTTTAAGGAACGCTGTATCCATTTCCAATGTATATGATGTTTGCACTGGACAGTTTCTTTTTATATTCCTGTACTGTATTATGTTGTTTTTTTACTACATAAAAGCCAATCTCAAATTTGGATTTTCTGTGCATTAATAAGTTACACTCAGAAGACAATATCAGGCTTTGTGCCACAATGACCTCAGCCAAAAAAACACTCTAAGTAAACCCAGACTGGGCATCAATTCACCAAAGAACTTTCTGTAAAAGCCATTTTCTCCCTCTCTTTGCAGAGCTGTTGGTAAAACCCCTGGGCTAAGGGAGAGCAAAGCCCCAGCAGTGCAGCTGGGAAGGCTGAACCCTCTGGGGATCTCTCAGTGCTGCAGGATCCATCCCATGTCCCTGCAGATGTTTGGGATTCCAGCAGCCTGGCATTAGGGTGACTTCGGAGCTCCTGCCCTTTTTTCCTGCCTCTCACATGGTGAAGAGAGAGTCCCAGCCTTGGGTCAGAGCAGGGGAGCCCCAGTGCCAGGGATCTGTGAGTGACATCCAAACGGGAAACAAGGATGGAGCCAACAGCCCTGCCACCCCTCCTTCCCCAGCCTGCTCCCTCAGACACACAACAGGAGCACTCTGGAATACAAAAACCCTCCAGCCTCCTCACACAGGACATACACAGCAAAACACATCTGGGCCAGAAAATAAAATTACCCCTACATTTGCAGCTTTAGACAGCACAGCTCCCCACCATCTTTTTTTGCTACAACTAATGACAACCCCAATATATTCCCAAGATTACTTCAGCACTTTAAAAAAAAAAAAAAAAAAACACATCCATTTTCCCCAGATATGGCACTTATAATTTACAAAGCCTGGAATAAAGCAAAAAAGTTCAATTCCTTCACTTCTAATTGCCATGAGCAAACGCCAGATCAAACACACTTTAGCACAAGTTTATTAAAAACACAATAGATGTGCTAATTATGTTATAATGAAATGCATTTTTCCATAGAAAGAATTTGATTAAACAGCTACTTGCAACTTGTAGCAGAGACTCTCACAAAGGTTTTCATTATTCATTTAATTAATATGCACTTTAATCTCTTATCCCTAAAAATGTATCATAAATTATTATTTTATTACGTTCAGATCCAGAAGTTCATGCCATTTGATACAGGCTTTTTACTCCTACCCCATTAGAACCTTTTATGAAACAATGGCTTGTGATGAGAATCCTTGATTTATATCAAAGCAAGAGTGAGAAGCAGTTTGAATGTGAACACCTGGCACACAGTGGCACAGCCCAGGCAGGGCAGGTGAGCTAAGGTCCCTTCATCAAAGCAAATTCACACCAGTCAGAGAAAGAAAGAAAGAACACTCTGTGATTTATTATCCTATTGCAGTCCAGTGCTACTGACACTCTGTACAGATGAATGCAACAGGGAAAACAGAAGGATGAGTTATCAAAGGAAAATCAAATCATCATTTCTGAGCTCTTGTTCCTCAAGAAGTGTGTTTTTCCCTTCTCTTCTTTCAGCAGGAAGGGCTTAGAGCAGCACCAGGAGGGAGCAGCCAGCCTGGCAAGGACCCCTGCCCTGCCCAGGAATTGTCACCCTGCCAGGACTGACTGGAGTGGAAAGCCATGCAAAGCCTCACTGTTTTGTGGAGCTCAGAGTTCGGGGTACAGATCCACCTATACACATTTATTTTACACCTTTTCACTCCCAGGCATGTCACATACAGGGGAAATGCTCTGCTGGTAGTAAATATGGTGATATACTCTCCTATTTGGCTAGAAATAATAGTTTCACTTATTTTCATTATATTTCAGGTGGGGTTAAGACAAAAATAAATAATCTCCATCTTTGCTAACCTATTCTCCATTCCTATTTTTGTTAGTAAATTTTTCAAGTTTGAGAGAGCAAGAGCTAAAACTCTATTGATTTTACTTCACAAACTTTCTGCAATGAAAGACATGAACAAGGTGATACCTTTCCCACTGAAATCTTTCCATTTCACAATCTTAGTGTTCCACAAGTCATCGAGTCTCACCAGGAAATAAATAAGAGTCTGATCAGATCACAGTGGAAGATTCACGTTGAATCTTGTTCATAGAAAAAACACAACAGAAAACAAAATAACAAAGAGACTCTTTAAGTCTGCATAAGGAAAAAAAAAAGGAAAAGAACACAATACCAGAAAAGTCCTTTTATGAGCCATAAACACCCGCGGATCTTTGCTGACTTCTCTTACCTTCCTGACTTTGTTCCTGTCTGACCTAAAGGAAAAGGGAAAAACAGCATTTCCTTCCACTTATCCCCAGTGAGGAGCTGTCCCACCTGCTTCCCCTCAAGACTCTCTTAATTCATCCAGTTAACCCCTTCATCAATGCCACAATCAATCAAAAATCTCTGCAATTCTTTAATTCCTCATTAAAAAGGGACCTCCACTTGAAAGCCTGTGCTCTGGGTGAAGTCACCAGAACAACCAGAACCAAGCAGGGCAGAGCTCCCCTGGCAAACAGATCCAGAAAATGTAACCCCAGAAAGGTTTGCCAGAAAGTCAGAAGCAGCAAATGGTCCCAGGAGCTCTTGTGGCAGCCTCAGGAGCCCAAGCCCTGGCCTGCAATGCTCCTACAAACCAGAGCATCCCCAGAAGGGAAGGTCAAAGGGAGCCCAGGTAACCCCTGTGCTGTGCCCCCAGCAAAGCCAGGGCAGGTGGAGCTCAGGGACAGTGAGGCCACCACAAACTGCTTTCACCTGGGGCAGGGCAAAGAGCTCAAACGGAGCCCCAGCTACAGCATCTAAAAATGGCTTTTCTGAACAGCTGTCCGGGGTTCCCTCTCCCCACTGAAAGAGCAAACCTGAAGAACCCAAAAATGCCAAAGGCCTGAGCTGCACTTGGTGCTCGCACAGCACGGATGTGTGGGCACACCAAGCACATCCCAGGGGGCTTCAGCCTTGTTCCTGCTGCCAGCACTGGGACACTGCCCGCCATCCCGTGTCCCTGCTCTCAGCACCAGGACACTGCCCTTTATCCCATGTGTCTGCTCCTGGGACACTGCCTGCCATCCCATGTCCCTGCTCCTGGACTCAGCACACTGCCTTTCATCCCTTTATCCCTGCTCCCTGAACACTTCCCTTTATCCCGTGTCCTTACTTCCAGGACACTTCCCTTTATCCATTCATTTCTACTCCAGGGACAGTGCCCTTTATCCCTTTATGCCTCCATCCCTTTATCCCGGCACAGTGCCCTTTATCCCTCCATCCCTTTATCCCGGGACACTGCCCTTTATCCCTCCATCCCTTTATCCCGGGACACTGCCCTTTATCCCTCCATCCCTTTATCCCGGGACACTGCCCTTTATCCCTCCATCCCTTTATCCCGGGACACTGCCCTTTATCCCTCCATCCCTTTATCCCGGCACAGTGCCCTTTATCCCTCCATCCCTTTATCCCGGGACACTGCCCTTTATCCCTCCATCCCTTTATCCCGGCACAGTGCCCTTTATCCCTCCATCCCTTTATCCCGGGACACTGCCCTTTATCCCTCCATCCCTTTATCCCGGCACAGTGCCCTTTATCCCTCCATCCCTTTATCCCGGGACAGTGCCCTTTATCCCTCCATCCCTTTATCCCGGGACACTGCCCTTTATCCCTCCATCCCTTTATCCCTCCATCCCTTTATCCCGGGACACTGCCCTTTATCCCTCCATCCCGCACCCTTCCCGCTCAGACCCAGCCCTGCCCCGCCGCAGCAGCGCGGGCTGCAATGGCCGCCGGTAGCCGCCAGGTGGCGCCCGATGGCAGCGCTGGACACGGCCGAGCCCGCTGCACCCCCGATGGATCCCCGATCGATGGATGCCCGCTGCATTCCCGATGGGTCCCCGATTGATGGATCTCCATGGATCCCCGATCGATGGATGCCCGCTGCACCCCCGATGGATCCCCGATCGATGGATGCCCGCTGCATTCCCGATGGGTCCCCGATTGATGGATCTCCATGGATCCCCGATGGATGCCCGCTGCATTCCCGATGGATCCCCGATTGATGGATCTCCGTGGATCCCCGATGGATGCCCGCTGCATTCCTGACGGATCCCAGATCGATGGATCCCCGATGGATGCCCGCTGCATCCCCAATGGATCCCCTATCGATGGATCTCCGATCAATGCCCAATGGATACCCGATCGATGTCCACTGCATTCCCGATGGATTCCCTCCCAATGGATTTCCTGATGGATCCCTGATCGATTCCCCCCGTATTCCAGATGGATCCCCGATCAACGCCCACTACATTCCCTCTCTGCTTCCCTCACACCGACCATGGCCAGGGATATTAATAATGCCCCAAAGGTCATTCCAGCCGTTTCAAGCTCTAACGCTGACTCCACAAAAATCCCCAGAGCTTTGCAGAAGCCAGGGAGGCTGCAAGGCTTGAATTTATGAAGGAAAAGGCAGTGATTTGTTCAGGCAGCAGTTCTGAAGGGCATAAAGGGCAAGGGAAGGGCTCTGGGGAAAGGATGCAAGCTCCAGATGTCTCCTTTAATCAAGCCCTGGTCCAGATCATCCTCCTCAGGGCATATTTGCCGGGAGCAGTCCACACCAAATCCTGCCGTTTTGTCACACGGCATTGCAGTCTGGTTTTGGTAATGATAGTGTCCAACCCTACTTCTCTAGAATATTCTCTTTCCAAACCAAACTACTAAATGGGATTTTCTGAAGCAAAACCAAATAATTTTTATCTTCAGTGACTCTTGTAAATGATTACGTTTTGCTTTGACTAAATATATTTGTGTACAAACACACACTTTATCCACTGGTTATTATTTGTCAATTAGTTCTATATTTTAACCATTCAAGAAAATTTTCCCAAGCAGCCACAGAAACAAGCTAGTAACAAAAATGTACCAGAAATCTTTCAGTGATCACTAACAATTTGAAATATGCACAGAAATCAGCTGTCACACAATTACAGATCAATAACTACCTGCAAGTCAAAGACTCCTTGCAAGTGGATTCAGTTCAGGAATTCAATCAGCCTCCATTCTCTCTCCTGCTCCTCCTCTGGAGGGATAACTGCAACTCTGCTGATCCAGCAGCTTGGCCAAGCTGTCAGGAGAGCACAGTGGGAGAGGCAGCCTCTGCCTTTGGGACCCAAATCCACCTGCAGATCATCAGCATGAGCTCCAGCTGGTCAGCCACAGAGGAAAACAGCAAACACCTGGGTCAGCTCAGGATCTGTTTAGGACATTTCACTGCGTAAGATTATGGTAAAGGTTAAAGGTTAAGTGATTGTACACACTGGCAATCTGTCCCAAACAGCCCTGGACAGCAAGCAGGATGAGAAGGGAGGAGGAAAGAGAAACAGCAGCAGGTGAATTTGTAGGTCAAAAACAGGAGAGGGAGGGAAAAAAAAAATGTCCCTCTGATCCAAAAAGCTACACGATATACAAGTAGCAAATTCCCTGTGAGCAGAGCCTTCCTGGAGGGACACAGCTCCCCATTCCTCAGCAGCAGCTGAGCCACCTCAGCCCTCTCAGCTCACACCTCTGCTGCCCCAGGTGTGCCACCCTGCCCCTGCTCCTCCCTGCCCCCACAGACAGTGCCCAGGGCTCGGTGACACCACCCTGACCAGGACCCACCCTGCCAGGCCTCCTGCTCCTCCAGAGCAGCCAGCAGGGAGCATTTCCCCCAGAGCTGCTGTCCTGGCACAATGACAGCACAAGTGACAGCCCCAGCAGCTCCTGCCCCCTTGCAGGCAGCCTGGCCTTGCTCCAAGGGCACCAAGGGGAAGCTCTCTGCACACACTCACTGCAGCTGGGATTTGCCATGCCTTGGAGCACAGCCTTCCTGGCTGAGGAATTCCTGCTGAACAGGAAAGAGGATGGGTAATGATGGATAGTGTGAGTGTGTAACACAGCTGGGCAGAACAAGCTCTCCTCTGCATCACCCAGCTGGGTAAGAGCCATCCACAGGACACTGACACTTTCCAAATGTCCTGCTGGCTGCTCCAGCTCAGGGTGTCAGGGCAGCTCTCACTCCTGGAGTGTTTTGCCATTGCAAACACAGGCAGACACAAGCAGGGCCCTGCTCTCCGTGCAATTCCACGCCTGGGAATGACATGAGCTCTGCAGTCACAGCCAGGTGAGGATCCAGAGCAGCAAAAGCCACAGCCTTTGGGACCAGTGCATCCAGGACAAGGCTCAGGTGGCCATGGCCAGTTCTGCTGCCTCTGAGTACTCAACAGCAGCTGCCAGCACAAGCAGAAGGCCAGGCTAGCAGGGATCCACCACAGAACTCAACTGTGTGAAAGAGCTGGCACCAAGGAGTACACCTGGAAAGCAGAGGGATGGACACTGGGCAGGCAGAAATGCCAGGCAGCATGCTGGCAAAAATCATTTTGTCACTCTGTTTAGCTGGCAGTGACTACTTGTCACCAGACTGAGTAATCACATCTCAAACAGCCTCAGATTTCTCTCTCAGTACCTGCTTGGATCTGCTGAAGGCAGGCAGAGAAATCACTTGGAAGAAGTGCAAAGCATTAAACCCTTCCTGAAGGGCCAGAAAAGAACAGCCAGCCCCTCTTCTTCCTTTACTAGAAGAGCTTTGAGGGAGCTAGAAAAATGAGGCGATTCTCTTCAATCCTGGTAAAACAATCTCCACAATTAATTCCTTCCTATAAATAGGTGATTGAGGATTAACCTAATCAGAACTGGGCTTCTTGGATTTCATCACCACTTCTGGGTTTTTCTGCACTCTGATACAAGTGCTTGGCCAGCAGACAAGGCAGTCTGTGGGCAGAGCTGTGTGTGATCCCTCTGCTGTCACATGAGTCACTTTTCATGGCCTTTCAGGAGAAGAGGATCTGACAGAACATTAAATGGTGACCAAACTGGCTATGCCAGGCTGGCTGCCTTTGATAGACATATTTCAGGAGGAAATTTGTGACCTATGCACTAAAAGAGCCTGTTTGCAAGAGGAGAATTCAGGGCTCATATCCTTGTTGTGACACAGACATCTCTCTCCATCTCAGGTACACCTGCTGGCCCCTTTTTGCTTTTTCACATCAAGTGTTCCAAGTGGAACTCCCTCCTGAAGGGTCCTTGCCCTTCCTGTGCCACAGGAACCACACAGACACACTGCTAGGGTTAGCTAACATGCACAAAAGCACTCTGAATAAGGAACATTCTCTAATGTTAACTCCTTTCACGGATGAAAGTTGAAGTGCTACTCATAATTTTAAGACAATTTCCAGGCACAAGAGATTTTTGCAAAAGATTTATAATCGAGACACCCTCCCCTGCACATATTTACAGCTCTGCATGACATGTACAGAATTATTCCATTGCAATTAGCAGAAAGATTAACAGAGATTGCAATTAACATTGCAGTTAACAGAGAACCTGCAGCATAATACAGGAGTAGAACTTGCACTTCATAGGTCAGCAAGAGAGATGGGTAACAGTTAAATGAGAGGGTGTTAAAACAAGGCAGTCACACACATCTGGAAGTCAAAATTACTGTGTGAGGCATTTATAATCCATGGCATAACCACAAAGAGTATTTCTTGCATGCAGAAAACACTGGTGAGAAATAAAGCATGAGTGTTATTTTTATGAGATGCTAAACATATGAACATACCTCATGTGGTTCCATATGGGATGGAAAAAGATTTACAGGTAGTCAAGGGACTCAAGTTTCAGTGCCTTTTCACTGCTTCAATTCTGCCTCTAAGAATCATGTTTATCTCAGCTGTTTGTAGTACTAACATCAGATCTTTAGTGCAGCTGCCCAGGTTACCAGACCACAGCAAATAACCAACCCTCAGCTGGTTTTCTTGTATAAATAAATAAGATTACATGTTTTTTAATTTCTACCCAGCTCTGATGTTTTCAGCCACCAGGTTCAGAGGCCTTCTGGGATTTTCCTGCCCTCCTCTGAACACTGCACAACTAATTTATCCTGCAGGAATAAGTCTCTTAGTGAACTCAGAAGGTGAGTTCACCATACCCTTGTTCAGCTGCCCATTCCCCACACAGGACAGTCTGCAAAGAGCCCACGTGGCCCACAGGCCTCTGGAATATATATAAACATATATATAAATATATAAATATATAAATATATAACTCTACACAGCTCTGGTCTGAACAAGGCTGCACCACTGGGAGAGCACAGTTTCACACTGCAATCTTTGGACAAAAGTTAAACCACAGCACAGCACATTGCAAGCACCAAATGAAGATTTGAAAGCTAGGTTATAGGCCCCTGAAGACGGCTTTATCCCAGAAATGCTGGTGGGAGCTGAATTACAGTGATCCTGCTGTATGCAGCTCTGCTAGGCAAGCTCTTCCACTCCTTTCAAGAGTGTTTTGCTGCAATGGAAAGATCCTGAGCTACAACAGCAGGTTTGCAGCATAGAAAACATTATAGCAGCCGATCTTATTCCTTCCAATAAACTCATTTGAAAAGATTTTTTTTCTGCTGATCCACCTATCAGTTGCCCTTATCTCTAGAGAGCAGAATTGCCTTTCTTCTGTCATTTGCAGTTAGTTATGATTTTCAGATTCAGCCTAGAGGAGCTTTATTCAGTATCAAATAAGCATATTCTTTTCACATATTTCATTTATTTGAGGAAGCTGACGGCTTCTTGTTGAATGCTGTGCTCGTGATTGCACTGCACCCAAGAAACTCTTTTCTTCTTAGGTATAAAAAAGCTGCAACACTTACCCTACCAGGCAGTCTGAGAAAATGAAACCTGACCAGATATTTCCACAGAAGCAGCCAAAGGAAGGAATGAGACAGAATGAGTGGGGGGCATTAAGAGAAACACTTTTCCCAGCCCTGACATCAGGTAGAGGGAGCCAAAAAAGAATGAGAGACCTCTCTTCTAAGAATATAGTTTGGACTTGCTTGGCTTCAATTTTGTTATCCCTTCATGCCCATTTGTATTCCCAAAGCAGGAACTGCTCCCTCCACAGCCCCCACCACATTTCTCCTCCCTTACACCCCACCTTTTCAAACAAGGACCCAAACCCCTCTTCTTGTTGCACTCTGCCCACCCCAACGAACACCATGAGGTTCCTGTTTAAATTCATTAAATCTGCTTTGTTTTACTGCAGTTCTACATCACATCCCTGAACTCAGAAAGAGACACTCCTACAGCTGAAAAATGGCAACAGAGCCACAGGGAAAGCCAACCCTCTTTGCCCACATCAGACCCCCAAAGCCAGTGACAGCAGCACCTGGTCAGAGCCTCACAGCACAAATGGGACCTGCAAAGAGCAGATCTTCTCAGTGTCCATCAGCTGTAATATTCCAACAGACTCATCTTCAAAGGCAAGACATGATCTAAGCCAATTTGTATACAAACCTTATTATCAATTGTCTGCATTTATCCTCAGTCCCTAATGCCATGTTTCGGTATTAAGACATTTTGTTTAATCCCATCTCTAGCTATAGCTGCTCTAGGATTCTGATTTTTCTCACAAGTAATCCTGTTTTTCACTTAACAGCCTAGCGCTCTGTCAAAAAAAAAAATTATTTGCCCAACGAATTGCTTATTTTTTTTTAATAAAGCATTCTAAAACATAGGTAATGACTGTGGGGTTATATATATCTCTAAGGAATAAGTAAAGTTATATCACTTTAATTTTTCTTAGCTTAGCAAAATACAGCAAAAATACATTATTCATATATTATGCTGTCTTGTGTCTTGAGACACCTTTTTTTCTTCATTACCAATTAATTCTACTCAATGGCAGGAAGGTAATTTTCATAAACTGATCACTTCAGAGAGGATTTCTCAGTGAATTAATGGAGCTTAGCTGTCTTTATGCAATAAAACTCGAAAAATTAAATGTCAAATATAAAGGTGCACTTTTCCTGTACCTTGTGTAAGCTTCTAGCGCCATGTGTAATCCCAAATCAACAATGCCTGGTTTCCCTGGGTTTCCCTCTGTTTCAAGCCCTCCCAGGGAATAACCATGCAGTTCCCAAATCCAAGTTCATGCACAGAGCCCCTTCAGGGTGGGTGGACTCTGTAAATAGATCTCTTTACAGCAACACTAATCCTTTCCAGCAATAAATTCACCTTCTTTACTCCCATCTCGGCTGCTGCCCCACAGGTTTTTGTCTACAGCTGGATTTTGGTCTCCAGCGAGGTAAGATCTACATCCAGCTCCTCATGTGGGGCAGCTATAGGGAAAGGGAAGGAGCAGCATGTGGAACACTAAGCCCTAAGTGGGTGGGACACGTTTTCATTTTGCTGTCGGTTCACATTGTCAGACAGAAAATGATTTTGAAAGCGCTAGAAAAGCAGTGTAATAACTGTCCTCAGCACAGCTCCCAAATCCATTCCTGGCAGCCCCACGGGTGCTGCACATCGATCTTTACAGCCAAAGCTGCACTTAGCTCCAGACTAAACACCATCAGGAGGCAGTGTGGTAAATAATGCATTTCCCCGGGGCTTTGGACTGAGTATGTGATCATTTCATAAATTTCATACCCTGAGAAACAGCCACCCACACAGAAAAGTGTCAGCTGCACTCTCCCTGCCTCACCTCTCCCTGCCACACCCCCAAGAATGATCACAGTCAGGGAAATGAGGCCTTGGTGCTTCAGCAGCAGCACAGTTGGAGCTTTCCCTGCTGGACTCTGAGCAGTGCTGGCTTGCAGTCCTTGTGTTTATTTTCCAGGAGATCCACGAGCAGCATCCACAGTCACTCTGCTGTGGCACTGCAAGCAACGTTAGCTCAACATGTTCAACATAAACAAGGCCTTCTGACCTTTTTAAAGCATGTGCCAACTCTCCTCATACCTTTCTTCTTCCGCAGGGACAGCCTCTCTACATATTCACAGAGCTTTTTTTTTTCATTTTGATTTCATTCATCAAGCCCCAACACTGAATTTTGTATCACTGTTTTCCAAGCCAGGTGCATGTGTGTGACAGCTGGCATTGGCTTTCATGCTGCCAGAACACGAAATCTTTAATGACAGCTAGTTACTGATAAGAGCTTTTAACAAGCACAATAAAGGAACCTCTAAAACACTAACCTATTCCAAATAATAAAGTACAAAGCATACACTGGAATTAAAATGAAAAAATAAAAATCTAGTTGTCCTTTACTTTCCCCATCCTCTGTTTGACACAGTACATTTTCAGTTATGCTGGGACCAAATTTGGGTTAGTAAGAGGGCCATGCTCCCCTGTTCAGCTTGGGCTGTAAAGTAATGAAAGGAAGAGTGGCACAGACACAGCTCAGGTGCCTGTGTTTGTACCATTCAATTGTTTCTATTGGGCTTTTGGTAGAAGTCAATTGTCCTTTCAAGTACTAAGGAACAAAAAAGTGGCTGATCTAACTACAAATTGCTAACTCAGCCTGTGACTTCCTTCCCCTTCAATTCCTTTCTGTTTTCCCAGCTACTCCATCATCATTGCCCTCTGCAGACAGCAGCCACTTGTACTGGCTTTGGCTCACTTACACCTCAGAGTGCTCAATTTCCAACTGCTCCTTTGTAATTTACCAACAATTTTGGGAACATCTTGTTCTGTCCCAAGGATACACAAAAGCTGACCAGAAATCATTGCAGTCCGAGGGCTGCAGCACCCCAGTTCATCTGAGCTCTTTTTGGTATCTGTTTATTAGTTTGTGTCACACTGTTTGCTCTTCTCTCCTTTTTAAACACCTGTCCAGGCTGTCAAAGTTTTACCCCAAACCCCAGTGCAACCTTTTGGTGTTGCAAACCCTCAGGATCTGCTCCTTTTTCTTTGCTTTGCTCTGCTCCTTTTGTCCCCAAGCCTGCCTTACACTTCTCTGCAAATGAATTGCACAAGGCACCTGCCTGCCCTGGTTTCCCACCTCTCCACATCATTTATCACAGTGCTCCTCTCTCCTGGCACATGAACTCTTCTGCTCTTCAGGTTTTAAATGAATTGCCAGATTGCTTATCCTACTGCACATTTATTCCCACAGGGCAAAACTATCAATCAAGAGAATAGGTTACACCCTTACTTTAAGCGTTAATAGTTTATAAAAATACATGTTTCGCTTCAGAAGTGGTGCCAGTCCGTCAGGAAACCTGGAGGCTGCTGGTATTTTTTCTTCATCAGTTTCATATAAAATCTGGCTGCATTTGAATCATCCCCTGTGCAAGTTCTTTTCTGTCACTGGTTTCTGCACCTAATGGCAATTTCTCTCTGGCAGGAGTTTTCCCAGGGTCATGTTTTACCCTCCCTTTTGCCAGCCCAATGCCATTTAAACCAAGTTGGGTTTGCACAAGGGTTTCAAGAGCCCTAAGGTTCCTCCCCAAGCATTTTGATCTCCAGTCTGCATCTCTTCCTTACTACCATGAAAAAGTTCACAGTTCCAGTGAGGAACTTTGCATCTCTGCATATTTATAAATTTTTCACCATCTTCAGAGGCTCTGCAGACTCACAAATACTTCATAAATAAAATAGCAATAAAATGGAGAGATACTGACTTGTGCATTCTTTGGTAAAACACAAACAGCAATGAATTACAGAGTTTGTACTTCAAGGTGATCCAAGTATTTCCTTTTAGTACACAACAGTGTACTAAAAGATAAAATCAATGTGGGGTCACAATTATATTTTGGGTTGCTGCCATGTTGGTTTTTCCTCATTTATGTTTCTGGTTTAGGTGAACAAAGGCATGGCTGGATTCTCCTTGCCTGCACTAACAGCACTGCACAGCTGCCTTCTCTCCCCACTGCCAAAGGCCTCTTTTAAAAACCTTACTGAGAGTAAATGACAAATACTTTACTTCAGTGTAAAAAAATAAAAACTAAATCATAAAACTTGTAACCTCTACAAGGGTTAAACTGACCAGCAGTCTTCTAAATAGTCAATAAACTCCACTGCAGTGTGAAGCTTCCATTCTTTTCCCTTTTCTTTGCTCCTTCCCTGTGACATCTGATGCACACACCAAGCTCTGCCAATAAGAACATGGTCTCTACATCAATAAACAGATTTTAAGCCTGGTCCCCCACAAGGCCATGGATACCCCTGGCCTCAGGAATAGATACATCTGTATTTCATGGACACAAGTGGATTTGACCACCCAAACACAGGATTTTTAGAACCAAGTGCAACATCCATGTCAAAGAGGGAACCTATAACATATGAAATATTTTTAACTATTCTGACATGCAGATTTACTGTTATTGCTAGTGGTAGTGGTGTTACCTAATTTTAAATGCTGTGTATGACATAATTCAGTATTTCTTTCTATATACTTCAGTATATTTATAGTGATGTATCTCCAAGGGCTTATGTTATTATTTGTTTGTAATCTATTGGCCATCCTCAATTCCAAAGTGCCATTAGATTTTGTAACAAGTTCATACAAGAACCCATGGAAATAAACACTGAGACTCTACATTCACTGTCAGATGCTCTAAGGTCCTTGAAAGGTCAACACAAAATAAATTGCATAATTAGCCATAAATTTAATTAAGGAGTCAGAGAATGAGAGGCAGAAGAGCACTGAGATGAAATTTTCCATTTTACATCCTTAAAAATTGGCAGCAGGATGATTGAAACCAGTTAAGGGAAATATTAGATTTTCAATAACAATCTTGGACCAAATTATTTCTTAGCATATATACCGATATTTTTTTTAAATGTTCAGCAGGCACTGACAGAATAACTCACCATCTTCCTCAAACATCTGCAAGCAGATGAATAAATAAGAAATTAATCTGGCTCCAGAGCCAAGAGCACCTCTTGTTCCACAGAATAAGACACCTGGCAACTCTAAAAATCAGAAAAATAGCCTCTGAGAATTTGGGCATGACATGAAATTCCTAGAGAATCCATACCTGACACAGCAGTTATAGAAACAGAGCCTCTTCATTCCAGGTCTCATTTCTTTACATGGCAGGTAAAACAACAGGACTTCTGCCTTTGGGTCTTCAGGCTGCTGTAAAAGATTTGTTACTGATATGCTTCATCTGTATTAATAATTTAACATTATTTTTCCTCTTGACAGATTTTATGCCTAAAGAAATAAAACACTTGATTTAAACCTCTAGAAAATATTATTCAAAATAAATTTACCTGTCCTATAAATGCCAGCTGAAAAATGTTATACAGTAACTTTATAATGTAAAATTCCACCCTTTTCATTAAAATAGATTTCAGCATGGAGGAATTTCCTTTGTTAGTAATTCTACAATAAGTCCAACCTCAGAAAATATTTAAAACCTGGCAAACATCTCTTTGTTTGGGTTTTTTTTTTCATAAATTTTGAAAACTTTTCTTTCAAAGAATTCTTTTTAGCACATTTCAGAACCCAGGGAGCTATGAAAGCAAATATGCTTCCTGATAAACTCCAGACCCTCTTTTCCTGACCTCTTTTGCTCTCAGCAGCAGGCACAGTTTTATTCAGCCTGGAGACTCCCAGCAAGGAATTCCCTGAGCCCAGGGCCTGGTGAGATCAGCTTTTCCAGCAGTGGCAGAGCAGAGGAATGCCCAGCACAGGGCAGGATGAGCTGGCCCAAGGTGACACGAAGGCACAAAGCTCTGCAGACTCTACAGCAGCCAGCACTGATAAAATCTCACTGCTAGAAAACTTTCCTTACAGAAAAGACTTTCCTGTTCCCATAATCGATTTTGCTCATCCTGAGGCATTTTATCTACAACTAATTGTATAAACCAACTGACAATTATTTCATTACCACCTTTTCCACAGAGCAAAAGAAAGATGTGGTGAACAGTATCCCCCAAACATCTCACTATGAATACATAAAAATTCTCCGTCAAAAAGTGATCTCATTAGAGCAAGAAAATTTATTTTGCCTTACAAAAGTTGGCTACCACACTGCAGCTTCCACTCAGCTCCAAGAATCCCAAAGCAAACCCCAGGAGATGGGAAACTGAGCTGAGGTCTGTCACAGTGCTGATGGCAGCTTTATAATGAAGTCCCTCAACTGGAGAAAATGTAAAATTATTCAAGAATAGAATTATCTGTCCTCAGCGAGAGTTCCTCACTGGTTTTTTTCTTTATCAGTAAATTGGGAAACACCCACTGTGGACAGCAACTCTGTGCAGTTCCATCCATAAGCAATACCATTCAAACCTTACCTAAATGTGCTTGGGCTCCCAGTCAGTCACACTCCCCAATTCTATAGACTGGGAAAAAATGAGAAGGTGGCAGAGCTCAGACTGGAACCATTCAGGTTCACACAGGCACTGCCTTGGTCTCCTTTGCTCTGTGATGTCCTGAGAAACACAAACTAACCCAAAGTCAAGAGATAGGAGCAGCAGGAATCCTGAATAGATTTATTTTGTTCCAGCTCTCCCAAATACCATCCATTTGGAAACTCTTACGTGTTAAATAATTTATTTTTTGCAAATTTACTTTACTACAAATGTCTTTTATTGAAAGAGGAAAACAGATGCCACAATAAGAAACAAATAAGGATGTAAATTACCCATAATATCACCATGACACAACACAGCAGTGCTGCACTGAGTGTGCAAACACAAGTCTGGCCTGAATCCCACTCCACAACCAGGTGTGACTCAGGTGCACAGCTGGAGGAGAAAAACAGGAATGGCTAAAAGCTGAAAAACACATGGGGGAAAGGGTAAAAAACTACCCCATCTCCGTATGGATGTGATGCAGATTGGGAAATCTGTGGTGAGCAAAGCCTCCAACATTCCAGTCCATTCCAGCTGAGCACAGCAGCACTGGTGAATGCCCAAGGGCTCCTGTTAACTGTGGGGATGTTTCTGCAGGTTCTGATGGATCGTGTTGTGCACTGTGGTGTCTGACCCAGAAACAAATGTTCTCTGCCTCAGAAGCAGTTGCAACACCTACTGCAGCAGAAGGACAAGACTCTCCAAAGCCTCTAAAGCCAAGCTGAGAGAGAGATTTCTTCAGAACTGCCAAACACTGAGCAATTCCCCTGCTTCCAAAATCGGTTACTAAGGCCTTTTCCACGATTTGTGAGCTTATTTAATTTTCTGAGCATGGATATTTCAGTCAAACTTAAGACCCCAAGTCTGTCAGGACTAAATACTGATATTGTGAGTAAATGTAAGGTGCCACTGGGGAGAGATATTACCAAAATTTGCAGATGCACTAAACATTAGGAATTCCTGATATTTAAAGTGGTGAAAATATTTTAGTACCCATGAGTGCAGCTTTATACGCATATATGATTCTTCACATGCAGAATGAGACCAAGGGTGCACACACCCAAAACCCAACACACAGAAAATCAGATTTTCTGATGCATGTACAGATCCACACCTTCATGCCATAACCAAACAACAAAGAGCCCTAAAAGGAAGCCATGAAGTTTCCATTTTTTAAAATTATAAACCAGGAGTCTTTCAAGGAGTCAAACATTCTAAGGGGTTGAAGAAATTCATTACAAGGTAATTTCTGCAGCAGCATTCTAAGGGATTTTAGGGTACCAAGGTACTATAATTTTGGCAAAAATGTACAGGTGTCCCTGAGCCATAAGGAAACACACCTGTGATTTCCCATAAACCTTCATTTCAATTGCGTTAGACTGCCTTGATGCTAGCCTGGATTTAAAAAGAAAACAAAATGAGAAAAGGTGATCAGTGACAGCAGGAAACTTTTTACCAGGGAGTACCTGAGTTCACGTTTTACATCGACCTCAAACTTCATTACAACCATGCATCCATCACTGCTAAACCAAGGAGAAGCCAAACAGCTTAAATACTGACAGCAAAGCTGTTCTGATTGAGAGAACTTGCTCTCCAGATAACAAAACCACCCAGGGACAGAGGAAGGCTGCCCACACACTCATGGAGCCCCAGCTCCATGTCCCTCGCAAGCAGGAGCAGTGGGACCACCGCAGGGTCCTGCAGAGCTAATGAGTGCATGGCTGACACAAACTGCCAGTGGAATTTGGATCATAAAGAACTCCAAACTGCTGACAGGATATATGGGGAAAGGGCCTCATTTCATACATCCTTTACCTAAAAAGCTAATGATGCTTTTCTTAGAGGTAAACAACCAGTTATGAAAGCTCACATGCTTTAGTACCTGCTGCAGCCCTGCTCCCTCTGTATCCAGCACTAGGGCATTTATCATCCACAGCGAGAAACATCCCCAAGATCCCCGGTAACAAGTAGATCTTATTGCTGTAAAGTGGGCTTAGCTCTCACTTGGACTACACGACTGCATCCTCCCCCGAGCCCCATCCAGCCCCACGGAATTCTATCCTCCGCACTGCCAGCTAATCCCGTCCGTCCCCGTGGGTTTACTCCAGGCGGTCCCTCCTTCCAGCCGGAGTGCTGGGCTGGACGCGGCTCTCCGGAGCCGCTATCCGCCTACAGCTCCTCATGCAGGCAGCGAATCCCCGCAGCAGCCCCGCTGCCGCCGCTCGCCGCTGCCGGGGGCTGCCGCAGGAGCGATGAGCGGCGCGGGCAGCCCCGGCATGAGCGGCCCCGAGCCCCCCCGCGCTGCCCCCGGCATGAGCGGCCCTGCCCGCGGGGCGGGGGTCACCGTCCCGCCTGCCCCCAGCCCCGGGCCGCCGGCTCCGGCCCGGCCCCGCTCCGGCCCCGCGCACGGCAGGAGGCGGCGGGGCCCTGCCGGCCCCCGGGGAGCCGCGGCGGGGGCGGATGGAGACAGCGGGCACGGCGGCGGGCTGGGGTAAGGCCGGGCCGGCTGCACCGGCGTGGGGAAGGCAGCGGCTGCAACGGGGAGGGAAGGCAGCCGCTGGAATGGGATGGGGAGAGGCAGCGGCTGAGCCGGGATGGGGAAAGGCAGCGGCTGGGGGAAGGCAGGGGCTGGGGCTGAGCCTGGCTGGGGTAAGGCGGGAGCTGAACGGGGCTGAGGGCAGGCAGGGGCTCAGATGGGGAAAGGCAGAGGCTGGGGAAAGGCAGATGCTGAGCCGAGCCGGGATAAGACGGGCTGAGCCGAGCCGGGGTAAGGAAGGGGCTGAACCCAGCCGGGTAAGGCAGGAGCCAAGCTGGGGAAAGGCGTGAGCCGTGCCGGGCTAAAGCAGGAGCCGTGCCGGGTGAGGCTACCAGGAGCCGTGCCGGGTGAGGCAGGCTCTGAGGGGATGAAAGAGCCGGACGAGGCTCTGAGGGGCAGCGGGAGACGCGCGGGTTCCCGCCCTGCGGCGGGTGTGGGGCGCGGGATGCGGGGTGTGGGGTGTGGAGTGCGGGATGAGGAGTGTGGGATGCGGGGTGTGAGGTGCGGGATGAGGAGTGCGGGATGCAGAGTGCGGCGGTCCCTCAGGACCTGCCCGGGTCCCTCCCGCCGCCGCAACTTTGTGTTGGCCGGGACCCCATCCCGAAAAGCGAGCAGCCTCTTCCCGGCCGTGCCCGCCGTGGGAGCGCAGCGGGCGGGCAGGGCCGGACCGGGCAGCGCAGGGCAGGGCACGACAGGGCAGGGCAGGGCAGGAGGGCTGCGGAGGGCTGGGCAGGGCAGGGCAGGGCAGGGCAGGAGGGCAGGGCAGGGCAGGGCAGGAGGGTTGGGAAGGGCAGGGCAGGGCAGGGCAGGGCAGGGCAGGGCAGGAGGGCTGCGGAGGGCTGGAGGGCAGGGCAGGAGGGTTGGGCAGGGCAGGACAGGGCAGGGCACAGCACGGCACCGCCGAAGCCCCGAGCAAAGGCTGTGGCACAGCGAGCTACTCTCGGGGCTCAGTCTGTAAATCCGCCTGCAGGAGAAATGAGCCCATCTTTTAAGAAATATAAAGATTTGGTTATTTAGGACACGTTTTACTCGTGTGCATTTTGTTGCCTGTAAATATAAATCTTTGAAGAGCAAGTTATAAATATTAAAGCCTAAGTGCATAGGGGGAGTATGTGTATCAAATTTTAGACTCAATTTATTCCAACCCAGTTTGGCACACACACGCCTGATGCATTCAAGCTGTGCTCAAATCAGGGAAGTTATTTGGTCTTACAATGGTAGGTGCCTGTTTCAGAGATTGGTGAATGACTTTAACAATAATTAGCATATTTATATAACACGTTGTTTATACATGGGGTTTGGAATCTAAGAGGCATTAATATCGTTTTCTGAACTGGAGGGGTTCCTGGAAGTATCAAGCAATGGCTTGTTTGGCATTCCCCCCCTGATCTGAGCTACATCTGTGTGTGCACTCAGGGTCTGAGGTGTGCAATCCTGCCCAAAGAGAGCAGGTGAACGTTAACTCAATGTGTCTTCAACTCAACTCTGGTACAAAACAAAACCAAACTATTATTAAGGACCTTTCTCTTCATTTTTCCCTTCTTAGTTATTTTCTTCCATCTTCCTCTCATCTCTGGAAGCTCCATCAGTACTGCAATAGGCAGCAATTATTCCAATCTCCGTAAGTAATCTCTTTTTCTTATTTTTTTTTAACTGCATTATTGGCATGCCTTGCAGTCATGTACATCTGCAGGAATATTATATTTAAAGTTCTCAGCAGATAAACATCAATCCATTGAAAAGCAAATAGCTTTCTGACTAAGAAAACAACTGAGTTAACAGAAATGTCCTTAACCTTGTCATCTTTAGACAGACAAAACTCTCAGAAATGACAGAATTGTCTGAAATCGAGGACCACACAGGTACAAGTACTTCAATATTTTATTTAAAAGAAGAAATCCTCCTTTTCAGCATTTTCACTCACAACAGCAAACTAGCAAATTGACAAATGGAGCACACTGACATCAGTCAAAATTTATCATTTTGGCACTCACTAGTGAAACAAATGTGGCTAAAAATTACTTCCAGTCATTGAAATAAAACAATTCCTGACATTTTACTTCCTTCTGCTCTTCTTTTTATGACTGGCTTTTGTAGTCATTACGTGAAGGTTTTTTGAAAAGGAAATACAGCATTATAGGAGCCAATTATCCTCGTGTCACTGGTCCTATTTTGGCAGAAAACCACGTGCATGCAGGGAAGCAGGGCAGCATGTCCAGTGTCTTGGATGGAAGAATGCATAATGATAAAAATACAGACACAACAATTAAACCTACCCAGAGCCCTCTTGGAGCAAGGGCTGCAGCTCAAGAAAAGCTGTGTTGAAATGTTATAATTAGCCTGTGACTTTGTAGCACTGCTCATGCCCATCATGCCTGAGAAATCATATCATTAAAGGTGAAGTTTAAAGGAAGAGCAGACAAGAAGTTACCTTAATTTACATTGGAATATACATGGAAGGACACAAAGTCAGCTACAATTGTTCACAGACTAGAAATAATACCCAGTTTAATGTTTGCTGTCACTACCTATCATGACAGCAAAACTGGAGAAATTATTCATAGAGTCAAAACCAGCTATTGTCAACAGCTAGGATTTGTTGGTCTATCCCTAAGGTAACTTTGGTAACTGGGAGCAGAGTTTGGTTGGCAAAGGTGAAGACAGTGAAAAACCAAGTAAATGCCAAGTGTTATCTTTCAGATTGCCTGGTCATCCCTTAAACTCCTCAAAAAAAAACCCATTAAAACTGGGCTGAGGAGCAACTGCAAAATTAGTCGCTGCTGCCCAATAGATGGCCAGCTGGCATCACCCAAGTCACAGAAAATACTTAATAGCAGTATAAAAATGTGTACATTGGTATAGCTACCTTGGCAGTGTCCTCATTCATCAGTGAGCTGCCCATGGGCTTGGCAAGAAAACACTGGTGGTGTGCTGGTGTTGGTACAGGTCAAGACTGCAAAAAGAATGCTGAGATTATTTTCCCATAGAAATGTTGGGTTTACATAATGTACAAAGTGACATTTCCCAGCGCTTCATTGCAGGACAATTTTGTACTGCATTGGGTTTAGATCAGCAGAGTTCTGTGATAGAACAGTTGCAGCAAACAGTTCAGAGGACTCTGAGGATGGCATTCATTTCCAAGAGGGTGCCTATGACTCTTTAAAATTAAGTAGTTTAGACCATGGTTTTGTTTAACTTTGGCCTTAACTGAGTCCAGTTCAGCCAGGCCTGACATTCTGGCCTTCTCCACAAGGGCTCTCAGCTTCAATTCCTGTAAAGCCTAGACTGTGAAATGTTCCACTGACAGGAACAGATAATATTAACTACCACAGTACCAGGTGGGCATTAGCCAGAAATCAACCCTGGGATGCTTTTATAGCGAACGTGGAGAGACCAGAGTTATCCCAGGCTGCTTGTAGGTACTACAGGAAGGACACTCCACAGTGGACTCTTCAGTTCTACAGAACTCACACAGGCCAGGTACCAGACCTGTTTGCTCTCCAAACACTGGATTTCCTAAGCAAGGGCAAAGGCCCAGGAGCAGGGCTGCAGCTCTGCCCACAGAGAGTCAGCTGTGCCTGGAGAATCCTGCTCTAGTCCAGGACAAAGGGATAAAGTCACACAAGCAACCTCCAGGCAAGAGAAGATTCAGGGATGGAGCCAAGTGACTTCAACCACACAGAGCAAAGGTGGGCTGACAGGGTCAGCATTTAACAGAACTTCCTTGTCAGAAATTGAATTTATTAGTGACTTTGTTGCTTTAGATGTTTCTTTCTGAGAGAATCATTAGCTTTTCTTTGCAAAGAGTTTCTAGGTTTTGGTAAGTTCACTTGGATGGTTGGTTGGTTTTCAGAGTAAAAAGTCAGATTTATCTCTAGAAAATACTCATAATGAGCATAAATTAATAATCAGCAGTCATGAACCTCAGTCACTGTTTTAAATGCTTAAATGAAGGGGTCCAAAAACAGCCAGAGAAATAAAAAGGTGGGAAAATGGTTCCGTGCAAACTCCCTTCCCTTTTTGCATGTGCCTGCCTCCTCCATGTCCTTCCCAGCACTTCTGAGATTTATCTCTGAGGAAATTGGTTGCAGACACAAGTAAAAGCAAACAAATCAACTGATTATTTAATCAATTTTCCAGATTGCCAATACCTATCAAGTATTATAAAAATATCATTATTTCCAGCAATTTAGTGATTCTATAGTTACGTATTCAAATATTAAGTATTTATGATCGTCCCATTCAACTATGTCCCTGCTTTTATATCTAAGAGCACAAGGAATGTCCAGAGATATGTAAAATGTTCATTTGCATGCATGAATGACAAAAACCCCAAAGTTATAAAATATACAGACTGCATTTTCAAATCCAGAGCTAAGATTCTGTCTTAGACCCTTGATGGAGCCTACAAACTTACTCTAACTAAACAGAATTCTCTCACCAAATCGAGAAGGAACAGAAGCATTCCTGCTGTGGCTCTCCGTGTGTGAAAACCCACCTCAGCCAGGCACAGGGACATATCTCCCACCAGGCAAAAGTGCAGAAAATCCTCATCCTGGAATCAGCAGAGCCCCTTTGGAAGCTGTCCCTCAGCATCTGGCTCGGGGACAGCAGTAAGAGCACAGCTGGCTGCCAGCTGTGCTGTCACTGACTCCAGCACTGAGAGCTGCACCCTGATAGCCCAGGATGATGGTGGAAGATTAAGTAAATTTCTGCTCATAAACAAGGAAATCTTTTGCACACAGCAAGAATACAATACTTCCACTACTGCAGACCTGGGAGTGTGTAGACCTTGATGGCAAATCCTGTCTTATTCCCACTCCAAACTCAGCCAGTTTAGTGCAGTTGTCCAGAGACACAAACAATTCCCAATGACAGTGAGCACAACAGCAGCAGGAGCACAACTGCACATTCCTGTGCATGGGTGGAGCTCAGTGCAGAAACTGGGGTCTGTGCAAGTACCTTCAGGAGTTCTCCTGGCTGCCCCAGATTTGAGACATGCAGAAAGACAGGAGAGTGCTTCCAGCTTTGGTGGGAGCTGGTGTCCAGGAGAAGTACAGGATGCCAGGGAAGTTAAGAGACAGCCTGACAGATCTGCACCTAGCCTTGTGCACAGCACAGCAGGACATCCTCTTGCACTTGTGGGATGCCTCGAGAAGTGCCAGTGATCAAAGCACCAACATCCACTATCCATCTTTAGTCTCTTTTCTCTATCAAGAATGCCAGAAACCACACAGGTCTGTGGTGCCAGACAGTGAGGGAGACGCACTGCAGTTGCCGTCTCTTCTCTTAGGTGCACAGCAAAGTTCAATCCCCAGAATAATCTGCTCTTTTCTTCCTTCACTCTACTTTTTCTCCAAGGATGGATGCTTTCTGAAAGTGCCAAAGAGGTTCCCATCTCCTTTCCCTTAAGGAAATATCTCCCTACAGTTTTCCACACTGCATTTCGTGTTTTAATGATTCCAACTGTGCAGGAGAGAAAGATGTTCAAATGCCTCCAGTACCACACCTTGGAATCCTTTGTTCTTCTCTCTTACTAAGTAACGTTGCTGTTGAGCCGCTAGCAGAGAACTAGAAACCCAGGTTCTCAGGCAAGAAAAGAGAGACTTTATTATTTTGATTTCCATATACATAGACTTCTCACAGGTCACCCAGGTTGGTCAGTCAAAAACCTCCCCCTAGGCCTAATTGGCCAGGCCTGAACTGCCCAAGTCTTGAGACCCTGTTTGCAAAAACATCCAAACTTTATCTTTGTTTATAAAGCACAGCAAAATGTTCTCACGAGAAGGACCTGTGCTAGTCACAGTAACATCCTACTAAGTAATATCCAGCATCTTTCTGCCATCCATTTATTTTATGATGGCTTGAAATCATCTGTTACATCAAGAATAAGTTTTTCACCTTTTAATTTATTAGGCTGGAATCTGCACTGGCAAGGGATCCATTTCTCTCCAAGCCTGACAGTTTCTCATCCTCGTGTGTGAGGATGTAGGCTGACAACTCCAAGTCATTCATTTCCACTGTACCTGCTGACTTAATGCTTTAATTTCAAGCAGCTTCTCCCAGCTCACACTTCCCCACTTCAAATAATAGATTAGGAAATAATAGATACCTGGTTCCTATGCACCTGCATTGCAAATGTACAGAGTCTAGTCCAAACCTGCTCCCTAGCAAATAAATCAAATGATGCTTTCACTTTTGGAGGAGATCTCATCAAGCTGCTACAAGCAGCCCTATCAAGAAACCTCTCAGAGAGATGGGGGTGGTTTGTTTTAGATCCTGTTGGAGCTGTGTGTTAAGCACCTAAAAACCCAGCAGATGTCCAGATGCCTTATGCAGAGCATCTCTCCAGGAGAGGTGAACTCCCCTGCAAAGCTTCCTTAGAGTCTCTGTCCTCAGATGCTTTGAAAACTTGGCCTCAAAGCTGGCAGTAGCAATTCAGTTGGCTATGACAGCATTTATGCAAACAGGGATTTTAGCTGCAAGACTTAGTACATTTCTTGCTGGAACTTCCTGAAATACCTCTGACTTTTTTTTTTTTTAAATGACATTATATGACATTGGGAAGCCTACAGTTCTCAAGAACCTGTGTGAAGGTAATTCACTAAAAGGACATTCCAGCCAAAGGCCCATGATCTCTGTCTACTCTTAATGCAAATAGTGCTTTTATGACACTTTGTTTCTGTGAGCTCTTTAATTCTAAGTTTCTTACCTTTTAATTGCTGGTTTTAGTTTCAAGGATGTTAATCCCTCTGTTTCCATCTTTAAAATGAGGGCTTGTCTTTCATCAATTGTTTTGTTTTTTTTTCATTGGCAAGTAATCTTTGTTAGTTTCATGGTTTAAGAAAAGCAGCATCTGATCTTTACAGGTTTTCAGCATCATAGCTTTATTTTGAATTAGCTGCAAAATTGTTACAGGATTACTTCTACTTAAAAGCCCCAACTAAAACTGAAGCTCAATCATTCCAGGTTCTGCACAAAATAACTGGCATTGTCCTTGCAGATTACAGATGTCTAGAAAACACAAAAGGAGGGAAGAGAGAAAGAAGTCTGGCAGAAAAGTTAATTGCTTTAAATTACATGGCAATTTAAGGAGAAAGCAGGGCTCTCCTGGCTCCTGGATTGGTGTCTGTCCATTACCTGGCACTGACTCTTGCTAACAAGAGAGGAATATTCTGAATTCAGTTTCCACTTACTGGCAGTAATGTTTTTTGTGGTTAGATGACAAATACAGGTGGCTCTCCATTCCACTGGGGAAGGGATTTCTACAGCAAGGCCTCAGGATTTAAAGCAATGAGCTTTACAAGAGAGATCCCAGATCCTCTTGGGAGAGAGTAATTGTGAGCTGTTTAGTCCCAGGTGGAAGACCAGTTCTTACTAGGACACCCTTATTTTGAATTTTGCTTCTAAACCACACTTAACCATCCCTTCCTATTAGCAGAAATCAATATTTTGGGCTAAATGCTCCCAGTTTGTGACTATTTCCAAGTTAAATTACTGAGGTACAGACCAGCTGTTTTCACTCTCCAAACACACACAGCACCCAAGTCTTTGGCCCAAGCACTCGACAAGAAGTGCCAGGCTTTATCACAGAAGCTGGACACAGAAAGCCCAACCCAGAAGACCAGAGTTTCTAGAAATTTGTAAACCAGGTTTCCTTGTTGTCATCTTACTGTATTGCCCTGAAACTTGCTCCAAGGGCAGTGGTTACACAGGGAACCACACAACCCTCCTTCCCTGGTCAGCAGAGAAATAATAAAGCCCTCCTGCCTTGACCAGACAACAAAAGCTTTGAAAGGTAAACTTATTGGTTTGTTTTATTTTACTTTATTTTATTTTATCTTATTTTATTTTATTTTATTTGGAGACAAATTGCACCTTTATTGCAGCAGCCCTGTTGACAAGCAGCCCAATGATATCTAGTCACTGGATATTGTAATTCCAGCTCTGCCTCAGAGACACATCCAGAGAGGAATGTGAATCCAAAGCGATTTCTGGTTTGGCCTGGAACTTGGTGCTAAGGGAGGAACATACACTCTGCAAAGAGGAGCAAAAAGCAGTAGCTATTTGGGGTGATTTTTGTGCATCATTTGAAGAGTACATCAAACTGCACTAATAATCACTCTCCTCACAGTAAACACATTTGTGGAATCAGATGTTCCTTTAGAAAGAATGTGGGACATTCAATAACAGATTGAAAACACAGTTCAAATGCATCCTGCTGGGAGCTCTGGCTGTACACCACATCTCTGAGAAGCAATCCCAACTGGAAATGCCCAGATGTTTAGGGAGAGCACAAAATCAGAATACCACCAATAAACACTTTTTAACTATACAGACAATTTTAGAAAACACTTTCCTTTTAGAACAGCATAATCATAAATCGAAATAAAAAGCTGTACTTTTGCCACTTGATCCTATTAATCAATCTGAAAGATATCAAAAAAACCTGACAGATATCTAAAATAGAAAAAAAAAACCCCACCTTATTTCAGAGCTTTATTTCTGTGTTTACGATTTTAAAAAAAGTTTTCACTGAGTGAAGCAAGCTGTAAGCTAGTAATTTTCCCGAAGTTGGAGACATAAGATCTCCAACTCTTCAGGAGAACTGGAGCACCTGTAGAGGTAAAAATAAGAACTTTTCCCAGATGTTCAAACGATGATTCCCAGATATAGCCAAGAACATGGTGAAATGCAGGGATAAAGGTCATATCAAGGTACTGTAGTGGTATAGAAATGACATCCTGTGTCTGTCCTCTGGTTTAAGGTTATTGTGCATTTCCTTAGTTGCCATCAATGCAAAAATACTGAGAAACTGGTGGGGACAAGAAGTCACCAGACAGATAAGAATCTGTCTTCTTTATATTGTGTTTGGCACAGCCTGCTGTGTCATGTTTATCTGGATCATAGATGCAGAGCATTAAACATCAACCCACCCTGAGCCTTGAGTTGTTCAGTCATGATCACTCTGGCTGAGGTGAGAGCTGGGTACCCACTTTAACAGATACACAATTCAGTGCTCATGGGGCTAAAAATAAATTGCTATTGCCGACACAGGAAAAGTAGCTGGAAATTATCTGTTACCTTTCATTACCATATTTTAATGATGCAGATTAATTTTCAATTGTGGGTTAATTTTTAGCAACACATTTTTATAATATTGCCCCTTAACCTAAATTTGACATGGCCATTTTGATGTGCTTGAGTTCCCAGTTTCCAGTTGCTAAATTCATTCAAATGTGTGCTGATTTTGAATCCAAACCCTGACAGGCCTCAGCACCCACTGCATGGCCCTCTCTGGCTGGGAACACGTGGGCTCAGAACCAGAAAGGGCTGCTCTGAGAGAGGCTTTCTTAGCTCCCTGTCATCTGTAGAAAAAATGGGTCTCAAATCAATTTTAATTTTAAAATATACTTTGAAGACAAAATATCTTGTGGCAGCATGTACTGGGACAGAAAGATCACCTTGGGAAGTAATGCATTTATTCACAAGTGAAACGATCAGCCTCAAAAGAATTTTCATTGCAAAGAACTGAAACATCATTATTTGCTCAGTCAGTTTGTGATGCCTCTGTCCCTGCCTGCTGGCTGTGCCTCACTTTCTTCCTCAAAAGATCACTGACATATTTTTAGTCTTCATAGTTTTGGGGATTATTTTGCAGCTCCCTTTGAGAACAGATGGGAGATTTGTATCATCTGGATTCACAAAACACATAATTTGCACTTGCTACAGCTGGGAAATACAGTTTTATGCTATAGGTTTGCACACCCTTTTTTCAACCATCATTACACCCCACTGCTTCTCAGTCCAAAGAAAATTGGATCTGCCCATGTAGTGTTTTATAGCTTACAATCTAAATGGTTCTCCCTGAGGAGAACAAAACATCACTGTGGTTTTCTGGTGTTCTCATAAAGGCCAAATCCCAAAGTGACTTCCCCAGTTCCACAACAACTGGCAGAACACAAAGCACAGCATTACCTCATGTGAGATGAGGTGTTTGGATTTAAGTGACCTTCAAAGCAGAGCCACTAAAGTGGTGAAAGGTAAAACAAGAATTTTGTGTTGCAGGAAATGTAGAAAACTTGCATTTGTCCAAACAATGGTGACATCATAGCCAGTGGTAGAAGAGATTTGTGTTTAACTGGTAAAAACAGGACCAGTGAACAAAAAACATACAAAGGGGTGTAAAATGGAGCAAGTTCAGAGAGATTTAAAATAATCAGGGCCACTTTGAGCTAGATTAGGAATTAAACAGATTTATGGAAGATATGAGATATTACCAGGACCAATTACTCCAATAAATTCATTAATAAATTTTTTCCCTTTGCATCATTTTCCATTTTGACATTTGCAATGACTGTGCAACCAGCACAACATCAATAAAAGTTGTTCCCATTTACCCAAGGACTACCCTGGGCACCACAAAGTATTGTTGCTTAGCTGCTGCTTCCATCGTTTTTGTAACTCTACAAAAAAAAACCCAAACCAGCAAAACTACTGGCTTTGGTCTAAAAAACTAAAAAAAAAACCTAAAAAAATCCCTAAAAAAAACCCCAAAAGACCCCCAAAAAACCCCAAAAAACTAAAAAAAACCACCAAACAAACAAAACCACAAACAAGCAAACAAACAAAACAACCCACACCCAGACAGGAACTCCCATTACTTTAATTGCTGGGAATTCCACGCTATTTTCCCTCAGAGGGTCTGAGATGCCTGTCAGAACTGCAGTGGCCATTTGGAAGATGCACCACGATGTTCTGAAAGCACACAGTGATCTCGGTGGATTGCAGAGGTGCCAGGGACAAGTGCCTGAGCTGAGATTTGCCATGGCAGTGAGTTGTCAGTGCTGGGGATGTTCATAAAGTGGGGACACTGCATCTTCCCCCGGGGCATCTTCCCCCGGGGCAGCAGAAGGGGAAATCAGGAGTCATTACCCAAACTGCAGGGCTGTGCAGCTGTAAAGGGTGACAGAAGGGTCCAAATAAAAATGTCACAGAGCTACCAAACATCATGGAGCAGGAGTGCCTGTGCTCTGCCGGGTACCAACCTGCACCTCTGCGCCTGTATTCTCAACAGTTTGTGCTCTTCAAGCTGGGCTGAGCTTTTGTTTGCCTCTGGAATGTCTTAGATGGCTCACGTAAAGTAGCATGGATACAACCTGAATCCATAATACTCTGCTGAAAACTAAAGCTGACTTCGAAAGAATTGTTCTGCACAAAGCTCTTTCTTGCCAAACTTAAAAATATTTAATTTTGTCATTAATGAACTATTTTCTGTCTGTTTTGCTTCTTTTTCCACTTATTGGAAGGCTCTAGAGAATGTGCAGCTAAATGATGTCAGTGCACACTCAGATGCCCTTGTCAGACAATTTGCTTTTACACCATACCAACTTTCAACAGTGCTAGTGGTGAATTGAGAAAAATTATAAAATAATATATTCTTTGAATAGTGTAAGAGGTTTTTACCCCTCTTTTCCTGGAGAATTTTCTGACTTCCTGATCTCCATGATTTTGTTTGTTCTGTATAGTGTATTAGTAGATTTTTATCCTAAGAAACTGGGATATATTTACATGACAATTTCTTTTTTCTAAGATGTGCTCAGTGGTTTAGATGGTTTAGTGTGTCACTGGAATTCCATGGGATATTTTGTATTGTGAAGGTGAAGTGTAAAAAACCCATATACTTTCTTTCACAGAGATTCCCCTACTCCTTTATATATTTTGTGTCATGCAGCTGTTGTTTTGTTTTTTGTCATGAAAAAATGAAAAGCCAAATGGCTGCTGCTGCAGGCAAATCCTCAGAGCTTTTGGACTGGGGAGGGGTGGCCCTGCTCAGATGTGACAAGTGACAACAGTCCCACCCACACTCCCAGTTCTCGTGCAAATGTATTTTCTCCAGGTGAATATTAGCATGACCTGAAACTGCTTTTCTGGCTGTTACCATTTTCCTCTGAGAGGAGGAAATGTCAGTTCATGCCTGTCTGTCTGAATAAAGATAAAAGGAGCCACAGTACACTATCAAAGAACAAGATAAAATTACTTTTATTCCCCCTCTCTAGGCAGAGAGAAGTGATTCAGTTTTCTGCTCAGCCCCCCAAAATCAACAGTAGTCCTGGGACACATCTTTAATAATTTAACTGAGGGGCCAGTAAAACATTTGGCTTCTGGCAGAGCTGCAGACCCTACTGGATAGGATTTCATGTCTCTGCATACCAAACCTGAGTTTATGTCTCCATAAATTCACCCAAGGCTTATTTAAGGGTACTGAAAAAATCCTTCCCCACTCTATCAGACTCAGTTCCTATCCTTAATTGTCAGACTGGAAAGGGACCATGAGAGAGTTATATTTACAGCTTAATCCAGTCCTTCAGGTTTATGCAAGATACCAGATCTCTTTTTTTCCCCATTGAACTATTTTTTGTGTTAAACTGGGGCAAAGACAGATTGGTTTGGTTTGGATGTTGAAGATTAAGGGAGCTAGAAGGCTCAGAGACACAGAACCCTTATGATTTTTCAGGTGTGCTTCACCTACACCTCATCTGGCTCAAACCCATTTTGAATGACCAGAACAACAGGACAGGATGTATTTGTTTCAGTCTGAGACCCTTTTCAGGTCTGTCAAAGAAGAGAGAGTGCTTTCATCCACCAGGGATTTCTAAAGCAGCGAGATTGACTTTCAGGAGACTCATGGCTTTGTTGCTCAGAAAGGAATTGCTTGTTACACAACCATCTATTGTTTCTCCTCCTTTCAGATGAACTGAGCATTCTGCTGAGTAAAAAAGAACCACATTGTGGTGTCAGACTCTGCCTCTCACACTGGCTGTGCTGTCACTAGAAGGGGGACTGTGGCAGAGACCACATGTCCTTCAAACTGTGCTCAAGTGGGTTACCCTTCACTTTCCTGACTCAGGACACCACATCCTCTGAACATTAATCCATCTGCTCACCAACTCAGTGTCTGTAGCAATATGCTGTTCTGAACAATGGGTTTGATCTGCTTTTGCTGTTGCAAGGACATGGATATTTAGAGGGTTATTTATTCTTATGTCTAAATCCTTCCTACTGGATGCTGAGTTCAAGGACAATGTGTGGCTCAGGCAGCAGTGGTAATGGAAGATGTGGTCAAGCTCAGAGTGCATTAAGCTAATGTATTCTGAAAGCTACTGCTCTGAAATGCCAGTTGAGGGGAGAGAAGGAAGAAAAAAAGCCTAAGAAAGGCAATTGCCATTGCCAGAAACAATTAGGCACTGGCAGCTCTGCAGAGCAGTGGCTGCTGGCTGGGCACTCTGCATCTGGAAGTGGGAATGTGAACAGCCAAACAACCTCACAGATGATTCAAGCAATGCTTGGCCAGCAGAGAGGGAAGAATTACTGTCAGGTCAGCTCAGAGATATCACTGTATTTGAAGGAGTCATAGGGTACTTTTTATACACAGTGCAGATAGTTTCAGCCATTTGTTTTAAAACCAGATTTGCAAAGGAGTTGAATAATGTGTTGGAAGCTCCCTGATGAACACAAGGGTGCTGCAGTCTCAGTGCTGCTATTTACAAGCAAACCTGGAGATGTAACCAGCTCAGCTTCTTCAGTTCCTGCTTCATGCTTTTCCATTTACATGTTAATGTCAAGCTACAGTTTGAATGCTGAAACCTTCCTTTTGGCATACCCATTTTCTGACTAGCAACATCTGAGAGGACAAATTGGTTTTAGACCTCTATTCTGCACACTACAATAGCATTGATCACATGCTGTCACTAATTAGAAGTACTTGGAGACTTGTGGATTTAGTTACCCTGACATTTTACACAGTAGAAAGTGGCCTTAGTTTTGCAGAAGGACCAGAGGTTACAATGACAGAGTGAGCTGTAAAGACACTTAAGGTGAAAATAACCCAAAAAAAGAGATTCAGGAGCTAACTGAGAGCACCTCATCCTCGAATGGGCATGAGATACACAGAGCACATATGCAAAGTAAAGCCCCCTGGGATATGCACAGTGTGGACAGCAGGCCCTCAGCACCATCCCTGCTCAGCACCACCCACTGCCAGGCTGCCAAAGCACTTCCAGCCCCACACAACACTCTGACCATTGGTCCCAGGCTCCTGAACAGAGCAGGATCTGGGACAGATCCAAAAGATTATGACTTTATAACTGAGAATTCCAAAGGGCTACAGTTAACGTGCATGGGAGGATACAAAGGACCCAAATTTAGGCATGACCTCAGGTTCTTACACTCTGAATCCCTAACCTAATCAGCAGAGATTACAACTAGACCTGCGATTGTGGTTTTTCCTCTGACTGTGGTTTTTCCACTGGCTGTGGCTGTGGAAGGTTT
The DNA here is from genome assembly GCF_008360975.1 of Lichenostomus cassidix. Lineage (NCBI taxonomy): Eukaryota > Metazoa > Chordata > Aves > Passeriformes > Meliphagidae > Lichenostomus > Lichenostomus cassidix. The sequence continues at coordinate 18,691,683 of NC_139492.1, forward strand.
AATGGGAACACACCAGTTTGGATGATCTTGCATTGTGCCAGGATCCCATGAAAACCTTTAATCAGTTTGCACTGCACATAAGAATGTGTTATTTTCTGCCCTTCCATAAAAGTGTGCATAAAGTAGTGACTGGCAACAATCTTCTTAATATATGTAAATATATTTTTTTCTAAATGCAAAGCTGTCAATTCAGTGCTAATAAAAAACTGCAGCAATGACAGCTGACAAAATAAGAGTCAAGTACTCACAGGTTTGCTCTGAACACATTACAGTCATTAAGAGCTCCAAACCAACTGAGCATTTGCAATCGTCACAGGAGTGCACACAACTCAGAAATTGCCTGGAGGAAAATTCATTATTTGTCAGTGGAAGGACTGATGATCTTCAGCCTTCCCAGACTGACTCTTCACAAGTGAGCCTGGGAGCAGAGTGTCACCAGTGAGGCACCACCATCTGTCACCTCACAGACACAGAGAGGTTCCAGACAGGGCAGGTGCCAAAGCACCTCTGCCAGACTCCTTAGAAGAGCAGCAGCCACAGAAAACCTACCCAGAAGGCCTGAATGATACCTGAGGTAACATTTCCTTCAGTGCCAGCCTGTCCAGAACAGCACTGCTGCCCAGGAATTCAGGACAGAGGCAGGTGCAATTCAAAGGCTGCCAGGCAGATTTTCACAGGAGTCATGTTCACATCAGGAAGTCATCACTGAACATGTGGATAAATCAGCACATGAAAAAGCACTTGTGTATAAAAACCCCACATTTGTGACAATGCATAGCTAACATTATATAAGGTATATAATTATATAACTACTACATGGGGGATGTGTAGATATCTAAATATATATGCATCATATTTATTACTTTTCCTCCTCTCTGTGTGCAGGATAGAGGAAATTCACTTGAGTCATTTATTGTTATTTCTAACTTTCTGTTTTTGTAATACTGACATCTAAACATTTAGCCCATAGGGTAGAAAATACCTTGGTTCATTCAGAATACATTGGTATTTGGTATATTTGGTATACTTGGCTCATCCTAATACATACTAGGAATTTAGGACTTCCTGGCAGAATCCAAGCACCTTGTGTTGCCTGCTGAAGGCAACAATCATTTAAAGAGCTACATCCTTGAGCCATAAAACCTGAATGAAAACACCTGACTGTTACATATTAATTATCATTATTCTTTCTCATCTTCAAATTGTTACATTTACTTTACAGTTTATGACATCTCGATTCAGAAATTTAATTTTCTTTTTATTTTGACCAAGAAAAACTTCATCTACTTCATATGAAACACATAAATAATAAAAACCAGGTACCAAGAAGGAAGTATAGTTATAGCATCCTTCTCTGTTAAATCATTATTAATAGACATCTTTAAAGCTTGTGTCAGTCATATCACTTATCCATTATTTCTGTGTCCTTGGACAATTTGTCATGCTGCTTAAGGACACTGATTAAAAATGCAAATAGATCTATCACGTAAGATTGTTGTTTGTTGATTCCAAGGTTTCCAGAGACATGGGGATTGTCACCTTTTTTTAATCAAAAAGGATTTTACATGCATAAAAGTAGGAATAAATACATAGATAGATAGATTAGATAGATAGATAGATAGATAAATGATAGATAGATAGATAGATAGATAGATGAAACTTACTTTCATATTATTATTTCAACAACCTAAAAATCTCTTGATAAATGGCTTTAAATGACTTTAAACTTGTTTCTTAACAACAGGCAAATGTAGCACACTGCAGCTATCAAACTGTCAGCACTAAAACCCTATGGCTGTCATCTCCCCACATTTGTTTAGAGGCCACATCTGCATCCCCCACACTCACACACACAAATTCCCAATGGGAATTGGAAATTTCTGCTAAATCACTGTTTCTTCAAGGACAAAAACTGACACAATATTTTCTGAATCCCAGTGTTGGTAGCCAGCAGTGCTCTCACTGCTCTGTGTATTTCTGAATTCACATTAGTGAGGAGCAGCAGGATTTATTACTCCCTGTAGTTATGATGAATTAACTGCAAAGGAGGAGGAAAAAACAGCTGTTGTTTAGGGTTTTTTTAAACCCAAACAAAAACTGTAGTCCAAATTTCTGCCACACAATATGGTGTTCCTTGACTGAAAGTACCTCAGTGGATGCTAAGCAGATGTTTTGAAATTCATTTCCACTGGGCTGGAAGTTTGTAATTCTCTTAATAAATCATAATGTGGAACTAGTGCATAGATAGGTTAACATTTCCATTTTTAGTGTGTTACAAGTAAATAATTTCTGCACTAAAAAAATATAGCAGAATAAAGCCATGTTCCACCTTTTGAGCTGCCTGTGAAAACAGCCCTTGTCAAAGTCGTCCTTCATTACCAGCCAGGAAGCAGAGCTTTATATCTGAATAGGAGGCTGAATCAGCTCCTCAGATTTTCCCTGCAGTTTATTAGGAAATTTTCTGTGAACCTCAAGCATTATAGGGGGAGTAACCCCCAGCCAAAGAGGAAAAACTATCAGGTACATCTTCACCAGCATCTGTTCTTGCTGACAGCTTGACCCTGACTAAGCAGGCTTGAGATTACTTCCTCAGGCTGAAAATGTGTGAGTACAGCAAGGCCACACATGGTTCTCTGCAGAGAAGGGAGAGTCCCTAAGTGCCATTGGGATCACAATCCCTGCTTCTCATGGAAGGATTGGACACACAGACACTGCACAGCACTCAACAGGCCAGATGAACCCTGCAGGTACTACTACCAGACTGTTTTCCATCTAATTAGCAAAGCAGTTTTGTGATAGAATCAATTAATTACATTACCAGGCAGATGGTGATACAGCCACACAGTGTGCAGAGCTCTGTCTCTTAAATTCATTATCTGGAATATTTATCAAAGTCAAAAAGGCTTTCAATGCTGATAATATACTTTACTGTGTTATTTTGGTCTGCACTATTTCAATTTTGTTCCAATTCTTTCCCTCACTTCTGGCTTTCCAGAAATCGAATAACTTTGAGTAAAGCTGAAACAGCACTTATAAAACTGTTTGTGTTATAAACAGTAATGGCAATAGTGGTTATGCAGCACCTTAAAGAACTCCCTTATCTTTTGGAACCGTGTTGAAAATGTGTACAATCATTTTACTTTCAAATATACATGAATCTGGAAAATGAGAACTATTTCAGGTGCCCCTGGAAAACAGTGCAGCTCACCTCCCCAGTAAATTCCTACAGGCAGGACTCACTTATTGTTTCTACTCACAATCAAATCTGTTGTTAGCTTTTGAGATCATGGAATTTTTGGTGGATTATACAGGGATTCCCAAGGAACCTGACCATGTGCAACTTTATTTGGAAAAAAACCCAGCAATTCAGTCTCAGCTATCAACTAACAGAACAGACCAGTCACCCAGAGAACTGGGACAAAATATAGCCTCCAAAGTAAAACAGAGGGATCTAGTTCCTGTTGCCCCAAGGAAATTACCCCATCAGTCTGAAAACTGGCCAATCACTCCTGTCAGTGCTGGAGTTCTTAAAAATGAACCACAGAAGCATGGTGGGATTTTGATTTGGACTGGACTAGATCATCTCTGATGGTACTTAGGTTTAAACTAGCAGCTGTGGTGTGAGCATTCAGGCCCTTAATCAAAACCTCAAATTCACGTTACAGAATCCCAAAGCATGGAAGTTTGTGCACTGTGCAGGTTTGAAAACAAGAAGCTTCGCCACACTATACACATTGGAAGTTTATTAGTCCAACAGTTCTCTTTTTTGGTCTGAGAAAGGCTTTTTTCTTTAAACAGAGAAACGCATGGCCAAGGTGCTCAGTCTGTTTATGTGCCCACTGTGCATCCACTCCAGGGGCTTCCACACTGGCCAGTCACTAAGGAATATTCCTGACATCTGCTTCTTGAAACACTGGCAGCTCATCAGCCACGGAAGCAGATTAATGACACAGGGAAAGGGAAATGACTCAAAAACCTCCTGCCCACTGTGCCATTAGTGCCTAATCCAATATCCTGGATTCCTGTTCTAGGGCCTTGGGAGGGAATCAAAGCCTTTGTTCTGGCATTGATAAAATCAGATTCAGTGGTGTCTGTAGCAGTGACCAGGAGGCCTCAGCACTCATTAGATAAGAGAGTGCTTTGTATCAGTCATGCAGGATCTCAGAAATGAGAAGGGCAAAGCAAAAAGAGATGCTAAGCAAGGAGTTCAGAAATAAATACCCGGGAAAAGAGAAAAGTAACACTGGCAGCTCTTTCTCAGCTATATCACACCAATTTCACTATCACAGAAACTCATGGAAGTCTCGTGGCCCACAGCTGCAAGGCAAGGATGAAGCCACAGGGTTCTGAGGAGATCCACCAGTGTTGTGGGCAATCTGGTCACACTGGGGCTCTTGGCAGGGCTGTTTGTTCAGTCATGAGCAATGGCAGAGGCATCCCATGATGGATGGGTTGAGATGGGGAGAGAGATCCCCAGGGCTTACACACAGAATGGTGCTTGCAAAAGAAAGAGGGGCTGTAGGATTTGACATGTCTTTCAGACCTAGGCATGTAGGGGAAAAGCTTTGTAGCCAGCCGTGGTGAAGTGAATTTTCAGGGAAGGGAACAAAGGAAAACCTGGTCCTCAAAATCAACATCCACAGTATCTACTGAGAGTAAGAGTGGACTTTCCAGGGAGTTGTATTCCAGAATAGGTTTCCATCATATGTTCAGCATATTGCTGCAAGATGGAAAACATCTGTGCCATTGCAGCAAGCCAGTCTGGCAGGAAGAGTCTGAACAAGTGGTGGATCAAGCAAGAGGAATGTGGGAGGAGGGAATCTTTGTTCTTTTAGTAGCACCTCACACATGCAGCTTCCCAGCCATGGCTTCTGGGCATTACAGTTCTGTAAGAATAACAGTGCCAGTGTGCTGAGCCCCAGCTCTGGCATTCCTGAAAGGCTGTTTAGAGCATCACAGTAACCAACAGCAGCCTGAGAAGGCCTTTTTGTGCACTGATGGAAAGGATTCCAACCCAGCCCTCAGCATGGGCTCACCACAGCTGAGGTGTGCATCAGAGAGCTCAGCAGCACAAATGGTTAATGTAGAAACAAAAAATAAAATCTAACTTGATATTTCCTATTTTAGTAGTAATTAGACACTGCATAAAAAAACCTTAATTCTGTCATGAAGATTTTGCTTAAGGCTCATGTTAACAGGAGGTTTCTCTTTGTTCCAAGAGCTGCATCTCCACAACCAATTCTCCAGATTGCCTCTCTGGGAAGCACCTCAGGCCATGGGGATTCATAATCTCCATCCCTCTCCAGACAGCTTTACAGAAAGGCATGTATATAATGCTGCCTATGGGAGGTCCTCTCTAGGTAAAAAAGATAAAGGTAAAGGGAGGAAAGGAAAAAAAACCCATCAGCATCCAATTTGGGGGCAGTTTAGGAAATAAATTCTTACAATCATGCTGACGAATTCAGAGAGAAAAAATAATGTAGAAATTAAAAAAAAAAAAAAAAGTTCATATTGCAGGATAAGTCCCCAGAATTTAGTTAATTTTTGCCCTCCATAGCTGCCCTGGCTTTCAGAGACAAAATAATTACTTCTTCACTTACTCTGAGAGCTTAATTTTAGCATTTAGGAAGAAAAGCCCTGACATTAAAGTATTGCATTTAATGGGCAGCTGCCATGAAATTGAGCCTAATGGGCAAGAGCATGAATTGTTTCAAGTGTATTGCAAGTGTGAATATTTTTGCCTATTCTTTTCAATCAACCAGCATCCCCAGGCAAAAAAACCACATTCTTGTATCTTTCTTCCTCTCCCTTTCTCTGCTGTGCTCTCTTTTCTCGACTGAAGGTGATTTTTTGCTGTTAAATCCTCTTGGATGGGAAGTAGAACCACTGCTAAGACTTCAGCATGGTCCTGCAGGTACTCAGGCGAAGCTGCCCTGAGAAACAATGCATGGAATTGTTCCAGCTGAGAAAACAAACTAATATTTTCCCTGCTGGATGAAGAAATCAAATGTGTGATCTTTACTCAAGGGTTAACCACCAATTTCTCAAAAAATACACTTGGAAAACTGGTGCTGACCTGTAGCACTTGATATTCTTGTCTCCATCTCTCCTTTAGCATGAAGCTAAAACACACAAAGATTTGAGCTGTTTTTTAGTATCTCAGTTTACCTATGTCCTTTTTTTAGGCTATATTTTCTATCTAGAGACTTTCCTGAAACCATGAGAAAGCAGTATGAAAGGGTAAAATTCTGCTTCAGCTTTAAACATACATTTTCATGGGGACCAAAGAACTCACCCCACTGAGGCCAAAGATAGTCATAAGCTGTGACAGTCATAATCAATCATTGCTCCCAGTTCCAAGGGTTACAGGAATGGAGGCTTTCAGCTCAAAGAAATTGTATTCTGTGCAACTTGACTCTTCTCATTTTAGTAGTAAAGCAATTAAACACTGCACAAAAGCTTAAAATAATTCTGTCATGAAGATTTTGCTTAAGGCTCATGTTAACAGGAGGTTTCTCTTTGTTCCAAGAGCTGCATCTCCACAGCCAATTCCCCAGATTGCCTCTCTGGGAAGCACCTCAGGCCATGGGGATTCATAATCTCCATCCCTCTCCAGGCAGCTTTATAAAAAGTCATGTATATAATCCTGCCTATGGAGAATCCTCTCTAGGTAATCCTGCCTGGAGTCAACCAGGATGGTTAGCAGAATCTTGTCAGGAGACTTTCAAGGAAAATATATTTGAACACTGTCCAGACTTGAATTTTGGACAGTTCTTGTCAGAAAAGCCGATTTCGGGAGAGGCATGGTACTGTTATTTAAACATTTGTTACCTAAACATAACAGCACTAGAAATATTAAATACTGAAAACATTAGACTTTAACCTAATGCCTGCATCCTTTGTTTCCATTCATTTCATTAGATGCCCTTTTAGAGCTGTTCCATCTGAAGAAAAGGGATTTGCAATTTCACAGCTTTCTTGCAAATTTGTCCCCAGGCTTCTGCCAGTCCTTGCCAGCAGCTCCAGGGAAGGGACACAGACCTTCTCCAGATCATCACAGACACAGGTACTGAGGGAGAGCATTTCAGAGAGGTTCAACATGCTCTGGAGGTGCACCCAGGCTCTTCTTACTGTCCAGATGGGAGAGCAAGAAAGCACTGATTCTTGAAACAATCCCCAAAGTTAAATTCCAAAAGTGGGGCAATATTTGCTCTTAATCTTGTGTGATACTATCACACCACTGGAACAGCTGGGAAACCCAGTTTTATGCAATCAGTGAAGGAAACACAAATGGAAGGATTGTTAGAGAAGTCATTTCAGCTTCCTTCAACTTCACTTCTTCACTCAGCAAATGAACATAACTGAACTTGGCAGCTTGGAAAATTGCTGTATTAAAGACATCCTATCAAATTTATAAAGCAACAAAATTATATTCCTTATATTCAGGAATATCTTTATTATAAAATCTTCTCTATTAGGAAAAATACTCAAATATCCCAAAGGAAAAGATAGAGGGAGAGGGGAAAGTAAAAAACAACCCAATCAGCATCCAGTTTAGGGGTAACTTAATAAATCAGTTCTTATAAACACACTGACTAATTCAGGCTTCCTAAGGCGTCAAACCATTTGTTGTGCTGATAAATGCTTAAGCAATCTTTGTCATGCAGTTAAATTCTGAGCTCACTGCTACTTGTTACTCTTATTTCTTCTTGACTTGCTTGGTCACATGCTGTGACCTCCAGATGGGTCTCAGTTCTTTGGAGCATTCACAAGATATATCAGTGTTTAGTAGGAGAATTTAGAATGCTCTGGACATCACTGTCTACTGTTTCTCTGCCACAAAAAAATGCAGCCTCTTGCATACAAAAATGCTGCTGTTGCTGGGCTGGTTATAAATGTCATAGATTTACCTTAGTCTGTGTTATCAAAACTAATGACAACAACTAATCCTCTTCTCTTACAACTTCAATTCATCCTTTCTAAGGATAAATCTAAGTAGTTATGTTTATTCAGCATATTCTTCCTCTTTTATTTAATGGCATTAGGTTTTATTTAATGCATATTTTACTGCTTGCTGAGGGTCAGTATTTATTGATCTTGCCTGATATAGAAAATCCCACTGACACACTACCAACTTCTGTAAGCAGAAATTAATAAAGGACAAAATTGCAATAGCCCTCAAGTAACTGTTAGTTAAAGCAGAACTTTTATCTGTTTACATCTCTAATTTGACAACTTCTCTTTTCAGAAGCTAAAAGGAATAGAGGGCTTAGGAAATAACAACTGAGAACAGAATTCTGGCGCACAGTAAACAAGAATGACAAACCTGCAGGGCTCTGGAGCTCTTTGCCTCCCACCTGGAAGCACTGATAATGTCTGATGGAAACCAGGAGAATAAGCAGAGATTGCAGTGCCAGCTCCTCCTGAAATGGGACAGTCGTTCTGATGATGACTCCCCTAGTCCCATGAATTAAGAAAATGCTCAATTCTGCTAAATACAGTCATTTTCAAGATAGATATAACAACAGTAAATTATCTGACAAGATATAAAGAATTACCAGTTCTGTTTCATAGTGAGGAATGATCAGTAGTATTGTTACAGTTTGAAATATATTAACATATTTCTCTCAATGGCTGCCCTTTTTCAGGAGAAAAGCTGAGGTTTAAAAGTTTCTATCAAGGCAGCCTGTAAAGGTTGATCCATAAACCCACAAACAGACAAGAAACTGTTCTAGTTAAAGGAGTTACCTGGCTATGCCTTTTCCTTCATCTGTTATATGGATCTATGAATTTCAGGAAAAAAGCTATTTTAAAACATTCTGGTGATTTTAACACTCCTATAATACAAAACAACAAGATAAACCCATCAGCAAGGCAAAACACTCTCCCACAATCGAAATGGGTGAAACAGTGACAGATTTAGAACATGAATCTCAATGCCCCCTGAACTGAAAAATTTTGTACAAGTAAAATTGAGAATGCATTTACAAAGCATAAACTATGCACATAAGTACCTTCCTGAACTGAGGCCCAACTTCAGTCTGTTTATAAATAAATACCAGATTCCAGGTTTTGGCACATTATCTTAACGAAACATAAGTAAGTGGAAAACACTGTATGCTGTAGAACTGAGGATAAAATGAAAAACAGAATGAATAGAAAACAGTCAGCAGGGCCAGGGGGCACAACACCTCCTTGAAATCCCAAATTCAAATCTGCCTTGAAATGATGTGGCTGGTTTCATCTGAGTGGCTTCCAGAAGAGCCTTGTTCCTATCACTGCATTGCAAGAGAAATGTTGGTAGCTGCCAGGCTTTGTTTCCCAGAGAGGAGTGACAGATAAATGCATATTACACACAAATACACAAACAGGGAAGGAGAAAAGTATATGGAATGGTAGACAAGAAAATACTCTGATCTCTCTTACTAAGCATCATTGGTGACTCCCATGAACAACAGTAATTCACAGAACCTGTAAATGATATTTGTAAATGAAAGAAACCCTGGTGACTCCCTCTCTGAGGAGGGAAATAGAAGCAAATGCCTCAATACTTCTGTGTGGGAGAGCAAGGGAAATGCATAAAGCAGGGATATGGGAAAGGAAGACCAAAGAGCTGAGGATGTAACTTACATAAAGCTCCTGGCACTGACTCCTTCCCCACCTTTGTAATGCGCACTTGTGAGTTACACAGGAAAAAGATTCTTTGCTGGGAATTAAGCATCCTTTCAGTGCAGTTACAGGGCCAGTCTTTCTGTTCCCTGGATTCAGTTGTCTGGCCCCAGGAGTGCTGGATTAATCTTAATTAAACCCCAAATTCCTCTTTGGGGTTGGAGCTGCTTGGTGTTTGTGGTGTCACATCGTGGTGATGTGTTTGTGCCTCTGCTCCAGAAGGGAGGCCTGGGAGCAGCCCTGTGTCTGCTCCAGGAGCCACATCAGGTGCTGATCCTGCTTCCAGAGCTAAACAGCTGTGGGAAAATTCCCTCTTCCCAGCACAGCCATGAAGGGCTGTGGAGGCAGAGCTCAGGGAATGGTGCTCAGCAGCATGCAGGAGGAGCTGAGGCTGGCACTGCTCTCTGTGTGACTCCACGTCTGCTACCAAGAACAAACAGAGCCATTCTGGGGATTCTCCAGCACAGAGAAATGTCAGAACTGACACAATGTTTGCAGTAATAAGCTGTGTTGGCAAAATTCTCGTAGATGTCACCCAAATGTAAATGAACTCCAGTGACTCAGGGAAGCAATCTCCTGTAGAAAGAGTCACAGAACTTATTTGCATTTAGTAGGGGATTACAAATATCACTGTTCTCTCTCCTCCTCTCAGACTGAAACTGCTGGCTCAGTGTCAGCAGTGCAGGATGCATTTCTCCTTCTTGTAACTCATTTAATACCAAGAGAATAAAGTGTGCATCTCTGAGCTCCTCAGGTAGCTCTTTTCCACAAATATTTTGCAGGAGGACTCCTGATTTTCAATACTGGGTGTTCTTATACTATACAGCACAGCAGAAACACGTAGAAGTAAATAATGGGTGCAGAAACAAAGGGATCAGCCAATGAAAATATAAAACAGATTAATCGCTTCAACAAGATACAGAGAGGTCAGTCCACAAGCTTTTGTTGAGCTTTCAAACTTTTCTTGCTCTGAATACTCCACTGTAGACAGTAGGCAGGAGAGAGGAGAGCTTTGCAAAATATTCTGGAGATATTCCATGAAGCATGAGCTAACAAGGACAGGCAGTTTACCTGATGAAAGAAATGCATGAATGAGACAGGCATAATGCAACATTAAGATGTTCTACATCTTAATTTTTGTTGCCTGGAGAAAGGAGACATCATCAGAATAAAAACAAAATACTCAAAGATAGTGCAGGAATGTCATTTACATTTCTCACTTTTTAAGGAATATAAAGCAAAATATGAAAAATCTAACAGACATAACTGTCATATTTTCAGCATAAAGAATAAATAGCACAGTAATCCCCACTGCAGAAGAGATGAAAGCATCCAAAAAAGAAAAGTAAAAGAAAATCCTGTTTCCATAGCAAGTCTTTTTATTCCCACTTTCCGTCTTCACATAAGCCATGTAATATTCATTCAAAGTAATTGCTCAGCTTAAGGAAACAGTGTACTGGTAATTCATGCCTCTTCCACAGGTCACAGCAAGTGCAGGAAAAATTTGCAGAAATAAGATGTGACTGAACAGAGCATGACAGAGATCATGTGCCACCGAAAGGGCCATTGGGGTTTAAATTAAATCACAAGGGAATTCAGAGAAGGGCAGAGCTAAGTCAGCAGCCAAGAGGACAATCCCTGAAGAAATGCCTCCAGTCCGAGCCCTGCTCACACAAGTGAGGATGTCATTCATGATGCCACCAGTGTCCCCCTGTCCCTGCAGCCCTGCCAGCACCTGCACAACAGCCTGTCCTTCCCACACTGGATCCTACTGCTGCTGCCAGCATGGGATTTCAGGAGTGAACAAGCCAAAAAAAAGGGGTCACAGAGTCCATGTGCTAAAATCCTGCACATTTCAGTTATTGTTTGGTGTTTGAGAAACTGCCTTGTCTTGTGAGCTAAACATCCTCATGGCTCCAGCATGGCTCAGTGCTGGGCTGTCCTGGGCTCTGGTGTCACCTCTTCCTTCTGAAAAGGGAGAGAGCACTTCAGCCTTGGATGCCAAGTTCCTGATCCATCCTCTGTTCTACTGGGACAGAAAAAACCCTTAGGATACAGAGCTGTTAAATTCCAGTTGTGTAGCTGTGCCTCGCACTGCAAACTCCAGCAAGCCCCACTGCATGGGGAGCTGTTTTACTCTAACAGGGGAGCTGACAAAATGCAAAATAAGCCCACAGATTTTCCTCCTGGAACCCAGCAGGAACTGGGTCATGCAGGGAACCCCAGTGCTCTGCTCCATATTCCTCAGGAAAAGGGGCACATGGAGCCCCAGAGCTCAGGGGACACCTCTGTCCCCAGCACAGTTGTGTCCTGCAGAGGGAAGAGCTGGGCCAGCAGCTCCTCCCTCTCTCCCACACTTAGGAGGCACAGGCAAATGGGCATCCAACAAATGGAAATAAAACAAGCTTTAAAGTCAGCATCTCTCCTACAACGCTATGGAAACTTGAAAATCTTCCTGCACTCTGCAGCAATGAAAAAAGCCTAATTTTATCACTAGAAATCGCAACAAGAATGAGAAGAGCTCTTCATTACACCCAAGATTAAGGCTGACTTTAGGCAAACTGATTTCATATTAATCTTGATTCGGGATCATAGCACAGCAACTATTTGTGATAATTTAAGTCTATACACATTTGCAGGAGACAAAGATGGGTTTTATGGGTTTGATGTGCTCATATTGAATTATCTCATCTCAGAACCCAAAGGACAGTGTTTATAGAGTACATAAAATCTTTAAATTAGATTTCTCTGCTTAAAAGTGCTTTTAAAGCTTAGGGGGGAAATACTAAGAAGGGAAATACTAAGGGGGGAAGTACTAAGAACAAAAACAATTTTCTAAAATTGCAAGAAAGATTAAAACTTCACTGAAAAAATGCAACCATAAAACAAGTATAATTCAAATCTAATTAAATAAGCTTGCAAATTAAAGATATATTCCTAATTTACAGATGCATGCATGGATGAATAATTAATCTGGTGCATGATCATTATGCACCTACATTGCCTGGCCCAGGACCAGCATTCCCCCAACACATCTCAGGGACACCCTGCTCCCTTGCAATCCTTTTTCAGTGAAGTGGCTGCTGCTTTGGAATTTCATCTCTGGGAATAACTGAGACAAGGGCAGCTAACAGCCTGTGCACCAGATAATTTGACTGGACACAGTATTGATTCCTCCTATAATGACTCAGGAGCTGCTGGTGAGGAGGACTTGTTTGTAGAGAGGAGTAATATTGCAAAAGACATTCCAGGGAGCCTGTGCATCATCAGGGATATCTACCCCGTGGTCAGGGAAAGAATAAAAGAAGAAATCTTGTGCTAAATTAATCAGAGGAAATGGAACCATAATTCAGTCAGTATTCACCTTGACAAATGTTGTCAATTACTGCATTAGTCATTGTTCATTACTTTATATCTCAGTCCCAGTGATTTTCTAGGGGTGACATGTACATGTTTCTCTTTGCAGAGCTTTGGGCAGTCAAACACTGATAAAGGGCAACATGGGGAATAAACACACACCTTGCTGGGCTGTGTCCAATGTCTCTTCAGGCAGGGTTTATCTCCCAGGGACAGAGAGTTTCCTTTAACCACAGAGCTCACTGAACACTCTCAGCACTTCCTGAATCACCAAGGCTGCCCACACCTTCTCAAGGCTGCAGGCTCAGGTATATTGTGAGCAGCTAGGCCATCTGTTTGTATGCCCAGCCCTGCCTTCCTTGGCCCAGCCCGAAAATCTGGTGGTTCAGGAAACAATGCAGCAGCTGCTACTTAGAAAAATCTGTGATCTCATTCCCAGAAGCACTTAACAGGATGGTATTAACCAATGACACAGTAAATATGAGTCTATCAATTATTGTAATAATCCAAACAGCAGGATATTTCTTGTATCATGTGCTGTCAGCACAAGGGAGATCAGAGTGAAAGTCCCTGCACTAGGTGCTATCCAGAACAAATTGCAGTAGGTCAGCATGCACTGGCTGAGCATTCTAAAGCTGTAAATGTGGCTCCATAAAACAAAACGATTACCCTTGTTAACATTTCTAGCACATTTCTCCAATTCATACCAAAGTAGAAGCCATCTAGAAGGCAGCAGGAGTTCAAACAGGATTTTACTGTTGCATAGAGTTCATACCATCCTTGGTCAAGAATTGCAGTCTGTCCCTTTATCTTCAACAGCTAAAAAACAATTCAAACAAACCAACCCCACCAAACAGAAACCAAAACCATACACAGTCAAACAAAAAGCCAACCCAGACAAGCCATCAAACCATAAACACCTAACTCCAAATCACCTTCCCTTTCCAGGTTAGAGTGGAAGGCAGGAGCTCTCCCTTCCCCAGGTCAGGAACACATATCACTGCAGCACAGTTTAAAGGCACCACCACCACCCTCAGCTGGGACCCCTCAAAAGCTGTGATGAAGACAAGAATGAGGAGTTAAAGGAACTGTTTGAGATGTGCAGAGCTTTGAAGCTTTTCCCATTCTCATGGTTTTCCTCAAGCTTCAGGACAATGGGCACTTTGGATTTTTTTAAAAACATAAATACTTAAAACAATCAAAAAAGTATCCCCTTTCCATTGCCATTCTAACAGGGCATTTTGCCAGTACAATTATATTTAGGATAAGCTATGAACTTCATGGGTTGATAAGTTCAGAGTAGCAGGTGAGCAGCTGCTTCTCAGAGGTAACACCAATTTTAACATTGCTTTGAGGCAACAGGGTAATCCTAAATTCACACCTTCTCTGCAGCAGATCCACACTGACTGTCAGCTTTTTAATAATTAACATGAGGCTCATCTCACCTTTTTTACTATTTCACTTTCCAGTTACAATACCCACCAGGAGTCCATGCTCACTTTAAAGCACAAGAGCTCTAAAGAGAAAACAGCCACCGTTTCTAGATTGATTTTTATTGCAGTCTCAGCAATCTGTCATTGCACTGCTCATGCTTTAAGCAGCTGAGGTTCAAGGCTCCCACATTGTCTCAGCATTCCTTGGCTCTCTCATTCAGCCAAAGCTCACTCACTGAGGATCTGCTGGAGGCCATTCCCTCCAGACTCTGCACAGGACACCTGTGAGATCACAGATGTGATCCAGGGAATTCCTGCTCTGGGAGTTGTTCTTGGTCCCTCCAGGAGCTCCTCCAGGAGCACCTTTGCACAGATCCTTCCTGCTGCTCAAAGCCCTGGGCCTCCACTGCTGCTGGAAGGGATTTTCCCTGAGTCTTTCCCAGCAAGCTCATTTTGGGACAGTGTCCAGCACAGACAGCACACCCCATTGTTCTGTGCCTGGATTTGATAGTGCTCTAGTAACCCTGGAGCAGTGGTTTTCCCCCTTAATGACTTTCAGTGCTCCATCCCTTCCAAGAGCAAGCCTGTTTCAGAACAGCATTCACTTTTCTGCAGCTCACACACCTGTGTTTCTACAGTGTCCTATAAAATGGGAGCTATTTTCATACTGTCAGTTTCTTCACAAAAAAAATTCTTTGCCTACTAATGCAAAGAATATAAAATTTCAGCTTGTTTTTAATCTGAATATCTCTTAATCTGATTGTTCATGCACCAGAAACTGAAGAGGTTCATCTCTTCACACCAGAACTCAACAGCAATATATTCAGCAACTCTGCATCCCCGCAAGAGCACCAGAATACAATTTACACATCTAAGTTTATCAATCTCTTTGAGATGGTGATAAATTCTCCTGATGTGAACCCTTTCGATTGCCCTCATATTGAAGGGCATTTTGATTCTCCTGTAATGCAAAATTGTCTTTTGGTAGGGAAGCAGAATGTTTAGTTAATTCGAATAGAACTCCTTAACTGGCCACACCATGCAAGTCCTCTCGCCTCATTAAGCACCTAACAAGGTAACCTGATCTGCAGCAATTAAAATGAATCATTAAGGTAGGTAAAAGGAAACTGAAGAACGGGTTCTGTGGGGGTTTTTTTGTTGGTTTTTTTGGGTGTTTTTTAATTTGTTAATCCTCAGTGTAAAAGTCCTTGCAGTTAGCAAGTTTATAGATTAAAATCTCTTTTCAGTCATGTGTGATCAGCACAAGAAGGGACAGAAATTATTTCCTTTTCTACTACAAAGTTGTTTCTATCTTTCTCCATGTGTCTACCCATGCACTCGAAAGGGGATAGAAGAGGACATTACATCAGCCAGTTTCTCCACCAAGAATCCCACAGCTTTGTTCAAAAATTCCCTTTTTTTTCTCCAGTGGGTAAACAGGAAAGATTCAACAGACACATTTCCACTGTGAATATTAATAGAAAGCAGCAATAGTCAGTGACCTTTAACGCAGACTGAACTTCAAGAAGGTGGAAGCTGGATGGTATACATTCCCTGGATACTTCCAGGCAGGATCCCTACTAGAGCTTTTATTTACACAGTTTTATTAGCACCACCTCTGCTGGCCAGTCTTATTTTCTGGGACTGAACCATCTTCTGTTCCCTTTTGTTCAAAAGGCCACAAAACCCAGCCAGCTTTAAACCCAGCCAGTGTTCCAGCTTAAGGCTTGTCCAGGGTGCTCTGAGGGCATCACAGGAGTTCCCATCTAGGTGCAGCACCATTCATTACAAAGGGATTTATAAATGCCTTGGATTCAAAATTTAATCAACTTTCCCAGAACGTATAATTATTTCAATTGAGTGTAATCTCCAAAAGAGTGTGCTCACAGAAAAAGCCCAAGTTCTTGTTCCAGCCTTACTCTGCATCCCTCAATTATTACTCTTTCTCAGTCTCACTTGGTGGCAATGCAGAACAATGCACACTGCAATTCCTGTTCCTATAGAAATATTCCCTTCTTTAAATCACCTTGGAAAACAGTAAATAGCTTCATTTCAAGAACAGAGAGGAACACCTACAGCCTAGACTTTCTACTGCCTGGAGAGGAAATGGTGCAGCAAGCACAGATGATTCTCAGGGTGAATGTAAATCTCAGTCCTTCTCAGCATGTTTTCTGTCAGCCTTTTCTGTCTTCCCAGCACACATGGAGCTGCTGGAGATGATGCAGCTGTTGATGGTAACCCTATGCTGAAACAGGCCTCAAAGTGGGAACTGCATTTTCTATTTAAAATACTCACACAGGCATGCTGCAGTTTATACTGAAAGGTAAATAAATGTCCTTTCCTGAAGGCTGCATTTGGTTTAGAGGGAGTTGTTTAGTTGGTTTTAAAGTCTTTCCTCTGCCACCTCAAATGAAAAGCAACCAACATTACATTATTTAGGGGAAGGAGCTATGTGGAGCCTGTAACAGGAGCTCTGTGTGCAAGGCAGCAGAGTGTTGTGTACTCCAGGAGAAGCTCCACTGCCTGGAGCTTTTCCAGCCCTTCAGGGGTGTGAGTCTCCTGTCCTCTTTCAGCTCTGCTGGACACAGAAAGGGCAGAGTGGGTGATGTGCATCAACAAGCCCAGACACTGCAGGTACCCATGGAATGCTCCTTGGCTCTCTGGCCAGACCTGCACTCCCAGTTACCACTCCTTTCACCACATGGATCTTCTACAGTAGCAACAGGAATTCCCCCCACCCCAGGTTCTTGAACAGTAATGTTTGAGTGTTTAATTTCCACAGAGCTTTCAGTGTCCTTGGATTTCAGTGGCTGCTTTAGCAACAAAGAAAGCAAGTGATTGAAATTGTCTCCAGAATCAATATCTGACTTGCCATTATTGGCATCTGTCTAAGCAGACATCCTAGTCCTGCTCAGATGAAATCTGAAGGAATTAAATCATTTCTTAATGGTATGAGAAAACCCTTGATTTATGCAGGCAGATACTGCTGGAGCTTTTACAGATACAAATGACAATGTAAATCATACATTTACATTGTTTACTCTGCAACACCATCACCATAATTCATGTGGGAATGCAGAACACCACTGCAAACCATTTTAATTATTTTTAAAAAATCATGTCCCCTTGAAAGAAAGGCTGAGATATATTACATATGATGCCACCTCCTAAAGGAAGGTCTGGGGATCCCAGTGTTTGTTAACAGGTTTCTATCTCAGCACCTTGTTCCTTACATAACTACCTGGATCACTATTTCAGTCACCATTACGTTCTAAGCACTAAAAATCAGTCATTCCTCCACATGCTTTTTCAGTAGATTACTCGTATTGAAGACTGGCAAGGAGGCTGGAAAAAGAAATGGGATCAATTTTGGTAAGAAAAGCCCTAAATAAGTAGGAGCACACAGGCACAAGCACTGTAGAAGGAGTGCTGGGGCTGTGTGTGTAAGGTGGATTTGGTTCCTGAAGCTCAATTCAACCCCAAAATCTAATTGCAGATGGTTCTTCATTATAGAGCTGTGAATCCTGTGAGGGCAAGGATTGCTAAAGATGATAACTAACAGACAATGGGACAGTTCAGTGCAACACCAGGAAAACACAAAACTCCATCATTTAAAAAGTATCATAAATGTGAGCCAATTTAATAGCAATCAGAAGTGGATAACTGATTTAGAGATTCATAAATGCACATAGTGCACAAGTCAAGTGCTCCAATTGTGGCTGTTTAAGCCAGTAAGAATTTCATCACTCCTTCCCATTTTCTCTGTGGAGAAAAGAAAGCTTATAAGGAAAGGAACTTCTCTGTGGAAGGTTTTGGGTTTTTCATCATTCCTTCCCCTTTTCTCTGTCGAGAAAAGAAAGTTTATAAGGAAAGGAACTTCTCTGTGGAAGGTTTTGGGTTTTTGGTTTGGGGTTGGTTATTTGTTGCCCCCAACTGTGTTTCCTGCCTGGGCTCCATGTGCCATGAGCTGCCACCTGCCCTCTTTAGGTTACATTAAATACAGTTCAGACAGAGCTCAGCCTCCAAAGCAGCTCCTAAAGACATGAGACATCCAGATCGCAGTTCAAGCAGACAGACTAACGAGGTAAAATATAGAATTATTTGCCAAATACATGTTTTCAAACCTTAAGAAAAAGTAATATATTGCTACATTTTTTCCTAAGTTCTATATGAGAAAGTTGTGTGCCACAAAAACAGTTTCTCACAACAAAATAAATAAAAATGATTGCTTTTGCCCTATTCAAGTCACTACCAAGCTAGGTTAGATCTGAGCTTCTGAAGGTAACTTTAATGGATAAAAGAGAATTCTCATCATACTTATTTCCAAGCCCTAATACAGAGTTTCTGAGAAAAGTAATAAGTTCGGCTCCTGCTTATAAAACTGTATTAGTTCCAAGTTGTTTGAATATGAGAAAATAGGGGGAAGATACTCCTTGTCCATCAGAAAGTGGGCTGTTATACTTCCAGAGTGATTTGTTTCCCTGCAGTGGTATTTATCATGTTGATAAAATGGACCATGGATCTGAAAATTGGAAGCTTTTTCCTGTTAATTTGAAATGGCACCTATACAAGCTGCTGTGACATCTACATAATACCCTAAAGCCACAGCAGCTGAAAAGATTTATTTCCTGAGCCCTTCTGCAGCCACATTCTCTTTGCTTCTGACATTCTCAATTTGCGGGCTGCTGGTGAGCTAATCTTACTCATTCTGGCTCTGTAATAAGGATATCAATGCAAGAAGAGAGAAAGTCATTATCTGATAGGCAGCAGACATGATAAAAGGCAGAGTTTGCTATCTGGGAGGAAAGGCCACCCTCTGTGCCATGGATGAGCTCCTCAAGGTCATGGGCAGCTTTTGGGCCTGTAAGGATGTCCCAGATTGCCTTGAAGCTGTGGACATCAGATCAAACTGAACCATCCCTAGCACACATTCAGTCTCAGGTCTGAATAAGGTTTGGATTTCTTTACTATTTATTTTAATTTTTACTATTCTTTACTATTTATTTTAATTTTTACTATTCTTTACTATTTTATTTTAATTATTATACAAATTTTTAATTCTGATTAGAAAATTTATATGCAGTGAAAAACATCGAAGAGATAAGGTGAGCTGCAGAGAAACTGAGTCTGAATTCCCAGGTGCTGCCTGGTTAATGCATGTGGGTTAGGATTATGCTGAGGTATCTCCCACAGCAGCAATCAACAGGCAAGATTAGTTAACCACTTTTATAGGAAGACTTTTACCTCAAATTTAGAAATAATAATGGATATCATCTGGTTTGGGAACTGTTAAAATGTCACTGGTGCAGCAACTGACAGCAAAAATTGATTTATTCATTGACTTTGTCAAATAACTACTAAGAGCCAATTCCAGAAGATAAGAAGAAGATAAGAGGTAAAAGTTTGAATCACTCCCTGCAGAGTTATCATTGAACATCAATTATAGCTTAAAAGGCAGTTTAATTTTCTGTGTGGAAATCAGAAAAGCCTAAAGAACAGGAGAACTAAACTTGCTCCTGGGCCTCCTGAACTGCACATTCCTTTTCCCATACTATTTGTCTGGCTGGTGTAAAGCTTTATAGAGAGGGAATTTCCCAGACTGTTCTGGTCATCCACTCATTTACTCAACTTTTCCACATGAGAATAAGAGAAATGCAAAAAGATCAATGACCTTCCCTGTTCTTAGCATCCTCATCACTTCCTTTTAGTCCCATAACTAAATGACACCCTGGCATTTATCAAGCCTAAGAGAAGTTTCAACCCTCCTCAGGATCCAATGGAATAGCTTCAAATCCAGCACAGACATTTATTTTTAGTTAATTTTAAGGTTTAGGTCCTATGGGGCCTTTGTATTCAATGGTCTGAGTAATATCCCTCTCCTCTTGCTGCACTGATGCTCCTGGGATCCCAACCCTTTTCCATCTTGTTTTTGCACTCCCTTACTCCTTTTCTACAGAAATAAGCAGTGCAATTTCTGCTGATTTCCAGAGCTTTATTTCCCAGGGCAGCAGCAAGTGCAGGGTCCAGTTGGTCACTCTTGGCCAGGCTGAACCATCCTTGAACAGGAAGTGTTCATAAGGGCAGAATCAACAAAATCTTGGATCACTGCACTGATTTAGTGTATCTGTGTGCTCTCAGCTCCTTCCTGACATCTGCCAATCACCTCCCCTTTTAATGAGACTGCATAAGCCAAGGTACTGAAAAAGTAAGGATTTCAGAAATACTGCTTCAGTGTTTGAGACACTTTGTTGTAATTGTTTAAAAACCAAAGCATTGCAAAGGGTGCTGTGCACTATCCTAAACTGACTTTCCTCCTACTCCTTTCCAGTCCTGTACACTCTGTTAATGTAGTGGATTTAAAGGTAATAGGAGGTGCTAGATCACCATCCCAAACAGTTGTGCTGACCCAGGAGCTACATGGAATATCCTGTTCTGTCCAGTGCCTCAGCTCTAGTTCAGCAGGTCAGCACCAAGCCCATGCTGCCCTCAGCAGGGAGAGTCCCAGGCTGGCAGGGATGAAGGGTGGATAATTCTGCACAGCACAACACAGCAGCACTTCTTCAGGAGCTCTTCGGGCACATTTCAGCCTGGGAAACAGAACTACTCCATGTCTCATCCTCTGCACAGTCATAACATGAATGGTCATCTTCATTAAGATGATAGACCAGAAACAAGGGGAAGAGATTTGGTTATCTTAGCAGGATCCAGCTTTAAAATCATCTCAAACCCATCAGTTACAGAGGCCATTGCAGCCTGACTGGAGCTGATGTGCCTTCAGGACAAAAGGAAGCAAAAAAACCACCACCACCACCAAACTCAGCTGTTTCAGTGTGGAGGGGAGACTTTCATTTCTGTCTAGCTGCTTCCCTTCTCTCTCACCTGGGGTACAAGCAGGTGAAAGGACCTGAGGAGGAGAGAAGCCACTCCTAGTAAAGGGCTGAATGCTGGCTGAAGCAAGCTCCCAGGACATGTCTGCACACCAGGACATCTCACCCTGCCAGCATCTGACCCCCTGAAACTTGGCCGAGTTAGAAAGGGACTAGGAGTGTCCCTTCAAAGACAGGTTAACAGCAGAGGGAAAGTACAATATACCCCCAAAAAGTCAGGCTGTCCTATACCTCCCTCAGTTACTTTACAATCGGTTTGTTGAGATGCAGAAGCACTGAGTAAAATAATATCTCGTGATCTTGAAGGGATTTTGCAAATTGCTAATTGATTGTCTGACACTGAATGGACAGTGCAGGCAATTTTCCACTGGTGCTCAGTCTAAAGGAAGTGTTCTGTCAGCCCTGTGCCATTTGTGCTGTTTCTAGTTAGATACACAGCTCCCATCGTGGAGAAAAGCCATGGTGTGTACATCCAACACAAATCATATTCAGAGGATTAGATAGAAATTATTCATATTTATGTATGTATTGTTTACAGTTTGCAAATTCATGGAAAAGAATACAACTTACCTCAAAACCAAAATGTTAGCACTCTGTTATTGGTGTTGTATTTATGGGCTTCACATACATTTCCAGACACTTCTACTCTGAAGGAAAAACCATAGCATTTTTATATAGAGAAAGGCACACTTTATCAAAAGAAGATGGTTTTGGATAAGAGGAGATAAATTTCTAAGCTGTTCTTTTGCCAAAAGTAATATAAACACCTTTTTTTTTTTTTGTCCACAAAACTAAACCCCAAAGAATTTATATCAACACAGCATCTCATTCTGCTGCTGTTTGTCACAGTAGTGAGGCCATAGTAAAGTCTGGAGGATCAGACTCAGTGTCAAACTGAAAATAGTGCCACAGCAGAAGTTTATCAAGTACATTTTGTGTTAGCAGCTGGGCTAAGGGGACTCATTCATTCCTTCTGATAACAGCAACATTGCACTATAACTTATCTTTATGAGAGACTGGGCTCAATTAGATTAAAAGCATTAAAAACCAGAAAGATTCATAATGGTGAGAAACAGCAGATAAACCAGACAAGATTTGGCATAGCCAAGGAAACCCTGAGAATGTGGTGGATGAATGGACTGTCTTGAACTAAACCACACCACCTCAATACCAGCGCAGAGTGCAAGACAGTATTTTCTGTGGGAAGTCACTGTGAAACTGTTAAACTTCTGTAAAGCAAAACAGGTCCAAATTTCAGTGCTCATACTGGGTGGCACCACAGGAATCTCCCAAACACTCTGTGTTGATATTCCAGTTGACTTCCACACACATGTGGGAAAAAAAAAAAATTAATATCCTTAGACAGGCCCTCCCTGGATCATTTCAAATGAGGATCATTTCGAATTTGTCCCAAGTTTTACAAGATCTGAAAGCACTCACTGCAGCCTCCTTCCTCCCCACTTGCCAGAGGTTTCTCACCAACTCCATTTCAGTATTATCTGACATTAAATTGATGACCACAAACCTGACAGTGCACGGGGCAACCTCACACCCCCAGGCTCGTGTTCTCATCATGCTGACAACAACGTTGATTCTTCTTTAACCTTTGCAAGTCAGCCAAAATTACCGATAAGCTACCTGCCAGTGTTTCCAGTTCAGGTGTCAATTCCCTGCAGCCAGGATTTAAACTGCCACTGCTGTGATATTTGCGTCTCTCAAAGGCAGAATTTGCAAAAATCTGAAAAAACAAGGCTATGGAAAGCCAGTGAGACCATGTGTTGGACACATCACCAACAGAGATAGCTAAAAAAATGTACAAAGGAGAAACATGATTGAAATTTTGTAAAGTTTCAGGAAGTTGAGCACTAGCACAAGGGCCTTAAAATCAGTAGAATTTACCCCCCAAACATATCCCATACCCAAAACTTCTTTGCACTGAGTATTAAGTAGGACACTTGTCCATAATCTTTTTATTTATTGCTACAGCATCAATTTAACTTTCAGAAAATTCAGTCTTCTTTTTTGGCATAAAATCCTTGGTGAAAGCTCAGCACATTTCTTGGCTGTGTGTCTTCAATGCTAATAAAGATCCTCAGCCAGCAGCCAAGTGCTTCCAGAAAATTAACAAACTCCACTACATGATAATTTGCCTTTTTTCTTATGTAGATGTTTCTAGTTGGTTGCCTCAATTTCAAGCATCAGCCAATGATAACATGCACTGGCTTGAAGCCATTGTCTTCATTTTAAACTTATTGTGACTGCAAAACACTAAGTGGTGTCTCCCAAAGGAAAAGAGCAGAGAAAACATTGCTGAGAACTCTCTGATAACATCTGTCCTTGTAAACAGCATTGTGCTTCCCAAAGCACACGCTCTCTTCACAGAATGTTCAAAAGAGAAAATTTTGTTAGCCTTGATTTCAGCAGGGAATAATTTGTTCAACTGGCATATAGCCAGAAAGAAAACTATATCCAGGCCATATTTGACAACTTGTTTTGGTATATGGCATCTCCAGTAATTTTTTTGCATCAATAAAATTTTGGGTTACTGATCCTGAGCAGGTAAGGGGAGACTGCAATTATATTTGGGGGGTAAAATCCTGAATCTTTTTCATTTAATTGCTGCCATTTACCTCCACTCCACTAGCAGTGTAATCCCCCATAAATACATCTCTGGGCAATTAATTCCCATGTATAATCACTTGCTTCCCTAAGTTGATTCCCTAGGGGAAAATTATTGTTTAACTTTTGATACTCTCTCTGCAGCTTGTCTCAAAAGCTGTTTGACTTGGCAATAAATTACTGGAGCTATTCTCTTTTAAGCAGATTTATTATTGAACTCAAATAATACGTTTATAGATTTTATTTTTTTTTAAACCAGAGTAAAGCAGTTGCAACTGAATAATCCCATCTTGGATGAGTCTCTTCCTGCACTACAAATCACTTTCTGGGGATGCTGACTAACCTCACGAAGTAAAGCAAGCCCTGTGCCACAAAAGCAGAGCCTCTGGTTCACTCTTGTTTAAAACTTTCTCTGCAAAGCCTTGGAGTCTTCCCACACCCCTAACAACACACAATTCCTCTCTTGGACCTCAGCTTTTTGACTTTCCACTTTCCTCCTTGTGCACTTCAGTTCTTTCAGCATCAGCCAATTCACGGCACAAAGAATCCTGGCAGGAAGAAGCCATCAAAATTAAGGAGCATCCACCACCGGCTCAGCAGGATATTCCCAAAATCAGGGAAGCGATTGCCAGAGTCACCCCTGGAGTCATTTCCTGGCAGCCCCAGGAATCGGTTAATAAATGGCATTTCCACCAGAGCAGGAACTGGGGCGATGGAGTGTTTGAGGCTCTGCAAGGCTTTAGCTCGGGCTCTGTGTAAGCTCTGTGTAAGCTCTGTGCAGCTGACATTTCTCTCTCTCTGCCCAGCAGTTCCCTCGAACCAGAGCAGCTCATCCAGCGCCTTCCCTGGCTCCGGAGAGAACGGCAGTGACACCAACCTGCTGGTGTCGCCGCTGCTGGTGGCAGGGGTGGTGATCGGGCTGGTGCTGTTCCTGTCGTGTGCCACCATCGTGGTGGGCAGCCTGCGCAAGGACAGCAGGTTCGGCCAGCCGCACCTCCGCAGGGAGCCTGCCGACGGTAAGGGACACGGGGATGCCTCGCTGGGGGATAGCCTGGGGCTCAGGGCACCGAAAAACACGTGCCACGTGCCAGGGATGGAAAATCAAATTCATCACAGGACAGGAAAGTGACAGGCAGCTTTGCAGTGTAATGGCATCTTTGAGCTGGGAGTGGATTCCCGTAGTACAGCCTTAATGGTTAACATAACCCAGGCAGTGCTCACGGCAGCTCCTAAACACCTTATTTACCCTTGGAATGGGATAAGATTTATTCTCTGTTGTATTTTGATATCCCCCTACAGCCTTGGTGCAGCATTTGCTGTGATTTCTATGTGTTGCAAAGCCAGAGCTGCTCTCATTTTGGCAGTGTGCACCAACCTCCAACAACCCTGGGCAGATGCTGTTTGTCTGAGTGCAAAAGAGAATATCTGCCACACTGCCCACTGTCAGTTTTACCTGAACACACACTGACTGTCCTCTAACACAGAAAATAGCACTGGCTTGTTAGTATTTGTGGAGCTGGGAAGCTTTTGCATGGAAGCATTAAGAAATCCTTGGAGCAGTCAGGAGCTGGCAGCAAGATGATTTTTCTCTACTATTTTCCAGCTTTTCCCATTTTTGTTAGTGTTTCTGTTGAGAACAACATTTTCCCAGCAAACACCTTCAATCAAACACCTGCCTCTCCTTTTAAACCCCTTCCAGACTGGAGAAGCTTTCCATGGATGCAACTCCTGGGAATTTCAGTAATCCTACAAAAATTTGAAGCTGCACATGGCAGAACCCACTCTCTTTTTCAGCCTTTGACGTACAAGAAAAGCTTAAGAATTTCCATCTACCTTGTAGGGCAGCACTAAATGTACAGTCCCTGTGTCACAGCCTGAAACACCATGGCTCATCCACAGATGGTGTTAATTTACTCTTAAAGAAATAAAAATATCCTGTGAACCTGATTGTTCCAAAACATCCGCAATTCCTGTGCCTCAGAAAGGGATTGTTTTCTAATTTATGGCACTGTTATAAGAGTGACAGAGAATCCACCATGGAGGGGAAGGGCAGTCAGTATTGATTGTTGTCTTCCAGCTCCAGATGGCTTCTCTCACGGCTCCTCTGGAGAGCTGAGATCCACCTGCACGGAGGAGTTTCCCCCAGCCTGCAATTTTGGTTCCTATCTGGATATACTTTCTCAGGTGAACATCATGTATCCTGATCCACCTCCATGGTAAGCATTTGCCTGACATTCTCAGGGTTACACTGAGCACTGCACTGGCAAAGCCCACAACAAAAATTCAGCTCACACAAACTCTGAATACAGACAGACCTTGTTCAGCTTCAGTGGAAGTTCAAGTTTTCCATAGCAGAATATACCTTTACTAAATAAAGATGTGGACATGCAGTTCTCATTTAGTGATATTCACCCTAAACTTTATCATAGTGATGACATACTAATGAAACACACATGTAGAATTACTGACAATCATCTTTCTTTGAAAGAAATGCATTTACAAGTCAAAGTTTCAAAGTCAAAAATACATACTTCTTCCAAGAACTTTCAAATTACATTTATTATTGACTTTGAGAGTGTTCAGTTCAGAGGAAACAGAAAAAAGCAAATTCCAGAAATTATACAGCAGCTCCTCCTAAATTTGCATGCTCACATTCACAGGGTACAAGAACAGCCTCATGAGCCACAGGAGATGCACTCTGGGCCATGAGCATCTCCTTCATGTGCCTCATGCACCTTGAGGGCCAGAAATGAAGGAATTCAGTTAAAGCCTCCAATGAACCAACAGAAATCATTTTAAGCAGAGCATCACTTCAAGCTTTTTGTAGTGCTGTGTCTTACAAAAAGCAAATGGTTGAACAGCCATTAAACCACCATAAGACTATCCCTTTTCTGACTGTGATATAGAGCAACTCAGCACTGTGAGCACACAATACATAGATTTTTGCTTTTTTTATTCTATGCATGTTCTACAAGCAGCCCGTTGTGTATTACCAGGTCATACTGGATAATAAATGGGCTTTTAGAGATTGTGTAAATATTTTAGCAGAAAGTTCAAATGTGAAAAATTATTCTGAGCCTGGCATCTGAATGTACAGAACATCATATAAATCCACTTGAGAATTTAGACTGGTTTTTGGGCTCACACCCATGAGTCTTTACTAATAAAAGGCAGCCAGCTGACACCCAAGCAAGACTCTGAGTGGGCAGCTGGCCAGATTCCTGAGAACAAACTGACAATATATTGCTTTAGCAGGCAGATCACCAAAGACCACACCAAAGAATGCTTCCATTTCCAGTTTGAAACACGCTCAGGTTTAGGTTTTTCCACCTCTATGGAGTTCTGTTTGAAGGAGAGAAGAGTGACACAGGATGGCACTGATTATCCATGTTTTTCACTAAATTCTGCAGTTGCTTCTGTAATAAACCTGGCAAGGGTTAATTATCTTGTGTCCTACTTGTTCTCAGAACCATTCTGGAACACATAAAGGTGTGCAGCCACTCAAGATTCCCTGCTGGGCTGAGCTGCCTGTGTCCCTGAGGGTTGAGGATCTCTCTCTGCACACACTGGAAAACACTGCTCATCCCAGTAATTCCCGCCCTACATCACAGGTCCAGAGTAAAGATTATTGTTAATGGTTTGGCTGTTTTCTCACTGCTACCACATTTAAATATTTTAGAAAAAGTAGCTTTGGCAAATCATCAAAATCTTAGTAAATTTTATATCTTAGCAACACAACTTGGGGAAGTTCAGGGAAAGCAGATGGCTGAAAGCAAAGCTACATGGAGACTTTTAAACTTGCTACTAATGCATTCTCCAGACCATTTTAACTCTGTTCAGAAAAGCACTGGGTGAGAGGCACTGTCTGAATTCCTGCATTATGTAAAGCCTGAAAAATTCCTGTATATTTCTCTTTATACTCTCCTGCATGGCATAACACCACAGTGTCTATTTTTATTTAGTAGAGCATGGAGAGCATTTGGACTGATGGGTGCTAACAGCAGGAAAGCTGTCAGACATGGCCTGGAAGCAGAAACAAGACATGCTTGACCTTGTGCATTCAAAATACTAACTCCCTGGGACCAATCTCATTGCATGTGGTAATATTTTGAAGTGTAGGTATACTGAAATGTAACACTGCCTAAATTAAAGTAATTCCTCCTTCTAATTCCTGGAGGACAAGATGTAATTTAAA
Source organism: Lichenostomus cassidix (assembly GCF_008360975.1). NCBI lineage: Eukaryota > Metazoa > Chordata > Aves > Passeriformes > Meliphagidae > Lichenostomus > Lichenostomus cassidix. The sequence continues at coordinate 18,719,843 of NC_139492.1, forward strand.
GCTAAACTAGCATAGCCAAAAGTTAATAATGCAGCTGTGGCATCAGCAGAACAGAAATGAAGAGCAGCAAGGAAAGGAACTGCATGGGCAGTAAAAATCTTTGAGGTGAGAGAACTCAGTGAGTGAAAAGCAAAGGAGCAACAACCAAGGCATTAAACTGCAAGAGGCACTGAGAACCAAGAGCAGGGTGGAGCCCAGGGCTCCTGGGCACCATTTCTGCCAATCCACACTCTCAGAAATGGTTTCAGGAGAAAGCACAATGCCTTTATTTGGCCAAGGGGTGGTTAGTCTAGAATGCTTTGGTTAGATTTCATAGCTGAGCTTTAAGTCACAAAAGGAATGGAAAAGGGATTGAAGGGGAAGGCTGATGAAACAGTCCCCATGTTTGTGGTGAGAGAGAGCTCCCTGTTCAGGACTGCCCACTCCCACCTCTCCAGCTGGAAGTCCAATAACACCATTTATATAAAACATTATTTATATAAAAACTGTTATTGGTAAATTAATCTGTGAAAAATTCCTCGGGATATTAATAATTGATCTGATATCTAAATCACAAGTTTCATTTGAGACTCACTCTGATTATCACCATAGGCACTTCCACTAACCACTTTGTGCATCAGATTTTCTGTTAGATTTAGAAGGAAGCCATGCATGGAATTTTGTCATTAGCCTGCCACAGTTGCATGGTGGTTACAGAGAAGCCATTTAGTCAATTTGTCTTGACAGCCCAAAATATACAGTGCTGCTATCCACAAACAGGATAATTAATGACTTTTTAATGAGTCTCAGATCTGTGTTAGCATCTGTCATGTGGATTTTACATGAAGTGTAGAAGGGAAATATAAAAACAAAATACAGGGGCTATGAACCAAACCATTTCAGGATATTAGAGGGTTTTATTTTAGAGCATTTTTCTGATATGTATAGATATTGCAGCAGGGCTGGAAGTTAATGTTTCATAGTCTGTGTTACCAGATATGGCAAAACCTTTGTTTCTAAGAAACTTAGTCTGAGAAAGATGATCCAAGTGATCTCAAAACAATTCTAAACCACAGAATTCCAGTCCCTCCAAATTAGCAAACTGAACACATTCAACCCAGACAAGAACAATCTCCCTGCCATAGCTCAACTATCATCATGGTCAGTATGACTTGGAAAGAAACACTGGAAAGCCTTTAAACCCAATATTTGTCATTTTGTTCAACATTCTCTGTGCTGGCATGAGCAAAATCACACTGTTGACACTGGGGGGATAACACCGTTATAGAGACAAATCATGAGCTCACGTTCACTGTGCTGAGTTCTTTGCAACACACACACTTATGGTGAGCTTTGCTAATTATCTTTTTATAAATATGTACTAAGAAAACTGTTTAAAATAAGGTGAGCTCACATGTTTGAAATGGCTTGAATTACAGTATCAACTAAAGTCCAAGTAAATTAAAAATTACTACATTTTCTGTAGGAGAGTCAATAAGATCCAAGCAATGAGGAGATTTCACTGCATGAAAGGAATTTTATCAACTCCTCACCTTGTGTCCAGGGGAAATGCATCTCACCCACTGCAGAAGTGCTTTTTCACTCCTCAGTGATTGGATATGAGTGATATATACAGAGCTGTAGGCAATCAAGGTTATTGCCTTTTGCATCTGTGACTCAGGAGTGTCTACCACAGAACATCCCTGAGGAATGACTGCTCAGGAGGATGAAGGCATTTAGCTCCAGGAATAGTTTTAATGGAACCTCAAAAGTCCTCTCCATATTTCACATTGAATGTTCCCCCACAGGCACATGATGGTAAAAAACATCAAGACCCTTTATCCCAGTATTCCTATTAGAGCACATTGTGTGGGGCTTTGTTTGTGAGCTCTGCTGGTTATCCTGTCCAGTCTACAGAGGATCTGTTCTAGACAAAATCGTCTTCTTTAGACTTGAGAAATCCCAGTACTCCCACTAACCATGTTCTGTCTGCATTGTTTAAATGGGTAAATCAATTTAAAAATTACTTTTAAATGGCAAAAGGAAATGCTCGTGTCTTAAAGACAGACACTAATTTCCCTTTAAATATATTTTTAAAAGAAACAAAACCACTTAAGGGACTTTCTTTTCTAAGACATTATTTTCCATCTCCCACTTTTGAGGATGGAAGTTAGCCAAAGCAGCTTCCTGGAATTTCTTGAAAGACAGAATTAGGCTTGCAGGGAACTGACATAAAATCTTTCTATATTGTGCTGTATTCCTTGTCTGAGGCCATTTTCCTGAGAGCAAACCAGGTGAGGAGCTTTGGTCACATTACAATGACAGCTGGAAAAGCATGAGATGGACATTTGGGATTAGGTTTAGCTGTTATTTCAAACATCACCCTGAGATTTTCTGTGAATAAGGTAAAAAATGCCACTGGAAATATGACAGGTTTAAATCCATTAGATGTCATGACATGAGCTAAAACTCTCAATTCCTTGAACTCCAAATTCCACATTAGACCCTCAAAAGCCCCTCCCTTCACATCCCAGTGCTAATCCTCATGAATATTAGGTACAGAAACAAGTCAATTCCTAATTATTCTGGCAAACTGCTTATTTCCATCTTAACTTTGTTTACAGCCATTTTATGAGAGTTTCTGTGGCATTTCCATTCCTCTTAAATATCCACACCTTTCTTTTGCTTCTTGTCTTTGTAGTCCAAAATCTTCTCACACCTCAGCCTGTGTGTTGGGAGGCTGAGGCACAAAATTCCCTTTGCTTTCTGTCATCAAAGAGATCTGTGGGGAGGCTGCATCTTGTGAGCAGCCTCTCTTTACACCTGTCCCACTTTCACTCTAAAGGTGCAAATTATTGCTGCATAAAAAACACCCTGCAGCCCTGAAAGCATGAAAACCTGATGAAAGGGAAGCAGCAAGGATTTCTAACCAGAAATTTGCCATGATATGCAGAGCAACCACAGCTTAAAGCTGTCAAATCTTTGATAATTCCACTTAAAAAAAAAAAATTATTTTTGTCTGATTTCCCAATGGACAGACTTTCTGTCTCATGTTGCAGCCAGTCTTTCCTTCACCTGCTCAGAATTCATTCATTCCTTGAATAATTACAGCAAAGCTCTTTCTAGGAATATGATCCTGAAACTTGTCAAAGGGAAAATTTCCTCAAACATCAGCAGGTTCTGGTGACATGCAAGAATTGGTGGTGCTGTTTGGAACCCTGTTTGTGGATTAATTCCATGGCTTGGGAGGCTACAAATTTTTATTTATCTTAACTGATTATTGTTACTCAATCAGTGCCCACCATCCTTTACTGTACAGTGGTTACAGAAATCCAGAGACTAAATACTGCTGATGATTCATATGTACCATATGAAATCTTCATCTTAGAATGACTTGTTTTATTTAAAAGATTTATTTCAATTGTTTAAAGCTGCACAATTATGTTGAAACTGCATTATATCAGTTTCAAATGTTATCTATGTTTGAATTTCATTTTTATCAGGAATATTTATTCATCAAAGTCATAACTTCCTCAAGATTATCTTAACCACAGGGTGCAGAATAAAGATGCAGCTTTTTAGTGCTCATTAACACAAATATTCCTGTTGTAGCTCTGAGGAACTGGAAATTCCAGAAATAACTGTGAACAGCAGAAAAGGAAGAAGAAAAATAAATTCTACATTTCCTGTCTCTTCAATGGTTAGGTTACTTGAGCCCTAGATGTTTCCTTGAACAATTCCTTGGGTTATATTTTCTACTGTTTAAAAACATTAAGATAAATGCTAACAGTGGTATTTGTTCATGGTTACCTACTCTGAGACCCTGGAGGTGCACTGACCACACCTCTGGGGGCTTGAAAATCAGGGAAGTCAGGGGATGAGTGTCCTCTCCAGCTACAAAAAGAGAGATTCCCCCAGAATGCCTTAGGAGGAATCTCCCCCTTGTTTAAATTTCAAACTCCAGTTGTTTATTCTTGCACTCCCAGTTCTCCTACTTATGAGGCCCCAGAGATCAGGGCTGTTTATTTTTTAATAAAGAGACATGTCTTGGCTTTTCATTCTAAGTCACTGCTCAAGAATTAAACTAAGTGAATGTCTCAGACAATCAATAATATGGGATGGATTGCTATTATAGAAAAATATCAAACTAATGCTCAATAATTCAATGACAAAGCATGTAAAGGAAAGGGCAAAATATAGTTATTAAATGCACAGTGTCTCAAATGGAAACTGTCAGGATCAAAAATAAACCTAGAAAAATATCCTGGCTCATGACATATGAGCAAGAGCAGTTCTGTCAAAAATGATACATTTCCTTGTGGTAATAATAAATCACCAATGAAAATATGTATTCTAGGAAAACAAACCTCAAAGGAAACATGGACAGATTTCCAGGCTGCTCTCCTACAAACCTGGCTGTGAGCAAATTGCGCCGTCAGAGAAGGTGGAGTTCAGCATCATCAGCTGATGCCTACATGGCCATCAAACACATCTCTTTTATTTTGCATCTGAACCTTGCTGTAGAGAGCTACAATAATTGTTCTAATGATTGTTCTAATTTCAGCTTTTCCATTAGGTAACATCATATAAACACCCTTTTTGCTGTTTTCATCACAGCTCGAACCTGGCAGCACATTTATTTTCCAGATCTAGTGATTCTGTTTGCCACTGTCAAAAGAACACAGTAGGTCATCACCAAAACAGAAACAATGCAACAGGAGCAATTTTAGTAGAGTCAGAACATACAACAAATTAACAAAGTGAACTACAAGACATCCATTGCACAAAGAATTCTTCATTCCCCAACTCTGCCTTTTTTCACTTGTTGTTTGTTTCTTAAAAAATTCTGTCAGCAGAACCTTCTTCTTGCCCCAGAGAGTGGCTCATAATTTATGAATGCCAGCCAGTTAAATCAGCTCTTTGGGGTTTCCCTGGCAACAAACTCATCCTAATAGTTACTGCAACAAGACCTGACAAATTCACAAAGTTTTTGCTGCCCCTGCCATGTTCTGAGTCAACAAGGTCATCTTGGAGTGCTGCTGTCATTCTTGAGCAACGTTGCCCTTTCTGCAGATCACATCTACCTGCAGGAAGATGTTAACAGACATCAGCTTTCCTTGCTTTTCCCAGGGAAATTATCCCTAAAAACTCAAACCATGTCTCCAATGAGCGTGCAGGTATTGCAACAAAAACAAAGCCAAAACCATGTAGACAGCAGCACAGCTCATGGTCAGTAATTCCTTCCTTCTCAGCTGACACACTGAACCTCCAGATAACACAAGTTTGAAAAAGCAATGGATTAAAGTGGATTCACACAACTGCTGTAGCCAAGGACTTTTTCAGGGCTAGTATCCACAAGATGCAGTGTAATGAGTTCCTGTGGTGCATTATTTGTATTATGGTAACACAACACTTTCCAAAAGCATTTGCTTTCCTGTCTAAAAGGATTTTCCTGTGACTGCTGTAGTGAACTTCAAGCCTGAGCTACTTTATACGTGTCCAGCATCTTCACAGAAGTGAATCTGACAGATAAAATATAACTATTGTTGTGGTTTTTTGTAAAAGATGAACAAGTATTTTTGGTTTTCCACTCCATGGTCCTGCATTTTCAGTTGCAAAACATATATATGTGTAAAAAAATTAAATATTTATATCTATATATATATAGATAGATAGATATGTACACACACCCCCTACATATCTATATGTAGGTATCATTCCTTTAGCAGTTCCTGAGGTTGCAATATGATGATTTCTTTCATGAGCTGCAGCCTCAAACCTCTCCCCATCCTCCATCTCTCCCATTTCCACTTCCCTGGTGTTTCTGGTGCCCTGACTAAACTGGGAGCTTCTGAGTGAGGCAGCTAAACCAGGAGAAATCTGGCCCACAAAAAGCTCACACATAAAATGCGAAATTAAAATAAATAAAATAAATAATTATTTTTTAAAACCCACAAAATCAAAAACAAATTTTAAAAAAACCTCCTAACTTCCCCCACCCCAATCTTTTGCCTATTTAGCTCCAGATTGGGGATCAGGGTTTGGCTTTATTTTAAGATGACAGTAAGGCCATCATCACTCACATCAACACTTGCTAGTCAACTGCAAGAAATTATTGCTATTCCAATTTTTTATAAGTAATCCTTCAAATCTTTTGAGGAATGGTTTTCCAGCCAGCACTATCCATGGACAGTGGATGCCTGTCCAACTGGGTATTATTTCGTATAATACTTACTTAGATTTGCTGATAAAAAAGACCTTGTAAAGTCATGTAAGTTTACATATTAAGATCTCCTTGAAGGACAGACTGCAAAATAAAATTCATGCTTGTAGAGTTGCTAATACATTATTTATCCTACATGGATACCTCTAGAACAGCACTCTAAAAGCACAACCAAAGTACAGATGCTGCTAAACTGAGGGGGAAAAAATCACACCACAAAACAAACAAAGAAAAACAAAACCCCCAAACAAACAAAAAAACCAACAAAAATACATTAAAAAAAAGAACACAAAATGCTTGGAAACTAAGGAAAAAATACAAAGTTGAAGTCTCTTTTATGACCTTAATTCATCTCCAGTGTATCCTCAGCAGAGAGTGCTAAGGAACCTTATCTGCAGTAACAGAGCAGTGGCTGTTTGCAGTGTCAGCTCTACAAGCAAAGATCCTATGCACAGAAAAGAACACAGGAAATTAACATCAAGATCATAAATTGATAACATAATACAAAAAGTTATTTAAAAAAAAAACCAACCCACAACTATTTGAATTATTTGTAATTCTCCCCATGGCCTCAATGATCTGTAGGTACAGCTGTGAAGCTCCCAAAAAGCTGTTTAATTGAAAGTCTGCCATGTGTTTTTACTACCTTATTCAATTTTTAAAATGTGATCTGAATTGCAAAAAAATGAGAGGAAAGAAAGAACATTACTTGCTTTTGAAGAAAAAGAGAGAATTATTTTTGTCCATCACGTGTATGTAGGAAAAAGTGCCCTAACACAAATATATTGATATTTGGAACTAAACACTGAAATGCCAACTCTTCAGTACCACAATTTGCACCCATTTGACTTGACCCTTAAAAGTCTCCTTCACAAGGAATTATTTCCCTGTTTATCCCAGCTGGCAGTTCAGTTCTACAGAGCTGAGCTGTGGTCCAGGAAAGACATTAAATTAAATCCAAGGGAGAGAAAAGCAGATGATCAGGTAGCAGCAACAAGAAACAGTTCACTCTGTGCCCATTTCTCCTTCAGGTCAGTGGCAGATTTCCCAGAATCAGGAGACAGAGCAGCTTCTTCTCTTTTGTGTCTTGGCAAAAGGATCCCAAATTTTCCACCTTGAAACTCACACTACTGTGGGCTTTTCTGAATGGAAACTTTCCCCTGTGCTAACAGACCCAGGAAGTGCTCTCTGTTAGCCTGATTAAGTCAGTCAAAACCTGTGGAGAGATTTGAAATAAATTCACTGGGCTTTGGGTCAGCAAAATGTAAATTAAGGAAAGGTGCAGCTCATAGGAATCTTGCAGAGTGGCTGTTCCTTTACCCTCACTGAGCTCAAGGACAGTTGAGGACATCAGGATCTCTGACTGAGGTCTAAGAGCTTTTAAATGACCACCAGGTATGTTTGAAAGCTTTTGTGTGTTTGGTAGAGGCTGGAGTGACATCTTTTCCTTATGCTGTAAAAAAACAATCCTACTTCTCACATGCTGGGACTTTTCTGAAGTATTTAGCAGCCCTATTCAGGGTTTTCAGACATAGGTTCTTAGATATTATTTTCTGATGGGGAAATCAAAATGTTCTAGTCTAAATTTAAAGCTGTTGTCCTGATGAATATAAAAGTAAGATGAAAGGGAGGTAAAAATAAAAACACCCATGGATATTTGAGTTTAGCAATGTAGCACTATGATTTCATTTTCTTACCTCTCCCTTCCCCAAGAACCATTCCTGTGACCCAGACTGGGGTTTGGGAGCTTGGTTTAGCCTGGCATTAACAAGGTACTGGGGCAGAGTGTGTCCCTGCAGTCTGCTGGGAAGACACACGTTAAATATCCAAATTTTCAGGAAATATCCTAGATCTTAATTGCTCTGAAGTTAGTGTGGCTGAGGAAAAAAGTCCTTAATTTGTCTGGCTCCAGGAGAAATGTTTTTCAGGTTAACTCAGTAGGGAAAGGGTTTTTACCAGAAAACATTTCCTTTTTCAGGATTGGATTTTAAATGATGCTGAAGTGGTTAAACAGCAGCCATAAAGCAGGTCTAACATTTCAGATTGTGATGCTGTGACTTTATCATTGTGGCCTGTGGCCAGGCAGCCAGGAGAACAGGGCCTTCCTTTGGACCATGGGAGCTGGGCTGGTTTGAAGGCAAAAGGGGGTCAGGTTCAGTGTGGGGACAAACAGGGCAGCCAGGGGATCACCAGGGAGCAGGGAGGATCACCAGCTGTGCCCAGGCCTGCTGGGGCTGCAGGCTCTGGGCTCCAGGGCTGGGCAGTGCCAACACATGGGGCCTGCTGGTGTCCCCTCACTGCATCCCCATCCCCTCCTGCAACACACACCGACACCCCAGCACAGCCCCAGGGCTGCCAGGCTCACCATCCCCTCAGGGCCCTCCCTGGGCTGTGCAGCCCAAGCTGCCATGCAAGGAGCCTGACTGCATTCCCACTGGGACAGAGAGCTCAGAGCAGGGGGCAGAGCCAGCAGGGAACAGTTCCCCTGGCACCAGCCTGGTGGCACAGCCAGAACTACAAGGCCTGGCTACACCTGAGCTAGCTCTTCATGGAAATCCCACCAACTCACCTGCCTTGCACTCCTGCTCTGTGGGAGGAATGTGCTGGGCACTGGGCCTAGTCAGAGTGACCATCAGAGTCTGTCCAGATTATGCAGCACAACTCTGCAGCTCAGCAAGAAATCCTGCTGCCCCTGCCAGCACACACCTTCCACCCAGGCAGCCCACCCAGGCAGTGCTGGCTGAGCTCCAGAGACCTGCAATCAGGACAGCACAGAGTGATAATCTACTAGAGACTCCATCAAGAGCTCTCTATACCTTATTTCACAACTAAAACAGCAACACCATTTCCTTTTTCCCCAGCTTCTTCTAATCTGGCTCTTACAGGCAGGTGATAACAGAAATGAGCCCTGGTGCATCACATTTGCTGTGACTGTGCTGCTCTGGGATTATCTCTGGGTATTTTGAGATGAGGTTTTAGGTGTTACATTCCTGAGTGTCTCACATGGCAGGGGCAGCAAGGATGTGGGCTGAAGAACAAAACACCAGACACTCCTTTTTCTCACTTTACCTGCCTCTGTTATGCTGAAATAATGCACTGTAGCTTTTTTCCCAGGAATCCAATGAATTTTTTTTTTCTTTCAGCTATGATGACTGTGTGGGGCCAGGAGCAACACAGATATATATTCCCACAGATGATCCTCCCCCATATTCCCTTACGGACCCTTGCCAAAGAAATGAAATATCTGTAAATATCTATATCAGCCAGGAAGAGGAAGCAGCATCTGGGACTACAGGATGGGCTGCAAATGATGCAGTGAGGCTCCAAGACTTGCAGGAGCCCAGCTCAGCCATCTCAGTCATCTCCCACTCTGGAGGTTGCTCCCCTGTCCGGGACAGTGGGCTGTGAACACTTCAGCCCCAGCACACCTCCAGCAGGAATGTGGAGAAATTCTCCCACTGGCCTTCAGACCCCAAGTGTGTGAATAAAAGTGGATCTTTCCTTCAATTCTTCTGAAGAACTCAGACCAATGGAAGAATAAAATCTCTGGAAGTTTTACCAATTTTATATCTTTAAACAGGGGTACAATGGGATTTTTTTACAGTGAATTTTGCAACTTTACCTAGACTAGACCCTGTTTGTTCTTCAAAGTGTTCCATGACATCACACAGCATAAAAGAGCAGCAGAGACAAGCAGTGCATCTGACCTTGTTGAAGCATTGCAAAATCCATTGAAATCAGCCACTCATAATGAAGATAAATGTTATCCAGTCAAGCCTACTTGTTGATTTTATGATATTTTGCATGTTTTAGAGCAGAAGGAAAAAGAAGAGCATTTTGTTTTCATTTTAGGTGTCACTAGCACATCTCATTCAGTGTATTGGCAACAAAGCATTTTCAAATAATTATTTGTCTAACTATGTGTTTCAGTAGGCAAAACACTGCCTGAAAAAAGATGATTATGAGAACCATATAGAAGCAAATGGAAAAAAAATATATTCTAATATTCACATTTTTCCTTTGGTACCAGGCTTTCCAGATCATTGGAAAGCCTGCTTCAAGTTCTCCCTCAAAAGAAACCTTCCACGAGTGATGGAGAGGTGGCAGTGGATCCCCATCTACAACTGGCTTTACCTGCAGAGGCTGCAGCACAGCTGTGCAGGCTGGAGCTGCACAGCCTTCAGGGGGCCTTGCTGCAGCCCAGGGAAGAGCACAGGCATCCCAGAGCAGCCTTCAATTCCCACACACGGCAGCATTTCCAGGCACAAAGCAGTCTCTTTTTCCATAAGGAGCCTGTAGTGTTTCAGTGTGACCCCAGTGACCTCCAGGAACTGGGTGAGTGTGGTGCAAACAAGAGGTGCTGGGCTAGGCACACTAACAGCATCAGAGTGCAGGAACCTTGGAATGTTCCCAGCTGGGAGAGAAGGAACCAGGAAAAGCAACCCAACGAGTGACCCCAGGACACTGGGATGTGGGTCTGAGGGTTCTCAGCCCATGTGCCAGGGCAGGGGGTGCAGGAGCTTGGCACAGGCACAGCAGGGCAGGGCACAGCAGCACCCTGTCCCCAAGGATGGCCAGGGCTGCACTCGCTGCTCCCACCGAGCCTGCCCTGCACCTCCCAGCCCCAGAAAGAGGGCTGAGTGTGGCACAGAGGGGCAGCCAGAAGGGGCACTGCTCTGGGGCAGGCAGGGCAGTGGAGACCCAGACACACATGGGCATCCCTGCCTCCTTTTCCCCTCCCAGAGGCCTCTGGCAGAGCCCCAGGCACCTGCTGGGCACAGCTCCCAGGGCTGGATACACCTTTCAAACACCACACACCCCTGAGGCTCTCTGTTCACCCTGAGCTGGGGAAGATCCACTTGTGGGACAGGAAGATCTGCTCCCCCCACTTTCTTTTCATGGCCTGCAAAAGAAGATTCAAACTAGAGGCCAGCCCTGAAATCCAAGGGTAGGCAGCCAAGGAGGTTTCCATCTATTGCTTTAAACAAAACAAAGCTTGGATCCTATTGTTCACTTCTGCCTGGAAAATCCCATTCCTCATCCGAAAGCTCCTATGTGTCTGGCTGAGGACACACAACCCACAAGAGAGCACGGAGAGCTCAACCCTGTGCTTTCCCCAGGACAGTACCCCTGGCAAACTTCTTTGCTGTGTTGGTTTGAACCATGTAGCTGCAAGAAAACCAAACTCTTTGTTTGCACTTTCCATTTTTCAGTCATTTTTAAGTTCTGTGTCTAATGGAAAACCCCTGGGTGAGTCTGGGTGCTGGCAGGAAGCAGAACTGGCTGTCAGCACATCAACAGGCAGGGATGGAGCACCAAGCAGTCCTTGGGGCATTCACAAAGCCTGGGCTCCCTCTGGCACCAGGGGCAGGACCCAAAAAACTGTGTCAGGGGAGCAGAGTTATCTCAGGCTCATCTCCAAGAAACCTCTTCGAGGCATTTTCACTAAAATACAAAAAAAAAAAAAGTTTTTTACACTGTTAAAATGGACTTCATTTTCTATTCCCACTAAAGGATATATAAAGCTGAGTATAGTAAATATATGATGGTGTTTAAAAGGAAGCATCATCCAAATTATTAAAATTGCACTTGGATTTTCTGTAAATACTGAATGATTTTCAACTGTAATCATCATTCAACACTCCGAAGATTGACACAATTATAATTAATACTTAGATGGGAAGTAATTATATGGTTCTTACTGCTATATAAATTAAACCATTACTGAGTCATATGCACATGATGAGATATAAGGTAAGCATGCATCTTTTGCTAAGTAGATGACAGTAAATATGTATTTCACTAAAATGATAATTCTTCTGCAGTTCAGCAAGATTTTCAATATTCTCAGTATATTATACCCAAAAGAACAAAAATTCCCAATTTTGCATTGCAAAACTGCTGGCAGAAGGTAGGCTCTATTTCACATTTGTGTTTTTAACAGAGAGAACTGCTTCTCTCTACAAAGTATTAGTTTAAACAGTTTTGTGGAATGCAAAGTACCCTGCAACAAGAGAAACAAAACTCCATCACCTATGAGGGGCCAGAGATGCAAAGCAGCACAGAAAGTCCCCAGTCAGTTTTATTGGCAGGAAAACCAGAAGAGAGGGAGAGCACAGGGGTTGTTTGTGCAGAACAGCACTTGCTTTCATGGCTGTGTCTGCCTGCAGCTCCTGGAGACCTGCCTGGAGCAGGGAGAGGCCTGGGACCTGCTTCCTTCAGGCTGCTGTGGGGGCTGTGGGGGGGAAATCTAATCAACAGAAATTAGAAGGGTAATGCAACAAGCACAGAGGGCTTTCCACATGTGGCAGACAAGTCTCTACTCCATTACTGAAGCTCACAGTTTCTGTGCACTGGGGGAAAACCTTTTCACCTGTTTGGCTTTTAACCTTTTTAACAGGCATTTCCTGCCCTTCCACTCTCTATCTCTGGTTTACAAAAAAAAGTTTTAGGAAGACCTCTGATGAAAACAGGAGATTTACATTTTACCTCATTTTAGCAGTGCATCAGTAAGATTATAGAAAACTAATCAAAATCTTTCTTACTTCTGTAACAGTGAAGTGTCTCTGGCAGTGCGATCTGGGGTTGGCAGCATTTCTTACACACATCTGTCTGCTCCCTCTTGTGGCATGGGCCTCTCCATAAAATCCTGTCATCCTGAATAATCCAAATAACCCCAGCTGCTCTGTCACACGGATATGGAAGCCAAGCAAAACACACATCCACACTCTAGTGCTTTTCTAAGTTACCACTGACTGCATGGGTTATGTCACTCATCACAAACATATAAAATCAAAAAACAAACTGTGAATTAAAGGTAGAGTGTGCTGCCTTCAGTGATACCTTACCATGATCACTTGCAGGAGTGGTTAGCATTTTCTACTCTTGTTAATCCTTTTAACTGAGTGATATCCAACAGTGGGGCAGGGGGAAAAGCTTATAAATCCAACCCAAATAGACAGCACCAGAAAGAAAAATTTTAGCTGTAAAACACTGCAGAGAGAACTTTGCAACTCTAAAGCTTCTCCAACAGCTTCCAATGCTACTTACTGCACGTGCTGGAATTTCTTGTAATGATGTAATAAGAACATGCTCTCATTTCTTGAACAATATTTCAGATCTTGGATAAATCTCAGCAAAGTTGGCAGAATGATGCTGCTCTTGAGAAATTCTTATCCTGCTATCAGATTTTATCCTAAGCACTTGCATAACACTAATGCCAGTGCTAAAACCCAGACTTAACCCAGGCCTTTCCTTTATTACACAACTAAAATCAGAAAGAAAACTGGACATGCTGTTTCTTGCTACATGATAATAAAACTGTATTTCTGTAGTCATCTCTTTTGCTCTGATTTTTAGTATACTAATCTTATACAGAACTTTTAGTAAAGAATATACACACATTTGGGTTTGCTTCTGTGCTTTTTATTTTACTGCTCTGGGACCACCCATGACTGAGCAACTGCTGAGAAAAAAACACTGTGCTTCAGTCATTTCCATTTGGATTTTACATTTGTCTGACCACAGGACCAGTCACATCCCTCCTGCTGTGGGGTAAAAGTCCCTGTCCAAGGTCAAGAAGGGCAGAGTCAAATAACTGCAGTCAGGACACTGAAAATGGACAATGTGTCACCAAGGGAAAAGATAAAAAGCCAGGAAATAATAGGCCAATCATCCCAGAAATATTCAAACAGATCATTTTTTAGCACAGCAAGGTGAGTAAAGATCTATTTGCTGAATGGAAACCACATCAAACTGATCTAAGTGGTCTTTATACAGTCTGACAAATCACTCCTCTCCTTAAACTACAGAAATAATTTCTGCATTAAATTATAACCGTAGACTTCTGTGAATTCAAATAATCACCATCATATGAGAGAGCATTTATCAATTTGTGAAGTCACACAGGTGTACAACATCATAGCAGCCACAGGCAGTGACTCAAAAATAGATTCTAAAAATCAAGATTAGAAAAGTACCTGGACTACAGGTGTGTTTTCCAGCTGCTGGATCCAACCTGCCTTTAACCCCATCCCAGGACACTTGTCAGCCCCATAGCAAACACAAACATCATTTAACCCCATCCCAGGACACTTGTCAGCCCCACAGCAAACAAAAACCTCTTTCAGCAGTTACCCAGACCTAGTCCAGGGATCCAGAGGAAGTTTCCAGCAGGAGGAGGAACAGAACATGCCCAGAGGTCACACCATGTCCTGGGTGGTCTCCAAGGGGCAGGCAGCAATGGCATTGCAAACATTGTGTGCTTGGCTGATCTTTTTAAGGAAAGGGGAAGACAATTCCAATAGGAACAGGTTGTTTGGCCAAGAGCCACCAGTAGTGATGTCAGCAGGACTGAGGAGTACCTGGGGGAAAGGGAATTCCAGCAGTGAGAGATCATGACCAGCTCAGTGACCACCTGCTGAAAATGGACCCCAGATGCCACAGCAGGCAAAATCACCACTGAGGACTCATCAGCATGAGAAATGAGAGACATAACCAGCAAAGAGGGATCTGAGTACTAATCAACACAAAAGTTATACAGTTTGTGACCAATGGATGCTGATTTGTTTGTTAAAATGCATAAATAGTGTAACGTTTTGATGATCAGGGAGCCTTTGGTGGTGATTCAAAGGGATCTACTCCACAGTAAGGTGCTGTAAAGTAAAACACACCTTTATTGCCTGGCCAGGGGGAGCATGCAAGGGTTGGCACCTTCATGTGCATTCCCCACCATGATTATTTTGCAAAGGTTATTTGTATGTTTACAAATTCAGCATCCACCCTAATTTTGTTCATTTCTCTATAGGCACATGTCTTGCATGGGAGACAGAAGCCTTATGAGTTTCTGCAGTTTGCCAGGCTTCTAGCAACAGAGTAGGGTAGCTAGCTCTCCAAGACTTGGTCCCGTTCACAAGGATCTTTGATATTTGGCCTATTAGTCTAAAAATACCATTTATTAGACACAGAAAACAACAAACATACAAACATAGAGCAGATTGACACACATACACAATGAATGCATAATTGCAAAACTATAATAGCTAAATAAATAGGGGGTTAAAACTTGCTTGAACTATAAAAATAGTTAAAAATGCAAGTTAAGAAATGCTTGCTTGAACTATAATGCAAGTTAAGAAAGGTACCTATAAGTTAGCCGGAATAATACAATATCGGAAACCAATGATCTTACCAAATCCAATTTTGGAGCTGAGATGCATTAGAATACTCCCTCAGTCTTGCAAGAAGTTACCACAGAGCTTGCGTCCAAGCTCAGGGGAGAAGTCCTCTTCATGCTTAGTATCCATGTAGAAAAGCTTCTACCTTTTCTGAGATTTCATGAGCTTTTCATAGGATTAAAAAAGTGTGGATTTGTGGTCACTAAAAATTTTTCACATTCTCTCTTCATCTCACCTAGACATTCAGTCGTCACCACTACATAGCCCAGATTAAGCTATCAACCTAATCTAAACTGGCAACCAATCAGGGAGAGAGAGAAGGGGGTGATGGGAGCATCCTGCCACAGTACAGTCTTTAAGGGTTGGGTTCTTAGGTCACATCTGACAGTGTGTTCTCCTGGGGAGTGCTTTGGGGCATCAGAAATCTTACACTGGGACCCTCCTCACGAATTGTTTGCCCCTTCTCACAGTGTGCTGTGCTGCTTTTTGCCGTGTGTCCAGCTGCTTCTTGCAGCCTTTCTCCCACAGGATGGAACAGTGTTACCCTCTCCGGGAGGTGGTGTGCTGTTAAGTAGAAACCTTTATGTTTGCTTGGGGAGTGCTTACTTTGGGCATTGAGATAAAGTGTGACCCTTGCCCAACACTCGTGTGCACGAGAAACCGATAAGCACCAGTGTCAAAAACAACAAAGGGGAATTGACTTTCCTATATTGTTAAAGGGTTAAAAGAGTCAATCGTTGTTTGAGTTAATTAAAAGGGGAGGGAGTTAAGAGGTGTGTTAAATGTTCAAGTTATGGTTGACTGATGGGTTGTTTGGGTTGCTGTTAACAAAATTGGAAAAAGTTTAACTGAGTTATCACTGTTCTTTCTGGTTGTCGTTATTCCTCTAACTGGCTTGGTTATTCTGAATACCAATTTCTGTCATGATATTTGTGGAATGTAGGGGCAAGATGGCTGACGAGGGCCACTGAGAACTTTTCTGGAAAGATCTCTCTGAGCCGTCAATCAAAGTGCCAGTCTGAATGCAACCACACCCAGTGTGACAAAAGAGCATGCCCGGGGGGAGGACCCAGGTCAGACCGCTCAAACAGGTGGGTAAGAGGGTGAGCTGGGGACTGCAGAGCCCAGGATTGGGTAAATGTATCCAGGACTCTTGATTTCCGTCCAGAGGGTATAGAAGCAGCTGCGCAAGCTCTGGGAGGTGTGCCTCTGGCCAGAGCAGCCACGCACCGAGCACTGCAGCTTTGTGGTGTGGGCATCCCCTATTGTTATTTTCTTCTTTTAATAAATTTTCTAAAACTTTCCAACATGAAGCTTCCTTCTTCACAATTCTGGGGACTCATCCGGGGTGTAAAGCCTCACCTCGACGGGTCTGGAGGTTCTTGGAAGAGAGCCTTAGAGCCTGGTGAGGATGAGGGGTTTCAGTCGGAGGTGGAGCACCTCGCCTTGGGAGTGGAGGAGGTAAGTGGGAATCTGTCTCACTTCCATGTTTCCAATGTGGAAAGTGGTTCTGTAGCCCCCAGTCCCACTGGTGGCCCTCAGCAGTGCCCACAGAGGGGCAACACATCCCTCCCAGCCCATCACAAAGCTCTGCTGAAGCAGCTGGTCACTGGAGAGGCCATGTGGGACATTTTGTAGGGCTGTCACTGTGCAGCACCTATGGAGGGCATTGCTCCCATTTACCTCATCAGGTGGTTGACAGGAAATTTTTGTAGGAACTTTTGCTCTAGCAGCTTGAGAGAGCAGCACGTAGATCAGAGCGAGAGGAAAAGCCTCAGAAGTCAGGTGAGCTGGGCTGGAGTTCTTTCCCCAGCTCCAAGGGCTCCCACCTCCTAGTCTCCTGTTTTTCTGAAGGCAGTGAGAAGTGTTTATAAAGGCAAGTTCTGCAGTAGAGAGAATTTCTTGCTGCCAGGAGATACTCCAGTTTACTTTAATGTAGTATATACTCATCAATAAGTGAGTATGGGGGAAGATTTTCCCCATGGTCCCTCCACTGGTCAGTGGCATGGACACAGGAGGAGATCAGGGTGATCCTGTCTGTGTTTGGGACCTCCCTACCCACACCTGGCCATAACCATGTGTCTGCTCAGCGTTGCCCCAGGGGCAGCCCCTCTGGTCATGATCCCTCATGGAGATGCACCAGCTTCCTGGCTGCCCCAGGGAGGGATCCTGAAGGCTGTGCTCAGGGGATGGGAGGAGATGCAGATAATTTCTGGGAAGTTGGTTGTTCCCAGCCCAAGCCCTGCAAGGTTTACAGACCTTAACAGCAGCAGCTTGACTGTGCCCTGGTACTGTGCTGGCAGTGCTTCTTTGCAAGCTGCTTTGCCACTGGCTGAGGGCAGGCAAGTAAGCATCTGGAGCTCTGGAAGTTTCCCGGCTTGTCTGTCTGTCTGCTTTTCTAACAGTGGCTGGGCAGGCAAAGATGCTGGAGTTACTTCCCTGGAGTTGAGGTCCTGGCTAAGAGAGCAGGAGGTTTCACACACACTGAGCAGCCAGACAAGAGGACCATATCCCTCCTCTCAACAAGAGCAGGGTGGCATCCTTTTTCAGATGCAGACATTGGGAAGGACCTTTGCTAACCAGACACTGTCTATTTTTCCCTCAGGAAGAGACTTGGATGCAGATGCAGATAGAGAATCGTATTCTGGAGCTGGAGAGAGCTGTCACCTCCTGCCTCTAAGGACAGGGTCTTTAATAAGCACAAGTCAGTCTTTTTGAGTGAGTAGGGACTCACATCCCCATCTCCATGTGCCCTGTGGGTAACACCCAGCAGTGCCCCCTGCTCCTGAGAGCTCCTTGTGTCTGCAGAGCTGGGAATAGCTGAGATTCCAGCCAGGGTGTGCTCCTGGTGGCTGTGGCACTCTCTCTGTGAGCAGCTGAGTGCCCTCCCTTCCCCAGCACCATGCTCAGCTTGGCACTGCTCAGCTCCCCACAAGCGGGGGTTCTGTTCCTAGACCCATTGCTGCTCCTGCAAACTTTGGTTTGCAGGTTTAGGGATTCTGGAATGGTTTTGAGCAATGGGACAGCAGGTGTGTTACGATTGGGTGGTTTAGGTTACCAGCAGCTCCCTGCTTTGTGCAACCCAGGTTAAAATACAAAACCACCTCCCCGCGGTGTGAGAAGTGGCGCTGCGCACCGGGGAGCCACCGACACCCCGAGACATCCCCAGACGAGCCCTCAGCGCCCCACCGCCTTTCGCTTTCGCTTCGCGCCGCTCCGCCCCGCCCTGACTGGCAGGCGGCAGCGCCAATGAGCGCTCGGCGCGCGGGCGGCTCGGGCCAATGGCGGCGCGGGGCGGGGCGGGGCGGTGCCGCCATTGGCCATGGCGGAGCCGGCGCTGCTGAGCGAGTACGTGTCGCACCTGGCGGCCCGCGCGGCCCAGGGACAGCTGGCGGCCTGCGCCGACTCGGCGCTCAAGGCCCGGGCGCGCCGGCTGCTGGGCCCGGGGCGCCGCGACGCCCTTGCCGGGCGCGGGGCCCTGGACGTGCGCGGCGTGGCCGAGCTCTGCCGGCGAGCGCGGGGCGGCCGCGCCCTCCGCGACCTGCTCAAGGCGCTGGAGCTGCTGGAGCTGCTCTGCGTCAACCTGCTGCTGTGCCCCTGGCGCCGGGAGATCCGCTCCCTCAAGGTACGCTCCAGGCCGCTTCCCCGGGCCGGGCTCGGCAGCGGCGCCGGGAGGTGGAGCCGGGCCAGGGACACATCCTGCTCGGGGCAGGGTGCTGGGAGCGGGGAGCACATGCTGGGGCCAGGGGCACATCCTGCTCGGGGCAGGGGGCAGGGGCAGGGGGCAGGGGCAGGGCTGCTCAGAGGTGTTCACTGGCCTCCACAGGCCTTGTCCTCGCTGAGGCCGGGAGTGCAGAGTAGCTCGGGGGTTGGGAATGAAGCCCCTCGGTTGTGGTGAGACAGCAGAGAAGGCAAAAGCTACACTGAAGGGTTATGCCTCTCATCTCACTGAGATTTAATCGAAATCTGCCTATAAGCAGGGATGTTTTTAGCGGTGGCCATCTGCAGCGGTTTGGTGCCAAAGGCAGGTGGGCCAGTGGCTCTCTGGCCCTTCATTCCAGCTCCGAGCCTGCAGCTGGTGGGGTAGGCAGGGAAAGCCCCTTGGAAAGACGAAATGCTGTTGCTTTTTGCAGCAGGGTGGTCACGTTTACTCCACTTCCCCAGCACACTGAACATGTCTCGTTGCCCAGAAGACACAGCAATCTTCACACATCCCAAATTTAAAATGAATGTCCAAAATACTCAAATGCGAACTTATTTCCCTTGCTTTGGCAACAGGTGCTGGTGAGGAAAAGCCGTTTCTTTGCTCCTTTCTGCCCTTAGGTTTCACCTGTAGATTCCCAAACAGCTGCAGATTCCTGCTTTTCTCATTCATCTCCCTAAAACAAGGCAAAGCATAAGACGGTCAGGTCTATGCTTAGTGGGTTCAGCTTTTCCTAACTTGAGAATCCTAGGCTGCATTAAAATTAAATTTTGAAGACCGCTATGGCAACCCAAAGTGTGAGACAGCCTGCTGCAGGCCTGAAATGATTCTCTTGCAAGGCACAACTTGGAGAACAACCAGTACCTTATGCACATATAGGTTTGATAAAAGGCTAAAAAGTATTTCCCATGTCCTGCCTTTCACCAGGCTCTGGCATCCCTGCAGTGCATGCAGCTGCTCCCCCTCCAGAAGGTGCAGAGTGCAAGGCACTGTTGACAAATTTATCTGAGAATGGACTGAGGCTCAGTCCTACATTATAGTGTGGCCATTTTGGGGGTCAGTTTTGTTCTGAACCTCCTTCTTGTTACAGTAATGCACAGGGGTCAGCCTTGGTCTGTCCCAAGCTGGACAGCCTGTAAACAAGGTAGCCCCTTCTGCAAGTCTTGACTTTGCATTCCCTCCTCTATTCTCTTCTGACTTGCCAGGACTTCATCATGCTTAGACTGACATAGTCTCTCCTATCACAAGGTTTCAGACAAAACCAAAACCACTTCCAGTTTACACACCAGGCCTCGTGCCTGGGGTAGCTCTAAAACTAAGCAAATGTTGACCAGTTTTTTAAGTTGTTACATAGCAGCAGCATTTTATTTGTGTTTTGCAGACAGCTTGTGCAAAGAGAGGTGTTTGGGCAATATTTCTGTTAGAACAGTCGCTCTTTAGAAAGATGCTTTCAAAAAAATGTCAGTTTAATTCAAGGGTAGTAAAGTTCACAGCAGGAGTCTAAACCATGGAAAAAAATGTTACAGACTTGTCACCAGGTCAGAAATGTGATGAACAATGAGTACATCATGTCTGTTTCTTTAGGAAAAGACTTCAGTGATTCATTCTATGAACCTTTGTTTAAAAAGCTTATGTTCAGTAAAACACATGAGGTTTATTTCTGAGTTTCTCTAGTTTGACTCAAATGATTTCCTTACTCTCTTCCCTTTTGAATGCTGGTAGTCTTAGCCAGGGCCCCAGCAAGTTTAAACTGGCATCACTTCACAGAAACTGATGTGCTGTAGCAAAGCTATAATGCTTGAGAAGCTGCCAAAATAGTTCTGTTTAGAAAAGCCTCACTCACTACAGTTCAAAATTCTGACTTCTAGGAACACAGTTTTTTGAAAAAACTTTTTGAAACTTTTTGAAAGCTGTAAGAAGTTTTGAAGTATTTTTGATCTTTAGGAAATCAGCTCTTTCACATTTCCCTGCACCCAATTCCCCCAGTGTTCAACAGTTTTTCCATGTTGCATTCTGTTCCAGACCTTCACTGGGAATTTTGTCTACTACATCCAGCCAGTGCTCCCAGAGGACATTCTAAAAGCAGTCCTGGAGAAAATAGGTTACGTTGCAACTACAGCAACAGAGTTTTCACTTGTCAAAAAGAGAAACAATGAGGAAACGAAGCAGACTGCTTTTGAAATATTCCTGGCAAGGATCGAGTGTGAAGCCATCCTTGAAATGACAAATGAAGAAAAACATGGCAATTCGGAGAAGAGCCTGCAGCAGGGAACACAAACACATCGGCATCAAGGAGAGGAGGACAAGGGAGATCAGACACCCCAGAGAGGAGACACTGAAAGGCTGGAAAATGAAGGGAACAGTGAGACATCTTTGTGCCTTTCTCCCCGGCAGAAGTGTTCAACTACCTGTGCTGTGTCCTTTGAAGCTGCTGGGAATGCGAGGATCAAAGGGGAGGAGGCTCAGTCAGGAGCTGCTGCATCCCCCGGCAGCCTCCGGGAGCACCAAAGGCAAAGCAGTAACACTGCACATCTCCCAGGCAAGTGCTCAGACAGCGAGGACTTCCTGATCAAATACAGTGACATTGTCATTGCACAAACACCGATTTTCAGTGAGAATCTCTCTCCAAAGGCTTTGGAAAAGGAGCCAAGAGCCAGTCTGAGTGAGGAGCGTGCCTTGGCAGTGGCTGCAGAGTCGGCAGCACGAGCGCTCGGGCCTGTGCCTCTGTCCCCAGGAGCCAGCGGCCCCCCAGCCTTTGCCATGTTTGCTGACAGCTCCTGTGACAGCAAAACCACCTTGGAGTTTGAAGCTCCAGAAGTCCCAGAAGAATCAATTGAAGCAGAAATTAATGATGCCATAAATTGCATAGACCCGGCCCCCAGTGATGAACCCACTGAGCTGAAGTCTCTGCCCTACAAGGACTTTGCCTCTGCCCAAACCCACAGCATCCCCAGGGAGGAGGATGTTTGTGAGCTGTCTTTAACCTTCACAAAACTACAAATCAAGGATGCTCAGGAAGAACTTACGTATCCAGTAGAGGAAACTGGCCAGCCTGAGGCAATGGCATATGCAGCAACAAGTGACAGGCATATTAGAGAATTTAATCACTCCAAAATAAAACATACATACCTGACTGATGCTGACCTGCACAACAGAGCAGCTTCACATGCCGAGCCATCTTCAGATCTGTGCTGTACTGCTAGGCACACGGACAATTCCACTGCTGGTTCTGACAGCAGGAGACCGTTCATGGATCCTGCTAAGGCACATCCAGCTTCTGAGTGCTTCAGGCACATTAGAGAGCCCCCCAACCTCACCTACATCCCCCCCCAAAGCATTGATGTGCAGCCTTCACACGGGAGCAGGAGCAGCACACAGGGCAGGAGGAACCTGGTGCAGCCTGGACGTGACTCTGCTGAAGGCAGTGAAGGAGAGAACTGTAATTCGCCAGGGAGTAACACCCAGGAGCCTTATGTCATCATTGACAGAACCGACCCGGGAATGCTGTGCCATCACACTTGAGTCCATAGTGCTTTATTTGTAATCTGCCTGGGGGCTTGTCCTCTCACCTGTGGCCTTGATGCTGTTTTCAAGGAGGTGATTAGCTTGGTCAAAACAGTTTTAAAAAATCCCAAAGCCACATCACTGCTTTGGGACAGTAAAAAACATGAGGAGTCACACAAATTCTTAATGGCCCCTTTGGCGAGGAAACCTGAATGGTCACGTTTCTAAAGGGTAGGCAACTTCCATAAATTTAAATCCATGTAATTCATCAGTCAGATTCCTTCTGGCTGTTCTTAATGCCAGACACGTTTCTTCACCTGGGCATACTACCTTTTTTGTTTTTCCTTCACAGACCTTTTCCTGGAATACTCCTCCAATACAAGGGAAATTCTTCTAAACTGGAAGACCCAGCTTTATAGCTTTACAAATGCCATACTGGAGTGTACTCCTGTTAACCCTCTGCATTCTTTTGAAGCTGTGTCTGAGCTAATCTTCCTCCTGACTTCGGTTGAAAACAGGTTTAGAAATTTTGATAACATTCCTGTAGCTTTAAAGAGGTAAACAGCCCTGTGAACACTTGGTTTTGCAGAGGCATTAACCTGTGTTACAGGTTTTGTATCTGCCTCCATTTGTTACCAAAGTATTTTGTGGCCACCACCACAATTTTCAAGAGAAGCCTTGTTCACTGCCACCAGAAGAGAGGTGCAGCTACTGCTGCCATTTCCCTTGCCCCTGCTCCTTTACACTTAATTATGCAGCAGGAGTTCACAGAATTTTTCTACAAGCCAGTTCGTCTCACTAAAATGAAGGGGAAAAAATCTCATTCTTTGCTATTTTAATGGAAGGAAAAAAAATCTGCTCAGAGAAGGATCCCAGTGAGCAGCAGAGCCAGGATCAGGGATATCCTGCAGGTGGGAGTGCTGTGCGAAAAGCTCAGGAGTGTTGGATCAGCTGCAAGCTGGAATTCCAGCACTGAGAGCCTGTGTCACACACAACATTTAATTCATTTAGAAAAGCACACTGCTGCTGTACTTAAGCACAGTCTTCAGTGCTTCTGTATACAAAAATCTCCAAGGGGTGTCAGAGGATGGTGCCCAGCAACAGGGTGAAGAGCAATGGCCATAAACTAAAACATAAGAAATTCCACCTCAACATGAGGAAAAACTTCTTTTCCTGGAGGGGCAGAGCCTTGGAACAGCAGCCCAGGGAGGCTGTGGAGTTTCCCTCTCTGGGACATTCCAAACCCACCTGGACACACCCCTGTGTCACCTGCCCCAGGTGACCCTGCCTGGGCAGGGCCTGGACTGGGTGACCTCCAGAGGTCCCTTCCAACTTTAAAAATTCTGGATTCTGTGATACACTTGTTACCTAGAAAGGCACTTTAATACTGCTTCGAGTAGCTTTTTCAGTAGCACTGAAATGGGTGCTGGTTTGGCCTGGGGTAGAGTTAATTTTCTTCCCAGTGGCTAATATGGGGCTATGTTTTGGATGCTAAAAAATGCTTTATGTATAGGTAAAATATTAGGTTAAATTCATTTAATATAAATTATTCATTACTGACTTTCATCCCCAGAAAATTCCGAGGAGCACACTTGGATTAGACTAGAAAAACCTCAGGAATTAAAATGTAAAGATTTGGTTTTTTAACAACTAATGGTTGAAATTCTGTCATGCTCTGATTCCAGCAGTGTAGGAGGAACAGAACTGTGCCCAAGGTAACACTAGGTGACAGGACTGCCTTCAGCTCTGGGTGGGGTTGTGAGAAATGGGTGTTAGGAACAAAAGGTGTTCTCAGAGCTGTGTCCTGGCAAATAATAGTGGCATCCTTTGGGCTGTAAGATTCTCTGTACTAAATCTGCACGTGACATTTTTCTGTACTGTGCAAAATATATATCCATAGTGAAATTAGAATTAAGAACAAACTGCAGATGACTGAGCTTCAAACATATAGAACCATTTCCAAAGAAGTGCTTCTTTTAGACTCTTTTATAGGAAAATTGTTTTGAAAGTTTAACATAAGGTACCAAGAATAACTACTGTCCCCCTACAAATAAGTTGCAATAAGTAAGATAATAACTTAGCACACAAAATCTTACTTACAAGCTAGAATTCTGAATATGTAAACAGAGAAATAGAATGGCATTACTGGGATTACAAGGTTTAGTACTAACTTATACTTCACTGGGAAATGCTCTCTCAGTGCACTCACCATTATTAAGTTGCAGTGATTTAGAAAAAACAAATAGCTCACCAGCTGGGAATAGCAGGACAGGAGCTGCAATTCCTGCCTTGGTGTGGTTCTTTCCCTGCAATGGTTTTTAGGCAAACTACAACCCTACAAAAGCAAAGCAGTGATCCAAAAGTAGCACCATCAGGTATTGCTGAAAAGCCACCTAACTGAATGTTTCTATCCTGCAGTAAGTGCCAGACAAATGTCTGTAATGAGTGATCAATGTGCTAATGAAGCCTTGCTTGCTCCAGCTAAACCAACCAAAACCAGTAGGGGAAATACTACATTTTGTTCTTCATTCCCCTAAAATTACCCAGAGAAAGTACCCAGAAAACAGTCCAAGTGCTGCATTGAAAGGATTCCCTTGGAAACATCATCCAGAGGGTAAAGCACAAATGAAGGGCAACTCAACACTTGAGCTAATATGAGTCCAAGAATGAAACCCCCAATGGTTTTCTCCACTCTGCAAATACTTGCAGGTCATAATAAACTGATCATGATATAAACCCAAAGAACCATCTGTATTTTTCTTTATAAAGAGAAATAAAACCGAATGCAAAACAGTCAAGAAATCAATTGATTCTAGGATTTTTTAATAAACATTTGAAAAGAGCAACAAACACAGTCCCATGCACCCTATATTTTCACTATTTCTCAGCTCAGCCAGAGCAGGGCTGGAGATACCATGAACACAAATACAAAAACCTAGCTGAAAAAATAAAACCTCAGGGTCATTCTGCAATCACTTACAAAAATGTATTTTGAGGGGTTTTTTTTTCCTTTCCTTTTGTGCTCTGAATTCAATGGGATTACCAGTGGACAGTTATCTTCAGAGCTAAGCTATATTGTGATGTCCCATAGAGCAGAAGGAACTTCCTGAATTCAGTGAAATTGCACTGATAGGATTAGAGCAAGACCCAGCATTTCAAACTGGTAAGACCTATTTAACAGCTGTTTTAACTCCATGCACTTCATTTTCTTCCTCTAGTAATAGAAATAATGAACATCCCACCTCTTGTATGGAACTGTGTAAAGCCTGGGCAGGAAGGAGTTAATGCCTTGCTGTGCCTCAGACAGCTGATGGCCACTCAGGATGTGCCTGGAAAGGAGTCCAAAGGAGCAGAGGGTAGGGCAGCACCTCCCCGAGGCAGTTTTCTGCTCAGGTCCATGGTGCCCACAGCACACGAGCAGCACAGGGGTCGAGGGGCAAGAGCCACAGAGGGGGATTGAGAGCAGCCAGGCCCCACAGTGCCCCTGACTCTTTCAGGGAAGGCTCCACCCAAAAGCTCTGCATGGCCCCTAGGGTTACATCAGACACAAAGAACCTTTTCTCTGGGCAGGGATCCAGGTGTCCCCATGGAATGTCTATAAGCCTCTGAACCTCTTGTTTGGTGGGTCCCACCCCAAGGGATCAAGACTGCAACCATTAGTCCGACCATATCCAAATTCCAGTCTTTGTCACTGGACCCATAGTAGTGGTATCTTTCTACTATATCTTCTATATCTTTGTTCTATCTAATCTTGCCCTTGCCTTCTCTGCCTTGTGGTATTTTTGTATTTGTATACAGATGCACCACTCCTTTCTGCTGCAATTGTTTTGAAATCGCAGAATCACTGTGGTTGAAAATACCTCTGAGATTACTGAGTCCAACCTAAGACACCCAGCCCAGAGCACTGAGTGCCATGTCCAGATTTCCAGCCTCTCTGCCCCAGCCTGGAGCTGCAGGGGGTTGTTGTGGCTAAAGTGCAGAACCCTGAACTTGACCCTGCTGAACCTCACTGGTGATCTTGGCCCACAGATCCAGCCTGACCAGGTCCCTCTGCAGAGCAGATCCACACTCCCACCCAACCTGGTGTCATCCCCAGTTTGCTAATGGCAGCCTCGATGCCCTCCTGCAGATCATCAGCAAAGGTACTAAACAGCACTGCTCCCAACACTGATCCCAGGGGAGCAAATGCAGCACCATCCCCACCACGCTCTGGGCCATCAGCCAGTTCTTACCCAGCCAGGACTGCCCCTGTCCAAGCTGGGGGCTGCCAGCTTTTTCCAGGAGGTGCCATGGGAGAGTACCAAAGGCTTTGCTGAATTCCAGGGAGACACATCCACAGCCTGCCCCTCATCCTGCTCATGGAAGGAGATCAGGTGGGCCAGGCAGGACCTGCCTTTCCTAAATCCATGCTGGCTGGGCCTGATCCCCTGGTTGTCCTGGGTATGCCATATGATCACCCTCAGGATGATCTGCTGGGCACCAGGGACAGGCTGACAGGTCTGTAATAAACCTCCCTCATACACACACTGGTCATTTGGTGTTGTTTCACCCCAATTCACCCCAAGGGGGTTATTTACTAAGAGGAACCTCAGTTACCCTCCCTCAGAGGGGCATTTTAACAAATAATTTATTTCAAATTACAAAAACAGAGTTGTCTTTGGGAACAAAAAAGAGAAGAAGAAACTAAAGTTACTTCTAGGAAGCAGCACTTAAGTGGGAAATGAGAGAAACAGCCATATTTTGGCTGAAGAGGAGTGACACAGTAAAGCTGATGAAGTAAAAACACAAAGGGAATTGGCTCATACTCTGTTCCTGATTGGTATCTGATTATTTCAAAGCAGTAAGTCCTCAACATTCTACAAAGCATAGTGCAAAACCAATACCCATTATATTTTAAATATAAAAAATACCAAATCAGACTTCATAAATGATTTTTGATACAACAATCACAGACTTCTACACATGGTGTTGTCTGTTAGGTGGGTTCAGTATTTGGTCCCGGTTTTCTTCGTACTTCTCTATCATTTTCTGCATGTCATGGTCAGCTCCAATAACCTCGGAAAGAAGAACATGAACGCTGGAAATAACTGACACCATAAAACATGGTTTATTTTGAGCAAAACAAAACAGTGAAGCCCAACTGGGATACTCCTAGGGATGTGTCCAAGCTGTCTTCTGTTGGGAATTTGGCCTTCCCTGAAAAGCTGCATGGCTGATCCTGCAACCAATCCCAGTGAGCAGCCCCTCCCATTCCACTGTGCAGATGGCAGACCTCACTTTTATGCTACACACCAACAGCTATCACATTTTTCTGAGGTTGTCCTTCTCTGAAGGTTATCAGAAAAGCAGATTTGTTTACTTTTACCACTAAACGATGCTGTTATTATCTGGAAAGCACAATCCCCCACATGCCTAATTGGTTATAATTAAAATAATACTCACAAGTACTGGGCAGGAAATTTCAAACAGTGCTCGTTTAATCAGCCACTCTTCATAGAGCTCGTGAATAGCTTCTAAATATTCCTAGAAAAGAGGCACTGGAATAACACATATGCCCAGGGATGAAACACACATCACAGTCTTTATCCATTTGGGAAGCAGTTAAGAGACACATACAAAAGCCTGCTTCAGATATTTTCCACTAAGAAAAAATAAAAACATCAGAAGGTTTTTGAGAAAATTTAATTCCCAGTATGAAGTTAAATAACTCCATGAAGACCTCAAAGACACAGCTTACAGGAGCACAGGGCTCTCAGCTCCTTTTAAGATCAAGCAACCATGATTCTCTCCCACAGGTAAAATGTGGTTCAAGATTTTACAGAGAAAAATACAACGACGGGCAGTAAGGACAAAAAGGACAAGGCTGAAAAGAATATGTATGGGAGGCACTTTCTCTGTCAATACATTTCCCTGCAATTCCCAGTTCACTTTCTCATAACTCAGTTTCCTCTAAAAGCTCTTCTGCCTGTCATCAACTATTTTTTCCTACATGGAGACCACTTCACATTGTTCATTCATAACTGCTCCCCTCCTCTTCAGCAGAGCTGTAAAATAACACAAGGGCTCTTCAAATCCATTACAGGAGGATTTACTCTCAAGGAAAATTTCACATGGCCCAAAATTTAGCTCTTTGCACAGATTTTCTACTGACAATTGCTTCTCCTGAGCCACCCACCACCAGAGCTGCAGAGGATATGCTGTGTCTGCAGAGGGAACTGCATCTGTGTCTGGTCAGGTTTCTTTAGAAGCTTTGTGCAAGGAAGGGCCATTCTGTAAACTGGCACAGAAAGTCATTGTTCCATTACCACAGTCTATTTTAAAGCAGATTCCCAAGCTCAGAGTTTTCAAGGAGTTGCTTTGTTTCAGCCATAGCAGAGACACTTTTCATGCACAAACATCTTGGTCACAGCAGACAACAAAGCGCCCAGGTAAATCTTAGCACCTGCATGCCCAGGTATCTGTGCTTCAACTGGCTGCTTTTATGCCATTTAATGGTACAAAAGCAATTGAGTTTATATCTTAGAGAAGATTAACACTGCACCCAAAGTAAGCTATAGTGCACTGATTACTAGAACAGAACACTTGGGAGAGTCAGCAGGCATGACAGATCATTTTTTAAAAATAAATCAAAATTAAATACTCAGGGTTTAGTCTGCAGTGGAAACAGCTGCACCACATTTTGGCAATACACTCAGGACACAATTTTAGTATTTAGACTGGAATCATTCTGTTTTCAAAACTCCTTGTAACCACATATATCAGAGGAACTCCTTACCAGGGGAATGACTTTTTCTTCTTCCCTGCATCGTGTCTTTAGCCTCTCATAACAAACTTTAGGAGATGTCTGCAAATAAACTGTAGTAACAAAAATTGTAATAGTTATATGCAAGGATCTGCTTTAAAAGCAAAGAAGAAACTCCCTTCACAAACTACAGAAGGGGAGAATCCTGATTTGGGTACCACCACTGAACCTCCCCTTTGGCACTACCATCAATCCATCCATGAGCCACCCACAAACCCAAGCTGTCTGATGGTGCTCACTTTTACACTGAGTAATGTGATTATTTATGAGCCAAGAAACAAGAATTATTTTTTCTCCCGGAAAGGAAACCACCCACAAACACACCCCTCCAGACCCATCCAAATGTTACCTATTAAATCAACTGAAACATCAATGTTGTTCTGGATCCAGTCAAACCATTCACTGAGGACAGCATAATCCACCTCTGGCATTTTTCCACTGAGCAAAGAAAGAGGCATCACTCACTGAGCAGCATGCAGAGATCAATTCCAAACTCTCATTTTGCTCACCTGACTAGAATCACTCCCCATTTACTCCAAAAGATGTGAAATGAAAAGAAGACCAACATTACACCCCCCCAGATTGAAGGCCACATAAACCATTCTTTATACAATAGAAAGACCTAATCTTTTTCTTTTTTTTAAGTACTTATAAATTTTATATTATTAGCAGTTAACAACATTATTTTTTCTGCTAAGTTGAGAAATAGGTACTCGGTGACTAGGAAGAAAAGCATTACCTCAGTGACATTCACATAATAACAATAAATTAGCATCAATGGTATCTATTGCTCAAGTTCTTTGTATCAGCATCAGTTCCAATCTACCCCAGGGCCTGTCACCAGAAGGGCTGGATTTACTAACCAGCAATTCCTTACAGAGGCCACAGTAAAAGGTGGCAAAAAAATAATGTTAATGTGTAACCAAATTTACTCCCATTTTAAGAAATATCTGTGGAAAGAGTAGAGAAATATTCAACATGCTTAACTGGAACTCTGAACTCAGAGCACAGAATATTAGATACAAATGTCTCAAAGACATCTCAGCAAGAATAATAAAATATCAGACAACTCAAGTAAAAGGGAGTTAGAGAGGACATGTTAAGACTCACGTACTATGTTTTAATAGTATATGAATTTTCACTTATTACCACATTCCTGATTGTCAAATATTACTAATTTTACAGTATCCTGTCTTCAAAACTGGTGACACAAACACATACTCCCCACTCTTTCCCAAATGCTTCGGCAACAGAAAAGTTTTTTAAAATACGGAGTTGGGAGGCTCCTGTGTCTCCAGATGGATGATGAAGACCTGTTGTGACATTTTAAATAGGACTGAAGAAAAATATTCCACAGATTTCTAAACCATTGCCCTGGCAATGCAGGGGGATCATGCTTTGATCACTAGCAAATCTGAGCAAAGGTAATACAGAAAGGTATTTCCCTGAGTATGAAAAAACCCCAAAATCCCTATTTGTATCACCTCCCCTCCTAATCTGCCACCCAGAAATGGGGTAACACTGGTCACTGCTACTCTTCTAATTCATCAGTTGTGGGTAGCAGGGATCTACATAAGTCAAATTCTGGTTCTGCTGCTTTTCTCCAGGAGAGGTGGGAAAACAGGAAGGTTAAAAGGAATTGGAAACAAGAAAAAGCTCCAGTGCTCTTACCCTAAAAGAGAGATACATCCAAGTCAATTCTGCATTGCACTGCCCTGCAGATAATGTGCCTTTGCTTGCCCTGGGTAATCCTGTGAGGACTCTGGCTCAAGATCCATAAAGATACAGGGAATATAAAAGGCACGAAGTGGTGTTTTCATTTCCAAAGTTTGCTGACATTTGACTCCTACCAAGTAAAGTTTTTACTGCTGAAGTTCAACATGAACAAACCAAGCTTTCTATCATAACTAATGATGGATTCAGAGGGACAGTGAACTGCAGTGCTCACCTACAGCACATCCTGCACACATTTAAAATTCACCTAACACAGCCAGATTTACTCATTTTGTTAATGTGACACAAAATAGCTACTTTCATACATTCCTCAAATATTCCTTGTTTTATTTATAATCCTTTGATACACCCTTTCCTTTTGGCTTGCTGTTGGTACTATCAGCTGCTTCGAGCTTGCTGTAACAAAACAAAGCAAATGCCTTTAATCCAACATTTAAAAAGTGCTGAAGCCACGAAATATCCTAGATGTCCTTAAAAATGTTATTATTAAATTAATTCACAGAGTTGACCTAAGCAGACTTAGCCTCAAAGCATCTAAGTCCTTGAGGGAAAAAAGCACTTTGTCTACAATGAAAAAAAGAAGTCAGTAAATAAAAATGAGGATATGCCAGGATGCTTGCACTCTGCATGGACTGGGATAGATAATGTGTGTCTCTGCCCACTTCCAAAGCCATCCCCGTGGCAGACAGGTGCTCATGCAGCATGGATGACACCTTGTGGCAACAAACTGGGTTTGTCCCTTAGGGCCACTGAAAAACCCACTAAAACCCATCTGTTGTATACATTCCTCAACAGAAGGTCAACATTCCAAACAAAAAGAAAAAACACCCAGTGCTGATTCCCGAACTCTTTCAGTTAGTTTGGGATGGCTGAGTTATACCTGGGGCAGGTAACAGGTGATTATTCTTTCTTTACTCACAGCCTACCAAGGTTTGCAGTCTGTTTTGATCCTGTCAATCCTGATTCTGAGCACAGGACTCAAATTCCTGCTTGCAAGCAATGCCAATCCTGGATGCCAGGTTGGACGACACTGCCCTACAGTGCTACTCATTATATCCTCATGGTTTTTTAAATGTCTAGCATGTGTTTGATTCAAGCAAGATTTTTGTATTCAGCTAGAGAGCAGATAACTCCAATGGATTGTCTAAGTAATACTGAGTTACAAATATTCAGGAGCATTGCTTAACAAGGCTCTCCATGTCCTACAGGGGTTATTCTACCAGTGGGCAGCACATCCCATACCAAAACCACTGCCACTCCAACACAGAACTGATGGCTTTCACAGGCCACTTAAATGCACATTACCAAAGAAATGATCAGTTGATTACATATATTTTTAAAAGAATTAATCCAAGAAAGTAAAGAAAAAACCATCTCACATACCTTCGATACAGATTTTCCACAAAAACGTGTTTTGCACTGTGAATTGATCGCTCCATCATCCTTATGGGGGAGATCTGCAACATAAAACTTGATACTGTATATTTTCATGGTTATTTCTTTTCACAGTTATATGGCACATCACATGAAACACATAATTTCAGATCTTGTGATGAACAAACTTGCTGGGAGGGTGGGAACCACAGAAATCCAAGGGCTCCTGCTCTTACTGCTGGTCACTGCATTATTGAAAAACTACAAAACTCAGTTTTTCTTCATCCACCATTTCAAAGGTAACAGTGGAAGGTAGCTCTGGGTACAAAAAAGCAGATCTGCTTGGGATCTGCAGAGCAGTGGGAACTATTGCTTCCCAAACTGCTGCCCATCCCATGTGTTACTGGGTCACAGCAGAGGGCTGACATCTGACACACTCAAACAAGGACAGAGGACTTTTAAAAGAAATAACTGCAGCTGACAGAGCGCTGGCCTTAGCCAGCCCTGCATGTGTTCCACCAGCACCTCATGTTGGTGCAGGGAGATCCCCTGACACTCTAGGGCCTGGCAGAGCAAGGCAACCTGGCAGAGCAACTTCTAATCCAGCTTTCCAGCCATTAATGAAGAAGAATGGCTTCAGCAAGGCTCAAATGACAAAGAAGCTCAAACTGAAATACAGGGAAATCCTCAAGAATTTTTGAACAAACTTCTCCTGCAACAGAACAGCATTTCTATTGTCTGGGAAAAACACCTCTTCCAAAACCCTACTGATTATACGTGCAGTAGCACTCTCCTCTGTGGCACTGCTGAAAGTTTGCCCTGACACAAACACAGAAAACAGAACCCAAGAACAATCACTATGATATAAGCATGGCATCTAAGATCAGATCTTGTAATCAGGGAATGGAAGACAGTACAGAATGTAACAAAAGGTGTTTGAAGGAGAAAAGAATGAACAAACCTTGATAAAAAGCAGAATGTGAAAATTAATATTAAAAAAAAAAGAAAAAATTGCAAGGAAAAAAAAGGATGGGAATCATTTGAAAAAAGAAATAGAAAATGGCAGTGAAAGTGTTTTGCATAAACAGAAGAAGCAATGGCTAAATTTGTACTAGACAGCATGAAGCAGCAGAAGATTACTTAGTGTTTGCCAAAGATCAGAAATAATGAAATTACAGACAAGTCACTGACACGAAATGAGGAAGAGATTTGTGCAACTGCTGAGGTTATGCCAAACAGCAGCACTAGTTTGAGGAAGTTCTCAGCAGGCAGGAGGCAGAGGTTTTACCCCCAGTATACCAATGTCTGCACCACAGAAATTCCTACTCACTGCAGGAGCAAAGAATGAACACAAACAGCACCTTAACTTTCAAATACAAGGTTTAAAGGATTTAGCACTCATAACCACATCTATACTTTTAAAATTAAAACAGAAGTTTCCTTACCATGGGCATGGTGTGCTGCTCCAGCATGGTCAGCTGGACATAGGTCTGCAGAGTTATCCCCCACCTTGATGCATCCTGGTACATTAAGCCCTGGGGTCAGAGGTGGAAGCAAGACAGATGGACATTTCTTAGGTCAAAGCTTTTGCAATACAACGGCATTGCTCTAAGAAGTGCATTAAAACAGCTGACACCAGGTTTGACAAGGATTAAGTGATCATTTGCTCTCCACAATGGAGCTGTAGAATTATGGCCTTGGTCCCTACAGACACTGAGTGGGAGGCTGGCTGAAGTCAGCAGAATTAGTTATTCTGCACAAGGAATAGTCAGGACCAAGTAATGAAAAACCCCTGCTCTTCTATTTTTGTGCACTGACAGACTCTCAGTACACCCCCCAGTCCCTCCAGAAATCATGTATGATTCTAAATATGGTCTGGCCTCAGAAAAAGTGTCCTTTAACACAGACAGCTGTTCTTCCCAAACGATCCTCACAGCAGCTCTTCCACCTTCTGATTGCTGCAATTTCACATACACATGACTTACAAGCAACTGTCTATCCTGCACAGCAGAGAAAGGATCTCCTTCAAAATAAAACATCATTTAGTATCTGTTGGTTGAGGTGACAAGTTTTAAGGTAGCAGCACAACTTCAGCCCACGGCTCTGACCCTCTCCTTTTCTCCCTGCCCAAGCTTAGTCTTTCCCAGTGCTCCAAGGCTGCTGTGGTGAAGTGCAACACTTGCCCCACCCCTTTACTAACAATGAGAAAGGCATCAGGAACTCCTAGGAGGGACAACTGACTCTTTGAGAGGGCTGTGCTAACAGCGATGGTATCTAATACATGTTTGGCAGGTGTGGTTTGGGGTGTGTGTAGACACACACCTCTGTGTTGGCAGCAAATTCCAGAGCCTGAGCACAGATCTCTGCCTCAGCCCGCCAGGAGATTTCTGCAGAGGAGGTGAGCCCCAGGCAGCCACTTCCAGCCCCCCAGCAAAGGCCAGTGTGCAGCTGGGACTCAGGGACATCCCTGCGGGGAACAAGTTCCAAGAAGCTTTGGCCACCCAAAAGACAACAGAAGCCTTCAACACCTCACTGGGCTGAATCTTCCTTATCTGCTGCAGCCACAGGATCACAGAACCATCCAGTTAAGGGGTTGGAATGGACCTTAAAGATCATCCAGTGCCACCCACCCCTGCCATGGCAGGGACACCTTCCACTGTCCCAATGCTCCAAGCCCCAATGTCCAACCTGGCCTTGGATACTGCCAGGGATCCAGGGGCAGCCACAGCTTCTCTGGGCACCCTGTGCCAGGGCCTGCCCTGCCAGAGAGGAATTTCTTCCTACTGTCTGACCTAAATTGCCCCCCTTTCAGTTTGTACTCACTCCCCCTTGTCCTGTCACTCCAGCTCCTGAGGAATTGTCCTCTCCAGTTTCCCTGCAGCCCCTGGAAGGAGCTCTGAGGTGTCCACAGAGCCTTCTCCTCTCCAGGCTGAGCAGCCCCAGCTCTCCCAGCCTGGCTCCACAGGGGAGGTGCTCCAGTCCCCTCAGCAACTCTGTGGCCTCCTCTGGATCTCCAAAAGCTCCATGTCCTTTTTATGTTGGGGACACCAGAGCTGTTCACAGAACTCCAGTCAAGCAACATGAACTGACTGGATCCACCCCTCACCTCGAGTGACATCCTTCCCTCCTCTGAAACAGGCCTAAGTACAATTAGAAACAACTGCCACACTCAGGGCTTACCTTCCTGGGAATTTCTTTAACACTCACCCCACTGGAGACACAGTCCTTGCCAAAACCACTTTTATATGCAATGTTTCTATTACATGCATGTCTTAATCACAGCAGAAGCTCTTTTGCTTCAGGGAGCTTTCGTTTTTGCCACATGAGATTTGGATCATACCTTTCATGACAGTTTTGCTGGCTGATAAAAAGTCATCACACATGTCTTGCTAAAAGACCAGTCACTGTAACTGCAGAAATTATTTCTGCCACTTACCAGGATATTATGACCTCGAACATTCCTCCACTTGGTCAAGGGTTCCTTCAAAACCTGGTTAAAAAGAATTACTCCATGTTAAACAGGTCGTAGATTCAAAATACTTAATGTGATCCTAAAAGTCTACAACTATTTTTAAGGAACAGTTGTGCATTAAGTTTGAGTACTCAGGACATGTACTGGAAAGCTAATTCCTCTTTAAAAAACAGCACTGAATGTTGTAACACAAAAGGTAATAATGAACACTGCTAAAAACAGAGAAATGTCAATATACAACGTCTTCTTAGCATTTTTTTAACACTGATTAGATTACCTAATAAGCCTGGACAGAATTTCTTTTTTTTTTTTGAGTAAAAATCAGTGCCATATAAGGGAAAGAACAGCTTAGCAGAGCACCTAGCATTTCAGTGACAAGCCCATCCCCTCACAAATTAATTTCTCAGAAAGTAACACTTGCCAGCAAAGAACAAGGATCAGACTGCTACCACATTCATTTTCATTTTATTTCTGTGTTCTAACAAACAAAATGTATGCAAATCTTTTTACAAAATTAATCAGAATAGCTTCTACCCTGAATAGGTAAAACCACAAGAAACCTACCTGGCTCCAACAGGGTCTAAGTCTGCAATGATACTGCACAGTCAGGCTTAAAAGAATCTCATCAGCCTGGGAACTTAACGAGCTACTTAAAAAACACTGCACTATATGCAAATTAAAGTTTGCTATCCTTTGGGTTAACAGTTAATTACTTCACAAGGACAACTCCTGTTACACTACCAAATAACATCTGGCAGCCCAGCACTTCTATAAGGACTCCTAGGACTTATTATCCAATGTGTTGCCAGGTTAATATCTGTTGTACACAAAACCAATTGTTCACAGAGATATGATCTTGATTTCGGTTAAAATACAACTTGCCTGCCCTCCCCCTCACCTGGTTCTAAGCAACAGGAAATCAAATACCAGATCAGTCTAAGAAATCTCCAGAAACAGTTCTAACAGATTTTAATTTTTTTTACAAAAGCCATCTATTCATTGGGATCCCAGCTACATGACACCAGTATTTTTACATCATTATTCTTTACTTTGCTTTTACCAGACCCACCTAACATTTCAGTGACATGGAACAGAAAACAGGCAAGTCCAGACATGCCCAAGCCCTGTGGGTTGCTGTTATTTCACAAAGGTACAGACTCTGATCCACAGGTTTTACAGCTATTTTGGCACCCAGGACTGTATCACATGTGATCTAAACTTCTCTTCTGCCGTTTGGCTCTAAAAAGTTGGGCTGGTGCCCCAACAAGGCCCTGGCTTAGCACCTGCTGCTCCCTCCTCATGCATCCAAGGACAGCACTTCTAAACTGCTGGTCTGTCAAAGACAAGCAGCTGCTCAATGATGGAAATGAGGACAAAGAAATGTGCATCCAGTACCTCAATGCTGGTAGTTTGTGCAAAATAATCCAGGCATGTTGTCTTTCCACTCGCAATGTTCCCCTCGATACAGATCTGGTGAAAAACAGAGTCCCTTTGAGACCCACACTGTGGCAGAGAACATTAAAAATGCACCTGCCCATTCCAGCATGCCAGCTCCCTACCCTGGGAAGAGATATTTCATGGAAAGGCACTGGGGAGTGGTTTGGATGTTGTGACTCCCCCAGACCACCACCTCTTCCCTCCCTGGCAAACATAAACCAAGTGTCTCTGCCAGGCAAGGGACAGCATTCCCTCCTGGTGCCCCCACAGCCAGCCCTGCCCTGCTTCCAGCTTCCATCCCCTTCCCAAGGCCTCAGGAGTTCCAGAGGGTCACTGCTGGGCTGCTGCTGCTCCTCACTCTGCCACAACCCACCTCAGGGACTTCAACTTGACTCCCAATGTAAAATAAATAAATGCCAGCTGAAGTAATAATTTCACCATCCATTATACAGATAGCTTAAACCGTAAGAGGAATCACATTTTTATTTTCAGAAACCTAAAAAACAACAAAAAAACACCTAATTTTTTTTTTCAACTGTGTAAGTAATTTATAGCCCAGGGAGGGTTGTACAGGGCAATGGCAAGGCTACACACACAGCACTGACCCCAAACTGCCACCTGTCCTGACACAAGCCCTCACAATTTTATCCCTCACAATTTTTGTACAAATTCTTCACAATTTTATTAGAATTTACAGAACTAGACCAGCGTAGCCTTGCACAGAGCATGACCCACCACACAGTGGCACAGTCATGGCCTACAGCTGCCAATACACACACACTCAAATTATAATGACATTATAATGACATTATAATGACATTATAATGAAATTATAACAAAAGAGGCTGCACTTTTTGTTTTTGGAACAAAATGCAAATACTTACAATTCTCTTTCTAGCATCTTTTTTTATCAGGTGTTTATCTAAAAAGGAAATAAACAATTAAAATCAAGGTGGTCTTCACAACTTAGTTATACTGAGCCTCTTAATGTGACACCCTCCATGACACTTTTATGTTCCCTATGGCTTAATATGACTATTTCCTAATTACCAGCCTTCGAGGTTTTAGGTAATTATTGGGTCATGTAACAAACACATTGAGGCACACACTGACACAGATTTAGCTAAGTTCTCCTTGACACTACCAAGAGCTGAACACTGAGTGCTGACACTTCCACCACATTTTTGCTACACCTGCTGCTCCTCAGTGGGTTTGTGCTGCGGAAAAGTGAATTTTGGGAAGGCTGGTCAGAGCTACACCCACTGGCCTCACAGGACTGGCAGGGTAAGGGTGAAGATTGCAGAGCAGCTCCAAAACAAGCAGTTCGATCCCTTGCACCTCAAAACTGCGGTATAAAACCTGCGCGAGCCACGCTGGGTTACAAGGCCCTTCAGCCAGCCAGGCACGGGAGGAAGGCAGGGACGGGCTCGGCGGTCACCCCCGGCCAGAGCTCCAGTCTGCTCCCGGCTCTGCCCCGCCCCGCTGCCCGGAGCCGCTGCAGCGCATCCCGAGAGGCCGCACGGAGCCTCTCTCGCAGGGCCTGCCGCCCGTGCCGTCCCCGCGGTTCGCCCCGCACTTACGGCCGGTAGCGGCAGCGGCAGTGGCGCGGGGCCTGCCCGCCGAGAGCCCCGGGCCGCCCCGCAGGCCCCGCGCCCAGGCCGCGCCCCGCCGCCACATCGCCCATCCCCGCCGCCGCGCGGCCGCGGCCACTGTCCCTGCCCCCGACCCTTCCGCCGCCGCGCCAGCACTTCCTCCGCCCCGGCGCTCTGAGGCGGGGCCGGGTCGGCGCCGGCCCCGGCATCACCTGCGGCATCTTCGCCGGCATCTCCCCGGTTCCCGGCGCCGTCCCGCGGTCCCGCCTCACGCCGCGCGGCCGCCATGGCGCCGCTGGAGGTGGACCGGGCCTTCCCCCGCTCGGCGCGGGGCGCGCTGAAGATCGCCCGCACGGTAGGGCCGGGGCCGGCCCGGGGCCCGGGGCGAGGCCGGGCAGGCGCTGACCCCGTCCCCTCCTGTCCCGCAGCTGCTGGCGCTGGTCACTCTCCTCTGCTTCGTGGCCTCGGGCGCGCACGAGGCCTATACGGCCCTGGCCGGCATGGAGATGGCGATCACCGCCCTGTTCCTGCTGCTCTACCTGCTGAAGCTCGACGCGCGGATCCGGTGCCTGTTCTGGCCGCTGGCTGTGAGTACTGATAGGCCGTGAGTAGCAATGTCCCCTGGCCGTGAGTGTGGATGGGCTCTGTCTATGGGTACCAGTGTCCCCTGGCCGAGGGTGCCAATGTCCCCCTGGCTGAGGGTACCAATGTCCCCTAGCCGAGGGTACCGCTGTCCCCTGGCCGAGGGTACCAATGTCTCCTGGCCGAGGGTACCAATGTCTCCTGGCTGAGGGTACCAATGTCCCCTGGCCGAGGGTACCAATGTCCCCTAGCCGAGGGTACCAATGTCCCCTGGCCGAGGGTATCGCTGTCCCCTGGCTGTTGCGGCCGCTGGCTGTGAGCACCGGCAGGCCTGTGAACAGGACGGACTACCTGTGCCAGGGGACATTGCCAGTCGGCTCAGTGGTTGTTTCTATACAGTTAAGGCAAGCCCCAGTGTGGATGCTGAAGCAGTTTTTCCTGACGGAGCGTTCTGTTCCATTGGTTCCTGCTAGATCTGATAACAGCCGCGCCCGTCACGGGCATCGCCTCGCTGTGTAACACCTTCACATCACAAATTAGTCAAACACTTTCACTCAAACGCTAAGGAGTTCTCCTCTTACCTGCCTTTTTGTACATGTATTTGCTGCTTCAGTCTATCTAGTGTAGCCAGGTTGCAAAAATTTGACTGCAAAAACAAAAACAGAAGAAAGGTAAAATGAGGAAGTTTACCCGCAAATGCTATTTTTACCATCGAACCACTGGGTGTCAGTGTCCTCTCACACGGATATTACTGTCATCCTGTTTTCATGGCAATGCAGCCGTTTTTAACGATCCTTCTGTGCTGGGAGCTCTCCACGTTCTCCTTCAGGCCTGTATTTCAGAATAAATATTTTGCTTCCACTGGCTGTTTCAGGATATTATCAACTCGGTGATTGCAGCGTTGTTCCTCCTCGTTGTGTGCTTGTTTGCAGTAATAATCAAGACCAACAAGGGGACATTGGCTGGAGGAGTAAGTAGGAACAATGTTAATGAATTTCTGTCCTTAAAGTGCACATGATTTGAACCTCTTGGTACACTCACATTGTGGTAGGACCATGCAAACAACTGTCTTGGAAGAACACACTCAGCAATAGCAAACAAGATACATTCAGTGTATCTCACTGAAAGAAAATAATCCTCACATCACTAGTAATTTAAAGATATTACAAGATTTGGGAATTACTACAGAGAAGTACTGAAACACTGAAACTTTCTAGAGTTTTTAAGTAACCTACATTTGCTTCCATAGCTCTTTTAGGACTATCCAGTTTGGTTATACCATTTGGGAAGACCTGCCAGGACTGTTGAGTCCTGGTAAAAAGAGTTGAAACTTTTTAACAAACATACTGGTACCTCCCTCCTGATGTGTACATTGTTTTTTCTGACACAAATTGAGGTATTATGTCACTTGGGGGGGGTTTGTTCATACTATGATTGCAAGACACTGTTAAGATCAAACCAGTTGAATAGTTTAAACAACTGGTATTTTTAATTCAAACGGCAACTAATGTAATTAACATTAATAAACAATAAGGAGGGAAAAAACACTTAGTTTTAAAAGTCTCTAGAAGTACAAGATAAGCTGAAATGTAATCAAATAAAATAAGCTGAAAGCAATCAAAAGAAACCTAAAACCTGCTATAGGGATCTTTCAAACTCAGCTTAAGACGCACTGAAGTGGAAATCTGATGTCTTCACTGGCAATGGCATCCTAAACAAAAAGGAGGCTTTGTGATCAAGTGACTGTGCTGGAATAGAATTTATATTCTTGGCCCTGAAGTTCATAGAAATTAAAGCTGGGAGCAGTAGACTAAGCAGGTGCCTGGGAACACAAGTTTAGGTGGAACATGTGACATCTTCAGTGCTGGGAGGGACAAAATCACCCCTGGCCTATTCTCCTGAGGCACAAACTGCCTTGAGCTGTGCCCTCCCAAGAGCTCTCCTGAAAATAGCTCCCCTGATCAGATAATTCAGTGCTTGCATAAAAAGCTGCGGGGGGGAGGATGGGGCTGAAGGGCAGGTGCTGAGCAAGTTAACTCAGTGGCTCTTCTGCAAACACATTTTTCCAGTTACCTGCCTGAGGTTGTCTATTTTTTAAATACTTTTGTACATTTTCTTCAATTTGGAATAAGCATCCTGTTCAGAGCTTCAGAGAAGAAGAGCATTTTCCTGCTGGACTTGTTTCTACAAATGCTGACTTTTCTCCTTGACTTTTCTCAGGGCCAGTCCCAGTAATTAAGCAACCCTTAAAAGGAAAGAAGGGCTTTCATTTAGGATAAAAGCATTGTCTGCCATAATGCAGCATTAGCATTAGCTTAGCTTTCACGGAGAGCACCACACAACTCCAAGGCCTCACACAAACATCAAAGCAGGCTGTAGACAGCTCTGTGAAGGGCTGATGGGATGTAAAGGTGGGTGTTGTTTAATTTATCAACTGTCTCAAATTACACACATTTTCAAGGCCAGAACCTAGTTAGGAAGATGTGGTTACTGCTACCTTGATGAGTCACTGCAGTAAAAGCTCGAGACTGACTGGGGGAACTAATTTTATGGTTATTTTTATAGGTGTTGGGTCTTATATTGCTTGTTCTCTGCCTTGTTGATGCTGTTCTTCTTATCAAGAAGACTAGCCTTGGTAAATCAAGAGGAAGGAGTGCTCCTGCCAGATAAGATTGATGTGTTAGTGAAGGAAGGATTTCTCCATTCTGTTTCCACACTCTCTTTTAAAGAATTTGTTTTTTATGTGCTGACCTTTGAATTTTTTGTGCACTGATGTTTTTGCAAGTATCATTCATAAGATTTTGTACTTTTTGAAATGCAGTTTCAGCATTGCAATTTTACCAGTTAAAGCTTCAGAGAAAATTGTCCTGTTTTTCTAAACTTAATTACATTTTTACCTGTATGAAAATTATTTTCGTGGTTGCCTCCTTTATCTAATAAAAAGAAAATACAAACGGGCTTTGTATTATTTAATGTGTTAATAACAATTATTTAATAATTATTTCGTGTGTTATTTAATATTATTTACTTACTAAGTGTAAAAATGTACGTTAGAGTAAATGTACATTTTAAAGTAAAAATTAAGAATTAAAGTTTAAAAAATAATTTAAAAGTAAGAATTATAGTTAAACATCCTTTTGAGAGATTTTCTCTTGCCATGTGAATGCGTGTTAAAGCATTCGCCGAGGCGTTCGGATCCTGAAATTTCATCCTAACCGGGCTTTGGGCTGGGTGACCTCCAGCGGCTCCTTCCAACGCCAGCCGCCCGGTGCTCTGTGCACTGTGTTCGGAGCGGCAGGACAAGAAATCCCCTGGCTCGCTGCTGTCGCTCCTGCACGACACCACAGCACAGCACAGCGCAGGGCGAAGGTGGCAGCAGCCCCATTGTCCTGCCCGGGGCTGGGGGCGGGCGCTGGGCCTCCCCCCACAGCTGGGGATGCTGAAACTTTTTTTTCACGTTTCCGCAGTGTCACGATTTCCGCTTCCCTCCTTCAGAGAGAAAAAAAAAAAAAAATTAAAAAAAAATTCCACGGCCAACCCCCCACCCCGAGCCTGAGCCTGAGCCCAGCCCGAGCCCGGCTGGAGCGCAGCCCGAGCTCAGGCAGAGCCCAGCCAGAGCCCAGCGCCCAGCCCGACCCACCGCGATCCCAGCCCGGCTCAGCCCAGCCCGGCCCCAGCCACAGCCCAGCCCACCGCAGCCCACCCGCGCCCGCCGCCGCAGCCATGGAGGAGCCCGAGGGGGCCGCGCCGCCGCCCGGGCTGCGCTCCGTGCTCCCTCCCCGGGAGTTCCTGCGCTCCCGCAAGGGGCAGCTGCTGCTCGCAGAGTCGGTAAGGACGGGGCACCGGGGCTGGGGGCTGCGGGAGCCAGCCCGGGGCCAGCCGGGAGCCGAGCGGGATCGGCCGGACCGCCCTGCCCGGGCCGCTCCGCTGTGCGCCTGAGGGGAGGGGGGGACAGCGACTGAGGGAAAAACTGGGAAGCGACAACTGAGAGGAAAACTGGGGGAAAACAGCCGAGGGGACACGGGGAACAGCTGAGGGGAAAACCGGAGAAAACAACTGAGAGGAGAAAGGGGACAGAGGGGAAAACTGGGAGAACAACTGAGGGGAAGATGGGAAACAGCCGTACCGGAGTGGGGGAACTGCAGTGCTGAGGGAGTAATTGATTTAGCGTAATTCAGGCAGAGCACATTAGAAACCAGAACTTGTCCTGTTAGCCTTCCAGTGCCTGAAGTGTGTTTTGCTATCAGGGATTCCTTTTCAGTGAAAAAGGGCTCAGATTTCGTTTTTTAGCTATTTGCAGTGTGAATCCAGTGACCACTGCAGCTGTGGTTTGCATTATCAGCTGCTGCCAGGTTATGAGGCAGCCTGTCCTGAGTGCATCAAGAAAGATTTTATTCGTGAATTTGTGATGTGTGGCATCAAGCTGTGCATTATGGTCACTCAGCTGCTGTCCCGAGCCCTCCAAAGCCGTGCTTGTCCCTGACCCCACAGAGGGATGCTCTTGCTCGCTGCCGTGGAGCCCTTGGGCTGGAGAGCTGCCCAGAGGGAAAGGCCCTGGACTGCTGTGACAGCAGCTGGACACGAGCCCAGGTGGGCACAGGGCCAAGGACACCGGGCCTGGATCAGCAATAGTGTGGCAGCAACACCAGGGCAGTGGCTGTGGTGGTTTAAAACCTGACAGCTGAAACAGTACCCATGTGATGGGGAAAGGGATCACTCGCCCCATGGAGAGTGGGTATTTCACAACAAAATTTAACTTCTGGGTAGGAAGCTTGTTGATTGAAATTAGAGGTTCAACATAATTCTTGCTAGAAATATTGATAAATTCGAACACTAAGGTTGCTTGAGTTTTAGCTGGAGTTTTGGCAGCAGATAGTCAAATGTCAGGACAGCCCAAACTAGTAGTCGAGTCCATGGAGCGTTGTTCAGATGTCCAAGGTGTATCTGGCTATACACTCTGCTAGCTCAGGGAAGGAAACAGGGATATTCCAGCAAAAGAAGGGTGAGGTACAGGCAGAAGACGACAATATTTTCTGTGGCCAACTGCTAGAGACCAGCCATGAGAGTTTGTGAGGCTGTGGACACTGCCCTGTGGCAGAGAGACAGGGAGCAGCCAGATGTGAGTATGGCTTTGAGAGGAAAAGCATTCACTGAGGAGGTCAGGATGACTTCTGTGATGAGGAGAGCCTTGGGCTGGGTAGCAGCAGGCCACAGCCTTTATGAGCTCCACCAAAAAATTGCCAGCTGCCCTATCCCTCCTCCAGGTACCACCATCACTCACATAGCATCTGTAGTTTACAAAACCACACATTTAGAAGATACCAGAGCCCAGCTAACCTGGCTACTTTGGCACATATT
This sequence comes from Lichenostomus cassidix, assembly GCF_008360975.1. NCBI lineage: Eukaryota > Metazoa > Chordata > Aves > Passeriformes > Meliphagidae > Lichenostomus > Lichenostomus cassidix. The sequence goes on from NC_139492.1 coordinate 18,764,779, forward strand.
TTTGTTACATACTATAACACACACTGGAATTTCCTTTACTAGCTTACAGCCACCGAATGATGGCTTTCAGACAGCCTGGCTTTTTAACATCTCAGAATGATGACATATTGGAGGAATACTGTTCTGGTCATGGGATCAGACTCACCCTTTTGTTGTCATAGAGAAGTGCTGATTATGCCTCCTTGGAGTAATAAAAACCACTCTGTCTTGACAAAACAGGGATTTATCCTTTGTAAGGCCACTCAGGGCTTCCCAAGGGTTTGGCTAGCTGGAAGCAGCTCTGAAATCCCATCTGCTGAGAGCTTTCCTTGTGCTCCTTGCAGGCCAAGCCCACGTGCTCAGGACGTGGTTTGCTGGCAGACAAGAGGCAGCAGTAGTTTCTGTCCAGTTGTCTCAGCTTTGCCAGAAGAAACCCGTGAAGATTTGCTCAGGCCCCAGAGCAAATGCAGCCTGTATACAATTAGAGAAATGCAGTGCCAAATAATTGAAGATGAGTCCAAATTAAATCTATCATGGTTTAAATCTGTGTTTCATCTTTAGTTTTGTATTTCTTGTCTTGAATGTTTAATTTTTCCTCTGACACAGTGCTAATGTGGGGTGGGGTTGGTTCTGCATAAATGTATGTAAATAATATACATGGATACACATTTTGAACAGTGCCTTTTGTTCAGAAGCAGAGTGGGGTCCTCATTACTGTTGAAAGTGTCACATTATTCACCAGCTTGACAATTCCCCAGAAATGCACTTTATTTCTCCAGCTCTTGAGCCATTTTTGAAAATAACATTTCCACGTGGAGGGTGGATCTTTAGGATGTTCAGGTGTAATTTGCTCTGTCTGGTGCAGTGCCCATGTAAACTGGGCCTCCTGGTGCTTCCCCTAGAACAAGTCAGGCTGGTGATGGAGCTGACTACTGCTAGAGGCTTAATTATAATCTCAAATTTTATTCATATAACAAAGTTATCCTCCCCCCATCCTCTGCTCCTTTTTCTTTTGATCTCCACAGAATCATGGAATGGTTTGGGTTGGAAGGGACCTCTGGGGAATATCCAGTCCACCCCCCCACTAACCTGCCTGGGTAATTTTTTATTCCACCTGGCATAGCTATAGAGCCAGAAAGAAGCAGTAGCATTGAGTACATTTAGAAGCTTCACTGTCTCTCCTGATCCTATTTATTCTCACTGCCTTGCTCCTTCCATTTTCTAATCACCATTTCTTGTTTCATGGGTTCATTTTTTTCTCTTTTCCTTTCTATTCTCCTCCCATGCCATGATTTCTTCCATATATTTTAACACTCTTCTTAAGCTACTCATTTTTCCCAAATACTCAAGTTGCAGTGTTGGAGGTCAGCATTTCATCCATGCTCTTTTCCACCTTTGAAGAGATGCAGTTTTCAGTTCCCTGTGTTCTGTGTTGAAACCATTTGACAGCTACTCTCATATTGCCGCCAGAGCTTGTCCAGGCAAGATCCACACTTGTGGATTCTGCTGCTCGCTCGGCTGTTCCACTCATGCTTTTGTGGCTGCTTTAATTGGCATCTTCTCAGTCTCCTGAAGCCAGCATGCAGTGGTACTCCATTTTATTTTTTTTTAATAAAAATGCAGTGTGAATATGTAAAGTTGTGTCACCTTTGTGGTGACGTAAAAGGATGTAGAAATCATTGTGTCTGTTTCTCTCCTCTTTTCCTGTCTTTGTCCTGTCTTTTCAGTCTTCTCTGAACTGACCTTCATAACTGAAACTTCAGCTGCTTGCTGTAAAGTCTCCTTTGAAGAAGCCCCCTGTGCCTTTCTCAGGGTCTGTAGCCAGAAGGCCACTCCTGCAGCCAGTTCTGGAGGAACCAGGAATTTCACCTCCACAACGTGTGCAACAGAGAAGTAGTAACTAATAGCAGAGACACTGAGTGATGCACTTTGTCTGCCAAGAATACAAGAACAGAACACTTGCCCAAAACATATCACTGCTACCCACTTGTAAAACCTTAGGCAGACCTGTTCTTTTCTATGGAGGGGAGATGAGGAGCAGGAGATGAGGAGCTGGTGCAGTGATGTCAGCAGCTTGCCAGCATCCCCCCATTCCCAGCAGGCTCTGGTGGGTCTGTTCTCCCTGCACAGAGAACACAATCGCCTCTGGAGCTGCCATGACCTCAGCACTGCTCAGGCCTCCCTCCCTTCAGGGACACTGTGCTCTCTAACCACTGTCATGATTGTTTTTTAGACCTTGAACTGCAAGCTGGTTGTACAATAAAGTGTAACTTTGTAATGCCTGGCCAGTTTAAGAAGCCCAGCAACATGACATTAAGTAATAATTACATGGGATTAAATGGGAAAATTACTTTCTGGAACACAATGCCAAAGAAGGGTTTTTGTGTGAATGGGAATGTACATAGAAGGTGCTCAGTGAATAGTCAGGCTGCTTTTTTGCCAGGATTTTTTATACTCTTACAGCTGCCAAGCTGTGAAAGGTTCCTGTCCTGCTCTTTGTTGGATTAAAGCTTCCTGCATCCAGATATTCCTTCACAGTGAAGCTGGCAGCAGTCAAACCAGCCTTTCATCAGCAGCACAGGAAGAGCTCAGACTCTGCTGCTGTTAATGCTGAGGGTGTAATCCCAAGGGAGGGGAAGAGAAAAACCCATTGTAAATACAAATCAACAAAACTGATAAAACACTGCTACTTTTTTTTTTCTCCCAGAAGCAGCAGTGCTTTCTGAAAGTGCTAGAAATGAACTTGCAACTGCATGGAGCCTCACAAACTTCCTCTCTAGCTGCCTTTTTTTTTCTGCAGATAGAGAGCTGTTAGAAAAACAGCAAGGTCCCATTTCTTGACTTTTGTCTGAAGTGACCCTGAAAAGCTCCAGGAAAATAGGTGCAGAATAAATGGGATGTGCAATGGAACGTTTGACAGTCCTTGGAGTGGTCAGGGTATATTCTGAAGGATGCTTTTGAGTTTTTAGAGCAACTTTCAGTTTGCAAGATGTTTGTCTCAAAGACTTGAAGCCTGGAAAAGTACGTAGGTAGGTGTCATTATTTCTGGTACAGACTGGCACTGCAGTGTTTGTATTGTGGGAGGAGAGGTGCATTTTTAAAATTTTAAGATAACATCAAATGGTTGAGTTAGTGGCAGTGCAAATGAATGGTCAGAAAAGGTACTCACTTTTATAATTCACAAAAGACAGTTGAAGGTAATATCCAGAGTTGCTGCAGGAATCCGTGTGTTCCGCTTGTTAGAAGAGGAAATGAGCTGTATACAAGGAGAAGTGAGAAACAGCATCAAAACCCTACAGTGTGCCATGCAAAAATGTCATCTTTCCAGCCTTCATTCTCAAAATCTGGTCCATTATTTTATAGATGTGTATTTTACATAAAATCTTCCTTGGGCCTCTTCGGTCTCAGAGTGCCTCTAGAATGAGCAATGATGTTTAACTGGAGAGCAATTACCACACTTTAGGTCAGATTCTTTCCCCTTTACTAATATCATCAATCCTCTGCTGAAGTCAAGTGGCTTCATGTGAATCAAAAGGGGCCATTTTTTTTTAATGTGCCTTGAGGTGTACTCCCCCTGCATGAGGGGATGCTGACAAGGGGAGAGCAGGACAGGCTGAACTCAATCCCACCATGAGGCTGGGGAAGGTGGGAATACAGTTGCTGTCCTTCAGGGCTGAGGAACAGGCAGCAGGAGGCTGCAGTCATCTACCATTAATGCAGGGGTTGGTTTGAACAAGTAACTGGCCTGGTAACCAGATTTTAGAATAAACAACTAATACTTCCCCAGCTTCTCTGGATCAGACCCACCTAGAAAGTTGAAATGCTCAGACTGATCTTCCTGTCTCTTCAGCAGCTTACCTGGCACAGCAGCACCTGGGATCAGGGGCTCCTCGGTGTGTTCCTGCCACAGAACAGCTCCTGTTCCACCCTGAGCTCATGCTCATGCCTGACCCTCACGCCTGCCCAGGGCTGAGGAGAGACAGCAGGAGCCTCCCCTGACACAAATTGCCATAAAGTTGATAATATCACACCACAAAGGCTCTTCCTTTCGCTTAACACTTCTGAGAGGAAAACTCTGTGCAGAGGCAGTCAGAGCACAGGAGTTACTGACTCAAACAGCATTGAGATCAAAGGGATCCGTGCTGTGCAGCATCACCTTACATATCTGAAATTTGCCTCTTCCCCTCGCTGCTCCAGTAGGATGCATTATTTAACACTGCATTTAATCCTTTCCTAGGAGATCACCAGGTTTAGTTCAGGTCTAATGTTCTGCCATTGCAGTTGGTGAGACCTGCCTTGAGCACATCTCCCTGCTGCTGTCATCCCTGCAGCTCAGCCATCACATACCTGCCTTTAGCCACAAAAACGAAGACATTTTTTCAACACCAGAACAAGATGTCCTGTATAGATGGTGATTTCTTTTTAATTAAAGAAAACATGGAACAGTGTCTGAATTATGTTCCACCAATGCAAGTGAAGCAGATTCACAGAGCAAGTCATCTTTGTTCTTGGGGGTGGGGAGGGAATAGGTGCTGTGATAGAAAGAAGGAAGTCCTCTCTGCTCTAAGAAGTTGTCAAGCTCTGGTAAATCCACTTCCCTTCAAACAGTACTTAGCACTTTTAGCTCATAGAAAGAAAATACCACGCTAAGGATGAGAGACAGGGGATAAGTTCCCTCCACTTTATGAAAATGAGAATAACCTGCAGAGAGGCTCTGTGAGCAAGAAACAACTCCAAATGGGGTAAACACCAACAAATTGTTCAGATATGACCAGATGACAGGCCCATGAAGAAGTGAGCTCTATACACTGTCCCAGCTCAGTTTCTTAGAACTCAGTGAAACAAGAACAATGCATAGATGTTTTAAGATAAATATAGTCCCTTACTAAAAATGTCACATCCTCTCTAACCTCACCACCCAGTCCTAATGGATGAAAACAATATACTTCAGCTGTTAGCATCCTGGTTCAGGCACTGTTATGATCCAATTATTAAGGTTCTTTAGAAATATCTCTGCCTGAATTAAGGTACAAACGAGACCATATGCTAGTTAATAGTATGAGTTTTATTTGATAGAAAATATGAGAGAGAGAGAGAGAAGAAAAGAGAGAAAAAGAGAAGTAAGAAAAGAGGTGGGGGGGACAGAAAGAGGGAAAGAGAAAATATCACCATCCGTGGATCCTAACGATGTCGCGTTGATCCTCTCCAGCCGGTCTTCTCGGTGGTGGTGGTCCCCCGAAAAGCACAGAATGCCATGGGTTAATATACACTCAGGCCAGGGGCAATGTTTAGGCATGTCTCCCCGGGGGAGGGAGCAGCCTCTAGCCGCAGACTCTGCTTGCATCACCTGCACTCCTGTGGTGCCAGGCCTAGCACTCTGGGGGGTCTGTGATGGATTGTGACTCCTCCTCAGCTCCTCTCACGTGAAAGTCCCATGGATGTAGCCAGTGAGGTTGGGGGTTTCACAGCGGGGCCAGTCTGTGTAAACCTGGCTTCTGTGAGCTGTGCTCTGCCCCCACCCCAAACTCAGCCAGGGATGATTCTCAGCACAGCTGGTGGCTTTGGCCTTTGTGTATGCATACCTTTCCCTCAGCCTGAGATGATTGAACAATAGGTTTCCCTTTATCTAATCTCAGCAGTTTGACTCAGTCTAAAGTCCCAGTCAGGTATCTTCAGGGAGGTTTCTTTGATTGTAGCTTCTTTATACTGTTTTTGTTATAATGAGCAAAACTTTATATCAATGTTTGAGGCATGAACTATTTCAGTCTCTGACAGGCACTGACTGCTTTCCCCAAAACAAGGCTGAGAATAAAGGCTGGTTAATTAATTACACCAGGAAATTATTTCAGTGGGATTGAACTGCTTAGTTGCTCCCTAAGCATAAACAGGCTCTTTTGATACATGTATTTGAGGACTGACTGACATTTCAAAGGAGTAATCATTAATTAATAATTATAGGAGCCTTATTCAAGTGTAATGATAATTTCTTCTGAGGTACAGGTGGTCCCCAGGAACTCTTACTAGCAGCAAATAAATCCATAGAGCTGAAATTTAATGAGGCAAATGCATTGATTACCTTTGCAGGAAGCCACATCTGCCTTCATGTGTGGCATCTGGGGGAAAATAATACATTTATTTTCAGTGCTGTGTGAGTGGGAATGTCAGTGTCCCAGTTTGGAATTAGAAATTTAAAAATCCCTGTAATCTAATGCTCAGTCCCCCCTGCTGTGGCGGCCAAAAGCATCCCTGAGCATTGGGAAGGCAGAGCTTCGTCTCCAGGAGGAAAGGCTGGGCAGAGCCAGGTGTAAACTTGCCCATAATCACGTGTAATTCAGCAGCCTGGCTACTTGTGTTACTGTAAGCTAATTTGAGGGAAACAGCAGTTTCCAAACACGGTAGGACAGGAGCCTCTTTTTGGAGGTGACCAACCCCCAGTACAGCATTTGCAAATGGTGTTGAGCTTCTCCATGGTTCCCTCACCTTCCCCTTTTACCAACACCACAGCTGAAAGTCCAGGAGTGTAGGACAGCACCCTGGTACTCTCTAGTTCAGGTGAAAATGCTTTTTCTTGAGTAGTTTCCCATTGTGAAACTTTGCATTTGAGCCATAAGCTATCTTCTAAAGGAATTTCAATTAAGTGGGAAAACAAATGCCATTTTTATTATTTTGTAGAGTTGGGAAACATCATGGAGATAAAACTATGGGAGTTATCTGTCCTATTTCTCTCTAACACAGCTGCCACACTGGAAGGCTGGAACCAGAGACTTCCAGAAATCACAGAACAATTAATTCTTGGCCCTTTTCTATCCATCAGCAGCAGACTTTATTCTTTCAACTCTAAGGTTATAAATGCTGAGTTACTTCAGGCTGTCTGAGCACTGATTTGGGTTTCAAATGAGAGCTGTCATGGCTGAAAGCTTAGAGCTCTGCTTGCTTGGCAACACTCAACTCTATTTTCAGAATTATGTTGTCAGAGCTGTTTACAATCCAGAGCAAATTACTGACTCCAAGAGGTGCAAATCCACCCAGTGCTCCGGAAAAGTGATTTTGCACACATGGAAATAAACACCATTACTTCAGATTTATTCTGTGCTGAACAAAAAAATCATTTGGCCCAATGAAAAATAAAAAAAAAAAAGCAGGAAGCAAGCTAAGCCATCAGCAGCAGCACTGACAGAAATACACAGGCAAAATAAAACTTCAAAGCTGCTCAGCTGCCTGCAGCTCTGCTATTCCATGCGAATAACTACGAGTTTTCCCTTTACTTTAGGTGCTGTCATTTATCATCTTTATCTGCTATATTGCATCTCTAGCAGCTTCTTTCATGATGGCACCACTCCTAGAGTTTCTGCTGGCACTGTTTCTTTTTTTTGCCTACGCCTCCAAGCTTAATGAGAAGTTTAAAGGAGTCCACTGGCCTTTGGCGGTAAGTGAGATGTGCAACAGAACCGCTCAGATTCAATTGTGCAGTGTAAGGGGAGTGAAAGGGGCTGGGCAGGAGTTCAGGGTGACTGTAAGAACTTAACTGCCTTGTTAGAAACCTGTCCATGTTGCCTCTCACTCAGAAGGTCCCAAACTATGCTCTGCTGTGCACTGCAGCTTTTTTGGTGCTGACACAAAGCATGGCTTTATCAAAGCACAGAAGTTATGCCCAGTTCCAGGCAAATGGCTTAGCGCCAGCATCAGCCCAAGTCAGTCTGACTGCTGGGGGGACATTATTGCCACCCTTGCAAAGGGGAGCAGGTGTATTGTTGATAATGACAGACTTTATTAGAGTGGGATTAAATCCCCGGCTAGAGTTACACCCACAAACAAACTGAGCTGATCTGGGAAGGGACAGCCCTGGGCACTTCATGCCCACACAGGAGCCCAGTGGCTGCTGGGGCTGCAGGAGTGCCCTGGCCACTGGATGTCCCTGCAGCCTCAAATATCACTGTAGAGGGAGCAGCTGCCTTGCGGTACAAATACTTCAAAAAATGCCGCTGGTTTTATCAGTCTGGATTCTCTTTTGGTACTGTCGATAGTTCATTGCAGTGAGGTTTGAATTAGAGCTCTCAATATACAAAAATAACTTTAGCAAGGCCACTGGTGGATAAAACTGTATTGGTGACTTTGGCTACAACTGTGCAGTTTTCAGCTGGTAATCTCAATTCCATCATTTTCCCATTTTCTACATGCATCTGGTTCCAGAACTAAGACAAAAAAGGCACTTGTGTGTTTATTATGGCCATTACCATTACATACTGCAGGCACACAATATAGATAACTGACCTTGTCCTGACTTCAGAGGAGTCACATTTCTCACAGGATTTGTGCTTTGAGACAGGATCTTACTCCTCCATCTGTTCTGGAAAGGCAGAAGAGCTAATTGTGAACAGAGCTGAGGGTACCATTATTGCAGCCCCCATGATCTGCACATGCCCTGGGAAGCAGAGCTGTGTGTCTAATACTCCCTGCAGACATCCCTGCTGGAGTCCCAGGGCACAGCTCAGCGGCACATATCCCGGGGATCCCAGCAGGCATGTGCTCCTGGGGCAGCCTGGTGGAGCTGCAGGTGGGCATGGGGAGGGTAAATCATTGCCACACTAAACCAGTGTGGTTCCTGACTGAGGAGTTCTGCAGACAGGGCTCCATGGAGATGATCACACAGATCCACATCCACAGAGAGACAGGCACCCATTCCCACGGGAGCTGGGACCTCCTGGACTCTGGTGCCACAGGAATTCTGCTTTAACATAAGGCTTTTTAAGGCATTTCAAACGATTTTTCCATTAAAGCCCTTGCTGTGCTCCAAGACAAACGCCCCAGGACAGCCCTTCCCAGGCTGAAGGAAGGTCTGCCTGGCACAGGCAGACGAAAAGTAGGATTTATCCCATCATCTTTAAGAGCAGAAGTTTATGCCAAGGTTGGGGTCTTCTCTTACTTAGAAGTATTTCCCAGATGAGCAGTTCCTCCTCTATAGCAAACCAGGCTGTGGTCACACTGCCAGCAAGGCCACTGATGCAACAACAGAGGAGTTGAGTGTTGGTTTCCAAAATGGTTTTTAGAGGAAATCCTGGACCAATCTGAGAATGCACCATTGCTTCTTCCACAGGATTTCTTGCGCTGTGTCACTGCTGCTGTTATTTACTTTGCCATTTCAATTGCTGCTGTCTCAAAATACAATGATGGAGCATCTAAAGCAGCAGGGGTGAGTAGACATGTGGTGTCCACTAAAGTGTTGGGGTGAGCTGAGTATGGATGTTCTTTAGAAACAGTTCAAATATGACTCCACTGCAAGTAACAGAAGTTTCTTCAATTAACTGAGAATTAATTTGCCTAAAGCAAAGAAGAAAAGGTCAGTTATTCAGAAAAACGTGTTTGAGCCGATGAGTAGTGTTTTCACCCTAACAGTGCTGCTCAGTGTTAACTGTTCCCCTTAGGGAAGGCACCTATTTTGCTTTTTCATTCTACCAGGTGCTCCTGCAAAGAGTGTCAAGGTCCTTGAATGGAGGGAGGAAGAAAATAATAATTAAAAAAGTAGTAGTAATAGGGAATCAAACCTGTAACTGCTAAGGGCAGTCTAAATAATTTCAACCTCCTGCCTCTCCTGCTCAATTTTACTTGGAAGAGTTGGAACAGGAGCAGTGTCATTTTACCCTCCAGTACAAGGACTGCCCAGGAGAGAGCCTTCACCATCAGCATTTTGTGGTCGGAAATACAATACAGCCCCTGCATCTGCAACTTGACTCTAAGCATCAATAATGGATGCAACATAAATAAAATTTGCATAACAATTTTTTAAGCTTGAGAACAACCATGTGCAGTAGTGTTGGCCAGCAGCCCTTCCCAAACCATCCCACAGTACAAGCCCAAACCTGGTTTTAACCTTTGTCCCTGCAGTTGGACATGGAGCAATGGGGTGTGTTCAGCCCAGGTTCCCAGAGCAGAGCCCAGCTTGTGCTTGGCACAGTTCTGCTCTGGCACTGAAGGGGCAACTCCAGAATCATTTTCATCTCAATCTTGTTCACTCAGCAATAGACACATCTCCTTGCAAACAAGTGAAAAATTATTTCCAGAGAAAAAGAGGTGATTTCTTGGTGGCAGAGGTGCCCCAGGATAGTGGAGGTGCAGGAGGTGCTCTCCTGGAACTCCCAGCAGTGCTGATGCCCAGAACATGCCCAGAGCCTGAGAGGGATGCAGCCTGGGGGAGGGATGAGGACACATCTGGTCACTTCCCAGGCTCCCAAATCAGCTGCAATTCAGTTGATGCCAACATGTCACAAACCATTTCCCTTCCCTGCCTTTCTGCAAAGGCACAGGCCAAAAAAACCACGCAGTTTTTCTCATGTAGGTTTGGTTGGTTTGGTTTGTCGTGGACATGACGTGTTGTTAAAGACAGCATTCCTTTGCCCTGTCAGGTGTTTGGGTTTGTAGCCACCATCGTGTTTGCCGTTGATTTCTACATAACCTTCAATGACCTGGTCACTTTCCTCAAGCAAGGCGGCTCTGACTCCCCCGAGGGGCACAAGACAGAAGGTGGGTGAAATTCCCTGCTTGTTACTCGAGCCTGCAGTGTGAGATTTCCCTCTCCACCCTTTGTAGGGCAGCAAGAGCTCTTGCTCAGTAAGAACAGTTTCTATTCTTGGCTGCCTTGGGTTTGTATGCCGCAGCTCTGCTCAGTTAGGAAGCTGCAACTGGAATTCCACTGATTTATAAAGATAAACCTGCAAGCTAGGAGTGTGAAGTTTCTCAGAGTTTCACAACATCTAACTTTGAAAGGCCCCAAATTCAGTTATACAAATTATTGTGCAGCACAGATTTTCTTTCCCCATTAAAATGTCTTAGTGTAAAAATAAGTAAACATCTACCTGTTTTTTTCCTTGGTAAATTAAAATTAACATCCATTATTCCAGTCTTTAATGTCCAAATAGTGCTTTTCTCTTTATCATCTCCTTATCATGTTTGCCTCTTACGATAAGCTTTGACCATCTCTGGGCAAATGGCCTTGAAATCCAAGGGTCAAACAGCATAAAATCCACAAAATTGTTATCAAACTTTTTTTATTACAGTCTACTCCAAATCAGACAGATCCACTTAGACAAAGATAAAAAAAGATAGAAAGAGGGTGTTGGGTGTTCAAGTCCAGTTCATGTGAGGACAGGGGTAGCTGTTTTGCAGTTCCCAGGAGCCCAAATCAGGCATCATGTCCCTGTGACACTCCTTATTGCTCCCACACAGATTAAAAACACTGCTCCACACTTAAAAACAAGCAAAGAAATATCCCAAACCCCCAAAACCACCCTATTAAAAACCCCCCTAAACCAAATGCCCCAGATGTGTATAGAACCCTGGAAGGTGAGCAGCAGCACTGATAATCTCTTCTGGGGATTTTAGTAGACTGTTAAGTGTTTTTCAAGCTTTAGGCTGAAAAAGAGAAAGGAGTTAAAAAAGGAAAAAAGAGTTAAAGGAACTGGAAACAGACTGTGAAAACTAAAAACTGAACTAACCTCAGAAGATGATCAGGTGACAGGGGTACAGAATTAGGATACAGACTAGATCTAATTTCCCTGGAGATGGAGCAGAAATACATAAACTCACAGATGTGCAGTCACACAGTGTGGTGTTGGTGTTTGTGATTGTGCAAGGAGGGCTCTGCTGTCAGCTGCTGAGGCCAGAAGGAGGAACCTCTGTGGATCTGTTGGGATTTCTCAGTATCTCAGAGCTTCAGGCTCTGCAGAGCAGACAGCAATCCCCAGGGCACTAAGGATGCCAGCAGGGCTCTTGTGGTGCTCCAGGGACCTCTCAGCTGCATTTCCCAGCTCCTTCAAACACAATTTCGAGTCCCATCACCTTAGGAAGAACTGTCATTTCAAAAGCCTTTTCCCAAATCCACTGTGTCCTTTGAAACACACCCAGCTAGTGGGGATTTCCAGTTTGCATTTTCACTTTTGTTCCTTGTTTTACCCCTCAGATGAGGACTCTGACTCTGACTCAGACTGAGGAACCAAACACCAACCAAGCGTGAAGGGAAGATGATCAAGCACTTTCCTCTTTGCTGAATGCACTGCCAACTGAAATATCCCCCTCATTTCAGCCTCCTTCCACCTCACTGTTGATGGAACCACCAGAGCAGTGAAGTGGAAAAGGAGATTATTCCCAGTGCCTTTAAACACTCCTTCAGGTCTTACAGTAGTTCCTGTCCAAACAACACAGCTCAGTTCTCTGGTGCTCCTCCCCACTCAGCACAGCCATGTCCTGAGTAAATGTGAGCAGCATTTTTAACATTTAGACAGAGCTTTTAATGTGCTTTTATTCCAAATCTTTAACACTTAGAGCTTTTATACTTCTTGATGTGCCAAAGAAGAGAGATTTGGATGCCTCTATTTGTATTTTTCTTGATTAACTAATGGTATTTCTTTATCTGAAGTCTGAATACTCCACTCTCAGGCACTGAAGGCATGGATTACAGTTAACACGTTGGTTTCAATACTTTTGTATCTCCTGCCTATGTGTGACAAGGAAAAGTGACAACTGGAAATCTGCAGCAAAAGCAAACCTCTTAGTATAATGGTGCTGCAGGGCACTGGCTCATCAAACACTCTGTATCCCTTTTTTAAAGCTGCTTGGATGGGGTCACATCCCATCTGCTGCAATTTCACCGCAGGATGGGGTGGCACAGGTGAGGCAGCTCTGGGCAGCCCTTCCCTCCTGTTTTTGTGGTAGCCCCTGTGTGTTTGCACAGCCAGGGAAGGCAGGCTTGGCAAATGCCTCCCAGCAGGACCTGCCTGGGGAAACTGCAGGTGTTTGTGTGCCAAGCAGCACTGCCTGATGTCCTGCTCTGTGCTGAGGCCACTGGTGCTGCTGGGACATCAGCACTGCACTTGTGCCACTGTGAAAGGGCAAAGAAACCAACCCCAAACTACAGAATGTCTGTGATGAATTCATCTCCCCAGCCCCGTTTCTTCAGTGTGTGTGCTTGGGTTGGGTTGGGTTGGGTTGGTTTTTCTCCCCCTGGAAGATGTGATTTATCTTGTGGATCTTACCTTTCCAGGGGAAAAGTCTCCTGAATTTACAAGCTGTTTTCACAGTTAGCACAACCTACCTTGAAATATTTGTATCCACTTAAAAACACTTGGGAATGCTTGGGAAGAGCATGGCATCCTCCTTACAGATGGCATCAGACAGGTCTGTGGCAAAGAAACCTGTAGAGATCTTTTAAAAATTAATCCAGCACCAGAACAGGTATGATTGAGAGCAGATGGTGCTAACAGAGTAAGTGAAAAACAGATAAAGCAATAATGGCAGATTTCCTTTGCAGTAAAAGGGTCCTGTGTTGCAGTTGCCTGTGGCAGCTGGCTGCTGGCAGCAGGACAGGTCCTGGCAGGGAGCAGGGCCTGGGAGGTGCTGGTCAGGCTCAGAGTTGTCCAGCAGGCAGCTCCTCCATCTCCTGCTGCCTGACCACTGAATAAAAGTGAAACAAGTGATAAAAGTGAAACAAGTGGTTGTTTCTAAATGTGACAATAATCTTTGATTTATGGGAAAGATCTCTGTGGACCTTTTCCTGTATGAAAACCTGTGTTTCTTTCCCTTCTTTTGTCATGTTTTACTGGCACACACTGTGATGTTCAGGGGACCGGGGCTCATTTTTATACTAGTTTTGTATTTCTCCTTTTTTTTTTAAGTAAAAAATGTACTGCATGTCACAGCTGGAAACGTGGTTAATATTTAGAAACCATGCTGGATTAAACCTCTTTTAATGGGAGTGTTGGGTGTCTTTACTTATTTGAAGACCTGATTTCGCTGCTTTGCCTCTGCCTAGCACAAGGAACAGTGACTTTAGGAATCCTAAATCTGTGCTGGGGAGGTGGCACAGCTCGGGGAGCAGCCACAGGACAAACCTCTTCCTTAGGGCACGAGATGAAGGAATTTCACCAGGAATTCGTTCTGAAGTAGTGAGCAGACATTGGAGACACAGTGTTCCCTCTTGGCAACCAATAACTCTGTAAAGAAGTTCAGGTTCACCCTTCACACACCCCCAAAATATACTGAGGTTTTCTGGTCATTTTTTCCACGTTGGATTAAACTAGACAGAGGCAGCAAACAAAATAGTTCATGAGTTGCTTCAGGACTGCTTTAGCAGTTTGCAGTGAGGTGTCTGCCCAGAGAATTTTGTCAGCCTTTAAGTACTTGATGACTTCAATTATTTCTAAGCAGTTTGCTCCCAGGGTCAAGTACTTCTGTAAGATCCCAGCCTTTATTTAAAAAGATCTGTTCCCGTGACTGAAATAAAACACACTTCTGTATTTTAGGAGCATCATTTCAGAAAGTTAAATGAAAAATAACAACTTTAAAGCCAGTTTTGGTTGGGCAGTAGGGGATTGACTCAGTCTTTTGCCCATCTTCTCCCAGAAATATTGCACCAAGCTCAGGGTCTGGGGCCGGTGGAGGAAAAGTCAGCTTGGCTTTTTGGCTTTTATGTTTGTTTGCTTGCTTGGTTTTCCTCGACTGATGATGAAAAGGGTGCTGGGAGCACTGGTTTCTCTGCAATTCAGGTTTCAGGAGACAAACACAGCACTACACCTGCAGTGTGGAGCCCTTCATTAAGTCCTGACTCCAGTGGCCTCCTCAGACACCTCTTTCCCATCACAACACACTGTCCCACAGAGGAGCTGCTTCCAAAACCCAGAGCCCAATCCTTGCCCTCACTGCAGCTCCAGCACAGCCACTGGAATTGCTGGCCTTGCTGCCTGCAGGAGACAGAGCTTCCAACCCCAGGTGTGGACAAATCTCTGCAGAAACAACGCCAGAGGTTCCATGATCTCAGCAGCGACCCCAAGGCACTGAGAGGAAGGGAAAGTGGCACCTCAGGTGAGCTCACACAGCTTTCACCTGCCTGAAGGGCTCTCTCTTCCTACCAAAAACATTTCCCACTTATCTGTGGACTTGTTCAGATTTGTGCAGTGACTTTTGGACAGGTGATGCCAAGGAATTCAAAAGAGCTTTCCAAGGAATTCAAATACCTTCCTAAGGAATTCAAATACCTTTCCAAGCAGCTTTTTTAGATTCTGACTGAAGTAAGAGGCTCTGTTGTCCTTTCAACACTCTGTCCATTACTCCATCTAATTGTGCTTCTCACTTGATACTGTTCAAAGCTCCCCAAGTCTTAAATTTCCATCTGACAGAGTCATTTCCAGGATACCAAGGAAAAGCACAGTATCTCAGCTGCTGTGGTGGTTGAGAACAGCCTGGAGTGCTGGAAAGCAGAACACAACTGGATGCTCTGCTCAGCAAGCCCCTGGTTCCATTCATTATCCTTTGGCTAAGGGTGTTCTCTGGGCACATTTCTGATCAGAAATAAGATCATTGCAGGGCTTCACTTTGAATTTGCACCAGGATACAATCTGCCCTCGAAGAGCAAATGCCAGATGTGTTAGTACAAGCACAGCAGCTCCAGCTGGCCATCCTGTAGTCCTTTGAGAGAAGATGTATCAAGGAAGCAGAAGAAATTGAGGTAAGTGCTGAGAATGTGAGTCGTGGTACAGGATGGTGGAGACACCTTTTTGCATGGAGTATTGGCTTAAAAGTCAGCATCTTTAAAAGTTACCATTTAAATAGGAATGCATCAAAAAATCCACACTGCAACACAGGTGGAAGTTTCTTCTTTTACTGGAAGAATTCATAGTGCTCAGTGTTTTGTAAAACTTCCAGGTCAGCAAGTAAAACAATGCAAACCCAAAAAATTTAAGTGTGGTTTTGTTTGGGGTTTTGAGGAGGAAGAGTAGTTTGGGTTTGGTGATTTTTTTTTTTTTGGTTGGTTGGGTTTTTTTGTTTGTTGGTTTGTTTGGGGGTTTTTTGTGGGTTGTTAGGGGTCCTTATTTTGTCAGTTGGGATGTTGGGGGGAGTTGGTATTTCTTGGTTTTGTGGGCTTTTGTTGGTTGGTTGAGTTTGGTTTGTTTTTTTAAATAAATCAACTTTTATATCTATTTCCTTGAAGAGGAAAATACAAATTCCAATGTTAATTTTCACCAGGAAACACTTGTCCTTTTATTTTATGTATTTTGGACTCAGCCCATCACATTTTGTTAGCCTGATCCACAAAATAAATTAATTACAGTCTTCCCAAGAGACTGAAAGAAGAGCCATTATCTAAAAGTTAGACAAAATAATGTTGTTTTTTTTTAATTCTACAGCTGATAAAGCTGCTTCTGACCCAGGAACACCACAGAAAACACCCTGGGGTAATGCCACAGTGCTGCTGACAGGCCCACAGAAAGGCAAAATGAACTTGCCCCGTTTAAGAGCACGTGGCTCCCTCAGGGAATCTTCTCCTTGTGCCACCACCTCTGCCCAGCTCCCTACAGCCCCAATCCCTGCCCAGTGTTCTGAGTGCAGCATCCAAATCCCCTAATCTCTCCACAACTCCTCCATCCCTCTGTGCCTTTCCACATTCCCACCTGTATTAACTCACTGCTTTCCCCTCATACCTAAAGCACCTGGAAACCAAAAATCCCACCAGCATCACTTGCAACCCACAGGCATTTCAGCCCCAAAATTCCTTTCCAGTCCCAACTGGGAAGCTGCAAATCGCAGGATGGAGCATTGCAGCCCATGGCAGTGCACCAGAAACACTCCCAGAGCAATTCCAGCAGAAGCACTGGAGCAGTGAAGCAGCTCCATGTTCTTTCTGCTCCATCTCTCCTCTCACCAAGGACTCTCAGCTGTGGTTTCCCATTAACTCCTGCATCCAGGAGTGTCCCAGGGCTGCTGGGGTGGCTGTTCAACCCCACACTGCTCCCCCACACAAAGTGCACTTTGCAGCTGCCCTGGCTGAGTTAGGAACACAGGAATCCCCACAGTGCTGCACTGAGGGGCTCTGCTGTCTCTGGGGCTGGTTGAACTCCAGCAGCCTCCAAGCCCCACACAGGACACTCAGGAAGACGAGGCCGAGAATTGGGAGAGCAAAAGTGAAAAAACTCCTGGGTTGAGATAAAGACAATTTAATAGGGAAACCAAAAGCTGTGCACACAAGCAAAGCAAAACAAGGAATCAATTCCCTGCTTCCCACAGGCAGAGGGGTGCTCAGCATCTCCAGGAGAGCAGGGCCACATCCCCTGGAACTGTGACTTGGGAAGACAAAAGCCATCACTCCAAACATCCCCCTTTCTTTCTTCGTCCCCCCACTTCATAGACTGATGTCATAAGGTGTGGAATATCCCTGTGGTCAGTTGGGGTCACCTGTCCTGGCTGTGTCCCCCCAACCTCCCCAGCACCTCCCCAGCCTGGCAGCACAAGGGGCAGGAAAGGCCTTGGCTCGGGGTGAGCTCAGCAGTAACAAAAATATCTCTATGTTATCAACACGCATCCAAAACAGCCCCACAGCAGCCACTGGGAAGAAAATTACCCCAGCCCAGCACACTGTTACAGACAAAGACAATGTTTTAGTACTTTAATATGTCCATTTATTAAACAGGAAGTCCTTCACAAATGATTCCGTTCTATATTGATTGGGCTAAGTGTTAGAAAACTACCATTTCTTCTACATACAAAAATACAGACTTTTACCACTATGAAGAATGATCAGAAGAGTACCGTGAAAACCCAGAGAGCTCAAATCTTCCAATACCAGAAATAAAAGACAGAAAGACAACTAAATAAAAAAAAATTTACAAAAAGTATCGTGCCCATATACAAAAGACTGGAAAAGCAAAATGATATTTAAAACTGATAAATACACCATTTAAATTATGCTGCAACAGAAAGGATTTTAAAAGCAAGACTGCTTTGTGTATTGCAAGACATTACAATTCTTCAGCTTGTGTTTTTTGATTAGCACAGACACCAAGAGAAAGAATACAACATACTGAAAGATAGTTACTGGTGTAGAACAAGTTGGAGGTTCTGTTTTCTTGTGGAGTACCTTGCCTTTGACACTGGTTGAGCATCACCAGGACACCTTTCCCAGGCAGAGCTGGCAGCTGCTGCTCTGCCACAGTGAGTTCAGCTGTGGGCACAGTTGTTAGATGCTCACAGCTGGAGGCAGCACCAGGAGCAGCTGCTGCAGCACGAGGGCTCTGGGCTCTCTGAGCACTGCAGAACTCAGCACAACAGTGGGAAATCCTGCAAGGCTGGCAGTTGTCCCCAGGGGAACATGTCCTCCAATCGTGCAGCAGGAGCTGCTGATCAATGGAGCCCTGGCCTGCAGCCCCCTGAGGCCAGGCAAGGACAACAGTCGGCTCTGCACACACACCCCCAAGATTTTCCATGGCAGAACACTGCAGGATTTACTTCAAAAGCAAAGTACCAAGGGTATTACACAGCAGACTTGTGCTCATACGAGAAAAGGAAAATTGCATCCCCTTTGCTTGGCCCAAATGGAATTCTAACCTGGTATTTCCATAGCACCTCTGAGCTGTTAGCAATTACAAATCTTTCAATACAGCACCTGTAACCCAGAGGGATAAAGGCTTTTGGTCAGGCCTGGATGCTCCCTCCTCAGCAGCTGTAAATCATGGATTATGAGCTGGAACTGGAATGTTTGTACTGGGCTGCAGTCAGCCCCGAGGACACAGACATCCCACACTGAGCATCCCTCCACAGGGCTCAAGGAGGGAAATCTGCAGCACCTTGCAGCAGGAATGTGCTTCACCTGCAGGCTGAGGGGGCAGCTGAGGGCAGAGCAAAGGAGACACAACCTGTGATTCCCCAGGGATCAGACTTAGTGCACACAGGGAAGGCAGGCAGTGACCACAGCAGCCATAAACCTGGTGTTGGTGGGAACAAAGCACGACGAGGCCAGAGCTGCATTAGTGACTCACATTACAAAAATAGTGTTTACTGGTTTAATAAATTTACATCTCTATTCCTGTGAATGACAAGTGTTTGTACCACAATGGAAGGCACCCTAGGTGAAGCAGTTTTTCGGTATTTGTTTACAATTCTGTGAAAAGACATACAAAGTGTCAACTTCCAAATCAAATTTGAGCATTATAATGAGAAATAAATACATACTTTACTATTTTATTGTGGGTTCCTGAACCCTTGCAAACTTCAACATATACAAATAGTTTCAAAATGACACTAACGCAGAAGAGAATAAGTGTAGACAGATATAATGATTAGCTAAGTCATTCGTCCTATTATGTCATAAATGTTGTGTCTACAGTATAGAAATCATTTTAAAATGCAATGAATTGGCCACAATATATAAATCAAATATCAATCATATCAATCTTATTCCAGGACTGTGATGTGTGAGTTAAAGCTGGATGAGCTGTAGTGCTAAAACACTCTTCCTCCACAATATCCACCAATAGAAACCGGTAAACATTCAAGATTAAAGTATAAACAGTAGAAAAATGAAGCTAGCAATCTTAATAAAAGGGTGCTAGCCAGGACCACTTTAACCTGCAGACATCAGGACAGCTGTAACATCACTAAAAGTATTTAGACAACACTACTCTTGGGATTAAAAGGTTACCAAAAGTGATAAATCAGTCTAGTTAAGAGAGGATGTTTTCTTTCAGACACATGAAGGTTTTAATTAAATATGTCTATTGAGACATTTGTCCAAAGCAAAACAACACAATACCCTGAAATTTCCTGTGCTCTACACAATAGCCTGTGACAGTCAGAAGAGGCAGATGCTCATTTCCATTCTGTTACTCACATCCAGATGTTATTAAAATAGCTGTAGGGACCAGCCCCAATCAAAAAATAAGAACCCCCCCAGATACTCTGTTACAACCATCTGGCTATTGCCTTTTTAAATGCTCCTATGTCCTCATTCTCAAGCCATGAAGAAAGTTCCCATATCCTTCCATAAATGCTAACTGGCTTTTTAAAGTTCTACCCATGAAGTCCATGGGATACAGATAAAACCTTCATAGTAAACACAAAGCTCTATGTTATAAATATGTCAATCAAGGAAACTATGTATATTGCATATAAAATTAAATATCTTCTGTTTGCCAAGTATAATTTAAAAAGGAATATCTGTGGCTAGTTATAAAAAAATATTTATTAACCCATAGAGATTAAAAGGCAATTTCATTAACTCATCCATCCAAGCACATAGGAAAGAGTTGCACTGAGATTCTGGATAGGTAACTTTATCTAATCACATTCCTATGATAGACAACTTTCATTTCTGGGGATATATAAGAACACTTTTGAAAGCTGCATATCCCAAAAGAAAATTAGATTGTGTTGTATACTCTAAATTAAAGGCTACCAGAAATCACAGTGTAAGCAGATTTTTAAAGATTATTTCTAGCATACAAATGGTTAAATTATAGACAGATTTTAAAAAAAGACAACACAAAAATAAGACCAAAACAAGGGAACCCTTTCAGGTTGGACAGCACCACTCTGACTTGGTCAAACAGATCTATCAAGGTGGCCAAGTGGCTGATAGGGAAATAGTACACCAGGAAAAACCTCTAAATGTCATTCAGAGATTTCCTGAGTATTTGTATAAATTCACTTTAACCAACTCCCTCTGTCAAAATAAAGAGAGGAACACGGCATAATTTCTTCAAAGTATTTTCAAACATTCCATGCATTTTTGTACTGATTTCAGGATCATTTTAAAATGCTTTTGTTGCCATTAAAATCCACACACAGGATGCCTCTATCTGCACAGTAATTCTGAGCATTGCTGGCCCTCCAGACAATAAGCAATCCATGATTTCTTGCTATAAATAACAAGCCAAGTGCCAGATTTTCAGAAGTGCCACACACTGGCTTTACTCCTTGCTGTGGGACTGAGCAGACCTGGATCCCCTGTGGCCAGGGACCCTCTGGAGCACCCTGAGCCAGCTGGAAGCCACGCCTGGCCAGTGTCCCCATTCTGAGCACCCCCGAGCTGCTGAGCTGCACCACAACCCCTGGGGGTGCAGGATCTCCCCACTGTGGCTATTATTGTTCATGTATCACTCTCAAAGCACTGGGTTATCAAGTGTCCTTCTCACATCTCAAATTCCATATCAGACTGTGCCTTTTTATTATCCTGAATACCTGCTGAAGATTTTTGGCTCCAGAGCTGCCAGGACAAGAACTGTTCTTTATGCTCCTCCAAGGACAAAGCTGTTCAATATCCCATCTGAGTAGGAGAGAGGACATTATTTTCTACACTATCTGAACTGCTATTAAGTTTGGTTTCTTTTTTTTTTTATTTTAGTTATGCCCTAAAAAACATTATTTTTGTTTATTTTAGATTTTTGGTGGTTTTTTTTCCCTCACAAAAGAAAACAAGTAGAAATTAATACAAAGTTGTCATGATAAGAAAATAACAGATACAGAACAAGGCTTAAAGAAGAGGGAGGAAGAAAGGGTTGCATTAATAAAGCCACATATTGGGTAAGCCTTTGCTGTGCCTGCACATCCCCAAAATAGCACAGAGGTGACAAATACCAAATTCGTTTAGGGACCTTAAAGCTCATGAAAAATGAGTGGTTAATTGCCTCAGAACAGTCCACTGCAACCTGCAACAGATCCTCTCTCCTGCTGTGCTCCACAGCACTTCAAAAACCACTATTTCTGTTCTGCTGGGAAGGGCAATCTGCACAGGGGACAGAATAATTCAGAGGGAAAATAAACTATTACCTTGGGGAAGATTGAAACAATCCCCTCCTCTTTCTAGAAGCAGCAATGAAACACAGCGAGGTGAAACAACTCCAGGCTGTACCATGAGGCACAGAGTGACAAACACTATCAGGTGCTGTTAGGACACAGGACAAAGCTCACCAAGAAGCAACAAACGTTGCTCCTTTTACTGAAATTCTATGTAAAAGACACCTTGTGAGTGCAAGATGAGGAGCTGCTTCCAAGGCACAGATGTGGGCTGATGCTGTGCTCCTGAATGCCATGAGCAGCACAGGCTGCAATATCAGATCTCTGGAGCCATGCCTGTCCCCCAGAGGCACAGGGAGATCAATCTCTGCCCCTCCCAAGCTCTAAGCACGTGGCTCCTAGCAGGAATCTCACACAAACATCAGCTTTCCACAGTCCCAGGGGACAGAAGAACATCCAGCCCAAGCCTCCTAAGCCCCAGGAAAGCGAAGAGCACCGCAGCTGAAATAAAGGGATGTTGGACACATGTTCTGATCTTCCTGGCACTGCAGCAGACACTACACTACACAGACCAACAAACAAGGCTTAGCAAGAATTAAATATTAAAGCATTAGATCCATGAGGCACAAATGTTCCAAATGAAAAGAAAAAGTGGAGAGGAAGAAGGAACTGGCTTTACTCAGACACAACTCAGCTCCTCCCTGGGGCTTTAGGAGCTCCTGCTGGGGCAGTTTGCACAGCATGACAAGGATGTGGCACAAACTCCACCTGAGGCTGACAGAACTGAGCAGTGAGAGGCAAACTGGGATTCCCACAGCACTGGAACAGCTCTCATGTGGTTCCAATCAGATCTTTTTCTTTAATATTTTGATGCCTGTGCATAGGCTGCAGTTTAGCCATTCCTACACACAGAAATACTCAGAAATTCCAGGTTTAAGTGCCTTGTTTGACCAAAGGGGACTCATTCGAACCATTACTGTTTCAAGTATTCTGTTCCTACAAAGTTCAACTGTTTACTTTAATTTAGTTCTATTTACAGTGGGGTTTGAGTCCCTTTATGGAGCTAAACAGCAGCCTTAAGGATTAAAAGAAATTATCCCTATATGCTAGCAATTACAAGCAAGACTAACTGGCTGAGATAAGCAATTTAATGTCTCTTTTCTAAGAAAGTTTTAAAAAAATTAACTTTCTACCCTCTTTTCTTCCTTAAGGTTTTTTGTGTGGGACTGCAGTTTTGATAACAGTCTTAAAACAGTACCTCTTCAAAACACTGTGTAAAATTAACTCAGGGGAAATGAACTACACAGACATCAAATGATCCTAATATTTCAAATTTAGTTGTCTCCCACAGCTACTTTATTTCCCTTCTATATAATTCAAATAGTAAATAATGTCTCTGCAGAGCAATAAGTGCTTAAGATTTTATAGAAAGTATATACTGTACAATACTAAAATCATCTTTGGTCCCAAAAATAAGGAAATTACAAATTTACATTTGCTTTTGTGTTCAGTGTTTTAAAAATGACTGTTCTCTTTAGGATTCTACCCTGAGAGCTGTGCTAAGCTCAGGGTATGATGTAAGCAGTAAGTACTGCCATTCTCAGCTGAAGAAAACTTATCCCACCTGCAGAAGCCCCAAGGCCATTGCAGCACACTGCACCACTGCCCTGCACTGGAGCTGTGACTGCACCACTGCATCTGCCACTGCAGCTGAACGGGAGCTGCAACTCCCTCCAGAGAAAACCCTGGGAGCTGCCCTTCTTCTGGGCAAGGAAAGGTGGAGGGAAGGGTTTGAAAGGTACCAAATTTATCAACCTAGAGAGGCACAAGAGCCCCCAGAGCTCTGCCACAACCACAGTGGGCCCAGGGAGCGCAGGAGAGGATCTGGGAATGCTCCTTCAGCCCTGGCCCCAGCCAGCGACAGGAAACACTCCTGACAAAATCCCTTGTGACATCACCCAACTCCTGTTCCCTCATTTCAGATGGCAGCTCCACTCTAAAAGCAACTCTGTTTTGTATTTCAGTAGGTGGTTTTGGCTTGACATTGGTTTTGGTGCGGGATGTTTGGGGTTTTTTTTTGGTTTTGTTTGATTTGGGTTTGCTTGGGGTTTTTTCCAATCTTTATACAAACTGCTTTGATGGCAGTCTACAATTCCAGACTAGGTATGTTTGTGCTACGTTTAAGGAGTCTTTTAACGACTGACATTGCAAACTCTGCCAGTCCTGGGCAGTGCTGGCAAACAGCAGGGCTGTTCTAGCAATTACAAATTGTTATTTCTCACCACACTGGCCGTGGAACTGCCATTCACTGCTTAGGGGATGCACAACCCTCTATGAAACATCTCTGTTCTACCCAAAACAAAAGTTGGTTCAATCTTCTTTTAAACTGCTGTTCCCTTTGGCATTATATCCAATGAAACACAATAAAATGTTACTGTAGGAACTAGTAAACCATCATTCACTAAGAAAATGCAAATTTTCCTTAACCTCATCAGCAACTCTGAATTTTAATCTCCATGTTATCCACTAAGGGGAAATGCACTGTAGATGCCAGTACACTGAAAACAAAAAGGCATCACCTTTCTCACCTTTTTTCCACTCATAAAAATAATTCTCTGCTGCTCAATTTGAACATTGCAGCAGTAGGTTCACACTCTCCCTATCCCGGTTCCCTCCAGGATGAAAAAAGCCCAGGCACTTCTGATCTCCTGCTAGGTGTAACCTGGTTTTCATGGTTAAAATAACTTATCCACAGTTCCTTCCAGTTGTTCTAAAGGCTCCAGGTACTGCCCTCCCCTCGAGGAGTGCAGCTCCACCAGGACACAGAAACCCAGGCAAACATGGCGAAGAGTTGCACTGATTCTACAGATTTTCATTTTCCTCACACCAGAAAGGAGTTCAGCTCTAGAGATCTTCTCCCACGCACACTGTCTTCACACAGGCACACAAATGCCAAATAACGAATGACAGAGATAAAAAACACCAAAGAAACACAAATATATCAAGAGACATCTTCCTAATAATATTATGACATTGTCTAGCCAATTACTGCTGAATTTGAGTTCTGAGTAGAGAAAATGTAATTCATTCACTGGAAGTACAAGGAGAAAAAAAAACTGTTAAGTAAAACTATTTCTAAACAAATCAATACAATCATATTATCTTCCAATTAGCTAAATTCATTTGCCAAAGAAACATTAGGGGAAAAAATCTGCAGAACCACCCAGTTACAATAAAAATCAGGTTTACCTACTACCAGTGGGATTAATTTTAGAACAATTGTCCTTCCAAAAAGAAATATTTACCTTACATGAATCACAACATTGCAATCTTAGGAACACTTTAAAAGCACATATTTTTTTGCTGGTTCTTGCTTACTCTGGGCTTGGAGGGAAAGCAAGTTCTAGCAACAATTTCTAGAAATGTTGAACCATTAAAAAAAAAAAGAAAAAAGGAAAAAAAGAAAAAAGAAAAAGAAAAAGCCATGGCTGGAATGTAAGTCTGTAGGATGACAACCCCTTCATTCTCTATTGTGCCCCTCAACCCCCTTTTCTCCATCCTGTCTCCTAAACATATTTATTTTCCCGCTTTGGAATGAAAAATGGAATGTGTCCCAACACGAGCAGACAGCCACCTACTCACACTCAGTGCATCCCTGTGGCCACCAGTGACCACCCCAGCCTCACCCAGTTCAGAAGTGGCCACGTGGCCCTTTCCCAGCATGCTGCATCCATGAGAACACGTGGAATGGCTATCCAGGCAGCCAGGCAGGTGTGCCAGAGGCTGCAGGGCAGAACAGAGAAGGACAGGCACACCCAGTTTGGGATGCACACACCCAGTTTGCTGGACACAGGACGTGGCTGGAGTTATTGCTGTTTGCCCCTCCTTCCTTGTCACAGGTGCTCCATTCTGCTCTCGCTGGATTTCCCTCCTCTCTCACCCAGCCAAGGCAGTGCTGGTCTTTCTTTGGGGCAGATGAAGAAACAGTGGATCTTCAGAGAGGGAAGGAAACTACTGTGCAGCTAATCCAAAACAATAACATACTTCAGAACATATATATATTATATATATTATATCAGCTATATAATATATGCACATATATATGTGGAGCTCTTGAAGGGAATCTTCCTTTTGAATGACCAACATTTTGTGCCTCCATGACAGCAGCTTCTGGCTCAATGCATCTCTGCACACGAGCAGGGCTGGGCATCCTCCACCCCTCGGAGCTGCCTTTTCCTCCTTAAATAAAGCCAAACCCCTTATTCCATGAGGGAGTTGAGTGCTTCTTTTCCCTTTGCAGTGCCACAGGAGGGTCACTTTCACGCGTCCAGGCGCTGGATCTCGGGGCGATGCACCACCTCCCTGGATTCTGTCCGAGCGCGGATGTAGTCGCTGGTCTGGCGGCTGCTTTGCTGTCTGCTGCTCAGTCGCCACTTTTTAATTGCTAAGAATGTGTTCACAGCATACACTGCCATTGCCAGGAAACCAAACACCTACGAGAAGCAGAAAGAATAGTCAAAGACTATTTTTGAAAACAAGAAGAAAAGTAGTTTCACAGCAAAGTCCTCAGAAGTTCAGTTTTCTACATTATTTGCACTGACTAAATTATCGTGGCCTGGAAAATTCTGTTTTTCTTCTCAATGAACTAGACAATCTGCAAAAGTGACCAGGAGGAGTGATGCCAGAAAACAAAGCTCTCTGACTACCAACATGACAATTAAACCCTGCAGTGCACCCCCATGGCAGACCCTCGTGTAAAGCAGCCAGGTCTTTATCCAACAGCTCATTCCTCGGGCTGCACACAAGTGATGAATCCAGGGCATCAGCCTGGAGAGGCATCTGCTCTGCAGTTTTTCCTTTATGCTCCTGCAGAACTCATATGATTTTAAAAATCAGGTTTGAAAAGAAAATAAAAAAGAAAATTAGAAAAGGTTGCCAGCTCATGCACAAAATTAATTTGCTTGAACTGACTATTGTAGATTTCAAACCTTGAAGTGCTACTATGACACTCACTCCACAGAAGAAAAAAAATCATCTCTAGGGGCAAGAACTCCACAAATTACATGTAAGCAGCTTCAATTTCTTCTGAATTTTTGGTTTATCCTTTCCATAGGGTTGCAGCATAAAGCAGGATAATGTAAGGCAGCTACAGAAAATAGCAAGTTCAACTGTAAAGTGTTCTCTGCAAGTCATTTTTCTACTGTTCTTGCCTCAAGCCTTAAGACAAACAGCTTCAAGGATATTAATACTCTTAAAATAACTATAATAGAGCAAACTGTAAAATTAAAAGTAAATTGTGATGACAAATGCAATAGATGTATTCAATCAATGAGTAAAAGTTGAATTTCAATACAAGGTAAGAATCACATATAAAGAAGTTTAAATTCTTACCACAGCAGCAATTTCTGCTCCAGTTTTATGGTTTAAAGCAGCAAGTACTACAGAGGCAATGAAAAAGAAGAAAGTGCTGAGTCCAGTGTTGACCAGATCCTAAAAAAATAAATTCAGTAGCGTTACTAAGTGATGATTGTTTGCTTTATCAGAAGAGACGACACAGAAGCTTAGGACAAGAACCACAGCAGCACTTTGTATGCAGTGGCTCAGGAGTACCAAAGCAGGCAGAGGTTGTCCCCAGGATGAGCAGGAGTGTGAGCTGCAGCCCAACAGGGCAGACAGAGCTGTGGACATCCCCTGGGACATCCCCTGAGCTCCTGCCTGGGACAGAGCTGGCAGCACAGAGCTGCACTGACCCTGCTCCACGCCAGCTGCTCTGAGCTGACCTGGCTGTCAGACTGGGCACTGCAGGGACCCCTTGCTCCTCACAGCCCAGCAGTGCTCCTGCACTGCCCACACACCAGGCAGGAGCTTCTCTACCCATTCTTCGAGGCCTTCAGGGTACAAAACTGCATGTCCTGTGCCACTTCTGGGAAGAACAGCTACCAGTACTGTAAGAACACCAAGATTTTTGCCTATTTGTTGCATAAAACTGACATTTCAAGCAGACATTTTAGAAGATATGCACAGCAACACACTCAGGCAAAACTGCTTTGCTCCAAGCAAAGAAAACCAACTTGCTCCACACAATTCATGGCACATGTGCTGCACATGTCAGTGGTGTTCAGATGCTGCTGCTGCCATGCCTCACCTCAAACAGGGTCACTAACATGCCACTGGAACCAAAGTAAGAATGCTGAATGGCAGGTATCTGCATGATAATACTTGTATCAGTACAGACTAACTGATCAGACTGAGGGAAGAGTATTCCAGGGTGTAAAAAATAGAAGAAACAAAGTCTAGAGTCACTCAGGACAAGCTGTTCAGTGTGTTATCAGGACACCTTTCACATCTGATGTGTATGGACACTGCACTGTCTGCATGCTCCCACTACATTGGGGAACAGCATTCCCAAATCACAACACAAAACTACCATGAATGAACAGCTGAGGGATCAAGAAAAGGACAATTCAGCACAAACATGAAATCAGTGAAAAGTGAATGCTACCACAGACAAAAGGGATGGAAAGAAAATCTGTATACAAGATTGCTGCGCAACTTACAGGCTTGAGGTAAAGAAAAAAAAAAAACACAACAAAACACACAAAACAAAACGTGAACATGACAACTCCCACCATAAAAAAAAAAAGTCACATTAATTAGAATTTGAGGACAGTTTGTTCTACTTGACTCTCTTCTCCCACATGCAAGGCAGGCTCACTTCCTGCTCCTGTTCCTGCTCCTTCACTTATTCTTTTTTTTTTTTTTTTAATTATTTTATTTTTTTTCCCCAAAGTGCATCTTGTGAAGGCCAAAAAGAAGTCAGGCTAAGAAAACTTTAGACAAAACACTAAAATTACTCTGCAGGGTATGAATCCCACAACTGTGTTCCAGTTACACAAAGACTCTGAAGGGAACAGTGCCATGCAGCCACCCCCAAAACATCTCTTTTCCTGGCCATGATTACAGAATGCTTTAGAAAACAACTGTAGAAATGGAAGTTTCTAGCCCAGTGTTATTCACAGAGAACTATCTATTTTGAGGGTACTGACTCAGCAACAGCTGGTTATCAAAACTGAGTGTACAGACTGCATGAGGCATCACTGTGGCCTGATCCTCACAGGAAACCGGGACTTTCCCAAGGAATCAGAGAGGTTTCCATGGCTCACTGCTATTTCCACTCTCATATCCAGATGTCAGGAGCCCAGAAAGACCCAAACTCTTACCAAATAGTAAAGAAACAAAAGCAATTTGTGGGTCTCACAAATTCCTACCAATTTTTCACCTGCCTGTGTACAGAGAAATTTTTATGCCTCCTCAGGCTTACTCAGATAGATGCCACCTGGCACTTATGACATCAAACAAATCAGAATTGTATTAAATAGAAATAGTTCTTGCAGTTTTAGTTATGTAACTTCTTGCTTTGCAGAGGTAAAGTTTAAACTTTATATAAATAGAGGTATTAGAAAATAAATGGCATTTCACAATTTCTCCAAGCATGCCCCTCTGCAGCTCTGAGTTTACAGCTCTAGCTGTGCTTCTGCAGTTGCCAACATGAGCTGCGGCTGTCACCTGCACAGCCCTATTTCCCACTGAGGGGAAGTCTCACTCTATGTGACAACAGATTCAGCTTCAACAGTGTTCAACACTTCCACCAAGTCTCTGTGTAAATACATGTTGGAACTAAATACTGAGGAGAGGGCAGCTATGCTCTTGGATAATTAAAAAAAATAAATTAGTTCAGCTCAAGGTCAGGTTGTGTATTTTACCACCAGAGTACATTCGGCATCTACAGGAAGGCCCTGCAGAACAGAGACAAAATCCTAGAAGAAATAATTCAGAAAAACTTAGTAATTACTGTAGGCAAGCATCTCAAGACATGCTGCCATGACCAAAAAAAGGTAGAAAAATCACTTTCATACTCCTTTGGACATATGGACATGATAGGAGGTAATCTTACCTTTGCAAGGAACACTGGAATGCTGAGTCCTGTTCCGGTATCCACATTTTTAAAAGAATGTTGAAAAATTGGACAGGGTACAGAGAGGAGCCACAGAAGTTATTGAAAGGAGGAGGAAATTTCTCACAGTATGAATCAAAAGAACCTAAACTGCTTTGAATATTAAAAAGACTGAGCTGGGTACATGAAGACTCCAGTGTTCAAACAATCAAAAATACTGGTTGTTTTAAAAGCTTAACATCTCAGAGCCAACAAAATTAACAGCTGCAAAGCCATATTCAAAATGAAGCTAATTTTAATTGCAAGAGAACTAACCATCTGAACAAGCAACCAAAGATGTATTTAATATTCTACCTTTTCACTTTTTATAATCCAGGTTATACTTTTTCAGACACACATTTTGTACTTCGTGAGTACCACACTTAAAGACTACATGGATGACACATGATGGTCTATGATTTATGGGGTCAAATGTCCTCATTAATTAATCCTGCTGACCTCTGACTTTTTGAATCTGCACCTTGGGCACCCTTCCAAAGGAGCACAGTGTAAACAAGATGACCAGGCCTCCCCACAACATGGCACATTTATCACCCAGCTCCACACAACAAATGGACCTGAAGGCTTCTTTCAAGAAGTCTGAGATAGTGCAGAATATAAAATCCTGCTGAAATGAACTGCTGATGCCTTTCCTAATGTACTTTGATATAAGTACATCAGAAACTTGTACATCACTGGCATTTTATTCTAGTGTACTTTTTACAAAGAATATCGAATTCCTGACAGAGAATTCAACAACTTAAAGAATTGATTCTATCTTGAGGCTTCAGTTTATTAATCTCTGCAATTCCATTTTCCATGTTTAGGTCAAACCTTTTAAATGCAATTAACAACTGATTCACAGTTACACAATAAGGCTGGCTTTTAAAAAAGCTAAAACTAATATGGTCTTTTATATCCCCAGAGCAGACAGCTTGGAGCTTAAGGAGCAATGGCACCAGTAACACTGTGACACAAACATGTAATGGTAACATCACAAATATCAGTGGTTTTTAATCCAAAATGTGGTAGATCCTACTTAGAGCAGAAAGATAAGGAAAGAAAAACCCAATGGTTTTGGGCGAAGTCAGAGCAGAAATAAAAGAAAACAAACGACAGCAAGAAGCAGAGGACGCTCCCTAAAATACTCCAAGTTTTTTCCACGTAAGAGAAAATGAATAATCGTGACAATAAGAATAAAAAACTAATTGAAAAAAGATGAGCTGCTTCAAATCTGGCCATGACGGAGCTGAAGTTCTTGCTATTATATTTATAGACAAAGTAAAACCACATCACAGAGGTAGAAGAATTTCTGCTGAAATTACAGCAACCTCATGAGACAGTATGCTGTGCCATAAAATACCGTACAGAGCTGCCATCCATAACAGAATCAAATCTTTGAGCTGAATCAAATCCACTCCAGGCTGCTGCTGCTCCCTCTCTCCCTTCCAAAATGATTTCAAATGAACAAATGACTTCTGGTCACTTGCTAGTTTACTTGCAAGCCATTCTGTTCAGTCCCCAGTGGTCCTATCAGTCCAAAGCAGAGTATCCAAGGCCATGTATTTGCTCTCTGTCCCACTCAGAGGGAGGACAAGGAAGAGGAGATGTTCTAACTCATGGATGCAGACGGGTTTTTGCCAAGATAAATATTTTATACTAAAAAGGGGCGATGCTTTTGTTCTGCTGATTCTGCTGTAAAAGTGGGAAACCCCATTCCATGATTCTGTGATCATCCAACACTCTTGTTTTTTAAGGCTCCAGGCAGGTATGGCTCCTGGATTAAAGACAATGGAAAAGCTGATCTGGTGCTACAAATGAGAAGTTTGCTAGCAGACCTGGAAATTGCCATGAAGCCACTCCCGAAATGTTCAAATCTGCTGCTTATCCTTCCAGGCTGGGCCATTACCAGGAGCTGCTTCTGGTGCTCAGAGGCTTCAGTAACATTCACATGCCTTTATCCACAGCTCTCCACAACTTCACACACACAAGCTTTTAAGAATCATTCAATCAAAATTCCTGCCCTGCCTTGTTATGCTGTACTTTATCCTGCACAAGTGACCAGGTACTATTGAAAAGGCAGACAATGCCATACTGTAATTGTAACTCATATAAACAAAGATATGGCATTTAAACTGGTGGTTGCTTTTGTCATTGGATTCCTGAAATCCAAAAGTTACATCTAGATGGAGATAAGGGTGGATAAAGAATGTACTCTGGGAAAGAAGCCTGCACATTTCAACAGTCTGACTTTGCCCCAAAAGGTGACAGAAGTCAGTGGCCTGATGGTGTCTGGCGTATCAAAGTAACATTTCCTTTTAGTTTTGTTTGGGTTTGCCAGTTTGTTTGCTGGGGGGAGAGAGAGGAGTGTGGTTATTAATTTTTTTTCATTATTATTTTATATTTTTGGACAGTGACCTTAATTTTTCCTCCCTAGTTCTTTATTTGCAAGATTTGGGAACATTACTCTTTGCTTCTATATGAAGCTGTCAAGTTGAAGTATAAACACACCAGTCAGTCCTCTAAACCAAGCACCTCTGGTCAAACTCCCATAATTTTGCTCTGTTATTAAACACTATGACTGTTTTCTACCACAATTAAAAATGAAAACACGGGTCCTCAAGCAAAAGTAAGTGCACGGTATAAAGAACCAAATTAACTGGATGAGCATTAATTGCCATCTCTTTCTTCCCTCATTTATTTAGGGTTACCTAGGTGAACACAAGATACACATAAGCATTGTTCCCCAATAGAAGTGTCCATGAACATCAATTTCAAAAAGTTACTTCCACAAAGCAATAGACCACACCTGCAATGACTAGCAAAATACATGATATTTCTTGTATTTAAAACTTGAGACTGCATTTATTACAGAGTAACACACCATGCACCAAATGAGAACAGTCCATGAAGAGCCAAGAGGAATTAATTCTACCAATATTTTTAAAATTCATAAAATGTTCAGTTTTATTCTTAATAGGTACTGCTATTTTGAGAGCAGTAAACATAAAGGTCAAGGATGACTGACTTAATTTTTCATTCAACAGCTAAGAAAAGCAAGATGCTTTTTCAAAGCAGAAGGGGGAAAAATTAAAAATGGAAATAAAAATCAAGATTGCCTTTGTAATTACACTCTGCAGAGGCAAGGCTGGCACAGGACAGTGTCATTCAGCCACCACATGAAATTTTCTGCCAACTCCAAGTGTCAGTTGCTTTGCACACAAGATTTCATTGTTGCAACAACGAAAAAACCCAACTGTGCAGAGCTGATGAAATAAGTGTTCAGGCAGCACAGAGCTGAGCAGCTGATGTGTGTTTGCTCTAACACACACCTGGGTCTCTGTCTCCTCCCTGGTGCTTCCCTGGCACTGAGTCCAGCCCAGGGGAGCTCTGTGCTGTGCTGTGCTCAGTTCTGTGCCTCACTTGCAAGGCTCTAAGCTGAAATCTCTCCAGTCAGAACTGCAAGCACACTCCAAAATACACCACCATAACTCCAGTGAGTGCTTCAAGAAAATAATTTAAAACTAAAAATCAGTGGTCAAAATGTCTTGGAAGGCTTTTTTCCCATCCACACAGACAAACAGCTCTTTCTCCAGGCTGATAACACAATGATTTACATTGGTACTCAGATAATCAGGTTTCTCTTGTCATACAAACCCCCACCCAAGAGAACTGCCAAATTCCAGTGTTCCCAGCTCTTTGGCACCACTGAGGTGTCTCCCTGAGAAGGAGAGAGGATCCCAGTGCAGGATCCCAGTCACAGCACACACCCTGGAACTTGGGCACCTTTCCTGCCCAGCCCTGCTCCTGCAGCATCAGCTCACACTCACCCTCGGATACCAGACTTCCAGCTCTCCCTGCACTTCACATGAGATTCAAACCACGTGTTTTTGGAAAAAAGGATAATTTAGGCAAAGACAACACTATAGCAATATTCAGCTGTTAGTTCTCTCTGAAAGCAAACGTGCCCAAGCTCCTGGTGCAGCAGGAGCTGCTGTGCCCCATTCCCCTGAGCCACTCCTGTCTCCCTGCAGAATGGGCTCCCTTTGAGCTGTGAGGCATAAAGGAAATGGAAATTTCCACTGACAGGTTCCCCAGCTTCGGCTTTTTTACATAATATTGATAGTGCTGCACAACACAGACAAGTGACTGTTCTTTCATCTTGCTGGAACAAACCACCCTCTCTCCAACACACCCAGACAAGGCTCTTTTCTGCCCTCACCAGCTCCATGTTTCTTGCATGTTTACCTCAGGAAAATATGAAAATGACTGGCAAGTCTCTAATTAGGATCAAAACAAATATCTTTTCCCAAAATGGCTAAAAATAAATATTAAAGAAAAATTAGCAACTTTGCATATCTGTTGGATCCTAGTGTATACTGATCCACATTTTTATTCCAACCAGGGACTGTGGACATTTGCCGATATCCACAACATATTAGAAAGAATTCTGATTTTAATAAATGTTTAAAGGAAACAATCCTGTGTTGATGGCCAGGTACTTTCCAATACATTGGATCATTTGAAAGCAAATGGGTTCAATGATTCTTAGGAAGAAGTGCAGTTTTTAAAGAAGACTTCTTCCTAAATTTAAGTGTATTAAATTCCTTCAAGCACTGCAACAGCCTCTTCTTCTCACACAGCTTCTAAAAGCAATGTTTGAGACTTTCCATAAGGGAAATATGCATTTTAAAGTCATATATATTTTTAAAAGCATGGATCTTGATGAATTTATACATGAGCAGGAGTGACTTCCTCCTAAAGCAGTCAGGGATGTGAAAGACTCTTGCTTAGAAGGCAACTCCTGTAATAACTTTGCCATATACAGAGGCTGCAAAAGTATAAAAATAACCTTCAAAACACAGGAAAGTAATAAATATTGAAAGAGGCAAGTAATGCATGAATATACATCTAAATGGTAAAGAATAAAATGCCAAAGTAAACAAAAGAAAAAAAAAATTAGCCAGAACTCTACATTCCTAAATTTTCAACTAACTTGGCCAAAGCAATGTCCCACAGGTGTTTTATCAGCAGCCTTTGATCTCCTGCTCTACTTGCAGGAGCAGAAACAGCTGTAGAATCACAGAATGGTCCCAAGCATTCTGAAAAATGAAGGTACTCCCTCACTCCTTTCAGAGGAGCAGTCCCAACAGACTGTCTGCTAAAATCAAATAATCATAAATAAAAATCAAATCTAATCAGATTGCTGAAATCTGTAAGAAATACCAGGAGGAAGGATGGCCTCATCTGTTCATGGAAGACACAAGCTCCCAGTTCCCTTCTCACTTCTACTGGAGATCTTTGGTAGAAGGATGGAAGAGTCATTTCATCTTCAGTACATAACTAACACAATCAGACTTGGGAGAGCATGATGAATTCCTTCTCCCTCTGGATCTGGCAATATGAACTACAGCAAAGCATTTGCAGTGTATTCCATGTGCCCTCTGGTTTGAACTCCAACCTGCTCATGTTGCTCCAATGCTGTTGAGGCAGGGGGTGCGGAGTGTGACCACTGCTCAAAAAACAAAATACCTTTATAAAACAAAACAAAAAAAACCCAAAGCACAACTGGTCGGATCTTTAAGCCCCCCTTCCCCTAAAAACCTCCAGACAGAGTGCTATGCAGAGCCAACTGATGCTGCCTCAAAGGGATAATTCCTGTACAGCCACCAACCACAGCTCGCAGAACACCTAATCTAGCTACCAAGTACTCTTAGAAGGAGTTCACCAATAGATTATGCAGCCCCATGGCAGAAAGGATCATCTAATTCCACATTCCAAGCTCAATTTAAATAAGTCACTTAGGCTTAGAAACTAAGCAAACAGAAACATTAATAAATTACATTTTAAAAATTTTAAAAAGAAACCACACAGAAGCCTAAGAACCTCCTGGACTCCAACAGTACTTGCAAAATTAGTGTTGTAACATAAAACAGATCACTGGCACAATTGTATCTCTACTGTCCAAAGAAGTTGGTGTAAATATTGTCCTTGAAGCTGACAGAGCTTTTGCTAGAGTGACTTCACATGTCGATTCTGTGACCTGTGTTTATGCAACCCAATCTGAAAGTTTAACTCATTATACAGCTTGAAAATAGAGGCTTGTACAAAAGGAATGTGCACTGCCAACAGTTCTCTTCCTAAAACTCCTCGTATTTGAGAACACATTAAGCATTGCCAGTCAATGTTTAATAGTTATGTGTGTAAGCAATACAAAACACCTGATTTTCACAGAAAGCACTTCATTTTCCACATTACTGCCCAATAATTGTATTAGTCTGTGTAAGCAAATATATGTAGCACATTTGTCCTAATATAAAAAAACCCCAGGTTAAGAGAGAACAACAAGCTACTCTAAATACAGCATCTGTCAAAGTTAAATAACTACAGGCTGTGTTTTTATCCACTTCATCCACAAAGCCTAATTGCTGGCATTAGCAGGAAGTCTGTCCTTCCAAAGACAATCTACCAGAACACAATTTTAGCTCTATTTAGTGTAGTCTAATCTTGTTACATTTCAAAGCTCCTTCTGCTGTTAGCATTCAAAATAAATATAAGTAAAATATATACTTTACTCAGCATAAAGAACACTCCTACACAATATTAAACAACAGGAGAAAGCGAAGTCCAAAGACCAAACTTAAACCAGATTTGCTGCTATTTTTAACAGAATTTGCATGAACTTACAGTAAGATTCCAGTTGATCTGGGGTATTCTTGTGTGAAGGTTCAGACTGAACAAAAGCAGGAGAGCTCCAGTAACCACCAGTGCACTGCAGCTCACAAACTCAAAGAAATAAAGGCCTTCGCAAGGGGAGCATTCCATGATGGTCTCTATGCAGATGAACGCAGTCAGTGCCAAAAGCTGGGAAGAAAAACAAGCGGAAAAAAAATAAATAGATTTCCACATTTTGAAAGCAGCCACAAGTATTCCTGAAATTTCCATTGGGAACATGATCGGTTTACGCTCAGGAATGTGTGATTTTAGTTTACAACAGGGCACTGTCTGAGACGCAAAAACAAAAGCAAATTAATGTAAGATTTTCTGGATTTGTCCCATTCAACAAAGTACACTTTAGCAAAATTACAAGGAGTCTAACATCAAAATGACCAAGACACCCCCAGAAGCATGAAACCCCTGCAGGCCACTGGCTTAACATGCAAACAGCACCTCAAGCATTTTATTTCATTTTTCACTCATGATACACTGTTCCAAAACGGGAAGATGGAATGCATTTGTCTACTGGGCTAACCTCAAGCACAATCACAGAATATTAATGTTGCATGATTGTGAAAGACATTTCAATAAAGATTATTACTTCAAATTCACTACCAATTGAGATCTAAATCAATTCAAAATAGAATAGATTCAGGATTTCTATCAGTCTCCAAAAATGCCTCCCTTTTTCACATTTATCATCACCAATACATTTTATTTCATATGAAAACATATTATATTATTCCCTTATAGGACAATAAAACAAGCAGCTAAGAGATGAAGGAAAACCTCCTGGTGCTGCAAACATAAACATGGAACTGGGATAATGGTTAGTCACACTAAATCCAGAGGATATCTTGGAAGAGTTACCACATGTGGACTCTGGCAAGAGTTGAATTCACCATTTAGGATAAACACTGACACTCGCTGCACTTTAAAATAAATTCAGTGGACAAAACTAAAATATGTCAACCTCAGAGGCACTACTGGCCAGCAGGGACAGCCACCAGCACATGGTGACACCACTGACACCACAGGGACACAACTCACACACCAAGCCTGTGCGAGATGATTCCTCCTTAAACACAACTGACAGAAGAAAAGCAGTTGCATGGATGGTTTGGGGGTTTTTTGTTGCTTTGTTGGGGTTTTGCATTTTCCAGGACAAGCAAGGAAGGCCTTAAGAATGTTTTGCTTTGGTTTTCAGGACAACCACCCCCATCCACCCACTGACATTTTTTTAGAAAGAATTCTCTTCTTGCTGTGCCACAGAATTCTAACAAGGCTGCAGTAAGCACTTCAATCTGAGGATGAGGAACTATGGGAGATATTTTCCTCAGAGCCAAATATCCCACAATCTGAATGTTTTGCACAAACATAAGTTTAAGAGATTGACACGAGCCATAATAAAAACCAATTTCTGCTAAATCCTTCTTTGCCAATTTCAGTGTTTTGCAGATACACTTCCTTCAAGCACTTTTTATGCTTCATCCATTAGTTTGTCTTTGGCTCCCACAACAAAACTTGCAAAATGAAGAAAGAGGATTTTGAAAGAAGTCTCCATTTTTGCCACTAACACGAGCAGTAATTCTAAGTAAAGGACAATACCCCTTATGTTCATTTGGCATATACTTCAGAATACAGTAGAAAATGTAAGTTTAAAAACAGATTAAAACGAAGCAAAACCACTTTAATAAAAAACCTCACACTTGGTTGGAAAGCCCTTCACAGTTCACTTAGCACATGTTCATTAAAGAGAGCACATGCCACATTAATTTCTGTCAGCTAACACAGAGGCCAATTCACATCAAACAAATTCTCAATGGATACCCAGCGATTAAACACTTCAGATTTTATCTTTGACATTGAATAGTTTCAGAAAGAAAGATCATGCATGAAATGGAATATTCAGGATCAAAGCAGAACCAAACTATGATTTCAGCAATGTCACACACACCAAAAAAAATACTGTCCAGACACAGCCTCATTTTGAAATATTAGCAAGTAATGAAGTTTACCTATTCTGTAAAAACAAGCCTCAAAACTGAAGATGACACTGAAAGCAGTTAAAAAAAAAAAAAGCTCAAAGAACCAATCTTGGCTGTTTCAAGAAGGATCAACATCATATATTAATGATAAATGTGAATCAGCAAGATTTTTACTTCTGGATTCTCCAGTATAATAAAGTTTCTATTTTTCTTGCCACTAGTTTTAATATTATTAATTTATATTACATTAATTCTATTCTATTAGTTGTGGTATATAGTATGTTAATTACAGAACATTGGTTATTATTATGTTACTAATTAATATTAATAATTAATGTTATGACACTTGTACTTCTTTTAAAAGAAATGGTTCTGTAATATTCTCTAGAAATACTGTAATACAAGCCCCAAATATTAGACTCATCTTCTTAAAACATTAACAACTCTGAATTGTGCCATCAACATTAGGCTGAAGGAGCCAAAATCTCTGGCACATCAGTTGCTGTGCTGGGCAACAACTCTGGTGTTTTGCTGATAACCTTTTACACTGACTCTTCTCCACAGCAGGCAGCATTGCTTCTTCAAGGCCAGCACATCCATCCTGCCTGGCAAAGCTCAAGAGACCAAAGAGTTTCCTGCATATAGCATTAGAAATTAATTATGTCCTGAAGAGGCACTTGGAGCAATGAACTTTAATAATCCTGTGTTATTTACATATTTCCAAGCCCAGAATTAATAAACTCCAGAACCACTCCACATTTAGATTTCATTTTACCCCTTAAGAAACTATAATATACATTTACCTGTGACACATTCTTGTAAGAAAAAAAAGAATTGGTTGTGTACACTTAGGCCTGACTTAATCCAAACCATTTAAAAATGCAAGATGTGCCATCAGTTTAGGACAAGTGCAGCAGCTTCAGGGTGCAGTGGCCTGGGGTGTGGCAGCCTAAGTCTGTTGGTAAATTCATCAGAGAGGCTGGGAGAAAACTTCAATTGCTTCCCTGTCTGATGGAGGGAGACAGAAAAAGGACAACACTCCCAGACACACAATTTATTTCTAACTCTTTGGTACTTCAAGTAAGATACCAACTAAATGTGTTACTATTTTTCTTGCAATAAAAATATCTCACCCTTCTCCAAGAGCATCCATCCTGCCAGTGCTACAGATAATGCCCTCCTGCTACCTGCCATTACTGTCTCACAGCAAAGCTATGACAAAAAATAAAATCCGCATTAATCACTACATCAGAAAAAAAACTATCCTCCTACAGAAACTTCCTTCTTTCCAATCACAACAGAAATCTCAGTCTTCAATACAAAATATTTTCTCTTTGAAACATCAGGATGATCTTGTCCTCCTACATATTTATAAACTTGCCAGAAGCACCTTTCCAATTTGCTACAAGTTACATCAAACTTCTATAAAAACTACTTCGCAATATTTATGCTGGCCATTTGATCAGAGGTGAACCTAATCTTGTTTTTAATAAAAAAGAAAACTACTCCAAACACATTAAATGAAATTGAAATACATGGGGTTGATACCCCAACCCATGACTCACTCAGAGCTTTAAAGTGTTGTGCAAATGCTACCACATGAGCCAAAGCAGCTTCTCAATGGCCACAGCTCATCTAGTGATAGGGTTCATTAAAAAGAAAACACCATGTATTAAGATTCATTAACTCTGTGGGTTTTAATTTATGAAATAAATCATTTATGAGACAGTCTACATAAAAAAGGCAGTGAATTAACACAATTCTGCCACCAGAACACTCCCTGACTGGCAGGGCTATGAAGCAGAGTGAGTGTCCCACTGCAAACTGCAGAGAAGTAATTTCTGCAGAGCTTCCTACACTCTTCCCTCTGCCACACCTCACATTGCAGACAAAACTGCTGCCTTGCTTACCATGTTGACTACACACACTGTCCTGGGAAGAAGAAGCAAGGATCAAGGCCCTCCAGCCTCCATGCTCCTCCCAGGCTGGCACTGCTGCAGGTGACTGAGACACAAAGCTACACCCAGCTGCGACAGCTCTGCCCTTGCTTTGTAACACTCAGAAAGCAGGATCCAGGATCCTGCATCTGCCTCCCATGACTGCAGTTCCAAGACTAGCTAAAAAGCCCCACAAAACCAGAGAAAGATCATCACATCAGAGCACAGCTCTTGGCCAACAAAATGCAACCCTGAGTGACATTTGTCCAACGCAAGAAGCAACCCCCACTTTCAAATCACACATCTTTTTATAGTTTGGCATGATGAGATTTGACAAGTTTTTCCACAAGCAGAAGTTTCAAGGCTGGTTTACCGTGGAAAAATGAGAAGTTGAATGTGGTGGAAATCTCCTCTTACATGAATTACTGCTCTCTCCCACAAATAACACAGCTACAGCTTTCTTGGGCAGAGGCAAGAGAGAAAGTTTTCTCTGATGGATGAAACAAACCTTTTCATCTGTTTTCCTCTGCACCAAGTATTTTGGAGAGTTTTTTATTCCACTCTAATTCCCCCAACACCCTAAAATTTGTATAGCCCTCTTCTATTACTAATATTTCTCTTTTTTAACGGTTGCTTTTGTTCTTCTACTTCCACTCTTCTTAAAGTACAGTGGATATTACATTAAAATGTAACTTTGTCACAGTGGAAACATCTGCTTATTCTGGACGCTCAGGCCATATAGAGCCATCCCAGGCTACCTGCAGTAACACCTTTTTCTAGCAAATATCTGGTCAGCAAAGCAGGCTCAGAAAGAATGAGGTAAGCTCAGGGCAGGCTGAGGAAAGGTCTGGGTCTTTCCTCAGTGTGTGTAATGCAGCCCCAGTGCTGTGACAGAGCATCCTTCATCCCTCGCCTCCCACCACCACATCACATACAGGCAGGAGGACAAAGCCCCAAGCCAAGGACTAAATACGAGATGTACATCCCAATAATGGCACTTTGTGCTTTTAGCCCTGAATAAACTGGCAAGCTGTCAGCCAGTGTTACTGCCGAGGTAACTCCTGCACTGAACAGCACTGGAGCCCCCAGTGCAGCTCCATGAAACCACCACAATTTAGGGCCAGGGAACTGCAGAAGGAGAGCCTCTTCTCTGGGATCCGATGTCCTCAGAGCCAGCCACATCAGCCTCTTGCCATTACTGTATGCATCTCAACTTTCCGGCAAATTCCCCTGGAGAAGGGCCCTTAATGAAGAAATCATCTGCCTCGGGGCTATGTAAATGGCTCATATTTACATCACTTTCTTGGCAACACAGGCACATCAGACATTAAACACTGTATTTCCCCAAAATGGAGAAAATGTGCTGTGACAGGCACCAACGCTGAAAAAGAACTTTTAGGAGGTTGCTAATGGTGTCTTTTTCCTGTCAGAACATGTTGCATTATATTTTTGAAGAAAATAATCAAAGAACCTTGCACTAAAAATTAAAAAAAAAGACAGCTCTGCAATGAAAACAAAGTAAAAAATGAGTTTTCCTGTTTATCTAAAACATTACCACAGAAAGCCTTATTGTGTGGTTAAATGACATAATTACGCATGATTTCCAAAAAACCACAAAATGGTCAGCATTTTTTCTGCCTGAAAAATACCCACAGAATTTTAGTAAGAATGTCACACTAGCAAGGCATTTTTACATCCAGACTGTTTAAATTAATGGTACAGCAGAATACACATGCACAAAATAGAGAAGAAATATATTACTTTTACACCACTTGAAGTATCCAAAGACATCGAACGTTCTTGAATTAAAATCTAGATTTATTGTTCTCGTTTACTTGGCCCAGCAGTCCCAACTTTATGCATGAAATGAAGTGGGTCTCATTCCTTGCAAAGCACATGCATTTCCCACATCTAAAACAGCTGGCACAGATATGAATATTTGGGATCATATGGCTCAAACACAGTCCTGCTCCTCCAGCAGGAAACCATCTTTTACCCTAAGCAAAAAATGACTGATTTCCCGCCTGCTCCTGGTCTGCATCCTCAAGACTACATGAAAAGTGTTATTAACTCTGGTAAGAGGCTGCAAGGAGCCTTAAATCACAAAGGAGCATTAAATTTTCCCTGCAAGATAGAAAGTTTAGGAAAACAACACTTACCAGAGAGAGAAGCTCAAGCACCACAGTGATTCAGCACCCTGGATGAACTAAATTGTGCTCTAAGGGCACAAATACAAGCAAACAAACCCAGAGAAATTCAACCAGGGCTCCAAATTCACCTCTGTTTGGTTTTGGTGCTGATGGTAGAACAACAGAAAATACGAGTTTCAGGTCATCATTGCACCTCTAGTGTTTTACATGGAGCTGCAAAGTTTTCATTACTACTTAATTCACTTTTGGCTGTAATATGGCAAACTATCCATGCATTAAATATTGTGGAGTCTTTACTGAA
Organism: Lichenostomus cassidix; assembly: GCF_008360975.1. Lineage (NCBI taxonomy): Eukaryota > Metazoa > Chordata > Aves > Passeriformes > Meliphagidae > Lichenostomus > Lichenostomus cassidix. Next base: position 18,807,396 of record NC_139492.1, read on the forward strand.
TCAGCTGATTTTCTCCCACCTCCAGCAGTTTTCTGTAATCCTAAGATTCAGCTACTGCTGACTTCCCTTCTCCATTTAGGCAAAAGACCAATTCTAAATACAGAACATATTGCTGAGGCCTGAAACATTTTGATGGTGTACTAGGAGAAAGGGTCATATTTAAGAGTGAGGCTAATCAGTACTCAAAATTAACAACAGAATATTTGTTTTGAAACATTTACAACACAAAAACTAATGTTTATTAAAAAAAAAATAAAAATTAAGTGGACCGAACAACAGTGAAGAGAAGAGATACTGAACTGGATAGAACAGAAATGCATCAATTTTAAAAGTAAAATTAATCACAGAATCTAGAACAAAAAAAAAAAAAGCTACAGACATGATATGGTGACTTATTTCCTGCTAACTGCATTAGTACAGTTATGTTATTGCTTAGACACACTTATACAACAAACACTCTTATCTGCAAGATAAATGCAAAACCAATTCCAGTTCAAGTACCATTAAACACATAGTAGGTTTTGACAGAAAAAACAAATATTGTTCTTCCTAAGGAAACAAAAACAATTAAAACCCCCCAAAAAGTTTGACTTAGATGTATTTTAGGTTTTATCCAAGGAGATGACCAAAAGAACCACGGAAGAGAATCTGAAGCCAAGACACATTGCAAGAAGCTGTTTGTTTTAGGCACATGACATTTTCTCAATGAATTCTGAGTGGGATCCAAACAAACCCTCCAGATTAGACAAAAAGGAATGTAATGTGGCACCTGCCCCATAAATAAAAGCCCATCAACAGTTTTTTAGCAACCCCATCCTACAGGAAGGTTCATCTGAAGACCACAGAGGGAGACATGCTTTAAGCAAAGGCAAACAAAACATGCAAAACATAACTGTTTCTCCCACCAACTCCCCTCCACTGAAATTTGTGCCTCCAGTCCCCAGAAACTACAATTCCTGTGTAGCATAAACTTAAATACTTTCATAAGCAACAGATCCTTCGGGACAGTAATGAACAAAATCCCAACACAGAGTCCCACACTTCTAACTTTCCCACTTATGCTGCATTAATCACTTCATCCCCAACAACCCAGCAAAGTGAACAACTAGTGGAAAGGTTTATCTTGTATCAACAGTACATGAACTGTGCAAAAGGCTACGGTGAGTGTCATCAGACAGAAAAACTCTGGGAGGCAGATGGTTCTTCACCCCTTTTTCACCATATCCTGATACTTGAGGCCTAATTTTCCCATTCATTGTCTCATGCTCATTTTGGCAGAGTCTGCAGGCAGGGCTTTTTACAGCCATCTCTAACTCCCATCCACCACCAGCTGGTGTGTCTAACGATGCTCTGGTGCCAGACAGGACAGGTTCCTCAGAGCCACCTCCAGCTCACCAAGGTCAGACAGCAAAATTCTCTCAAGCAGCCTCAGGGTCCCCTGCCTGCCCCAGAGGAGCAGAGAGGGACAGGCCAGGGAGATCTGCACACAAACCACCGCAGTGCAGCCACGCCAGACCTCAGAATAGGGCTCCAGGGTGCTGATAAAAACCACAGTCAAAGCACTCACACAACACAGAGTGGAAATTCTTAAACAGCAGGACTACCCAAGTAGGTTTCTTCAAGTCCAATTTTATCACAATTTGACCAGCATTTGCATATCAAGTTCTTCAACAAGACAGGCAAAAATAGGTCAAAGAAACCATCATGCACTTCTTTGGTGCCACACTGAATGCAATTTTGTATGCATTGAGTCATCTGCATCTTCCTCAGCCACTGCCAGCTGCAAGTAGTGGGGGCAGAAGGGAGAATAAGGTATTTTCCCATTAGTCCCATTTGCTGCTGGTCCTACTCATGCAGGCTGTACCACAATAGTAACACAGAGTAAAAACTGGCTACAGGTAACAAAATGGAGAATAAATCCAGTTTAACTGCTGAGTTAATAACCCTCATTTAGTAACCTGAATGTTAGCAACCCTCACTTTCAGGCACCAAAGCAGGGAAATAAATACCTTCCTCAAAAATCACTGCCAATTCCTGTCAGTCTTACACACTAATTTAAAGGTTAGTGACACTGAAGTCAGTAGAGTCACCAGTTTTGTATCAGCATTTATTAGTTGTTGTAACACCTGTGTGGGATGCTCAGGAGGTACCTTGCAGTACAGCACCCACCTTTCCATCCCCAGCCTCCCTGCAAGGGTGAAGTGTCCTCTCCACTTCCTGGCATTTTCCATTAAGTCAAGGTGTAAGAACATAGAGCTTACCATATCTTTGCTATTTAAACAAAATGGGTAGATAAACTGCCCTGTTCTTGTCTTGGGGCTGCACATATATGTTCTGTATGGTGCACACACACTCTCTCTGCCACAACACAGCAAGTTACTGAGATCATATTGCATGATTTTTAAATAATTTTTTTTAAAAAGCTATTGCTTCACTTATGAGAATTCTCTATTCAGCTTTTAAAATATGAGAAAAGTCAACACTTCTGATCTAGCTTCATGTTCCAGTCCATGTTCACAGGCCAGTCTGTGCTGGAAACCTGGCTAGCCAAAACAATATTAAAACACAGTAGTGTAAATCTGGTAACAAACAGAGAAATTAATTTTTATTAGTTTTAAGAAGCCAACGTGTAGTCATAAAATTAGTCAATTATTTGATCTGCACAGCCTCTAGTTTAACTAGCCTGTTTGGCTATTTTAAAAAGTGAAAGTTTATTTTATCACCATCAGAATCAGTCAGTATCCTTTAAAACCCAATTTAAACCCAGTTATGAGTAAACATCAAACATCCCACAAATACTAAAACAAGAAAGGAATTTTAATGAGAAAACAGTCAAGAACTTAAAGTAGTCCTATGGAATCCACTGAAGTTTTTTGGGGTTGTTTTTGTTTAAAGGAAATGGTGCAAAATGTCCTTGCAATCCCAACGTTCCCAAGCCTGCAACCCGAAGGCCCCCCTAGATGCCATGCCTTAAAAGGCAAAAAGAGTCTAGACATCCTGGAGAAAGGGAACATTAAAACAAGAGATGCAGGCCAGGACATTGCAGAGCACTGCCAGCTGCACCGGGGAATGCATGGAACCTCCGTGCTGGGCAGACTGGCTGGCAGGAGGGATGCAGGAGCAGCTCCACCAAAATAGCACAGAGCCCCCAGATGCCATTGCATAACTGCAAATCCACCCACTGGGGAATTTATAACGGGAGAGCAGCTCTGCCCAGGCTGCAGCAGCCTCAGCCTGCACTCTGCAAAATGCTGGGAACAACACAGAGCCTCTGCAGCTCTGCCCTCAGCTCCTGTCACAGCCACTGCACACCAGGGACTGCACACAAGCCTGGCACTGAGCAACAGCACTGCTCCCAAAATCATTTTAAATGGTACTAATTAGAACATCAGAAAAAAATTAAATAGCACTGCATTTAATAAAAGCTTTCATCTACGTTAGATAAAAAGTTTCTAAGCATTAAATGCAACACTTAGTTTCTTTTAGAAGATCGTATGATCAAACAACTAATTAATCCATTCACAACATTCAAGTGGCAGTATCAGTTTCCAGCAAGAAAATAATTTCCTGAGACAGAAGTTACTACAGATTGTGAAAGACTTGGAGAACTTAAGCATTTAATAATATTCACAACCATGCTCGTTGCTTTCTTGCCATAAGGATTTCAGTTTAAAAATGTACAAAAGTACAGAAAATTCCTAATATGGAAATGGTTGTAGTCGATTGATAAAATAATTTGGAAAAAACCTGCCAGACCTGTTTTGAGTAGTGCTGTATCACTGGCAGATTTACAGCATTTGAAAATACCCCGGGTTAGCTTCAGTGAAAGTTACAGCAGAAGCAGCACCTTGTGCAACTCAGACACAGCACAGGACGTGTTTCACCACACTGGCACTGCCTGCTGGGCTTTTAGGCTATCCAGGAATGAAGCACACAATCCCAACCAGTTCAGCTCGCTTGCAACCTAACACTTTGGGAATGCACAAACAAGCTAAAGAAAATTTGGAGACATGTCAAGCATCAACACCTGAATACCAAGCTACATATTAAAAAAAGTTTCACTGGATACTGGAACACTTGTCAGAGTAAAAATGCATCATATTCTTCTACAAGCTAAGGCATTAAACACCAGAGCCTTAATTACACTTCATTAAATACCACAGTCAGGAATCTGATACTCTGAGTTATAGTTCCCAGTTTAATTTGCACACTTGTGAAATTAAAACATCACAAGTTACTCTGCTCATCTGAACCCACACTATGGGCTGAGAGTGGCCTTTTCACTTTGGGTGAGAGCTACACCAGCTCTAGGACCTCTCTCTGCCCATCGTCAGGAGTATTTCTGACCCATCTTTTCTCTACTTGTGCTTGTATGTTCTTACACCTATTTTACATCAGGTTGGGTGTTACCCAGCTTTTGCTTCCCTCCTCCCATATTCTGGAGTTGATGGTACAAGTTCCAAAGAAACCTAAACATTACTTCCATGTTTTGGAAGCAACATGGGAACACAAATCATCTGGGAATTAGGTGACTTTATTTTTTTTAAATAAGAAGGTATTTTTTATTGCACTTCTAATAAGTTGCGACTTCTAGCCCTACAAAACAACAGCAGCTGACCAATTGTTAGGATGTCTCTTCACTGGGCATTTAGTTTTCTTTGCATGCAAAATATCAGTACAAAATTATTTGCTGAGGTCCAGAAGCAAGACAAATTTCCATGAAAAGCAATTCTGAACACAGGATGATGATAGCTACTGACAAGTGTGCAAGTTGATTTGACAAAACAATGCACTCTCACCAGAAGGAACAGATTCCTCCAATACTGGTTATATTACAAGAAAAATACAACCTCTTAAATTTCTAGTCCTCTCTTCTTATCTCAAGATGATAATTAAATCACTAGGGGGCCTCATCAACAAGGACACCACCAGAAAGATGTAAGAAATAAAGGTAGCTTTCCAATCATTAATACCATTAGAATTACACCAGAGTAGTGCATCTATTACTATTGCACTGGTTCATAATGGGAGGACAAAAATACAGCATACTTGGTACAGACATTACAGGAGTTTCTTCTGAAATCAGAATTTAAAAACTATCCACCATCTTAAGAGAGACATTTTTAACAGGAATTTGGAGTTTACTGGCAGTAGAATATGATCCCATAGCCAGATGGTAGTTAAGAGACATCATGAAATAAACCAAAAGCTATTCACCTTTCTGTGGGAAGACAGCCACAGTAAGTTCTTTAGTTGTACACAGAAACAATAAAAAGCAAAGCTAAACAGTTATCTCATTATTCTCCCACAGTAATGTTAGGATAAAAATATCACCACACAGCAGTGCAAATCCACAACCTTTAAAGAGCAATCTCTTTGAAGAAAAATCAAGTTTCAGAGGCACTGAAGACACACCTGAAGAGGATCTCTAAGCATATTTGTGCATTACAAATTTGATCCTCTCAATATGATAACAGCCTTTTTCTAAGACCAAATGCCAAAGACCACCAGTATCTGCTGTGATACTCAACGTCTTCTGAACAAGCAGCTACAAATGCCACTGAAAATCAAAGCTGGCACATGACACAAAAAAATCACTGTGACTTCTTACATAAACACACATTCATTGTTTGGAGAGCATACGAGAATAAAAGGTGGACAATGCAGTTCATCACAGAATGACTATAAATTACAAACGTGATCCTAGGATGAAAGAGGAGAAGTGTCTGGAGAAGTGCCACTGTACAGTGGTGGGACACAGCCAATGGTCAGCATGGCTCAGGTTGTGCCTGCTGAGAACTCCCCACCTCCATCCCACGGGGCAAGGGAGGGCAGCTGGATGGTCCTGAGAGCAGAGAGCCCCTTGCCCAGCACAGCCCAAACCATTTTTGCTCTGCCTCGTGCAGCAAGAACAGGACTGGCTGAGGGCAGGAGGGGGTGAGGAGGAGCTATGGCAAGTGGCAGTGTTAACACAGGCATAAAGAACTATAAACTGCTCAAACTAAATCCACAATGGAAAGGAGGAAGGCTTTCTCTGAAATGCAGAACTGAACAGAATTAAACCTTAAGGTGAAACCATCACCTATGGATAAAAAAGGCAGGTACAGCTCTGCCTGGGACCCCAAGTTCCCTCTGCAGCTCGGGTGTCTCCTGCAGTGCTCTGCTGTTCACCAGGGGCACCGAGTGCTCCCCACCAGCACCAATGGCCTGGCAACTGGGACCTCACTGTGCCCAGAACATCACTCACTGCCTTCTATGACTCCCTGGAACTGAATTAACACTCCGTTGGCAGAAAACCAAACTTCAAAACAATCAGTGCAAAAGCAATCTCCCTTTACCCACACTGATCCAGAGGCCCACTGGTAACTTCCCTGACATACAGAGGGCAGCTGCCTGTGAAGCACCCAGCTCCCTGCTCCAGGCACCCATTCCCAGCTGGGAATCAGACCCAGAGCTCTGCAGGGGCAAAGGAGCAGGCAAGTCAGACATGCCCTAAGATGTGACACAGCACACACAGGTCAGAGGCTGGGGGCTCCATCCATTCCTTCCCTCCAGCTGAGATGCTGAGCTCACGGCACAAGAAGGCACAAGAAGGCACAAGAAGGCAGCAATAATTAAATATGATATTACTGAACACCTCAGAATAGCTTTCAACCAGATCCTAACAGTCAGCAATTAGCTTACTCCTAGGAACATAAATGTTATTACTCTAATTTTCTGATATAATTAACAATGAGAATTCTCAGTAGTCTTATTACCCATGTAGGCATGTATTCCTGGCTTTTGAATTTTGTTTGCTTCATTGTAACCGAACCTGACAGCAAAGAGTTCCACTCTAGTCCTGGCATTGGCAACCCATTTCTGAATCTGGAAATGTATAATGACAGTAAGCCACAAAACAACTTTTTTTTTCAATGTTCAGCTGATCTCCACCAATGAAGATGGAACTTTTTATTCCAAAAATGGTGAACATCTGAATTGCTATTTCCCCCAGATTTCATTTAGCTGAAAATGCTGCCTCCCCTGACAGGCAGTATCAAATGCTATAGACAAGAAGAGAGCAAGCACGGAGTGATACTTCCCAGTGCACTCATCAGCATCTTGCAGCTTGGAGACCTCCCAAGCAGAAGTATTATCTTCTTTAAAAGGAATCTCTGATGGATTTTTGTAGCATTTGGAACAAACACATGAAGAGAAGGAAGTCTAGGGCTGTCTGAGCCACAGAAGCCATCACTAACCACCACAAATGGCATGCACCCTCTTTCAGCCAGCACATGCCAAGGGCTTTCTGCTTCTTGCTGCTTCCACCAGAAGGGTGCTGTGATCCCAGTGCTCCAGGTAAACCATTCCTAACTACTGCCAATGGCACAAAAACTGACCAGGATTCTTCACACCAATTGGCCCAGCTCTTAAAGGTGCTATAAGTTACTTTAAATCAAGTACCTGTGCAAACCTGGCAGGATTCCAGTGAGGACCAACCAGGTTCCCTACAGGATTCTGCCTGGTTTCCTCATAACTCACCCGGAGGCCAGAGGAACCGCCCATTTGGAGCTACACTGCCAGGAAAACTGAGCAGCAGACAAAGGGCAGCCACGACCAGCCGTGGGAATTTCAGCAGGAAATATGTCTATTCCCAGCTTTAATGACAGTAAGATCCTTAAGGGTGAAGAATTACAATAATCAAGGAAAAATAATAATAATGCATTTAGAAAAGCTGAAGAGAAAACTAAAATTAAGAGGGGGAAAGAAAAAGCAGAGTCTCATCTAAAATGAAACTATTTCCAGCAAAGAGCTGGTACCTGCTAACCAGCCCATCTCCTTTGGATGACTGAATGGGCCCCTCCTGACTCTTCACACAATAAACACCTTTCTACAGCAAGCATACTCAGGAAAAAGAGACACTGTCCTTAGGAAATTTAAGGGAATGGGGAAAAAGAACTGAAATAAAACAAATCATTTGAGGATGTCCATAGCAAAGTTTTCCAGCCATATCCATTTCATTACTGTACAACAGTCTCCATGGGAAGTATTAAAGCCCTCAAAAGCATGAGAAACAAGTTCTTGTCAGCAAGTAATGAGAATTAACTCTAAAGAATATTCCTGCTCTGCTCTCTGAGGACAGCCACCTCTGTCTCACACCTTCCATGAGAAAAGGTATTGCTCCATTTAAATATCAGAAAGTCAACTGAGACGTTCTCCAAAGGAAAAACATTTCTTTGGTTAGCACGCAAGTGTACTGGCTTCTCCCTGACTTCCATTTTGAGTTCAAAGTCTCATTAAAAACAAAACCAAAAGGCACAAAACAAACATGAGAGCTCCAAACTAACTCGTCTTCTCCCCGCTCCATTTCCCTTTGTGCCATTCATTTCCCTTCTAGTGACACCCTCAGGTGTCTCAGCCACCCCAGGTGCCCTGAACACTCCTTTTCTGATGTGATCCAACATTATCCACCTTCCTCCAAGCTGCTGCTGTAAAGAGGCTACAGCTGCATTCCCAGTACAGCAGCTGTTTCCTCACAGATCCCAACAAACACACACAACTATTTCAGGGAACAGTGACATACAGACAAGACTCCTTTCTGCAAAACTCACTTACTTAACAATAACATTGTCAAAAACCAGGGAAATTGGTTCAATGCTAAGCTGTTCCACATGGGCTCTTTTCCTTACTCCCTCACTGTTCCTCACACTGCCATTACTGACCACTGGCAGGCAGATCCAAGGACTGGGAACTCTTCAGCTTGGCCATAAAGAGGAGTTACAAGCCTTAAATTACACAGTTTTCTAGTCTGCAACCAAACCTAAACTTAGCAAAACCCAAAACAAGGCTCAGAAATAAGCTGCACAATACTATACATGAGACATTATCATAACCCATTATGCTGGTGTCCCTTCAAAGGACACTTTGGAGCATATTCTCCTGAAATGTTAACAGATATGAGTTAAAACTATTGTTCCCTCCAGCAGCACTTAAATTACTTCATATGCCTACAATGCCATAATAGTTTCCCTCTTATAACAAGCCCTTTATTCGAATCCATAAAGATAAATCTGTAACAAATTAACAGAGCACTACACCTATTTTAAGTGATGTGGGGCTTTCCCCATGCCCTGTTCCTTCTGCTTTTGACAGTCAAAAATGGGCATTTGGAAGCAGGGCCATCCAAGCCACAAAGTGCAGCAGTTTTCCTTCACAGCACCATGGGCCATTTTGTGGGAAGCCCTTCAACCAAAGATTAGAACAAGCAGCAATGTTTGCCTTGAGCTGATATTTTGCCCGCCAATCACAAATATATTTTAAGACAAATCCTGATGCTAAAAGAAGCACATGCATTGTAATCTTTCCTGTAACATTCTTTTTACTAGAATACATTTAGAGCCTTTTATCTTAACCAGTACTTGTCTTTTTCCTTTTTGTAATTTTTTTTTTGTGTGTGCCAGGAGTTCCTTCTTGTTTTTAAGAGATAGAGTTCTACCCTACAGACTTTGTTACTTTTCAGCTCCTGCAGTATTTTTGTAATGGTATTATTGAATATTGTAATTGAAATAATTATACTTGGCAAATAAGCAACCTAAGTACACAGTGGAATGTGCTCTCTCTTCTTTCTTTTCCAACACTGCTCAGTTTTCCATTGGTTTGCAAATGTCAGTAGTCTGCTCTTCCATTACTGTGAATGAGACTGAGCTTTTCTGAGTACAACTAACCAGCTGAGGTGGTGCACAGCCTTCCACGCTACACTAGCTAATCTAATTTCTCCTTAAGTGCTGCCCCTCTACATTCATACACTCCCAGGAACTACATGCAATAGCTCAGATCCTGGTTATGAATAGGGCACAAAACATGGCTCAGTTACTCTGATGACACTACTCTGCACATATAAATCCTACTAATGATGCACTGGGAGCAGCACTGCCTTTGTCCAGAGACAAGGAAACCTCTTTAACTCCAGCAGAGTGTGGTTTTCCCCCACCTTTCTTAACATGACTTAAAAACTCACAAGGTGTACTCCATGGATCTTTGGAAACTGTTCCAAGCAAGTCAGATTTAATAATAAAGGATTCAGTTACAATCAGTAATTACTCATTTTAATGACAAGTTTTTAACATGACCTGCCACAGTAGTTAGTGTACTGCAGAAAGGATCTGCAGTAGGAACAGAAACAAAAATCCCCAGGGCAGATTATTTCAGAGTATCAGGCAGCACCACCCCAGGATTTCTACCACATGGACAGATTTTAACAGCTCGAAGACAGGTAGATGTTACACAGTGATGACAGATCCTTTGGCTCCAGTCCTGAACACACACAATGCAAACACTGCTGGTCCCTGTTGACTACTGGGGTAATGCACTCACTGCTAGCATTTGCAGAGCACAGGTTCCACCCTACACCGAGGAGATGAGGAGAAAACAAATCACACTTCCAAATCCCGGGCATTCATAAAAAATGGTCACACATTCATCACCACAGTCCTCTCTAAACTTGCATGCAGCTGAAGCTAGGATTCTTCCAATGTGTTTTTCATGAAACCTGTATGTGCAAGTTTTGCCTTGTGCTAACCAGCAGTGGTTTTAAAAGCTGAAGTTATATATATGAAATATTAAAATGTTTCTGACATCACAGTTCTCAAAGAACCCGTCCATTTTATGTTACAAGAATTTGCAGTACCCTGTAAGAAATTACTTTAAAATCTATTTAAAGCTTTTTTTCATATTTCTGTATTTCATATGCTAAAATCTATTTCAAGCATTTTCATAAAACACCTCTCTTCCTAATATCCTGAAAAACACGTTTGTTTATTTGAAAGATATAAATATCATAGTGACTTGGAAGGCAGATCAGATGAAGGCAAACATCAGCATCAGCACCACTGAAACTGCTGAAATGCTTTGGTGTTTATTACGTGTTTCACTGCCGGGGTGGTCCAAGCCTTGCAGGGGCTCCATCAAACCGAACGGCCCAGGCGGTCAAAGTACGCGAAAAACAGCTCACGTTTAATTTCACAATACAAACTCACACGTTTGCTGTGTGGGTTTTTTTAAGGCTTCTTTCCTTTTACTCCGTGCATTTAAGAGAACTTCAGCCCGCTAAGGGCAAGCAGGCGAGGGAGGACTCTGCGAGCTCCGGGAGGCTGCCGGGGGACGGATCGCAGCCGGGGCACGGATCGCAGCCGGGGCACGGATCGCAGCCGGGGGATGGATCGCAGCCGGGGCACGGATCGCAGCCGGGGCACGGATCGCAGCCGGGGGATGGATCGCAGCCGGGCACCGCCGAGCCTCACCCGGGCACGGCCGGGAGGCGCCCCGGGCACCGCGGAGCTCCTGCACGGCTGAGAACGTGTGCAGCCGGCTGCTGAGAAGCTGCCTGCTGTAACTCCTTGGCCCTGCAGCGGTGGTTTGTCTGGCACGCCGGTGATCCGCGGGCACACGGCCGAGATGAAACGCGCTCTGGCAGCCCCGGGCAGCGCCGCATGGCCCCGGCCGGGCCCGAGCCTCACACCAACCGGGACCGGCCAGCCCTCACAGCGACCGGGACCGGCCAGCCCTCACACCGACCGGCCCTGCTGCTCGCCCGCCCGCTCCCCGCCGCGGTACTCACCACCTCGGCCAGCTTCAGCCTGCCCAGGGTGCTCCGCAGGTAGTCCAGGTCGCAGCGCAGGCCGCCCAGCCCGTGGCGCTGGCTGACGGGCTCCGTGGTGGGTTGGTAGGGGCTGCTGGCCGCCGAGATCATGGAGGCGCTGGACGCCTCGCCGTCGAAGCCCTCCAGGTCATCGCCGTTCCTCATGGTGCCGGTGCCGCCGGGGGTGGCCGCGGGCTCCGGCCCGAGCGCCGCGCTCAGCTAAGGCTGCGAGGGCTGCATGGCCGCCCCGCGCCCGCCTCAGGCAGAGCGGCGCGGGGAGCGCCCGGGCAGCATCTCGCGGAGCGGGACCGCGCCGCGGTGCGGAGAGGCGCGGAGCGGTGCGCGGAGCGGTGCCCCGGTGCGGAGCGGTGCGGAGAGGCGCGGAGCGGTGCTCCGGTGCGGTGCGGTGCGGAGAGGTGCCGCGCTGTACCGTGCGGAGCTAGCCCCGGCCGCGCAGCCCTGAGCGCCGCACCCCGCCCCGCCGCTCGGGGGCGCCCTCCCGGCCCGCCGCCTGGCTCTGCTGCCGATCCCGATGCCGCTCCCGACCCCGGTTCTGATCCCGAGCCCGCTCCTGGTCCCGCTCCTGGTCCCAGCAGGACAGCCCAGCTCCGAGAGACGACGCCGCAGCCGCTCCTCCCCCTGCGCTGAGCGGAAAGGGCGGGCAGAGCCCGCCCCGGAGGGCGCGCAGCCGGGCGGTGCCTGCGCCGCGCCCGCCCCGGCGGGAAGGAAGGCGCACCTGCCCGGCACCGCGCCCGCCGCTCCGTGCCCCGCCCGCCCGCTCCCGGAGTGCCGCTGGCACCGAGCCGCGCTCACCGCCTGGGCTCGCTCCTCGCAGGGCACCGAGCTCCGGCAGCTGCCCCGGGCTCACGGCCGAGCAGCCCCGCGCTGACTCTGCGCCCCAGCGGCTCCAGCAGCGGAGAGCTCCGGCCGTTCTGCCGCCAGTGTTGTGTTTCGAAACAGTGACCTTCTCCAAGTTAGTCTTGACTGGCTGTGAATCAGGTTTTGGAGGTACTTTTTCTTTTAATGTGTCATGACAAATAAGTACAAATTGCAACATAACCTGGCAAATCCAGGTGAGTGAAACGCTGCTAAGTTATTTTAACACAGCCAGACCGCTGCGTACCACAGTCAAGTTCAAGTGTTCAGTGTTGTATTCTGTGATCTGCCATCATTGTGAGCCAGTCTGTGACAGACCACTGCACCTTATCACTGACAATCTGCACTGTCACCTCTTTCATGTGACAGGACCTTGACGCATTAACTCTCCTAGCGTCTTCCTCTGGCCTCCAAGAGTCTGACTTATTGCTATGGTCTTCTGTTTTCCATGAACACTGTGGATTATTCACTTTGGGATTTCCTTTTCATTTGCTTGTGAGTTTCACTTCATGTCTCCCTTTCAGTTCCCTTGAAGCTCCTTTAATCATTCTTTTCACGGGTTCTGTCTACCGTGTACATGCGATTTTTAATTTCCAGATACTTTTCTTCTTTCATTTGGCCTCTGAATAAAGATCCCCAAAGAAGGAGGGGCAAGGAGAGAGGCTCGGAGAGAGAACCAGGGAATGAGAATGGGATTTGTTCACCACTAACAGTCATGGTTTGGTTAACTGGAGCCACAGCTGACTGTGCATCCGTCCTTCCACAGCTCCTCTGCTACACCCTGGTGCTGGAAAAGGCTGATTTCTCAAGCAAGATGAACAGTTGGGAAAGAGAGCCATTGTCCTTTGGTGAAATGGAGTGGCAGGGAAATAAAAAAAAAAAAAAAGAAAAAACATGAGCTAAGTCTGGAGAAGGAAGCTAACTCTGTTGCTTGGGTCACATGAACCTGGCTTAGCAATAGGAAATCATAAGTGTAAGGGGGAAATCCTGCTTTGGCACAGGGCAGGGCTAATAGATGTTCACAGTGTCTTATTTCAGTTCTTGTATAACTCTGGGGAAATCAGAACTGTCACAAAGCTCTTTTTCTAGCAGGAAGTATCATGAGTAGGTGGTTGTCACTTAGAAGAGCATCTCTGGGTTGTAACTTAAGGCTCCATGGCTGTTTCAGGAACACAGGTTATGCATGTTTACCTGCGAAGACATTTAGCCTTTAGTTTGAAGGACTGTTGTGGCAGTTCTAGAGATCTAGCCTGGGCAAAACAAGGAAAACATTTTTGAAATATCCAGTGAGTATTGTGGAGGTCAATCTTTTGCAGTTCTGACCAAAACACAGCGGTGTGTTGAAAGAGAATCAAAAGGTGGTGTTGAAGAGGGACAAAGGGGAAAGATGTTTGAGTGGTTTAGCAAAAGGTGAGGTGGTAGGATACCTTTATTCTGGCTATTTGCTTGGTGCCTCCTGCACACCCTTTTGCAAACTTCTTAAAAACTTCCTTTTCCCATGGAGGACATGAAGTGTAAATGTATGTAAATCATGAGAGCACTCTGGGGGTGCTGGGAGGTGCGAAGACACCGAAACCCTCTGGTTTTGGGCAGCCAGCTCCCGGGGTAGGAAGAGCACAGCGAGCAAGCTCTGCTCCAGCAAAGTGTCCCTGGAGCAAGAGGGAGACCTGGTCCCAGTGTGTGCTGTGTCCCAGCTCCCAGGGCAGCTCCTGAGTGTCCCAGCTCCGAGGGCACAGCCCTGCCAGGAAGGCCCATGCTGAGCCCAGGCCATTCCAGGGATCCCTGGCGTTCTCCTGGATGGGTGGGTGGGCTGGACTGACTTGGCAAGGCCTGCTGAGGCTGCTGCCAACATTTAACAAAGGAATCCTTTACACACATTCTTGCCTGATACGGCACCTTTTCAGCTCTGCAGCACTGGAAGGAGAAAAATGTCTGCATTTAATATGTAAATAAAAGTACTGATTCAGGAAAAAGGTCACTGCGTTCATCCCAGGCAGACCAGATCGCTCTCAGACAACTTTGGCTTTACAAATTTCCAAGCTTTCCAAGCACAGGCTGCCATTCCATTGTGTGCCTGCTCAGGGAGAGCAGGAAAATGGGGAACTGGGTCAGTGATCAGCACTCACAGTATCAAGCTAATCAGATCATGGAATTCATCAGGGAGTTCTTCACATCCAGCTAAAATATGAGTGAAGAGTGAAAACAAGGAAGAAACAGCACTGAGGGGAAAATCAAGTAGGCTGTTCATAGACACTGCAATTAAATGATGTGTTTTGTTACAGAACAGTAAGGGCAGCTTTGACAGAATCAAAAACTCCCCATCAGAAAGAATCTCCAGGGCAGTGGTCAGAAATTAAAACCAGCTGGTGAGTTAGGTGTAAAAAGTAGTGTAGAGAGAATCTTAAATATTCTCAGTGAACAAACTGAACAGAGACCCTCATCTCTCAGCCTTCATCTCAGCTATTCCTGTAGCCTCTCATAACTTGTGAACCAGTTGTGGGTTCTTGTCATTAAGCACATTTAAGTGCTATTTCCAAGATTAAAGCCTGTGATTCTATTCCAGCGGAACAGGAATATCAACTTAAAACCAGATTTTTAAAGCTGCATTTATGTAGTTTTAACACACTTAAAAGTATTTTAATGCTTATACATAAAATTCTGTAGATCTGAGTGGTGCTTATTAGGAATGGTGCTTTAGTGCAGTTAAAAGTGTAAAAGGCATTAGAATCCTAACAGGAAAGTTACTTCTGTGCAAGTACCTGAAAAGAGCTGAGAGGTTCTTTAAGAAAAGGCTCTGGTATTTCCACATGACCTACCAAAGGGAAGGAGCACTGGTATGCTGCCAAATTCCAGGAGAGCTGAGCAGTGATTAGAGTTTAACTTTGGCATCAGACAGGAGGCTTTTTTCCCCTTGAAATTCTCAACGTAAAAAAGGCTGAAACTTTTTCTCAGCTTTTCAGTTGGGAGAAAAGAAAAAAAAAAAAGCCCCACCCTCAAAAGCTAATAAAGAACTTACTTTAGGCAAACATCTGGTAGCTTTGAGTGCCGTAGTGCAGGGAATTGTGCATTTTCCCAGAGTGGGAGTGTGGTGTGCACACTGGTTCTGAAGCCATGAGCAGCCTGGGAGGTGGGCAAAGCATTTTGCTGAGTCAGAGGTAGGAATTAATACAAGAATAAACTGCAAGTTCTGACACAGCCTTCAAGCAGGATGGTGGGGAGTCCTGAGGTCAGTTCTGTGTAATGCTGCTGAACAGGGGGACAATTCCATGTCACCACACCAAGCCACAGCTCGTGTGACACCGTGGGAAAGGCACCTCAGGAACAGTGATGAGACCAGAATTCCTCAGCCAGAATCAAAGCCCAGCCCTACCAACTGAGGAAAGTGCAGGGAGCAGCAGCCAGGAGAACAGAAAGAAGCTGAGGTGAAGGGCAATCTCTAAGAGCTTCTTCCACTGAATATCCAGGCAAGTTCCACTGGCTGAGAGCACCATGTCAGCTTGGCCAGGGTCCCTTAGGCACACACCACAGCCCAGTGAGGGACTCCTGGGCTTTTTGTCTGGTTGAAAAAGTGCAGCTTCAGTAGCCAAAAGCAGTAATGAGTTCTGTTCCTCTCCTCAGCCACAAGTACAATACTGGCCTGTGCACACTCCCAGCACCTCCACCTGCACTGCAGCCCTGAGGCCTTGGAAAGTAAACAGAGCAGCCCTGGAGCCCCCAGACCTCCCCCACTGGTGACAGTGACAGTCCCCGAGCAGCAGGGATGCCACCAGCCCTCACAGCTGGGACCAGAGGCAGCAGCAGCTGAAGGCCCCACAGGACCCAAGCCGAGGAGCTCTACAGAGTTAAGGGGACAGGCAAAAGTCACTCCTGGAATTTCACCATCACTATCAGGAAACGATATTTCCCTTTCAAAAACAAACCAAAAAGAAAAGAATCCTCCCCCCAAAACAAAACCAAGAAAGGCAATGCTGCCATACGGATCAGTCAGACCCTTACCTTGCAGACACAAACACGACTTCATGTGCTTTTAACAATGAGCCATTCACAGAGCCTTGGGGTTTTGGCTTTTTTTGACTCCAGGATTAGGGACTGACATTCTGTATCATGTACTGGTCCAGTTTGGTGGTGAAGAAGTCACTGACTCTTTTCACCTTGAAAAACTTCTAAGGGCATCTGCAATCTGCAAGTGCCAGAGAGGGGTTACCATGCAGCCCAGCTGAGCTCAAGGGTAGCCGACATTCTACAGAGCACAAGGTGAAATTAATTCCTATAAAAAATAGAAGCAAAATGCCAGATTCTTAAGAAAAGTGCCAACAGACCTTTAATGGTGCTGGGAACCAGCCAAGACTGTGAGTTACATTTCTTTTGAAAGAATACTGTATAATGCAGCACACTGAAAAAATACGCAGAGAGACTGACAGCAGTGTTTATTTTATTCATGGCACTACATTTATTCAGGGAACAGAGGGGGGAAAAAGTCCTGGACCGAGAAAAAAGATGGTGGTCTTCCAATAACACCATAAAACCACACAGAGCTAGCGCAGAAGGCCAGAAAACCCTTGTTCCCTCTGCATGGACATGGGGATGCTGCCCCTGCAACACCCAGCAGTTCTATAGCAAGTGATGGAACACGCAGGCTACAGCAGGCCTTGGAGGGAAAGAGCTGGGTTTACTTTTTGAGGAGGTAGGAAGCTGAAGGGGAGAATGAAGAAATGGTATAAACCATGTTTTATAAGCAAAGTTTTAAAGGTCCCTTAGCAGGCTTAAAAAAAGATGAAGTACACTCACTACATTCTTTCTTTCCACGGACGGAACGGGCCAGCGAAAACAACTGACCTCAACTGTTTTAATCCTGTGTGTGTTGTTATGCAACAAGCCAAGCAGTCCCCTGCACTTCTGCTGGGGAGCTGCACATGGGAGAGAAGTTCATTCTTTAATTGCCCTCCTGAATTTGTTTTACTTACAGCTAACCTGCAGCTGATTGCTAACATCAGCAACCATAATAGCAGCTCAAGAATATTCCCTTTTGCAACAGCACTTAATTTCTCCATACGATAGAACTTTGTATTTGGCTCATTTGGCTCGTTCCGCCGCAGAGCATTTCTTTTGGTTACATGGGTCTTCTACATGCAAGGGAAAGTCTTGGCTTTTTTTGCTTTTTTTCAACAGGAAAAATAATTTCAAGTCTTCCATCACTGGCTATAAAGCCAAGGCAGGCATATGGCCCCAGCTCTCTAAAGCCATACACAAAGGAACTAATAAATCCTGATTCCTTGCAGACTTGTCCTCTCTTCCCACCTTCCCCAGCTCACCCCTCCCTCCGAGCCCACTGACCCAGCACCTCCCCAGGGTCCCTTAGCACAGGCAGCAGCTTAGCTCCTATTTATGTCCTCCAACTACTGCTCCAGCAAAAGGAAGCCAGTGCTGCGCCAGGTTCCGTGTGTGCAGACCACAGATCTTTGTTTGGCCTGGCTTGCCTAGGAATCAGCCAAACTTCCTTGGCAATCCTACCTAAAGCAGAGGAAATCTTTGGATTTATCGTCTCCACCAAGCCCTTAATTTTCATGCAACTGGGATTAAGTCAGCTGTCTGCGAGATCTTTCTTGTCACTGAAGCTGGCCAAAAGATTTGTTATTTTTGAGGAGGGGGTAGCACAGGACAGAGCACAAATGCAAAAGCAGTGGAAACCATGCTAAAAATATTTCAAATATGACAGCATTCCCTTAATAGTTGTGTTGTACTTCTGTTCAGCTGAAAGGTGACTTGGGAGAGATTTTGACAGGCTTTTGCTGTTTCAAGTATTTCAGATCCTGCCAATTTCTCTGGCAGTTTCTCAGCATTGCAAGGTATTGGTCAAAACATCCAAATTCAGCCAGTTAAGCACAGCTAATTGTAGTCACCTACTGACAATTCAGTGTTGTCCTGGGGCACGTGTGCTCTTCCCAGGAAAACAAACCTGTGAGTAACAATTCAGGTTCACAGCATAAACAAATCTCAGCACTAAGTCATTAGCCCCCATCTCCTGCACAGATCAAAGGCTGATACTGCACTGCTTGTTTCCAAGCCAGCCCATCACAACAGGAGCTCCCAACCCTTCCCAAAGCTGGAGCTGGTAACAGGCTCCATCACTGACCTCCACACCTGAGCAAGAAAGAGCCAGTTCTGGTGTTGGTTGGAAGAGCCCAGAGCTCTCCCTGTAGGAGATCTGCCTTGGTTTTGGATTCACGAGATATTCTGTGCAGTGACTGGTCTTAAATGAAATGGAATTTTCTCCTACCTCTTCCTCTCTGCCTGTAGGCACAGTAATTGAACTCTTTCAGAACATCAGAAAACGCTGAACATCTTCACTTTCTAATAATCTCCAGAGCATCATCAGTGTACCAAGACCTTTGTGGATAATTGTTTTCCTCCTCTGGAAAGGAGAGAGGTTTTAATTTGGTGTGCAGCGTCAAATCCAGTCCCTCTCACTGAGGCCCTGAACAACAGAGTGGAGCTGATCTCAGCAGCCCTCTCCCTCCATCCATTATTGCTCAGTGGTCTCACTCCCTCTGTTCTGTCATTTAAGTCCATTCCACTCCCTCTCTAAAAGGCAAATTCCTGGTTTTTGGAATGCTGCCAGACTGGTGAGTATCAGAGATCTACAACTGCATTTGCCTTTCCTCAACAACTTCAATATTTTACTCTGCACATGCTTGCAGTAGTTGCAAGTACATTTCTGGCATGTTTTGAGGGATTGATTTTGGTTTTAAGCATTTGGCAAGCCCAAGATAAGGATGACATTTTTACATATGTCATAAAGCTTTGCTGGGTGTTACATTCAAAACATTCATATTGAAAACTCAGACACTGTTTAAAGGCAGCTTGTGCAAGTTAATTCAGCTTTCTTGTGGACAGATACAACTGTTGGCTTTCAGTGCTGGACGCTGCTATTTCAACTTTTGTTCTAAAAGAAACAAACCTGTCAAACCAGTGTCAATTTAGTGAACTCTAAATTAGAGAGGAAAACAACTTAACTCAGTAAAAATCATAGAACGGAATGACATTGCTTTTCTTTGGGAAAAATTCAGCAGGTCACTCTTTGGAAGATACATAGATGACAAAAATAATCTGCCAAACAGCAATTACTGACGGAAGCTGACAAGCAGCTCACAAAGGCACATCCAACACTGTTACCTTCAGGCACCAGTCCCACACCTGCCATCTCCTGGCCTTAGAATATTTCAGCTCCAGAAACCTTCAGCAGAACATAATTGTAATTAAGTGTCAGGGAAAGGGGAGTGAGGGATCCTTTCCTTCAGATGAAAAGTTACTACTCGCAGTGTTGGTTCTGCTGCACGAAGTCTGCAACCAAAGGCAACAGAGAAAATGAATTGCTTCCCTTGGTCCTGACATCATCTCACAGAGCTCCTGCATGTAATTACCAACGTGCTTCCAATAAAGCCCTCCAGGAACTCACAGCCTGGGGCTCTGAATCCTGGAACAAACCAGGGCTTACACAGCTCTGTCACAGGGGCACAGTGCTCCAGATCAACTCACACTGCCACGTCACGCCTCTGGCACCAGGATTGCTACCCATGGAGCACCACTGCTGGTGCTCTGCTGCATTGGCACAAGACATGGCTGTGCTGCTAACACTGCAAGCCTTTCTGTTCTGTTTAACACAGAATTAGGTGCCATATACTTCAGGATTTTGGAGACATGCATGATTTTGAAGCATTGTAACAGCATATTTATACTACCACTTGTAAAGAACTTATTTTAGAAGTATTAACTTCCTTGAGGTTTTTTCTAAACATTTGAATTTCATTGAGGTACCTGTGCAAGCAGAGATCACTTCCTTTCACTCTTCCCAGGAGCAGAAATCCCACTTGCTCCCATCCTACCCTCACCTGCACCCCTGCAGTGCCCATTCCATGGAGAGCTGTTTGCAAACCACTTCCATGGAGTGCAGGAATCTCAGCTGAGCTAGAGGTGTCCCAAAGCAGCATCTCAGACTGTTGGCTTTTGTAGTTATTTGTGATTGTTGTCTTCTCCACACAATCTGAGTGGGTCAGTGAACCACTAGTTCATTATTACAAAGGCTGTAGCAGATCAGGCTGGAATTTTTATGTCAATGCCTTCAAGGGAAACTGAATTCCAGGAAAAGAGTGCTTTTGGAATTCAACTGCCTCTATGCTGTAAATGTATGATTTATTTTTAAATTTAAAGAAATGAATAACAGACAAGTTTGGGTTTGGTACCAATCACTCCATTCAGCTCTAAACACAGACCCAGACAAGCAGAGTCTTGTTTAGGTCATTGACAACAACCTCATAACCCCAAGCCTCCCCCCTGTAGGTATTTGAACTGCAATGACCCAGAAATTGACTGTTTTATTCAAGCAAAGGCTTTTACCTGAGAAGTTAATTCTCTAACAAAAATCTACCATACCTGGATAGCCAGAGGGGTTAACACCATTTGGAACAACACAAGCAGTGAAAAACTCCTCTTCCAAGAGTACCTTAGAGCCTCCTGAAAGATTTTTTTTTTTGCATCAAAGCCCGTTTTTTTATAACTTGGGGACATTTTGCTTTGAAAAAAATAAATTACAGTTGAAGAGCGGCAAATGTAAGAGTTATAAAGGGTGTTCTTCCACTTTAATCCATTGTCACCATCTTCCCAAAGTCAATTTCAACTTCAGCACACCTGAAGATGAAGTCTTCACTCAGTTTTCTCCCAGACTAACATAAACAATAATTCTCTTCATATACTAAAAAAAAATTTTATAAAGCCCATCTTAAAGGGCTAAAATTGATCCTTCACATTAATGAGCTAATTAAAATATTATGGCAATTCTAAAATGATAATTGTTTCATGGCCTCATTAAGGTTTCCTTCTGGAGAAATTGTAGTTCAGAAAGCAAAAGCTTAGCTGATTAACGTTTCAGAGGCTGGCTGACTCAACAAGCATTCATACCTAGAGCTTCAGTCTGGCCAGAGGAACAGAGGTAATCCAGCTGAAGTAACAATGGAAACAACCAGCAGAATGCTAAGGAAATGCCCACTCTTTCTGTGCTCACTAGGAAGCTCTCCTTACACCCAGCCAAGGGAGAACACTTGGCTACTGGCAGAGAAGAGGCATTTTCAACACTCCAGCAATTCACTCCTTAAACTTCTTATAACCTGGATTTGAATCCTGCTAATAAAGGACCAGTGCTCTGCTTTGGAACAGTATTCCACAAAATATATTGGAATGCATACATCTGCAGCTGGTGAAGCATGCAGCTGTGTCCCCATTGCATTATTTGGGAGCTGCCACAAGCACAGCTCTGCTCCACTGGCACAGGACACAGCTCCCAGCTGCAGAGGACTGGCAGTGGCACAGGCTGGGACAAACCCCCTGCCCAGGAGCTCTCACTGAGGCACACAACTGCAAAGCCAACCTGCTCCTCTTGCTCACAGAGCTCACCCACACCCTGCTCCCACAGAAACAGCTCCAGGAGGGGATCTCAAAAACAACAAAGCACAGCAGAAGGCAGTCTGGATTCATGTTTATTGAAGCCAGTAATTAAAGACGTCCTCATTTTGCCAGCACTAGAAAGCAAGGTTCCACATGACTGCATACTGCACCTGGTTAAAGCCATACAACTGGACTAAGGTTTGTTTCATACATTTGCAGTCCTAATTGTAAGTTGGAAGAAAAACCAATAAACTTAGTATACAGGACAGTGAACTTTCATTTACAGCATGTATATTGTTAAGTTCACAATGTACAGAGCAGTCACTTTCAACGTAGTTAAATTAAATAAAATACGAAATTCTGTTCAGTTTAAACAGGTTTTTTAAAAATGCCAATAAAAAAAGTGCAAACTTAAAATCAAGCAGCATAACCACAGCATTTTTATGGAGGGCCAATCTTTAAACTTTTCTATTTGCTTCAAGTTGAATGCTTTCATCTTTTGTTTTCTTAGTTTAAACATGAACAGTAGATGCAGTCACTATAATGCATATAAATATAGGCATATAATAGTTTAAACAGTCTACCATACAAGTGTATCTGCAAATAAAATGAAATTTCACTTGAAAATGTAAAGGCTGTTTGCATTTGGCCTTTGGTTCCAATGCTTGAAGACACCAGAATAACAACTGTGCAGCTCACCAAAGCCAGCAGACTTTGGCACCCACAGGATGCTACATTACTTACACGTCTCTTCAGTAAACTAGGAGCATTCACTTGCAATTAGAAACTGGAAAGCTGTCCCTGTTTTGTCTTTCTGCAAAGCTGGTAAGTTATCACACAGTAACAGTTTGGATCAATTTTAGTATATTAACATTTGTATACATCTGGAAAGTACTTCAATTTTAAGTTTTAGCCATATTGCTAGAAAAGTGCTTATCAGGTTAGATGACAAAAAAGGCAGTTTCAGACTGAGGTTTTTCAAACTATTCCATTACAATCACACACTGGTTCAATTTTCCTGTCCAATTGTTGATGGTTTAGTCTCCAATCTCAATTCTCAGTGTCAGGAGGACAGTGTGTAATTACTTCTGGTGTGGTAACTTGCAACTGGCACCCATTACACCAGGAAGTGCATCCACATCACCATCAGCCAGCCACAGTCTTAGTCTAACTGTTATCTAGACAACTGTATAACTTCAGGTCATACCATTTATTAAAAAAGTAAAAAAAAAAAAAAGAAAAAAGAAAAAAGAAAAAAAAATAGTATTTTCAACAAAAAAAAACCTGGCACAAGTAACATACTCATGTTAATGTTTGTCAAAGAGGCAAGTAAATACTCTTAGCTTTCTAGATGTCTAGACAGACTTACATGAACAGCCTCTTGCTGTAACATAGGAGTTGAGGTTAACACCCAGCACTGTGTTAGTGGTCAGTCTAATTCTGTATATTTAAGTAACAATATATATTAGGGAAGTTATATCCAGACATCAGATTTAGTACAACAAGTTCATATCAATAAAAAGTAAACTCTGTATAATTCAAATTGTGGTTTTTCCCTTCAGCATTAAGAGCACAGAATATGCTTGGTATTTTTAATTTCTGGTAGTGTGTACATGTAAAACAAGCATACCGTGTATAAAATCAAAGTGCCATTTCAGTAACCATAGCAGTTGTGTTTGTTTGTACAGAATGATGGTTTTATGGGACCATGGAGAGTTCTCCCTTTGAGCAACAGGGACAACCACAACCCATCTTTCCAAATGAAACGCTACATGAAAGAAAATACAAAACAACTTCTTCAGGATGTCCATTGTCTACACATTCATAGTTTTTAGGTTACCTTCAGAATTGGAGTTGGCTGCACCTGCAGCAGATGTGGTTAGAACTAGGGCCTCGAAAGTTTTTTTGAAAAACCTCCATAGGTGTAAGGCAGGAATCCATTTTAGCTTGGTAGCTAATAATTAGTTACAAAAAAAGTAAGAAAAAAAAATACTGAGAGAGTTCTGTAGCACTTTTCATTATGGGAAAATGATCCATCACCCACCATTCTTTATAGGCCAGCCTCTTGGCATAAAAAAGGCAGAAGCTATCAGAAAACAGGATTTAAAATTAAATACAAATTGCCAAACTACTGTTTTTCAAATAAAACCAAACAGTGACTGTTTGTACTACAGTGCACAATAAGTTCAAGCACCTTCTAAAGACACATCGCATACTGTGCCAGGCACTTGGATCTAAACAAGTTTAGTTTCTCCCTTTGTCAGCTACACCAGAAAGGGCATCCACACTCTTAAGACTTCTTTAAAAACTAAAACAAGATTTATAACAAGAATAAATTCCCATGGTTCTTAGTGTTTGGCCTGGAATTCTCCAATGTAAAGTAGTCTTTTAAAAACAGTGACTATTTACCCCCTGTGAAACACAGGATTTGACAACATTGCTCCTCTCCAGTCAATCCAACATTCCGGTTCTCGCTGTCCCAAATCTGTTTCCCCTTTTAGGGCTCCATTTCCCATCTCGGCTTCTTTCCCCAGTTAATGCTGTTACACCCCCACCACCACCACTCCAAGAATATAATGCATTGCAAACATACAAGTAGCCAATTCCAGTAACTCTGAAAGAGGGTTTCAGTTCTCTTTCTTGCCCCGTGTGCAGTCAGTAGTACTTTAAAAAGAATTCTCCGTTTTGCTTCTCTGTGTTCTTCACAACAGGAAATGCAGCTGCACCTGGCTTTACCTCCAAACCAAAAGAATTGCCCTATATAAACTCTAAATGGTTATCTTATACAGAGGGATTTTATATGCAAACTTCCTGAATGTGCACTTTTTACTGGGACAAGGCAATGATGTAGTAAGCTCATTTCCCCTGCCCCGAGAAAACTGATAGCATCTGCCATAGCAGAAAATTCCTGGTCTTATCAGATCACTATACATAGTTATTTGGTCATTTACATATGCATTGTTCTGCCCTATCAAGCCTCATTCTCTGTTGGAGGAGAGTTTGTTGTCACCATGGGGTCAGGCTTGCGAGTGATCCTGTCCAGCTCCTCCTGAGCATTTGCCAAAACTGTCTTTTGTCCTAGAAAGCAAAAGGATACAAAGCAATCAAATTTCAATGATGTTTTAACCAACGAGCACAAGTATTCAAAAAAATCACTTTTAGATGACAATATATTACTTATTTCTCATTGTTTTGCCACCTCCCCAAGGCCACAGAGCCTGGCACAATGCATGGTATTTTTTGTGTAAAAACTGATAAAGCCTCAGGTTTGATTCACTTCAAAAAAATGAAATGCTGAACTATACAGCAGCAGAAAGCACAACACGACCAGTGAGTGATATGTTTTATAGCAAATAACATTTAAAAATAACCATATTTAGAATTCTCCATAACAATCAACCACACACAATTCTATAATTAGTACTGATAGCAAGGACTTTATTTAAACCCAACTTTTAAGCACAAGGTATGTAGGACATCTGCCAAAAAAATCCCATTTGTTTGGTCGCACTTGTACTCACTGCATTTGAATATGAAACAACTAACAGGAAGAACTCTCAAATCTGCAGACAACACTTCCCTCAAAAAGGGGACAGGAATTGCATATTCATGTAATATCTCCAAGCAGTCATTTCAAAGCACTTCTTCAATTGGAAACAGACACACTGAAGGATTTCATGGAAAGGCATATCTTATGTTTCTATATTAGACTCAAAACTTTTTTAACAATCCCCTAACTGAGCCATCAACTAACTTCAGTGATTCTGCAAATTATAAACCCACAGACAAATTCATCACCAAAATTGGAACAATATATCCTAATGCATGGAGCATACAAGCATTTAAGATTAAAAAGCTATATTTTTAGACAAAAAGTAGATTATATAACCATGTACAGCTTCCTTACATAGCCAAAGAATTTAACAAGCATCTGTTTTCCAGCTCAAATGTGTGTGAAATATTAGGTGGATTTTTTCCAGGGTACATGCTGAAAACATTAAGAAGGCAAGACTTGACTGTTAGAGATTTAAGTGTTTTTTTCCAAAGACATAACCAAGTCAAAAGGTTACCTTTAATCACTAGGAAGGTTTTAGACCTAAGCACTAGTCATAAGCCACAACACTCTAAACAGCATCTACTCAAAGTAGGAGTATATAAGCAAAATTTAGGAATTAGTACATTAACTAATGTACTGTAACAGAATTTAAAATACAAAACACTTCACGTGTAAACTAATGGCACCTTGGAGTTAAAAAAGCCTAAACCCTAGAACAATAAAGGCCACACAAAATCCTTGCTTAAACAACAGCAGATCTAAACAAAAACTGTGACTTTGTGTTTTGTGTCCGATGCACTGGCTCCTCAGGCCTCCAAAATAACACCAAGCAGTGTCCTGCAAATACCGCATCTCCCCTTTCCCACCATGAGTGAGCACCTTCCAAAGGAGAAGAAATCCAAGGAGCTGTTTTTAAGAAAAGAGGAGTTTTCCCTCAATTATGAATTAGAGTGACACTTGCTTTCAGTTTTCCTATGAATTTGTCACGGGTAATGATGGCCTCATCCAGTGAAATGTGTTCTGTACAATTACATGCATTCCCCTTGCTGGATCAGAGTGAGAGCAGAGAACCTGAGTTCTTTATCTAATAGAGACAGAAGGCAACCTTAGAATTTGCAAGAATCTCCTTGTGAATATAAATGAAGTAACTTTTTAGCTACAGAAGTTCATGTGAAGAAAAATAATCCACCACAGAAACAACCAGTTGAAATTCTTTGAAATATCATGGTCTAGACATCAAATAGAGTCCAGAAACAAAGACAAACAAGAGGAATTGCACAGCAGGAAAAAAAAACTGGACACGACACTGCAGGATCTGCCCAGGGAGAGATTTCTCTCAGGTAAGAATTGTCACAGTAGAAACCAACCCATCAATTAGGCTGATCAGTACTGTTGAGATCCACAGTGTCTTTCATCCTGGACAGAATCTCAACATTTCAGCCACAGGATATTCATAGCAATGAGAGAAACAGATGGTCCCTTTAAAGATAAATATTTTTGTCATGAACCTTCTGAAAATGTGGGGCTCTTTAAACAGTTTAGACATTTGAAATGCCTACAAAGATAATTTTAGCACATTTACTCGCACAGAGGCTGCTGCTGGAAATAAGGCTTTCTCCAAGATGTTCTGCTCAACTCTTCCCCAAAGGAATAAGTCATCTCTCCTGCTCTAACCAGCAGCAGGTACCTCACAAACTCAACAAGAGCTTTTCAGAGAGCAGCATGAGGAGCCCTTACCTTCTCAGGACACTTTAATCTTACACTGGTTGATCTAAGGTGTGAGCACAGCAGGTGACAAGAACAGGCACCTTCTCCTGTGAGTGGAAGCCGACTCTGTTCCCAAAAGCAGGAAAGGAATGGGAGCTGCCAACTCGATGCAGCCAAGAAAAGCCAACCTTGAGATCATTCAGGAGAAGCACTTCCACCCAAGAAAGAGAACTCTGCACCAGGCACTACAATGAGATAGATCTGCAGTGCTGAGTACAATCATCTGATCACTCGTGTTCAGGACAAGAATAAGCCAATGATGGGAACTAATGAAGAAACTAGTGGAGAAAACAGAGCTCAGCCTCTAGCAGGAGACTAGAACTTGTCTAATTTAGTCTAACAAAATCAAGGAAGTTAAGAAAGGATGTATGATTGCTGTCTCTACATGTTTCAGGAGAGAAATTATCTATTCCAATTAGAAGTTAATGCTGACACGAGGAGAAAAAAAAAGGGAAAAAAAAGCCACTTGTTATCTTTGAAAAGTCCTGGAAGGCACACAGTGTTCTAGAAGATTGAAAGAGGAAAGAGTAGAGCCCATTACAGACTAATTTAGTAGTTTTTCCAGAAATTGCAGTTATGTTTTAGGTGCTTAGAACAGCCTACCAGCACAACAACCAACAGGGTCTGTTCCCGACAAGCTGTGCCAAGCCACCCACATTTCATTCTATCAAAGGGTAACAGGTCCTGTGGAGAAGGGAGAAGTGGTCGATATCACATCTCACATAACCTTCACAGAAATAAACTTTTAAAAAAAAGCCTTGATATTTCAGAGAAAATTAATGGATTTTAATTCATAAAATTACCCATTAGTTATCCATAGTACTGGTCAGTACTTTTATTCAGCAATCTACCCTGCCCAGCTGTTGAAGATAGCAGACATGTAGGTAAGTGTGCCTGAAGGGACAACAAAGGGTTTGAAAAGATAGGATTGGAGGGAAAAAGTTATTTACATAAAGTACCAAAGTGGTGCATGATGGTAGAATGGGAAACATGATTAATCAAACACGCAACCTTTTGAGACACTGAGATAATTTAATACAGACTAGAAACCCTCCAACCAGGAGGCAGAAAATGTAATAAACTGGCTGAATTGTCATAAAATATCCTGCTCAGTGTCATACAGATGAAAATCCATGTCCCCCTGGGAAAGATGTGAACAGAAGCACAGGGCAGAATCTGTAGCACAGATCAGTCACCCTTTTTGAGGGCAGGCAAAGCCTTGTCTGACACCCATGGTTGTTTCTGAGCACCAGAGCAAACAGGTGCCCTGAGCAGAGTCCCAGGAGAGCAGAAGTGTCACAGCCAGAACAACATGTCCTGTACACAAATCTATTGTTGAGGGCCACACAAAAGTCACAGCAAAGGGGAACAGCTCTCCAATCCCAACACTGCTGCAAAGACAAAGGGTACTGACTTCCATCTCCAGCCAAACAAGACAAAGAGTACTGAGATTCAGAGACACTACACAAGAGAGCAAAGTAACTGAGAAATTAAGTACTGCAATCAGCTTCCTAGGGAGGTGATATTACGGCTTTTATTTCAGAGTTTGTTTGCTTTTTTAATCACCAGCCAGGTACTTCCTAACTGATTTTGCTTCAGATTAAAAACATGGATTAAATAACACCTAAAAATATTTCTAGTTCTATTTCTGTAAAAAGTTATTTTGACCTTGTGGTGAATAAAACATGAAGCTGCATTTGATGAAGCAGGGGACACCTTACAGAGTTTAACTGAATAGGGCACTCTGGATTACGAAAAAATTAGTTCAGTATTTTAATTACATGGATACAATATTATGTAAATAATATATAATACAACAACCATTTTGTTGTTATCTTCATAATAAATAAATTTAATAAAGACAAAATTACAGAATTCATCACGCTGAAACAAAACACACAAAAAACCCACACCTGACATGCTCTAAGTCCAATTCTAGGCATTTTTGAGCTTTCAGAGCACAGAATCTCATATATAAACCTTCCCAATTAAAAAAACCCCACCATCTACTTCCCCTCTCCAGGAATACCTACACTCCAACAAGTGCTCTGATTGACAGAACCATCAGTGTGGTTGGGAGCAGATATTTTTCATTTCCAGTTCAGAATGTCTGGGCTTCACACTGCCCTCTCAGCATGAGGAACTGTGGGTTTGACATCACTGCTGAAGTCCACATGATTGCACAAGCTTGGGATCAGAAGTCTTGTATCTATCAATAATTTAGCATTGGAAGAATTTTGGAAGGAAAGCTCCTGAACATTCAGTGTGATGGGAATGCCAGTATTGAACAAAAACAGTCAAGTAATCAGAGTAGTAAATTTAGTGTATCAGGTGGCCAATGCATTTTCTACCACCAAGGTCTGGGTAGGTACCAAGTATTCTAACAGGTTTCTTTAATTTTCACCTAAACTGCTGCAATGATTTATCAGCAAGGATCTCACACAGTGCAGTCACAGGCACATCACAGAATGCATCCATTTGTCAGTATTATCAGCTGTGTTGGATCACAATAAAATACTAAATAATTAATGAGTGAACAACTTCAAGCTGTCATAAGTAGTAATTCATTTCAGCTTGAACTCTGGGGAGATTTCAATAGTTTGACTGCTAACTCCAGTCCAAACCCAACAAACTGCATCTCCTTCAAGCAACAGCAAAGTGTCAAGAAAGGAAGGAATTCTGACGTTGAAAAAGAAATCAGCCCTTTCTGAGTAGGATCAAGGCTCAAATGTCACTGAAATTCCAGAAGTGGAACTTCACTCAAAGAATTAAGCTACATCAAGCTTAACCGAAGGCCTGGAGTTGTGAAGTTGGAGTAGTTTAGTTCTTTTTTTAAAGACTGTACATTTTGGCACTGTCATCTGTGAAGGTCTGTCATTTTCCTGACCAGTGTAAGAGACACTCCCAGATAGACCAAGGTGCTAAGTGAAATTTTAAAAATACAATTTTTAAAAACAAGCTGCAATAACAAGTCCAATACCTGATTTCTTGGCTGTACTTTGCACGCCTCCAGCACCAGGACTTCCAGGAGAGCCAGTCTTTTTGCTCAAGAGACTGTTAAAGAAACTAGCCAAGACACCTTCACTTGCAGCATTATCTAAACAAAAAACCAAATACAGATCACACAGAATACTTAGACCTGGTAAATGATAGCAGTTATTTTCACATACATACGAAGATCTTACTAATCAAGGAAATAAACCTCAGCTCTGAGAAAGTCTGTCCTTGCTCAGATTAAAGACCCCAGTCCTTTGCATGCCTTGCATAGGCAGAGATGACTGAATGCACATTCCTGCTTTTCTGGAATGATGGGGACGTGTCACGAAATTTTAATCTAAATATTTGTATGCTTTTAAGTTTTTAATAAATGTAGATGCCAAGAGCAAGATTATTAAGTATGGACATGCAATTCAAAGACTGATAAGCCCATTAACAACCTGCACAGATGCTCCAGTGCAGCTTTTCATGCCACACTGTTTTTCATTAATCAAAACTTGGCAATTCAGCAACAGGACAGGATCCAGAAGGGCATTTTAGCCCCAAGAAGTGGGGTGTGGCCCTACAGTGCACAACCAAAAACAACATTGGCCCTGCAGACCTTTTTAATGCCCAGAGGGGAGAAAAACCCCTCAATACCATGGAGCTGCATCTCAGGGCTGGGGCAGGGAAAAGTCTCATTTCCAAGTTACTGCATCTACTACAGCAAATGACATTCCAGAGAGGGTTTAGTAGAACAGGCTTCACTGTGGATTCCACAATAAGTGATATGAAGTATACAACTCTTTGTAGTTTAAAGCAGTCTCCACCCTAATAATCCAACTGACGCATAATAAATGTATTGAGGCAACCAAAGGAAATCAGAATGTATTTAACCTCTGACTGCTTGGCAGTAACACATCTCTATTTCAAGTCATATAAATGACAAGTAAAGAAAAAAAATCAATCCTAAACTATGTCATAAATCAATTTCTGTTATTAAACTAACTATACCATTAATGAATAAATCCCTAAATCTTTCTACAAAAGAGGACTCACTTTAAGGGAAATAACGCATGATAGAACAGTAAAATGCTTATTCGTACTTTTAATATTTGGATCTGGTTTCTTAACTGATGTGATTGGTGAGGCACTGGGTACATTGGTGGGACCAGCTCTGCCTTGAGTTCTTGGGGATCCTGCAGGGCCTCTTGCAGGAGATTCCTTAGAAAAAAGTCCAAATCACACAAATCAGAGAAGAACTTCAATGCATTAGTTACATAAAGAAAATTTAACATTACATACAAATTACTTTTTCAACCTTTGTATTAGCACTGTAGTGATGCACACTGGAGAAAAGAAAACAACCACCCACACAAACATCAGTTATTTTGGGGATGTGCCTCTACTACAGGAAAGGCTGAATCACTGCAGGAAATTTTCAGTTCAGTAATCAGATACTTCTATGTTTCCACAATGAATTTATAAGCAACGTTTTAAAATATTGCCTCATTATTTATTCACTTTCTGCAGTTTGGGGAGATAATGTAGGTTACATTTAAATATAAAAAATGGGCCTCTGCAGGTTAGAATCATTTCCTTCTCCCTAGAAGGAAACAAAACACCTCCTACTCCTTTTCTTGCATGTACTTACTGATGCTCTTGTAGGCGTTGCTGGCTGTTTGGCAAGGAATGACTGCAAAAACAACATATTAAGCATATTAAACATATTGCAGAGAATACAGGGGAATAAAATACAGTGAAGCTGAGTAACCATTAATTTATTTGATCTTTTTTTCTGATATTTACAGGATTCAACTTTGGTATTTCTATACTTCCCAACTCTGCCTCTAGAGGACTGAGCTGCAAGCAGTAATTTTGGTCCTTTGTCTCACACAGCCAGTCCAGAACTCAAAGCCAAAACCACAGACACCCCAGGTTGTAACCTCCAGGATATTTATAATCAGCTGTACAGGGAAGTATTATTATATTTTTTAAATTATAGAGTAATAAGGAAAATAACAAGTTACAGTATAGCCAAATTTGACACATTAAAGTCTTTCAAGATTCTGGCTGTAAGAAAACTGCAATGCTCAGATGTTAGGTTTTAAATGTATTTATATTTTACAGATCAATACAACTTTGTGGTGAAATCCAAACTCTTCTTCCCCTTCTCCTTTACAGCACCTTATTTCTATAATCAGCATATCTTCCCTTCAGCTTGCCAAGACAAGTGACTATATTTCCTACTTGTATTTTTTAGAATGAAGTCCTACTTCACAATTACATCTGAGTTTGCAAAGCTGAAAAACAGCTACCTGGTGATTTAAATGAGGAATGAAAAACTAAAGGCAATAAGGGGGGAATTAAAGTCAAATCTTACATAGTAAAGACTTATTTTCATTCTTCCATTCTTACCTGCTGCTTCATAAGAAATACTTGCTCATCTTCTGCTGCCAGCTCTTTATCATGAACTAACTGTTGAACAAAACATTTTGTTATTACAAGTGTAAACTGAAATTACTGTAACTGGTTTTTATGTTTTGGTGATTGAAAGGGAAGAGAGAGAGGCAAATCTTTAAGACCACTGTTCACTTTTTTTATCTGTTCTTTCACATTTAAAATAATAGTAACATTAAAGAAGTTGCCATTAAAAAATGTAAAATAAAAAATACTGGAGCAGACTAACAGTGATGCCAGCCTGTGAGCACTGTCCTAAAGAAACGAGCACTTGGTAAATAGCTACATTCCTCTTTTTAAATTTGTTTATTAATCTCATCAGCATCTCTTCAAAGACCTGAGATGACCTTGCTTTGCCTTTGCATGGTAACCTCAACACCATGTAAATACAAATGTAAATGTCCTACAAGAGCATTCTCCATTTTCTGGGTGCTCCTGTTCCACACATGCAAAAAAGGTAAAATGTAAAATAGCTATTCCTAGACTGCCTTTCATTCAATAAGGTGAAGAGTTTCTGTGATTGCTTGCAGTATTTTAAATAACTAATAAATGAAAGCCTAATATTTCATATATCTGAATTTAAAAAAAAAATTACATTTATATTTGGAGTTCTTCAGTATTAATAGTCCTTAACAGCCATTTGAGCAAACTCCACTTTATTGTTGAGGTACAGGAAGAAATAACCCCTTTTTACCTTTCTTACAGGAGGTTTTACAATGAAGTCCTCATATGCATCTTCTGGTTTTACTGTTGTGAAGTTTTCATGTAAAATGGCAATTTTCTTCTCATTGTCCCAACCAGCAGGTCTGTAAAAAGGAAGAAAGCTTTGCCTTTTCTGTCACTTCTAGCAAGACCATTTACTTAATGCCCTCTATTTAAATAAGGAATTTTCTTACAGGTCAGTCCCAATTCTCAGCTAAATTCCAAGGATACAAAAGCTGGGATGGTATGCTCTGAGTCAAATATCCCAGGTAATATTCACTCAGTTGCTTTTGTAATTTGAGATTCCACAAGACTTGCATACTAAGGTTTTGAACAACAAACCATTCCATTTATTTTTATATACTTGTTACATGCAGTGTAGTGATTAATAAAAACCAATCTGAGCCCATGCTGCTTGTCCAACTGACTTACATAAAAACTGCATCCTTCTCTACCACTAAGGCAGGGGTGGTAAACTGGAAACCGTATGTTTTATGTACAATGTACTTATACAACAGGTCAAGGTTCTTCTCCTCCTTAACTGATGTATAAATCAAGGCAGCCCCATCTGAGTTCCTACTTAAGGAAAATTATGGAAGATACGAGTTTCTAAATTCTAGTAAAAATTTCAAAACAGGAGTTAATAGGTTTATAGCTACTAGACCTAGCTTTGAGAAGTAGTTCAAGGCAAAACTAGAGACATTTAGTATTCAGGGGGAGGAAGGGGATAAAACATGGCACTTTTCTTTGACATACACAGAAGTTATCCATCCTCCCAGACTTACAAGGAAATATCATCCTACTTAACTTAGAAAAATTCAAAAATTTAATACGCAGATGAGATCTCAGGGTTGCATGGAAATTGCAAATTCTGAGGGGAAAACCAAGAAAAAACACTTTACAAAATGTGAGACCAGTCTTTGGTAAAGGAACAAAAACTCCAAATCCCACACACAATTTAAAAACTATAAAAGGTTTTATACATCTGTCAACATTTAAAAAAAATCAAATGCTACACAGCAAATAACTCAATACCAAGCAATATTGGAGTGCAATTTCTTGGATTAACTTAATGTGCAATTCAACATGAAAACATCTTTTCTGCCTTCCAGGTTAGAGGCAATCTGCTCAACACAGTTTCGAAAGGATACACTGTAAGCAGAATCTGCGGATGTGTGACTGGATGAAGTCAAAGTGTTCTTCCCTGTAGTCGTGCTCCTTCTCCAGGACACTCACTGCATCACACTGGGAGAGGCAGGAAAACAAACCAGAAAAACCCAAGCATTTACTCCTAGCTCATCTTAAAACACCTTTAATCTTACACACTCACATCACATTTACTTTGAGTCTTTGGTTCAAAATGCCACTGATAAATCAAAGGCTAAAGTAATTAACATAAGGTTATTACTATTTCCTAAAAGTAAAAATGGATGTTGATAGCAGAAGCTCAGTTGTAAAACAAATCTCTTCACTGTTGATCCAGAATTCATTTTTCATGTCTGTAGAAAGCAACCCTTCTAAAAGAGAAGAAATGAAACCCTTGCACAGCAGCAAACAGAAGCAGACACTCACTTTTGTGCACACCACCAGCACAGGAATGCCCAGGTTGTGAGTCAGCACATTTTCTCCAAGGGGCAAGGAAACATGTTCATCTTCCTGGCCAGAAGAAGGGCCTCTCCTCTGTGGTGATCCTTGGTAGCCTTCCTCAGGTTCTACATACTCCTGAAACTCCTTTATAACTATCAAGAGAGAGATATTCTTAGGGTACAACAAAGCAACTAGCTCTTCTAAAGCCATAATTAACCAACAACTAACTAGAAATCCCAGTTTTGG
Source organism: Lichenostomus cassidix (assembly GCF_008360975.1). NCBI lineage: Eukaryota > Metazoa > Chordata > Aves > Passeriformes > Meliphagidae > Lichenostomus > Lichenostomus cassidix. The sequence goes on from NC_139492.1 coordinate 18,842,621, forward strand.
GGTTTTTTTTATTTTTATACTACATGAGAACTGAATGCAAGTTAAGCCTTGTTGCCCTTTCAAATGCCACAACTCTCCTCCATCAAAACTTACAGGAAGTTAAATCAAGTGGGATCTGGAGCCATTACAGATAATCACAATTAGCTGCAAGAGCTATAGTATGTACAAATGCATATTCCTCAACATTTCATTATAGGGCAGTTGACAACAGAAAACATAAATGTAGTTCAGCAACACAGCCTATACCCTGCAATTTGTACCTATGGTGGAAGAAAGCATGGTTAAAATGTAAACATACACAGAAAGCACCAACCTGAAACAGCCACTTTTTCTTATAAACAATTACTTAATTCCTGTTACTTAACATTTCCATTGTAGGCATCCAGAGCTAGAAATACAAAGCCTACCCTTCATAAATACAGGCTCAGGGATGTCTACATGTTACCTGAAGAGACTCACTTGCATTCTGGAAAACTACAGTGGGGTCCAGAGGAAACTAGGTGCTTTTTACATTTTCAGTATTTTAATTTTCTGGCAACAATGAGTATTCCAATAATACTCAATACTATCAAATACTGAGGCACCTAAGGAATAGTATTAAGGCCATTTTGGAAATGCACAGTGACCCCACACATGCTTTATCAAATCTGGGCTGCAATTTCTACTTTAATGTCTTTTATTCAAGACCAAAGCCCCAGATCAGCCAATCTGTGTACCTGGATGTAGCTGCTCCAGGCACAGCACTGTCCTGAGGCTCAGGGCTCTCCCCACCTGAAGCCTCCTCCTCCTCACTCAGCCATGAGGAACTCTCACAGAAAGAGCCACACAAACTCCATTATCTGCTCCCATGAAGGCACCTTTATTTTAGAGACAGTGGGAGCAGAGTGACTGTAGGGACAGTGAGGAAAACTCCTCAGAAAAGCCACCAGTGTTCAGCCCAGCCACACAGAGTCTGTTCAATACATTCTTCGTGTGACAGGGAAGGAACTGCAATACTCTGCAAGCTTGCTGAGGCTTGGGAAGTGGTGAAACCTCAGAGAAGTTTCTTACACAAACCTTGCAAAAACAAGTCACTGAGAACCTTTTCAAAATAGGAATCATTCCTGGAGCAGAATGGGTGTGTGGAAGGAAGAATAAGTCAGAAAAACTCTTCTGTTTAAAGCTGCACAATCTACAACGTTTAGCTGAAATATAAAATTGTGCAATTCTTGTGGAAGAGAGCTCTAGTCCAGAGAAAAGCTTAAAAACCCTAAACTAAATATAGACCATAAGACTTCCAACCACCAATTCAATATATGCTAGGGTGCAAGGAAATACAAATTAAAATGGAATGCAGTTGCTTTAAACATGGGGAGGCAGTGCCTTCTGGTGGAGAGGAGACAACAGTGCTCCAAGGGCTGATTCTTCCAGGGCTGTTTCTTAGTCAGCTACAGCAAATCAAAATGCCATTACACATTCTGCACATTCCACATGTTTACCAACTCAGTGAAAGCATTTAACTAGAAATGGTTTTTTTGAAGTACTTCTTGACTTTTATTAACTTTCCCATTACTATTTAGTATTGAGGCCAAGTGTATCAGAGCAGTTTAAAGAATACCATCTGCATCTCCCACAATGGTTCAGATAAGCCTGACTATTTGACGGTACAGCTCTCAATTCGCCAGAGGGTTATGATCAGATAGGATTCCTTTCCTGGGTTTTGCTCATATCAAAGCAGAAGAATCTTTTCCTTACTGAGATACTTGGGGGCATAAACCCCTTCAAATCTGGGAAACAAAAGCCTCTCCTGGAAACAGTAACACTGGACAACATGAGAAAATACAAGATGCTCCGAGAATTTTAGTAACATAAGAGCACAATAAAAGCAAATGCAAAATAGAAATTTTAGAAGATTGATGGCTTCATCCTCATGAATTTCTGCTGAAAGGGAATAGAGAGCACAATCCAAGAGAGTCACAACTTCCAGCTCCCCCCTCTCCCCAGGAGTCAGCAGTATCCACCTCACCCATAGTGACAGAAATCCCTTCCCTGTGGAGCTGAGCTCTGTGTGGATTGCTAATGATGCACCTGGTGTGCCATGAACCCCTACCCAGACACTGAGCAGTGGGACAGAACACTCAGCTGGAGCCAACAGGGGCAGCTCTGCACAAAGAACCACTCCAGGAACAGAAGGTAAAAGCTCAAGGAGGAACCTCTGACTACAGTGTCTTGAGCACACAGAAACCACTTTAACTCAGAACCAAGTGTAAGTGCCTGTCAGCACCAGGCTCTTAAACACTGCTCAAAGCTTCCATTCAACCCCCATTCCCATTCAGAACTCCGTCCTGTTAAATCCAAGGGAACCCCAGGTACTGTCATGTGCCCCACTGAGCAAACTGCACTCTCACAGGGTAATAAACCAGCTCACTGCAGTTAGAGCATTTCTCTGACACACACCAGTTTCATACTTTTTCTTACCTCCCACATCCAGTACTCATTTGAGCTCTACTCTCGGGCTTTTAATGGATATAAAGTATCCATATTTAATGGACATAAAGTTGTGTACCCAAACAGTTCACAGAATATTGTCTTTTTCCTTTTCTTCTAGTGAGCTATGAATATTTTCTCCTTCACACAGTTCTAATTGACGAATCATCTTCTATATGGTATGGAAAACAACTCTTTTCTTTGTTAAGAAGTAGAATTACTTCAGTTTAAGGTTTCTGAACAGGAAATACACCTAAGATGATCCATATAAATCAGGAAAGCAGAAAAACAACAGTTCCTCTGGCAAATCTTTAATATTCTGCTACCAAGCACTAAGATTGAGTACTCAGAATGGCCTACTATGTTTGAAAAATTCTCACCAAGTGATGATGTGCCATTAAAATCACACCTCCACTACAGTGTGCTGATTTATCTACCAAACCTTTGGCTTTTTAGAGTTTTGCATTGCACACAGCAAATGAAAGCAAGGTTCCAGCAATGTGTTTTGTTCATGTTGCTGTTGTACACATGAGGCACTGCAAGGTGAAACTGCTGCATCACTCAGGACATGCATTGACTGGAAGCACCACTGAGACAGCAATCCACAATTATCTTAGGTTTGATTGTTCCAGCAACAATAAGATGTTTAGGCTTGGAGTGCTATTGAAATGCAATGTGGAGATGCAGGCCAACATTACAACTTAATGGATAAATCCCAAGGGCCCTGAACAGCAGAATGAGAAAAATGAAGATTTTTCTGAGACAGCCAATTCATATTTACACTTCAATAAAGTTTCACAATCAATTCACAAAACTTTTAGGTTTTTATTGCCCTATCTTTATTATCATAAATTTCAGTCTTGTGAAAAGAATTCCTAGACAAAAGATGCCTGGACAAGCTAATTTTTAAAAAATCTTTTAGCTTAAGTAATCTTTCAGTTCTATATCAGATCAAAAAAGATGGACAATCTGAAACTAATTCACCTTGAATGTGACACTGCACAATTTTCAGAAAAATGTTACTGTGTTTCATTTTTTTAGCTTCAAACGCTCCAGAGGTCATTGGTATAATTGCCATTTTACCAATACACCTCCTTTCTGCAGCTCTGGATTCCTGACAGCCACCTTATCTGGTCTGCTGTCTTAAACAGGAAGGCAACACTCACATCTTCCCTGAAATAATTATTCAAATATGTGTTATTTAAATAATGATTTATCATAATTGAGCTGAATTAGATTAGCATAGTTGACATTATGTATCTGAGTTCACATTAGCCAAGCTCTTAGCAAGGACTCTGCAGAGCAGCTGAGTGATGGGAGTGAGTGCAGGCAGGCAATGCTCTTGGTACATTCTGAACAAGGACAGCTGTTGCTTCCATGTGTGTCCTGTCTCCCATTGTGGAAGCTCTTTAACTCCAAAGAGAAGTGTCTCATCCACCCAGGAAAGCCAAGAGTCAGTACCTCAACCAACTAACCCAGGAGCAAGGACTGGGTGGAGAAGGCCACACAAACCCTGAGAACAAAGACCAGCAGTCCAAAGTCCAACTTCTCTGAGGAGGGTGGGTGAGCTAACAAAAGGATTCCTGGAAACTTTCAGGACCTTAGCGATGGAGAAGGAGCAGCCTAGCAGCACTTCAAAGGGATGGCAGTGGGACAGGACTGGGCAGTGTTTCCCCAGCGTGAGTGTGCTGAGTGTGACAGCCAGGGAAAGCACTGTGGACATGCAGCTCGGGATGGAGCAGCAGGAGTAAGGGAATACCCTGCAGGTGAAGTCAGGAAACACATCCATCCACGTGGCCTTACGCTGCAGGGGGCTTTAATTCAGCACATCCCATCACTCTGCACTCCATTTCTATGTTTTGACTGCCCTCGTGCATTTTATTATCCTGGTCTTTACATATTTGGGCTGCTGCAACCCAGGGACTCTTCATGTTCTAAGTGGCAGTCTACCCCAGGAGGCACAGGCAGCAGCATTTCAGTAAGGACAACTCTGCTGTGTAGCATTAGGAAGGGCAGCAGTCCCAAAGCATTCCTCAAGCGTGAGCTGCTAACAGAATCACAAGCCATGGTGGCCAAAGTTCTGAGCACAGAGCTGGCCCTAGGGACAGTCTGCAAGAAGCCAGAAATACACCCAGGTGACACAAGTGTCCTACAGAGTGCCTGGGAATAGGAGATGGAAGTTTGGAGACATCAGGGCCCTGTCTGCCACAGCTGAGCCAGGGGGTGGCACCAGAGCTGTGCTGGGGGAACTTGGCCTCTCCCCAGTCTCCCCTTGACTCCAGCAGAGCATAGAAGAAACCAGGAGTTTCTGTGATACTTTAATTTAGAATTCTCTGAGATAGTACTACTGGGAAGTCTTCTAAGTTCCTCAGACAGGGCACTAGAGCTTTGTCATAGCTCCTTCACAGAGTGCATTCAGCAGTGAAAGCTGAAAAGCTTCTCTTTTCAAAAGGAAAATTTAAGTGCACAAACTCCCCCTTTATTGGGATTGCCATAACATTTGCTGTGTCTCAGAAAAGGGAAAATTGGGTTAGCTGCTGGATTTTGATACTAGAACTGCCTTTCCATTTGCCATTCCCAAAAAATCTCTCACACACATAAAAGCCCCCAAACTTTTTCCCCTAAAAACTCTTACATTTTACTTTCTGTTTAAATATAACCTGATGATCAAACCCAGGTGGTTTCAATCATTGAGTTTAAACTCTAGCTGGTATGCTGTAGGACCAAGGCTTTTGGGAAGACAATATTTAACATTCAAAAAGGATTATCAGCTATACAAATACACCTGAGTGCTCACAGGCCAAACAGACCACACTGCTCCCTAAAGTGACCCTCAGGAAGCTGCCAGACCATATTTGCAAGGGTTCCACACTCCAGCACAGAGAGCCACCAACCTGGAGCAAAAGCAGCAACCAGAAAGGATTAGTCTGAATCTACTTCATCTGAAAAGGAATGGAAGTTGCTATGGTTTTTTCCACTAAAGGAATTTATTTTGGAGTAACTCAACTTGAAAACAGAAAAAATAAATCAAGAAACGTTCAAAATTACTTTAGGGGGAAAAAAAGCAGCTGCAGGATACAATATTGCAACAATGACTGCTGGCCAGTGCCACATTCTTTCCTGCCACGGATATGCCAGGAAAGGTTAATTTATACAACGTTCCTGAAGTCACAGGGTAGGAATGGCTGTAGTGAGACACAATTAGCTGCAGCAGGATCACAGTCTGAAAAACAAGGGCAAAGAGACCTCCAGAAAAACAAGGGCAAAGAGACCTGCTGAAAGACAAGCACAATATGGGAATGGGACCTGGCTGAGATATCACAGGAAAGCAGACAGCTCACTTCATCGCTGAATTTCGTCACTGTCTTTTAAAATGTGAATCTGTCATTTTATTGAGTTATTTTTTTTAATTGCCCTTTTAAAAAATCAAATTATCAAAATCTCATTATTGCACGGGATTTAGACCAATAATTCACCTGGTTTTTTGTCAGGACAGCAAAACTGGAAGAGTTGTTTTAAAACCTAGCAGAACCTATGTGAATTAGAATTGCAATCACAACTTCTAAGTAATTCTTACCCAACTCATTCTCAAAACACCAACCCAAAGAAATCTATAAAAAGTTGTGAGAGCTAACTAAAATCGAAAGGATGTATGGATGCACAAAGACTTACACTTCTGCTCCATGTGCCTCATCTCTTCTGGAGGAATTTTCATTTTATCAATGTGTTCTTGCAAGACACTGGCCCATTTCTGTAAAGACTCCATAACAGTCCAAGGTCTAGACATATCTGCAACAAAGACCACGATGGTGTCTTGCAGGGATTCAGCAGAAACTGCAAACTTCAGCAGCCCTTTGTGGTACAAGTCTCCATCCAGAATCCAGACGTTGCAGCGGGTGTGATCTGGAAGGAAAAGGCACAGTTGGAACTCAGCAGATGCCAGGGTTTGCTTTGCCAGGCCGGCAGTGACCAGATGACAGCTCAGTGCTCAGTGGAGGCTGCAGGCCCAGCTGTCAGCAAACTCTGCCTGCTTGTTTATAAGACAGGTTCCCATGTAAATGCCTATAATACAGTAGATGTGTTCATCTCTGGGTTGAGAATATTTTCCTTTAAAAAGACAATTTCTGCCCTTGGGCTTTTACTCCGGGCAGCTGACATGAGAGTTTTTAAATACCGCACAACAGTCCTGAATTTGAAACATGCACAATGCCAGTGAACCCAGAACACAGAGGATGTGGAGGTGCAGGTCCAAAGGGGTGGCTCTGCCCCTGGCCAGCCCCTGATGAATGCTGCCTTTGGTGTCTCCCACACACATAAGCTGGTTTCACACACTCAAGATACCTCCCAGCAGAAATAAGCTGCAAACAAGATACCAGCAATAAGCAGCTTAGGTTTCTAGCACAGGACTGGGAGGAGCAAATACAGGATGAACTTCCCACCTTCCCAACAAGGTTGTGCCACCTCCTCTTAACTCACTCTGACTCAACACTGGCTCCTTCTGCGGGCTCCTGACAGAATGAGCACTGCAGAAATGACCTGGTATTTTAGCTTTCGGGTTCTCCCACAAGTGTTTTGATAGTGGCTGGACACTTTGTTGGAATGCAAGGCAGAGTAGACAGGGATCAGCTGGAACAGACAGCTGGCATGAGCTGACATTTTACCCCAAACCTGAAGTCTTGGCAATACAGAAATGAAAATGGAGTTTCATCTGGGAATGATGTATCAGGTACTGTGAACAACCAATTTTGTCCAAATTAAAAGAAGAAAGAAAAAAAAAAAAGAAAAAGAAAGAAAACAATTACATTATCCTCAGAACTTCCTGCTGAAGAGGAACAACTCCGTTGTTTCTATCTTCTAGGCTCTTCCTAGTACCTCTTCCTAAGTATTCCCTATTCTACTACAGCCATCCAGAGAGAACTGCAAGTCACTCTTGCACTACATACAAAAGATGTGACTTCTGAAACACACAGCTCTGCAAACCAGTCACTGCAGAATGCAGATTTTCAAAGCAGCTTCTGAATTTCATAATTACCCTGCCTCACTGTTTTACTTCTGTGCCCTGAATCTTTCAGCTTCACAAAGTAAATCCAGTTACTATGGCTATCATAACTTTATTCTAGGAAGGAATCCATCTCTCCTGACTCCAGAAAAAGGCAAAAGCTTGGCTAAGAAGTCTGGAAGAAGAAAAGATTACAGATATATACATCCTACCCATTTAATCAGGACAAAATTACTGAGCAGCCCAGTTTCAGACAGACCACATCAACGTGCTGTGCATGGACAGTCTGCATATAGTATTTGTAATGCTCCTATTAAGTTCTGTTGGGCTGTCCTAAGACATTCCAACATCAGCCATCACACAAATAGGCCAACAGCCATGCTGTGAACTTACAGCTCTGCTTACTCCCAGCTGCACCCCTGGGATCCATTCTCCAGTGATCAGTCAGGGCAATCCCTGCAGAGCTGAGCAATGCGCCTGTGCACACCCAGCACTGCTCCCCCTCCCTCGCCCCACTCCAGGACACCAACCACTGGCACCACATGGGATTCCCACAGCACTGCAGGGCTGAATCTAAAGTTCCCAAAGAACTCTGAGGACAGAGGGAAGGTCTAGGAAAAGTCTGGAAAAACAAAAAGCAAGGTAGGACACAATGTGAACACATTTACATGTTTGCTATTACACAACAGTGAATGAAACATCTGTGCAGGACTCCCTGCACTCTAGAAACATCCTTAAGATGTGCCCTAAAGCAGCAGCCTCCCAGTAAATAAAAACCCCGTGAGCTTTCTATGAGCTAAAGGTTATTAATAGACATGAACTGTGTGTATGTACAACTGTCTCCTTGGAGCATGAATGGAAGTTTTAAAAACCTAATGCGAATCTAGCCACAGTTTATGAAAGTTTACAGCGCTCATCAGCACTGATGGATTCTCCTGTGGGCAGTACTCTGATTGCAGAAAAGACTTTCACACCTTGGCAAGTAACAAAAATTAATAATATTCAAACTCACTGCTTCTAAGTCACTTTTTAAAGCCAATATCTAAGGTTAAAAATGTTTTGTCTGCTAAGTACCTTTGTCCCCCTTAAGGATTTAATTTTTGCTTGACATCTGGAATGCAGAGTGGAACTAGAATGCAGGTGGAACAGGAATGCAGTTGGAACTACCACTCAGAATCAATCTGCTAGAAAGCCTGGAAGCCCTGCACTCACATTAAAATGTACTTTAGCAAAAAAATGTAACACAGTAGGAAAAGGAAAGGTTTTGCTCCTTTCTTACAGCACAGAGTTATGTCTTGTGATTTACACTTGCTGAAATATAAAACACACTTAAAAACACAGTGTTGTGTGGCTGCTCACGATTTGGCAAGAGCTTGATGTCAAATTCAGCTTTGTCAGCACCACATCAAGCTCCTACTTAGCCATGAATGTTAACTGGGCCCTTCTTACTGGCCATGACACAAGATACAAAAACAGAGCAAACAATTACCAGATCCTGTTGGAAAAGCAGGAGCTACTTATTACAGGCTATTACAAAAGCTGCTAAAACCACATCTCTAAATCCTGTCAATATTCCATTATCTCTTTAGTCCTGAAAAAGATTTTCCAGCTTTGATGAATTTTATTGCACATGGTTGATTCTGTGAACTGCAACTACATCTACACTTATTCAAAAGATATCAGTGGCTGTTAGATATCCCTTGCTCAAGCTCTGAAGTGAAGCAAAAAAGGAGAAAATTTTCAAAAGAACCACTTTAAAGATATTAACAAAAAAAAAAAAAAAAAAAAAAAAAAAAGACACTTTTCCCATTAGAAACCAGTGTAGCAGCAAGACTTGGCTCAATCTGGAACAACCAGTTCAGCTGGAATATGTATATGATATGACTGAGCCCAGTCCAAACCTGAGGTAAAACCCAAGACTACTTGATTTTGTTACAAGTAAGAATGCAACCCCAGAATGGCTCTTCTTCCCTGGCACACTGGGCACAGCTGAGGGGCATTTGCAGTCTGGGCAGTTTAGAAATGTGCCTGTGCTGGTTTTGACTCCAGCTGACACACACAGCACAGAGCAGCCCATGCAGTCTGGCTCCTTGTTCTGCTCTACATCCCCGCTGTAACTCTGCCCTAGCCCTGCAAGGGCCTCTGAAAGCTACTCTGGAAACACAGATCCTTGAGGGAAATTATGCACAGCTTCTCTTCTACCTCCTACGAATTCAGATTCCCAGTCCTCAAAAGCAGACTAACCAGCAGAGACACAAAACATCTGTTCAGGCAAAAAATTAAAACTTGTAACACTCTCTGAGAAATTCCACTAATGGAGAACTCTGGGGCCTGAGCTCCAAGATCAGTTAATATTCCAAGCTAAGTTTCCAGCCAGTGCTATAAATGCTTTCATCCACATGAACTATGGTGTCATGTATGCAGGAGCAGCCATATGCTCCAAGGATAATGTAGCTGGGGATTTAGGAGAATCCTCTCCCTCTAAGGATTGCTTCTCAGGCATCTCCAAACCTCTTCTTGAGCAAATAAATGCCTTAGCCTAGGCAGGATTTGGGTGAGTATCCTAGGAAAGAGACTTTTCAGGCAGAGATTCAGTGGCAGACTTACATTCTAAGTGACCCTGAGCCCTGGGGACCAAAGCCCACACTTCACACTGCCAGACCTGGACCAGCTGGTCACCAGCACAGTGGCCATGTGCATCCAGCTGCCAAGAAACCAGCAGGTGACAGGGAAAACCAGACAGTCAGTGGGCACCTGTATGAGCCACAGGGGTTCTTGCAAGGCACAGATGCTTTCTGAGCATTTGTTAAACTTTCCTACAAACTATAAAGAACAATTTAATTACTGAGCTGATCTTTAGGAGAAAAGTAACTAAGTAACTTAGTAAACTAAGAGTGCATGCAGCAATCTAGAAAAATTCTACTTTAAATGGAGGAGCCAGGTTCAAGCACCCCTTGAAGAGGAAGGGGGAGGACAAACAATGGCATAGGAAACAACATAGATTTTCCTTAAGGTTTCCAAGGGGAAATGGGGGATAGATAATGAATGACTCAGCACTATGATGGAAATATTTCTCCTGGACAGAGTAAACTTGTCTGAAGTGAAGAAGAATAAGGCAAAGAGAGCAAATAAATCTTCTACTGTCTGGGAAAAAAGCTGAGATCACCTCATGGCACAGCAGTTTCAGTTACCAGTGCTGTTCTGGCACCCCTGGAAGTCCTTGTGATCTGATTTTGGCTAGGTTTGAGTATAATAAAAAGCAGAGACCCTCAGAACCACTCATCTGCTCCTGAGTTTCTGAATGCCTACTCTGGGCTTCTTTATGGCTTCCAAGAATTGCAGGTCAATTATAAAGGCTTTGTTCCCAAATCTGTATGTGTGCATACACTCATCTGAAGCACACAGTTTAAAAACCAAATCCAAACCTGTCCTAGAGAAGAAAGAGCGTTATCTCTGCCTGCTGGGAGGTCCTGACCCACTTTGCTATTTATTTTGCTTGTGGATGACACTAATGAGACAGAAAGGAAAAAGGCACGTATTATTAGATCCTAACACACCCATTAGAGGGATGCATCAAGACCTGAATTGGCCAGCTGAGCCTGTAGTCAGTCAAAAAGATCTCTTTTTTTTCTGCTAGCACTGCCTGAGTTCTTATGACAGGCCTCTCCTAATCACTTCACATACTTATCACTTTCAGACACTCAGGAATAGCCCCAAAATATTTCCAACGTAGGGATATACTTGAGGTTTGATAGATAACACCAGGAAAAATAGCACAGCAAACATGTTTCTGCTTGCAATATCATCTCCTTTGAAGCTGCAAGAAGCCTGATGACACAGCCTGTCTTAGCCCTCCTAATCATAGGGGTTTTTTTTCCCCCTGAAGTGTTTATGCAGGACTGAAGCAGATTGGTGCATGGTGGAAAAGCACTTACACCCAGAACCTGAAGAAGCCAAGAATGTCTCAGCACTTAAAATTACAGCCCAGAAGATTTTTAGGAGCTGCAAGGAGGCCACTGGAAGGCATTGCAATATACTCATCCTTTCATTGTGCCTAACTTAGTATCCAAAAGCAGCTTCCTGCCACGTGAGTGCAGGACCAATCTCCATAACAACCAGTCACATATGGCACTTAATCACTCCTGCAAGCCTCCAGTGCATCTCCAGTTTCAAAATACCATTATAGGATCTTCTTAGTCTACTTTGTTTCAGGAACAAGGATGAACCACCACCACTAGCTCCCCTCTGCTGAACTCAGAAGGAAGTCATCAATAGGAAGACTGTCATTCCCCATTTTTATAGGCAAACCAACCCAAAGAGATCTAGCAGCTTGACCAAAATGAGATCAGAGAGGCAGATTTGGGAGCAAAGATAACAAACACACTCCCCATCTCTTCCTGTCCCCAACCTCCCCAAAAATACAAGTAATCTGACTACGAGACCTGCTTTTAAATGGTCTTTTGGCATAATGTCCCCCCCATACAGTAGAGACAAGCGATCATCAGGAAGAACAAAAAGACAAGGGGCAAAAAAGACTAGCTTCAACTTGAAAATAGGATACACTAATTCTGACTTTCTGTTCTTCACCCAGTCAACTACAGCAAAACATCGGTTATAATTAACCAAAATTCCACACACAGCCCCCATGAGAAACATCAAACCCCTGTGCCCAGAAAGTCACCCTGAGAATAAAATTCTCATGGATGTATCACTCACTTTCTCTAGTCACAAAGTATCCACAGCACTGCCATTAGAGCTGCTACAAAGACACCATCAGCACAGGGATCTCCCCTACCCGGAAAGCAAGTCCCAGAGCTGCCTTTCCCTACACACAGGTCGGGCTGTCAGAGGGGCAGGAGAGAGAGCAGAACTGACGGTGAAACACCTTTCCCTCCACAGAAATGGACACAGCTCCTAAAACTCACAGCACCACGCTGAACCAGCTACTTGGGCGGAGCCCAGAATGCACTCATCAAACCACAGTTTATTAACATAGCATGTAAGCCACTTAATTAAAGATATTACATATGAAATGAACTTACCATCTCTGTCTTCATCGTGAATATTCAGATACAAGTATTCCAGTCCTCTTCCTTTCTTGCCATGTTCTGCTCCCTGTATTTTAGCCATAAGTGTGGTTTTACCTGAACCATCATCACCTGCCAGTAAGTTTGTACAGGAAAAAAGGCACCTTCAGGATTACATTTAATTTCATAAAAAAGATTTTTTCAGAACTTGCTTAATTAATGAGAAGCATCCTTGTACACTACTGAATCACAGTTATTTGCTGTTCTCTTTCAAGTATTTCAGCTAAATCCAATGGCTTATACCAGAACAATAAGAATGAAGAACTGTGTTATTCTCTATTATTATTTAAAATATGTTACAAATCCAAGAGTATAAACCAAAAAGAAAGTAGATGTATAAGCAGGAAGACAAGACCACAGATCAAATTACATAACCCAATTGTAACAAACCCATGTGTCAGTTTGCTCCAATGGTGGCTTGAAATACACTTTGTTTCTACAAATAAAAATGCAACAAACCAGCACCTGACTGGTTGCACATGTTACTTACCGAAAACAAGAATATTCTTGCCCGATGGCAATTTAGATCTGGACCGTGTGGAGACTTCACTGAGTATGGAGGACCTGGGAAGCAGCAGAGCAGCAGCGTTATCCCGCGGCGCGGAGCGAGCGCAGCCTGACAGCACCATGAGCTCAGCACATCCGCACCGCCAGCCCCGCCACATGCGGGCTATTTACAAACCGGGCTGCTGCCACAGCTGAAGGCCAATTCCAGTCTGAACCACCAAAAGCATCCCACCTTCTTGAGAAGACCTGTCATGATTTCTAAAACGCCGGCAGGAACGTTTGGAGTTCTCCCTTGTAAGAGGCCCCATTACTGCAGAACATTACTTTTCAACTGATTCTCATCACAATCGAGTGCTGTATTCTATATGCGCTTTTCTGCCACTAAGGGTATTTTTAAGGCGTTCGTCAGAAATAAAAGCCGGAAAACCAAGAGCTCGCCTGTGCCGGAGCCGACCCGGCGGACATCCCGCACAGCCGCGGTCCCGAGCGGCACAGCCCGCTCTGCCTCAGCCCCGCTCTGCCCCAGCCCCCCGGTCACGCACCCCCGGCGCTGCCCCCCGGCCCCGCCGCTGCCGCCCGCGGGGCCCGAGCGCGGCCCTGCCCCGGCCGAGGGCCCGCGCTCCGCTCCAGCCCGGCCGAGCCCGGGCTCGCCCCGCCGTGCGGACCCCGGCGGCCGCCGGCGCTCACCAGAGGTTCTGCCCCTCGTCCTCCTCGCCGGGCAGCTCGGCCCCGCCGGGCCCGTCCGGCCCCAGCAGCTTCTTCTCCGCCAGCACCGGCGCCATCTTGGAGCCGCCGCCACAAAGAGTGACCTCACCGGGCCGCGAGGACCCCGCCCCGCCCCGCCCGCCCGCGCGCGCCGCCGGCCCCGCCGGCCCCTCCGCCCCGCGGCCGCCCCGCCGGGCCCGCGCGCGCCGCGCCCGCCCCGCGATCAGGCGGTGCCCGGGCAGCCCCGGCCGCGGCCCGCCCTGCGACGCGCCGTGCGCCCGGGACCGCCAGCGCCCCCTGCTGCCCGCCGCGCCCGGGAGCAGCGCCGGCACCCGCTCGGTACCTCCATCCCCGTACCTGCCCCGCACCCGCTCGGTACCTCCATCCCCGTACCTGCCCCGCACCCGCTCGGTACCTCCATCCCCGTACCTGCCCCGCACCCGCTCGGTACCTCCATCGCCGTACCTGCCCCGCACCCGCTCGGTACCTCCATCGCCGGTACCTGTCCCAGGACCTGCTCGATACCTTCTCCTGCATCCCCGGTACCTGCTCGGTACTTTCCCCTACATCCCCGGTACCTGTCCCGGCACTCGCTCGGGTACCTTCCCCTACATCCCCGGTACCTGCCCCGTACCTGCTCGGTACTTTCCCCTACATCCCCGGTACATGTCCCGGCACTCGCTCGGGTACCTCCTCCTGACCCTCGGTGCCTGCCGCGATGCTGTGCCGCTAGTCCCAGTACCTTCTCCTGCACTCCCGGTTCTTCTGAACCCCCCAGTCCCCGCTGCCGTGTCCCTGCCCGGTGCAGTCCCGGTGCCCGGCGGTGCCGGGGGCAGTGCGGGATCTGGCTGAACACACGGTCTCAGTTATTGCCGACTGATCAAGCTGTAATTACTACCCAGTCCTCACACCCCTGACACCCTTTGCTCGTCCAACAGAACCACAAAAGCACGGCAGGGTTTTTGCAAACAGACCTTCCTGAGTGGTTTGTCAGTCATTCCAGCCTTTCAAAGTGCTGAAATAGTGCCTTGGGTGGCCCAGCCAGCCTGAAAGTGACATCAACTATTCTCATGCAGTTTTATTTTGGTGATGCCTGTTACGTGTGGATTTCAAAGCACTTGTGCAAGAAAATTAAGCTGATCAAGACTGTGCAGTCAATCCAAAGGAGAGCAAAAGACTGACTTGCACAAATTCACACCTCAGGTTTCTGCTTGCTCCTGGTCCATGATTTCCCTTTTGGATCCCACCAGAATATTCCAGTGATGTCATTCCAGCTCTTGCTTTCCAAGAGGAGGTGAAGCACCAGCAGAGGCTGCAGGAATTTCTTCCTTGAAGAGACTCAGAACTTGGCAAGGCACTGAGCAACTGGACTAACTTGGAACTCAGCCCTGCTCCAAAGAGGAGAGGAGATTATGGGCTCTACAGGGCCTTTCCAACCTCAGTTATAGCTAAGGTGAGGGAATTGTTGATATTCTCACTTTGAGTCATGTAAAGGTTTACACCTGACATATTTTAGCCACTTGAGACATATTTCAGGCCAAGACAATATGGGTACTAATACACAGTCAATCAATAGATGAAGCTGGTCCAGACCAGCTTTGAGTCCTTGGAAAAATACTTGGAGTGTGCAAGGGACCCCAATGTCCCCATGGTGGACACCTCACGTCACACTGCCAATAGTTCCATTGACACTCAACCCTGCTGCTGGCAACAGCTCCACTCAGAGACATCTTTTACAGCTGGTTGAATATTTTAACAACAAATCAATAGCTGAAAATATTAGAAGATGTATTTATTATATTATTGGCATCATCTTTATTGCAAGTCTCTCAGGTTTTGGTTATCTTGCTTGTTTTCAAGAATTTAAGTTACATCATAGTGAAAACCTAGTGCTAATACAATAACTAAACTTCTTCCATCATAAATCAACTATTGATTCATTATTTCTTTATCAGAAAAAGTAAAAAATACAACTGAAATACTAAGGCTATCAGCGAAAAATGAAGTTACCAAGCCTTTCACTAAAGCTTCCTTTAAAAAATGTGTAAGTAGCAGAAAATCTAATTTCTGCTCACTTACTTTAAAAATGCACAAAAAAATTGTCCAACTGTAAACAGAATCTAAATTTTTTCAGTACCTACTTAGTTTAACATGAGTACAGTATTTCTGTAACAATGAAAGATTTGCCTCCTCTATCAGCAGTGTTTAACCACACATTCAGTATTTTCTGACAGATACATTTTTCTGCACATGCAGCACATTCAGTGCATGACAAAATATTTTACCTGCTTTAAATATTTCAGTTATTTAGAGGAAACAGATTCAGACACAACAACATTAACACCAGTTTCAGACATAAAATATTCATTTTAGCAATATACCCTTCTCTTACAAAGGGTAGAAAGCAACTTACAAAAAGTTAGATCAAAAGTTGCAAAAATCAGATGATCAAGAAGGGTTAATTAAGTTCCAGAATAATGTAACTTTTATGGATAGAGATTTTGCCTATGATAGCATCACTTAAAGAAATTGTAATATTATGGTAAATCAAGTATACAAAGCATAACAATTCTGTCAGTTGTCACTGAAAAACACGAGTCCAAGCCAACCTAAATTCTCCAAGGGCTTGTGTTGTTCTGGCAATACCTCACTGTTACAAAGGCTGTTCCTGAACATTCTGCAATGAAATCCAAAGCACTCTTAGATGGGGTTATTGATGTCCTTTGTGGTTTTTTTTCATCTATAAAATGGAGATAAAAGAGACAATATCAAGGTAAATGTTGCCCCCAAACACTGCACAATTAAAGACCAGCTTTTGGTAGGTAAGGGCTTGTCATTTAAATGCTCCCATGGTCTCCAAAGCACAGGAGCAATGCTCCCTTTTGAGGGATGTGTGGATGAACCCCTGGGAAACTGCTGGAAAGGCTGTCACAGACCAGCATCACAAGAGAGGCTGAGCAGAGAAGAGCCCAACTTCCTGACAAACACAGGGATTAATTTGTAGCCAGTCAGGTGGCACTGGCAGGTTCAAAGGCTCTCTGGTATTTCCCTACTTTAGTTCTCTCTCTCCAAGCACCAGCCCTGACAGAATTGCACCAGAGCCCATCCTCATGGCAGAGTGCACAGCACTGCACTGACACAAGGCACAATCCCATGGGCTGCACATTCTGACAGCCTGTCCTTATTTCTGCAACTCAGTTCAGGAGCTAACAATGAAAACTGAGCTCACAGCATTCACAATTACTAGGAAATTAAATTATTAGTACCTGCATCTGTAACCTGTAGTACTTCTTGGAAAGATCAACACTTGTCCGTCCTTTCTGGAAAGGGTAAGACCACAAAATCAAATTCCAGTGGTCACCCATTTTTTGGACTCCTTTCAAAAGCCAGTTGATTTCTTCAGTTGTAAAATCTTTTCGGGTCCTTCTCTTTCTCAAGGGTCTCATGTTCATGGCCAGGGAACATATTTCATTGCTCTGCAAATAATTATTTTGGTGTCATTAAGAATTATGGAAATTTATGTTCTATTTTGCATGTGGAAGTAACATATTACTGGGAACACAACATTTAGTAGTTGTAAAGAAATGGTCACACTGTCTGGGTAACAATGGTTCTTCAAGGTTTCTCCACTGTCACCACTTACTGAAATATAGCATTTTTCTGTGATCTTTATTTCTGTTGTGCCTACATAGATTACACCTTTAGTAGGTTTATTCCTTTCGGTTTCTGTTGCTTCTATACTGTGCAAATTTTCATCATTACAGGAAAAATAATACCTCCAGATCCATCATTCTGAAAAGATGTCAGCTGAAAAATGCTGAACTTAATTCAGGGATAAATCCATATGACTGGAGTAGAATCAACACAGGAATATTTTTTTAACAAGGTTAATTCTGTTACTGGGCTCCTGTTACAGGTGACTAAAAAAGAAATTATGCAATTCATAGTACTTTTATGTGGACATTTATTAATATGGAGTGTATGATTAGGCTGTGCATAACTAACCTCATCTTTGTCAAGTGAATGTGTGCAATTTTCTTTTAAGTGCTGACATTTTTGGCTGCACATCTCTTTGACTCTCTGTCTCTTCAGGTTAGCATCTTGGGTTTTTTGTGAAGCTAGAAATAGTGAACAAGGAGGCCACTTAGTCACTTTAAACTAACTAAAATCTACTGAAAATCTGAATATAGAGCTGTAAAAGAGCTTTTATTCTAATGAATATGAATATGTAAATGCTATTTTATTTATAATATCTCATTCTCCTTAGATATTTTTCTCATAATTGATATTAACACATAAGGACTATTTATGCATTGGAAGCAAATAGCAATTAATTGTATTATTGATGTTTGAATGAATTTCTATGACTGAAAGTGTAAGAGTTTATTGAAATTCTCAGCCATTTGTCTCCAGTAGCAAGGACAGGTGCTTCTCCCAATGCCCTGACCTAAATGCAAACACTGATCTTTCAGTTGTGCATATTAGAAAATTAACCTTCTGGTAATACTCACACTTTCCATATGCAGGTGTCAAGTTATAGTTGCTAGTCCACCTAATATTTCTACTATGTTCATCTCTCTTTGAAGTATGGGGTTTGTCATTTCTACTTGGAGTCAAAAGAATACCTTAAAAGAAACCCCAATCAATAAAAAATTATACATCTTTCTTAGAAAAAAACCAGAACAAACAAATAACAAAACACAGGTTATGTTTCAGGAATTAAAATTTAAGAGTGAACCATCTTTTGAGCCATACCACTAATCTGGCCTTGGAAGAAAGACTGGAAATTCAGTTGAGTTCAGTTTCATTCAGCTTACAGAAAAAGTTTACTTGCTAAAGATAAGATATTGCTGTAATGGACTTTCAAGATGAAATACAGTTGTTTTGTTTGGTGGTTTGTTTGGGTTTTTTTTTTTTAATTTTAAATACCTTTGTGGCTTTTGTAAGACAAATTAATTAATTTCTGAATCTGAAGGGGAAAATATAAACAAATTTAAAACTCAACCTACTAGCTTTTACTGGGCATTAACTGAATAAAATAACCATGTAAACAAGGCTTTTTAAAATAAGAGTACTAAAAATAAACTCTTGGTGGGAATTTCAAAATTCAAATTTCAAGTCTCTTTTCAAAAGAGAATGCATTTGAAAGGGTTCCCCTTGTAGCTGTTTAGAACAAGCCCTAAGTCCTTAGCAGAGCTCCCAGCAGGAACAGGAATAACATGGCTGGAACTGCATAATGGAGTGGTGCTGAACCCAGGAACAGGCAGCTGAACTCTGCTCTGAGCCTGACTAAACCTCTTCATTTTAGAAATCAATGCCACAAAACCAAAAAATACTAAATGCCATGGAAGTAACCCTGACAAGATTCAAACCAGGAACAACACAGCAAGTGCCAGAGAACTTTGCAGTGAAATAATGTGTATCACACAATTTCATGATTATGGAGTATGCATTTTCTGGCCTAATAATATTCAGATTATTCTCAGAATCTTGAGGAAAAAAAAAAAAGAAAAAGAAAAAGAAAAAGAAAAAGAAAAAGAAAAAGAAAAAGAAAAAGAAAAAGAAAAAGAAAAAGAAAAAGAAAAAGAAAAAGAAAAAGAAAAAGAAAAAGAAAAAGAAAAAGAAAAAGAAAAAGAAAAAACACAACATAATTTCCTGTCCACAGCCACCCATGGTAAAGATCTGCAAAAGAATTAATAGACAGTAAGGGCTTTTTGCATTCATTTCCAAGCCAAGCCCTTACTTTGGAAACTACTCTTTTTACTCCTGAAAGTTGGTACTTCTTTATGTAGCCTGTCTTCTTTCATTGGGGCCAGCGGTACTTCTGGAAAATATAAGATGAACACCAGTACAAATGCCAGTAAGTAGTAATTGTTTAACTTCCAAAACCCTCTCTTTAAAACAGAAAAATATAGGATGTGCTTCTATTAAATTCATTAAGAATTCTAAGTATCCTAGACCTGTAAGTGTGTAATATTAGAATAAAATTACCTTGTTATGATGTCATATACATCTATTCACACTTATTTCAACTTAATACATTCCTTTCTCTTAGGACTTGACTGCTTCTGGCACATGAGAGTCTCATCAAAGCCTATAACGAGCATCTGTCACCATGGCAAGAAATACACAAGATCCTCGAAACACAAGTGGCCAGTTCTGATCTCACTTAGTACACATCATTGTAAATCAAATGTAATGAGTGAGTTTAAAACAACAGGACAGTCAGAATCAGATTTAAAAAAGTGCAAACTTTTGCATGCAATTTAAAGCAATGGTTCCAAGTACTGAAAATAGAACTCCATAGTTACTCTGGTGAGTTGCAGATCTGCTGTTGTTACCAACAGCCATTTTGCAGAGCTCCCTTCGATATCTTTCCTCAGCTTCCAGGATGACTCTGTGATGCTCACACCTGTGCAGACACCTCTGTAACATCTTGGTGAAGGTTTTACTGTTGAAGGACAAACCTCCTGCTGTACAACCTGAGAAAAACAGGATACTGTAGACATAGCAATCACAGCTTTAAAGAAACCACCACAAAGTTCAGTGTTTCATTTTGCTCAC
Organism: Lichenostomus cassidix; assembly: GCF_008360975.1. Lineage (NCBI taxonomy): Eukaryota > Metazoa > Chordata > Aves > Passeriformes > Meliphagidae > Lichenostomus > Lichenostomus cassidix. Next base: position 18,862,949 of record NC_139492.1, read on the forward strand.
TAGGATCAATTTGACTTCAGGTTTTCCATATTCATATCATTCTTATGTGCCTTCTTGGAAATGCTTTGTATTTGCTCTCTTGAAAAAGAAAATTGTTTTCAGCCTTTTATGGGACCATGTTATAGTGCACTTCAACTCCAGAAGTGATGAAAGATTCATGGGATCCTCTACAGAAGTAAAAATGAGCGGGATGGAAGACAGGGGCCTAAGTTCCATTTACACATTTCTCCAGGAGCCTCCATATATTTATTTATTTATTTATTCATATATATATATATTGTATACTGTAAACATTTTTGAAACTTTGTGTTGTAACAGTTACCTGTATTAACCTGAATCAATGGTAAGTCTAGTTGAGGCATGAATTCCCTCACAGGAAGGCTTCCTGTTTATTTTTGAGCACCCTCCTAGGGTAATTTATGGTTTAGGTATCCTTGGATCCTCTCACAGTTAAGTTACATCAGCTGAAGGAGAACTTGTGTGTGGAATCATAAGAAGGGCACGAGGTCATATCAGTAACATTCTACCATAAGATAATGAAATGCTAAAGCTCAGGTTGAATTTAGTTTGACAACTTGGATTAAAAAAATGTTCAAAGATAGGTTATGGGCTGCTTTGGGGTTTCTTTGGTTTTCTGTGGTTTTTGTTTTGTTGGGGGTTTTTAAATAAAGAAACATTGGCTTGATTACAAAATCCACTCACAAATTCTGAGTACCAGCAGCATTCCAATGACTTACTGATGGAACACATTGAGGCAGTAGAACCTGGGGTAACTGAGGGCTGCAGTCATGGATTATGAGAAAACTGCCTGCCTGTATTTAATAGCAGTGAGGCAGAGAGAACAGAAGGGCTGCAGAACAGTTAGGAGCTTTAGCAGGAGAATAAACGAGGGAAATGAGCAGGGCTTCGTGTTCTTCCTCCCTCTCTGCAATCAGAGAAAGGAGGAAAACACTGATCAAGTATTCTTCTAATTAGTGGGTAATTTTTTAAGCTACTGTATGTTCTGTTTGTCAGTAAACCCACATTATTACATGGACCAAAACTGCAATATGTCAGCTTTATTTCAATATTTATCTATCATTTTCAAGGTAGAAAAAAGAAAGGAAAGGAAGCAGCTCAGGTTTTATTAATACGTAATAGGTAACAGAACAGATGTGTTACAATTTCTGTAAAGTCAATCCCCTTACTGCATTGCTGACTCTTTAAGGCTTTTTCTGCATAGTCTGGTAAGAAAGAATAATAATATTAAATAATATTAAAATAATATTTACCTGAACACCTTAAATCTGCCGTTTTATGGGATGAAGACACAGCTGAAATACTTTTCACTTTCTCAGTTTTCTCTGAGCAGAATGAATGTTGATCTAAATGAGGGAGGAAAAAACATCGCTAAGAAAATGTAACCTATCTTTTGCCATGGTAATCATGCATCATCTTACTTACATTCAACTTCATTTTCTATTTGCAGATTATTAAACTTTGATTAACATAACAGCAGAAAATCTAAATGAATTTCCTCAAGTTAAATGCATCACATTTACATTTTTGCAATTCCAGAATAACCACGTTCAATTCAGTGTTTTTTCATCACTCTCCCAAAGGATATTACTTCAGTTTGAAAGCAGCAAATTAACCTTGTAAACCTATATAGTTTAACTAACCTCTATAAACTTTATTTTTGTTTGGAATCAGATGCTGAAAAATGTGAAGTACTGGAATACTACATATTCTCAGTTTAAATAGGTGTAACCTAGAGATCAGCTTTTCACCTGTAAAGCTCCCATTCTGGCAAATTCTAACCCAATGAATACATGTCAACTTTACAAATTAACAGGAAACTAAACAACGAATAAAGGCTTGGTTGAGCAGATCCCCATTCTGAAATAAATGTATCAGACTTAGATCAATGCAAATCTGAAAAACAATTCTCTTAAACACATGCTCAACACGCAGGAACAGCATCAGAAAAAAGTCACTCTCAGAGGCAGGTGGAGCCTTACAGGCACAATGTGTGTTCTTTTAGTGGCTTTCACTGGTCAGTGCAGATTAAAGACTAAGCTTAATCTCTGATACATTCATTTGAATAGTTAAAATCAATTTAATAAAAAGAAAGCTAAAATATGTATTAGACAAAAAGCAGAATGAATGCTCTCCTGGTAAAATTGCGTACAATATAAAATCCCAACACTATGCAAACCAGTTAAAGGATGTTACACATAATGCACTCTCTGTCATCTAATGATATATAACAAGTGATAAAAAGTAGTGATAAAAGTGCACAAAACCAATTAAAATCTCATTAAGAACAAAATCAACTAAGGAAGGAATATGTGTAGCTATTTGTACCTGATGTGCATTTCTCCTTCGTATTTCTAACAGTCACTGCTGGTTGTTTAAATAACTGTTCACTAGGAAAGGCAAAATGTGAACAAATTAAAAACAATAAAATGTCACAAGGTACATTTACCTGTAAATGAATACACACATTCCAAGGGCACAACAAAAAAACCCATATTAAATATATAAAAGATAAAACTCTAAAAAAAATATTCTAATTACCCCAAATTACTGGATTTATGGCACCCAGCATATAATCACTGCATGTTAAAACCAGTTTACCAGACATCTGTGATTGGCATTCCTTGCAGTCTGTTCAGCAGGGAATGCAGAGCTTTCAAGGGGTACAGGTTTCCAGAGTAATTCTGATTCACAGAAAAATTATTTAGTGCACATAAAGATTTCACAAAGTCTTCAAAATACTGTAGCCTTCACCTTTTGTAGCAAAAGCTCTAAAAGATAATTAGCTTTCTTCTTTTCTTACACTGATTAACTTCTGTGCAGTCAACACATTGCTATGATACCCTGATTGAGCACTTTTGTGTCTCTGACTGACCCTGGAAGCTGCAGGAGCAAGGAGCCTGATCCATGGTTACCTTTCAGTAACTCCTGGATTCACACAAATACTTATTTGAGACATTTTTTTTTAAAATTATGTCTTAATAGTTTTGTGCTTCAGCACCCAGAACAACAAATAAAGAAGCTGTGAAATTATACTAACCAGTAGCAAAGCAAAGTTTACCTGAACATACCATGAAAAATCTCCAAGCTCTTGGTAGTTGCAAAGTAACAATATAATGCATACTAGGAAACTGCAAGGTTTCATGGAGCAAGGTGCAGCCAGACACATAAAAAAAGCACAATAAAAATTTGGAACTCAAAAAGCCCAAAACAGAACATAAAAGCCCCAAAGAAATTTAGTTTTGCTTATATTCTCCCATTGACTGTCTTGAGGGATATTCAAGATATAAACTCAAGAGAATACAATCTGTATTTATCATTGCAAGTTGACTATAAATAATTTTGGGTTTATTAATAGGAAAGATAACCATAAGAAGCAATAGAAAAGGAGGAAAATAAGCATTTGTGTGAGAGCAACGTGTAAGAGAACAAGGAATGACTAAACAGGGCTGCTCCTTTCTCTTCCTGTGCAGGGGAACAATGGAACATGAGAGGAAAGCAGAGGTGCAGAAACTTTTTTCCCTACTTTGCAGACACTCCAATATCTTTCTGAGCATTTCTCTACCTGTTGTTTTCCTAGTAACTGCATATTACAGAAACTATTGTGGTTTGGTCCAAACAAAGGGGCCAAATCTTGATCTGTTACATCAGTGAGAACTTTGGGGCAAAAGCCATGGATGATTTTCACCACTGTGCTGGAGGCACTCGAACATGCCCTGGAAGAGGCTCTCTGTACACCACCACCACTCAGAGAGAGGTCAGGAGCTTTTGTTACTACAACATCTATAAGCTTGGATCTGTGATCTCAAAAACAATTCCAGAGAATATTCTCTAGTGGGCCCCCTAAAGGCTGTCTTTTCTCTGGAAGAAAAAGATAGCATTAGTAACAGAAAACTTAAAAGACTGACATTCAGCTTGGAAATTACTAAAGAAAAACAGTATTTCTGCTGAGGTGTAATATTCTTACCCTGCTTGAAGACCAGACTGATTTTTCACACAACCGGTTTTTCCATTTTTCCTGTGATTTTGAGGTCCACTGTCTGTTTGCAGCACATTAACTGAATGTGGAGTATTCCTCTGTTCAGTTTGTCTGTTAGAAGCTGCATCCATAGTGTTCAGTGTTAGACTTTTTTGTGGAGCAGAAGTTACAGATGGAGCAAGAACCTGCTTATTCCATTTTAAGGTCAACTGTGGACAATATACTTGTTCATGTGTTCTTTCTTTGTACATTTTTGGATCAGCAGGATTCACTTCATGGGATTTTAATGCTTCAGAATTGGCTACTGAAAATTTGTCTACAAATATTTCTCCTTGCAGTCTTTCCTGTATTGAAAAATACTGGTTAGTGACAATGTGAGCTCTATAAAAATGTTAAATCTAGTAACAGAATTGACTAGATAGACTAATCTAACTCTGAGGGTAAAGCAAATTCCAGAGAAGCTTCAGAAAAAACCCTGACTGAGGTGAGAGCCACCAAGACAGCAATGCTACTGAAGGTGCTGAAGGGGTGCCTATCAAGTGGGAATTTCCAGCTGAAGCAATAAATTTGCTACTAATGCAAGGTGCTGCTAGAACTTAAGATCCATCTAAATGACTCAAAAACTTGCTGTTTCAAGTCCACAGATACTTTGCAGCTTTAAAGCACAAGGGAAAAATGAAACAACTTTATCTCAGTTTATGTTCACATTCTCCTTTATCATCTATCCCACCACAGCTGCACAACCCTGGGCATTTCATGCAGGCAAATATTAAAATTATAGGTTTGAATGTCCAGCAATTAAAAATAAATTCAACTTCTTTTTTCTCTATCTTGTTGAAAATCTGGTTTTATAATAAACTGAAATACTTAATAAAATACAGATGCCTTTATTTTTTGCACAGGTGTAACTTGGTCTCTTCTACAATAATGACAAAAGTTGTAGGTTGTAGTTTCACACATATCCAATGTTTTTCCTGGCTTTTTTGCTCACACTGAAATTATCTTAAAGGTTTACTTTCTCCCTAAACTCTGGAAAGATGTGATTAGTTTTATCCTATTTTGGTAAATAGGCCAACCTCATCATGCTCTTTTTCGATCGAGTTTATTCTGTGTAAAATTTCTTTTGCTTTCTTCCAGTAGTCTTGTAGACATCCTTTTCTGACTTGCACATCCAATTCTTCTGCATTGTTCACATTTAATGAGTTATTATATAATTTCAGAGACAACTGTTTAGCTTTATAAAATATAGAAAAACATTAGTATTTAAAATGTTATCAATCAACATTTTTAAAACTATTTATTATATTTTAGTATGCTGAGGGACAGCCCCAATAAATTAATGCAAAATATAATCTCCAAATAATAATTTTTACGAAGTATTTATACATAAATGTTAACACACTTGAAATACAAGCTGCAGTCACAAGATGTGAGCTTGCAATTATAGTTACTAAAACTCTTTGAACAATGATGCTGTGAAAAAAAAGAGACCTTTTCATTGACCTAATCCTAACTTTAGGGGTTCCTTACCACTATGACTATTTGCTTTTTAAAAAACAGTTCCATATCAATGGAATCTACAAATCCCCACACCCCCTTAATCTTAAACAAACCTCTCAGTTATGCTTTCAGCACAAAAATGTAGATACAGTTTTGTTTTTTTCCTAACTAGCAATTGCACACCCTCCATGAGATTAGAGGACAAGGTCTCTCTGTTTCATTGGTGGTATTATACAGATAATTAATAAAAAACTGAAACAGGGGACCTAAAAATACACCCTCCTTCAGAAAAAAAAATCAAGATTTCCTAATGTTGGAAATGAATGTAGCCACTGTGATTTCAGACTTGGTTATCTACTGGTTTATTCTCTCTCTATAGTGGTACATCCCCAGGAAGAGAGTATCCATTGGGTGTTAAATGATAATGTTAATATTTTCCACAGAATTTATAGATGGGAAACCTTTTAAGGACTGGCCATACATGGATAGCTTTCACAAATAAATTATAGCAATATTGTTGGAATTTTTACGTCTCTATTTTCTGCCTAAATCAGTTCTTCGTGGCAAATAGGCAACTTTCTCTGCAGAAAACAAACATCTCTTGCAGTACACAGAATTTCAAAGCTGCCACAGTTAAAACCACTAAGGAAATCAGCAGAACACAGAGATGGAAATAATCAGTGCCATTTTTAAAGCAATACCAGCAAGCTTACTCATTTGTTTGCAGTTCTGCAGCACAAAAGTAGCAGCTTTGATGAGTTCCTCGTCCTGAGATTCTGTCAATACCTGAATCATAAGTGGCAGACCATTGTTCTGAAGCAGTTCACACTGGTTTTCTTCTAGAACAGGACATGGTGAAGGAAAATAGGTTGGTTTCAGCCTCAGACACCTTAACCTTACAGTAATTTTAGGAGCTAATACTAGGAACTTTCTGTAAGTTTTGGGGGAAAAGAGATTTTCATTACAGACCCAAGCCTGCTGCAATGACCCATGACCCAGCAGGAGAGGTTTACATCACACAGGATGATTTGACCAGAACTCAAATTTCTGCAAGAAAACTAAAGGATGACTGAGACAAATTGTATCATGGGAGTTCCAAACTCACTTAATTGTAGCCTAAAGCATTCAAATAATGACTTCTGTATTTCTTTTCCTCCATTACATACTCTTGAAGTAGATATGGTACATTTCTGTAAACCCTGAGATGCAGAAATATCAAAATCTTGAAGTTTACAATTAGCAAAACTGTAATAAAATTAGTAGTCTAATCCTGGTCTAGCCAATCTGTTCTTCCTAATATACTATTTAATTAGCTGTATTTTTTTATTGTGATCTTATTTGCATATGTACTCATAAAAATGATAGAATAGTTCTTTCCTGTTTAAACTGAACTAAAAAAGGAATAAAAAACCAAAACATTTTTATTTCAATAGTGTTGACATTTTAAGAGAAACCTTTTTTCTGTTCATTTAATCATATTTCTATTCAAAACACTTTTTCCATTAAGCTTTGTTTCAATTAATTTTTCATGAAAAAAAGTCTTTAAAAATAGATTTATGAGCTATTGAGCTAATTATTGAACATGTAATTGACATTCAGAAGATGATAATCAATCAGAATTTTTGAACATAAACCCCTCTACTCATTTATCTGAAGATACATGAAAAAACCAATAGTACAAATGAACCTCCTTTTCTATTTGCTTGTACCACCATAAAATACCAACTGAAGTGTTACAGTTTTACCAGATATGCATAGGCAAGCCCTGAGGAACATGATGAAAACATTTCAGGGCTGTCTACTGCTTATGTTACTTCAAAACCAATGTATTACATGGCTTTACAAATATAACAAGCCTTGTAAGCAGTGGACAGAAGCTGTATGTACCAAGGAACAGTAAAAAAAATCCCAAGACAACTCACTTGCTATGTCTGGATTGCAGGATTTTCAGGTCTGGATTAATTTTACTCTGTGATCCCTAAGCCCAGCTCTGAATTCTTCCATAATCTACTTTTTCAAAGCTATTGAAAACACTATCTGCTAACAAGCTTTAAAGTTTAAAGATGGAACATAATAGAAAACATTTTTTTCTGAGTATTAACATTTTATTATTTAATAGAACTCTCCCTTACATCCGAGTCTTGATGAAGCGACACCACTGGAGGAGTTAGTTTATGAGAATTTATGGGAAGCTGAGAGAAAGAAAAAAGAAAAAGCAGATCTTACCACAAACCTCAGTACAGTGTCCAATTGTTAGAATAACACTGATTTTTTCTCCTGTGTTCAGTGTCTCATTGGATAGCAGCTTCAGCAGCTCTGACACAGTGTGATACTTTGCCAAGACAACACCCATGGCAGCTGTTTGTTAAAATAATTGGAAGGAAAATAAACTAGATAGTAAGTGTATGGGCATCATCCAAATATAAAATGCTGTTCTTTCAGGGAACTCTACAGACCCCTCAAAGCCTTGGGCCTGCACAGCCCTGCTCTGCTCTGCCTTTCACTTTAACACTTCAGATAGCCACATCCCTCCCGTGCAGCTCCCAAATCCAGCCCTGCCCTTCCTCCCAGACTGTGCTCCATGGAGATGAGGCAGAAGATCTGATAAACAAGGGCTTTGCACTGTGCAAGCCTTGGAGATCTTTGCTGAGTTTCTCCAGATCCTTTATCAGCTCCAGTCCAGACCCAGAAAGAGCTCAATAAAGTTTGACACCAAGTATCTGCTACAAAAAGAGCAGAGGGCAAGCCCTTCCTGAACCTGGGAACACCACTGCTAGTCCATCCATGCTGAGGCTTAATCCTTTCACACACCAACTGATTTGAAACTTCACTCAAAACTTTACACTTCTAAACTTCTGTGAACTTCCATTTTAAGCCCTTATGGCAGAAGTGTCAGATATAACAACATGGCCACAGCACAGATTGATCAGGATCACAGGATTCTCCAAACCTTCTGATGGAATACACAAGACCTCATTTGGAGAGCACTGCCCAGCCAGCAAATCAGAGTAGAGGTGTGTTGTGCAGAAATTTCACATTTGTTCAGCTCCACCTCTGAGTTACTAAAGCTTCCTAAAGCTACAAAATTTATTATTCAGGCACAGGCCTAACTCCAGGACCCAAAGTGACTGCCATGCCCAGAGCTCAGCTTTACTTAGTCAGGACTAGCTCTAGCACCTAACTTGTAATTTTCAGTATGGTTTAAATGTCACTATGTTCATTTTAGCAATAACAGGAAGGTAATCCACCTCAGATGAAATGAATCACTCCCCATATACACCTTTGAATTAAAAAAAACTAGGCAACATCCACTGGGATGTATATAGCTAAATTGCCTTTTACATCCATTTATATACATTTTCCACCAACACGAGACTTTAAAAATTGCATTTTACAATTACCATAGATAAAAAATGTCTTTTCACTCACAGTTATTAGCAATGCAGGCATCCAGAGTCTTTGTTACTACCACTGCAAGTTTTGTGCTGGTGTGACTCAAACAGGAATCATGCATAACCTCAAGGAGAACTTTAGCTAACGTATCCAATCCTCCAATAGAAACAAAATATTTCTGCACAAATGCTTAGTGAAAAAAAAAAAAAAAGCATTTTAAGCAGTACAGTTTGCAAATTATTTCAGCATTTTACCAAGTAAGTTCATCACAGTTTTTTTGTGCATGTATTAGTCATTACATTTCTTATACAGCAGAAGCTGGATTTATATTAATCTCAAGAAATGTAGTAACTGCATATAAAATAGTTCCAGGAAACAATGACCCTAATATGTGCATACAAATTGCAAACATTCTGCCCAAGTTCAACCTAAGTCATTGTTTTCAGTTACGTAATAGTGAATTTTATTTAGAGAACACTTTCAATCAAAACAGTTTCCAAATGTATTTTACTGGCCTTAGGAAATGTAACCAGTTTGTGGCTATTTGAGGACTTAAGCACAGGGTAGTCTAAGTGAAGATGGTGGAATAGAGTTGTCAAAGTTGCAAGAACAGCAAATGAGTTGGTAAAGATTCACACGAAAGAAAGAAAAAAATCTAACTCTTTAATTAAACTTAGTGTTAACAAATGCAAAACATGTAAAGCTTGAACTGCACTTACAGTTATTTGCAACTGTGTGACCCAGAAATGAACAAATGGGACGAACTATCTCAGGCTCTGTGCAACTCTCGAGCCACTCTTTGGCAAAGGGAAGAACTGAACAGCAAATGTTTTGATTATCTTCTGGAAAAATGAAAACAAATTACACCAAAACAAAATGTAATTAAATGAAATTTCAGCCAAACAGTAAAAATGAAATCCAAGAGTTGCCAGTTTGGAGAATGACTATAAACTTTTTCACAATTTTTAGAGCAACACGTACCATTCTGGGGGTTGTTCACACAGGCACAGAGAGTGCTGCACACTGAAGACCAGAGCTGATAGCAGGGATCAGTATTTTCATCTGACAGATTCTTCTCAGAGGTGGAGAGAGTTGTTCTGTTAAGGGCAATGCAAACAAGTTCCAGATAGTCAAGTAAACATAACTCCTATCCAGTTCATGATTTGTCTGTTTGAATTGCCCCTGTTTACCTGAATAACTGCAGCAGCAGGCTGATGCAGCCTGTATCTCTGACACAGGTTTGCCCATTTTCTAAAAGAGAACACATATGAGATTCCTGAGACAAATGCAAACAGAGACAAAATCTGAACATCAATTTACATTCATACATTCAATTTCTTAACCACTTATCCTCCCCAAAAGTAAATACAAAATCACATCAACATATTGGTAAAAATACCTTTCTATGCCTGTCTTTTTCTATACACTTTCAGAAACTATAGGTTTGCATTTGCAAACTATATTTTTAGAACTAAACCACGTTCTACTGTTTAAGGAAATCCCAGTGAGTAATGACCTACTTAGACAATTCAGGTTCAGTTACATACAAACATTCATATCTTTATAAATTAACTTTACCAAAACATGACTTCTTGAATGTTCCAAATTTTGTACTACAGATTGGCAAATAGAAAAAAAAGTGTTGTCGCAACATAGAAAAAAACCCAACTTACTATTATTTGAAACCAGTACTAAGATGACATACACAGACATTCTTTTCAAGTTCACACCAGAATCCTTTTTCATTAAAAATAAAATGAGGTCTTCAAACAATGCAGAAGTACACAAAGTCTGTTGACAATACACTGAAAACAGAAAGTGAAAACCATTAAGTCCTAAAATAAGCCATTCATAATCCTAAATTATTAACTCTCAGTTGTCCCACTCTGTGGGGAGTGGAGACAAAGCAGGACTGTGAAGGGACTGAGGGCTTCCCCCTGCAGTGAGTTCTACACCAACCAGGGCCTTGGCAAGCTTTGGAACAATCTAGGGGACATTTAACACTTGCAGCTGAGGGAGAGAGTGAGTACAGGTGTCTGGTAACTTAAAGAGATGCTGTGTGCACAAATCAACAAGGTATCGATCAAATCTGGGGATGGACAGTGGAACTGGGGCACCTTCACTGTCACTTGCTCCAACTGACAATCTTGTAGTCTCATTTTGTGAGACCACAAAAAAGGGAGACAAAGCACAAGCAGAAGTAATGACAGAGGGCCATAACTCACTCAGAAATATAGAAAATATTATTTCTGATTACCATTACTCTCTATAATAATCCCCAATGTAAATAAAGCAGCTTCCTTTACTATGCAATGAACACTCGACTTGGCAAGGTCATTTATAAACATCAAACCACCAATTTCTCGGAAGTATTCACTCGCTTCACCTACAAGAGGAAAAAACAACAAAAACTTTTGCTTTTGTTTCTTTCCAAAATGAAAGCCTTCTAAGATTTTACAACATCTCAAACCTTATATCCTTTAGACAACATTTTTACAGTGATCACCAGTTTATTAACACACATGGTGAACTTAAATGACTGCATTGTTTCTAAGGAAAAACATTTCTTACTGTTTTGTTGACAAATTGAATAGATAGTGATCAAAGCCTCTTTCTGAGACTGAGGGCAGTCCATCTGATATTTAAGGCACTCAAGCAGTAAGTTCAGATCTGTTTTCATATCTAAGAGCAAACACAAAAAACTCAGTGAAAATTGTTATCTTTTCTATACATTAATCTGTTCAGTATTAGAAGAAACCTGTCCAAAATGTAGTATGTATATGTATTCAAAAAAAGGGGGAAAAAGTGAGCCAAAATTGAGCCACATCACTTATATTTATCCATAAACAACAAACATACCAAGCCTAGAAATATTCCCATTCATAGTTTGTTGTTTGAGTATGATTTCCTCTGTTAGAGTAAAGCCTCCTTTTAATACTTCTGGCCTTTAATTACTAGTAACTGTTAGTAAGTGTGATGTAAACTACTAAATATTAAATTCACAATTGCAAGGTGCATTAAGTATACAGTAAATAATACAGGGTCATTACAATAGTAACAGTGAAAAGACAGTTGAAAATCTACAGAGTAGTAAGGAAAGAGCCCAACAGCACAAGGCTGCTCCACAGTACTGAGTTACAGGAGACACAAAACATGCACTACAGCAGCAGAGCCTCAATCAGGTGGTTAGAAAGGTAACACAAAGTATTCTCTGGGCACCCACATACAACCCTAGGGGGGTAAACAAACTTGGAAAATCTGTTTCTTAGTCTTTGGGGTATAAGAAAAAGATTTACTTGATAATTATTTGCAATAGTACACAGGAAGTATTGTATATCGTAAACCCTTGTAAGGTTTAGGGTTTCTTTAAGAAGTTAAAATACGATAAAAATGTGGATAAATATCAGCAATTTTTTTTCAAAAAGTGAGTTGGTGGTGGTATGCTTTACTACTTCAAAGTTTGTCATTGGAGTTACCCTTTATGTATCCAATATAGTATCCAAAATTTGGCAACCAGGAAAAAGAACATTTTCCCAGCAGCTCACCACCCCATGGCAAGCCTATCACAGTCTACTCAAGCTTTGCAAAACTGATGCAGATTATGACAAATTATATTGTATATCTTACCACATTGATATTTCCGCACCTCTTGAGTGTTCATTTTTGATTTATCTCTGTTCTTTTCCTGTAAGGAAAAAGTGGTTTTGTTTCTGTTCAGATTAGCAGTGTTTATAACATATGCAGTATAAATTACATAATTTTTTTAAAAATGCACTCTTTCTGGTTTTCTGTCTTTATTCTGTCATTTGACACACGGAGTTTAATGTGTTCTTGCATGGCAAAGTTTTCCTTTGGAAATACAGTATTTTATAATAACCCTGCATTTGTACCTACTGGGTTATCATCTTTTGAAAGGGGACATTTTCAGACATCAGGGAATTCCATGTTACCATCGAGGGGCACTGTCAATGTCTCTGTCAGCAAAGAATTTCCCCTGCTCTGTGTCAATGATCATAATGAAGCTGATCCAATTTTCCTTACAATAGTGGTCAACTTTGCTATCAGCCAACAACTGGCACTAAGACCAAGTAATGCTACTTAGGGGGTGAACACTGTGCAGCTGTACAAAACACTCAGCCTCCTGCTGCCCAGGGAGTCACTAACCCATCAGTGCTTTTCTAGTGCTACTGATCAAACCAAAGACAATGAGCTCAAACTGAGGCATTATTCCTTAAATTAAGAATTTATTTTAATGCACCAAAGACATTGTCACATTGCATGAACCACGTAACCCACAAAACCCCACAGCATTGATTCTTCATAAACCCAGCATGGGAGGCTCTGAGAGTTGAGCAGCAGAGTGACTTTCAGGTTTGGAGGCAGAAGGATGATCCCTCAAACATGCCCCAAGTCCCAGACACAAAGGGTTGATGCTAGCATCACAGTAACTTACTACAATTTCTCAAAAAATTACTTAGCTCCAGGCAGGAACTTTAAATCAGTGGTGAATCCAGCTTAATAATGGATTAGTTTTCCTTCTCAAAGTGGAGCAAAGGCTCTAAGCAGTATCAGTGTCATCTTAATGAAGACAGCCAGCCCTGCTTTCTGTTTAGAGTTACTGATTGTCCCCATTCCTTTGCTGCTTCCGTTAGAGAGGGAAAATTCATCTCCCTTTAGCCTTTCAAAAGTGATAATACTCATACATTTTATTTTCCAGCAAATCCAACCCTGCCACAACAGGGAAAAGCTTGCAAGTCTTCCTCAGCTTTTTTTGCCCTACTGCAACAACCCTGCCAGCCTAAAACAAAACAAGAACCAACCTAACAAGAGCAAGGCTATAAAAATGAGTTCGCTCCAGAGCAAACTGCATTTCAGAACAGTTTAGTTTAATATATGTTTATACAGTTATACAATATAGGAAGCACATGGGTTTTAAAACTGTATACAAGGATAGCTCTTGAGCTTACCTGGATCTTTTATTTTGCAACGAACAGAAGGTATGCAAAATAGCATTTATAAACCAGCCTACATTAATTAGATGCAAATAGCTCACCCCTGTTGTTGCATCACAACAGGGCAAAGCAACTAGATTTGCTTCAACAAACATCTGGCAAATTTTGCATACAAAACAGACTACCTCTTCTCCAATAGTTATGGAAAATAACCCAGTAATGTCCCTTCAAACCTCAAAAACCACTTCTAGGGAAGTGTAGATCTGTCAGTGTATGTTTTCAGCAGCGCTAGAGCACATGGCTGGCACGGTCAGTGGGATTTATCCTTTGAAACTCAGGGACCAAACTCCCTAGGGAAGACAAGTCCGGATTGTTGGCATCCTGCGGAAAACAAATCCCGCAGCAGCAGCTGAGGCCGTGAGGAGGCTGTGCTGTGAGGAGGCTGTGCTGCGGAGCAGGACGGGGAGGTGCTCTGGCCTAGTTCAGCTCCCGCCCACTCCTCCCTCAGTGAGCCGAGTGTGATTTATAGCTCACTGCCAGAGTTCCGCTTTGAAGTCTTAGTAGGGATCCCAGAGCAGCCCGAAGATAAAGGGAAAAGAACATATAAAAAATTTAAAAAAGAAGGGGGGAGGGGGAGGGCAACAGCCTACAGATGAAACAGCAGCTGCATTCTGTGGGAGGGCTGGGGAGCACCAAAGGGGTGGGAAAGGGGGCACGGCTAAGGTACCTGTGATCCGGCGGCGCCGCTGGCTCCGGGCAGACCCCGAGGCCAGGCGGTCCCGACTGCCGGGCGCTGCCCGCCGGGCTGAGGGGTGCGATGGCTGGGCTGAGGGGAGCGGCGGCCCGGCGGGCTGAGGGGAGCTCCCGGCCCGGCCCCTCAGGAGCCGCCGCTGCCGCGAGAGCGCCTCAGGGCGCGGCCGCCCTCGGGCTTAGGACAGCCCTGAGCCTTCCCCTCAGCCCGGCGGGAAGCACTTGGAACTGCGGAGTCGTCAAGGGGGGAAGAGATCTTTAAGGTCATTCAGTTCAACGTCAGCCCAGCACTGCCACGGCAAACCCTAAACCAGTTCCCAGTGCCAGATCCAGAGGCCTCTTTAACACCGCCGGGCATGGCGACTTCCACCACTTCCCTGGCCAACCTATTGCCACGCCTGAACACCTGAACAGCTAAAAAAATGTTTTCTAAAACCTCATCCGAATTTCCCCTCTCAACCTGAGGCCATTTCCTCTGGTTCTCGCTGCAGACACAGCAGAAGAGACTAGCTGCACCTCACTCCACCTTCCTGTCAGGGGAGCTGGAGAGAGCAAGGAGGTCCTTTCTGAGCCTCCTCCACACTGAACAAACCAGCGCCCTCGGCTGCTCCTTGTAAGACATTTTTTAGACCCTTCATGAGCCTTGTTGCCCTTCTCTGCTCACACTCCAGCCCCTCAATGTCTTTTTTCAAATGAGGGGCCCGGAGCTGGACATAGCACTCGAGGTGTGGCCTCAGCAGGGCCCAGCACAATCACTGCCCTGGTCCTGCTGCCCTCACTGTTGGCTAATACAGACCAGGGGCCATTGGCCTCTTGCTCACTTGGGTACACATTGGCTCCTATTGAGCTGGCTGGTGACCTGCAGGATGTGGCACTTGGCCTTGGGGAACGTCACGCCGTTGTCCTTGGCCCATTGATCAAGTCTGTCGAAGTCTCACTGCAGAGTGTCCCATCCCCACAGATCCACACTCCCACCCAACTGGGTGTCTGCAAATTTACTGAGGTGCTCTCCATGCCCACACACAAATCATCAATAAACACGTTAAACAGGACCAGCCCCAGATCAGAGCCCTGGAGAACATGTTTCAGTGTAGCTCAGCTTGCACACTCTGCAGTTTGGAGGCTGCAGTGTTCCCACAACAGAAAGAGCTGCCATTGCTTGGCATTGGCCACACAAAAGGGTGCAGGAACAAAATACTTCTGCTAGGTGAATACAGCTGACAGAACAAAGCTTTCAGGCACACATTCCCTTTCCCTAATGCCCCTGAACTCAAGAAAAGGTATTTTACCTTCCAGTTACTCTCACCATTGGATTCTCAGACCATCAGAGCTCCATCAGCCTCTCTCACCCTTTTGCACCTTCTCCCCACTCAAGCTGATGAGCAGCTTTGACAAAAAAATACTCAGCTCTGCTGCACACCAGGTGAATCAATTTGTAAATGCAACTTACCCTGCCAAAACCAGCTGTCTTTCTTTCAAAGGTGAATCTAGAAAATTCTAGATTTAGAACAAATGTCAGGATATGGTATGATTTTTTTTCCTCAGGAAACAACAACAACAACAAAAAAAGAAGATAATTACAAATAAAGGAACTTTAATTAGCAGGTAATACAGAACAGTCCAGTCAGTGGCAGAACTCGACAGTATTTACAGAACTGTAAATACTGTAAGATCTGTAAATACCGCAGCAGCAGCGCCTGGAGGCATCAAATGCAAGAGCTTATCCTACAGCTGGAAAGTTGCTGAAGTCTGTGACATTCCACTGTAAATAAAGGTGTTATTAAAAATTACAAACTGCCCTGTAATGACTTTGATAACTTCCTGTGCAGCAGCTCCTGTAAAAGAGAAGAAAAAACAGAAGGTAATTAGCAGGTCATATTTAAACAATAATAAACTAATGTTATTCACCTAGAAGTCCCTACTGGAATTATTTCAGAAGTGCCTGATAAATCTCCTAGGAGACAAAAATGACTTTCAGTACTTCCCACTATAAAAAAGGATCAGAAAGCTGCTACTTCAAAAGTTAGCTTTGCATACACTTTCTCTCCATGTACACAAACACAGAGTAAAAATATGTCAGCAGACAGACCCATGAAAGTTGTGACCTCTCTAAACTGAGAAGCTGAATTTAAAAAAATCATGTAAAACTTAACTGCAAAATAAACTGAAGGATCACTTCACTGTGACCCCTCTATGTCTTCTTGTGGCATGAAACATTTGGTCATTTCTTCAGAAGTTACCTTTATGTATTTTTCTAAAGAATGATACATACCAAGCTTTGCTTTATCAGGGAAAAAACTCCTACATGCACAGAGTATTTAATACATAATGCATGAAGCCAAATAAAGAAGGTAAGTTAACTGATTTATCAGTTTTGAGCATCCATTAAAACGTATCTGCAGGTTGAATGAAGGTAAGAAACCAAACCTATTTATATTTCATAGATCTTTAACATAAGTGTACTGTGTTAAAAGAAAATGTGTTCTGCATCAATTTAAAAATTACTATAATTATCACTTTCCTTTAGAAAAAATTAAGTCTCTTTCAAGCATTTTATTTTTAAACACACTTTTAAGCTTGAAGAACTGATGTGCTCAGATTGTTTTAGAAGTTTATTTGGTTTCTTTAAACACTTGCTGTGCCCACTTACTCTATATACTATGGGAGGTCACATCTAGAGAATGAAGGGGAGGATTCTGCCCTAATCTCATCTTTGACTACAGCCTGTGATTCCAGCCTTTGCTCTGACATTCTAAAGTAATGAAGCCAGCAGAGATTGTGCCTCAGCAGGGTGGTGTTTGTGTGGCCCTGGCAAAGGCAGTGTCACCCTTACCTCCCATGAAGGCAGCAACAGCGTGAGGCTCAGCAGCTCCGTAGCGACAGCTGCACAGGAAAGGAACAGTCAGAAAATCCCAGGCAGGTTTACTAACGAAGCCAAACTTTCAACTGAACACTTACAACTCATGAACATAGTCGTCTCTCACCACTACAGACAGCCCATGTTCTTGGAGGAAACCAGTAAGGCATGATTTTAGTTTTCCAATATCATCTTCTACCTGGTAGTTGTAGACACCTGGAAAATAAATTAACTGTTTCATCTTACAACTGGTAACACCACAGTCAAAGCTAATGGGTTTAAATGGCAGCCTAAATACTTTGTTTTTCTAAGAAGTTTCTAAGCTGATTAATATATTATTAATAGTAGACTGATAATAAGTGAATATTCTGTTGATGCTACTCATGATAATGACAAATTACTGCATAGCTGAACTGATTCATAATCCACACAATCCACTCCAGTGGTACTAATTCAGATACATTACTTAAGTTCCCAAAGAGAAAAAAAAATCTCTTTAAGTTTCATGCTCTTGAAGTTGTATTATGGAAACAAAACCACAACTAATGCTGTATTTGTAGTTTATAACTAGTGCTACAGTAACTACTGGAAGTCTGTATTTCTTTTGATGATGTGAAGTAACATACCTGGGTATCTCCCATGCTGCTTGTAAAACCTATTGACAGCCCTCAGCATCAAGTATAGCACTATCTCACTGTCTGGGTTATCCATATGGGAAACTGAAAACAGCAAGAGAACTGGTTAGCTGGTACAGATGAACTAGAAAAAGAAAGGTTTTGAATTCCCTGAAAACAAACAGTAAAACAGTTCTGACAAAGAAACCTTAACGAGTACAACCTGTGACAATCTTAATGAGTCAACTGTCAGACACACAATTTTGCCTCCAAAGTTTATGACAAAACCATATGCATTTAAAAGAAACTATTCAGTGAAAAGACTCACATTTCAATTCTGGCAGCTGCTTCATTTAAATGGGGTACTCCTTAGTTATAAGTTTAGGATTTGAAACAGATGCTTTAAGTATTTAACTGTAATAACTGTAATTATAAAACAGGTCGTAAATCCCTTACCATGCAGCTCAGTAGTCTTTGTAAATACTAACTACTGCTTATATCCCACTGCACATTACCACCTAATTCAAGGAGCTTTCACTGAAATTTCAAGTATTACAAGAAGTATGTACGCACAAAAGAGATACATATTTTGTCCAAAACATTCAGATGACTTGTATAAGCCTAATTTCAACAAACTTAGATAAAAAAAGTATTTCTAGCTTTTCCTTTTATTTATGCAGGCTCAAAAAAAAGGCAATATAAAAACCAAAATCAGTATTAAGTAACTAGCTTGCTAGTTCACATACTAAAGAGATAAGGTGAAAAGGGTCAAGATAATTATTTTCATTTGGTCAGGTTAAACCACATTTTCACCTCTGTCAGAAATAACTGAGGTACAGAAAAGAGAAGTTTGAAGAAAACAGTATTTTATTTATAGAGTACTACAAGTAAAATCCTCAAGACAAAAAAGAGGTGAAACATACATCAATCTGTAAGGTCATTTTTTAAATTTCAAAATCCAATTGAATTCAACATTCTAGACTTAAATACTCCATACTTGTAGTTGATGCCAAATGAAAGAACTGCCTAATGCAATAGAACATGTCGCTTACAGTGCTTTTCCTCACAAGACAAGTTTCTTGGCAAGGTGGAAATGCAGTGAGGTATGTGCCAAGAGCAGTACTTACTGATGGCATCCTTGTTGAAGGAGGTGAGGCTGTACTCCTCAGCCAGGGAGCGGCAGCGCACCACGCGCAGGAAGGCGGCGTTGCTGCCTGAGCACAGGGGACAAGGAGACATCCTGTCAGTGGCACCCTCACTGCAGCTCTGTGTGTCTGCCTCACTGCTGGGGGACGCAGCAAAGACTAGAACTTCACAGGATTTTATTGAACACTTTCCTGTTTCTTCTTAGCTTGCAGTATTGAATATCTGTTTAACTACGTTTAGAACTATGGTCTTGAGTGTTTTAGGGAAATGCTTTGTGCTTATGTGAACCTCCATGTCTCTGCCACGTTAATGTAACAGCTACACTGCAGCAGTTCATCAGTCACAGCCACCAAATTCCTGTCTCTCTCTTCCACACTGCAAATCAGCATCCATCTTCCACTACATCTAACACTGCCTCACATGTTCTCAATTAATACTTTAACAGCACAGCCATGAGCTGGCAGAGGTTCTTCTCCAGTATCACTGCTATGAACTAACCCAGGGTGCAGCTACATCCCAGCACTGAAAAAGTGCTGTGAGGTTCCCAAATGCTTTATCAATGTAGGGGCAGCATGCTCTTGGCTGTATGCTTACAGGGGAGTTTTCCAGCTGCAAGGAGCCTCAGCCATGCTGCTGCTGGACAGCTGTGCATATCCAGAACAGGCACAGCCTGGAGTGCCATCAACTGGCTTATAGCATTTCAGACTACGTGAAGTTTACAGAGCCTACACTCTGAAATCAGTACCCCAGCATGGGCAAGAGTGCTCAGATACTCATCACAGAAGGCAGAAGGCAACTCTTTTTTGGAGTGAACAGTACATCTTTTAAAAGTCAACCTTTACAGACTCACTCCTGAGAGATGCTGAACATCTACTTCTCCTGAAAATGAGGGATGCAAACCACTTAGCACATACTTGAAAAATTCAAATATTGACTTATTGCTTAATAACTACATGATCATTTGAAAGTTTTTGATTATTTGATTATTTGCATAAACCCAGCAGCAGAACTCAAGCATACTCACAGAACAATTTAAGTTCTCTCTCTGAAATAGACTCGGGTGCCTAAAAGAGAGAATATACTCATTCCAGTACACACAATGGTCCAAGAATTTCTGTTTTCAGATATATTAATAAATTTATTGTGAAAAAACAAGTAACTTATGTACAAAAAGAAGTGTCTTAACTTGTAAATTTACAGTGTATCCTTGCATGCATTTTATTTTTATATGATCAAATCAAAAGTGATAAATAAAGCAGATGTTTCAGAGATAGTTCACAGGTACTTCATTCCATTAAATGCATGGCCATAGGTTTGAACTCACCTTGCCCAGGGACTGTAACAATTTAGCAGCATGGTTACCCACAGCAGCAGCATCCTTCTTTGCTTTTTCACGGTAGCTGGTAATAATAAAGAAGTAAATAATTTCAGCATAAAGCCATCAACTCCATAGTGAAGGCCATTTTTTTGTTTGTTTGTATTATAAAGGCAGACAGCACCTACACAGGGAGCAGTGTCAGGCTGCTGTGCTTCCCACTCCCATCCTCACCTTAGTCCCACATACACACTTGTTCCTTTAAACACAGAAATTGATGCACTTTGTGAGGTCTGACGTCCTCGCCATTTACCATCATTAGTAACTATTAAAGAAAAAAGTTGTCTACCTACACATTTTGCAATTTGATGAATTTACTGGAGTCTGCTGTCATATCAGGAATGGTGCCCCGGACAGGTAAGCTTCCTTGCCCTTCATTTTCCACAAATTCCTTTAAAGCTCGAACCAAAATCCAGAAGGAAGGTGACTACAAATGCACAGGAGACAGTCATGCACACAGATGTTATTTACGATGTTTTTTCTACACGTAAGTCTTACCCTTAAGTACTCATACCTGCTCTGTGAGCTTCAGGCAGCAATCATCATGAAAAAGCTCTTCAATGCCTCTTGGAATCTATGAAAATAAATAAATTTGGTTTGTAATTATTTGACTTTGGCTTTCTTGAATTTCTCAACACTCACTACATAGGTGAGGCAATTCCAAGTGACCTCAGAGTTTCCTACCAAAATCTCCTCTGAATCCTACACAGTCAGTGCTTCTCAGACATGTTTCAAATAGCAGCCCTGCCCAAGAACAAGGCAATGCTTCTGAGCAAGATCAATGTTACAATCAGAATCTCACCTGATTTCCATCTCTGACAGAGTTTTAAAAAATCTGCAGCAGCAACCATCCCAACTGCCCACCCTGCCTACCAGGGAAGAGCAGCAAAAATGCCAGAGAAGGGGAATGGAGTTACAAAAGTCAGTATTTTGGCTCCTTAACTGCTGCAGGTCAGTCTGGCACATAAACTCAAATAAATATTAGTATTCTGGGCTATGTCTTGTGGTGGCTTGGATGACACCACTAAGTTTTTACCTGCTGCTTTCTTGGGAGACTTAATTTGACTGTTCAAGCAAGGATCAGCACAGTTCAAAACAACAGAACATAATCTAGAAAGAATCACAGAATGTGCTTTTGCCCCATGTGGCCTTTGCAGTTTATCAGAAATGAGAAACTAAGGAAATCAGAGCTCAATTCTAAACCACAAGTTACTACATGAGGATTATTTAAAAAACAATGACAACATCACTTCTAAAGCTTTTAAGCTGGACCGGTTTATGAAGGGAATTTAGTAGTAAGTTTCTTCAAGAGGAAAGAAATGAATTCGTTGTGTCAGGAGTCCCTTGCAGCCCTTCATTTCTACACAGAATAAATACTACAGCCTCTGGCTCCAATGCAGCACAATTTCAGTAAATGCTCTCTTGTCTCCCTCCCAGCAGTGTCTTTAAATCAGCGCCAGCCACACCAGTCACTGCTAAGTCCTTACAATTGTACGCAGCACTTCACAGAGTTTTTTACAGACTAAACTGTACAAGTCTGAGACAAGAACTCACTGCTGATGCACTCTGGTTGCTGACTCATTCTAGACTTGAATTCATGTCTTCAGGAGGGAAACGCAGCTTTCTTGCGAGAGCAAGGGAGTGAGAGAATTTCCGTAAGCTACAGTGCCAGCTAGTCTATTTAACTACATGATTTCAGCTCTAAACATTGTACTAATCCTGTTTTATTTAAATACAAATGTTACAAATGGGATTTCTGTAGTAAAAGTGCATAATATGTTCTGAGAAAATGAGGCAGTTGAAATTGCTTCCATTTTATCACAGAAATGTGTATTTTACCTCTGTAGGATTTAATGCTGTGTTCACATTTTTTATAGCTTCTTCAAAGTTTTCCTCATCTTCTGGGGTCCCATTTTCATTCTTTAAGATACCTTATTGAAAAAAAATTAAAATACACAACTGCTTGAAGAAGTTCTCATCATTTAGCTCTTACCAGCAGAGTAGACTGGCTTTAGATGTATTTGTGGCGTAACAGCTACCAGCAAAACAAAAAAACAAAACAAAACAAAAAAAACCCCAGATGTAATTATAAAGTCAACTTCATTTAAATTTTGCATAGGATTCATTTTGCTGTGATGTTAAGTACCAGTTACTTAGCACAAAACCACCAGTTTATTTGCATGAGAAAGAGATAATGAAGTTCCATAAGCACTAAATTAACAATTCAACTCTCCTTCCCATCCCAGTCATGTTTTGCTGGGGTTTTTGGATCAAATTTGCAAACACTTCTGCATCCACAGAGTAAGCCAGCCCAAGAAAGGGCCTCCACCAAAAACGGTAATCACTACAGATCAGACCAGATCAGTTCCCTATCACAGCCTGGGGATAAGGGTGACAGAAGCACTCTAGATTTCCACACAGGCCACCTTTAAGTGAGGAAATACCAAAAATTCAGTTATGGTGTTTTTCTACAATAATTTAAGACAAAGTATTTATAGATCTTGAAAATGCCACATGAATTTTAGCATCCTGTAAAGGTATTGGACTGAAACACCTGGATGAATGAAGTCATTCACACAGTGGTTACAGAGCACTCAGTATTACAGAACCTCTCTCTCCTGGTCATTCACAGATAGATGAGTGATTACCAAGTGCCTGCTGGGTCAATGGACACACCAAATATTTGCAGTTAATAACAATCCCGGTGTCAAAAGCCACTTGCTTTCCTCTTCATCACATTTTTAACAGGATTTGAGGCTTTTCCTCCCACCCAAATCGAAACATACTCTGGATCTTAGACAAGATGAAACACTGACAATGCACATCTATAAGCAAGTCTGGGATCTTAAGATCCACCTGTACAAAACAATCATTTAGCAGAAGAATCACACAGTATATACCAGCAGACTTCTCACAAATTATACCAGAGAGAATTTGTGATTACTTTTCAGATACCAGCTTGTGTCTATTTCTGCCAGTAGGAAGAAGGGACTCCTGGGATATGGGATTACCTTGCTGAATCAGTTGTTTGAAGGCTTCTTTCTCTTTGTAACTCTTAGGCAACTGTTCACTTTTCTAAATTTAAAAAACACAACAAGATTTTTGTCTTTAAAATACCTACTATTAACCTCACTGTGTTCAGACTGCTGAACTCCAAGAAACTGTCACTGCTCACACACATTCACCTGTATTTCAATTAATAATCTTTTTTTTAATGATTCCACCTTGTTTTCTTTATGTTACACACTGCCAAAATAATTAACTAGTTCAGAAAAGACAGATCAATACTACTGATACTACTACTATTACAGCTTTACAACATACCTCATTGAACCATTTTGATATATACTTGGCTACAATCACAATCCATGGAGTGTGGCTGTGGTCCTGTAATTGAACAGCAGAGAAATCTTTGTCAGGTTGAGAAAAAAAAAAATAGGAAACAAATTAAAAACCTATTTTAAATGTAAACTACTAACATCCCTTCCACTGTTCTAAAGACATAAGACATGTTCTAGATTTTGATTCAGCCATAACATTCTCTAACACTATAAAAGAAATTACCAAATTATTATTACTTTCTTTAAAAAAGGGTGAGCCAAATTCTCCATTTTTCTTCTGGAGTGGAACTTATCCTATGCACAAATCCACAGTGCGAAGCTCTGCAGTAGTAGCTAACCACAAAAATTAAAAAATAAATTCGAAAAGAGGGTGTGAGGGGGTATTCAATCTAACAAAAGATCAAGTTGTGCAAGAATACTCCTCACTTCCCAAGACCCCCACCTGATTCAGATTTAAATAAACTGGAACATTTGGGGAAGAGGCAAAAATAGTTCCTCGTGACTGATTCTAGAGTCGCTTCTGTTCAGACGAGACTTGGCACCAGAGTCATTTGCCAAGAGCCATTTTCACAGAATCCCTGTGCTGTGTCTGCATCTGTCCTGGGAACACTGCAAACCACACACCAACCTTTTTGTCCATATGATCCAAGTCATAACCCTGAATGTGTTCTGTCAGTTCTGGAAACGGTTTGTCCAGTCTCAGATCTTCTAGCATATTGTCAGGGTGAGATTCAACAACTGTGAAAAAATGACACAGTGCATTTCCCAGCTTTATGTCTGGCCTTTAAAACAGAGCTACACAAACAGCACTACCTGCTCCTTTGCCTGATTCTCAAAGTAAGTGTTCTGTGTAAGTCAACCATAACATCAAGATAGTCCCAAATTTTATTATTTGTTTCAGTCTATAACCCCTATGGCATTCCTCAAATAATGCAAACTACCTAAGACTTAACAAATACTAAATATATCACAAGATGAAGAAAAACAAAAAAAACCCCAAACCCCAAAGTGTCATTAGTTATTGAAGCTTTAAACCTTATAGAGAAGACTTTATCTCACCTGTATGTTCTTTAATAATGACTCTCATATAACCAACCAGTCCATAAGTCCTGCAGACCAGCAGAGGAATGTTGGAATTCCAGAGAACTTCAGCCAGGCGCAGCAATGTACTGTAAGGAAAAACATTCTTTTTTCAAATATACAGAAGACAACAGTTAACGATAAAGTTAACTTCCACACCAGCTACTTGTGAAAGAGTTCTGTCAGAAGACTTCTCTAATATCATCATAACCCTGAGCACATAAGGTGATTAATTTCATACAGGAATTTACAGTGAGTTGGAAAAATGTTCATCCATTATCATACTTATGCCTCATTCCATCCTCCCAAATGCTCCAAATATCAAACAAAAAGCCTCAATGAGTTGTGAAAGAGAGAAAAAAAATTAGATCCATGTGTTGGACAATGATGACTTCCAGCAGAGGCAGTTCCAATCAGAGGTACAGAAAGGTCTCTAGAAAATGGCATCACTTGCTGTTAGTTTCCTTCACTATGACATAGTTCTGTTCTGTTGAAGTTTTTCTGCAAGAAAGTGCCTGTAGCTGAAACCTGCTTTTACAACTGAGTGGAAACAAACAACTTTAGGTGATTCTTTACCTTTCTGGTAGTTGTGTTGCAACCACTAAGTTAAACCGATTAAAAAAGGAAGGGTCGTTGTCTAAAAGCTTTTCTGGACTCTAAATAGGAGAAAAAAAAAGTATGTCAATGAACACTGAAACTTTCTGAGTACAGAGCAAGTCTGTTCAACGTTGAATATAAAGAGTTAAGTGAAAGTTACAAAATTAAGATACAAAATAATGTTTGAAAAACATAAAATGATTTTTTGCGAAGAACTTAAGATCATCTTCCTCAATTGCTGTTTTATCCTTTAAATCTCTTTAAACTGCAACATGATAAAGCAGCACAGAGTTGTTTTTTCATACTTTGATCATCACACTCTATAGCACACACACAGTACTAATTTAGGAAGACAAACCTCTTCAACAAAGTTTCCAGAAACATCACTGTTCAATTCCTGCAGGAGCTCCATGGCACTCTGGGCACGATTCTGTTTCCGAGCAATAAAAATGAAATGTAGTTTATACAGTGTATCAGTACTACATAAAGTCACATGCTAACAATGCCAACCAAAACCTCAGAAAACACCCCACAACAAAACTCATCGTAAGTTAGGCTCCTTATTCCAATCCTTGCTCATCTGGAGCAAAAATTCATCCCGTAACAGCTGGCACTTAGTTTGAGAGCATTTTCAGTAATATCGTTTTAAAAACATAAATTGCATAACAGCTATTTCCTAATTTCCAGTTTTATTACAGAATTTCCAGGAGTTATCCATGCCTCTTGTACTCCCTGCTGTGGTGGTATTTTTTTTCCCCATTCACCTCTCTACTCTTAGCTTTACTCTTTCAACCACAATGATCTTCTACCTTCTCCTTCCAAAGATTTTAACCATTAGCTCTTCATTTTTTTCTATTCAATCTTGCCACAATTGAGTTTATCTTCTCACTTAGTGCAACTAAAAACTAAACGTGGGGAATTCTGTCAAAGAATAAACAGACTTTAACACGTACACATTTGTTTTTAGCATTATCCATAATACTTTATTTTAATACTCAACATTTCCATGCTTTCAATACATATAAACTGACGTGTATCATGTCCTTACCTGACCAATATGGCTTTTCTGTAGAAAGAAACTGAAAAGGAGACAAGAGAGAATTAAATGTAAACTTTTATTCTGAAGAAAAAATAGCATTAAAGTTACATTGTGTACTGCAGAATATGTTGCTGACTGTCACACACAACAAACCACATTCCCCCTTAAATCTGCTTCTTCCCACCACTGTTGTATTTTCCTCAGAAACAGTTTCTTAAGAAAGAGAAATGCCCAAGCGATAAACTTAAAATACAAGGCATGCCAAACTCCTCTAGAAGACAGGATCATGCTGCAGGTTCTTTCTCACCATATTAATTGAAGACTCACTAGCACTTATTTCTTCACATAACAGAATATCCTTGCCCCTCACATAACCCCTGTACATATCCATGTGCACCACAGGAGAACTTGACCAAAAATTAGTAACCAAATTATTTTTACAGGATTTGCAGTTTCTTATCCTTTCCTCTGCTGTACAGAGCCTTTCAAAGCTATGGAAGCTAATAAACGTCTAGCAGACAGAGTTGCACAATGAATAATAAAAATTAAGTCATCGACATCACCAAAATGAGGGAAAATATATTGAGCTACACTGAAACACAAACAAATCTTGTGCTGTCATAGCTCAAGACTACAACAAACAAGCTAATTTTAAATATTTTTATATTGAGTAGAGCACTGGCCTTATAAACTTGATGTGTGAAGCAAACAGAGCTGTAAGGTCCATACCCAGCAAGTAAAACAATTTAGCAGCTAATATAAAAATGACCATGCATGCTGTCTGTCACCAACACCCAAACCCACAGAGGACTTGGAGAAACACAGAGAGGCTTTTAAAGAATTTTACAGGACTTCTTAACAAATATAAAGATGGAACTATCTATGAAACTCTGTCACTTTTCAATTTGAAACTGAAATCAGTAAAAAACCTACTTATTTCCAACATCTTCTCCAGAGACTTGATTCCCATCGACAATTGTAAATGAACCAATACCTTGGGGGGAAAAAAGCTCCTATGAATAATTTGGCATTATCAAGTTATCAAATTCATTTCAGAGAGAAGAAATCTCTACTTACCTGGCAGCACCAAGTTTTTGAGTATTTCGGTTCCTGTTGCTGTCGCATTTATTACACAAACGTGGGCAGATTCCAATGCTTCTTGGCCATGGTCACCCCACAGTCTGTATTGGGAAGGAAACCAAAACATAATGAAGTTGCTTAACTTCAGATTGCAAAGCCAATATAAACAAACAACAACAAAAAAAGACAAATGGAAGGCTGCTGTGCTACTGTCCACTCACTGCTGAGGGCTTAAATAGTACTAACCAAAACAAGCATCCTTAAGGAAACTCACTGTGAAAACTCTGAGGCTTCCCAAAGAGCAACCCAATTTCCCTGACATTTCATTTGCCTCAACTTGACACCATATGAATGCCCACACTTCTTTCTGTTGTAGTGTATTTACCTTTTTAAAAATCAGCATGGGTTAAAACATGCTCGCCCAAATTTTGTCCTAATGCTGAATGCTCTGTTTTTCCTAACTTTTATTATAAATAATAGATTTTTTTCTTTTTTATGATTTCTCATACAAGATGTACAGGAGACAGAAATCAGTCTTGCTGAGTCTGGTATTTCAGACCCCTAGAAAACGGCACTGAGGCTAAAATCCACCTGGGACAGTCCTGAGTCACACATCCTGCTGATTTCACGGAAGCACAGAATAGCTGGAGCTGGAAGGGACCTCCAGAGGTCCTCCAGTCCAACCCTCCCTGCCCAGGCAGGGTCACCAGGAGCCGGTGACAAAAGAGTGTGTCCAGGTGGGTTTGGAATGTCCCAGAGAGGGAAACTCCATGCCTGCCCTGGGCATTTGCTCAGGTGCTCCCCTCCAGGAAAATAAGTTCATATTGAGATTAAACTTTTTGTGGTTTAGTTTATGGCCATTGCTCCTCCTCCTTTTACTGGGCACCACCCAAAATAATCTGGCACCACCCTCTGACACCCACTTTTGAGATATTTCTGTGCACTGATGAGATCCCTCTCAGTCTTCTCTTCTCTGGGCTAACCAGATCCAGCTCCCTGTCTCTCCTCACCAGAGAGATGCTCCAGACCCCAAATTCTCTCTGCGTCCTCTGCAGGACCCTCTCCAGCAGCTCCTTGTCTTTCCTGTACTGAGGAGCCCAGGACTCTGCACTCCTGAGCTGCACAAAGCTGTGGAGGGGACAGCATGGAAGGAGACAGCACAGTGGTATCACCACTGCTGAGCCCGTCCCTCACAAGTATCCATGTGAAAACTAACCATCCACACTGGAGACAGATACCCCTGACTCTGGTGCCAGCCACCCTTCCCCAGTAACCAGGACCTTTTCCGCCCTTTCACAGAATCCAAGAATGGGTCAGGCTGGAATGCCCCAGGGCTGCTCTGGTGCAGGGCAGCCCAGAGCACAGGGACAGCAGTGTCCATGTGGCTCTGCAATGTCCCCAGGGAGGAGACTGCAGAGCTCTGTGCACAATGTGCTCAGGGCTGGCACTGCCCAGGGAAGGAGTTGTGCCTCCTGTGCAGGGGGAGCTCCCTGGGCTCAGTCCTGCCCTTCCTCTGTGCCATCGCTGCCCCTGGAGCAGAGCCTGGCCTGCTCTTCTTCTTGGCACCTCCTTTAGGTATTTATATATATACACAGAGACGTATATACACACAAATATACATAACAGAAATACATATAGAATACATTTATGTAACACTGTAGAAAGATAAATAACTGACATATGTTACATAAACATATATAAGTTACGTATTATATAGATACGTATCTATCTATAATCTCCCTTTTTATATATATAAAGGTATAATTAATATTATGTATGAATATATATATGTGTATATATATATCTTAGCATATCCCCCATAATACATATTATTTATTTATTTATGCATATCCATCTCGGTGTGCCCCCAGGCTCCTCCCGCCCCGCCGTTCGGACAGAGCCTCCTGCCCGCCGCGGCCCCGGGGCCTCTCTGTGCCCCGCGCGGGTCCGTGTCCGCCGCGGGCAGCCGGAGCCGCGGCCCAGCTCCCCGCCCGCTCGGGGCCGGCAGCACGGGGGGCAGCAGCCCGTCCGCCGCGGTACCTGAGCTGGCGGTCGTAGCGCTGCTCCTTGAGGCCGGCCCGGCCCGGCCGCGCCATGGCCGCTGCTGCCGGCGCGCAGGCGCGGGGCGGGGCTGGCAGCGGGGCGCCTCCTGCCCTCAGGAGCGGGCCGGGGTGCCGTGCCGTGCCGTGCCGTGCCCGGGGTTTGCTGGGGCAAGGGCGTGTTTCTGCTCCTTTCGGCCCTGGCTGAGAGCGGCCCCTGCACTGCGGGAAGCTCGAGCCCAGCAGGGCCGCTGGTCCCCGGAATTTCCCGCTGTTCACCGCCCCCGCCCTGCCCTGAGCGGCCCCTGCCGGCTCTCTCCGCACCTTTGCCGCCATATGCGGCCAAACACGGACCGATAGCAAAAAACCCGGCCTTCGCCACATCAGTTAGGACTAGTAATAGTCACAATGGGACTAAACCTGCCCCCAGCAGCCCCTGCTGCATCTCAACCCACCCGTTCTTTAAAGCAGTGTTACTCTTCTCAGGGTCCATTATACACAGCCTCAACAGAGAACAAGGCATTTGAAAAATAGGAGGCCTCCAAAAAGTACTTTTAACAACCACTTCATGCCTAACCATCAGCATTCAGCCCTCACAGGACCCCTATTCCTAGCAGGAGTCTACTCAAAAGAGCTCACTGAGGGTCTAAAGACATCCTGCCTACACCTGAGCACTACTGCTAATAACAATTATAAAGTGTGGAATATGTAAAATTTGGTAAAGAAAGGATGTTGTTTGCTGTTAGAGGCTTGTAACTGATTCGCCCCAATCGAGCTCAGAGGCACTTCAGAGACCAAGTCAGAGAAGTGGGTATTTGCTTTATTCGATGCACCAGGTGTGTGGGAATTGTTTCCACCAAACACACACCTCAGTACCCCCAATGACACAGTGTTAGAGGTAAAATTCATGAATACTCATTACATTCTTCAGGATAGGAGAGGTTATACAAATAATTTCTTGGAAGTCATTAATATGTCGTGGTGGTCTTTGGAGACCCCTCCAGGGTGAAGGTTTCTGTGCTGGTTTCAAATGCATGTTTAGCTGATAAGCCATCAGGCCAGAGCTGTTACCTACAATTTGAATTTGAATCAGGAGTTCAGCCCTCAGCTCGGACAGGCACCGTGGAAGGGGGGCAAAAGCTCAGAGAAACAAGGATGATTGAAGTGCAAATAGATTTGGGGTTTCTATTTGACCATATCTTTCTCATAACTTTCAAGCCTAATCAACAAGGAGGGAGATTTGATCTGTGAAACAGAACAGCCGACAAACTCTAAGTGATGTCCAGGTATTGGAAATACAAATTCCTGCTCAGGAAGGAAGAGGAAGAATTGCCCTGTTAAGGTTTAGGGCTGGACATGTTTCAATGATCTCAGCCCAGGGGAGGTTAACAAATCTTGGGGAGAAGGATTTCCACTGATACACGAGGAATGCAGAATTTACGGGCAATGAGGACACTTGGCAGAAGCCCAAGGTAAGGAAGAAACCAATAAACTAACTCAGGAACAGCACGGAATCAGCTCTGACCGGGTAAGGAATTGCAGCAGGGCAGATCACACCCACCAACCCACGGACCATGGACACGAGAATCCCCCGAGGCAAAGGAAGAGAAACACTGAGCACGGCACTGATTGGCGGGAGAAGCAAGAGACTCGATATCCAATAGAAGACAGAATGCTAATTAATAAGAGAGCTATGTAACCTGTAGCCAATGAACATTCATGCCTTTGTTTGCTGAAATATATAAATAGGAAAAAGTTTGGGTAGTCGGGGTGTTTGATTTGTGGAACACCACTGAGCACGAGGCTTGGCACCTCTGACAGAAATAATCAATGTCTCTCTCAAGTGTGTATTTACTGGCTGTTGCATACCAGGTAACAGATCCAATTTTTCTCTACAACAGTGCCATTTCTAGAATTTATGTTCAAAATGTGCATTTCTCTGCACCTCTCAACCCATTTTCTGGTATGGACTTTCGAGGCATTTTCAGGCAGACTGAGGCAGAAGCCCTGAAGGTACCTGCAGTCAGGAAAATCTGGTAAGATATATTTTGCAGAGATATTGTACATTATTGCAGTTATTCCTGCATAGTATGGCGACAAGAACATGGGAAATTTGTTGTTCCTATGTGCTTCTGTTATGAAGATCTTTCCATATAGGATCAGCTTTGGCTGGACCTTGACAATGTACAAAAAAAAGAGAAAACTTCCACATCTTAAAAACTTTCAACCAACATTTCTGGCACTAAGTTTCAACAAGAAAAGAGAGGTTCTAAAATATCTGCATCATTCCACCTAATTTGTGAGTCCATAAAAAGTTCATTATTCTTTTAATCTGCCTCTCTTCAGTAAATTTAATTTTCTGTGTATCTGCTGGGATGATGTACACAGCAGTGCATTATCGTGGAGTGATTTCTATCTTGCCGGTGATGTACTACAATACAGTGCTTCCTCTTTTGTTTCCCATCTACAGCATCTCTACCAATGTTCATTTTTTCAGGCTTTGTGCTTGTTGTGCCACAGTAAATCCTTCTTTTTGCTGTCATTTCAGTGATTCTTGCAGTATTTCAGGAACATTCTGTTTCCCAAAATCAAAAGCAGTCTCCTGTTCTCGCTCTCTGCTACACTGTTTAATCTGAGCAAACCATAAATTGCAAGAATTAATATTTCAGGCTTAGTTCCAGAATGTAGTTCCAATATCTGGTATAGGGCAGCCAAGTGTGTATAACTTTAAAAGTCAAAAATAAGTAAGTAAAAAATGGTGTATGAAGGCTGGGAAAGTCCTAGAGAACCAGGTACCCCATTCCCCTTTTTCTGCCTCACTTTCCCAAGAGTGTTCCTACTAAATTCCTTCTCCCCCCTTGGCCATGTTGGCCCATGTTTGATTCAAGCTTTTTCTCTTGCATAACTGTCTGTTAATTATGTGCATGTCCTTTTTGTTGTTTTCCTCATAATCCCTTCTTTACTTTTGCATCCTTTTTTTGTTTCCCCCTGATGCCAGGAGATTCCCAGTTGAGGTTTTTCCCTTAGAAATCTCACAACTCTCCCTTTGTAGCTGAGGGAGAAGGATTACCACTTTCAGCTCCTGAAGTTACACTACATGCATGAGAATCTCAATATATCTCTACCTATATATAATCTTAATATATCAATATATACATAAAAGCCATCACATTTTTGTGTTTGCAAGGAAAAACTCGAGAATATAAACTTTGGTGGTCAATCAAGAGCTGTAGGCAGTCTCTTTTAAAATAAAGTACTAAAAAAATAGAAGAAGTATCTGGAATGATTGTGCTTTTTAGTGTTCAGTGTTGGCAGTACACCATTCTGCTTATATTTACTGTATGGGGTATTTTTGTACAGTTCCTGGATTCGTTATAAATGCCTTTAACACACATGTAAAGAACAGATGCCAGCTCAGTGTAACCCGCTTTGGGAACTGCCAGCATCCATAGTGGCAATGTAAGAGGAGAGAGGAGCTGCCTGGATAAACAGATACTCTGTCGAGAACCTGAGGCACAGACAGGCTCTGGAGTGATGAATGTTTTATTTAACATTTCATCTGCTCCTGCCCACGGTATGTGAACGGCTTGGGGTGTGAAGCCTGTATCTAGACTGGTGGGATTTCTGCCCTGTTTTTGTCACTATGCAGTGACACACCAGACACATTGGGGTGCATTAAAGAAGGCACATGACACCTTGTTGAAATGTGTTACCATTATTAATGATGTCAGCAGATGTAATTGCCAAGTTACTTAATACACTTAGAGTGCCATTGAGCCATTCACCTTGGAACCAAATAACCCTTATTTCATCTTACATGCCTTAGAATGCAGCTCTGCCCTTCCATAGTGATGCAGTAATATTTATCAGAAGCATTATCCTCAAGTGACATCTGCTTGTGCAAAAACCTCCCAGTGACTCCAGACCTGTAGTATTATAGAAACATTTTACCAAAGAGATTAAAAAATCCAGCTTCCTCAAACCTGCAAGGCGTAAATATGTCCAACTTCAATTCAGAATTCCAATCTTATTTGGAGTTTTCTAACCATCATGGTTAGTCCTTATGTGGAAATTTTAATAAAGGGAGCTCCAATTAAATCATAAAGAAAATTAATTCTATAAATACAGGCGGGAAACCTTGAGCTTTTGTTGTTAGTTCTGTATCACAACCTGGTGACATATTCAGAAGAACGTGTGTAGTTGTTCTGGGCTGCTGCTCTGTTCACTCATCACTTCTGTCAAAGGGGAATAAAACCATAAGTGAGAAGGCTGGGGAAGACAGATTTCTGCTTTAAGGCAGCTTGAAACATCTCACTGCAGTGAATGGAATTATTTCTTCCTGTCATTCATTTCTAAGCAGACACTTCTGAGATAGGAGTCAAGAGCCCAGGAGAAATTTGTGGACATCCTGAGTACTTCACTTTTAGCTCAGCATTGGAGAAATCTACCCCTTAAGCACCTACCACCCAGTTGTTCTCACTTCCGTAAGTTCATGAGTGTGATGTCATTGTCCTGGATGCAAAAAAGCAAAACCGAGAACAGAACTACATGGTGACTGCAGTTTTTGAAGTGATAAATGATTATTTGAGGACAGAATCAGTGAAAACCCATTCTTAGAGTCAGCCAGTTTCCAGAGGTGTCAGGGTTACAGAATAATGTGATACTTGTATACCAGCAGTGTTACCTTATATTTAAGGAAAATTAGGATTTTCCTCATAAACAAAGAAGGCTGATTGGATTGGAAGTACATTATGTTGTCATATACACACTGACTCTCATAGCTAAAATTTTATTCAGGCTCTCTTTCCTTTCCTGTCAGGTATTGTCATTGCCTCTTTTCACTTTTTTCTAAATCCATCCATTTAAACCTTCATTTTGTGGAGTTTGCTTCCTGCTGTGTCTTCAGGATACTTGTCTCAGAGCTCTCCCTGTGCCGTGCATTTGTAGTTCAGCTATGCAGATGTCTGTGTGGACTTGAGTGGGAGGAGATAAAAGCTGAAGTGGTCAGTGGTGTCAAGTGCAGGTTGGGCACTGCAGAGCCTCTGTGCCCTGTGGGCTCACCTGAGCCCAGTGTTGATGTTTCTCTTGAAAACATTTGCTCAGTATTTCCTCCCTTGCATGTGGGTTTCCCCAGTTTACGGTCTGCTCTTTAAACGCACAAAATTCCTCTTCCATTTCTTTTCGCTGCTGCATTGGTATTTTTTGTACTTTTCCCTAGAGCAGCTTTCCTGACTCTGCATCTGAGTGAGTATTTTAAGGTTCTAATTCCAGTGTAGGGTTCCCATGAGGGCTTGTGTGCCCAGACTGTTGGGACACAGCTGTACCCACAGTGTCTGTGCCAGGTGTGGGTCAGGGACCCAAGCAGCTCACAGCAGCTTAATAGGAATAAATAAATGGAGGAGTTGACCTGAGTAAGTCATTGAAGATCTCCTGTGGAGACCTTTGCAGCAGTTTACATCCCTCAGTGAGTGATTTAGCTGGCATCAGCAACTCTCAAAGGTTTTATAGCTGACTCTCATGGAAGCCTCCTGGAAAGGGAAATTAATACTTACAAGGCAGTACCACAACATAAAAGTTGCATAAAATGTTCTTATTGATTTTTTTCTTCCATATTCTTGATTGCATAATAGAAAAATCCTTATTTTTGTGTGCTATTGTCTTTGTGAAAATCAATGTGTTTATAAAAGGTAGCCTTGACATACAGCATTTCTGCAGATCTAACAAAATTACTACCAAGGAGCAATTTTCCTTGCCCCAGGGATGTCTTAAGACCTTTTACAGCTGCAGATTGGGTATCTCATCATAGCTTCTCCATGGGTTTAGCAGGGTCCAGGCAAGTACTGGGTAATTCCAGATAACTGAGGCTTCACAGATCAGCTCCTTTCTCTGGAGTCTGCTGTGTTCTGTCTGCTAATATAACCACACTTTTAATTTTTTCTTTTTAAAAAGTTTCTTTAAAGTTACACAGAAGAATAAAATCAGATTTTCAATTCATTCTTACTTCATGTGATTTGTACCTTGTTTAAAAGTAGCATAAGTAATTTTTCCCAAGATGAGAATG
This sequence comes from Lichenostomus cassidix, assembly GCF_008360975.1. Lineage (NCBI taxonomy): Eukaryota > Metazoa > Chordata > Aves > Passeriformes > Meliphagidae > Lichenostomus > Lichenostomus cassidix. The sequence continues at coordinate 18,898,770 of NC_139492.1, forward strand.
TTCTCCATCTCATCTAAGCACTGATTGTGATTATTTACAGAGCTGGTGAAAACATCACTCCTTTTTTGCAGCTGGAAGGAGGGTTTCAGAAGAGAGGCAGTGATGTGTCTCCCTGCAGAACACAGATGTGAGAAGGGCAGGTCCCTCCTGCACCTGACTGTCCTGATGCTCAGAGCACCTTGTGGCTTTTGCTTCCTTGGGGTGGAGAACAGGAAAACACTGATATTGTTTCCTAAATTTGATCCAGAGTTTGTCTTTCTCTCTTATCTTATCTCAGTTATCTGAGTTTTAAGTTTTCCTTCACGTGTGCTGCCTTAGCAAATAGGGGGAGCAGGAGCAGCAAGGCTGGCAGAAGCAGAACTCGGGTGCTTTCCCTGTCCTGCAGGAATTGCTTTGGCTGCTCTGTATCTTTAAGGGGCTGACCCTATCCCACGGTGAGCCGGTATAAAGGCAGGTAGGCAGCAGTGCCCTGCTCGGGGAGCTGGAGTCAAGCAGGGGCAGCTCCCAAAATGACTGGCCACCACAGTTGGGGATATGGGCAGGCTGACGGTAGGTTATGGCATTTCCGTGCTGCATCTCTCTGTCTTCCCCCACTCGTTTTCTTTCTAGAGCTGTTGCCTGAGCCCTGCAGAGCTGCCTGCATTTTGATGTCTGCAAGAATCAAGTATATACAGCAGGTAATTAATTACTTTATTGATAATCAATAGCACCCAGAAAGTGGCACCAAAAGATGCACAAGTTTACATTTGCTGCCTTTCAGTGTTGCAATCAACATTCCTAAGCTGAGGGAAGCAGTATCGAGTGGTTTGGGTTTTTTTCAGACTGCAGATATTATAGATGGGTCCCTTTCCAAAATGCTGTTATAAAAAAGATTACCTGTGTCTCTCTCCAAAAGCAGTTCTATGAGGTAAAGAAGATTTAGTAGAGCAGTAATAGATCTCCTGATTCTGTGCCGCTGCTGAAATGTGATATCTAGGCTTTCATAAAAGTGAATAAAATAAGCTATATGTTATGTATGTCTAGTACATCAATAAATTGTACAGATCAGTATCAGATCTCTTACAGAACAACTTATGCTTTCTGGTTTGACAGTTTTTAATTTAGTCCTCCTCCTTTGCTTCCCACCTCCAAGGATGCGTGTCACAGCCTGAGGGGGGATGTGGAGCTCCTGAAAGATTCCCTCAGTAGTGTTTTATAGTGCCTGTATCCTTTACAGAGAGGATGGATGAGTGGCTGATGCTGGCCAATAAGACAATTGCATAACTTCCAGGAGTCTCTCTCTTTACAGCAATTATTTTAACTGCTGAGTGTCCGACAAGAGTCTTTTGCATAACCTTCAGGGGCTAGTCTCTTTCTTAACAGCAATTAATTTAGTTTCTGTGAGCCTAAAAGCAAGTTTGAATACTAAGTGGAGCTGGTTAGTACTAGTACATAATGTTATGTGTTTGTGCATGTAGGTAGCAGTAATAAAGCCATGTATACTCTTAGGAAGCTTGTGAGAGCCAAATGATATTGCCTTAGCTTGTGTATCAGCATTTAATTCCTAAATCTGCTTTACAATCAGGCTGAGAAAAGATATTATTTTATAAGCTTAGCTTTGCAGAAAATGTCAAAGCCAAGTAAGAGTGTAATAGATCACTGTTTTGTTATGTAAACTCAAGGAGACTAAATACCTATGCTTGACTTTAAAAGAGCTTCCCCTCATGAAAGTATGTGAGAATGCTACAATTAAAAATGTGCTTCTTGAGAATCCTGAAGTATAGTTGATACTGTTATACTTTATGATCAGAAGCAGCTGAAGAATTTAATTACTGCTTTCACTACCATAGCAAAGTAGAAAATGAGCCATAAGAAAAAGAAAATATGGATAAGCTTTTGTTATCTCAAACGGCTTAAGAATGTTCTAGCTCTGGCAGCAGAGCTGGGCTATTAAATTGGACTTTCTCCCCACTCTATTGAGGTCAGGAAGTCCCAATGTGTTAATTATGATCCTGTACCCTTCACTCAGGTTAGAGAGATACCATAACGGGCATGAGTGAAGAATGGAGCTGTCTCAAAGATTTACTGCAGTCATAAAATGATTTTAAAAATAACTGCATAGTCAGTAGCTAAGAGATTGAGTCATCTGCATCTAATTTGAATTGCTGGAGCTTTTACACTCTCTTTCCCAGGGAGAATTAAATGCTGTTTCTTTGGGGGAGTGTTTGTGCGTGCAAGTGTTTACACCTGTACCCACCTTGGAACACCTTGGCAAGCTAACTGCAGCCTCTGCAGAGAGACAGTGGCACAAGGAGCTGAGGGTACAGCAGTCTGTTGATGTGCCATGATCTCCTCAGTGTGTTCTGTACAAGATATTTGAATCCCCATCTTGTTGCAGCCTGCTTGTGCTAATAAAAACACCAGCCTGGAATTTAAATGGATTTCTCACATACCAAACATTCAAGTCACTCTTGCTGAGCAAGCTTTATTTCAAGCTTCATGAAAACCCGTAATGACTATTTTGTGTATAGTGGGAAGGAAATAATGGTGCTTTCCTTTCTATGCTTTTGAAGGACCTTCGGAGTGGCACAAAGCTTACCCTATTGCCCAGGGGAACCGCCAGTCCCCCATTGACATTGTCTCTGCAAGGGCAGTCTATGACCCCAACCTGAAGCCACTTGTCATCTCCTATGAGTCCTGCACCTCTCTCAGCATCTCCAACACTGGCCACTCAGTCATGGTGGAGTTTGAAGACACTGATGACAGGACAGGTGAGATTAACACAGCCAACTCACTCAGAACACCAGTTTATGACTTAGTGGGGGCTACATCCTGTATAGTGTAATTATATGAGGTATAATTTAAGTTTAGAACAAGGCATGTGACTGGAGCCATTTCTGTTTTGTCTCTCTGAGCCTTGTGTTCCTTGTCACTTTGAGCTTCTCCAGCAATGCAATATCACAGATCAATACAGTGTTCCTTCATTAGGAAAAGCTCCTGCATCAGGACAAGTAGAAGTTGGGTTGCAGTGCTTTTCTTTTAGATGAGAATTGAAGTTTGCTGGGCACACCTCCAGACCCCATGCAGCACGCAGAGCAGGGATGTAAGCTCCTCGGTGCCCAGGTTCATGGTCACCCAAATCAAAGATGCCAACTCACATGCCAGCTCTGGCTCAGTGCCCAGCTCTCACCCACAGGGAAGGGAAGAGAAGAGGATTAGCAGAGATGGGTCATACAGCACAGTCATCATAATTATAATCACTGCACCAAGCTCTACCTGGACTGGTCACTCTTACCTTGCATTTTCTTCTTTCCTCCCCGACTCATAGCAGTTTGGTTTCTTCAGAAATTATAAAATCTTTAGCTAATTCTGGATTCTGAGTTGGTAGCAGCCAGCTCTGGATGTTGGACTGTCTGCAGTTGTACATTATTCTTGTCTCAGCTCTTGGCAGAGAATGTAAATTCCTTAAGTGATTGACTGTTTCTTGTGTTAGGTCTGTTTCCATGGTAGACTGTGCTTTTACATCTGGGGGTAGGGGAAGAGCATTCAAATGGAGATGATAAAGCAGCTGATAAATGGAAAGAGTGCATTAAAAAAACCTGAACGATTTTTAAACCCATCATGTGTTCTCATGCTCCTTTTGGGTGTGCTGATTGATACAAGCTAAATAGGTTACTTTGATATTGAAAACAAATTACTTTTTCTGTGAAGTGGCTTGTCTGTGCTGGTAACCCTTGGGAATAAGGGCTAGAGGTTAAAATTCCAGCCATTTTGTTTTAAAGTTCCTTTTCTGGAATGAATTTAAGAACCTGCCCAATGGAATGGCCACGTTTTCAAGCATCTTACCTTAACTGAATTTGAAAAGAAGATTCTGGGTGTGTATTTTCCATTTTTACTGCACAGATCTGTTCAGAATGTCACCCTATAAACAGAATTTGTAAAAGATCTCTGGAAATATTACCTTAGCTTGCTAACTACTTTAATGCAGCTTTCAGGTGAACTGTATCTGTGTAAGAGTGAACTTTATTCAGCTTTGGAAGTCTAAGAACATCTATTACTCTGCATTTAGAGGTACAGCCTCAGAGCACCTGTCAGGAATGAGACCCTCTCTACATTAAACACGTCTTGTTTCAATAACACTTTTTCAAGGAAGATGACTGCTAGGAGTGGAAAACATGGTTTAAACTGGTTTTAGTGTGTTGAAATAGATCTAGTGACTCAAAGCTCTGCATAAATGACACAACAGAATTTTGACAGTAATCCATAATAGCTAAATTTCTTAAAATATTTGGGACAGGTGATGCATTCTTCTGCTAAGTTTAGAAAAACATGCAAGGAGATATTTATATCCTTAATTAATACTAAAACCTTTGCTTTGGCAAGGCAGATTTCCTGCTTAAAGGCCAGCTGGAACCATGCACGTGTGGTAGCACTGTGCAAGTCCCAGCTTTCACTCTCAAAATAAAATGTCATGAACTGTGCTGAGGATACAAGCTTTAGAGATACGAAATGTAGTTTTAATTTTCTTAATGTGAGACTCTGATCAGGTTTTGACGTCTGTTGGGCTAAATGTATTAGATGTGGTGGTATATAAAATTACAGGGGATCCTGATGCTGTTGATAAAGTATTTTCTATAGGTGGCATTTTAAACATTCACCTGTTCTTACATGTTATTTCTAAATTATGTATGAAGTGTCTCTGTGGCATTTCCTTACCTTTAGAAGGTGATTTGAGGTTGAGTGGTGTTGTGTGAAGTACCAGCTATTATATTTCCTCTTTTATAGGATCAGGTGCTTAAAGGAAATGGAATATAGATAACCTCTACTGGAAGTAAAGACACTGTAAGAAGGAAATACTTAGCTGAATTGTCTACCTGATGTTCAGGGTATAAGGTTTCCTTGGAGCCTTTGCTTCTCCAGGCTGAGCAATCCCAACTCTCCCACCCTTTCCTCCCAGCAGAGCTGCTCCATCCCTCTGCTCATCCTGCTGCCTCCTCTGCACTCTCTCCAGCAGCTCCAGCTGCTTGCTGTGCTGCCCAGGGCTGGGGCAGCTCTGCAGCTTTGCTCTCACCTGAGGGGCAGAATCCCCCTGCCCTGCTGCCCACGCTGGGCTCAGCCCAGGGCAGGGTGGGTTCAGGGCTGGGCAGGTGCAGTTCTCACCCACAGCAACCCCAGATCCTTCTCCCACGGCTGCTCCATCTCTTCCACCTGTAGTTATTGTGTTTAACAGGAAAGCCATCACCACAAGGGTGGTTATCACATCTTCATGTGTCACATATACTCTTTCAAGAGAACTACAAATTCTGTACAGGTAGTCACACTATGTTTTTAGTTTACATTTTCAAATGAATTTAGGCATTTTCCATTAATAAATCCACCCCTCCTAAATGCCTGGATGATGCATCTTTTTCATGCTGGCAGCTGGGAGAGGCTGCTGGGAGAGGCTGCTGGCTTTTTTCGACTGTTGTGCCAACAATGGTTAGTTTTACTAGCAGGAAGATTAAAAAGCCAAAATGCTAAAGCTTTTTTCTCCCTTTTCTCATTTTTGCTCTTCTACCCAGCAATCAGTGGAGGGCCCTTTCAGAACCCATTCCGGCTAAAGCAGTTCCACTTTCACTGGGGCACCACACACAGCCAGGGATCAGAGCATACCATTGATGGAAAACCTTTTCCATGTGAGGTAAGGATGTTTTGTCACACACGGGATTATTTCATGCAAATACTGTCGTCAAATGACTTTATCTGCAGTGGGGACAGGATTAGGATTCTGATTCCTTACACACCAAGGGCAACCATCCCTGCCCTTCTCAGCTGGATGGGCAGAGAAAATGGGCTTATGGGTTGGGATAAGGGCAGGGAGAGATCCTTCACCAGTTACTGACAAAGCAAAACAAAAAAAATGTTTTACAATCAAATGTATCACTTTTTTCTCACCCCTCCTTTCTTCCTGGGTTTAACTTTATTCCCAGCTTCTCTGTCTCCTCCCCTGAGGGGTGCAGGGGGCTGGGGAATGGGGGCTGTGCTCAGCTCATCCCAGGTTGTCCCTGCTGCTCCTTCCTCCTCAGGACTCCTCACACTCTTCCCATGCTCCAGTGTAGGATCCCTGTCACAGGAGGGGAGACAGGAGGGAGCTCTATGAACTTCTCCAGCCTGAGAGCTTCCTGTGGGCTGCAGTCCTTCATCAGCTGCTCCAGCCTGGATCCCTTTCCATGGAGTGCAGTCAGTCCTTCAGGCATTGCTCCAGCCTGGATCCCTTCCTTGTGATCACGAGCTGGGGAAGCTTCTGGCAGTTTCTCACAGAAGCCAACCCTGTACCTCCCACTCCCAAAGCCTGGCCATGCCACCCCAGTGTGGGCTGTAAGATAGAAAACTTGCCTAGTGCCTGCCCACACTTACAGACCTGTCCAGAAGATTGAACTTCATGTTTCCAACAATGCCTTTGATACGAGACCTTTCTGTTATGAACAACTGTTAGTGCTGTCAATGAAGAAACCACGTTCACAGCTTCTATCACTATTTTATTTCTTATTTGTTATTTTTCTTTAAAGCTCCACTTAGTTCATTGGAATGCCAGAAAATATGCAACATTTGGAGAGGCAGCAGCAGCTCCAGATGGCTTGGCAGTAGTTGGTGTTTTCTTGGAGGTAAGAATTGCAAAAATAGCATGTTTACATGATGAAAAGCATTATGCTGTAAAGTGTTTGAGGACCATGCCACACATTTAAGAAGTGCTTAAGGAAAACAGATGACTTACTGGAAGCATTAATCCATTGCAAATTGCTGATAAACTTTGGTAGGAATGTTAAGATTCGGGGAAGAAAACAACACCTATTCAAAGCATGGTTGTAGTTCTTATTTAATCTGTCTATTCCATTATTTTAGATTGGAAAAGAACATGCCAGTATGAACAGACTCACTGATGCTTTGTACATGGTAAAATTTAAAGTAAGTTCTCAGCTCTTTAAATTTGTTCCTGGGATATCCTTTAAAAATCATGCTCATGTACATGTTTGAGACAAAATGAAAAATCACCCACCCACAGATCCTCCCATGACTAGAACATAACTGTAGTTGTAGTTTCTTCTCCAAAGTTCATGTTTTCCTAATCTCAGGTGCCTCACAAGGCTGTGCTGACCCCACTGGCCATCCAGAGGTTCTGCCTTTCCCAAAAAATCTAAAATCAACAGGTCCATGACCCTTGAGGCTCAGCTCTTCGACTAAGCAAAATAATCCTTTTCTGTTGAGCCCAGACTGGAACAAGTGGAAGCTGCCTGTTTGTGTTTGCTGCAGAGCTCTGTCAGGAGCAATCTCACTGAGGTCCAGAGCTAGTCTGTTCCTGAAGTGACTGAGACCCTTTTGGATGCTCCTACACTCTGAAGGGTTTTGCTCTAGACTGTGGTACTGAAGACAATCACTACTTTAGGCAGCACTTCCTATTTCTACCAATCTTTTGGCTGATCTCTCTTCCTCTATCAATCCACCTTCCTCTAATTTTAGTCTTGAAGATTTGATTTTTTTTTAAAGCCAATATTTAACATAGACAATGACTATAGGATTTAAATTTTTCTTCTAAAATAGATGAGAAGAATAGAAAATAGGAAGTAGTGAGACAAGAAATTCTGCCATGATATTATCTATAGCTCACACTAAACACTATGTACAAAACACGCCTTCTGTGTTATTTTTAGGCCTGTTGTGATGAGAAGTGATTTTGGTAGAGACAATAGGGCAAAACCTCTAAGTCCAGTCAGCATTAGGCATCACACTTGCTGTGCTACTTTTGGCTAACAGTTATTATAAGGCAGCCAAAACTTCACACACTTTTCCTTTGCCCTATTTTTAATATTACTTTAACACTTCTTTGAAAGAGAAAAAAATATTTAACCTCCACTTAAAAATAAAAGGATACATTTCAAGTAAATTTTCTTTCCCCAGGGAACAAAAGCTCAATTTAGAGGCTTCAACCCTAAATGTCTCCTGCCCTTGAGTCTAGATTACTGGACATACCTTGGTTCTCTGACAACCCCACCCCTTAATGAGAGTGTGACATGGATAGTGCTGAAAGAACCCATCAGAATCTCAGTGAAGCAGGTAAACCTCTGATACTCTCTCAGTTCTTGTAGCATTCAGTGCTGGATAAGCAGGCAATGATTGTTGATTTCATGGGCCTTTTGTTATTTTCTGTTAATGCTGTCTAGGAGTGTTGCTTGAACCTGCTCTATTAACTGATTAAAATATACTGGATACTTCCTTTTAGTCCTTTTAAAAAAACCGTTACTGTTGATTGGCCCCTTAAGCAGTGAATTGTTTCCCCTGAACTTCCAGCTGGAGAAATTCCGCATGCTGCTCTTCACTGGGGAGGAAGACCAGAGGATCCAAATGGCCAATAATTTTCGCCCCACTCAGCCTTTGAAGGGGAGAATTGTTCGAGCTTCCTTCAAGGCCTGAAGAAAACTGATAATGGTCCTCAGATATCCAAGAGCTTCCTTGTGTGAGATATTATAAACAGAAATGCTGGTGTTCAGACCACTCATGGAACACACAAGACAGGCATTTCCATGAACCCTCTACTTGGAGTGGGACAATCTTCTGGCTTTTATTTTATTTGAAGTGCTCATTCTTTGGAGAAATGGGATCTTTTTAACCAGCACTATTTAATATAAGGGATAGTTGAGTGAACTAGGTTGTTAGCCAAGACCTGAAACTCTATAAAATTAAAATGAAATTAAAATCTAACTTGATAGAAAATGGGAAATTATGTGGTCATCTACTTGTGCTGATGGCCACAACTTCTACGTGTCTAATTTAATACATAAGGAAACAGTAATCAAGAATTTTGGATAAATTTGACTTAAATTTTTCTTACTGATATGTTGTTAGCATTTGCTGAGCTCTGATTTAAAGATTGATTTCACTGTATTTTTGCTGCTTGATGACACAGAGTGTATGAGTAGCGCTAGAAAAAAGGTTCTTTACTCGCCTCAAGTCGGTCCGGGTATGAAAACTAGATACATACTTTAAATTTACTGTTATAAGATGCTATCTTATAATGAAAATAACAATGTAATGCTGTGATGAAAAGCAGAGCCCTTTACTGCACAGTGTTATTTAGGTATTTGTCCTTTTAGCCCATGCAGAACACAGGACCACAGTGCCCTGGTCAGGCTCAGTTTGGTTGAAGAGTCCATCTATAGTGATCCAGGTGTGTTTTGTGGTCCTCAGTTGCTCAAATTCTACCTCAGTTAAGTGATATGCTCTGCAATGTGACCTCCTTCAGTGTCTGCCCTACAGAAAGCAGGTATTTTGTTTACTTTAGGGACCTAATATGGGTAGATCTTGTCTGCAGTGAGTGTACATTGCTGCACAGACCGTCTCTGCCCCAGGGCTGCCTGGCAGGGATGCTCCCTGCACCCACGAGGCTTCAGCACTCCTGAGTCCTTTACCTCTGCAAAAGTTGCTTTAGAAAAGCCATGTGTTGGTTCTGCAGCTTAGTGACAAAATTCCAACTCTGGTACTCAATACTGTGATGTTCTCTGTGACTACCCACAGTCCATTTCCAGTTCCTTTAATTCTGGGCTTCAAATGGCCTGTTCTGTCTGTATAGTTCAGGTAGAAATCGCTGATGAGTGATCAACATCAGCTGAGATGGAGAAATCAAAGATGTGCAATGCCAAGGGAAGTGGGGGGAAGGGAGAACAGCAGCTGCTGTGGTCTGCTCCCCTTTCTCAAAGGAAGGAAGACTCCAGATGTGGAGCACAGTGCAAGGAAAGAAAGACTAGAATTCTGCTCCTCAGCTCTATGTTTTTTCTGGTATACTGACCTAAAACTTTGTTTCTCAGTTTCCTCTTATGTAAAAAGAGGGTAACACTGACCTCTACCTCACAGGGCTGTTGTGAGGGTGAATCTGAATTGAACAACAATTCAGCATTGTTTTAGATGTGAGATTCTTATCCAGCAGATGCTAAAGGCAATGGAAAATCCTTACAAAATGCAATGGTTTTAGCTATTATGAATGTAACTTTGCTAGTAATGCAAACTGGTATTGCAGAAAGTCTATTTAATGTATCTTAACTTCTTTAATAAATGAAATAAATGAGACTTTAAAATCACATGTGGTATCTTCATCCTTTATTTTGAGAAGACCCACCTCTCCCTATTTACAGCACTATTTTTCATGGATTTTCATTAACAGAAATGTTTAGTGGTTTCAACCAATGCATCTGTTTAGCATCAAGGAATGCTTTGATTGTTCACCTTCTTGTTTCAGTTCTATAGAAACCTTGTCTAAACTATAGTGGAATGATCTAAGTACAGATAAGAGTTCCCCCTTCCAAGTTTGTGGGCATTTTTTTTTAAATTCTAGAAATAATTTCTGGCACCTCTTTCTAGTCTATATCACAGTTTTTAGCTTTTCTGGGATTAACAGTTTCTGGTTCAGCTCAGTCCTTTCACTTAAGTTCTGACATGCTGTATACTTGAATGACTTTTTGCCCAGAGTTAAATTTGTTGTTACCACTAATTTTATGTCCCTGTTAAAATTTGCATGAGGAGATGCATTTTAAAATGTAAAAGTATTTCAAAAAAACCTTACTAATTTGCTAGCCCAAAACATTTTTACTGGGGCAAATTTAAAATACTTTCCTGGTTAAAATATAACCAATTTACTTACCCTATGTAGCATAGTACTGCTGCATTAATATTAGTGCAGATGTTCAGAGAGCAGGTCAAATCAGTATTTTCAGTGTTTTCCTCTCATTTTAGGCACAAGAGAGACAGGGAGCAGAAACCTACTTGACTCACAGCAGGTAATGAGGGCTTGTGCACTGAAACTTTGTCCAGTTTTCCCCAGCTCCAGCCCCTCAATCTAATTAAAAGTGTATTTATGCCCAGAATGTGTCTGTTCTGTGACCTTGCACACAGTACTTAAGCTTCTTTGAGGGTGGTTTAGTCATGAACAACAGAAGGATAATGTTTAGCTTACAAGGTTATTGTAAAAGCTTAGCTATTGCAAACAGCTTTAAATGCTGCATTGACCCAATGAGTTCACTTCCAGGGAGAAACTGAACTGTACCTTCCTTCAGAAATAAATTTGGTTTTACCTACTGGGGTTTTTGATTGTTTTGGGGTTTTGGTTTTTGGTTTTTTGGTTTTTTTTTCAGTTATTGGATTGACAAACATGATCTATTTTTACCACAGTGAAGCAAAATAGAAAGGGAATGCTTTGTTGTTGCTTGAAATCCTGATCATCCAACAAAAAAGCACTAATATTGTATTCTATACACACCCATTTAATGCACTTCATTTATTTTGAGATTGAATGATTCTAAAACATTTTTCTAAAACAAGATTTGGTTATCTTTTACCAAATGTGTTGAAAGAAAAAGGGGAGTCGACTGTAATTATCCCAGCAAGAATTCACTTACCCTCTCCTGGGCTTGCATCTGTCCTGCTGAGAAAACAGAGGTCTCACATTCAGGACTGTGACGGAACTTGCACAGCTGGAAAAGCTGGATTCAAAATGCCATCTAGTGGCTCTCCTTCCATTTCTTGCTGCAATGCTTAAAACAATTTTTAAGGCCCATTGACTCGAAATACAAGAGATGAAGGAATGTAACTCTGACAATAATAATTTTTAAAGATGTAAGTGATTGTAATTGAACACCCCTTGCTGGCTCTATGTATGTAGTCATTGGAACTCCTTTCTCAGATAAAAATCAGTCTGACAAAAGAAACTTGATAAACCAGTTACAATTCCTTGTTCCTCATTTCACTGCTGAAGGCAGATAGCCTCTGCTTGGTGAACTGCACACTCTTTAGCTTTTAAACTTTAATAGTTATAGTTACAGTTCAGCTTTGGGGTTTTTCCCCAATCTTTTCCAAGCAGAAAGATTTTTAGGCTGTTTCAGTCATACAGTTGCTATGATGTAGCAGAGATTCACAACTATACACTTCATGATGAGTGTAAATTAATCCAAATACAAGCATCAGGGGAAAAGTTTTGCAATGTACCTCAAAACCAGATTGTCCTTTTGGTGGAGTTCAAAGGTCAGATAGATAAAAAAGGGAGCATTTCAGGAAAAAAACAGAGATAAGCCTGAAGAAAAATGGATGTTATCTTAAAGTCAGTGTAGGTGTTTTCCCCTCTGAATTCCTTTGCATGCAGAAGTGACCATTCAGTAATAGCACAGAGTATCAAAGCACTGTCTCCACTGGGCCTGTGAGAGTGGAGGTCTCATTTACCCTGAGGAAAGCACAGCAGAGGAGGAAACCTGACTGACTTGCACAGAACTACTCCCAGCTTGCACAGCTGTAAGGCAGGGAAACTTTAATTCCTCTGATTTTTTTCATTTATGCTCCTATTTGCATTACACTTGAAATTTAGTAAATTTTCGGCACCTTACTCCAGGCTGTGAACAGCACCATAGCAATGCAAATAATTTAATTTCATATCAATATAACAGAATATTAAATACAGCAATTTAGGAGCCAGCTCACCCTGTTTGTTTGTTGGAGGGGAAGGTGGAAAAAGGAGAGGGAGGAAAAGAACGTAATCACTTTTTTACACATGAGCACTCCTCCCAGGTCAAAAGACTTTCCTGCACGTGAAAGCTGACCCCAACAAAATGTAAACTTACTTTTACAGTGGCACAGAACCTTAATGATAATTTATTTCAGTTTAACTTAAACCAATTTGTAAGCAACATCCAATAGAAACAATACATGTGGAGTTCAGATCCCATTATAGCAACTGGAAAGACCTTTGCACCAGTGCAATAACATTGACTAAAACTGGGTCTTCAGATTAACCCCTGCAACTCCAGCCACACTGCTCAGCCTCTGCTGCAACAGGAGAACAGTTGGAATGGCACTTTTCCTACAGTTGTTCATTGTGTTTACCTCTGTTCATCGATGTTTCTTGCAGCTTCCTTCCTTCCTAGCATTTAGGTGTTTGGTTTAGATTTTTTAGGAAGATCAGACTTGAAATAGCTGCAACCAAACTAGAAAATGCAATTGCTCTAACAGAACTCAACCCTTCTTCATTTTCTCATTTGTTTGAGGGTTTCGTTTGTTTATAGTATGAGATCTCTGCACCTACGGTGCCAATTTGCCTTCTGTGAAAATCCAAAATGCCATATACAGCAAATGAAATGTCACTATTCACCGGACAAGATACATCCAGCAAACAGTGGACATTCTCAAAGGCTCTCAGCAAGAAGATTTCCAGGTGTTTTGTGGGCTGGTGCTGTGGTTCCTTTCCAAAAGCTGGTTATTAGACTGTTGAGCTTTTTGTGCAAAAAGCACAAAACTCAATCTGTGATCACTAAGATGGGCCAGAGAGACAATTCATGCAAAGGACCCACCTTCCTTTGCATGATAGCCACTCACAAGTTTCCAAAGGGTTTGGATATATGGCTTTTTTCTAATCTGTATTACTACACTGAGTCTCTATTTCAGAAAAACTTCTGAAAACTAGGAAACTACTTTTAGTAGTAGTTTACTACTTTTCTTTGGATCCAAATCTTTTTTACTAGTCAGCTTTTGGACAAAAGGATTAGCTATTTGTTAGAAATAATCCAATTTCTAACTTGCTTTCTTAGGGATATCTGGCTTATTTGGTGGTTCTGATCTTTGTGTGTCCCCATAACAAGAAATGTTTACAAAGCATCAGGAGTCTCATGCTTTTCATGAATAACAATGAGGTCATGGAAAGTAATCCATCCTAGCACCTGCCGTGAAGGCAGTGGGGACTGAGGGGCATCTGTTTGCAGCCTCTGGAAGCAGAGAAGGTTGAAATTGCACCAAAGTAGCCACAGCCAATTGTCCAAACGAACAAGCAGGGGGGAAAAATAATTTACATGGGAAAGAAGGAAACCACTAATAGTGCCGTTTGGCCTAAACAAGAGCACAGAAATGAGTTCAAGAATGCATTTCCAAAGAAAACCAGAGTTCCTGACTGTACAAATCAGCAGATAAAATTGTACCTTGAAAAAATCTAAATATAGGATTTGCTATGTTTTAAATTATCACTGCACCTTAATACAATACCTTGAATTAGACTCATTTTCTTATAAATATAGGTAAGGATTTTCTTATGTCACAGGGCATTTTGGTACTGAATTTTAGTGCACCTATAATCAGCAAAAACCAAATCTGAGTTTTATTTAAAGAAACTTGGGCTGTAATTTTTTCAATGCAAATTAAGAACAGAGTGCTATGGCAACCAAGCACTGTTGCTACAGAATTTTGCCATTTTCATTAGATATTCCTTAAAGGCAAAAATACTGCAAGCCTGAGCAATACTATTTCTTTCCTGAGATCATATCAGAGAGAAGCATTTCTACTATTTTTCCTTTAATTATACACCATTTTAGTTCATCAGCATAATCAAACAGTCCAAAGCAGAATGCAAATCTCAATTCAGCTTAATATCCAGTCCTGTCAAATACCTTCAGTATGGTATTTTCTTTCTTGTGTTTATAAAACATGGAGAGAAAGGGACATCTCCTGCAGGACTGTTAATTGTTTCACTTAGTTTACATGGTTCCCAAGTCACTTCAGCTTATGTGTATGAGTTTATGAAATTACTGAACCTGTGAACAATAAGTTATGGCTTTCAGCTGAAGAGGAGCATTTAACCCTCATGGGAGCATAGGAAACTCAGAGAAGTCAGGTTTATTTTCAGGCTGCTGTATGAAGGTTTATCAGTTTTGTAAATGGTACAGAAGCTGAAAATTGGTAAGTCAGAAGGAAAAATCATTGAGTCATGGAATCTCCTGAGTTGGAAAAGGCCCACAAGGATCATCCAGTCCAGCTCCTGGCCCTGCACAGACACCCGAACAATCCCTCCCTGTGCATCCCTGACAGCATTGTCCAAACACTCCTGGAGCTCTGGCAGCCTTGGAGCAGTGACCATTTCCTGGGAGATCCAGACTGCTGTTGGTGCATCTGAGCATTGGACAGAGCAGACAGACACAGGCAAGGGCTGCTGTGGGGATTCTCTTTCAGTTTAGCAGATTTGTCAGGCAGATAAAATAATCATGCCAAAGTTTTTTTGCACGTGCTAAAATATTGTTCTGAAACTTTTCGTTAAGGTGACCTATTTATTCCTACCTTTTTGCATGCAACATGCAATTGTGTTTCATTGTTCTAATAAAAACAAGAAGCAAGTGATAGCTCAGACTCATTGAAGATGATCCGCATCTTTCCGCACGAGATAACCTGGGAATGTGCTTATCTCATCTAGGATACTTGCACCACATTATTTAACTAAAAAAATCCTTCCGTACAAAAACCCATGCGAATTTAAAAATGCACTGATAATATCAAAACCTCTTGTGACTTCCGAGCCTCCGTTTTTGCAAAAATCAGCGTTAGAGGCTTTAGAGCAGGGAGTACTTAGTAAGCACTGCGTTAACAGCACTAACTACTGATTAACCGCCATGCACTTTGGGCCCATTCCTTCCCCTCGCCACCACTCACTGGAAATTTTAACCGAGACAAGCAGTCATATGAAACCAAAAAACCCGGGGAGTCAGCAAAATGAGCCCTTTTGTTCTTCATAATTTATATGGCGAATCAATTACGAAAGAGCTTTGCGATTTTGAGCCTCATCAGCCGGTGTGCTGAGCGCTGAAGGGTGTAGAATCTTACTGAAAAGAAACGAAAAGCCATGGGGCCTTCACTCAAGGGAACAGCGTACTTTTGAACGTTATTAATGAGGAAGAAACCCGTTCTGGTGATTTTTTCCCCTCACACGAGTCACTCGCTTCCTTTCTGCCCACGTTACAGCGCTCGGGGCCAGGCCCGGCGCTCCCTCAGCCCTCAGGGGCGGCGGGCGCTGGGCAGGGCCGGGGCCGCTGGGGAGCGAGGGGGACGCGGGGCCCCTCAGCCCGGGCGGCTCCGCCACAGCCCCGCCCGCCCTCAGAACATGGCGGAGAGGCTGAGCCGCGCCCGCCCCGCCGTGTCCTGACGGGAACCCGGCGGCGGCCGGGGCGGGGCGCAGAGGGCGGGTTGGGTGGCGTGGCTGTCGGTCAGCGCCGTCTCTCAGGCCGGCCGGGGGCAGCGCGGGGCCGGCGGGCGCGAGTGGCGGCTGCTCGGCCGGTGGGTGCGCCCGGGGCGGGGGACGGGGCGGGCCGAGAGCGGCCGCCGCCGGGCAGCCGTGCTGGGGCACGGGGAGCGGAGCCGGGCCTGGAGCGGCGCGTGTGCGGAAGAGGCAGCGGGAGCGGGAGGTGGGAGTTGTGCGGGGCACGGGGTGCGGCGGCCGCGGGGTCGGGATGGTGTGGGGTGAGGGTGAGTGTGCGGGAAACAGGGCGTGTTCTGTGCGGGGCAGGGCGGGTGTCTGTGTGCCGAGCAGGAGGGCGGTGGGTGGGTGGGTGGCAGGCGGGTGTGTGCAGGGTGCGGTGTGGGGGGACACGGTGTTGAGCAGAGGGGTCTGTGTGTCCGTGTGTGGGCCTGGGGCAGTGGGGAGGTGTGTGCCGGATGTGTGTGGGATGAGAGCTGGGTGTGGGCACTGTCAGGAGAGTGAGTGACGGGAATATGGTGTTGTGGGGCTCTCAGAGGGGCTGTAAATCCAGATGTAACGGATATCTGTTGTTTCACTGGGAAAAGCGGGTTCTGCAGCACTGCGCGCTCCGGCAGCTGCGGGCCGTGCCGGGGCCGGCCGGGCTCAGCCCGGGCCCCGCTGGGACTCCGCGTCCCCGGGGAGGCAGTGCCGGCGCTGGAGCGGGACCGAGTTTATGTAATAATTGGATCTTACATAATGGTCTTTAGCACATCGCTTTAATTAGCACTGCTACCGGGGACGTCCTGGGCAGCAGCGTCTGCACACTGCGGCTGGGGAGGACCCCGAGGATGGGGACGCAGTGAGCAGCGCTGGCTCGCAAGTGCTCCAGGACTCGTCAGTGCTACCTGACCTTAGGAAGTGCAGGGCTAACTGGTGTCAGTGACTCTGCTGCTGGGAGGAAAACCACACCGCCTCGCTCTGTCAGCCAGCCGCTGTGAACGGGGGAGGTTTCTTTAAAACACTGTTTTTATCGGCTTTTTGATCAAATACGTGAAAGTCATCGTTGTTTCAATCTCATGTGTCTGAGAGGGGCAGGAAGAGAAAGAAGGATAAAGAGGACGGGGAATGGACTGAGAAAGGTTGGCAAACCTTGGCTTGTCTTGTGCTGTAGGTGCTTTTTGGATTTAGCTAGTGCTGGAGTTGGCAGTATCAGCTGTCTTCCTATTAGTTTGGTTGCATTCTCTCTGCAGTACAACAAAAGGCATTGTGTGTGTTGGGAAATGCAGTGTCCCAGGAGACTGCAGGCGAGCCTTGGACAGTGAACTGGCATTGCCTTTTCCGTATGCTCTCCTGACGTCGGCACTAAAATTATGTTCTGTCTTTGCCTGTTCTCACTGGATCTCCAGAATCGTAGTGGTGGGGTCTGTTGAAATGCTTGTCTACTCTTTTCTGCATTAAGGCTGGGTAGCGCACTTCAGAAATGTTTTGTGACACGTTGCTTTGCATTTCCAAATGGGATTTCAGCTGCCCTTGGGTAGTATCAGTAGGCCTTCTGTTTAGAATAGCTCAAGTTCACTTTTACTTCCTGCCGATTTCTTGGAAACATTTTCACGCGTCTGATCTGGCTGTTTTTTCATTATTTCTTGTGAAGTGCCCTGCTAGAAAAACAGTATTGTGGCAGCATGTAATATATTTGGCCTGAGCAAGTCGTCACAGGCCACAGAAAAGTGTTTGAAAGCTCACAGAAAACTCTGTTGTTCTCAGTGGCTGCTAGTGGGATCTTTTGGGAGTAATTGTACTTGCAGTACTGCCATACAGTGAGTTTTTGAAATCCATGGGGCAAAATTCTGTAGTGAGTGAACATCTGGTTGTACTTAGCAATATCCCACAGCTGGAATACCTCATTGAAAGCAGGATACAATGTAAGGACCTCCCCCATGGCAACTGAAGAGCTTCAGCTGCTGTAGTGCCCTAGGTTTGATTGCTGTTGGCAGCAGAGGTCTTCACTGCTGCTTGTTCTAGTTGCCCTCTAAATGACCAAGCCAAATTGTGAACCTGTAAAAGTTGTCAGTGTGACTATGTTATAACTTTCACTGCACCAAAGTGCACAGTGCTGTGAAAAAAGCATTACTTAACCAGCAGTAGATTCTGCCTTCATCTGTGTAAAAGGTCCTGCCTGCCTGAAGGTTGGTTAAGACCTTGAAGGTAAAAAAAAGAACAGCTGAGCTTATAAGCTGTAACAAAATTGGAAAGGTAGACTGGTTTGTTCTAGTTGTGAGGATCATGGTAGTTCACATAAATCATTAACAGGCCACATCTTTCAGTCTTTCCATAGGGCTTAAGTACTTATCTTCTCTTGGGTTTGACGTTTCGAGTCTATGAATAGAGTTGTACTCTAGCAGGCTTTTTTGAGAGTTGTGCATTAATTGTCACTTAAGTCCCTATTTTCTAGCTCGTTGCATCTGTTTGTTCTGTGTCATGTTAGATGAGGCTTTTCATTGTACAGTTTCCAATAACATTTCTTGTTACGCTGCTGTTTCTTCTTGGCCTTGCCACAATGAGGAAAAATCTATCTGCAAAGTAAAAACATTCTTTTCTGGTGAGACAACTGAAGAGGAGCATTTGTATCCTAGGTTGTAATTAAGTGATGGAAATTGTATCACTTTTAAGATGCCTTTATCTATGGCTATCTCTTTTGGAAAAATTCTGAATATTTCTGAGAGCTCTAAATGTGCTTTTGTATTTCTGTATGGAAAGCTTCTTAGGAATTTTCTAATTATTTTTCCTTTCCTAGATTTATATTCCAGGCTGCAAGGACATTCCGTGTTACTGAAGGAAGGTGCTCTATTTTTTGGAGTGACTTATGATGTCAAGAACTGTATCATCCTGGATTTTAAGCTCAGCCAGAAACAGCATTGTTTTACAAGGGAAAGGACGTCGGTACTCCATCTGTATCCCAAATAGAAACAAGGTCAAATGGAAGCTTGTTTGCTCCAAAACATGTCCCTACCCTGCTGGGAGCTGCAGCTTAGACAGTACTTTCTCCTTACGCAGAGCATTCCGACACACTTCCACCGAAGAAGAACATTTTTCTTTCCAGTTGTCTCCAGCACAAATCAACGACATACTCAGAGCAGGTGAACTATCCCACAAAATGCTGAATTTGAATGGTAGGAATGCAAATTCCGTGCTGAGGTTTGAAAGCAACCAGCTGGCCTCCAACAGCCCCATCGAGGACCGGCGGAGCGCAGCCACGTGCCTGCAGACAGCGGGGATGATGTTCGGGGTGTTCGATGGCCACGCGGGTGCCGCCTGCGCCCAGGCCGTGAGCGAGAGGCTGCTGCACTACATCGCCGTGTCCCTCCTGCCCCGCCAGAGCCTGGAGGAGATCGAGCTTGCCGTGGAGGCCATGAAACCAGTCCGGCCTATCCTGCAGTGGCACAGGCATCCTAGTGACATGGAGTACCAAGAAATCACCTCACAGTACTTTGAAAATCTCCGTGTTTACTGGCAGCACTTGCTGGACCTGGACACTGAGCTAGGGTTGAGTTTAGAAGAAGCCATGATATGTGCATTCAAAAGGTTAGACTCAGACATATCGCTGGAAGTTCAGGCTCCTCATGAAAATGAGTTGATGAGAAATATTGCCCTGCAAGTAGCTTTTTCTGGTGCAACAGCATGTGTAGCTCACGTTGATGGTGTTCACCTACATGTGGCAAATACCGGTGATTGCAGAGCGGTTTTAGGGGTTTGTGAAGAAGACGGAACATGGTCTACTCTCCCTCTAACCCGAGACCACAATGCCTATGATGAATTTGAAATTAGAAGATTGAAGAGAGAACATCCTAGATCTGAGGAGAAAACCCTATTTGTGAATGACAGATTACTGGGTATTCTCATGCCCTCCAGAGCTTTTGGAGATGTGCAATTAAAATGGAGTAAAGAATTGCAACACAGCATTCTTGAGAATAGCTGTGATGTTGAGGCTCTAAACATTTACCAGTATGTTCCTCCAAACTACCATACCCCCCCTTATTTAACTGCAGAGCCTGAAGTCACATATCACAAATTAAGAAGCAAGGATAAGTTTCTCGTTATTGCTTCAGATGGGCTGTGGGAGATGCTGAGTAATGAGCAGGTTGTAAAACTTGTTGCTGGACACCTTACAGAGCTCAGTGTGCAGAAACCACCACTGACTTTTAAGAAACCAGTTAATTTGGGTTACATGCACAACTTGCTGCTGCAGAGGAAGAGCAAAGGCCTGGCCTCCCTGGACCAGAACATTGCCACCCATTTGATCCGGCATGCCATCGGCAGCAACGAGTACGGTGAGGTGGACCCAGAGAAGCTGGCAGCCATGCTGACACTGCCTGACGACCTGGCCAGGATGTACAGGGATGACATCACAGTCACTGTGGTGTACTTCAACTCAGAAACCATTGAAAATTACTACAGGAACCACAAATAGAGCCTTGCACTGCTGCAGTTAAATACCACTGGTGGACTTTGATACTGAACCATTCCTCTCCTTCTCTGGTAGTTGAGCTACTACCAGTGTCTGCAAGTTCCTAAATCTTTTTGTTACTTACTGGCTTTGAAAATAACTTTCTAGAAGGTGAAATTTCCCTGGATTTCCAGGTTTGTATACACTGAAGAAAAATGTTTTCATAAAACCTCACTGAAATGTGACGGAACTAAAGATCGTGGACCAGTTCTGATTCCGTGAACACCTCTGGTAAAACTTTCAAATGAACAAACAAGGCAAATTTCACTGAGACTGGTACAATTTAATAGAGGTGGATAATAGGTGTAGCTGCATGGAGTGTCAGGCTCTGCTCTTGTGGAGAACAATTAGCATCCTATTGAAGCACTGTAACTGAATTAAATAAATTAACTACCCAACCTTTTTTGGATGTGTCAGGTATTTTAACTAATTGCCTCATATTTATAAAACAACATGGAAGAAGGCTGTTCAAAGAGCCCTGGGACTGTCAGATTTCTTTCCTAATTCTCTTCCTTAAGTAGGGAAAAATTGTATTTGAATCTTGTGCAATTGTTTTTAAGTGTGAATGCATATTCTCTTAACTCTGTGTGGACTTGTGTGACAGCTTCCAGCTCAAACACATGAGGATCTTCACATTTCCCTGTTTAGGATTTAACAGTATTAGGTGTAAGCATTTAAGTATTTTGCTTAAAGAATGTACCCTTTGTCAACTATTGATCTATGAAGCGGTGTGCATCAAATCCACCAACTATAATTAAAGTTTGTCCGAACTAAAAGTTCAAATATTCACCCGAAAGTAAATATTGCAAAAGAGAGCACTTTTCTCTCCAGATTTAATTTAGAAGAAATAACAGTGCTGATATTTCACCACCACGGGTTTAATCTTATTCTTGATTTTGGACATCAACTTTTCCTTATAGGTACAGAGTTACTTTCTTGAACGGATGTTTTAGTGTATTACACTAAAACGGATGTTTTAGTGATACACTTTTGTGTATTTTACAATGGTTTGCTTTTATACTGAGCTTTCCAAAGTGTCATCCAAGCTTGCAGATTAGCTTTTACATATGGTGTTCTCTGGTGACTCTTCTTTGTTTGCACACAACAGGAACTGTTGCCCAAAAGGATGTGCATACTGGGAATACAGGACTGTTTACTGTTCTTGCTGCTGAGTAAGAACTCATGTGGGTGCAGCAGAGCAAATGAAAATATTGGGTTTTTTCCTGAAATTCTCTTAAAATAAAAGCATTCTCTTTCTACAGTTCAGCAGATTAAATGTAGTTATTTTGTTCTCAAGATCTTAAGTAGATGAGGTCTTGGGGCTTAAACTGGTAGTAATTGTGGGTTTGGGGCTCTTTTTTACATTTCCTTACACATGAAATTTCTTAGCGCTTTTTTCAGCATTTAAGTAATCTTTTTTGAAGATGGGACTAAAGGAGAAGAAAGCTAAAACTTTTCAAAAAACAGTCATGATTTTGGCTATTCAGGATTGACTCTAATTCAGTGCTACAATTTAATTCACTGAATTCATCCTTAAAAACCCTTCTCTGAAAAACTAATTTTTTTTCGTCTAGTACATATTGGCATACATCCAGCAATTCAGCCTGGAGGCAGATTAAATGAGTAGGTGTGTTCCCCTTGACATCAACAAAACAGGATTTACCTCAGGAAATCTGACCCTGTGCTCTGGGTGATAAGGGCTGCAGGCTGACCTTAGGTTTGTGCCAGAGACTACACAGGTTGCTGAATTTCTTGTTGCTGGAGTCCAGCTTGCTTTAAAGTACGCCCTGCTCTCATCCTTGAGGCTGGTGCTGTGGAGACTGACATTCCATCTGCCAGGAAAGGCAAGCAGGGAAGGTCAGGCCTGTGTTAACCTCGGGAGGGATCTGCTCTGCCTGCAAGGCAGTGCCTGAGGAGGGGAGAGCTCAGCAGCATCCCTGAACCCTTCTGGCTTCAATGGGCTGTTTCTGTTTGCTCTTAAAAATTGAGTCTCTTGTGTGATCAGTTACATGCTTCACTGCTTGAAATTTAGCCATAAAGTCGTCCAAAGAAAGCTACCTCTAAACTTCTAAACTCTAAGCTTCTAAACTACCTCTTAATGGAGAAATTACTTAGCGATGTAGCCAGAGGCACAAAGGTGCTAAACCATCATCAGTGAACTGAGACTTGTTTTATGAAGGTAGTCTAGAAAACATTTAATGTAGAGCCAACCTGCTGCTGCAAAAGTAGTGTAGCAAACCAGCAAGGGTCTAATAAAATAAACACAAATTTCTGTTCCTTTCACCATCCAATGGTGAAATCCAGGTCATCTTTTGAAAGAATCACTGTGGCACTTTGTCATGAAGTGTAACTCCTGGAGACATTGTGTGTAGGTTGTAACTGCACCTGCAAATTGGAAATGATTGTTTTGGGGAATGTGTATTCCCATTTCATGGTAGGGCTGCTCAGTTTTAACATGCAGCACTATAATCATCCTACAGTGAAAAAGGATAATGTTAAAGTAGTTAGAAGTTTGATTGAGGTGTTTTGTCTGGTTGTTTTTTTAAATACAAATCATGGATTCAACTGCATATTCCCTGAAATTTGTTTCTGTCAGTGAAGGCAACCCATCCATCCTTAGAATCGTTCAGGTTGGAAAAGATCTCTAAGATTTGAATCCAGCCATTAACCCAGCACTGCCAAGGCCACCACTAAACCATGTCCCTAAGCCACCACATCTATGTGTCCTTCAAATATCTCCAGGGATGGTGACTGCACCACTGCCCTGGGCAAGCACAGACACAGGGCAAGACAGGAACTGACAGAAACTCTTCCCCCTCCACAAAGTGAATGGGAACTAGAGCTAAGCAGGATGAGAAAACTCCTGGGTAGAAAGTCCACAAATGCAGAAGTGTGTGAGAACTCTCAAAACCCAAAACAGATTTGCTGAGATGCTAAGCACTTGGCAAAGACAACCTTCAGGTAAGCAAGATGTTATTCCGCATTCTTATCAGAACATTGCAAGGTTTGTATTCCTAGGTTGTATCCTGGGCCTGTGAGATTGCAGAGCTATGGATTCTTACCTCAGAAGCCCTGGACATCCACTCTCTGTCACTGTAAGAGTCACACAGGTGACTGAAGCACCCACCTGGAGACAACACCCCCCAGTCACCTGCTGTGGCACCCAGGCTGTTTTATTCATCCAGTGGAACAGCTGAGCAGCTGGAGGCACCTCAGCACTTGGATTCGTTTGCACTTCCATGCTTGCATACGAACAAGATGACAACATTGTCCTCCCTCCTGACAGCTGGGAGACAGGTGACCAAAAACTGTACCTCGTGAAAATCAGGGGATGTCCTCTCAAGCCTGAGGGGTCTTCAGCTCTGAAGAGCTGCTGAAACAGAATAAAGTGGCACAATTCCATCCTCCAACATGCTGAGATGTTGCACTTTTCTTGCAATTCATTTCGGTTTCAGTTCTCTGCAGTATTAGGTATACATATTTACTCAGAAAAAAATCACATTTTAAAGTCACTGCAGAAATTAAAGGTGGTACTGAACTGGGGCAGTGTACACACAACAAAATGTTTAATGGTGAATTCTACAACCATGGTAAGTTGCACGAGTTCAATAATTTACTGCACCCTGAAATTACCTGAATTGGCAGCAATTAATTGTGTCTTCTATCCAATGTATTTAAAAGAAGTTCCAGATTTCAGTCAATCTAAAATCTCAGTAATGTGTACACTATACACTTGTGAGGAAAACAGTATTTGAACTGTATCATAGGCATTTTCATCTCTATTTGCTCAATCAATTAGTGCAATCAGAGCTAATTTTCACTAATAAACTTACTGGTTTGTGCCTTGGAGAGTCAACAATGTTTGAGTGAGCAAACTAACTGCATTAACCTGCTTCTGCCAGCTTGATGATGTGAAGATTTGTAAGAATATTTAGATGCAGCTCCTGCAGTATTGAAAATCTGTTGGAATAAACATATTTGTAGGCAGTCTGTCTGGTTTTGATAGTCTGTTTGCCTTTTGTGTTCTTCACTTCCTTAGCAGTCAGAGAAGTAATTGTCAATAGCAGTCACACAAATTCTGTGTCTTAAAATGTGGTATTATGGATATTATGACCCTTAATTGGAACATCTGAGGTTAAGCATGGATACAAATAGAAAAAATATTATATTCTTCCCTAGAGCTTACACCTTGAGCTCAAATACAGCTTTGTCAGTTTTTTCCTCCAGACCTCCTAAATTATGATGCTTTTTATACAATACTATTTAAAGTATTTAGACCTCCATAATGTAGTTGGAGTTTGGAGAGGGGTGGGGTTTTGTTTTGTTTTGGTGTTTTTTTTGGGGTTTTTTGTTGTAACTTTTTTGGCAAATGGTAAGGGGCGATCACTGTTTTTTAAGCAAAAATGTTCATTTCACACTTAAAACTAATCTTTATGAAACGAACGGAAGGCAATGTTTTGGTTGCTGCACTGGAATGTAGCTCCTAGGGAAACATGCCAGTTCCAGGTCAGAGAACACAAATGTTCAGCCTGAGGTAGAAGTAAACAACTTGAGTAGTGTGAGTTTGCTGAGGGGTTTGTAGCTCTGTGGGTTTTCCACAAAGAAAACAACTGTTAATAAATGAAAGTAAAGGCATCTTGACACTATTGAGGTTTCACTAAATTAACCAGGCAGCACAGGGGGTACAAGTTCACTGGCCCAATACCCAAATTAAGCTTTAGTTAATTTGACACTTCCAGAAAGTTATTTTAAGTTTGATATGTATGTGTTCATCAGCAGTTAAAACATCTTTGTAAATTTCAAAATGTTGTAATTGTCTTAAAATAATGCATAAACCCCCTACAACACCTGTAGAAACAATGAATCCTTAAACTGTGATAGACCAGTGGCAAAGCAAGTGTTCCTGTACTTAGTCTTTGAGGCTTAACTTTATTTTCATTAATTCCAAGTATTTATCCTTCAGGGCAAGTAAAAAGAAAAGAAAATTATTTGAGACCGATTTTTTTGTTCTTCCAAAAGAAGATACTTTTTTAAACTTTGAGGAAGAGTTTTTTGGTATTAAGTTAGACATAGGTTCTCTGTTCAGAGCTGTAGTTGTAATGAGAACTGAAGGCAGAGCCGTGCCCACCTTGGGGTTTTGTCAGATTGGTGACACTGCTGCTGTGTGCTCTGTACTGCCGCAGGCTGCAGTAGAAAGTAGAAAGGTGAGAATCCAAGGTGTTTCTCTTGGTGTTCCAAAGCTTGGTGTGACACGGAAAAAAAGTTTTCCCTTCTTTGTATCTGGGGTGATGTTGACCTTCAAAGTGTTACTGTCCCCTAGAACACTCGGCATTTTACCAAATCCTTGTGTTTATCCTGCAGAGCTGTTCACTCTGCTCCCGTTGGATCTCTGCCCTTGTCAGTGGGCTGACAGTCACGTCTGTGCTAGTGGCTCAGGGACATCACAGCCTGTGCCACAGCACCCCTTGGCACACAGGGCACCTCTGCTGGAGCTTGGCCTCCTGGAGCCCGAGGGGCACAGACTCGGGGTGCTCTGACTGAAGTTGTTGAACCAAGCTCAAGGAAAAACAACTGGGAGCCAGCAGCTGTGGCAGGGAAGCATAATTATGGTTTTTGTTTGGGCTGATGGAACTTATCTGGGCACTTAGAGAGAAAAATAGTATGGCTTGGAGAGCTTTTTTTGAATTAAACAGTGCAGAAGGGGAAACTGTGGTCAGTGAGCAATGTTTAAAATTTATGGGCAGCAGATAAGTGGGTCATAAAGTATACTTGCCATACTCCCTTGCTGAAACTTTGGAGCCAACCCTACAGACACTTGTTCTAGGGTGGGTAGTAGTTCAGACTCTTTGTACTTCTCTCAAACCCGCCCAGAGGTGTTCCCTGTAGAAAAATCTCTTCCCATCTGTAGGTGGGAGCAGTGCTTCAGGAGCCAGCATCCTGCTGCCGGTGCTGCCAGGGAGTTCTGAGCTCCCGGGCTGGAGCCTTGGATGTGCTCCTTTCTGTTTGTGTTCAGTTGCTTTGTTCTCTCCTCTCTGAAATGGACTTGGTTGCTTTGAGGATGCTCTCACACCACAACTTCCCACTCCACTGTTCTGTGGTGGTTTTATTAACAGAATTCCCATTTCCGTGTGCTGCTGGATATTCCTCGATTTGGCGCCTGCAGAGCCAGGGTTGGCCAGACGATGTCACCTGAGCTTTGCAAAAGGATTGCTGTGCTGTGACCAGTCTCTCGCTCTTACGTGTTCATAACATAAATTTCAGATGCTCTTAAAAATGGAGAAAAAACCCCACCAGTCATCTACACGCATCTCAAAAATTCTATGTGATTTATTAGGACTTCAAACCTATGAATGGAGTAATCTGAGCAAGAATTTGATTAGCCAATTCTTTTTCAAAACCAAGTTTGAATGGCTCAAGTACCCTAAGGGGTTAAGCCTTGTGGAAAAGTCTCCTTGTCCTGGCACTGTGAGGTACAAGAACATGCAAACTTGTCTGAGCTTCCCGGAGAATCTTCAGGCACAAGAGGAAAAGATGCTTCCAAAGCTGAGGAAATCTTTGCTCAGCCATAACCTGGGTGTTTGGCTGCTGCTGTGGTGCAGCTCCAGGCTGCCCCAGGGCCGAGCTGTGGCTTAGGCTAAAACGTTTTCCTTTGGACAAACTTCCAGGCTGGGAATTGCATTGGAATGCTCCTGGAAGAGCTTGCTGCGGGGAGGAATGGGGATACACTGTTAGTCTGGGTGCTCACAGAGTTGTCTTGCTCCAGCCTCGTTGTCAGCTGGCATTTTTGAGTAAGACGAGGGTTTCCCCACCCTTTTTCCTTTTCTTTTATCTCCAGTTCTTTTTTTCTGGACATAGTTGCCTGCTCGGGATGCAATTCATCCAAACTTGCATTTTCTGTGTATTCTTGCTGTTGCATTTCCCACCTCTCTCCCCCTCCTATTCTGTTACTCCATGGTATTATCTTTTCTGATTATTGTTCTGAGCAACTACATCAAGAAAGAGGGCAACATTGTAATTTTAGAGTAATATGAGAAGGGGAATATTATTTTCTTCCACACAGGAAGGTGAGGGAATTCCAGAGTGTGACCAGACATGTTTTCAGCCAAGTGCACATGTGAGTAATCCACAATCCCTAGAGAAAAGCTTCTCCCACTGTTTGCTGCTATCACAGCAGTCCAGTTTTAGCACAGTAAATTACACTCATCTGAAGTGCTGGGGGACAGAGGAATCACTTTGTCCTCTTGGTTATTTGATCAAAGTAATGCATCCTCCTCTTAAACCACTTTTGCCTTTTGTGTAATCCCAAACTTCAGCCTAGGATTTGTTTGAGTCTGTTTCTAACCACTCACCATGAAAATAAAATAATTGGACAGTAAGTGGCAACTCAGCTGAAAGCTTAAGACTCTGGGCAGGGGTGGGGCAGGGCAAAGTTGAGGGGTTTGAGGCACAAAGTTGGACCTGCTCCACATATGGCCTTGGATCAGGTTTTGCTCTCAAACCCATTTGGTGTCTTTGCTAACCAGACCTCTTCTGTGCTCTCATGCTATTAGAAGTAAAATCCAGTCATTTGGCCAGATTTTCAGAGAAAATAAGTCACAATTAAAATCTTCCAGGGTTGGGGTTCACATTGCATCATTAAAAGAAAACTGGAATAGTTATCTCTGACTGTTTGCAAGCATATGTAAAACAAAATCAGTATGTCCACCCCTAATTCTGATTTTGCCATGCATTCAGAAACTTGCTGTCTGCCAGGGGTTTTCTCTGCTGTGAAATCCCCTGTGAATTGCCAAGGCATGCACATAGAACCTTCCCCTCATTTGCAGATCTCAATTTATCAATAAGAGATAATTGCTGTCTTATTGAAACTGTGACAATAGCAGTAAAATCCTGACACTGCTGAAAAAGTGATTTATTTGTTTTTATTATGGCTTTGTTTGTGGTGAGCGCTGTGTCTTTGAAAGCTTTGGCTGCAGTAGAGCAGATGGCAGTGGCCAACTCTGAGTTTCTCTGGTGACATTTAGGGTTCTCTGTAAAACCCACAGAAACAATGGGGCGTTGTTGCCCTTCTATGACCATGTTACGTAAAGGAAAAGGGGCTTCAATTTTTGTTTTGGCTTCAATTTGGTTTTGACTTCAATTTTTGTGTGGTTTTTTTAACCACATGATGTAAAAGTAGGTGTGCTTGGTTATCTTCATTTCCTTTCCCGGAGTGTGAGTTAATTTTTAAATGGCTTTTTAATTTTTTAATTTTTTTCCCCAGGCAGGCTTTTAGAGGCATTCTAGTGTCATTCTCAGTGCATGCTAGTAATAAATATTTCTACTTGATTCACCTGCCAACTCATCTTTTATTCATCCTGCTGATGAAAACAATCTCCCACGAAACTTCTGTCACTGAGAGAGTTCAAAAACTTTCCAGTTATGCATGTAATAGATCCCTTTTTCAGCTTAGTGTAAGATTTTTCTATTACTTTTTACACATTTTTAAAGAGGTTAGGAATTGTAGAGTTCTGCTGTTAATTAGAGCAAGAGGAAGAATGTAACCCAGAATGTAGCAACAGGTGAAGCTGCTCTTTATGCTGTTCTTGCAAAATATCCAGGTGGTACCCAGCAAATAACAGCTGTAATCAAACAGCTCTCCTCAAGCTGTGGTTTGCAATTATGTTCTGTGAAAACTGCAAATTGCTGCATGAGCCTACATATCTAGCTAAAATATAACAAAAGTACTAAATAAATTTGAAACAGGTTGTACTGTTCACCAGACCAACTGGTTGCTGCAGCTGTATATATTATATGAAAGTGTGGCTAAACACATAGTTTGATCTACAGAGGAAGATCAAGACCTGTAGGCAAGCTGGGATCCTGGACAGCCATAAGCACAAGGATCTTCCCACTTTAAATACATTTTTGTGATGAAAAAATGGTCTGTGAAGAAAAAGGAGAGGTATGAACATGCATCCATTTAATCTTTTATTTCTATCTAAGGAGGTTTTCTCTACTTAATGAAATTTTAGCTGCTCTAAGAGCTTTGCCATGATGTGAGAGGCATGACTGCATTTCTGACCTGCTCCTTAGGAACACATCAAAGTCTGGCTCTGATTCCCAAGGTGCTGTTGAATTAAAGCCAAACGTGCTAGTGATGTAAGCATTGCACCTGCAGGCAGAGCTCCTGAGGCACTGGTCAATAGGATATTTCTGCTGGGAAAGTAGAAAGAGAGCAATTTTCCACCTCTAAAAAACCAGAGGGTTTTTGATTGCTTGGCCTGGAGAAGGAAATGCAGTGTTGTGCTCTCCCTTGAGGTCACATAAATTTTCACTACCACGACATCCTGGGATTCTGTCCAGAGCCAAGTGACCTCTCCTCAGAAAACTTGGGAGGAGTAAGAGTAGGACCCTCTGGATGTGCACATTGTGATTTTAGCTCATGACACTCATGACTGATGGTCAAGGATCTCTATTTTTAGGGCTGTGCAGGGCTATTTTGGCTACTGGCTGATAGGGTATATTTTTGGTTATTGCTGACCAGTCTTTGAACTTTGTTCTGTTTGTTTTTGTAGCAGAAATAGGTTGGATCAATAACCTATTAATAACCTATTCAAGTCCAAAGTTCTATTCATCTGCACTTTCCAAACAAGAGATATTTCCATTGTTCATTATTACGTGCCATTTCCATTTCAACCCTGAACTCATAAATCATAAATGAGCTTGAAGTATTCATTTCCCTCTTTCAGCACTGCCTTTATCTACTATTTGCTGACATGGCTCATTGTAAGTTATTTCTGAGCACAGTCAGAGCTTGTTTTCTGAGCAGATGAATTCATTGTTGGAAAACTCTATAAATAGAATTTAGGGGCTCCCAAAATGAGAAATTTTAGCTCATTAGGATCTCAGCTGGAACAATGTGAGCAGATATACAGAAATTTTGAGGTGATGAAATTAAAGCAAAGACTTAGCTAATTGGTTCTAAACCTTTAAAGGACACATGGGCAATTTTTGTATTACTGTTAAGGGTGATAGAAACCATCTGGAAAAAGAGATTCAAGGCAGCATATACTGGAAGGAGAAAAAGGAGAAAAAATGAGGGTAGTTAATGCTAAGGAAAATAAATGAAGTGTATACAATGGGATAAACAAATTATTTCTGGTATCTCCTGCTATTCTGAGCTATCTACACAAGAGGCTTGCATGAAAATAAAGTCTAAGTAACCTCTGCCAGTCTTCCTCATGTGTAAGAGGCAGATATGTCTCCTGTATCAACACTTGGTGCTGAAGTGGTGAGGTGAATTTATGGGTATGTGACTCTCATTCACTGTCTCAAGTAGGATTGGAAAATACTTAATCCCCTGAACTATCTACCCTGGTGGCAGAGCAAAGGCTCAGTGCAGCAGGCACAGCTGAGTGCTCTGGGAACTGGGGACTCTGAGCACACAGTGACTTCCAGAACTGGAACTCAGGAGCTGGGCATGCATGAAGCCTTTGCTCTAATTCCTCCCTCACTGGCATGTTTCAAACCTGGCTGGATGCCAGACTAGTCACTTTTATTATCATGAAATAAAACCCTAACTGATGTCTTGACTTCTTTCCTCACTGAGGAACAAACTCATTGTGCAGGATGAACACCTTGAGGCCCATAAGGGAAGGAGGGGGAGCTGGAGAACATTTTTCTAGGATACGAACATTTGATATTTAAGAATTACAGTATCATAGTGTCATGGAAGGATTTGGGTTGGGAGGGACCTTAAGCCCCATCCAGAGCCACCCCAGCCCTGTCAGGGACACCTTGCCCTGTCCCAGGCTGCTCCAAGCCCCAATGGCCAAGCTGCCCTTGGACACTGCCAGGGATCCAGGGGCAGCCACAGCTTCTCTGGGCACCCTGTGCCAGGGCCTGCCCACCCTGCCAGGGAACAATTCCTGCCCAAGATCCCATCCAGCCCTGCCCTCTGGCACTGGGAAGCCATTCCCTGTCTCCTGGCCCTGCAGCCCTTGGCAATTGTCTCTCTCCAGCTTTCCTGCAGCTCCTTCAGGCACCAAAAGGCCACACTGAGGTCACCCCAAAGCTTCTCCTCTCCAGGCTGAACAATCCCAATTCTCTCACCTCTCCACATACAAAACATACAAGAAAATACATATATTGGAAATGCTGAAAAAGGAATGAAAGGTAGAAAGGGCAACCATTGAAATGAGAAAGTTTTCTGGGATCAGATCATGCTGGAAGCAGATCAAAGCTGTGAGCTCTGAGCTCAGACTCAGCCTTGGCAAAGTCCTCCTTCCAGTTCTGAGTATGGAAGAGTGAAATGCCTTTGCCATCAGGTGTTTTTCTTGTTTGCAGCCAGAACTGCAAAATCAATCTAGTTATACCAAGAATTCCATCTTTTGAGAGGACTATTTACAGAGATACTTTCACAGTACTGCATTAAGAAAAGAAGCAGACGGGTGGTTGATTTTCCCAGCTGTTTCTCACATGGTTTTTGGTTGGTCAGAGTGGCTGCTGGATTTAGACAAAACTGCAAATGTTGTTTTAGGCTTACTTATACCACCCCAGTGGGAAGGACAGAGGCAGGACCTGAAATTACAGTTAGGTTTTGTGTTTGTGACTTGTTTGTTTCTTGTGCTTGTCATTTCTGCTGTTAATGCACAGAACTCGCATAACTTCAAGGCGATATCTGTCTTTGCTCCTGTGTTTTTTTACACTTTTTAAAAAGATCATTCTTTCACTTCCCTAAAACTGGAAATTTCTGATGTAGCTATGTAGATGTACATGACTAAGCATTTTGTGGCAAAATTAGACAATTAAAACAGTAACTAGAGTCTTCTGAAGTAAGAAGAAGGAAAACTGAGGCTCAAAATCACTGTAATCCTCCTTTGAATTGGGCCTCATTACAATTTTGGTCCCTTCTCCAGAAACTAAAATAAAACCCCCAAACCCCTCAAGCTCCATGGAAACAAATACCATCTTCTCAAAACCAAGCAAGTGTAAGTGGCAGTCTGTTTAAGCAGATTTTGTAGCATTTGTGAAGCTCAGAGGACTTGGAGACTGTGGCAAAAAACCTGTGCACACTGTTCAAAACTACCACCTCACATTCAGCTCCTGCTGTGACTGTAGAATCCACGATAGCACAGTCTGACTTTTAAAAATCTATTTCAGTCTTAAATTAAATTAGTGATCTTAATTACACTATAGGTAGTGTAAGCCAGGAATGATTAAGGAAAAGAAAGTAATAGAAAATCATACACTGACCTGAAAAATAAATTTGTCATGCTTGTTTCAAAATTACTGAAGTAATTCTTGCATGATTGTCTTTTTCCTTTGGTCTCTGTGGATTGGCAAACTTTTTCCCCTCTTACAAAGGATGTGTTGATTTACATCATATTACAATGCTTATGAAAAGAAGAGGTTAAAAATAATGTGTTTCCTAATTGTTTTAGGCATACACACGAGATTCATAAGGACAAATCTCAGCAAAAGCAGTGAGGAAAGAATATAAAATACTCATAAAAGTCAAAACATTGGCCAGCAAAAGTAAATTTGGGTTATTCAATAGGAAAACCTCCATGGTGTACCTTGCTTTGTTGTTAGTGGTTTAAATATAACCATACCCATCCTTAAAACATAGATCTGGTACTTGGATTGCTGCCTCTGCTCAGGGTTGCCAATCAGCATCAGTTCACTGAATTTCTCCAGGTATTGGTGCTGCCCTGCCTCGCCAGCAGCAGCAGCCACCACGGTCTGCTCCTGACTCAGCCCCTGTTTAACTGGCACTGAGGAGGAGGGAATTGTTCAGACGAAATTAGAAGCTGTTTATGATTGTTGAGCTGAAGGAGGCCCTGTGGCTTGGTGGCAATGTCCCTGGAGGAGCTGAAGGAAAGCCTGGATGTGGCACTCAGTGCCATGGTCTGGTCACAAGGTGGTGTTGGGGCACAGGTGGGACTCGATGATCTCAGAGGTCTTTTGCAACCTGGTGATTCTGTGATGTTGTCCAGCCCAAGTGAGAGCAGGGGACATTCCCAGAGTGCCACACAGAGGGTGTGTCCTCGGGAGGGACACTTCTGAGCTGCAGGTTAGCTCTGGGACTCTGGAAAAACTCCAGCGAGCTCTCAACCACCTCTGGCCATGCATTTGCCATCACAGACAAGCTCAGGAGCCAATTTTAAGAAGCTGTTACATTTCCCAGTCTTAAATCTTTTAAAGATGATGATTCACAATCTTTATTCATTAATGGGCATCTGATTCATCGCTGGTTATAGGGGAAATAGATTTTTATATTGCAGCATAATTGTTCAGATTGCTTTATAAGGACCGTGCAATTACTTCTATTATTGATGTCCCTTTGGAAGGTTTGCAAGTTGTCTGTAAAACCCATAACATGCCAAGTTACAGCATTAGGGCAATCACTGAAGTGATGGAAAGTGGTAATTTTTAATTTATGAAAAGGTTTCTCTTTAGAAAAAAGAAGTTTTAAAGTGCTCACAGCTTTTTCAGTAGGGTATAGAACTCTAATTTTCATGTAAAAATGAGAACTGCAATAATTTTCTGTTGGTTTAAATAGACTGAATTGTTCAGTCACACATTTCACAGTCTTACATACTGATTTTCACAGGATAGAACCTCGAATAACAAAAAAACCTCGAATCAACAAAATATTACAGGGAAATAAATTCTGCAATAAATGTTTTCCCTCCCTCAGGGTAGGGACGAAAAATCCAAATCTCCTGTGAAAAGGCAATTCAGAATTTCCATCAGCACTTCTTAAAGTTAAATGGCTTATTCAGGAGCAAAATAATTTTTAGAGTTTCGCTGTCTAAGAGTTAAGCAGCCTGGTTCAGATGGAATCATGACAGTCCAGTGTCATTAGTCCTTAAGGACTAATTTGTTTCATCTTCCCTTGGGAAGAAATTTGTGCCATGGCAGAATTGGGAATGTGCTGCTTCCTGCACAGGACAGATGGGGATCATTCCTTAGGGAGAGCTTTACAAATCCCTTTGGGAATGGTCACTGGCTGCAGGCTGACTTCTGCTAGTGGTTGAGTGTTGTTTTGGGGTTTT
This sequence comes from Lichenostomus cassidix, assembly GCF_008360975.1. Taxonomy (NCBI): domain Eukaryota; kingdom Metazoa; phylum Chordata; class Aves; order Passeriformes; family Meliphagidae; genus Lichenostomus; species Lichenostomus cassidix. The sequence goes on from NC_139492.1 coordinate 18,933,295, forward strand.
TTTAGTGACGTTTTGGGGGTTTTTATTAGTGTTTTAGCACCTTATCCTAATTTGCCTGGTAATTCCAGGGATTTAGCTTATTGCTAGGAAAGCTGAGCTGTCCAATGACACCAGATTGTTCCTGTTCTTTAGCACCTCAAGATTAAAGAAACTAGCTCATCTGGGGATACTTTTATTCATCATTATAATAATGACAACAATAACAGTAAAATAAACGTTGTTGCTATAATAATAATAATAATGATAATAATGATAATAATAATTATTATTATTATTCCTCCAATAATTTGGCCCCAAATACTTTGGCTTTCAGCAAGCCTTTGGCAAGCAGTAACTCTTAGATGTCCCCTCTGTAGGTGTCTGTTGCAGAGCCTGGGACTGCTGAGCTGATGGAGTTTATGCCAATGATGCTGTGAATTAATTATCTGAGAACAGATTTGTCCTGGTAACAAGGACAGAAAGCTTTCCCTGTTGTTTAGAAATGATTGCTAGAAATCACTGCTCCTTCTTAGTTGCAACATGTGTAGGGAGTGGGTGCAAACACAAAAATAGTTAAAACCTGGAGTTTTATGGGAAAAGGGAAATCCATGAGAAGTTTTCAGCCTGTTTTCAAGATCTGTTTGTGTCCAAAGGCCAGGCAGTCCAGCTTAAAAAATGCTAACCATAAACTTCTAGAAAATGGAGAAATCTTGAAGCCAAATGAGTGATTCTGATCTCCCTTTTCAAATACAAAATCTCTGCATAATTCTGTAACACTGAAAACTCCAAGTAGGTGAATAAAATCCTCTTGGATCAGGCAAGGATTGGTGGTCTCTATCTGATGGGTGGTGTGGAAGCTTTATCTCTGTCCCCTTTGATGGGCTCTCCCTGAAGTTTCTATCTCTGGCATTCAACCCTCATATCCTTTTGGACACTTGATTTTCATAATGTATTTTTTACAGTTTTGATGACAACTCTCTTTCAGTTTCATGTGTTGCTTTTTACTCTCCAGGGCTTGTTATTTCTTTCCTATGATTATCATTCAAATTTTGTAAGAAAGGAGCTCACTCAGTGTGAAGGCATTTTTTTAGTTGTAAAAGCACCAAATGGGGAGCCAAACTCCTCTGTGAGTTATACTCAGGAGATGTGAATGACTAAAACTGTATTTATGTGAGCAGAAAGCAGATGAACCTCTGAACACCCAAAGTGCTACTGAGGCTCTTCACAGTATTCTCTTCCTTTTATTGGAGCCCTGATGGAAATTTCCATTTTCCAACTTCACAGAGCTCCCACTACTTTCACAGTAACTGTGGAAATGTAGTTTGTGCAATTTTATTTGCTTTTACAACAATCTTCTATGCATTTCTTGTTTAATATAAATAACTGATTGATATAAAATATTTCACCTTTTTTATTGTCTTCAGAACTAATAACTGGTGTAAAAATTAGGAGGGTGAGTATTAGGAGGGTGGGGAGGAAATATATCTGCTTAAAAGATAGCTAAAAGTGTATTTATATAGATAAACAGACACACTTCATAAATACAACGATAAGAGACAGCTTGAAGTGTGTATATACATATATATATATATATAGTTGTATTTCTTTGAATGGGGAAAAAAGGCTCCCTTTTGTCACAGTTTTCTCTGAGGCTCTGAGGATTGAGAATTGTTAAGAGACAAAGTTAGGGAGTAACTGCAGCAGTGGATGAAATATGTCTGCTTTCTACTACATTTTAGACTGGTCAAAAAGAGCTGCTTTTGTGTGTGAATCTAGGTGGGAGATTTGGAATGTGAAGATTCCTAATTTAATCTTCTGCTTTTTCAGAAGCTTTGGCAGCATCCACAGCTTTGCTCTGATGCTCTGGTGTCAGACACCACTTTTCAGTTGCTTTATTTCTGTGTTCTTCTGTCTGGTGTTTCCCCTCCTGGGAGGGAGCACAACAGGATTAATGAGATAATCTTATCTTTTACAAAGCAGTGGAAATGGCACATAATGGGATCTATTAATGCTGCCTTTAGCCTGATGTACGAAGGATTTTAAACATTAATTCTATGATAGGGTTTGCCCTGTTGCATTTAACTCAAAATGCAGTTTCAAGCCAACACTTGTGCAGAAAGACAGGGAGATGGAACAAGTGGAATATCACTTGTTTACAGCTCAGAAGGCTTGTGATCAGTTAAAGCACAACTGGATGCATGTGAACTTGTGTTAATACACAGCTGCCAAAAACTTGCCAAAACCTGCACTGCCAGAAACTGCACTGCAAAAACCTGCACTGCCTCCTCTGCCTGAGCACTCAGACTTGGTGTTTTGGGTTTACAAGGGATCAGGGATGAAATCTCAGCCAAGGACACAAATTCATGCATTCAATTTACTTGCTTTTGCATGGCATCCAAGATGAGCTCTGTTTTACTGGAGAACTGAAAAGAATTGTCCCTGGCTGGTTAATTGCTGCTGATGACATGATTTTGACACCCTATTGCTAATGGCTGTGCATCCCTGTCACTTGGGACTTCTCTGCACTGCAGCTGTGGCTGAGGATTTGTGTTCTGGAAGTGAGTGTGGGGACCCTGTGTGGGGAAGTACCAGGTGAAGTTCTGTCCACTTCAGACAATAATTGCAAGATCCATTCATCATGTAGTTTTGCATGCAGATGGATTCAAAGTTTAAGCTGGAAGTGACTGAGGTGTGTAAAGCCCAGGCTGACTGAGCAGAATGTGTGTTTGCATTTCAGTGTGAATTCCCTGCTACCTGTGTTTGCACTGACTTCACCCTTGGAAGAGAAAAGCCAAAAGCTGTGTGACCATAAATGTCTGAAATCCTACTGAGGTCTCTAAGCCATCCTACAGAAGGGCACCCAGCCCTCTAAAAGTAAGGAAGGCTTGAACAGAATCTGTGGCTACCATAAACTGTTCTTTGGAACTAATTTCATAATAAAAGTTTCCCATATTTTTAAAAAACAGCAATACTCTCTTGAAGACTGAAGATTTTTTCTTTTTTTAACGTGAGGATATTCTAAAATTATCTCCTCCTGAGTGTAGAAGTACTAGTGCTTCATTACTCTGCTGAAACTATTAACCAAGCTTCCCAAAGAGCTCCTAAAGTCTCAAATACCCACAGTTAGAAACAGCTCTTGTCATACCAAAGTTGAAGGTAGCTGCTACCAATACGGGATATGTCCACACAGGATTCTGGTTCCAGAGCTCATGCACAGCAAGATCTGCCATCTCTAAAGCAGCAAAGCAGTGTCTGATATTACAGCACCATGTTGTTGGGTTTTTTAAAGGCAAATTTGTGAATAACTATAGCCAGAACTTGCATGCTAAAGAACCAGCATTCCAATAACTTGTGCACAAGGAAATGTGGGATTAATGAGTCTGATCCACCAGAGAGAGCAGTGTGGGAACTGGAGTTATGAAAACATATACACACTTTGTTCAGGTGGGGAAAATCACTTACAGAAGCAGCATTAACTGTGTCCCTGGCCCAATGCAAGAACAGAGCTGAGCTGTAACCAAACCACAGCATAGAAAAAGAGTAGAAGTAGTAGCTGTTCAACTTTATTTTAGCTTTCAAAATTTGTCTAGAATGATCCAACTAAACCAGAACAATTTTGCAATGGTATGACTGCATATGAAAGCAAAGTAGGTAGCACATTTCGCTACAATCTAAATGAAATGTAATATAATAATTTATTTATTTTGGCTAACTTTTTGTGTCTGTTCTGCAATTAAGAGGCTGACAGCCTACATTTCAACCAAGGCTTTTTAGGAGCAAGAGTGCATTCTTTTTACAGTTACTCTTGGGCAAAGATGGCTCCTCCTCTGCCTCCTTACAATTTATTTTTTTCTAAGTATAAGGTGGAAATGGAAGAACTGAGCTAAATACAAGAAGGAACCATGACAGATGTGGGTAGAATGTCCAAACTCTCTGTGTTAATTAAAGGAACAAAGGCATCTCTTCACCTTTCTGCTTCAGGAAACAAACAGCAGTTGTGAGTTGCTTTGCTGCTGCCTTCCAGCTCAGAGCAGGTGGACAAGGAGTTGGTTTGAAAAACAACTCTGAGCACTGCCTGCTTACTGTAAAAATATCCCAGTCCTTCCAGAAAACAGGCAGGAAATCTCCTGGTGAAATCTGGAAGTAAGAGGAGCAGAGGTACTGTGTTCAAGATGCTTATTTTCAAAAGAAGGTAAAAATGTTCAGGTTTCGCACCCTTTGCCATGGCAGGATAAGTCTCCTGCAGGACTTCTCTTGGTTTCCAGCAAGAGGAATGAGAACTTCTACCAAAAATGTGTTTCCAGTGCAGCTACTTTTTAGTACAGATTCTTTAGACTTTTACAGTTCTAATTATGGAAATTCTTCAGACTTTTATAGTTCTAATTATGGAAATACTTTATGCAATTTACTGTGATTCCAGTCTTTCACCTGCGAGTTTAGAAATCTGCTAACCCACACTGCATTCACATCTGCTGAAAAGTCTATTTTGGTTTGTTTCTGGCAAGGGGAAAGCTTATGGCAGCTGAACACAGCTGGCTGTGAGTCCAGAACCCCCAGCTGTGGCTGACAGGGCAGGGAGACAGAAAGATAAAAGTGTTCAGATCTCAGTGCTCCACCTGTGAGCCTCACCTGCCTTTCCCAAGGTCAGGGACACCAGTGTCTGTCCCTCTGGCACGGGGACGAGCTGGGATTGTGGAGCATTTGAGTCAGTGTTAGATGTGTGTTTTATCAGCCATTGCCTGCTGTCAGCAGCCCTCCTTTCCCCCAGCACCTCACACTGGGGATGAGAAAAGCCTCCTAAAGATTACATGCTTGACAATTTGCTTTGTACTCAAACAATGGTACTCACATCTGACACCAAGGTTTTTTAGAAATCTTGGAAATAAACTGATAACACTTAAACGTAAAAACAACAGTCCAATATTTTTGATCTTTACTTGATAGTTGTTTCAATAGTTCCCCCTAAATGCTAAATTACAAGGGTTTTTCAGACATTAATTATGAGTTGTTTGTAACTTGCATAATTCACCTTTTTTGGCATCATTTCATGCTGAAATTAAGAGAATTTGGAGTTACTTCTCTCTGCTTGCCAATCTGCTGTCAATTGTGGGTTGCATGCATTGCTCCAAGAATACTCATTGCTTATTGCTCTGAGTAATGTAACAATAAACTTCTGTATTTCAGCATGTAAAGAATATTTCCAGATAAAAACAGACATCCAAGCCAGTAGAAAAAGAAAAGAATCAAGGTTTTGACCTATGGTCAGACCAATCAGTCTGGAGAAATTCTTGCTCCATTGGGGTGACACAAGTATAACGTACTGGGAGACTTGGCTTGGTATTTATTATGGATCAGACAGTTCCCCACGGTTATAATAATCATCCTGAGGTGTAAGGTGATAAGTCGCTGATAAGATGAGGAGCAGTGTGAGCCAGAGTTTGTTTAGCAAGGAAATCAGAGCACATCAGTGGTGTGAACTGTGCTGCTGTGCTCGGTGTGCTCCTGAGGCAGGGCAGAGCCACCCGGAGCAATGGCAGTGAGCAGGGGCTGAGCAGTGCCCAGCTCTGAGCCCAGAGCCCCAGTGGCTCCTGGGCTGTGCTGCTGGTTCTTCTTTCAGCACTGGGTGCTCTGATCCTCACCCTGGTCTGGTCACAGTTTCCTGAGGGAGGTTTGCACCATCTTTTCTTTCTGGGGGAAGGCATTGCCTTCAGCTCGGCACATCTGTGTGCACAGGGACTGGTTTCCTTTCCGAGGTGTTTGCACACAGGAGGTTGTGTAAAACAGATAATAAACTGTATTTCCTTACCTTGACTGACTGGTCCTGCTGCAGAGAGCCTGAGAGTCACTCCCCAGCAATCACCTGCACTAGAAAATTTCAGCAAAAGTTTCTTCCACTTTAATTTTCTAACTGACAGGTTTTATAACACGAATAAATTGAGAGAAATATAGTTATGACAATGCAGCTCCTCTCTGATTATGGCTGCATCTCTCTTAAGCTTTGATACTTAGCAGTATTTTAGTGTATTTTCTGACAAATGTCAGAATTAAAAATCACTGCTGAATTTCTAAGGTAAAGAAAGGGAATTTCTCCCATCCAAACCAGCTCATTGTTTTCCTACACATTTTTCTGATGTCTGTATTCTGGTTGGCAGTGTAAGTTATAACTCTCTAATGTCTTTTCTATGTTGTTTTCCCAAATGAAGTCGTTTTGGCAGATACAGCATAAGATATGTCATCTTCAGTGGGCTTTCCCTGGAGCCAGGCCAGACTGTGGAGACCTGGAAAAGGTAAAGAACAAATCTGCTAAAGCACAGGGATGCACATACACAGATATATGGATATACATTGCATAACAGCTTTTAGAAATAAAAGGCAATTTTCCCCACTTACCTTAACCATAAGCATAGTAACCTTTCATCCTCTTGTTTTCCTTTGTTCTGTTAAATTTAGTGATTACAAGAAAAGCTTTCCATCAAAGGTCATAGTCCTTCTTCCAGCATTTTAAATTGTCAAATGCTAAAGGAGAGGAAGATTATGGGCAGAGGGAGAGGAAAAATTTACCAGTTGGATTAACATCCATGAATAAATTCATTAGCATGCCTTAGGGGAGAAAGGCTGAAGGACTGAGTGTTTCCTTGATGACCAGTGGATTTTGCCATCAGGGAACGACTGAAATGGATAGGTATATGAAGATATTCAGCTGCAGCAATCGCTGCCCAGGTTTTGAATCTAATCTGGCCAGGTTTTTTATCCTTTCAGAGTAATTGTGAAATGAATTGCATTCTGTATTCTTGAAGTATACCTTGGGTATAAAATAGAACAAGTTGGACTCACCCAGCCTTAATGCATTGCTATGTAGGACCACATTTATTTCCAGAAGAAATAAGGCCTTATTCACAGACTTCTTGTGAAATTACCTTTTCAATTTATTTCAAATATTGGCAAAGTGCCCACAACACTGATTTTTTTCCGCTTATACATTTATTGCCTAGATTGGCTGTAAACTTATATTGAAAGGTAACATGAGCAAGAATCTTCAGTGAAATATTTTAAACTGAGAGCTGGAGATCTTTTCCAGTTTTTCTGATGCTGAGCCATGGATTTGTTTTTACTGTATTTCTTTACCTGCCCGCCATATGTCTGTCCTGGAAAATGTAAAGGCTGCTCCCTTTGTTCTGTGAATGGTGTCAGGTACAGGGAGCAGAGACTTTCTGAAGTTCAGGTATTAGACAGCAGCAAAGCCCACACTGGACACACAAGTCCAGATGTGGCACCTTACAAGGCTTCTTCCCCCTTTTAAAGTTGTCCCTCCAGAGCATCTACTTGTTCCTGCCTCCTGCTGTTCTGTTTTCTTAGGTAGAAGTTGATTTGCTAGTTTGGACTATTATTTAATCAGCTGTAGATGAGATGGCTGTCATGAAAATCATAATCTTTCTTTGTAAAATCTTACCAGTGATATTAGGATTTGTAAGGATGGGAAAATTATAGTATATTCCAGATTCTGTATGTACTGTGGTGAACTGGATCTAATCTGGTCAGCATTCCTCAAGCTACAGAACATTTACTATGTATACACCTTTCCTTGAGATTGGGCTCTGAATGCAATAGTAAATATCAGAAATATAATTACCCAGAATGTTGATAGCAATGACTAAACCTGGTGGTGCTGCCAAAATGTTTCCATTCTGTTACCCTGATGTACTGAACTGATGTGAGGTAACATAACAAGGGCTCTGCCCACACAGTGGATTTCAGTGCTGTTTGTGGTTGGTGGAGTTGTACTAGAGGGATATTTTGTTTTAAAAAAACTGTTTGGATAAGGACATCTGCACTATGAATAAATAGGGAACTTCTATCTGCCAGAAGGGTGAACTGGGCATCTGCCATTAGTACCACATTCTCTTGTTAAATATATATGTATATATGTAGGTATGTATATGTGTGTGTATATATATCCTCTCCTGGTCATTAAATGAGGAAATACATCAAAGTGATCTCATCGTTACATTTCACTTCTAGTTCATTCAATTCAAAATTATCCTTTTCAGTTACGTTAAGTATCAAACCATCAGACATCTTAGGACTTCTTGAAGTGAAAGGTCCTTTAGACTCCAGCAACAATTTGGAAAACCTCATGTGATAGTACAGTCTCTATTTTCTCGGTTGGTTATCCCTCTAGTGACTGCAAATGTCCAGTTTGATAAATATATTCCCTATCTCCAAGAAGAGCCACGAGAACTCTGACAGCACCTGTGTGCAGAAGTAGTCATGTAAGCTAAAGATCACGAAAGTTTCTACAAGCCTGTGTGCCCAAAATAGCCCAGGTTTGGTATCTGGAATCAAAGGGCTGCTATAAAAAGCTGCCTGGATGCCTGTGGAGTATCCATGCCATCCGTCAGGGGTTATTTTTGGCCTGAGCGTTGACACTGCCACTTACAGTCAAGGCAGACAGAGAGGCACTGAGCCGTGAGCTGCAGGAGCGACGCTGCTCGCAGAGCCTGGGCCCTCACGTGAGGAGAGCCAGGGCATGTCACTGTCTGAGACTGTCTCTGAGAAGAAATGGTCATTATATAACTGTGTCCCTCGTGCTGAAGGCTTCCAAGATCTGCATTTCCCAGAAGAGCTGCAAGCCCTGCGTGTGGTGACCCTTGGTGGAGCCAGAAGGGCAAGACGCTGCGTTGGTTATCAGCAGCAGCAGCGCTGTGTAAGTGTCACAAGACATGTTCATTACCCACCAGCAGAGCTGCAAGGCTCTCTCTTATCACAGCCTTTTTCGACCCCCATACTTGAACTCTGGGGCAGTTGGGTTTTTTTTGTTTTGATAGTTGAAAGAGAAAGCTGTGTTTCCAAAAAAAGTTTGTCCACTTTTCTGGTCCTCAGTACCGTTGTATTTGAGGGCTTTGCAGTCTTATCCTCAAGAACCCCTGCAAATATTTTTCAGGCAGCATACTGAGGCCCAAACCAGCCAATTGCTTGTTCAAGGTCACAGAGGCAGATGTGAAATTTCCCAAAGCGTGGCTGTGCTCTGCAGGACTGCCAAGCTCTCCAAGCTCTGACAAGAGGTGTCCTCTGGTAAAAGAATTTACTCGGACACAGAGGCTGGGAGGAGTTATTTTGCTGGGCTTCTGGGGTGGGGTTTTATCCAAATGCCATCTTCTGGCCTCCTGCAAATCCAAGGTGCCATTCCAGCCCGCTGGGGACGAAGGTGTGGCAGTGGGAGCAGAGCTCTGCTGCCTGCTGGACCTGCTCTGCCTGCCTGGGAAAGGACTCGAGGTGACCCCAGGCTCTGACTGCACAGGGCTTGTACAAGGCTCTATCTCAGCCTTAGCATTTTTTCTGCTAACTGAAACTAATAAACTGTCCATCTTCACATTCCAATTTCTGGCTGGGGCTGAGGAAGTTTAGGAGAGGCCTCAATGCATAACAAATGGGCAAAACCCAGCTGATGATACAGCAAATATTTTTTATTGCATAGGAGATGTAGATATTCTGTTTTCAGGAAATAGATGTGAATGCAGTATTTTTTAAGATTCATAACCCATTTTTATAGATATTCTTGCATTCTCAGAGTGATCTGAGCCCATTCATTTATTGAATCTCTGTTCAGCTTTTGCTGGTGATGATAACTCTATTCCTACTCTCCTTTTCTTCCTTTTAATAAGTTTTCTAAAAAGGCTCTTCCCTAAAACAAGGCTTTCCTCAGGAGCCAGTATATCACATCTTTTTCCAGTGGATCCATTGTGATGAGTTATTTACTCCATCTTGTTGGGACACAGTTTGGGCTGGTTTGGAGCAGGGTGTGAAGAGCCCCTGTGGTTCCACAGATGGTCTGGGAGCTCTGGGGCTGTTCCATGGTCTGTTGTGTTCAATTTGCACCTCTCTGTTTCGGGCAATGTGCCCACAACACACAGACACTTTCCACAGGAAAATGTCAGGAAAACGACAAGAAACAAAGTCTAGGGGATACCCCTCTTTCCCACAGATTATTAGACAGAGACACAGTGCTCTGACAAAGCCCTGTCTTTCTGCAGGGCTCTGTTTTCATTTAGAGCCACACTTCCATTGCTCCATGTGTCTCTGGTTTACATGGGATCCCCTTTGAATATGGAAAATAGCACCCAGTCCTTGCATAGATCCCTCTGTGTTTGCCTCCAGCCTCAATGGTATCATCTTTAAAGTAAAAACTTCTGTTTTCTTCCTTATGGAAGGATTAAATAGACTAAAATAAATTGAGTAGTGTGAATGCAACTTGCTTCTAGTACAAATGTGAAGCAACTCTACCAAAATTGGTCAATTAACTGGATTCAAAATCAATTTAACCATAGCAAAATTAGACTTTGAATGCTGCTGACAACAAATTTTCTGTTGTGTGTTGGTAATACAAATCTTTCTGCACAAACACTGAGAAATTTAAATAAGCCTGAAACAAATGCCATTAATTTACGCTTGAATTGTTGTAAAACGAAACCCCTGCCAAGTTTCCAGGGAATGTGTTTGATAAGGATTAGGCATCCTTGTGACCTTACTAAATACTGTCCTAGTGTGGGAATAGATCTTGCACGCTGTGCCCAGTAAGAATAGAAACACTAACTTTGTACCAGATAGCTAAAAATGGGCTCCTTCACACCTTGGGGAGTTACTGCAGTGTCCAGAGGCTGAGCTGCCAGACCCAGCGTGGGAGATGGGAGGTTTGATTCAAAAATGAAAGGGTCTGAGCAGAAAGGGCTCAAATGACAACTCCTGGGTCATTAAAACTGCCTAATGTGGCTCCTTTCTGACTCTAAAGTTACTCCTGAGGGTTTACATTGCAACCCAGCCCATTAATGATGGATAATTGGAGTTGCTCACATCACCCTTTCCATGCTTTGTTGATAGAAAAATGGCACTTCCAAGGTTAAAATGTGAGTCACACAAAAGGTTTAGGTGACATCGCTGAACAAAAATACCACAAAAATCCTGTCCACATTATGTTTGGGTCTAGAAACAACCTCCTTTCTTCTCTCCTCTCTTCCCATTTATTTTATATTTTTAATGGACTGAAGAGCTGCAGAACCTGACGTAGGTACAGAAATCTGAATGGTGCATTAATTTACAGTTTGATAGGAAACTTTGTTAACTCCCAGTTTCTAAAGCAAGCACAGAAGTTGGGTTTTTTTAATTCAAGGTGTATAAACTCTGCTTTGTAATACATTTAACACACTACATAAAATGTTACAGTTTAGCCCAGGTGCATCAGTAAGTGAGCCTCTTACTGAAGGTGACTTTGCAGGCTTTGTAGCTGTATTTTATTGTCAGACTACAAAGTCCACCTCATAATGAAGAGTACAATTTGTTGCTGGACTGATTAGCTAACCAACAAACCAGTGAACAGAGTTTCACTGTCTAAAATAGACTGGGACATCCCATCTATAAGCCAGTTTTGAAATTGATGAAGATTGTAAAGTGTGTCAGAATGCACTGGCATGCAAATGGTCATTGCTTGTTATATTTTTGAACAGACTTGACCCAAACTTGTGTCTGTATTTGATGTTTCAGTGACAACCTGGGATGACTCAGTGATAATAAACTTTGTAATAGAATTATGAATCTGCTTTGCTTTTGGCAAAACATAGATAAATTTTCACAATGGCTCTCATTGAGCCTGCCTTTCAGAAATTCCTGCTTCATGCTTCAGGAGTGATAAATCATTTGAAAATTAAGAATAAGCTCTGCCCACTGACCTATTTCAAAGCATAAGAGTACTTCAAGTTTACATGGCATAAGAGTTGGGGGAAAAGAAATTGATGCAGGTTTTTGCAGTGTATTTGCGTTGAAAGCAGGGATGTTGAGTAAAATATGTGTTTTATTTTTATATCAGTGTAGCTCTCTTACTAAGTTGCTTTTCTTGTGGATTATTAAGTTTTTAAATGTCATTGAAATTTTTTAAGTCCTAGATTTATTACTTGGTATGTTCAACATGAAAGTGTGAGAAATTTGTAATGTTTGCAACACAAAACAAGCTTTAACTGTAAGTTCCTATCCCACGGCTGAATGGATAGCAACGTACCGCATTTTGTCAGAACTTTGAAAGCACATTGACATTAAGATATTGGAATTCAGATATTCTTATTGAAATTATTCACGTTCTGTCACACTTTCTAAAATGCCTACTGTCTCAAACATCAGAAAAATCTCACTTTTCAATCAAATGAATGATTTATGTCAAGTTTTCAGGCATTTTAAAATGCAACTAATGTTTTAGGGTTTTTTAAAGATATAAATTATTCAAACTACCTGGCAAACAAAACCTAATTAACTTCTTTATTGTATGGAATCTACCCAAATTTACCTCAGCTTTTCCATAGCTTTAACTGCAAGATGCTCACTCTGCTAACAATGGGGTTTAAAAAATATTGCTTGATATACTCCAGGCTATGCAGATATAATTTCCAAGGGGAGTCTGCAGTGTTCTGGGAATCCTTGCATAATCTGGCAGGTGCTATAAATAGCCCAAGCCCTCGATGGCAGGGAAGCATGACTTACTGAAGTCACTGAGTGCTGCCCAGCCCAGCTCCCCCAGCCCCATTGCCCCTGGGGCTGCAGGGAGGCACAGCCAGCGAATATCCCTGCTGATAATGGTGATAACCTTGATTTTTGCTGTGTTATATCAAAAGTAGGTAAAATGTTTAGTCAAAATATACAGAAATTATACTGTGCCTTTCAAATCCTGACATAGGGTTTTGCACTGCTTTAGTTAATGTACATACCTGGATTTCAATATGCTTTGATTGCTCTGATTTTCTTTCTAGTTAGAGGAAAGGTTGCAAAAATAAAATTTTTCTGTTTTTTTTACCATTTTCTTTTCTTACTGTAAATAAGGTTATAAAATGTTCTTTGAATTAAAGCTGTTAGTTAGGCTTGATGGAGCTGTGCCACTGGGCTGAGGGGAGCAGAGCACCAAGGAGGTTTCCCTGGTTTAACTGGTTCCAGTTCTCTTCCCAGGCTGCTGGTGCCTCTGGTGAGGGAAATCCCCAGAGGGATCAGAACCACTGCCCAGGAGGGCTCTGCCCTCAGTGTTGGGCTCTGCTGCCATGCCACAGCTGAGCTTTGCCACTCAGAAGGTAATGAGGGCATAGTTAATGAGCAATTAACTGTACCTTCAGCCCATTTCCAGGTGCTGTTCACAGCTGCTGGTTGACAGGAGAGCTGTCAGAACCACCTGCAGCCCAGCAGTGCCCAGGGAAGGTACAGCTCCCAGACTGAGGATTCCATTCCTTCCCAGGCTTCTCATCCCAGCTTTGCCAGCCCTGGTGGCAGGAACAGGGAGAGGAGACAACAGCAATGCCAGAATCACCCTGAGCCCAGATTCCTGTGTGGTCGATGGCTTTCTTGTTTCCTTTGTGTTTGTTAGGTGCCCATGTTTGAAGGCATTTTGGAGGAAGAAGGTGGCTCTTTCTGACTTTCTCAGATGTGTGATCTAAAGGTGTTTTCTGTCTTAGGTCTGTTCTTTTGAATTTTTCTGAATCTGTACAAATGACTTGCTGCTGCTGCTGTTACTATGGAAATCTCTGAAGTACAACTCCATTTTGTGTCATTTCACTCACTTTGTCTGTGAAAGACAATTGCTGCTTCTCATTCCCTTCTGTGAGTCATCACATTCTCTCCTGTCAGGCCATCAAATAATTGCAAAAGTCTTCACTCCCAATAGCTGAAATGAAAAAAAAACAGCCTTTCTTACCTATTTTTTCCAAAACTCCATTGTATCAAAAGACCGAATCCTGAACATTGCTGAAATATAAATCAAATTGGAGGATGACAGGGAGATGGACAAGGGGAAACTCATTCCCATATCCCGGCTTTCTGAATGATTCACTGAAACAACTAGATTGTAAAAGTAAGAAAAAGGCAGAAGAAGGTAATTTTGGGGTTCTGTCATCCTCTCTGAATGAGGGGAAATTATTTTGTAGCTAAACCATTACAAGGAGGCAGCCCCTTTGGGAGTTACTGAGATCACCACAGCCAGGGGAATCCTGAGCCTGACATTTATTTCCCAGCTCCAGTGCACCCCTTTCCTTCTCCGCCAGGAAAATTTTGTGTGGCTGCACCACTTGTCTTAACTATTTCTATTTTAATGGACCTCTTGAGCTTCCTGGCATTGGTGTTACTGAGAGCAGAGCTAATCCCACTGCTCCTCACGTTGGTGAATTTGGGCACAAATCCAACCCGAGTGGGAACAGGAGACCTTTTCTGCAAAACTGTAGGATTACAGTGGTGTTAAGAGATTCATGGAAACTCCAAAAATAAGTTTGAAAGCAGTTTCCAGACACGTGGTTGCAACTGGGAGGAATTTTGGTATTTTTCACAGCCCAGTGTTGTTTTGATAATGTGCAAAGAGAATCAGCCACCAGTTTCAAACAATTCCTGTGAAAGTCCACCTCTAGAAAGGAGAGCTTGAACACAAATCACAATTCTAAGGTACTAGGAAAGAGTAATCAAAGAGATGTAAAGTTTGCCTCTTAAGTGGTTATGATTTACAATTTTTAAAAACAAATCAAATGAATCCTTCATCATTTTGAAGGTTGGAAGCCCCAGGAAACATTTGTAGAATCATTTTTAGCACTGGCCCTTGAGTCTGAACTGTCAGCCTCCCTCTTTGGATCCAATCTGCTCCAAATCAGAAGAGAAGCATTTTTAATGAATTCAGTAAAAATAGCAGACAACAGGCACCTACTTATTTGAGACTTGCTAGAGTGTCAGGCACTATTCAGGTTTTATATCCAGATACACATTTTCTGGAGACTTTTAATCTGTTTTCCACCAATATCCAGGAAAGGTGAAAAAGCAAAAAGGCAATAGGAGCTGGATCCACAAAATCCTCACCAGGCCTTCCCGTGGAATACACACTGAACTTTTTTCTTCTGTCTTTTGTCAGTGCCTCTGGAAAATCTGCAGACAGCAGAAACATCTTACACTCTGGATGTCACTGTCCTGGAATTTCTTAGACAAGATGGGAAAAATACTCTCTTTGAGGACAGTGACTGCAATCACTGGATATTCTCAGCCAAAGAAAGAAATGAGTCTAATGATTCCTTCTCAGGTTTGCCTTCTGAGATAAGGAGGAATCAGCTGAAGCCCTAAGAGAACTCCATTGAACTTGTGGAATTTATAATCACTGATGGTCATTTCCTGTGTAGCTTAGCTTCTTATGAAAATGAGATTTACACTCTCATATTATTAGCAATAGCATCATTCTATTTCCCTGGAGATGCTTTATACCCACAGGATAATTTTAGCCAAAGCTGACAAAAATTATGGACATCTGATTCATAATTAAGTTCCAATAAAACTTGATGGCTGTGCAGAAGAGAAAATCTGTGCTAAGTGAGAGGAGGAGAGGAACACCCTGAGTGCTACACTCAGCCCAGCAGGCCAAGCCACAGGCAGGGACATTGCAGAGCAGGAGAGAAACGTGTTAATAAAATGTGTTAGTGAGCATTTGTGGAGATGAAGGACACAGACTGACAGAAAGCAGTCCTCTTGTTATTTCCAGGGCTCTCAGAAGGACTTTGCCAGCAGTGGAGTTTTTAGAAGGCTGGAGACCTGCAAAGGCGCTGGAGTTCTTCCCCAGCACTAGGCTTTGACTCTGAGCAATAAACCAGTTTGGTCAAGCAGTAAAATGAAAAGCTGCTTTTGAAAATTTGACACAGAAGCTTATCCTCAGTAATTTAGGTTTTCCTTCAGCAAGGCACATGCATATATCTGAAATATATATTAGCAGTAAACACTTGTTAAAGTACCTTGCTGAATTATATCCAAATACCATAAAAAGGTGCATGTAATATTCTTCACTACAGAATAATGAATCCCCTGAATTACTATAATCTTGATTCAAGCAGCTTTACAGAGATAGTTTTTTTTTAAGATATTGGTAGAGAACCCAAAGTCCTTTTAAACTCCCATCAAGCTGTGTCCCTGGCAGAAGTCAATATCTTGGCTTGATGTGCAGTATTGGAAGTGTGATTCCCAAAATAGCCTGTGGCTGCCAACAGGCTGGTATCTAACTGGAACAGAATCTTTTCCATTTTATCAGGCATATGATTTTTCAAAGAAGCTCAGTTGGTTGCTGTGGCCACATGAAAGATTTCCTGCATGAGGCAGAAATGGGCACAAAAATTCATTAGTGCTAAAAGAGACCAGGGTTAACCAGGATTATTGAAATGAAGTCTCTGTGTTTGATGTTATCATATCCAGCTTGGGGAGTTTGCATCACATTTATAGTACATTGAGTCTTTTTGTGTTTGGCTGAGTGTCTTTAGCAGTGGTGACATCAAGGATTGTCACTGTCCTTTATCAGTTCTGGCTGTGCTCAGACTGTAGCTCACCCAGGTTCTGTTTGTAGCAGAGCCCAAGCCAGAGTGGATTTCTTATTTCACTCGATGAGCCATGATTGCTAAGAAGCTCCTGTTCTCTTCAGAAGTTTTGTTTGGCTGGTATTTAGAAAGGAATGACAGATCCTTGATAAGTAACCCAGGTATTTCCTCCAGTTGCCTGTGTTTAGAGCCATGATCAAACCACAAACTACCATTTCATTTGATTTTTCACAAATAGGAATGTGTCAGTTAACAGGAATCTCTAATGGACGGAAGAAGTCAACCCCAAAATCCTATGTATTTGAACAGTTTTGATTTGTATCTCACCACCTTTATTTGAGTTTTCTGGGTTCCACTGTTATAACTCCTGGGTGCTTGCATGGAATGTGTTCAGTCAGTGCTGTCCCAGCAGAGCAGCGCAAAATGGGAGTGCTCGGGAGCCAGGCTCTGCCTGCTGCATTCCTGTGCTTTCCAACCCAAGTGGCAGTCACAGGGCTGGGGGAACAGTAAAAGGGCTTGAGACTGAGCCGATCGGCAGCTGATCATTGTGGGATTGTCTATTACTTGGAAACAATAATATTTCAATCTTATACAGAGAACAAAACTCACTGGAAGCTCTGAAGAGCTTTAAACCAGAATAAAGTGGGAAGTACTTCCAATAAATTCTTCTGAAAGGAACAACATGCATTTCAGCGAAGTGAAGTGGAACTCACTTCCTTAAGTTTTTTTCTTATTTCGGCAACTTCCTGAAACATATTTCTTCTGTGGGTCAATCTGCCTGTGGAATCCCTAGGAAGGGAATCTCTGTGGATGTCAGTGAGCACAGACACCAAGAGTAGCTCCAGGCAGCTGCTCTCAACACAACTGGAATAATATCCCAGCTATTTAGGGGAAAATCCAGTTGAACAGGCTGTTTGTGAGACTATCAGCTATGACAGAGATTAATTCACACAAATAGACCATCTTATTAGCAATAGGTTTCTGTTTGTTTCTGAAAGGCTCCTTCTGAAAATGTAAAAATGCAAAGAGTTTACTTTGTTAAATCAGTGGTTTTTAATATGTAGAACAACTTTATAGTGGAAATGAGAAAATTATTACATTAGGGTTTATTTATCCATTGACATATTGTGTTTATTGAAGATCCCTAACTGATAGAAAGGAGCAAAAGAAATAATTTAAGGTTAAATTCAAGAAGATATCTAACACAGAGAGATGTTTTTTGGATATACCAGCACTAAGCTTTTCAACTTTGGTGTTTTGGGGCTTTTTTTCCTGGGTTTTTTTAAAAGTGAAGTTTTTAAAGAAAATTTTGTGCAGCTGAAATGCTGCTTTTATCTGTTCTGCATCATATAAGGCGAAAATTTCACTTTTGACTGCAAGGAAAAACTCTGGCACTTGAGGCTTGTTCCATATATGAGGTTATAATTTCAAAGAGTATCTGCTTCAAGTAAAGTCACTCACAAAATAAACAGAGATGTTGTAGTATTTTTCTTTTCACCTGAATAACAAATATTTATTGCTTTTACACCTGTATAGGGCATCCTCTTTGTGTCTGTTAAAACTCCACAACATATTTATGTCCAAGTATCTTCACACACGGCTTTAGTGAGTTTATATCCACTTTGTTGCATTTATGCAGGTAATTTATGTTTTGCAAAAGCAATATATTGGATCATTCTTATCCATATCCTACAATTAGATAAATCAAGATTGTTATTGAAAGATATTATGTTTTAAATACAGCCATTAGAGAATGGGGCAGTGTGGACAGAATGTAACCCAGCAAACAGGCAAGGGGATGCACAGGAATATCTCAGTGAACAAATAATGTACATGCAAATGGACTTGTCAGTAATCCAGAATGGAGACTCATTAGCAGCTGGAGAAGAAATCATTCTAGAAAGTCAAAGAGAATTGTTCTAGGAAGCCCCAGCTTCTCTCCAGGTTCATCCCTCAGCCATACGGCAAGAAAACTGCACTGTGCCTTTCCTTAAAGACTGTCAGTGCTGAAATATTCCAGGGTCAGCTCTTCTGAATTTTTTCTATTATTCTTCAAAAGCCTTTCTAACGTCTAACCTGAACATTATTGGGTGTTTGGGTTTGTTTTTTTTCTGTGATTAAATCTCTTGTTTCTTTTCCTCTCACTCTGGGGAGTATTTCATTGTTTTCCCACTTTCAATCCTTGAAGCAAGACAACCCCATTTTGCTCATTCCTGCATGGAATTTAAGAGGTCCTTCATTGTAGCTCTCCCCTGAATTTTCTGGAACTCAGCAACAGCTTTCTTGAAGAATGGCTCCAAAACTGGGGCCCAAAATGCATTCCAGCCAAAGCTGCACAATTGCAAAGTAGAGTAAAGGTTCCTTCACTTTCATTTAAACATCTCACTCTGCCATCTCCCATTTTTGTGACTGTATTATCAGTATTGGCTCCCTGACTCACATCCAGCTTGTGAGTCACTGAGTCTCTCAAGTTCAACATTAATGTTTCCTCATCATTTATTCCCCATCTTTTATTTTTGCAGTTGGCTATTTCTATTTGGACCAGTATAGCACTTCTTCCTATTGACCTGCATCTCTTTTCAGACATTTATTTTCCAAATTTATCCTGAGTGCTTGCAGGCTCAGCTTACTGGCATTTGCAAATTTAATAAGGACACTCTCCATTCCATCTTCCAAGTCAGCACTGAGAGCATGAACAGGACTTTTCTGGGATAGGATCTGGCCCAAGTCCTTCAGTTCTCTCTGAATCACTGAACGTTGCAGTCTCAATATCATTTCCCTGCACACATCCTGCAGTAACTTCATCCAGAGGACACTTCCTTTCTTGGATGTCACAGGAGACAACAGCCAAGGCTTTACTGGAGCTCAGACATTTGACTCCCACTGCTTTCTCTCCATTCCCAGAGCCAGTTGTCTTTGAGAGAAGGGAATTAGATTTTCTTGGCAGAATTTTTTCTCAATAAATCCATGATGTCTGTGAATCTTTGGGTTTCCCAAATGCTTTTATAAAATGTTTGAAAATATGTCAGCATTTTCCCAGGAATTTTAATTAATGAGTAGAAGTTATAATTCCCCAGCTGCTGACTGCTTCACGCTTTCTTGGAATAAGAACTGTGTTTCTTTTTTTTTTTCCCTTGGTACCCTTGTGTAATACTCTTTGAAAGAGAACTCTAATGAGCTGCAGAGCTGCTTCAGTTATTTCATTAGCTAACCAAGGATAGCAAAGCTCTCCAAGCCCAAATGAAAACACCATAATCCATATTTTTCCTCTTCTAGGTTAAGATCCTTCCCCTCCCTCACTGGTACTAATTATGTTAGGCCCATGCTATTGCAACCAATCTTTGTGTAAAGGGTGATGACAAAGCTAATAAACACTCCAGTCTTTCCCAGAGCTGCCATTTGTTGATCTGTTCCAGGTCAAGCACAGAGATTTGCCTCAGACTTTTTTTTTGCAAGCAATGTGTGGGTCACACAACACACTGATATAAAGACTGGATCCTACTCCAGGAGATGCTGTTCTGGAAAATGTTTTTACTGCTATTGTTCAGATTGCTTAAAATGCAGTTACACAAAGTGTTTCCTTTTTGTCCAACAGTGCCAGAAGCAGCAAGAGTTTGAAAATCTCTTTGGCCAATCCTAGCAAAAACCTTTGTCTTGAATAGAGAACATAATTCACCAGGTACAATTTATGTAATTTCTAAAATGTGGTTTACTTTAATCTACATACACTTAATTGTACCATTTTCAGGTTACAGGCAAAAAAAATGTTCAGAGAAAATAAACAAGCAGAAATTAGGAAATTATCTTCAGAGAGATCATGAATTTAATCCCAGGACTGCTCACAAGAGCACAGATGCTCAAGTAAGAGTCACGTGGAGGATGGGAAAGCACTCATCACTGGGCTAATGGCATCTTTAATTGCTTTCCTTACTTACAAACAAAATTGCATCAGTGGAGAGAATTACAATTTAGCTCTGTTTATACCGTGAACAAATGTAGATGACATTTTAGTTATTTTGAGCAAGATAAGCTCCTAGGAGCATATCTCCTATATTCTCTTATACCCTGGGAGATACATCCTAAATTCTATGTATTACAGAATAGAAAATGCAAATATATATATATATATATACACACACACACACATATATATATATATATATATAAAATCCTTCTCCACAAGAGCTTCAAGTGGTCTGGAATTAGGACTGGCTTCAAGGACATTTCTTTTCCTAACGTTTTAGCACTTCATCTCAGGAGCAGACTTTATATTCCAGTGCTGCAGAAGAGTTTGGAGGAGCACAGGAGGGACCTGGAGGAGCCCATGCCAAGCAGGCTGCTGTGTGCTGTTTTTGGGGAAGTAGTGGGGACAAGCTGCATCTCACACACTGAGCTGCAAGAGATTTTATTCTCTGCTGTCAGGGGGATCTTCTCTCCATTCAGATTCCACAGCTCTGATTCCCCTTCCAAACAATGCCTACACCTCTGACTGCTGACTCCCAGAACAGAGTGGGATTTCCCTTCTTGTCCTGACAGGTTCCTTGGGAGGAAAGGTGGTGGTGTCTCCTTTTCTGGTGAAGGCAGCTGCTCAGGAAGGGGGTATGGAAATGTGTGTTATTCATTCTTCTTGCATTAAATATGTCAGAGTGAAAGAGCTCAAGACTGATTTCCATATTCCCTGTGCTACAGAGTTGTTCTATCTTTATGCCTCTCTCAGAAAAACAGGGAAAACTAAAAATATATCAGGCATCTCCAGATGGTTGAAAAGAATTCAGAATCACTGTTTTGGTGCCAGTTTTCAATTAAGCCCAAGTTTATTTTAGGTACCAAAGGCCTGGATCCTCTGAGGTTTATCTTCCTAAACCCCATTTGACTTTCATGACAGTTTAATGAGAGTTAATTGCCAAGTTACTCTCATAATTCTGGGCAAGTGAAGTCTTTGATTTACTCCGGCCCTCAGTTTTGAGCAAAAGACCCTTGGCATTTTGCAAGACCACTCCTGGAATGGCAAAGTAGGGAGAGGAGGAAAATGTGGTTTTTCTTCCCTGTTTGATTCCCTATTACAATTTTTCCTCAGTTATAGGAGTTCATGTTCTTCAGTGATATGAGCACCTCCTGCCTCTGGAACTTGACTGCTCAATGTACCCTGGATTAGTTTAGGTTACTGCTTCTCTTCTGAGTTGTTTATGTGCTGTTCCCTTGTCTTTGCTGTTGGGCAAATGCTAAAAATAAGAATTTGCTTATCTAATTTGTATGGATCTTTACAGTGGATGTGATTTCACTGTCTCCCTTCCCCTCGAGCACTGGACAGATTTTCCAAGCCTTCTGACTGTGGACTCTGCATTCATTGCTGTCATAAGTCCCAGGATTTTTCCTTTCAATGCTGACATGTCAAAATAAGACACCCCAAATTTTTCCATAGGGAATACTTAGAGTTTTACAGTCTCTGCTTGTTCTGATTGAGCTCTGCACCTACTGACTCTGTTCTGATTTTATTGATTTCATGTCCTGGAAATCTAATTAACACCTTGAAAATCTGTTTACTGTAAGCATGCCTAAAAATGTGCTTACACCTATGAAGTGATTTTTTGTATTTCTTTGGACTAGATGGGTAGATTTTATTTAGTGTCAGCTGAATAACTCATATGACAGAAGGAGAATCAGAATAAGCTTCCCTGTGCTGACAGCCCCTATGCTAAGAGCTTTGCTTGAGATGCCATCTCAGAGAAAGATCAGGTTATTCTGCCTTCAAGCCTGTCCTGTCACTGTCCATCCTACCAAAACAGCTCAGTAGAAGTTCCTGTTTGTCAACTGCAACATTGCTTTTTGCTTTTTGGAAAAACAACTGGAGTACAGAGGTCACCAAAAAGGCCTTTTCTGGTCCGGTTTGGATTTAATCGGAATAGGGACAGATTTCAATTATCTCTCTCATGAATCAGAGGAGTTTTAAAAGGTCACCTCAGGATGGCAGTTTGGGATACAGAGACGGTCATTTAAAGTCACGCAGACACAGTTCAGTCTGTACCCTTGCAGATATTCCAATATACAGCCAGGTGAATTCAAAATCCAATACAAAATGTGGTGCTTGCAGTGCTGAATGTGTGTCTCAGGAGTGCCTTATCTGTATATCCCTCATGAACTCTGGTAAAGAATCACAAACCCTTGGAAGCTTACAGAGGATAGGGAGCATTAAAATGCACCCTCTCTCCTTTCTATGTGCATCATTCTTTTTTGGATTTGAGCTGAGGAAATGATATTGAAAAACCCCAGAGCAGTAAGTTCTGTTTTGACAGTCTGGAACTTCTTTGAGTGAGGTCTCCAGCTGTTTTAGCACTGAGCAAACACAGCAGAGCAAGGACAGTGATCACCTGGCAGTGCTGGCTTGCAGGGGCACAGGGCTGTGATGGCCAGGGAGGGCTGGAAGCTTCCCCAGGGACAAGGAAAAGAATCCTTGTGAGTATAACAAAGTCAGCTGTGAGACCAGTCAAAATAACTACATTTTAAAAAGGGAGCCCAGGAGGAATAAACAAACTGTGATGTGGAGGGGAAGGTGAGCAGGGCTGAGCAAGGATCCTGGAGGAGCACAGCCTCAGCCCAGGGAGCGTGGGAAGGGCAGGGATGCTGCAGGTGTTCTGGGCTTCTTTAGAGCTGCACAGTTCTGGGACTTCACAAGCATGGGTGCACCTATTCGCTTCCATGACTGTGTCCTCTCTGGCTGGAATGTGGAGGAGCAGACCTGGCACTGAGTTTGAGTGAGAAGCTTTTGCTCAGCAAACGCATCAGAGATGTCATGAGCACCAACACCCACACATATCTGGAGCTTACCTGGGCCAAAAGCATTTTAAGAGCATAGGAGAGACTCAGTTTAGCACCCAGTTTAGTAACCAGCTGGCAAAACTGTTATTTTGAGAGCAGCTCTTTAGCAAGAGCCTGGCCAAAGCCACAGTGGGATGGATGCACTTTCATTCCCAAGACTCTGAGTTTGTCCAGTGAGTTCATTGTCCCTGAAAAGAGAGTTTGATCCTTCTCGTGCAATCTCAGTTTTATTCTAGGATAGGTCAGATTCCCTGAGGGAATAATGAAACATCTCAGACATCTGGCACATCTCCCCTCTGACAATGATACAGTGCTAAAATAGGTCAGTGTAGTCTAGGGCTGATTTTGAGTCCCTGAGGTTGAACACACTGGAGCCTTTTCTAATGCAGGAGGCTGAATCCTAGGGACAGGGAGAGCAGTTATTACAGAGAAGATGTAGAGAGATAAAGCAAAGCTCTAAAAAAAGAAATCCAGGAGATTCTGAGGCTGCAAAACCAGACAAAATTAAATAAATTAAATACTTTAAAGTAATTCAATACAGGGTTGACTGCTCTTTACAAATGCTTGAAAGGTGGCACAATTCTGATAAGAGAGTGTTGTACAGTGTAAGGTGGATATGCCAGCAGGGTATACAACACATATCTTACACATATCTTCTGGATATATCAGTATACTAAAATTTAAGAATAACCTAAGAAAAGCTTGAAAAGTGAAACCTCAGAATCAGGTCCTGTCAATAACATTTGGAATTGTCTGCAAGCAGATATATATTGTAGTTTTTAAAAGGTAGATAAATCAGTATTCTTGACAACATGAGTTTTTCTCTTTAAATAGAGAAATAAATCCTGATTCCAGGAAATCTAGTAGCAATTTAGGAAGCCATCTGAAATTAACCATAGTTCACAAGATAATTTCTGAAGGTATGTCTAAAGGAAGAGTTTAGCCTATTCTCATGACAGACTCAGATCTTTTAAAAAATTAATTTTATGAAAAAGTACAAGAAAAATAATCAGTAGCTGGAATTAGGTCAAGGCCAACAGAATATTTAATTTGGCTCCAATGAAAGGGCTTGGATTTATCATTTGTTGTTAATCTAGGCACTCCACTTGTCCTGATTTATCTTCCCTTCAGAGCTATTGAGAGGAGCTTCAGAAATGCATTTCAGCACATTGTGGAAACAGTCTATGCTCACAGCTAGTAATGAAGAAATAATGTAATTAATTGCTCTTATGTAACGGCACTTGGCAAATTAATGTGGACTGCTACCCAGTAAATAAAACCATGTGCTATTTCTGGAACACTGCTTGGAAATAGCTGGACCAAAGACCTGGAGCATCCAGACATTTGGCTGCTGGGTTTTCACCCAGCAAACATTTGCATCAGAGGCTGCTGGCTGAAGGGTTGTGAGGAGGACTCTGGGGATGAAGAGCCTGAGTGTGCCCAGCTGCCCCTGGCACAGCCTGCAGCTCCCGAGCTCCTGCCAGCTCTGCCAAACTGGGGCATTCCAGCAATTCCAGCAGCTCCTGGGGTGCAGGGATGTGTCTGACATGAGGCCCCCAGTGCACAGGGAGCCAGCAAGAACAAAATCCCCTTTTCCAGGGAGTTCCCAGCCAGGGTGGTGCTCCTGTGTGTGGATACTGGGAGCTGTCCTTTGGAGTTAAAACTCGGGTTTTTTTCCCGTGTGCTCCTTTGCTCCGAGATCCGAGTGCAGACGTGCCAGAGCATCCCCTGGGCTCAGCCCCACCCCAGGGGTACCCAGAGCCCCAGGGCTGTGGGGGGATAATCGGGAATGCTGCCAAGCTGCCCTGACTCACACAGGGAACTCCCACCCACGCGGGGGAATTCAGAGCCAGCAGGCTCAAAACTGAGGCACAAACTGTGCCTGGCAGTCCTAAGTGGCCTCTGGCACAACCCTTGGAGATCCTGGACCAGCAAAGCCTGGTGACAGTAGTCAGCCCTTGCTTGTTACCCTCCCTGTCTTTGTCCTAAAATCTAAAGCAAAATTAATCTTTTTCATTTTGTAAATGGGTCAACAAACCAACATCTCTCTATTGTAAGGACTAAGAGATGCAGGTAACCCTTTGCCTTGGTTTGGGAAGTTTTATAGTAGGTTAAATTATTGGTTGCTATTACTACATCCATGCATCACATCCTGAATAGATTAAAATATTTTTTATTTGGGGATGGCTTTTAAATTTTTTTAAATTAAGGTTCTTATAACATTTCCAATATATATTTAAAATTTTTTCATCTGCCCATTTACATTGATTTTAAAATTCCTTCTTCCTTTCCCATTGGTATAACAAATCCCAAATAACAAATTTAAACTGCTATTTATAAAATGCAATGGGTGAGTTGGGATTTTAGCTGATTATGAACTAAAATTGACTCAGTTTTGAAGCTTCACATTTAACCAGTGATTGTTTCTTTGCTGTTAATCCCATTGTGAAAGGGTTTCAGCAGGTGGAGGGAAGCAAAGGGAAGGACTGAGGCTGCCTGTGGCAGGGTTTTTCCGGGGTTCAGGTGCCCTTTCTGGCAGTGACAGGGAGCCCTGGCCAGCTGGAAGGGTACCTTGCATTTACCTTTTCAATGCCTTTCTAATTCAGCTTTCTTTATCAAATGAATGTTTGGCCAAAGGAGAGGAGGAGAAGGAGTAAGGATAGTTTTCCTACTCAGGGTTTGCTGACAGTATCACCTGTGGCACTGATTTCTGTGTGACACAAAAAGGGCTTTCTCAGGCCAGTTGCTTGCCCAGTTTCAGAGACATGCCTCGCTTGGTAACTTTAAACATAGCTACAGAATTTTCCTTAATCTTTGAAACTGAGGTTTTTTTCCTAAATTTGAATGCAGAAGTGAATCCAGTTCTTGGTTCCTGTAGCAGTGGTGCTGTGGCTTGTATGTTGTCAGGGTTTGACCTTGACTAAATGCTAGAGACCCCGACTCTCTCCAGCTGCAGATGTGCAGGAGAGGGGAAAGAAAAAAACTGTTAAAACACGCACCAATCTCATGAATTAAGTGAGATAGGACACTGGTAAGAGGACACACGGAAGAAAAGGGCAAACAGGCTCCAAACTTAAAGTTGCAAAGTGATTTAATTACCTAAGAGAGTCGGAGGATAAATGAGACGCAAAAATAAACTTTTCATACACCATTTTGTTCACTCACTCCCTCCTTCTTACGAACCCATTTTTTATTCACCCCCTTTCCTCTTTTTAACCAACAGCTCGGGTAGGGGGGCAGGGTGTGGGGTATTTTCTTAGTTCATAGAGCAGGTCCATAAATCTATTCATCACCACAATTCTTCTACTACAAATACTGTTTATCTCTACCTACCTCTCTTTCTCTAGACAGTTTCTCTGCTCTCACCCCCTCCCTCTTGAGAAGCAGTCTCTCCGCTCACCCCTCTTCCCTCTTTCCAGCCAACAGCACGGGCAGGGGGCAGGGTGAGGGGTTTGTTCTCTGCTCAGTCCATTAGGGTAGAGGGGTTCTATACTTACCCATGGGGTCTCTCCTATGAGTCCTCTGGGAACTTCTTTGGCATGGATCCAATCTCACCAGCAACATCTCGCCCGAATTCTGCTGCAACATGAGTCCTCCTGTCCATAAGGTGCAAACCCTCCCGAGCCAAGGCCAGGCTGCTTCCATCCCAGGAGCAAGGCCTTTCTCTCCCTTGCAAGGCCTTTGCAGCTTTAATTCTTTAGATGAGACTCCCACTGGTTCACAGTCTTTTCCAGGCATCCACCTGCTCCTCCGGCATGGGCTGTAGGTGAATTTCTGCACCCCCATGGACTCCATGGGCTGCAGGGGAACAACCTGCTCCCCCCATGGTCTTCACCACAGCTAGCAGAGGGTTTTCAGCTATGGTGCCTGGAGCACCTCCTGCCCCACCTTCTCCACTGACCTTGGTGTCTCCATGTTGTTCTCTCTTCACATATTTTCACCTCCTCCTCCTCTAA
The DNA here is from genome assembly GCF_008360975.1 of Lichenostomus cassidix. Classification (NCBI taxonomy): domain Eukaryota; kingdom Metazoa; phylum Chordata; class Aves; order Passeriformes; family Meliphagidae; genus Lichenostomus; species Lichenostomus cassidix. The sequence continues at coordinate 18,960,395 of NC_139492.1, forward strand.
CTAAAAAGAAGTGTGTGACTACTTTTGTTTTGATTTTTTCTTAAATATGTTTTCACAGAGGTGTAACTAGCACCTCTAATTGGCCCACACTTGGCCGGCAGCATGTCCATCACCTTCAGAGCCATCAGAGATTGGCTCTGCTGGACTTGATGAAAAACTTCCAGAACTTTCACTCAGGAGACACAGGAGCCATCTTTGTGCCACTCCCCACCCCTCAGACACTTCCCCAAGCTCACCACAACAGCTTCTGAGGGGTTTAAATTTCTCTTAGTTGTTAAAGATACCTTGCTGATGTTTTGAGCCAATCAAAACCACCTCAATATGGAAACATTTGAAAGCACAAAATGTAGAGACTTTGATTTTTTTTTTCATTTAAATAGCATGTAAATATATCAATATCAAATATACCAGTATGTAGCTGTATCAATGATATCGTGATAATTGCTTGCACAGGCAGTTCTTGTGGCCACAGGAACACCTTGCTTCAATAACCAAAGTAATTTTGCCCTTCTGGGCAATTTTGCCATTTTGCCCTCCTGGTGCCTTGCACACAATATTTATATAATTGTTGTTTCTCTGAGGCATTTTTGGTGTATTCCCCAGAGCGGTGTCTGCTTCTCATGGCTTCCTCAGTTAAATTCCCAACTAAAAAGCTCTGGCTTGAACAGGGAATTCTACCAATGAGGTTCATAGTTGTTAAGTGGTGTGGAATCAATACTTTGAGGGTGTGTTCAAAGGGATTTTGGGTTTTTTTTCTGAAAAGATTACTTTGGTTGATCGAGAATGTGCTGCTTTTGCGATTTGTGGTGAGGGGTCAGTCTTTATCTCTGTGCTATTTCTATTCATATTGTACCTGTCAGGACCCCACCTCTAATCCAGGATTCCCACTGTGCCAGGCACAGAATGAAAACACTCCCAGCCTCAAAGTGCAAGGTATTTTAGTGACTTTGCTGTTTAACTTTACTGGATTCCTATTCATTCCTATTTTTGTACATTCTTACTCTTTCTTCTCCTGCTTTGCTTACTAAATATGGGCTTTTTACTAATCTTTTTATCCAAGAATTCCTGAGCTCTAATTCCATGTATGAGATTCACTCTGGGTAGACAGAAATAGTGAGTCATCACACTCAGTGCAGGGAACTGTTTCATCTTTCAGAACCTGTGTGTTTTCACCCCTTTATGTGGACAGAAGTGAAGGGCTCTTTTGGAACAGGCTGTGACCACCTGAAACACCTGAGCAGTTTGTGTTTTACATTATTTTAAGTTGCTCTTGTGCACTGCATGTTTGGCACATCAGCTGTGCTGGCTCAGTGGAAGGAGTGATGTGGATGCAGCTAAGAACAGGAATTGTTGAAATTGGCAGTTTTTGCCAGAAACCAGTATGAGGAAACCAAGCAGGCTGTGTGGCCCCTCTCTGGATGCTTCAAACACTTTGCCTAGTAAGGCAAGTGGGAGATGGGGAGCAGCCCAAAGGTGGGGTGTGTGGCTGCCAGGGAGCCTGCCAGGCCTTGGGAGAAAGGCAGAGTTCCAGTTTGGGTGGAAAAGATCCTTTTCCAAAGCAGACTGACAAATACTCTTGGTGCTAATCTCATTCAGTGCTCGTCCATGAATGCTGGCTCTGCTCAAGAGAAGGGAGATATTTGGAAATCTTTTCTTTCAGTGACAATGTGATTTTATTGAAATCTGAAACACCAGTGAATCTACAGCTTTAATGAATGTAATCTTTTTCATTGAAATAAGTAGTGAATGCTCTTTGTCTTTGAATTACACAGGTGTAAAATTTTCTCCTTTCCAGGCACTGGGTATACAGGCAGGATTATCTTTCCAGTACAAGGCAACAAACCTTGTACTGGACAGATAATATTAGAGTAAAAAGAGAAACAAATATTCTCAACTCTCACTGGGAGACATTGGTGTAACTTGGTTGTCTCACTATTCCCTTCCTGTAGCTGATGGATGTTAAGTGAGTTATAAAAGACTAGATATGAACCTGTATTACTTGGGAGGGAAATGACGCAGGAAGAGCTGAGTGTGCACTTGGAGAAGCTGCAGCTGGAGTGTGAGCTTGTGAGACACCAGAAAACCTCCATGGGAGATAAATCTAGACAAGGGATGACGTGCTGCTGGAAGAAGTGAGTTCTGACTGCAGGGTGTCCCTCCTGTGCTTGTGGAATGGATCAAAAAGACACCATAATCACAAATCCTCCTCATCTCATCTCACTGTGCCACCTTCAGCTCTCTCACATCTCCTACAGCCTTCGCTGCAATTCCCCAAATCCTTCCTGTGTTTCCTAGGATTTTCTGCTGCCCTTCACCAGCTTTCCATTGCATTACACCCAAATGTCCCACCTGCCTGTCCTGTGGCACACAGAGTGTTCTGCAGCTGTTCTGGAGCCCTTCACACTGTGACTTGACTCTGCTGCCCAGGGGTTGCTTGGGGTTTTTATTCTGTTGGGCAAGGGCCTTATAAGTTTAACTTATTGCTAGTATTAGATTTTTCAATTTATGTGAAATTGTCCCACAGATTAAAAATATGTTTTGAGACTAAGAGATGCACAGGTGATTATACATAAATATGTAACTTCACAGATGCCTGAACATCAGTTCTCTAACAAATCAGGCTACAAGTAACTCCAAAGAAGCTCTTCCATTTTACCTCAGAGAAAGTCTGATGTGATGTGGAGTTTCCATGGACCAAGTTTAATACTAGTACCAGCATTAGAAATAGTAGAAGTACTGTTATATTAGTTACCCATGCAAATGTCTCAACTGAGAATATAAACCTTGTTGGGTTGCTAAATGTGCAGGCAAAAAGAGGAATCTTTGCTCTAAATAGGTGCCCATCCAAAAGATCAGGGTACACTTGAATTACCTGAATTTTAACATAAACTCAGGTGCCAAAGTTGTCAGTGGAATTGAGAATTGCATTTTCTTATCACAGATTTCTACTAGGCCAACTAGTCATATCTTTGTGAAACAGGAACTTGACTATGTGTGTTTTTTTAGGCACATACAAAATGGAAATTCATATCAATGTGTAAATCTGGGAGTATATTCTCATTTCCCAAATCGGATGCTAGTGGATCATTGCTGATTTACTGAGCAGATCACTAACAGAAATTTGTCAATATAAATGCATTTGTACATCAATTGAAAAGATCAATAAGGTGCTTACCATCCTCTTTTTGAGTTCCAGAGCAAACATTTGCCTTATTTAAGGTGTTGCACCATTCTGGGGATGGAAAAAGGTTTAAAAATATGCTTCATGTTTACATTCTTTCTGTATAGTGACTGTATTCTCATTTTTGGTTCATTTATTTAATCAGTCATTGCTCATTTTTTAATCTACTTTTGGACTGGAAGCTTGTCTCACTTGGCCCCTTTTGAGCTGGTGTTATTTCTGGCTCTGAGCAGCTATTGCACATTTCCACCATGAAAGTAGAAATTCTGCTCGGGAGGTTGAGATGAGTTGTCAGAACCATCAGCACATCCCTGTGAATGTCTGACACTTGAACTGCCAGGATTTAGATCTTAACAAATGCAATTTCAGCTCCCCTAACTACTCACTGTCTGACTGCTGAGGTAATTCTGGCAGAATATGCTTTCTGGGCTGCTAAAAATAGGAAGTTCACCTTAATGACTTCAGTAGAATGCTGATGTCCTGGAGATACATTAGTGAAGCAGCTGGGGCAACTCTCATTACATTTGAATAAAGAACACCTGGCTGCCCAAAGCAAATGCCATAGGGCTAATCAGTGCTCTTTCACTAATTAAACAATATCATCAGAATTATCAGCTGAGGACATGTAGTTCCATTTGCCAAATTTTGTGTAGTGAGGATCTTCTTTTGAAAGTGACAAAGAACTGATTTGCTTCTTACCTGCCATGAACCTCTTATCTGTCACTCAGGCTGCTTTGATCTTTCATGCCAAACTAGAGGTTGTTGCTCGTTGCCTGATTGCTTAACCCAAGCTGTGCATTTTAATAATAAAGTCTACTTTTTCAATGTGAATTTCGCAACTATATACACTAATACCCTTGTGGATACTTCTGAAATGGCATTAGATTCTGTTAGATTCTATCTAAACAAAACAGTATTCTCCAAAGCGCCCCATCTAAAATATGTTCTTGTCAAATATTGTGAAGAGACTTGGTCCATTTGTAAGTATTACAATTGTAAGGAAAAGAATACTCGTAAGAAAAAAGGAATCCCTGAATATCTGTTAGGGGAAGTTTTATCCAGCTGCATCAAAACTGTAGGTTAATACATTAGCGATAATTTTGCTGGGGAATACATAATTTTCCTGGAACAAAATGTAAACCAAACTGTAGTCCACCTGATTAGCTTCTTTAATCACTTGACATAGCAAATTCAGAATCGTGTGCCGTGGAAAGATGCAAATATTTTCTCTTTTCTCCTTAAAATTTCACTCATACTTGGCAGAAATATATGGTAGAAAAAAGTTAAAACTGTCTTTAAGTCATTAAAAAATACATAAGTGACAGGTTGTTTTTTTTAAAATGAAGAAACCTGGATGAGGAGGGGGAGTGTCCCTCTTGCTCCAATGATCTGCATTTAAATTAAACTTGGTCCTTTTCTCAGTAAACAAGATGAAAAATTCATCAAAGGTTTCTATTCAAACTTCTATCTGCTTTGCAGAACATTTTTATTAAGGTGCTAGTTCCTCCTGGCCCTAGAAAAACTCATTAGGGTAACTTAAAGGAGTTCCTGCCCATTAGCTCATTTTAGCATTTTTTTGTCTGGAAACCTCTTGGGACAGAGCAATCTCTCAAGCTTCTAAAGTTTTATAAAATAGCTTCCATGATATTTCTACCTGATTTCAGTAACCATTTTTCTCTAGATGGGATTTTTTTGGTTCCAAAAGTGACTGAAAATTGTTTTCACTTTATATGGGTTTTGTTGTTGTTATTGTTGTTTGCTTTTTGTTTTCAGTTTGATTTCTGAGCAGTGTTCAGTACCAAATCTAAACAGAAAGTGCTGTACTGCATGTCCCTGGGGCACTTCCACTGTCTCCCTGCCTTATCAGCTGCTGTGTTTCAGTTGTATTTCCAGTTAAGATTTACTAAAAAGAGGTTCAGTGGATTTAATTATTTTAAAAGTTCAAAACTATTAAGTTAGCCTCAATTATAAGAAAGCCTTTCCCCCCTTACTACACAACAAGGGAAATTCCCTCATATGAAATTCCCTTCCTTGTTACAAAGGTACAAAACCACTCTTCTAAACCACTCAGGGTGGGTATTTATTTCCAATGAATTATGAATGAGAAGTCTTCATTCTCAAAAACAATCTCAGCTGGCTGGCTGTATTTCAGTTTCCAAGGGGCACCATTCCAATGTGAACCCAGAGCAAAGGAGCTGAACTGTAATTCTCCTCCTCTGAAGTGCCTCTGTAAGCACAAGCTGCATTTACTGAAACTCATTCTTTTCAGGCAATAAAACTAACTTTTCTGCTGAGAATTCAGAGAAATTTCTACACAAAGCCGTTGATGATGTTCAAATGTAGGATAAGATAATGAGAAGATGCTTGCTGCTACCAGGGAATGAAAGGGTGCTGGAATTCCTGCTGCTTGACTCCAGAGATCCTCACTGTTCCAGTGAATATGTGTTTTCTGGTTTCTGACACAGAAACAGCTTCACTCTGAAAAGTCATCCAATGTATTTCCTACCTTGGACCAGTGAGGCAGAAAGTTCTCATTTGATTAAAAAGTTGTAGGTGCCAGTAAAATTTTAGTGGATACAAGAGGAAGAGATTGACAGGTACAGAATACAAGGAGACAAAACAATTCATAGAGCCACAAAACTGAGCTGGGAGGACCCACAAGGATCACTGAGTCCAACTCCTGGCCCTGCACAGACACTCCAAGGGTCACAGCCTGTGCTGTTCAGAGTGGAAGGGAAAGGAGGACTGGCACAGAAACCAGTCCAGCTCTTCTCTTCATGCCAGCAAGTGTTTGAGACCCTCTGATTGTTATCCTCAAGGAACAGGGGTAGCTCCTGCTGGCTCAGGAACCTCTTTGAAAATCTTACTTCCTGTTCATGTAAAACCATCCTCCCATACACTGGAGCTTGTTTAAAGCTCCATGCTAGAGCTGTTTCAGAAATAGGTACACTGACTTTGCCCACCAAAACACAAGTTTTCCTTGAATCCAGAGATCCTGAGGATCTTTGGCAGCTGTCATGTGAACAACAGCAAAGTCACATTTTGTTAAAAGAACTTCCATGAGTTTGGAGGAAAATTGTTCCTCTCTCCTCGCTAAGGTGTGCAAATACAGTTAAACAGTGGTGGAGGGACTGATTTGGTTTGCAGAAGTCACCATCCATCAGCTGATCTGCACCATGACCACCCCAAACCACCCTGCAAAGGGGCAGTTTAGCCTGGCTGGCGTTTCTCTGCAGCCAGGACACACTAAGTGTTTGTGTTCCAGGTGACAGGCAGAGCCTGAGGAGACACAGCAGGCACAAACCTGTCTGGCACCAACAGAGGGTTCAGTTACACAAGATATTCCTTGGGCGCTTAAACCTTTGGATCAGTACATGAGCCAAATAAATTCAGATTTTCATGCCTTTAGTGGCTTGCTGATGCTTTGAAGCTGTGGAGAACAATAGTTCTTCTTCCTGAGTTTCATTACTGAGGGATGGGATACCAAATGAGTGGTAATATTACTGCTTTAATTTCTTAGGCTGCTTATCCATTGTCTGGCATTCCATGGGTACAGTTTGGGAGTAACCAGGGAGATATTTAGTGAACAGTTTAGCTTACACATCACTTTGCTTATCAGATAAAACCAATGGGTCATTTCATTGCAATGTTGAGTAAACATTATTGGATTTATATAGTTTATAAAATGATAAATCTCATAAGCTCTAATCACGAGTTCTGTTGATTCCTTTGTGGTCCATAAATTAGCAAAGTTGCTAAAAATCATCCCAGACATATCTGTAGTTCTCCAATGTAGTTCTTTATTAAAGCAAATATCCTCATTTCCCACTTGTACTGGACCATGGAGATATAGGGCAGAAGAGTATTTTCTCAGCTTTCATGGATAGCTGTTTGTTGATAGTTAGGAGCAAGAAGCAGGGGATAGGAAAGAGAAACTCCTGTTGAAGAGACAGGGATGAAAATCTTTTTAGCAGTAATGGTTGTTTAAGAACAAAATCTTGTCATGCTATGACAAAACACAGTGAATTATCCACAGACGATGTGATCATGATGTTCTATTGTACTACCACACACAGCACTGCTACTTTTCTCCTCAGGGGCACAAGGCTATTTTCTAATAATAGGTACCTCATGTGGGAAAAGGGGGATTAAATTCTGCCTAATTAGGCTGCCATGGAGACCACACTAACATCCCTTTTGATCCCTTCTTGAGTAAATACACTAAATAGGAAGAGCATAGGATCAGATTGGCTCATTGCATCCAGCTCTGGGACCCCAACATAAGGACCTGGAGCTGCTGCAGAAATCCAGAGGAGGCCATGGAGTTGCTTGAGGGCTGGAGCAACTCTGGAGCCAGGCTGGGAGAGCTGGGAATGTTCACCTGGAGAAGAGAAGACTCCAGGGAGAGTTCAGAGCTCCTGCCAGGGCTTAAGGGGCTTCAGAAGAGATGGAGAAGGTCTTGGGACAAAGGGAAATTGCTTTCAACTGACAGAGGGTGGATTTGTAACAGATTTAAGGAAGTTCCTCCCTGGGAGGGTGGGGAGGCCCTGGCACAGGGTGCCCAGAGAAGCTGTGGCTGCCCCTGGATCCCTGGCAGTGTCCAAGGGCAGCTTGGCCATTGGGGCTTGGAGCAGCCTGGGACAGTGGAAGGTTTTGTTTCTCTCCACAGTTGTAGATGGATCAAACTCTAAAGGACAGATAAAGGTTGGGTCAAGTTGCACCCTAGTGCAAGGAGGAGGAGGAGGAGGAGGCGGAAGAAAGAAGGAGGAAGCAGCTGCCATGGCACTGAGTGTCACACCGGGTGCTGTGGGTGTGTCCCCTCCTTTCGAGGAGAGCAGAATCTTCTCAGTGCTCTAATAGACCTTTATTCACAGTCAGGAGTTTATCTTCAGCTCAGTCTTCATGGATTATTTTTGCTCATGTTTCTTCACCCAGCCTCGTTCCTGGCCAAATGTGTGGTTGGACACACAGGATGTCAGTTGTGAAAACCCCTGACCACTTCACTGCCCTCACCTACTGCCCTGGGGAGAATGGAAAAATATTCCATGTATTTTTAGCTGTGACCAGCAATGTGACAGGGAGAGATACAGCAAAGGAATTGCTGGTAAAATTGCTTTAAAATAGTAAGGAACTTCTTGAGCATAACAGCTTTCCATCCCCACTTAGCACAGTCAGCTGCATAAACCAACATTTTTGAAGCAAGATCTTGGATTAGGCTCAAGTTTATATTTAGCTGCCAAGTTTCAGTTCTGAGAATGAAGATTTAACCCTAATATGGGATACTACCAGACATTGTTAGAGATGGGTGAATGATTTGAAACAATTGAAAGGAGAATTTTAGTTCATGTATTGCCTGCAAATGTCTGCATCTATAAAACTTATTGTCAATCAAAAACATTTGGCAAATGTTTTACGGCAGGAAAAAATAGCTCTGTTACACTCCTCAAAACCTACAGGGAAATGATAAATAGATCTGTTAACTTCAACTTGAAGGACAAAAATAGTCTTTCAGAATTCAATCAGAGACCAAGTTATGCCAGAAGTTGAACACTTATTATAGATTTTACAAATGCACTGATCAGTCTGTCTGTGGGAGTTTGATCCAAAACAATGTTAACAAGAAATTCCTTTGACTGTGTAGCACAAAGGATCCTAATCCTTGAAATTTAAGGATTGAGAACTTAGATTCAAAAGGGACTATCTCTGTATGTGAGCAATGGGTAAATTTGACACAAAGACAATTTAAAATGTTGTGTTCACCTCATAGCTCAAGGCTGGAAGAAATCTCCCAGAAGGAATGGCATTGAGGTGAAGCTGTGGTTGTCACTCAGGGTAGCTGTGTAGGGTCCTTGTGCCACTGTCCATGGGCACCAGGAGCCCTGGTCCCTGTCAGTTGGTCCTGGACGCAGAACAGCTCTGATCTGGTAAAATATGCATATTCATATCCATAGTTTTATTGCTCCCAGAACTGGGATCAGTATCCAGCCAGCAGTCCTGGGAGCCTGTGTTTGGAACAGTCTGGTTTCTGCAGCAAAGCTCTTCAAGGAGACTTTGTGTTGTCTTTTCCAGTCCCTTTCTCTGACACAAAACCCAATAATTAGATTTGTGCTATAAACTCACAAGCAGTTGTGTAGGTATAAAATTGGGGGAGCTCTGTAAACTAACATTGCTGCCAGGAGATATGAACTGCTCCTTCAGGATGTAGTGGCAGCAGGAGCAAGAGGCTGATGCAACCCAAAATCACGTTGGATGCAGCTATGGCTGAAGCAGCCTTCCTGTAAAATAATTGCCTGAGGATAGAAGTGTCTTGTCTTTTGTATTTCTTTGTTTCAGAACATTTTCAGCATTGCAAGTGTGATAGAATTGTGCCTCTGAATTGTTTACCACCACTTGTTTTAACAAGTCAATTATTGCTACATTTTATTACTTTTGGTGCTGTCTTTTTAAAACAAGAGCTGTGGATAGTGATCTGATTTTACGTGACTGAGACACTGTAAAATAGCACAGCATAAATATTAAATGTTTCCATTTATCTTTTCAGAGTGTTCACACTTAGATTGTTCCACTTAACAACCCTTAAAATAGCCACTTTAAATGATTCCCTTCCAAACAAAGGAGAAATACATGCAAATGAATCACTGTGGCAATTTTTATAACAAACATTAAAACATTAAAGGGAGCAGAGAATGCAAACATATATTGAATCATGGGCCCTCAAATATAAGTGCCTACTGACCTTGTAAGATACAATTGGGCTTTGAAACATCTTAGGGACTCAGCCAAAACACACTGCAGCGCATTAGCTATTAAAAACCCAAGCTCATTAAACTGGCAAATTGTGTATCAGACCATCGTGCCGCTTCATCTGTTCCCAGTTCATGCAGAGTGTGGGATCAGGACAGATCAGGACAGATACTGCAACAGAAATCTCAAGGAATAAGGGAATTTCGTGAGGTGTGTGGTTCTACAGCTAATGTGTCCTTACTGCAGATCAGGCCCTGAGGAATTACTGTGGATGTTGTCTGTGTTTTCATTCGCTTTCACGTCCTTATCCATTGACATCCTCAACCAGGACTGCCAGGTCACTCCACAGTAGCGCGAGGCAAGGCTCAGGACAGAACTTCCTTGTGCTCAGGTTTGTCAACTAGTAGGTGACATCTGGTGCAGTGGCCCAGTGGATAAAAGGAGAAGGCACATCTCACAGCATCTCACCTGCTGCAGCTGGGAGCTGCAAACCAAAGAAGGAAGACTCAGCTGTCCTTTAGTTCCATCAGCCTGTGCTGCCCCAGGGCTGGGTGACTCCTTGGTGATGCTGATTTTTTCCTGTGGTCCTGGCTGGTTGTTATTGCTGGGCTGATTTTTCAGGGAGGCATTGAAAGCTCAGGCACTGGAGAGAAACCTCAATTATGTCCTGCATGGTTCAGGGTGGGGCAAGCATGGGCACAGGAGCTGAAGGGGAGCTTTGTTCTGGCATGTTACACACTCACTGAGTGAAGGGGCCCAGCGTGATGTGGGAGCTCAGCATGGCCTAGGAGACCAGTTCTGGTTTCCTGCAGTTACAAACAGGGCCAGAACACCTCGTCTGAAGAGGAAAATACTGCCTCAGTCCAAGAGGAACTCTTCATCTCCTGAGTAGGCAGATGGTGTCAGTCCCAGAAGTGTCACAGGAGAGCTGGCTTGGGGTTTGAGCCCTTGGAGATGCTGAGGGTCATGGGGGAGAGTGGACTCCGTGGCTGGCACATTCCTGCAAACTGTTCCACGTGTGGGGAAACCAAACACTGAAAAAGGAGAACCCAGCAATATTGCAGGAAATCACATTTGAGATGCGTAATACTCAGTCTGCCCTGAGCAGCTGTTGTGGCTAGGTAGTACCCTCTGCTCCAGCTTCAAACTCAAATGAATTTATCCAGCAGCCCTTCTTAATTCTGCATTTTAATACTACCTTTCATAGAAACAGATATGAGGTCTTAATCAAAGACAATCAAGGAAGGTCTGCACAGATGCCAGTCGGCTAGATAAGAGCAAAGCAGGTCACTGCCCTCTTCTCTGAGTGGAAATAATTTTCTTCATCTGTGCTGCAGCACTAACAGTCCTTGGCCTTTCCACTCTGGTGAGTAAGGGCCTGAAGAAACTTGTGAGCAGTATTTATAAATGGATCTTGTAGGTCACTGACAACAACAGGGGAAAAAATATGTTGGCGATCTGTTCTTAATTCTATTTTAAGATGCCATGACTTCTTCAATAGCGGGTACAACTCAGCCCTTCAGGGCCAAAGGCAAAGGTCAGTGTACAGGATGAATTGAAGGCTGCTTTCCTTGGACTCGTATGATACAGATGCTGAAAAGTGCTGTGCTGCAGGTTGGGATGAGGGCCCATTCCACACTCCTGCTATGACTCCTTTTTCATATTTTAGTGTTATTTTCTCAGTATTGTCCTTTGCTACCTACTCTTCATAGCACACTAGGCTGCAGGGCAAGAGGTGTCTTTTCCTGAATGTGGACTATGTTATTTCCTGCCTTGTTCAGCCTTCTGTGTCCTCTGCATTTGCCCTTAAATAAATTTCACTAAATCTGTCAAGCAAGATTTACTATTTATGTAGTCTTGTTTTTAACAGCTTGTATATCTGAGTTTTGTGATTTCATCTCTTATTCATGTGTCAATCTACCCAGCTGCAGAAGACAAACTTCTTCTTCCCTGCTTGCTTAGTAACTCATTTGTCTTCTGCTGTCCCTCTCTGCAAATGGATAACACCTCTGGAAACCCTTGACATTATGCCCCCAATTTCTCCTAAATACATTTGAGCTGTTTTTCCACTCCGTTATCCCTGTATGTACTTGAGTCTACAGTACAGGAAAAAGCCTGCTAGTGGAGTTATTAATCAGAAAAATTCCATAAAGAGTTTTCATAATTAAAATACGTTTTTCAATTAAAATAGAGTATCTGAACAGATAATTAGAAGGGTGTAGTGTTGGGACATTGAATGCACTTAATCCAGATTGGAGGTGCAAGGGAAGAGAAAGTCTTGAGCAAGCTTTATTCTCTTCAGTTATTTCCTGCATTACAGGTGGCAAGAGAGAAACAAGGACAAGAAAATGATTTACTGTTAAGATCCTGCTGAAGTTGCAGGTGGCTTACCAAATGCAGAGGCAACTGCTCACCAGCACCATAGAAACTTAGGAGTTTTTGTTCTGGGAAAGGTGAAAGAGAACTTCCATGGCATGTTGTCAGCTTATCAAAACTGCTTCTCCAAAACCAGCACTTTGGCACGGAGAGCAGCTTAGAGCAAGGAAGCAAAAACAGCATCAGTGAGAATGAAGGGAACAGCTTTAATATAAAGCTACCAGGAAGGCGGGGCTATAATGTGCAATTCTCTGAATAACATCTGGGTTTTTGTTCTGGATGGGTTTTTTTTTAAAGATGTATAAACAAATGCCTAAATACTGCTCAGCTTTTAGGGAACAAAATGGGAAACCAGTTTCTTTTAGTTTGGAATCTGGACATTGGGAAGCTCAGGATAAGTTGGCAAGGCATACAGATTAATGAAATGTTCACTATGAAGAACACTTGTATTTCATAGATGTGTAGATTTTAAAGTCAAAATGCACCATTCTGTTAATCAGTCTGGTGGTGCCCTACATCCTTGCAGGTGCAGATTCATCAGGGAAGATAAAGGAATATAATTTGCCAAATTAACAAAGTGTCCTGGGAATATCCTGGCCCACCTCTGGACATTCATTGTAGATGGCATAGACAAATATTTAACTTAACCCCTCTTCTCTAAAAGGTGTACAAAGAGCAGAGCTGCACAATGTAGTGTTTGCGTGGAACTTCTACCTATAATTGTAATTATGGTGAGATCCTAATAGGATCCCTCACTGGGGAAGGGAACAACCTGAGCTTTTTCCACCCTTGCCATCCACTGTGGCCAAGAAAATCCCAGGAACTCTGCTGGTCTTGTAATCCATCAGTGCATTTCCTAGAGACTCTTCTAGTGTGGAATTTCCAGAGTAAGGTGTTCAGCTGATGTTCAGCTGTTCGTTCTTTACTTAAAACTGCAAGAAAAAGACTGCAATAGTCTTTTATGAAATACCAAGCCCACAAGAATAAATCCTTGCACACACATTGGACACACAGTTCTTAATGTCTGATATTTCATAAGCAGAGATTCAGAAGCAACAGCTGAAAATGCAGACACTGCTGTGTCATTCAAACATTGCCAAAAAGAACTCTTACAATGTCTATATGACTCATGTCTCAGGTGATGTCATGTAATGCCTAAGTAAAATAATGAATTTTAGTGTTGCATTGATATGACTTCATTTAAAGAAATATGCACAATGTTAGCCTCCCACACCCCCCAGCTTTATTAGATCAGAAAGTAGAAATAAGGCCAGAGAAATGACGATCAGAGGACTACAAGAAAAGTCTCTGCCATGTGAGTCCATGGACTCCATGTGGTTCAAGCAGTGTCTGTAATTCATGTTAGTATTTCTCAAATTACAAATATAACTTACATGTCTAGGAAATCTCTTCCAAAGCTAATGGACAAAAAATGGATGCAAACCAAGCCTTGGATGCTTCTTATTTGACAACACGAACAAATGATGGAAGGAGTAATGTACTGCTTACCTTTGAATCTCAGACTGGGATTAATCTTTGAAGCAAAGAAAGCCCTGGATTAGCAAAAGTAACAGCCATATATCTGTCAGGCCAATGTTCCTAATCCTGCTCCTAGCACCCAAAATTGTGAGTGCACCCTTGGAGACTTGCTGGGAATGCAGCCCCTCTGACAGCAGTGCTCCTGAAGCTAAGATATGAAAGCACTGTAGTAGAAGCTATGGAGTTTGTAATTTGCAAAGCTCAGCGCCTCCCAGTCCTGATTTTGAAACCGTTCAGGATTGGGCTTTTGGAGTGCTTGGTACTCTTTATATTTAGCAATGAATCATCCTATTTGATTCTCTCTGCACTTGTCTCTGAAGAAATGTGATCACAGTCATGTTGTTGACATCACCCTCTCCAATCCATGCTGTCAGGGGTTTAGCAGTCAGCTGGCTGGCTGGCTGTGGGTGACTGAGTGCTCCATCCACCTCAGGCAGCTCCCAGCAGCCTGGTGGGACACAGGCAATTCTAAACCACAGCACTTGCTCTCACAGATGGTTCTTTCATTCACAACGGCACGGGTGGATTCCCCATCTGCTGTCACAGCTAGATGTGATTCAGAGGCTGGAAAAAAGCATTCATGTCCAACTTCTTAGGAGGGTTTTTGAGGTGAGCTGGTGGGTGATGTCACTGCTGTGAGTCACTGCAGAGGAGAAGCTCCCAGAGCTCAGGGTGGCTGCAGCTCCATGCTGGGGGAGCAGCCTGATCCTCACACAGCCTGGCACTTCCCACATCCCTCACCTGAGTGCAAAGCAGCTTTTGGGGAGGGGAAGTCATGCTGAAGTTTTGATGTCTGTGACACTCTGTGTAAACTGGATGATGTGGCTGTGCACCTCCTTGACTCAGAGAGAACTGAGACATTCCCAAGGTGTTGCTGACCCACCCAGGCTGCCAGGAATGCACTTTGGAATCAGAGGGAATTGCTCTTAAGGTCTTAAGCCCAGCAAGAGCTGTTCAGCTTTTCCTTGTATCGGGTTTAATGACATAATGTTGTGACATTAAGGGACTCTCTCAATTCCGTTATGAAACAGCAAACTTAATTTTAAAGGAAAAGTCTAAAGAAAAATAGTTGTTTTGTATGAAAGAAAAAGCTTTTTTCACGCTGTTGTGATAGGTTACAGTACAATTTCTCTGTTGTAATTAGAAATAGATTTTTGCAGGAATAAACAACCACATCAAAGGTTAATAATTCTTGCAGCGCCCACAGTGCCACAGAATGCTCTGGTCTGAGTGTGCAGGTAGCCTGCCTTTCCAGGAATAAATTACCCACAAAGGAAGAATTTTATGGAAAAAGGATCTCATATCAGGCAAGAATGAACTATCAATGTTGATAATTTCATCTAAGGACAGAAATTTGAGGCCAGAAACATCTATCGTCATGTTGCCTTCAAAACAAAGAGAATCATAGGAGTTTCCCAGGTGCACTCTCTCATAATGTTCTTGGCCATTACTCTTCAGTTGGATTTTTTTAAGTGCCTTAGCTTTAGAAATAATTTTGCACTCTGTATACTGTGGTGTTGGGAGCTGGATGATTGTGTGCAATACACACTTTTAAACAATCTTTTAATTTGATTGCCTGCATATGAAACAGCTTTTACAATTCTTGGGTTTTTTTGCACTGGAGAATGACTGTAAAGGGCTACAACAGCTCCATCACAGCAGGGAGCTGTGCTGGGTTGGAGGGCTGCCCACCTCTTTTACCTGGAATTTAGATGTCCAGAATATTTAAAATGGGGGAAAAATGCAAATCACTGTCTTAGGTGGGAGGAAGTTGAATTAAGGAGCTTGAAAAGGAAGGATCTGTACTGAGCAGTCCAGGAAAAGAAACATCAATGCTAACAAACTTTAAGTCTGAGATAGGATGTGGTAAGCTACATGAAAAGGTGTATGTACTGGTGGATTGGCAGAAAATAAAAATCTAGATTTTTTAATGTTCTTTTGTATGGTATTCCCTTGTATTCAGTTCCTATTAACCAGTGATTTATCTACTCTGAAGAGAATCTATGTTCTCGTGCTAATGTTCTTTGGGTACACATTACCAAGGCAAAGAGAAAAGAATTTGAATTGTGGATTGTGCTTTGAAAGAAACTGTACATTATCTCATTAGTGCCTGTGTGCTTGCTGGCAGAGTGCCAAAGCACACACAACTGAGACACTGCCTCAGTTCTGATCAGAATTCTAGATTCTGCCTTTACAGTATTATCAGGCTTTTCACTCTTACCCTGGGTGCTCTTTCCACCATTGCTGTGTCCACGTGAGGTTCTGTATAAAAAAAAGAAATACAAAAAAATAAATGTGCCTTGCTATCAAAAAACCTGCGCACTTTAAGGCTGACCACGAGTGTCATAAATGTTTTCAAAGCATCAACATCTTTTTCATCCTCTTTCCTCAAACAGCAGCATCCAGGTGCTACTGGAAACAGCTCAGTCTCCTGTGTGGATTTGACAACCTCTCCAGTGTCATTAATGAAACAAAGCCCACATGTCCTTTTGAACAAGATTATTTCTCCAATACTTTGCCTTATTGATTTTGGCTGTTATAATCATTGGACAGCAAGGTGTGTAAATATGGGTCTAACTAAGAGAAAATAATACATCAATGATCCCAGGTACAGCTATGAATAAAATCCTCACATTACAGTTCTTGTCAGAACAGCCTTTACTGCCAAATCCAAAACATCCTTCATAATTTTATTTCTCTACCTCTTGATACAATGCTGAAACTTTCCAAGAGTTTATGGAACAGATACATAGCTTTGACTAGAAATATGAATGAACAGGTTACACTGCTGTTTCTGGAACCGATAAATCTGTCCACAGCCCACATTGTTGTGCATGGAACAAGAATAACTTCTGCTTCAGCTGTCCCATATACTTGACTGGTTTTTAAGGACCACAGGCTACATTTTTAGCATCACTGTTGAAGACATCCACATGTCACAGCTCAAGGTTTCACTGTGGGTGGGAATCTCCTTTTCCCTGCCTTTGGCCAGGGCACAGCTCCCAGAGCATCCTGAGAAGTTGTGCACTGCCTTCTCCTGCTCAGTTGTGCTGCAAACTGTAAATGGAGCCTGTGGAGGGGTTGGCATGTGGCCTCTATGATAACCACGATATAACAAAATCATTAGAAGGAAGAGGCACTTTCACCACAATAGCTCCAAGAATTCAAAAGACTGATATCTTAACAATGTTTCTCTCATTCCAGAGGAAAGAACCCAACATTCACCAGGTGAATGTAGTGGGTAGAGCTATCCTCAATCCTCAAAGGGGAAAACTGAGCAGGATACATTTACAGAAAAGAGCCAAGGTTGTTGTTTTATTTTTCCCTTGAGCCCCTTTTCTTCAATTCTGGATATTGTTTACACTTTTAATAATTCCATGTTTTTAGTATTCTTTTCAGATATCACAATTAAGCATTAAAACCTTCAAACTAAGTTAAACACCTTAATTCCCTTTATCTAGCCTGTGTCCTCCCCATCCAAATATTACTCTGAAGGAAAAGAAAAAACAGTAAAGCAGTTGGATGGGTGTCTTCCAGCTAAATAAAACTGGCTACAAATAAAGGATCCAGATCAGAAGCAGTAAGGACAATTTCTCTGAATACGTAAATTTCCAGCTGTCTTGGATTTGGTGATTTACTTTCAGATGTGCCTGGCTTGCATCAAGGCAGTGCACAAAGCATAGTAAAATTGTAGAGACAGAGTAGAATCATTTTAGCTCATCAAACACTGAAACAAAGTCAGCATTTGTCTCAGAGATGTTAAATGAGATTATGGGGATATAATCATTATCACTCTTTAAGGGCTACTCTGTAAACACAGATCAAATAAGCTCCAGCATGCTCTGGTACTCTGTGCTGCACCTGGGTCTCTGCTGAGGGACTGCATTTGGGATTGCCTGTAATCATCTCTGGGTTTGTGTGGTTTATCAAAAAGTGGAAAACAATTATTCTTTATTTCCTTTGTGAGTTTGGCCACAGTTTTAATAGCAGTTTACACAGAAGAATAACAGAATGGTTTGGGTTGGAGAGGACCTTACTGATTATCTAATTTCAACCCCTCTGCCATGGAACTTTATCCCTAGTGTTAATAGCAGTTACATGAGCACTTGTGCTTCTATGTGCCCCCTTTTAAAATAATCTCTGCAATCTTGCAAGATAACAGAGATGGGTGCAGAGAACTCAGGAGGACAGGCAGGGGGGCTGGGGATCCCTGTTCCAGTGACTGAGAGACCTCAGCTCATCCTTCTTTGCTGCTTGCAACTCTCCATCTGTCACCCAGTGACAGGAATTCCTCTCTGAACCTTTCTGTGGCAGGATGACCTGAATGCTTTTCCCTTCTGGAACTTTTTTTACAGAAATGTGACTGATATGTTGACCAGAGAGAGAGAACAGACTGTCTCTTTCTTAAGAAGTTAAGATTTTGCCCTTCAGGTTCTGCACTTCAGAAATCTGAGCCAAGCTCACTGAAATCAGAGTAATTAAGCACTCTGGAGAGTACAACCAAGTTAGTTGAGTTTAGGAGAGTGTTATGATTTCTTCCTCAGACTTTGGGATCTAACTATATAAACTCCATTCAGGAATTTGTCTGATTCAAACCCAGCATTTTCTGGATCACTGATATGTTATTTATAAGTGCGGTGTTGTATATTTTTTTCTTAAGCATCTTAGTTTTTTCCCTAATTTTCAGGCTCTGGCCACACATTTCCCACTGGCAATATGTTAAAGCCCTTCAGATTCTGTGTTTCCAGGCTTGCAGTGTATGAAAACATGATCTGATAGGGAGCTCCAGCAGGGTTTTCTCCACGTCCTTGAGCGGAGTGGGATTGAGGGCTGGGACTTTCCTGCTCCCCAGATTATGCTCATCGTGTGAGAGTGAGACCCAAGGGAGGATGGCAGCCAGGAGTGGCATCTGAACAGAGAGATCAAAGCCTGCAGAAACCCATGGAACACAGGTAAGGTAATACCCATTTTTAAGGTGCTTGAAAAGTACTGGCTCCTGAGGCAGCAGAACCACTGGATAAAAACAGGTTTTTATGATTAAAACCATGCCCTTTGGATATAATATTGCCATATTCTTGTTTTGCTTCAGAGTATTTCCTGGGATCTGCTGGAATTCAATAGGTTGTGTTATGTGCTGAGGACAAAATGTCTTCTTATTTGGGGACACCAAACTCTGTACTTTTGTAATCTGCCAATTGGATAAAACACTATTTTAACTTTTCAGATTTAAACAAACCGTTTGAAAGCTCAGTTCTGAACTAACATCTTCCACTTGTGTTTTGAACAGTTTGTACTAAAATTGATACTTGAGAGCTGCCAGCCTGTATTTATTAAATTATTGACTGAGAATTCACTGGGTACCTGGGTCTGAATATTCTGTTTTACCTTATGCCACTTTTGCCAGAAGCTATAATTTCCTTGAAGGTGACATGCAGGGACTAAAGACATCCTGTTCCAGCTGACCTCACAGGCAGGATGTTATCACTTACCTGGCTGGCTGCTCAGCAGCATTAGCCCTTGCAGTGATGACACCAAAAATCCCAGGTTTTACCCTTTCACTGACGTCAGCAGCAAGGGAAGGCTGGCTTACACAGAAGTAAACCAATAAGGATGTACTGCATGACACAATTGCTAAAACATAATCTCTTTTTTTCACTGCCTTTATTAGTGACTCATGTGGTCCCAGGACAGAACAGACACTGTGTTTTAATGACTTCTGTCATTGCCACTGAAAGCCAAAGGAAAATGGATCCCCAGAGCTCAGTGCATGGTGGGAATCCCATCCAGCAGGATTCCCACCAGAGTGGGGCAGAGGTTTCACAAGGGGTGTAAGGTCAGGTATTGGCAGCCCCATGTAGTTGTGGAGATGACTGGAGAAATAATTCAAGATGTTTTTACAAGTGCAGGGATCCAGTTGTTTACTTATTCTGTAGCATCACTTACTGCTTCAATTACAGCCAAATTGCTTGATTAAAGTAGAGGAAGAAGTAAACACTAATTTTCAGGAGCTTAAGGCTATATTTTAAGAAAGAGATAATTTCATCTTAACTTTAAAAAAAAAGTTTGTATCTCCATTTTTCCTTTTGTAGCTTTACATCACATTGTGCTAAACCTTTCCAGGCAGGAAAAGAGGGAACTCTCTGGTTTTCATAGAGAAGTGGAGTTACCTGGAAACTTGATCACAACAAACTGAAGGGGTTTTGTTTTGTTTTGATTTTAATACTTTTTCAACTCTGCAGAGAGGGATAATGGTTGGCTGTGATTCCAGCAGACATTTAGTGATAAATAGGCATTTTGTAAGGACTGTGGGTGAATGCAGAGTTCCAGCCTGGAGCTTCATCCAGTCCTTATCTCCCCATTGTAAGGATCTACTCAGTGCTGGTGTTTGATTTACCCTGCTCAAGCAGAATTACTGATACAGTAAATTGTGTGGAATGGGGGGATTTTTCCTGCTCTGTCTTTGCAGAGTATTAGTGTCATAATGTCCTGTCTGAGAAGATTCCTCTGTCACAAATAATTGGTGAAAGTGGTACTGTGATAGTGAGAGCAGAGGTATTTCCATACATAATTAATTGCAGAAGGATGGCTAGGGAAGTTTGAGCAGAATTCTGCCTGCTCTTTTTGGCAGCAAGCTACTCTCCATTTACTCTGGGTTTGTGTAGATCCTCATCTTAGATAGAAAACTACAGGAAAAAACAACACAATGATAAAGATTTTTCAGCATTTGTTTCTCAGAGATTCCCCATAACACACTAGACATGGCAAATACCCCTTTTAAAACACAGGACAGGTAAAAAAATCTCTAGGGCTTTGACTTTGCACCCATAAATTTGTGGCCTTTATTGTAAGTAATTATATGTGAGCTAAATAGGAGGTAGAAAATATTAAAGGTTAGTTCTAGAGAGAGTTGTGCTTAATACTCACCCTTGGTGGGGGCAGAGTGGTGACCCTGGTTAATATATTTTTCAGTAAGACTAAAATGCCTTTCTGCCACTGTTTTTTGGTGGTTTTTCATTGTTGGATTTGTGTTTTTACTCCTCAGAAGGTCTTGTATTCTTTGCCCTACAAACAGGAAAAAAACACATTTATAACAGTGAAAGCAAGGCCCAAAAAGGTCATTAAGTTATTTTCACAAACCTTGGTTACCTTAAATCTTCAGAAGAGAAGATGTTCAGGTTTAGAGGCCAGATTGAACTGCTTCTAAATAATTCTTATTAAATCTTATGCTACCAAAAGGCAAGAGTGCTATACAAGATCAGTCCACACACTGGTAAACATCTGGGAATATAACTTAGTTTGTCAGATACCATCATATTCAGGCAGGTCAGTACTAATAACACTTCCCTTGTCATATGGTGCCACAGTAAGAACAAGCTATGGAAGGAGTTTATTGAATAAAAATGCAATTAAAAAAAATATTTTGCAGGTATTTCTATTGGTTTTTCATGCATCCAATGTTAGAAATAGTATTTCTAGTTCTACAGTTTGTATTAGGAGGCGCCACTATTTTAGTATTTATTAGCTGAATTAATCTAAATCTGAGCTGAAAATACAAATAGTGAAATTCTGTTTTTGATTCCAAGAGAAACCCAGACTTCCTCTACAAAACAGAGTTACTCTGGATTGGGTTTTTTTATGGCAACTTTGTATTATTTTTATACTGGAACCTACTATCTAGCCCAGAGGTTTAAATGTAGAAGTTAGTTTAAACTGGTAAATCTCCTCTGCTAGACACTTTGACCTGTGAATTATCCTATCTAAAAATACCAACTTTGCAATGCGAGTGTAACTTCCAACCTTTTACAGATCACAACACATGCTCTCTAAGGTACTCTTTTGAAGGTCCAAGTACATAAACAGCTACTGGCTGGATTCAAGTTGTGGTTTTAATGTGTCATAACCTCTTAATTTGAGCCAGTTTTAACCCATTGGTTCACAAAATTCAAATTACTTTGTCCCTGGCTAAAATCCTGTGATGCCTTTGCAGACCAGATCTCCCAGTACCTCTCTGGGAATCATTTACACTTTTGAAGGTTCCACCATCAGAAGAGTGGGTGAACTTGGATATCAGCTTTCCCTGCTGTGCTCGTACTTGTTGTCAGTCCCTACTCCTGTATCTTCACAGAAATGAGTCATCTGTCTCACACTGGAAAAGATTTATGCCAATGTAATCAGATTTCCAACACTGAACTGATCTCTGGGACGCAGCATCAAACCAAAATTAGCCTGATTCTTCTCCCAGTGGAATTAATGAAGATTTTATCACTGACTTCAGTTATAGTTAGGTCACCCCTTCCCCTGTGTCACAGCTGTCTGCATGGAGCAGTGGTCAGGCTGGCAGGGAGATGAGCACTGTGGGCCACTCCAGAGTGAGCCCTCTGGGATGTCAGCACTCCTGCCACAGCTGCCTGGCAGAGCAAAGTTTCCACGTCTGGTGTGTTAATCTGGCCCCTCTGAGATCAAACATTACACCTTCTATAATAAGCCTGACAACATCTTCACGGGTCAGATAGTTATCAGGGGTGCTTGGAGTCACTGCTCTGGTTGGAGCTGTGTTTATCTTGGCCTTGAGCCCTCACAGGCTCTTCTAAAAACAACTGAGAAATACTGAGATTGCAAGAAAGAGCTGTCAATCTTATTGAAGCTGCTCTTAGTTTTCAGAGTGTTTTTTCTTACCTAAGCAGGCCATATCTTCAGAAACCAATGCAGCACCAGGGAAAGGAGACCTTGTCAAACCTGGATGTGCAGATTAAAATGCTGACCTGCTGGAAAAGCCTCAGGACACATTTGGTGTTTTGTTGAGTACATACAGGTGTGCAGACATCCAAGTCAGTATGCCCAGTGCTCATGCTGTTAAAATTTTCTGAAAACTGTGCTTTAATTAAAGCTTTAGCTCCTGCAAGCAGGGTAGAAATATGAATTTATTGAAATGCAGAGATTTTAAAAATAAAAGTCAACTCTTTTCCCCTTCACAATTTGTGTGTAGATGTGTCTGTGTGTGTGGATGTGGGACTTAGAATAATGTCATGATCTGGGAGCCTCCACTGATGTTTTTAACACCTCGAGATGGTTCTCCATTGTGTAACTCAGTGTCTGGGTGCACAATCGGTACAGATTCCTGACTGTACATCCAACACAGCCTAAGCAAGAGCAGGTAAATCTTCCTGCACACCTGCATGGATGCTTCACCCCCACCTCCCACAGTAGCAAATACATGTACTGCTAGTCACAGAATGTCCTCAGATACCTGCTGAAAGGTGCAAAAGCAGACATATGAATGTATTTTCTCTTCCCCCACCCCAAACTGTGCCTCTGTACAATCACAAGTAGGGCCATGCATTGGCCAAAGGGTGCATTCCAATTAACTCATTAAAATATTATCTTGTTGTTCACGATTGATAAACACACTATAAATTTAAGTCCTCATGTTTTTCCCTGTTTATTGGACTGTTCAACAATGTGTCTGGGCTTCCTTCATGTATAGAACAGAGAGGACAAAAGCCCGTGGCTGCAGTGATTATCACTGTGGGAACTTCTTCTGAGAAACCTTTGCAAGAGAGAACACCTCCCAGTCACTGATGCAGTCCTGTAAGAGTGCTCAGCTGCTCTCCAGGACAGGAGTTCACTAACAGCAGAACAGAGCAGAGCATCCCTTTGGGGGAATGAGGGAGAGCTCTTCACCTTTTCAAGGAAAACATCACAAGAGCTGCTGAGATCTGGCAAGGAAACACCTGGGAATTTCTTCACCCAAAGTAAATTTTCTTTGCAGAAGCTGATGTTCCCTAACTGTCCTGTGTGCTACAGTGTCTGTAATGTCATAAGTTTGACAAGAAAGAATCTGCTCTTCTGATTCAAGATCTGTTCTAAATCTGATTTCAAGCAAGTCAGGATACCAAAATTTGGGCGATCTGTTTGGTCAGTGCAGTGTTAATTGAAAATTGCCTGCATTGTGAGTGTGTGTGGATGCTCTGTGTAATAAGGATTTGTGTGCCAGGCTGGGCACTTCAGGCAGTGACTGCCATTGGTAGTGACAAGGTTCCTGTAGAAATCCTGTGTCACTGGGGCTGCAGCAGGGCTGTGTCACTGCACCTCCTGTGAGCCTCGGGGATGCCCAGAGCAGGGGCAGGGAGGGAGCATTTATTCCCTGCTGTGCTCAGAGCCACTGGCCAGGGCTGAGCATGAGGGCAACACAGCACTGGCACCCACATTTTCATCCTGCAAGGTTATCACTCCAATTTCCTTGCTTATCGTTCAAATGTCTCTGCCAGTATTAAATGAAAAGCCATTTGATACCTGATGCTTCTGGCTCAGTGTCCCATAAGCAATTAGCCTATTAGTCTTTGAGTCATTAATATTCTCTGCTTTCACTGTGATGATCTCACTTCCTGCAAACAGGAACACTGAGCTGAGAGCAAATTTAAAAATCCCAAACATAAATTCAGTAGGTAAAAAGGTCATTTTAGTGATGTATATTCTTTGATCACTACTCAGGAAAAAGTTGTTTAGTAATAAATTATATTGTATATCATTTCAGTGGTTTGAGATAGTTCTTGTAATATATATTTTATACAGCATGTGATAACGAGTTTCCTTGCAGCAATAAAAATTAAACAAGATGCTAAGACAGATGGACATGAGAAATAAATAGTGAACGTTCAGGTATTGTAAACTCATCTCCAATTAGGTTAATGAGGCCTTTCATAATTTTTAGTAAGTTTTTTCCCCACTGCTGATCTCTGACATTTTCCTCGAGGGTTTTTTGTTATTTCATGAGTGATCATGCCTCTTGTAGATCAAAATCAATGAAACTTCGAGTTTCTTGCAAGTCCTGTGTAAAAACAATGGGATTCATTGGTTTCTCTCATTTAGCCACTTCTAAGGGAAGATTCTCACTGAATCAAAGACTGTGCAGCTGAGTCCTAAGGAAATTATTGCTCTTTCCCAGAGTTGTGGTGGTCCCATCCTAATTTCACAGCCTGACTTATGGCTTCAAAACCCTTCTCATGTTTGGCTGTGCTCCTTGAGTGCTACCTGATAAAACTGCTGGCTGGATTCTGGCAGGTTGTCATTCGCATCCATCACCATTATCAGCACCTCAAGCGGGTCACTGTACAGAGCCTGTCACTGCTCCCAGCAAGAACCCAACCTCAGGCTGATACAGCTCAAATTGATGAAAAAAAAATTAAGTTAAATGTTTGAAGTGTTCTTTTTAAATCTTAGTAGAATTTGGCATGAATAATTTCATTTGTATAAAACTCTGCTGTGATCTGCAGTGCAGACATATGTAGCACTCATCTCACTTTCAATACTAAAAAAATATTTTGAAAAATTATAAGGATGTGAAGGGGGTTAAAATTGTTAAAGTTCTGTGTTGAGCTGCTTGTGTTATATATATATTAAAAACTCCTTGTGTTATATAAAACTTTTGAGTAAGTTTTTTTAATAGATTGCTCAAAGCTAGTTCTATATTAGCAGAACTAATGGAAAAAAGAAGAGGACAATACAATAGGGGACAGCTAGTGTGGTTTAAAAAAAAATTTAATTCCTCCTTTTCTGCTTCTGTCAATTGTATTTGCAGTTAGAGGGAGGCATAAAAATTCACTCTTCACCTACTCCGTGCAGCATGTGGGCTGTGCTGGTAGATGTTCTAAACTTTGGAGCCTCTCAAGTCTGGAAGTGATGCATCACCAAAACAAGCTGAGTAGTCAGGCTTGTCCAGGAGCTCAGAGTTTATCCCATGAGCTCGACTGCAAGGGCAGAGCTAAAATTACTTTCTATTTATAAGTTTCTCTGACAAGCATTGATCACATGTCAAATGACAGTGTGAGAGTTTAAAAATGAGAGTTTGTCAATAGAGATCCTCTAACAGGACTTCATTTCATGCACTATTCCCAGTTTTATAGATTCCAGACAAAAATCTGGGTGGCCCTGTCCCTTAGGGATGTCCCTGCACCCTCAGTTGGTGTCACCTGCAGATGCGCTGAGGGTGCCCTCGATGGCTCTGTGTGTCACTGATGCAGACATTCAGTAACCCTGGCTCAGCACAGACCCCTAGGGACACCCCTGCTGATGGATATCCATCAGGACTCGGAGCCTTTGCCTCTGCTCTGACAGAAAATAGACTTCAGAGCCCCAGATGGCAGCTTGCAGGCTCTCCTAGTGCAGGGAAGTCCCAGGGCTCTTTCTATAAATATCTAGGGCCATATGTTCCTACATCACTGAAACATCAGTAAACTCTTTTCTCCTACAGCCCTTTGGAAAAGTGGGATGGGAGCATCATAGTGAGGACACCAGAAAATCCAAGACAAGACAGTTTGGACAGTAATATCTGTACTGTTTGTCTACCCAACTCACCATGTGGCTCAGTGTTTTTGCCTAATGATGTTTGTTATGGGCTGATTGATTCTGGGATCAAGTTTAGGAGGACATGAAACAGTATTTTAACCCAGATTTGGTGCTGCTGCCAGACCTGTGTTGCTGCAGGAGTGCCCAAACTGCTTTCTGTGCTCTCCTTTCCCTCAGGGCCCTGGGCAGCACCTTTAACCCAGAAGCTATTCCTGTGCTCACTGGGCCAGAGGCTGCAGCTTTCATTCTGTTTTCAGGTGAATTACAGTTGGTGTCCCTGGCATTTTGGAGGAATTGTGACTAATTACACAGCAAAAGATCACGAGATGTAATCCCATGGAAATAATTCCAGAAGAAGTACAAAGGAATGCAATAGTGTTGTAAAAATCTAAACAGAGTTAACGCTTCAAATCAAATAAAAATTAAAAGTCTGAGTTCCATTTGAGAAATCACTGAGTTTGTAGCTGAGGGTCAGATCCATCTCTTAATCCAGTCTGTCTGTACTGAAAAGTAGATCTGTTTTCTGCATTGCTTTCAGGAGTTTATTCCTGCAGAGAGGAGTTTAGTGGGGAAGTCACTGCTCAGGGTGTAATTCCTAGGTGAGTCACAGGCTACTTGCAGGAATTCGGGTGAGTGACTCTGCCTCGTGTCCTTTTCTCTGTAGGATGAGGTCATTGCCCTTCCCCACTGCCCAGAAATGCTGAAGGGCTCTCCAGTAAGGTGAGCATTAGGGTGGCAGGGACAGAAGTCCTGGTGCTGTGAGACAAGAAGTTATTAACAAGCAAAAGATTGTTTTCCTGGCCTTATCTTTCAGAATCCTGTTGTTTCATGTATGTGAAGTTTCCTTAATCCACATCAACAAAATCCTCTCTGGAGTCAGATTTTCTGAGCAGTACTTGGAGAAGTCATGCTGCAACTTCAGACTGTTCCTTATATTTTTCCTTACCTCTGTCTTTCTCTGTCACTAAATCTCTTGTGCTGCATAAAGGTTTCCAGCTGGATCAATTGAAAAGAAAAAAAGCCCTGAGGGAACTCCCCTTCAAACTGTAATGGACCTCTCTACTTTGCCACAGAACCTGGATTAGTGGGTAAAGCATTAATGTAAATGGAAATATTCCAAGTTTCAAAAAATGAAAAATATTGGAATGTCTAAGTCTCAAGGACAAAACACTTTTAAAAACACCATTAAATTTTTTGTGGCAGCTGCAGGAAGTTGCTGGTCAGAATAAGCAGGCATAGAAACGAAACTGCCCTTCAGAAATAATCTTCTCAGAGCATTGCCCTATACTGAGTATGAACCAAGCTTGTCTCTGGTGCTAGCAGCCCAGAGTTTGTTCTTATCAAAAGAACTTAATCCTTTTTTTCAGTTTTTCTTTTTAGAGAGGCAGCAAGCTCAGAATGAAGCTGGGGACAGCAGTGCTCTGGCATCTCCCTGCAGTGCAGTGTCTGCTCCCAGAGCAGCTGTGTGTGATGGAGACTGTGCCAAGGGCTTTTGCCAGAAGAGGCTTCTTAAGCAGTTTATTTTATCAAAACTGTTGAGAGATGGTCTACTGCCTACAGAAGGCATCTGCGAATGGAGAAATGCTGGGCTTGGCTCATTCTGAGTATCAGAAAGCAGGGTAGTTATGACTCTGGAGTCAACTGGTTTCAATTGGCTTTTACTGGATTTGTGAATGAACATCTAAATACCCTGCATCAGTTATTGTAAAATATAATAATTTGTGTTTGTCTCCTGCAATATTGCAGGACTTGTATATGAAATTTCTCAATCTGCTTTGAAATACATTTGCATATGTAATTATGTTATTATTCAGACTTCTGATGAGATAGCGCAAGCCTCCAGAGTTCCCCAAACAACATTTTATATCAAATTCAAATGGTTAATAATAAAATTGGAATGAAATAATGGAATTCTAGAACTTTGGGACACATTTCCGTGTTGTTACATGGTGTAACCTTTCCATCATCACAAGCCAAAGCAAAACCAAGTCAGTGAAAGCTTTGCCTGACATTCTTTGGCAGACTGAAAGGTAACTCATTTTCAGCTTGATTTGAATATGAAATTGAATTAGTGGAGCTAAAAATATTTCTACAGCACTGCACTGGTGAAAAGCAATAAACTCTTCTATGCTAGATAGTCTAAGGAAGAATGGACAGCAACCTCTGAGAAAATAATAACCCTTTTTTTTGCTGTTACCATGACAATGTAGCTACAAACACTTGTGTTTGGACTGTACAGTTCTCATGAAATACAGCTTGTCAGTTCTTTTTATAAGCCATAAACCCTTTCAACTCCATGGATGCAGAACAGTTCCTAACAAGGAGAGAGGAGAAGGGGATTGTTACACATGGGATGTGTGCAGGTCCTCGTCAGTCCTCAAAATACCAGGGCAAGGCTATGCTGGAGGACTCATTCTAGTTTAAACATCTATTTGTTTATGCATGAATATGTTTCTTGGATGATTTTGTTCAGATTTGGTGCCTCTGAACCCCTCTGACTGTGTTCCCAAAGTGTGTTGACACAGTCCTGCAGCTCAGTGCCCTCACTGCATCGCTTGTTGTGCTATGAGGAAAGACAGCGCAGTCTCTAATCCATGTTTAAAATAAGGTTGTTATTTTAAGCGACCTTTTCCTACCCCTTTTCAATCTTTGCATGCCTGAGGGATTCCCTTTGGAGTCCTAATAAATAAAACAAGAGCAGGCTTTGCTCCGCATTGGGCAGCCCAGGGTTTCTGTCACTGCTGAATGAGCAGTGAAGGCTGAGCAAGAACCTGGGACAAAGCAACAGTGAATTTAGTTATTCCTAAGATTGTAGGGGTCAGAATGCAAAAGTGTGGAGTTTAGCATTTCTCCTTTATAGCCAAGGAGAAAACAAGGCTGTCAGTCCAAAGCACAGGTGTGTAGATGATTTTAAGCTATTCATGGAAGTGAACCAGGTGTGTCAGTTTTCACTTGAAGGTCACACACCTGAGAGCTTCTCCCTGATCCCCTCATTAAAATGGGCCACGTTCCCCTCTTGCCACGTTTTCCTTTTGTTTTCCAATGTGCAGCACACAGCAAATGTGCCTTTCATAACAAACCTGTGCACGTGGCAGTGTTTCTGCAAATGTACAAAAAAAGGCTGAATTTAATGGGATTATTCATAAACCTAAATTAATCTCAGGTTTGCAGCATCAAAGCCAATGTTCCTAATCCAAAGGATTTAACCAGAGTAGATTTAAGATTGCACAGAGTAGATTTAGGATTGCAGGACAATCTCATCTCGTCTGAGTTTAATGATCTTGAAAATCAGGGTCTCCTGAATTACCTCGGTAATGATCTGAAGATAACTCATATTCAGGAGTACTGGAAGGAAAATGGCACCTGGGTGTTTTCCCATAATTGCAATTTCCAGTGTTGCTAAGGCATAATTTCCTAGAGACTGATTCCCCAAATCTTTGACTTGCATAATTAAATGACAATTGCTGACCCAAGATGTGTCACAGAGCTGTCTACAGATAAGAGAAACTTATCAAAGACATTTATATTTCTTTTACAAATGCATGACAGCTGGTCCAGGAACATGGAATTAAGCTCCCTTTCTTGTTAATTGCTGCTCGATAATTACAACAGCTCTTTGCTATGGAAATGTTTCTGTATTCCTGGGTTTGTGTATTTTTCTGTATTTCTGTACTTATGGTCCACACTAGTTTTGTCACTGCCAGTGACAGCGAGGTGCTGAGCCTGCTTTGAGGGAAGATTTTGGAGATCTTCTGGGACAGTTGAGTACCATATTTTCCATGATACCTATGTGTCATTATTAGCCTTTCAGGGCAATAATTGTAATGATTGTATTGATCCCTCACTGCAGGCAATCCCAGGTTACTGAGGGTCAGTCTTCACTTGGAGGTGCCTGCAGCCTTTGGTGCTGGGAAGGGAATGGAGCCATGAGAGGAAAAGGTCTGCAAGCAGCCCTGAGTGAGAGGTGCCAGGGGAGAGGAGCTCAGCTCTTGGCTCTGAGGAGAAAGCTGCTCTGCTGAGGGCCAGGTGAAGGTGGCTGCAGGCAATGGAGGAACAATCACCCCCACATCAAACTGATCTTGTTCTGGGCCGTGCTGCGGCCTGTGCTCACCATCCCCCAGCTGCGTGCTCTGTGACAATGTGACAGCCCCACACAGCATGGAACACTCCTTTGCTTGGCAGACAGTCAGGGGGAAGGGCTCTCAGAACCAGGACTTAGGGAAGTCCCCCTTCCCATTTCCAGTGGGGGACCCATTTATTCAGCTAGCACAGCTGCCCCAGCTCCTCAGTGCTGAGGCAGAGGCAGCCTGCCGCGCCTGCTGTGCCAATGCAGGGGCTGAGTAAGGCGGGCAGGGCTGAGGTCAGGCTGATTCACGGTGCCCAGAGCTCCCCAGGGAGGGCAGCCTCAGCGCCCTGAGCTCTTTGTCACTGCTGCCTCCTCCTCCCAGCCTGCCCTTCCAGCACAAGGTGGCTCTTGCCTTCCCCGAGCTCTCCCCTAGTTCAGGGCTTTGCTGGGTTACCTTCATGCCTCCTCTGGACAAGTAATCTCCGACTGGAGTCAGGAATGTCAGGTGTGGGAGGGGATGGAGGGCTTAAGCCTTTCTTGAAGGAGGCTTGAGGAGGGGACAGTGATTTATCTTTGAATGTTCTTCCCTCCTACATTGCTGTTGAGCTGGTGATGCAGCTTTCTGTAATGATTCCGTAGTGACTAATACCTGAAAGCCATGGAAATTTCTCTGAACCCTTGATGAGGGAAGATGAGCTTTTCTGTTATCACGAGGGAGGCAGAGGATGCTTTTGCTTTTGTATCAGAGGTGAGATTTGTATCAGGTTGCTGTGTCACTGCAAAAGTTATAGCAGCCAGCAGAGAGTTTTGAGAGCCTGGTGTTTTTCAATCTGCTTACCCAAGACAGAGTTATATGCATGATGTGTTTCACTGTCAAGCTGCTCCTGGAACTGAGTAAATCAACAGAAGGACAGTTGTATTTTAGAGATCAGAGGAGCAATATTATATTAGAAAACTGGAAAATATCTCATTTCATCTGAAGCTTTCTTTTTGGTGCCTGTTGCTTAATTTGACACACACATTCAGTGATATTTTAGTTACAACAGCCTTCTCATAAGCTAGGAAAACAGCTGGCAGATTGGTCATTGTTCCTGAGTGTTTCTCTGACCTCAGCCTTTGTCTAATAAGCTAGAATCTCAAGTGATGGGCATCAGCTGGTTTTCCATCAGAAAAACTCTTTTCCCAGTTCCATGAAAACGCTTAAATTAAAGTCTCAGAATTGGGATTTTTTTAAATGCTCTTCCCATTAGGGTATGCATATGGAAATGTAAAAATAAGTGAAAAATACATTGAGGAGCAGTTCACAGA
Organism: Lichenostomus cassidix; assembly: GCF_008360975.1. NCBI lineage: Eukaryota > Metazoa > Chordata > Aves > Passeriformes > Meliphagidae > Lichenostomus > Lichenostomus cassidix. Next base: position 18,991,954 of record NC_139492.1, read on the forward strand.
CTGGCATTTATAAGATCATAATTAATTAATAGGAGTTTTCCATGCTCTTGCATAAAGAATATGGAGAGGTGACCAGGAATGCACCTCTTTGCTGTTGTAACAAATGCAGTGATGTACATTTAAACAGGGCATTGTGAGCTGGGTTAGCTTCTTAAAAGCTGAGATTAATCTGCCTTCCCAATTCTTTCCATTATTGTTTTGTATTGTCATGTTCTGCTGTTACATTTTCTAGTAACTTTTCTCTGTTTAAAATGTCATTTGCAGAATGTCCAAGGAAGGGGAATCTACTACAGAGCCAGTCCCTTGCAGTCCAAGCCAAAACATTAATTCTTCAGGCAGGTAATTGAAAACTTCTGAGGCTGGGTAGTTCTCTCTTGCAATGTTTGACATTTATTATTTTGTAATAGGGTTTTTATAAAGGAAAGTAATTTTTCTCCAAGTACTTTTGTTCCCTTTCCCTTCCTCTTTTCTTTCCCGCTGATATAAAATAATATGCAGTTTGTTGACACAATTCCAAGTTATGGGTTAAAAAAAATCCTGACAGATTTATTTAATCCCCATCCCATACATCTATCTTTTAACTGCACTTTCCAAAAAATTTTATGGCTGATATATTAGTATGGATTTAGTCTTTCAAGAATCTCATATGGCACACAATGACTGCAGGCCCACAAAATGAACTTCAAAAAGACCTTTTCCTGCTCTACAGAAAAGCCCAGTCATTGGTGGTGGTGCAATGTGTGGGTGTACACAAAGTATCAGGCAGCGTTTTTCAAGGACAACAATCTGCACATTCTCTTTATGATCTGCAGATTCAGAAAAATAATTTACTATAAAGTGAAACTTCCTGGATTTTATTCACAAAATAAGTGAGGGAAGGACTCATCAGTGCAGCATCATCGGGTGGGAGGTGCATTGGGATGCAATCTGGTGTGGAGCTTCGTGCTTGGAGTCACGAAAATCCCAGTATTACTGAGATCATGCTGAAGTGCCACTCAGTGAGTAATGCCAAGTATTGTATTTCCCTGCTTTGGTAACTTAAAATCAGAATCAAAAACCTGATGGAAAATTTTACATCACATGTGACTAAAGGGCCTTGTTTTCATACAAACCCAAGGACTTCTGTGATGTGTTAGCTGCTCTGCTGTGTGCTCTTGTTTCCCTGCTATGTGTTAATTTGGTTATTCAGACTGGAGCAGTGCAGGGAGCTTAGGAGTTTCTCTTTATGTGGTAGCAGCACCCAAACAGCTCTCCAAACACAGAGCTTATTCCTTACTCTAAAAGAGACAGTACATCCTTGAGCCTCTAAAAACCTTCCTTTGTTTAGCCCACGTGCTTGTCTGTGTTCTACATGGTTCCAAAATAGAAAACTTACTTCTGTTTCCTAAGGCTTGAGGTCTATAATTGTTCCAACACTTCAATACAAACCAGGAGAGGACTACCCAGCTGTAGCTTACCTTCTACAGATAAAGAAATAGCTCATGTCCTTGAATCTCTCTGGAACATATGCTCCAAAGGGTGACTTGGAGTCTGTGGGAGGATTTTGTATCATAACTCAGTGTTTGGTGTGAAGTGTCACGGTTTAACCCCAACTGGCACCACACAGCTGCCTGCTCACTGCTCCCCTCACCCTCAGTGGGATGGGGAATGGAGCCAGGGAGAAGTGGGCTGAGGTAGAGACAGATTAATAGGCCAGAAAGTGAAGGGAAAATAATAATAATAATGATGATAGTGATAAACAATATACACAATGAGTGATGCATAATACAATTGCTCACCAGCCACTGACCAATGTCCAGTCAGTCCCCAAGCAGTGATTCCTGCTCCACGGCAAACTCCCCCAGTTTATGTGCTGAGCAGGACTTTCTGAAGCCTGGAATATCCCTGTGGCCAGTTCAGGTCAGCTGTCCTGGCTTTGCTCCCTCCTGGCTCCTTGTGTTCCTGCTTGCTGGCAGAGCACAGGAAACTGAAAAGTCCTTGACTTAGCAAAAGCACTACTTAGCACAGCTAAATTATCAGCGTGTTACCCACATTATTCTCTTGCAGAATCCAAAACACAGCACTGGAGCAGCTCCTGGGAGGAAAATTAACTCTCTTCCATCTGAAACCAGGACAGAGGCTGATCTGAGTCAGTGGCACAGCCAGGCCAAAAGGATGCTCCAGGCTGAAGGGCTGCAGGCTGGCTCTGGTGACACAGTAATTTATCAAAAACCCATGGGGTTCAACATGACAAACACTCTTTATAGGCACACTTGTTTTCCTGGTGAGCATCTGCCTACCCTGACACATTAAATGCATTGTATTTGTAGGCACTTTGTATTGCATTTTGTATTGCATTTTGGTGTTTTTTTCAGGTGGGAAAGACAGAGCAGTGTGTTCCTTCCCATCACAACTGTGCTCAAACTGATCCTCCATTCTCTGCCTGTTTAATGGTTTCTTTTTTTAAACTTATGTCCTTTCAGTTCTTAAATCTTAGGGCTGCCTTGGATACCTACTGTAAGTGAGAGATGCCAGAAAGAGCATATTGATAGTACCTTTTCTCTGAGGCATTTAAGGGCCTCACTGTATTTCTTACCAGCCCCTTCTTGTAGGCTCAGAGTCTCCAGATCTTGTAGTATTTGCTGTCTTTCCCACTAACTCTTACAGAATTTGTTGTCTTTCCCACTAGCTCTTACAGTATTTGTTGTCTTTCTCACTGACCCATCTGCTGACAGTTTTGATTAGGCTGTGGTGGAACAGGGAGGTTTCCTGATTGCACAGAACACCTTTAAAGTGTAGCCCAAGGATTTGGGCACAGGAGGTTCTTTCCAGTTACTAGTCTTTAAACCTTTTAGTTCAGCTGGAGATGTTTCTCACAGGCTGTGTCTTGTGCCTTGGAAACATCTGGAGAAGTGTTGGGGAAGATGAAATAGGAAAGCCTTAGAGATATGATTACCTTGCAAAAGATGCTGAGAATATGGAAAGTATTAGCGAGATTGAGATGAAGACAAGCTTTGAGTTGAAGAATAGCTAGGAAACAATGGTATCGCCACTGAAGGTAATCGCCCTTCTTAATAGAACAATGCCCTCTGCCTAGGCAGGTCCAAGGGTCAGAGCAGACACTGCCTGCCTGGCAGAGGTTCCAAAAAGCAGTTTTTTAAGGTTTAAAATATAACCCCATATGGTAATGTGCTGATTCTTATAGGTTATATGTAAATGTTGTAGGGTTTGTAGCTTGTCCTAGATTGGTTAGGGAGAATTAGAATATTCAACACAGAAGATGATGTATTGTATTGTAGATGGTAAATCAGTCTCTTTTTGCCTCTCTCTCTCTCTCTCTCCCTCTTGCTTCTCTGACCTGCTTTGAGCTGCGTCTGGCAGCCCCTAGCAGGCTTCTCACACCCACTCTCTTTCACAATAAACTCCCATGCTCTAAAACCCAACTTCAGAGATCTCTTGTTTCTATTCCATCCTCATAACTAAATACCGCAGAATTAAATCCTACAGAGAAGGTACAGACAGCTCCTTGCTGGCTTTGTTCTTAAAATGTCAGACAGAAAACTTAACCTGAGAATTTGGGGTCAAAGAACTTACTATGGTTTCTGCTCTGTTTGTATGTGTGATGTGTGGAAGGAACTCAGCAGTAAATAGAGCAAATCTTCAGGCACCTCTGTGTGTCTCCTTGTGCCACCAGAATCTCCCGGTGGCTCATCAAAGGTACAAAATTGAACAAAATACAGTGTTTTGTACAAATGATGGAAATGCAGGGCCCAGATATTGGAAAGCCTCATCTTCTGTAATCATCTGTACCCCTCCAGCTGGGTGGAGTACTTCCTTCTGGATCCATGGGGCTTCCTTTTGCTTTCACTGAGGTCAGCTATGGCACGAGAAGCCCAGCCACAGATCAGACATGAGTTCAGGTCAGGGATGACAATATTTCAAAAGCATTCATCTTCTGCTGTGACTGAAACCCAGTTCTTTCATTTCTCTAGCAGAAATGTGAAGTAGCCACCAAACAGGTGTTCTGCTTAGGGTATTGGTTTAACTCAGTGAGTTTCCTTGATGTGAATAGTGACCATCTTTTTCTTCCTATATTTCAATACCATGATGCTTACCTTTTCAAAATGAAACATACCTTGAAGTGAACAGTCCCATTTTTACATTTGTGTGTGCACTGAACTGCTGCTAAACAGCTTTTGTGTTCCATGCCAGCAGCAGCTGTCGTGTGTATGTGGTCAAAACACAGCCAAACTCTGCCCTTGCCTATGTGCCAATGGAAGTGGGATTTTCTGGACATTGTGGATAATTTTCATGTGTTTGTGGCTTATGCAATCAGGGAGCATTTGCTAAATGCAAATTGAATGGTGTTGTTGGAATCATGTGGCTTGACATTCATGGGGAATTGCAAAGGAACTGCCAGGACAAAAATGTGTCTCTTCTTCGTATGAGGGATAGTGCAGGTCTAACAAAGATTTGAACGATTGCTCTGAGGAGTCAGCATTGATAAATCATCCTACTCCACACAGTGTATTTGCACTGCTGTGAAAGTGGAGGCAGCCCATGGAAGGGTCAGTGTGGGGAACAGCAGCAGGAATTAGCAAATAGCTTTAAGAAAGCTCTGTTATATGAAATGTCAGTAATGTACCACTGTGGATTGGAGCACTGCATTTCTCTACTATTTTCCCTTTGTTCTCAAGACTTTTTGTTCCAGATTGGAGCAAATGACAAGTACCCATTAAAACTCATTTAGCCTTCACACTATGAATTGCTCTGCTGCTGTGGTGGGAAGTGACTTTTGCCTCTCTTTCAAACACATGGAAATGCACAGCAAACCTTTTACAAGGTCTACAATATAACATATATTGCTGTTAAAAGCCACCTTCTGAGGCAAAATAATACAGAACAGCATGACCAGTGCAAGCCAAAAGAATATATTGAGGAAACCATCATGCTGAAGACAACTATTTCAGACAGAAAAAAAGTTCTTGTGATTAATCAAGGATTTGTTCTCTGCCTTACACCTCATTACCATCAGTAGAATAAACCAGAGCTCAGTGGAGTTTCTCCTGATTTATAACAAAGCGAGAGGACTATAGTAAGTATCAAATAGGTCATACTCTCTGCTGATTTCTACCACACATCATGACTGCCTGACATCTCTGCTGGTTTTAAAATACTTTCTGTTTCATGTAGGAGCTTTTTATACCATTTCTACTTGCTGTGTAGGGGAGAGGAAAATTAATTGCAGTCTAAATGAGATCCCTTTGGCATGCATTTAGATGTGACTAAGAGGACTTCTAAAAATATGTTAACTAACATGGTTTATTGGGGAAGAAAAAAAGAACATTTTAATATATGCCTGCAGGTAAAGGTGATCTACAGACTGAGAGTGCCTTTATGAGATCAGCTCAAGAAATTAGAGTATTATCTAGTCAGTCACCTCTCCAGTCTTTGACAATGTCCATAATGTGCTACCTAAGGTGGTGTAAAACCCCTTCTTGTCCTTTGTGGTCCAAACACATTCTTCTGTGTTGTAAACATATTCTTCTGTGTTGTAAACATTGACAAGTAAAATGGGAGGTACATGATTTTGCTGCTTTCTGACATTGGTAGAACACAAGCAGACGCAGAGTTAATTCAATGGAACTTTTTGCAGGGAAGCTGGACAAATCCCTGCTGTTTAACTCTGGAATGTTTCCATGGATGAGTGACATGCCCTTTGCTTGCTGTTTGAAGCATTAGAGCTCATGTGCTGAGAGAGGAACACAAAGGGCCCTGCCAGGTACCTCAGCTGCCAGGGATGAGGAGTTTCAGAACGCTGGACAAGCTCAGGAAATGTGTGCACAAGAGCCAAGTGCTACACCTGGCTCGGGTGTAGCAGCAGCCAGGGTCAGAGCAAGGTGGGGATGAGAGGATGGAGAGCAGCCCTGGGGAGAAGGGCTGGGGCTGCTGGTGAGGGAGAAGCTCAGTGGAGCTGCTGATGTGTACCTGCAGAGCCAACCCTGCCCTGGGCTGAGCCCAGCATGGGCAGCAGGGCAGGGGGGATTCTGCCCCTCTGCCCCTCAGGTGAGACCAACCTGCAGAGCTGCCCCAGGCCTGGGAGCACAGGAAGGAGCTGGAGCTGCTGGATTTGCTCCAGAAGAAGGTTACAAAAATGATCAGAATGCTGGAGCACCTTTCCTGTGCAGAAAGGCTGAGGAAGTTTGGGTTGTTCAGCTCGGAGAAGAAAAAGCTCTGGGGAGACCTTGTTGTGACCTTTCAGTACCTAAAGGAAGCTTGTAGAAAGATGGGGACAGACTCTTTAGTAGGACCTGCGGTGACAGGACAAAGGGCAATGGTTTCAGACTAAAAGGGGGGAGACATTTTTCCCAGCGAAGGTGGTGAACCATCAGAACAGGTTGCCCAGAGAGGTGGTGGATGCCCCATCCTTGGAAGCTTTCAAGGTCAGGTTGGGCAGAGCTTTGAGAAGTCTGATCTCACTGCAGATGTCCCTGATCTCTGCAGGACTCGATGGTTTTAAAGGTCCTTTCCAACTCAAATCTTTCAATCATTCTATGAATTCCTATCATTGCAAAACTGAGACTTATCAAAAATTCGGCCTTATTTACCATTCCACGTCACCTTAATGCTTACATGAAGATAGATAATCTTCTTTTGACTTCTGATTTATGTCCTGAAGATTTAGACTGATATTTTCCCCATTTTTTTGACGGGCAGAATCATTTTAACATAAAGGCTTAAAACCAGTAGCAGCTTAAGCCACCAGCCTAACAAGGTTAAATTCTCTCCCCTAAAATGAAGGTCCTAAAATCACCCCCACTTCCATATAAAAATACTGTCTCCTTTTGACTTTATGTTTGTCTAAGGAATAACATTTGCTCTTCAAAAATATGTTGGGAAGTTTATCTATAGAACTAATGATAGAACAGAGCATGTTTCTAAAATAGTCTCCTTTTAGCCTGCTTATCTCTTCCCTGACATTTCTTACTGAGCATCAGTGAGCAGGCAGGCAGCTCTGTACTGACATCTGAAAGCAAAGCTCCAGCAGCAGTATGCAAAAGGCTATGGAACAAGCAGTCACATGGTTTCTATATTTTCTCTCTTTGTTTACTGCGTTTGTAATGCCAAATGGCAAATTAAAAGAATGCCCTAATCCCAAAGAGTAAGGCATGGTATTTCTCCTTCCCACATGGATGGTTGTGATTATCTTTGGGGAGGGAAGGCATTTTATATTTGGGTTTTTTCTAATATTCAGTTCTCGTCTTCTCCAAGTAATTTCTGAGCATATTAGTGCAAAACGATGTAATTTATATAAAGTGAATTATTATAATGAAATGTATGACTAAATTTACAAAGATTAATATGTGTGGTCTGTAAAATCTTTGAATGTAGGAGAAGACACAAAAATGTTCCTTTTTAAAAAGGAGCTGGCAAGGTTGGGGTTACCTTGCTAGGTTTTGTTAAGAGCTGCAGAGAAGAAAGACATCTTTGGTCATATTGCCTTTTTTCATCTTTTACTGCTGTGGTTTTCATCAGGGAATTCAATTCTGGCTGCTCACCTTCATCTTTTCCAAATGCCAATTTTTTTAAAACATGTCTTATAATACACATGATGATGCTAGAGCCAAAGGAAAACTTCTAATAGCTACTAATAAAGGGCATTAGTGATGTTTAGATTTAAAATCCAATTTAACAAATATTTAAAATCCAGGGGAAAGAAACAGAATGAGGTGTGGAGATAATCTTCCTCCATCCTATCTGAATTTGTCTCTCATCTCCCCCTCGGGTAAAGGTGATGTGAAGACAAAGTCTGGCTCCTGTTGAGACCTCCAGGTCCTGCCATTGCTGGTGGCAAAGTCTCAGGGACAGAAATATGGAATTACAGGGGGCTACTTGGTTTTTCCATCCAATGACCTCCAGGTGCAGTGTTCAGGTCTGACAGAACAAGCAAGGACATGACAAAAACAAAAGAAAAGAAAAAGGATATGTAAAACCACATTTTTTACAGACTTGGGCAAAGCATACATTGGTTGTAATAAGAATTACTGGGGCAATTTTTTAAGCAATGTGACCTTAAGGATTGAGTCTGTATTCTATAGCTATAATGTTTACAGAAACAGATGCATCTGAAAGTAATTTTAAGGAGAAGGTCAATTGGTATCAATTTGTTATTTAAAGAGGTTCCACTAATATTTCCTGAGTAGCCTTTCAAGAAAGATAAAAAATATCTCTAGAAATACTTTCCCACATGCATTTAATATCTATTTCAGTGCACAAAACTCAACTCTGCGCTCACACTTGGACAGTTATGTAATCCAAACACACTTTTAGCTTATACAAAACATTTTTAAATACCCTTTAAAAATATATACTTTAGTTTCACTCTATGAAAAATAACACAGTTGTATTTGGACAATGCTGTTGCTCAGAATTCAGAAGAGGACTGGTGGGGAAAATAATATAAAACTGGGATTAAAGTTCCAGCACAGGTTACACAAGCCTGGAGAGAGCTTTTGGGGGTATTGACATTCCCAGCATTGACTTTAAGGGTCTGAGGAGCTGCTGCAAAGCACAGCAGCAATAAAATGGCAATGTTCTGTGCAAAGTCAATTTACGTACAGATTAATGAGTCACTGAAGCACCTATTAAATGGCAGATGGTGCTTAGGGCTGGGAAGGAGAATTTCCATTTGTTATTCTAGCAGAGGGCAGTTACTGAAGTCAAAATGGTTGTTAGGAATTAAAAGGCAAACAGAATCAATGGCATTTGTTTTGTTTTGGTTGCAGGCTCCATGATAAGATTGAGCAGGAAGAGAATATTTAAGTTAAGGGTTTTCTTGAATAATTGTGATGCCTTCTCCCAAATCTCTCTGCGCCTTATGAGATCCCAAATACCCACTATACATTGTTTTCAAAATGGTTTTGAAGTGTGTGCTCCAGTCAACAGCATTTATCCTTATCAAGATAGGATATTGTGCTTGTTTTTCATCATTCATTGTGCAAAGATTATATAGTATAGTAATCGTAGACCTAAAGGCAGGCTGAGTATGTCAAATTCTTCTTTTAAAATGTAGTTGCTGACTGAAAACAGAAAATTTACAGCTTTAAGTAGTAAAGAATACATTTTGAGACCCTCAGAGCCTTCTGGAAAGTATTCTGTTATAGCTTTCTTGCCCTCTGTGGACCTACCTCCCTGTTATCCTGATTTTTTTTTTTTAAATGCACACGGAACTCTACACATGGAAGAAGCTGGAACACTTTGGCGCTTTATGGATGCCTATTGCCTGTTAGGGACCCAGCTTGTGCAGTAGAATGGAGCATGAACTGTGATTTCTTAGACCTACCACAGCAACAATTTCAGGCCCAGGTTTTCAGGGGTTTTTTGGAAATTATTCTATGAATTTAAAAAAAAAAGTTTACATATTTTTGTTGGCATTTTTCTTGGAGGAAAAACACTTTCCAAATACTTCTTTCAAGCATTGAAGTAATTCTTTTAAATAAATAAAGACCAGACAAATGTTTTATAGTCCCTTATTTACACTGAAATTCTATTTTTGGTCTGTTTCAAAAATGTTATCAGTATAAAAAATTCTTTGGATATAAAGCAAACAAGAGGCTACTCAAGAAAGAGATATTAAAAGCTATATATTTTTATTTGATACTAGTGGCTTTTTCATGTATTTCCTGGATACCAGCCATAGGGACCTGGAAGAGCAAGAGGAATTAGAAAGCTCAGAGTAAGCTAAGATTGAAAGTGATTCTTTATGTATTTGAAAGGTTTCCTGTCAGCACCACCAGACTGTGATAGTGCAGGTGAGTCAGCTTAGTCTGTTGGGCTCATTCCTGGTTTAAATTGTGCTATTTCATGGACTTTGGTGATGCTACCAAACTGTGAAAATGAAGGGAGAACAAAAATGGTGAAGTCCTGGGTGGGGTTTATGACAGCTCAAGGAATACAGTGGGCTTGAGCCACCATACACTTCAGCTTCCTCTACATATTCTTTTCTGCTAATGAGATATATTCTTAATAACAGTATAAAAATGTAAAAGATAAATTATCTTCTTAATTCAGACACAATCAGTTGCATATAACCAGGATGATGTCTTCCTCTCAGCAATGAAACCAATACCAAACTCATTCAGAGCCATGACCCCCTGAAAATTAGTCCCGTTCTTCTGAAGTTGATTGATAGGCATTAGAGCAGAGCTTAATCCTCCTTTCTCCTCTTTCTAATCAGAATAATTGCTTGTTTATTTCTACAGTGCCCCTAAGCACACAGAAATGCTCCTACACAACTGAAATGTTTGCATAGGTTAACAACTTAAACATACCATTGTGTGTTTGATGTTCCCTTTACATGTGACCCCAATGGCTAAAATCTGGCTGTACTTCAAGGAAACATATAGACTGTTCCTAGCAGTAGAAAGAATAAGCTCTAACTAACACAGAGGATTTAATCTTGAGTAGTGCTGGACATTGACGACGTCCACTGAATCATCTGGCATGCAGAATGTCTTTGTGTCAGGTTTCTAATCACAGTTATCTGAACTCATCTGGCTAACCTGGAGCAGCTTTTAATGCTCAGGAATGAGCTCTGAACCAACCTGTAATTCTGCACGTGGGTTTGGTCTGAGATCCTCTGCTCACCTCACTATCTGGTACAGGAACCATGCACAGTCAGGTTTCTTGTTCTTTAAGAAACTCTGCCTAGCAGTGGAGGTTATTAACCTAGCAGGTTATTACCGTTAAAGATGGTCAGAATAAAACCCAAGCAATAGTTCCCCCTGACTTCTGAAATATTTTGCCTTAGGATAAGTCTTATGGTTCATGATCATCTGAATAATCCCCATCAACCTTGAATCAGGTGTGAATAGTCTTAGTGTAATTAAACAGAGGAGCAGGTTGCACAGGTGGCTGCTCAGGGGACAGGATTCTGCACTTGTAAAGGTCATGTGGAACAAATTCATCTTATTGTCATCACTGCAGAAACATTTGTTTGTAACATCACTGACCATCAGATGACATGAGCAAGCAGAGAGAAGCAAGAGAGCACTTGAACTGAGAGACTGGCAGGTGTTGCATTTCCATGATTTGGCTACTGGTGTTTTCCACAGGTTACATACTAGGCAAAAAGCCTAAAGAAAAACTCTGAATGGTGTCACAAATGTATCAGCCCATTTAACAATATAAAGTGATCAGGACTTCTTGATCAAAATACCATTGCTTATACACTGCTATAACATTACTGGTATAGTACAAATATAAAATATATTTCTCAAATATAGGGTTCCTATATATATATGTTTTGCATCAAGATGACCCACAGGAAATATAGGCTATCCCACATGAATTGTAATTAAAAGTTACTTCCTTTTATTTACTCACTAGTCGAGTTAACAATTCTGAGCATAGTAACCAGTGAGAGAAAAGATTAGGCTATTACCACTCCTTGGAATGCAGGAATTATGGGTGTAACCAAATCTTGGATAAAACTCCACATTGTACATTTTTGTATGATGCCAGTCCAATGAAAAATGGATTAAAATTGTAGAGATGTTTCACTGCTCAGAAGGAAAAAATGTAACTTGTGTCTATTTTGCTGTATTGTGAACCACCACGGGGAGGGGAAAAGAATATGAATAATTATGGGCTGCTCCTATAACTCGTGAGAATAAGAGACCTCACAGTAGTGTCGTAAATCTCTCTAATATCTAGAAGCTGTGAGGAGCAGAGGAAAGAAGACTGCCCCTTTGGTGCTGATGTCACTACACAGACAGACGTCAGTGTCCCAAGAAATAGCAGTGACGTGTTCTGTGACAAACCTTCCTCTGGTGGAAGCGTGGGATCCAAGGGAGACAAAGCACAAACTCCCTCCTGCAAAACAAGGAGAGTGGCTGTGCTTCAATATTCTGTCAGTGCATGGCTGGCTGTGCAGAGATTTATCTGAGTCTTTGTAAATCTTTGTTATAATCTCCTACAGTGTTATCACCTTATTTTCATACTTTTCTGCTTTACTGGGTCATTGCCTTTGTCATGCTACACCCTTTTATATCTAATTATGGAACAAATGCAATAATAAGCTGGCTGTGGATAGATGTGTTATGAGAATATAATGATCCCAATCACAGTCAGGTTTCTGTTCACGGTTCAAATTCCCAGAGCAGGTTTATTGTGCACTTCAGGGACAAAACCAACTCACAGTCTTTATGATCCAGAAATAGTATTTATAGTACAAAGGACTCTTTTGGTCCACTGTTCCTCTTAGAGTCAGATCACAGTGTTATCATCCAAATATTCCATGATGATTCCTGTGAAGGTGTGTCTCATCTGCTCACCCTAATTTTCTGAATATTTGGATTTATCTGGCCCTTGCTGAGACCTCCATTTGTTCAGAGAGCCTGGAACTAAACTTGCCCCTTCTCTCTCCCTGCTGTCACTCTACATGACAGTGCTGGGAAAGGACAGCCCTGCCACGTGTGAGTCTGGCTGGCAGTGGGGTGAGAGGAGAGATGGGAAACCTGCACAAATGGAATTTTCCAGAGATTGCCTCAGATGAGGCACAACACATCCAGGCCTCCTTCCCACTGCACCTCCTTTATCCACAGGCAGCTGACTTCTCATTCCAGCTCTCTGCACTCCTTGCTGCTTGAGATCACTTTGCATAAAAATATGAAAGAGAACTAGAGAAGGGGTCCCTCTATATTCTATTCTGATCTCACAGCAGTGTGAGTTCAACTTAATAGAATAACTCTTGATTTAGGCCATGATTCACTCACTTTCTTGAGTAGACATCCAGTTTTAGGCACATGAATAAGGCAACTACTCATAGGAGGATGATGGCCCTGTAGTAGATATTTTTATGGGAAATGACTTCCTGTCTATAGAATGGAGTGTATCTGGGATCATAAATTTGTACTCACCACTAAAAGCTTATTTCCTTATTTTGATGCTGATAAAATAGGTTGAAAATAATGGATGTTCTTTTAGTTTTTGTCAGTGACCAGAGATGATCTCTATTATGATATTCTGCTACTTCCCTAGCAGGGACTTCTGTTAAAATTTTTCCCTGTTAGGCTGGGCAGGCCCTGGCACAGGGTGCCCAGGGAAGCTGTGGCTGCCCCTGGATCCCTGGCAGTGTCCAAGGCCAGCTTGGCCATTGGGGCTTGGAGCAGCCTGGGACAGTGCAAGGTGTCCCTGCCAGGGCTGGGGTGGCACTGGATGGGATTTAAGGTCCTCCCAAGACAAACCATTTTGGGATTCTGTGACTGATTTTATGCTGCATGTGGAGCCCTACAATATCAACCCTAAGATATATGTCACAGCAAAGTTATTAATAGAAAAAAACTGCTTCTATTTTCAGGTATGGAAAAGGAAATGATCAATAACTGGGTAGTAAATGTTATTTTAGACATAGCTAGAAAACTTTACCCTATTTTAGAAAAAGTTTTACCCTATTTTAATCTTCTGATTTGCTCAGAAATAACAAAAAAAAATTAAAATATATTAATGGAGTAGAATTCAAATAATATGTTAAAATGTTAATAAAATACATATAGTTACCCCTATGAAATAATAAAATAACTAGGAATATACAGCACCTAAACAAGAAATAGGGAGGATTGACTTTCATTCCCCCGGCAGTAATATCCTGCTGTGCACACACCTCCAGAGCTAGCTGTGCTCATTTAAATTTACTCTTGGACCCTTCAGCCAAAAGAAAGAGTAAAGGAAAGGAACACTGGCTTCTTTCTAAAAGGCCTCACTCTAACCTACCACAGTTCTGGATTATTTTTTCATTTACAGCTTCAAATAAAATGTTGCTTCTTTTTAAGACTCAGAGTTTCAACTAAAAAAAGCCATCGCCCTTCAGCAGCCTTAAGCAGAGGTGTGTGCCAGGGATGGATATTTCTCAGGAATCTCAGCTGACACCTGTTCATTACAGAGGAGGCTGAGCTCAGCAGTGCCCTTGGAGCTGTGCTGAGACCTCTCTGTAACATTTTCCATGAGTGAGACTGATGATGGCTCTGCTGGCACCAGCAACACACCTGGAGCCTGATATTTAAATAGCCCTGTGAAAGGCAAAGGGATTTCAGGGTGAAATAAAAGCTCATTTATACCAGAAAATTGGATTAGAGATTTGATCAGAATGGAACATAAAAGAAGAATATTTATTGTAAATGCTGCTCGTTAAAATGACATGGATGATTATTAGAGTTGTGTGGAAATGCTTGTGTTTACTGAGAGTGAATGGTAGAAGAATGATATGTGGAAAAATAATTTTTAAAGCCAGCTGTCTGGCTCAGTGTCAGAAAACTGGCTTAACTGCATCCCTGGTATAAAATAAATTAAAAGAACTGACTAAATTTAATTGACCATTCCCATGATATAAAGCCACAAAATCCAACAGTGGATGAATGCTTTTGATTTCTCCTATTTTCATGTAAGTATTGGACACTACTTTAATTTGTCAGTATTATCTTGATGCCTTTTAAATAAATTATTCTGAGATTAAAATATTGGTGTGCATGAAAAGAAGAGCAATAACACAGTGGATGTCTTGGTCAGTCATTAGAACAGCAGCTCTGCAAATACATGTGCACAAATTACTTTGAATTTTATTCAAGCAGCATCAAGCACAACCCCAAATGTCAGCAAATCAGGGAGGGAAGAATAGCAAAGTTACCTTTAGTAAAGCTGCCCATCATTTTCAGTTCTGATCCATTCTTTAGCACACAGGAGCTTGTACAGGAGCTCTGAGCTTTGAAGGCTGTGATAGGGGAGCTTTGGGACTCTGCTGTGCATCTTTGGAATGTTGTTCACAAACACAGATGGCAACTCTCAGGTGAGGAGCACCCAGGTCAGATTTTAGCCCTGCGTTTAGTCTTGAGCCTTGAGCTGGGTCAGGGGAGCAGGACATGCTCCTGCTGGCAAAGAGGTGTGGAGAGAGGGCTGGGGAAGGTCAGCTCCCCCAAAACACCAGCAGATGTTTAATTTCTTAAATTAAAGCTGTTCCTCTGAACTCAACAAAGCTCTTCTGCAGCAGAAAGGGAGATGGAAGCATTTGTCTTTGTAGGACTCTGACCTGTGCTCTATTTTTAATCAAATAAAATTAAAGACTTGTCCACAGTTTTGTTGTTGTTAATTGCCTCCCAGACATAGAAACATACTTCTGCATTTAGTCATTCAAATATTTGAGATGTTGGAAACAAAAATAATCAGGAAA
Organism: Lichenostomus cassidix; assembly: GCF_008360975.1. NCBI lineage: Eukaryota > Metazoa > Chordata > Aves > Passeriformes > Meliphagidae > Lichenostomus > Lichenostomus cassidix. Next base: position 19,007,156 of record NC_139492.1, read on the forward strand.
CCTTTACTGGGTTCCTTTTCTTAATTTCTCTGTCTGAATGCATCCATCTGTCAAAACATTCCTGTGCAAAACACGTAACATGAGGTACAGGTCTCAAATTCTTTCAGCACATAGTTTGCCATTTTGTCCAAAATACACTTAAAAATAGAAGTATTTTTCCTGTTTGTGCTTTTCCAAGGTACTACATCTTTGCTGAGAGGAAATGAAGCTACGGTCAGGTCTGAGGGAAAAGCTGGTGTCTTCACCAGGGGGGTGTTTAACACATTGTATTTGCCAGCCGGGCTCAGCAGGAAACCATTCTCCTCCCACCCAATTCTTGGAGACATTCAGCTTTTCTCCTATTCCCAGCCTCAGGACAACCCCCCAAAGCATTCTCTGTTTGCATTAGAGAAGTGGAGGAATCTCAGCAGGCAATGATTCCTGCAGCTAAAGCAGCTGATCCAATACCATTTGTTTTCCAAGATGCTCTTGGTCAATGAAATTGGAATGGTCTGAATTGTGACAGATAAGGGGAAAAACGTAACATTCACCTTTAAGCTCAGCAGTGTTCCTCATCAGGGAGGAATTGTTTGGCCTTGATTTTGATCAGTCTGAAGAGGTCTCTTTGCTTGCTCACATCTTTGCCCCAGTGTGGTTGTGTCCCACAGAAATTGCCCTGCAATTATTTCGTTTTCAAAATGCAAATGTACCTCTCATTTTCACGAGGTGCTGCAGACATTCTCACAATGCCAAATTCTATTTTTGTTTTTCCCATAGTGTAGCAATAACAGAATTCTAAACCAACAGCCTTTGAAATATTCATTCAATTGTGCACATCAATGTACCCTGCTGACAGGACGCAAGGGTTGGTGTTTCCAAAAACAGGGCCTGAATTTGCTGACTCCCCAGAAAAGAGCAGGATTCGTCCTGTGATCCTAATAACATTATTTGCATAAATAGTACTGAGTTGAATAAGGAATTACAAAGCTGTGTGTACATATAACAATAGCAGTGCTGTGCTTTCTCTGCTGTCCTGATAGGAACAGGTGTATTGGGAATTTCAGCTTGGGATTTTTTAACTGTTCATCGTTGTGGAAATTACAAAAGATATGAAAATGCAGTTCATGTTTTTGTGCATTATTCGCTGAGTGACCTTAATAAGCATTTTCAATGTCAGCTAAAACATTTCAGAGATTTGAATGGTTTTGGCATTTTTTCTCAAAGAACTCCAGTACAATTCAAGGAAGAATGCAGAAAACTGCCTGAACTGCATTGCTTGGGTTAACCAACCTCATCAAGGATTTATTTCCTGAAATGGATGGATTTTACTGGATTATGTTAGTACCAGGTGGAGTTTTAATTAAACCCCTATCCTGCTGCTGGGAAACAAAGCTTTACAGTCAGTGAATTAAAAACAGCTTTCTTGGGGGGCACAGGGAGGGGAGAGTAGGGAGGATGGAGGTGATGCAGGAAGTTTCCCACCATGGAGTGGAAGAGCAAACTCCTGCTTGAGGGCTTTGGAAACTTTTCATTTGGTCTTCTTCAGGCACAGCTCTTTGTTGGAGTCAGCAATCCTTGTGCTGCTTCTTGAAGCATCTCAGAGATCTCAGGAATTAGTACAAGTGATGCTTTTATTCCTCCTCTGGTTGTCCTTCTTTTTTCTGCTTCAGCCCAAGAACCCCCAGATTTGGCTGTAGAGTTTGGGCAGGGAACAGTGGGCAGCAGGAGTGACCCAGAGTGCCCAACACCCCTGGACCTGCAGGATTGCTGTGTCCTGTTCACCCATTCCATTCTCCAGCTGCAATTCCAGCAGGGAACTCAGGGCTGCTTTGCATCACCAACACTGCAGCTCTTCCCTTGAATGGAATACCAAATTGCATTTCCAGTTCATGTCAATGCTTTCCTTTTTGCACTGTCTTTTCTGTGACTCCAGTGGCTGCCAACACACAGTCAGTCTGACTGTGACCCCCAATTTAAAAATCCTGCAAAACTCAATGTAAAATAAATGTGATTTTAAAAAAAAACTTTATTTTTGATATTTGCAACCAAACTTACCCCACTCAGCACAAAACTGAAAGTTTAGAGTGTCTGAATGCTTAAAAGCCCTTGAATTAAAGCAAGCCTACAAAATACTGAAAAGGTTTTTGTACTGACAATACATTCATAAATGAGGAGAGTATCCAAAGTCTTTGTCCAGCCAAGGATGACCCGAAGCTACCATCCAAAATACTAATTTGCCTTTACAATATTCACAACATCCAAACTCCTGTCCAAATTTGCTTGTGGTTTGTTTTTTTGGACTTGACATCTGCTCTACATCAGACTCCTCAGATGAATACTGTATTAGCAGTAGTCATTCAAAAACAAATGAAGAAGCAGGAAAAACACTCAACTGCAGGGCTCACTTTAAAGTCTGGAGATCTCACTCATGCTGGAAGGGAGACAAGTGAGAGCAGGGTGAGTTTAAAGGGGTCACAATCCAAGCCAGCAAAAAAAAAGAGGAAGTCAACCAATTCACAATTTCTGTGGTTAAAATGCAATGTTGCTTAACCCATCTTACCCTTGCAGGGCAGGACGTTACCTTGGGACTGAAATAATAAAGATTGTTCATTAATTATTTACTTTTTAATTAAAAATGAACCAATTACTAACCAAGTCAGGATCTGTAGAATTTAAGTAAGAATTTAATATACTACTAATTTTCTGAAGGCTGAACATAAAACTATTCTTTAAAAATCTCCAACATTTATTTGGGTTTGACTATGTTTTTAGAATACAACGTGCTGTTTTCTAGAACGTCTGAAACCCTTTTAAACAGAGCTGGACATTCTGCTGATGAAGTCCCTGGGAAGGTGGGAGGTATAGTGGTGTCTCTTTGCAGCCTAAATCTTTGTGCTGGAGGACTTGGCTGTTCAGGAGTTTTGACCAGCTCAGCCCTTGGATAAATGTTGTGCAGAATGTAGGAATCCCTCAGCTCTGCAGGCTCCTGAAAACTGAATATGAGACAGATGTGCAGGAGGCATTATTTGCTTGCTCAGTGCTGTCTGCTGCCTTTTTCTTGTGCTTATTTCCTCCTGTGCTATAACTCAGACCTTCAGTATTATTTTTTTAATTACTACCTGAGAAGAAAAAAGGAAGAAAAACAGTTCAGTAGGTAATGATCACATGTAAATGCATTTGCTGTGCATTTATCATATATATGAATTGAGGGTCTTTATTTGCACAAGTGAAAGCTCAATTGGTAACCACAAAAAGGTAGACTGGAACAGCCTGGTCTTGTAATTCCCATTTTCTCTATTTCTCTGAGGTTTACTACAGACTTAGATCTGCTGCACAGTATCAAGATAAACACAGAAATATTTATTATTGATGAAGACTAAAGAGTTCTGTATTTTCTCTACCACATAATTTTTTTTACTTTAATAGGCTACCAAACTGCTGTGGACTGCAAGTTGTAAACCCTGCACAGGAATGTTAATTTGTTGAATAAAATGCTTTTTATTTATTGCCTTTCAAAATTGTGGAAACTTTTCTATGGCTCATATCTTTCACCTAACGTGTTTTCTCTGAGATCTCACATGTCCGACTTCTAAGATTTTCCATATGTGACTGGGCAGGAAGGATAGAGATCCAAGAACTCATGAATAGGGAGAGGGCAAAAGAGCATACAGAACAATACTCAATAGCAAAAAGTATTTCCATTGGAAAGAATAGCTATTGGGTAAAAATGAGGATTCCATAAGTTTTTCCTTTTATTCTCCATGCACAGATTAGCTGGAAATCTTGCATTCCCTTTGCCTTGCAAATGCAACCATAGCCCTGACATTCAGGAAGACAGTAATTTAATTTGCTATGCTGTCTTAATCAGAGACTTATGTGCAGCAAAATCAGACATTTTTACCCAGACAGTATTCTGTACAGCAGTGAGCTGGGGGCCCAGGCTGATGTCACAGCTGATGGTTCCCAGGCAGTTGTGCAGCAGCAGAGCAGTGCAAGGGTGACAAGGTGTCACCATGGAGGCTGCAAAGCTAAGGCTGCAGCTGACATGAAAAGCATGTGACAAAGGTGCTCCACAACTGAGACACAGCTGAAAAATATGTGAGAAAGTTCCTGGGCAGCTGGCTGGCACCCACAGCTCCATTATTACTTTCATTGAGGACATCTGAATTGCAGCAGCAGGCCTGGAAGGAAATGCATGGATTTGAAGTTCCCTGCAAGTCCAGTGAGGCATCCCTGACCTGCAGGAGGAAGGAAGAGGGCAGAACCTGCTGCAGGTCCCACTGCAGGGTCAAATGCGCTGAGCTGTGGTGGTCCCAGTTCCTGTGAGGAGATTCCTGAGTCCCTGCTGTTAGAAATGCAGAGTTTGTCCTTGAGGAGCTCTCCAAATCCCAGCAATGCTGCAGACTCTGTAGTGTGTCCAACAAGCTTTGTAGCCAGCCAAGGGACATGCAACAAAGTGAAGCATTTTTGGCCCTGGTCACATCCAGTGCCATTTCCAGCCTTTCTGAGGTCATCACCTGGCAAGGTGTGGGAGTCCAGCCCTGCAGCCAGGAGGGCTGATCTGCTTTTGTCACTGCCAGCTCCATTAACAGGGCTGAATTCCCTACTACCTGCAGCTCCTGGGAGCTCTTTGTTAAACACAAGACATTACAATAATCCAATTTAGATGTGACCAAAATTACTGTTCCTCTGCCAGGGCATCTACCGAACTGAAAACTGTCATTCCCAAAGACAGAATCACAGCCTTCAGTGGGACTGCAAGCTTAACAGTTCCATAATTACTTATGCTAATATAATGAGGCTGATGGAAGTGGGACTTACCGCCAGGAACAAGCTGAGCAGATTTTCCTGGGTCTGACTAAACTATTCTGAGCAGGAGCACTTGTGGGCCAAATCCTTTCTTTTCTCCAACCCTGTTTAAGAACATACCGAGGCATTTTTAAGAAGGTGAGAAATTTTCAACGCATTCTATTTGTCTCTGAGCACTAAATTGTAGCTCAGATAAATATTTTCTTCATTTCCCATGATAAATATGGGAATTATTAGAAAAAAAAATCTGTAGGATCCTAATTGGTTTCTAATGATTCATTCGGACATCACATTTATAAACAGGAAAAAAGGGGAGGGGGAGAAGTCAGCAAGAGAGAGGAAAGTCTTTAAGACGTACACTGCCATTTTAGCCAGGGGCCACAAAATTTTTGTGGTACTTAATTGATACTATTTGGTTGGTGAAGTAAATTTTTTAGCTTGCTTCCTACCTTCTAGTGCTAGAATCCTTAGTACATTCTTAAATTAAATTTTTCCCTCTTGGATTTGGAACAGTGGGCTACAGAAATATTATTTGCAGACTTGCAATTGGGATTTGTTCCCTCTTTTATATTTTACTTCTCTGATCAACATCCATGGTATGGAGCACAAGGACAGTTGATGTAGTTTGCTATTTCAACTTATAGAGATTCATGTCTTCAGCAGTGTCGGTGTTGGGATGTTCCTTTGTGCAAAGGGAGTCAAGTTGTCCATTACAATGCCAGAGGTCTTGTGGTAAATTATAAGTTAAAGGAACCTCCTGGAATGCACAGGCATCACTTTTGAGTGCAACTGCAGGTTCATTCAGGTCTCTGTGATGTACTTGAAATTAAACCTGGATTGTCTTTGAATAAAACTAAGAGCACTGAAGTAAATTTCAGCATGATATAAGTAAGTATTAACTCACTTTTTTCAGACTACATCTTATCAGTTTTCTGTCATGCACTGCAGTCTTAATCACTGTCAACTCACTGTATTTTCCTTTTCAGTGAAGAACAGTGATGTTATGCAATGTTACTATGTAGATCATGCTCTGGTTTTTCTAGTTCTATTTTGAGAAAATGCATCTGAGTAAAACTTCATTTTTAGTGATGCCAAGTCTTCCCCAGCAGATAACATTTTGTCTATATTTATGTGACATGATTTTATGCTTCGTGGTTTTGGCAGGTGGTGGAATGATATTTTTCACATTTTTCATATGGTGAAGAATGTACAGAATCTATTTTAGCACCACCAAGCAGAGAGGGTTTGGTTTGTTTTCCTAACATATGTGTCACATATAAAAGGCAATGTCTTTGCACTGTGATTGTTAATCACTGGCTGTTCCAAATGGATTTGTGCCAACACAGAATCCACCACCACAATTAGCAGTAGTAGGAACTTCAGCTGGCAGCAGCAGAGAAAGCAGTAAAGATTAAATGAATGTGTGAACTGTCTCTCCAAATTAAAACTGATGTGCATTGACAAAAAATAAGAAAACTCACACATTACCTCTTATACTCTGTTCTACTTCGGTAATAATTAGAGAAAATGTTGCTGTCTGGGACTCCCTATTTTTCACATGACAGATTCACCCCATTAATGACAAGAATCTGAGAAACCACACTACTAAAATATCTCAAATTACAAAAACTTATAGATGACTTTCGAATGTTTGATGATACAGATAACCTTTTAAAGAAAGTTGATTTTTAGAGACATTTGTCAGCCTGTTACTGATTTCTAGCTGGTGTTGGATATGTACTTCCAAAAGTCTGCTTGAAAATTCCACTCAATTACATCCAATATATTTTTTTAATGAGTAGAGTATCTTCCAGGAGCTTCAAATACCTGCAAGATAGTACTCCTGATAATACTTCAACAGCATAGAATATGATCTTGGCCTAGAGCAAATTATTGTCAGAGCTGCAATAACAATAAACCTTCCCCTTCTCAAGAGCCATGGCTGAATTATGCTAATACCTGTACAAATAAATGAATGAAAAAAATTAGTATAATGAGGATTTCAATAAGTATTTTATTGTACAATATTAACTGATAGAAAACATTTTAGGTTAGCCCATGTTTCTTTACAGTGATTCATTGTCTCACAGTGTCCTGTATGACATACCTCCAAAATACAAGTTATTTCCTGGGTAAGTGAACCCATAGGAATACACTAGAGGACCTCAGAAATATCTTAGCCTTAAGAACTGCCCAAAATGGATCTTTGACTTCATGAACAGTAAAACATCTGATTTCTATGTCAGTGTGCAAAAATCACAGCTGGTAACCACAGCCTTGAAGAGGCTTTGCAGCTGCAGCAATGCAACTCATCATTTTCACCTTGTGAAATGCCCAGTCTTACATTCTGGGTGTGTATCCCATTCCTTGTATTCATTATGAACAGGATTTCATCTCATAAATCAAACAGGCAGGTCAGTCCTCTCCTGGTCATCGTGAAAACAAAGGGCAACCAAAAGTCCAAGGCTTTGCAAACAGGGAACACAGCATCATTTTGTCATTAACCTCAGCATGCACATAAGTAGGGATGTGCCCAATTTATGGACATTTGGACACTCTTGCTGTAGAATTTTCAGGATCAGAGCAATTGCAAGTTGTTAAAAGCTTTCATGTACAGAAGTGCCTGGTGCCATACACTCATAAAAAAAGCCAAATCCAATTAAAATATCTGCTCAGGTAAATGTCAGCTTTGACTGCAGGACAGAATAATTCACTCTAGAGCACCCCAAACACAAAGGCAAAGCTTCTTTTCATAAGAAATGTGACCTTTTACCAACAACAGAAGCTAAACTGGGCCTGCAACCAGCCAGGCCCACCTGCAGCACAGCAGGAGATGCCAATTCTTATTTTCCCTAAGTGAATTCCTGCACTGTTCCCTGATTAGTGCCCGAGCACTGGGATAACTCCATGGAGAGGTGTTTGCCTGAGTGCTGGAAGCCCAATGTGAGGTGTGAGAGCTGAGGCAGCCTCCCAGAGCTCTGGGAAAGCTCAGCCCCTATAAATCCATGGACAAGCTGGGCTCTCAGGCAGCTGGAACAACCTCTAATGAACTAGACTCAGGCAGGGACAGTGGAAAGAGGCAGAGGAGTGTGTGTTTTATGGGATTTGAGAGCTGAGTTTATGGATTACTTTTAAGAGAATGTATCCTATGAAGAGGAATTTCTAAAGCAAATGCCTTAAGTCCAAGTTCTTGCACTGCAACATGTTTGGTTTTAATTTCTTTAGTAGCAAATCAGGAAAAATAATGGAAAAACATGGATTATAACACACTAAACTACCATGAAAACTTCAACAGCACTGAAGGCCACCCTACACAACTAAGTCCTACAACTCCTTTAAAACCCTTGCCAGCCTTCTTTGAACTTCTTGAAACCACTGGAAGGTATCCACATGAGTGGGAGTAGATTGGACAATTGTACTGCTGCCAAAGGGGAAAAAACCAACCTCCTGCATTTGCTTACTGGCTGTAACAGAAGACCTTCAAGCCAGGAGAGGAATTCAAACATTTCAGGGCTCAATTTATCAGTATAAACACAAGACATCAATCTAACTAAAGGCAATATATAAAGCCCTGTTCCTGCCAGAGCTGATGAGAACCAGGTTGGGGATGAACAATAATATGAAGGGTCAGGGCCTCCCTTCCCAAGATGAGCTGTTGAAGTAGAGTTTCATAAAAGCAGGGTTAACTTCTTAAAGAAACTCTCTATTAAAGCAAAGGAATCAGGATTTTCCTGATTCATCTTGTTCCAGAACTTTATCACATGTAAATCTTCAGTCAGTGTTTAACATTTTTTACAGTGGAAAAAGGTCAGTATAAAAATACTGCTCTCTCATTCTTTATCCACACTATGAGAAAAGCACAGTTTATTATAATAGGAAATAATATTTTATTATAAAATCTGCATGTAAACAAGTAACCAATTAATTGAATAACAGTTAATGGAAGTGCAAATTAACTTCATAAAATGATATCTGTTCTGTATTTAAATATATATATAATTTGTTTTCTCCCATTCTACTGTGGTTCTACTCCGCCCTCCCCACATTTAAGTTTAAAAAGATTTATCATTGCTTGCTTTATACTAAAAAGAGTGTACGAGCCTGCGTACAAGTTTAAGTTTTGCTCTGCAAACAGGACAAGTCTATGGTGATAGTCATCATCCTTCCTTATCTTTGCACCTCTGGTATCCACAAGACAAGAAGACATAGAACATATGTACACAGTGGGCATGTCAAGCCACATATTTCAAGTTAGTTCATTTACTTGCACACATTGAAACTTAAACCATTTATCAATGAAGCACTGTAGTGTAACTTCCAAACTTGCTTGAGCACCTTAAGGCATTAACGAGAGTCTCCATGGAAAAGTCACTGCTGTTATCATCCTCTGCTCTGAGGATCATCCACACACTTCTCCTAACAGTCAGACGCTTGTTCCTCCCACGTGCAGCACCTGGCCTTGCTGAAGCTCCTATAGCACAGACAAGTCGTGGCAGGACTTTGATTTTGCTTTGAAAGCCATCTTCTTATTGTTCTTTGCCACAATTCTCCCGAGGAATCGCTTTGCCTTTTTGCTGATGCTCTCTCTCCTCTTGGTGTTGGCCATCCTGCGGGCATTGTCCTCCTTGCTGTCCTTGCGCAGCCGGATCTGCCGCACGATGCCCTCAAACAGGTCCTTCACGTTGTGGTGAAGAGCAGCCGAGGTCTCGATGAACTTGCAGTCAAACACAACAGCACAGGCCCGGCCCTCTGCAGGGAGAGACAAAAAGGATGGTGAGTGGAGATGGACATTTTCTCTTCATGTGTACTAGCAGAAAAACAAAACGAAAATTGGCTTTAAGTAAGAAAAATGCCTTTAATGCCATGAAAGAGCTCTACTGCAATACAGGAGTAGAGTACAGAACACAAAGGCAAAGCTAAATTTGCTCTCATGGCTTTTCCCCCTTATTCGTCTTGGTTTTGTTGTGGTATGGTCAGAAATCTCATTTGATCAGTGCAACTGAATGCATGGCAGCAATAGTCCTTCAGGCAGACTGTCTCTGTACTGTTAAAGAGCTAAATCTGATATAAGAGAGGCCCTTGGAAGCATCTTTGCTGTTTGATAAGAAGCAGTGGGAGGTACAGAAAGAAATGGGTTTATTCTGGAAGTTGTTGAGCAATTCTGCACCTCCGTCCTACTGTAAGAAGTGAGTTTTCCACACCAACAGAAATGGAGCTGATACAGGCCACAAAGTCAAGCCATGGAACACATCAGCAAAGGCCACAAAGCTGTGCACCACTGGATCTGACCAGGGCTTCCTTTGAAGTACAAGATGCTCAATGTTCTGGACATAAGCACTTAGCCCTAGAGGATTGCTGCAGCACAAATTTCCACAGTCAGCTGTGGTAAATAATGGCAGAGGTGTAAACCTGAGGAAAGTACTCAGATATCAGAACTATGACAGGTCAAACATGCACTGCCACCAGCCTGAAAAAACTAATAACCTCTTGGTGAACTCCAGTCAATTCCCTGTGCAGGCATTTAACACTAGGAGCATGTCAAACCAGATAGGGAGAGATGGTCCATCATCAAAGCACCAATATTTCAGAGTATTCTTTCCAGTGAAAAACTGTAAAAAAAACCCCACCCCTAAACAAAAACCAACCAAACAAAACGCTTCACAAAATGTTTAAATAAGTGGATTCAATACTGTGGCGTTAACAGTGATTCCTGTGTTCTAGGTACCTAAATGGCAGCTGGAGCTGGCTGAGAGGATTCTCACTGACCACAGCTGGAGAACACATCCAAAAAGACTTTTGAGCTGTGTCCTGGTTCCACTAGCTCAGCTCAAACGTGGTAGAGTCACCTCCAGGAGACAGAGGGTTGCACAGGCTGTGTGGGATCCCCTTTCTGAGGGCTGCCTGGGCTCTGTGACGTGGCACTGTGTCCCTTCAAGAGCACAGCTCAGACTGTCACATCCTGAGCCCAGCAAGTGCTGTGCACACGAACCATGCAATTAAAGCCTGGCATTAATAGTCCTACACAAAGCCCTGTGCTAAAGCTGCAGCTCTGATGCATTTTCTCTCCCACTGCAGCTCAGAGCTCTGCACAGCCACGTATCATCCTCCCCCACCATCTCCAGTGTTTTCTGTGGAGTCCTTCAGCAAGAACCAGCTGGTTCCATTCCCCCAGTGTACCTCAATTCATACTTTTTTCTACATCAAACCCAGACCATTCCTATTGGCCATGATCCTGCGTAGCCTTTGCTACTACTTTAGACAGCACCATGTAAATTCAGTGTCTCTTACCATCAACTGAGACCTCCCGGGACCTCACCAGGTCACTTTTATTTCCCACAAGGATAATAGGAATGTCTTCTGTTTGCCTTGCTCTTCTTAGCTGGATTCTGAGCTCAGAAGCCTTTTCAAAACTAACTTTGTCTGTCACTGAGTATACAATAATGTAGGCATCTCCCATTTTCATGCAGTGGTTCTGGAGCCATTGGCTGTCATCCTGAAACAACAGACACAAAACAGATTTATTGCACTGAAAAATCTATTCAACACTGAGTCATGATTTATTACTGTAAGCACCTTAAAGATATTTTTCTTAGCTTTATTATAAAGAGTCAGTAAAAGCAAGCCAATCTCTCCATAATTTCAAAGGTTTTTGTTATTTAAAATACAAAACAAAAGAAAACTCTTGTTTCCAGAAATAATATCAGGTCTGCACTAATCAGATTGTCAATCTCTAAGTTTTCAGTAGTTCCCCAGACTACTCATGTAAGCTACTGACTATTCAAAGCATTAAGAGAAGTCTCACTCCATCCTGTTCAGGGTTTCAAATTGCCTGCTTAGCTACAAGAAATTAATTGCAGGAGAGAACAAAAGGCAGTATGAATTCTAATTTTTTAATGCCATTTATCTGATCCAAGAAATAGGTGGAGCTGTTCCATTACTCTTTTTTTTTTTTTTTGAGAGCCACAGATCAAGCCCTAAAGGAAAAACATAAGGAAAAAGCTGTACATACCTGCTCCCATATATCAAACACCACGAGAGACGCTTCTTCTCCATCAACTATAATTGATCTGTCGTACGTATTTCCTATGGAAAATTAAAAAAAAAAAAAAGTTCAGCAGAAAGAAGTTATTCTCCTCCACCCCTGCCGGTGGTGGCCGTAGGAGCAGCACCTCCGAGCTCCGCTCAGCCCCGCGCCCTCACCGGCCTCCTCCGCGTCCGCGCAGTCCTCCACGCCGCCGAAGATGCGCGCCAGGCTGGTCTTGCCGACGCCGTGCTCGCCCAGCAGGATCACCTTGTAGAGGCTGCTGTCGGAGTCGCTGCCCGACGAGATGACGGAGTCGGACGAGTCGGAGGCCCAGCTCTGGCGGTGCGCGCCGCCGGGGCTGTACGAGGTGCAGCGCACCAAGCCCGACAGCTCCTCGGGCGGCAGCGGCCGCAGGTCTCGCTCGTCCACGGGCATGCTGCGGCGGTGCAGGTGCTGCTGCTGCGCCGCGAACGGCGTGCTGACCCGCCGCTTGTCCCCGCGGTTCAGAGTCATCGGGCTGCGGGCACAGCAGAGCAGAGCGCGGCTGTCAGCGCGGGCTGCGGGCACGGCAGAGCCGTCAGCACCCTCTGCCCCGCACAGCCCCAGCCCCGCACAGCCCCGCCGAGCCGCCCCGGAGCCCCGCTTACCTCGGGGCGCTGCGCGGAGCGAGGGCCGCAGTGAGGGATCGGCGAGGGATCGGCGAGGGATCGGCGAGGGATCGGCGAGGGATCGGCGAGGGATCGGCGAGGGATTCCCCGGTGCCGCCGCGGGAGCTCCCCGAGCGCTGCTGCCGCCACCGCGCCCCGCGCCGCTCTTTAAGCCCGGCACCGCCGGCTGTCCCTCCCCGCCGTGACGCGCGCCGGGCGCTCCGCCAGCGCATCCGCCAGCAGCGCCGCCGCCCCCGCGGGATCCGCGGCACTGCGCGGGGGCGGGAGAGGCGCGGGGAGCCCGGCAGGAGGCGGGAGCCCCCCGGGGGTGGGGGGAGGCATCATCGGCTCCGCTCAGCTGCGCTGTCAGCGCGGGGCTCCCTCCCGTCGGCGCGGCTCGGCCGGCAGCGAGCGCGGAGGAGGCGAGGGCTGGCCCTGGAGCGTGTCTGTGGACATAGTGTGGGGCTGCCGGGCTCGGCCCCATCGCCCGGCCGTGCCCCGCCGCCCGGCGCTGCCCTCCTGCTGTCCCCAATGCCAGCTCTCCCCTCCCGCCGCCCGCGGTTCAGTTCCCTCAACCTTTGCTGTGTGTCGCTTGTTTGTTTCCCCTCCCAAGCCGTGTGAGAGCGCACGGGGAGCTCCCCGCGGCTTTGTCACGGAGCGGGAGCTGGGGTGTGCTCCCGGCGGGCACGGCGGTGTTAGCAACAGTGATTGCACTCTTTGCATTGCTTGTGCTCGCTTTCCGCAGCGCTCGGGAGCAGTTCCGATGGCAGTGCCCGTGCTGGGGTCACACGCACCCACGGCCGTGCCAGTGCCCCAGCGGCTCGAGAGGCCAGCAGAAAGCATAAAGGTCAAATTGTCCCCTCGCTTTCACCTGAGCAGCAAAGCGAGACAGCGAAAGTCTTATCGCATAAGCGGCACAGTCATTCCCATGTGATCGGGTGAAGAAAGGACTCACCAGATAACTATACTTGTCTCCTGCACGGCTCACCCAGCGCCGTGTATACAGTTTGTTGTTTACCTAGCAACCGAAACATGTTAGACATTGTGCAGCCAAAATAGCCCTGGCCCCTGCTCCCGAAAGATTACAGCCCGAGCAGAGCGGGAAAATCCCTGTGACTCTGAACAGGGACAGCTGCCATCAAATTCGTGTCAGTTTAAGGGTTTCCAGATCAGCGGCAGAAACAAGGTTAAAGGCAAGAGATAGGGAGGTGATGGAAACGAGGTCAGAGATGTAGGGAATAAAGATAAAATAAAGGGAAAGAAAAAATCTGTGGGAGTGGGCTAAATGGGTGAATATTCTGCTATTTTCAGGAGCCAAGTATAATTCTTCAGTCCACGCTCTTGGGGTGGTTTTGGCCCCTTCATGCTGATAAACTGCAGCTGGGAGTGTTACTGTGGTAGTTAAAGATCACCAAGTGCTTGCAGCAAGTTCTCCCTGCGTGTCTCACAAAACAGCAACCCCAAAATAGCCTTGTCAGTTTAAATAGTCAGAGTTTCATGGCAAAACATGTGTGCTTCAGCTAACTGAACTGAATTAGAAACCCCTGGCTAGCATTTGGAATCATATATTAAATAACTTGTGCTTCACGTTGGAAGTATACTGTGGTTACTTTACCTGGATAAACTGGAATCTGCCTAACCAACTTGATAATTCTGAATTTATATACGATTAATAGGTATATACAGTTAATTATGTAAATACATTTCTAGATATGGTCAGTCTTCAGTTGACGTTTTAAAAATTTGAGGTTTTCTGCTTAAAATTGTCACTGGAAACTATTCTCGGGGACTTTTTACGTCGTTTGGACCAGACTTTGTTGCATGCCTTTACTGTGTGTCAAGGTGACACTTTAGAAGTCGACATAGAAAGTGTGGGTATTTTTAATTCTTTTCTGTGTGAAAAAAGGGAAATCTGAGAAGCAACAGAACCAAAGAGACACTGCCACATAGGGCACTATTGACTGGAAACACACTAAAAATGAGAATCTTACTGACAGGACTTAGAGAAGCCATATTTTATTCCAGGCCTTTTGCTGATGAGAATTATGAATATTTTAATGATGTAAAATGCAAGATAGACCCCTTGCTAGCCAAAAGCTATCAGGAAAGGCATATGTAAAAGTGCTAAATAAAAACTTCGAGAGAACAGGGTCTTGGCAGGAAAAGGGACTGAAAATAAAATTATATCCAGTAGAAATCATACAGAAAATTCAGGACTCTATGGCAAATACTGGGGTGTTTTGCCAGCACCCCCAGGGACAACAAATGAATTAATGATTATAGAATAGCAGCATGGTTACAAGATCCTGCCCAGGATCTGGCACTGGGTGCTTTGAGTGTCCGTTAGTGCAAAGTGAGATGGCCTTGGATTGTGTCACCAGGGCTTCACTTGCTCCTGGAGGGATGAGCAGGAGTTTCCCAGAGGAGCTCAGTGCCAAGGCTGTTCCTGCTCCCCTCGGCCTGGGGGATCACAGGGCTCACCGAGCTGGGTTGTCTCCTTTGATCTCTGCAGGTCCAGCTGTCTTGTGAAGTTGGAAGGAATTAGCTGATAATTCTGGTTAATCACTTGAGAAACCTAACATATCTCTTCACAGAGCGTGTAATTCTATTTGCTGGTAATTATTGCTGTATTTTTCCTATTTGCTGGTAATTATATTGCTGTATTTTCATGTATACATTACTGTGGCACCTGCTGATGTCGGTGGGGAGCACATGAGTCCACAGGCTTCAAATAGTGATCTTTCAGTGTCTTTGAGGGATTTTAGGATCATCTCTTTCTCACCTGCCCTCTACTTCCACTTCTGTGTGATCATGATCCTAACAGATACATGAACTGTGATTTATTTCTATTTAAAAGAGATTTTCATGCCTTGCTTTTCTGCTCTTCTTTTCTATTGTTCTAACTCCCACTTTTCTCTAAAAAGGGAATACATTTTTTTCAGTTTAATTTCATTTTTGAGTGATTTTAATTTTCCTCATTTCATACACTTTCCACATAATGTGCCTTTCTTTGCATTTCACTGTTGTAGTATGTACAGTTTATTTTTTTCTGTTATCTCATTCCTGTTTTACTCTTTCTCTGTCTACTTCCCCACTCACTTTTCATTAAGCTTTTGAGAAATCCTAGTGTTCATTTCTAGTGCATTCTCTTGGCCTGATTACTTTTCATCATCTTGAAAATGTAAAACATGCAGCTTTGTGGCTAGCACAGGTCTTTCCCATGAGAATTCTTTTTGTGTTTTATAAATAAAGTTTGGATGTTATTAAAAACAGTGTCCCAAGATCTGGATGGTGCAGGCCTGGCCAATCAGGCCTAGGGGGAGGTTTCTAACTAACCAATCTGGTTGACTTTTGAAAACTCTATATATATGATGAAATCAAAACAATAAAGGTCTTTCCTTCTTGCCACTGAGAACTGAGTTCTTTACTCTGCTAGCTGCTCAACAGCAACACAGCTTGATCTTGTTTTTCCAGTTATATATTTGTGGGGTAACAAAGCCAAAGGAGTTCCTTTATTCTGTATCAGATACAGAGTGCAATTCATGGTCTAAATGATAAGCACAGACTTCACAGGGGGTGCAGTGATAAACTAAGTTAAACAGAACTAAGCATGTAAAACCTAACACCTAACCCTCTCCCCTTTGAATTTTCAGGTTAAAAAGCAAAATTTCGGGGATTGCATTACATTTATGTGATTCTTCCTCATCAGTGTTCATTTAAGGTCAAATCCCATATTATAAATAGCATTTATATTTTTTACATCAAATTGATATTATTATTGAATTCCAGGTTTGGGGGTTGCCTCTGTCTTGCATCAGAACAGTTTCACAATTTATTAGGAATAATTGGAACATATTGAGCAGTCCAAAGCCTGGATTAGCAGTAGTGAGGTTTGGGGGTCAGCACTGTTCTCCGTGTGGATCAGCACTGAAGTCGTGGTTTCTCTCCTCCTTATTTTTCAGCTCCTCTGCACTGCCTTGAGTCTAATTAATCAGCCATTATGTGGGTGAAGCTATTTCTATACAGACTGTAGACATATCCACAAGGATCTGTTCTTGACAAGTTATATGAAGCATTACTCCTGCAGAAGCATGAGCCTGGCTACCTCCCAAATACCTGTACTGAGAAATAGCATTATTATTATTATTATTTTTATTACAAAACTGACATGCTCAGGCCACTGGGAGAAGAGACAGAGGCAGCAGTGTGAAGTATGTTGGGGTGTTAACCTAAGAAAGAGAGATAGAGTTACAGGGAAATTAAAAAGAACATTTTTTTCATTATCCTACAAAAAGTAGGATATAGTGCAAATATGGTATCAAGATTTCTTCACCATCACCCTTAAAATCACAGATTAATGTGAACTGAACAGCCCTGGGCTGACTGGTTCAGTTTGTATCAGACTTTTTCATGTGAGGCATATTTATATTCCATTGCCTTGCAGTTAATATAAGGGGGTAAAAGCAAGGACTCTGAACTGTACAATAACCAGCAGTGGTGGAGCCTTCAGCCTGCAGGAGCTCCTTTGTGGGAAAGTGATAAATGTCACATCCACGCTGACCTTGCCTTTGGAAACTCCAAGGGAAGGCAGCACACCCCTTCAGCTGAGGGGCCATGCTTTCCCTCACAATTACTCTTGGATTTAATGGCAGATAATATTTTTGATTGTAGCCATGAATTGGGGCTGCAACAATAATGTGAGAAATATGAGCTTTGGAGTCAATAGAAATCGATACAGCTTAGAAAGCTCACAGAGAGTGCCAAGGGGGAAATGCAAGCAGAGACCCAACTAAATCCATTGTTATAGCTACAAAATTAGTCACAAAGTGGTTCCTTTCATGGCTACCATGCTTCCTCTCAGCTCCAGACCAGAAATTCTAAAGATCATTGCAAAAGAAAGCAGAAATGTTTGCATTTTCAGGTAGAGAATGATAAAATAGGTACTTTCCAAGTCCATGGCTTGTAACGTAAAGCAAAGGCCTGTCTTTCTGAAACTCTTGCAAAGGAGTGGAAAAAATAACTTGGGATGAGAATAAGTGGAAATGTGGTTCATCTTTCAGCTGCTCTGAATTTCTCGCTACTTTGAGTAAGCTACAAAACTTCCAGTACTAGATAAGCTCATGACCAACGGAACCAGGTGAATCATTGCCGCGAAAAGAGGAGTTGCACAAGTGGCAGATCCAATTTCACTGTGCCTGTGGAGTTCCTCCACTGCTTTTCCACAGAGTGTTGGTAAAATTCTTATACATCTTGGGGTATACTTGGGGAAAGAATTCTGTCTTAGCCTAACTTCAAATTTCCACTCAGTTTCAGTTTTTCGGTTGTGAATTTACTTCTCACCGGGACAGTAACTGCCTGTGCTACACTGGCTTCGGGAGGCAGGGTTTGGGTACTTGGATTTCCCTGGGACTCATGGGGTCAGCTGTTTGCCACTATTGCATTTCAAGTTTGGACTAAAATCAGAACATGACCTAAGATATTTCCATAATTGTTTTCTTTAATCACCCCTAATTCCTCCTTTTCAGAATTAAACCTGTCATAGCCAAAGTGTGTGTCATACATCATCCCTTCAGGAGTGGAATGCTAAATATCCCTTTATGATTCCTGTGGGATGTAGTCTCCTTAGAGGGGATTTCAGAGGCCCTTCATGAGAAATATCTGGAATTCAGAGACCATGAAAAGGTTTCTGAATTTACAGACGGTTTAAGGGGTGAGCAAAGTAAGTGGCTGTCTGTCTTACTAAGAATTACGTAGTGCTAAGGAAGTAAATTTAGAATGAAGGATTTATTGTTTACCAGCAATAGCTCTTGGCAAGAGGAATGAGTCTATTTACAATAACAAATTAAAGGAGCCATCCTGGGTCAGACTCAGCTTACAGCCACTTTCCAGCAGCTGTCAGTAGCAGATATCTAAAGAAGAATGGACAATAAGAACATGATAAACACAATTAAAAATCCACACACACAACCACCAGAGGCTCTTGATGTAGGATTTTTCTACATATTTTTCTAACTGTTTTTTAACACACATACATTTTCAATATCCTGTAACACCCCCATTTACTGAATGGTGAAGCAGAGAATAAGGTTTCCCTGATGTCTTCTTCACACATGCAGTGATTTTATACCTTTCTGCAGTGATTTTGTCTTGTGCCTTAGGAACCTGGAGTTCTTCTCTATCTTTATTAATGCATTTTTAGACATTAGGGGAGAGCAAGTACACAGATTAAAAACATAGATTATAAAACTACATTCCCATGGACTTTCACAGTGGACAGTAATGCTTTCTGCTTTCTTTGTTAATCCCGAGAATTCCTAGCATCTGTTTACTCTGTCAGCTGAGCACTGAGTAACATTTTTGCAGACTTCTATTTTATTGAGGGACTAAGCATTCAATAGCCAGGAAATAGAGTAGAAAACAGCCTAAAATCACCCTTGATAACACTCAGAACTCATTTTTCCATATGCCTGTGGGTCAAAGTCTTCAAAATTGGCTGTTAGCAGCTCTGAAAATCTGGATAAAGTCATCATATTGTAGATGTTTCCATGAAAATGACAGGGGAACAAGGAAAAGTCTCCTTGGATTGAAAACCCATAATAGCAGCAGACCTGTGATCTTTGGAGGAAATGCCCAACTGGCTCCCAAATGGATGCACCACTGAGGGAAGGACGCAGGACAGAAACACAGCTCAGAAGCTTTATGGCAATATAACATGAAACTTCCTCTGTGCTGCCCTCTTCTGTGTACTGGATAAGAAAGAAGGACAAAGAATGTTTAATGTATCTTTTCTTACACAGATTATTTCAGTGCTGTGTCCAAACGTGCATTTGTGAGGCTGAGAATCACTGCATGTTAGGTGAGGCTCCTGGTGGGGACCTGTGGGGACAGAATCAAACACAGCTGCCCTTCTGCTTTGGGTGACAAAGTCTGTTCTTGTCTCCCTTGTGGGGAAACTCCACTTTCCTTACATTTCAATAAATGAAACTTTGAAGCTGAGGCAAAAACTCACAATCACAGGGGAGACTTGAAAATTTGAATTGAAAAAGCTTTGTACTTCTTATAAACCAGTGCAGAATTTATGGTGTGAGTGTGTGAGTGGAATCATTCATGCAAAGTGTGTGGGAATTTGGATGTGAGAGATGTTATCCTCTCCTCCAGGAAAAACTCAGAATTTTTCCAGTTGGAATGTGCTGAGTTTGGCAAATTCCGTATTTGCATCATAGCAGTAAAAGGCATCTCTGCCTCTTTTGAATGTCACATTTCCTGCTTTGCCTCTGCTGCTACACAAGACATTCTAGTGAAAATCTTCAAAATTCTTATTATAGAGTTATTTTAAAATGAAAAGAATTCTCTTTTTTTTCATTTTAAATTGTCGAAGTTCTTTCTGTTTCTATTCTTGAGACATTATGTAATTTTTATAATCATAATATGCTTCATTATCCACCACTTTCTCTCAGAAAAATATCAAATGGTCAGTATTTAAGTTCATGATTAAATACAGAGAGTAAGCACAAGCCTAGACTGAGGTAAGAGGATGGTACAAAGTGTGTATCTTACGTGAAGGGCTTTATAGGCAGTTGACTTGAAAAATGTTATTTTGTGTAAGCAAATGCAGATCTTAATTTGAAAGCCAGCCCTAACTAGATAAATCTGAATCAAAACTCCAGTGCTAAAATTCTCTCGGTCCAAAAGACAAAACTGCAAAATCATGATGCATATTAAGGACATCCTGCACCCAAAGCAGTCACAGTGAAGCAGGTAAGAAATATCTTTATTTCCATGCTCATCTGGTTCTTCCCAGAGGCAAATTCTCAACATCCAGTGAATACCAGCATACTGGAGTCTTCAGCAAGGCTTTCATCTTACCTCACTTCACTCGGGCATCCTGAGCTGCTGGTCACATTGGGAAAGTGACAGAGAGTTATTGCTCAGCTCTCAATCTCTGCATGTCTCATGCATGAAGAGTTTCCAGACGGAAGATTTTTTGACAAGCACATTACAATGTAAACTTTTGGGCTTTAGGCACTTCATTTTCCAAGTCATCAAAGCTGCTTATATTCAGAGAAAGACTCAGTGATCATCCAGTTCTCTGGTGCTAATGGAATTCAGCACGTTTTCATGTGCTTTTCATGGCTTTTTTACCTGTCACAGTTTCGGAAATGAGATCAGAATCAGGCCTCAACATCCTTTTGCCTTCTCCACAATTACTCACAGCAGCAATTAACATGAAAAAGGCAAATGTTTCCTTGGCATCAGACTCTCACATTAGAAACATCAAGTTTGTGTCAGTCAGTCACTGCCTGCTCATGCACCCCGGGCCGTGGGGTGAAATGGACTTTATTCAACAATTAATGTCATTAAAAAATATGACAAATACAGTAAATTGCTTTTCTGCAAAGGCTTTCTTTCACATTCACCCCTTTCTTTCATGTCTTTACAAGGGTTATAAATTTGCATCACTCCTCTCTTCAAGCAAACCAGCTCCACCAGAATCATTCAGATGAATCTACAGCCTTCTAAGGTAACAGCAGCGTGTAACTAGGCAACAAAAAAAGAATATAGTATTTTTCAGGAAGAAGGACTTTTCTAGATGATCTCATACAGATGCAGTGCTTTTTTGCCATATAAGAAGAAAACAGTTCATTGGAGAAATGAGTCTGTCATGCTGGCACCATCAAGCCATGTTGATCTATAGGCTTCCCTTGATTAGCTGTGACAGAAAATAACAATGCATTCTATACTGTTCCTATTTATTTCTCTGTATCTATTACATATTTGTGAGGGTTTCTACAAAGACTGAAACCACAAACGATTTTATGGCAGATTTCATTAACCATCACCCAGATTAAAATTGAATGCTTCAATAATCACCCAGTCAGCCGAAATAAATTTTATCTCCGTTCAGCTGAAGCTGTGTCGGCTTTAAAAAATAAAGGATTTTATGAATGGAAAAGACACCCTCTTGTGAGTACAGTCCATCACTATATAGGGACAGAAGGCTGTGGATGGTGTACACTGATTTACTGTTCGTCAAAGGATTTGGTCAAGTGCAAGTGGAAAAACCGATATGATGCAGCAGGATGGTGCCTTGGAGCCCCGGGATGAGGGTGCTGAACCCGGCAAACAGGGCACGGCAGAGCTGCCCGGACAATGTCTGTGCCGTGCCCTGGCAGGCGGCAGGAGCCCCGAGGTGGGCTGGGAGGGACAGGATCCCGGTCCTGCCGGGCTGGGAGGGACAGGATCCCGGTCCTGCCGGGATGAGAGGGACAGGATCCCGGTCCTGTCGGGATGAGAGGGACAGGATCCCGGCCCTGCCGGGATGGGAGGGACAGGATCCCGGTCCTGCCGGGCTGGGAGCGCAGCCCCATCTGCCCGCGGGGACCCCCGCCCGGCTGGGTATCTATCGCCTGTTCCCCCAGATTCCCTGCTCTCCCTCCCGCCCGGGCTCTCTGTTCTGCCGTCCCACACTGAACCTGCAGCGCTGCCGAGCGGCGTTTCCAGGCTGGCTGGCCCGGGCCGCGCTCGGTGCTGGCAGAGAGCAAGTCAAGGAGGGAAAAGCCCATCCCGGAGTGTCCCGGGATGTCCTGGCTGTCACAGCTCGGGCTCTGTGAGCTCTAGTGACCAGCGGTGTTTCTGGTACAGACCTGACTGCTGCTGATCATTACATCACAGCCTTGGCAGCTCTCGTGTATTTCCTCTCCTTGGCATCTTGTTTTATTTGTGTATTCCAGAGCCTACTCTGCGGGCTGGCTTTCATTCTTCCCAGCTGGATCAAGGCACGATTCGTGTCTCTCCCATCTTGTCGGAGCTGGGATTGCCCAGCTAGGCATGCAAGCCAGGAAAAGACACAACTCCTTTGTAGTCAGGGAAAAACTCAAGCTGCTCTCAAGAGCCTGAAGCCCGGATGGCAGCAGAATGTCAGAGAAAGGCGCAGCAGCTTCAAAACACTCCCAGCAAAGTTCCTGCACTGTTAACGATTTTAGTAGAACATATTGCAACGGCTAAACTAATATGATGCATTACCTGATGTGTACAGAATTTGCATCTAAGCTACAGTGTTTATTTATTAAGGCATAAAATGCAGAAAATAATTTAATTATATAACTTGGTAACTGCCTAAGTACTTCTCCTGTGCAGCGAAGTGCTTAAAGTACTGATGAACTGAACTGTGTGCACACAAACGACAGGTACCTAAAGGAAGGCAGATATAACTGAAATTAAATCCAATACTATGTTTACTTTTTGTTTGAAAAAACAAATTCACTCTCTAATTTTACTAGGAACGGCCCAATATTGCCCTTACAAAGAAAGATAAATGTGACAAAACTACATCACTTCTATGCTAAAATTATAATCCATAGTATAACCTCAGTTAAAACTCTTAAGTTTTCAGGATCAGACCCAGAATGGTGAATGGAAAGGGGAGGAAATTGTTTATACAATGGGTTATGTTCAGGCTCCTATTCACTTTTGTTGTTAGTAAGAAACATTAATAAAGTAGAATTTGACAGGCTTTTTACATTGTTGACTTACATTTAAAAAAACCAAGGGCATAAATGTGTTGTTATGAAAATAAATTAGTTCAAATTTGAAGAGAAACAATTTTTATGACTCATTCCTAATTGTTATTTTCTGTCTGCCTAAAAGAAATTGCTTTTTTTTTTAAGGTGGCTGGAATGTTAATGAAGCCATTTTCTGATTTTCAGTGATAAAAACTAGTTTTGTTATATTAAAGCTGCTTGGGAAAAATAATGGAATCTATTGGCATTTATTGTTTCTCCCTCCAAGCATTTCAGACTATGTGGATGATTTATTTGTCACTTTGCAGGGGAAATAAAAAGTATTGCTGCTTAGATACCTCCATAATCCTTAGGCAGAGCATGTGCCAGCTCTCCCACTAGCAAAATGGAGAAATCAAGCTACCAAGGATCCCAGGGTTAAGCAAGCTCCTGACAGCCTTCTGAGGTTCTTTCAGTCAAAGCCATGCGTGGCACATCTGATGGGAACCTGGATGGAACTAATTTGGGTAGATCAGGAAAAAAAGTGCTGTGATAAACCATCATCTCCAAGTTACATCAAAATATTGGGGAGGATCAGGTCCAGCAGAGTTTGGCAGTGATGCCTTGCCAGTCGCTTGGGTCCTGCTTGGCTCAGCAGGGACACAGCTGTGCCCCAAGCTCTCTGGCCACTGCACTTGGCAAGTGGCCCAGATGTCCCTTTGTCAGCTTAAAGCGTTGGGCTTATGGGGATGCTTGTTCTCCTGATCCTGTCTGCTGCTTGAGACCCACCTGCAGCAGGACAGCAAAGCCCTGCAGCAGCTCAGGGCACTCCTGGGATGTGACACAGCCCAGCAGGGAAGGCACAGGGGGTCAGGATGTGGCTGTGCCAGGAAAGCAGAGGGGTGGGAGGTAATTGGAGCTCACTTATTTCCTTTCCATCTGGAGAACAAAGCCTCCCGCAGAGGAGAAGCTCCATGTGAGGGCAGTGGCAGCACAGTGAGGTGTGGCACATCCCTGCCATTTCTTTCTCTTCCTGTGTCTTCCCAAATGTCCAGCAGCTGTTCCTCATTTCCAGGTCATACCTTTTTCCACAGATTTACTGGGAATTAACTTGTGGCCTGTTCTCTCCCTCCACTCCTGCTCTGGAAGCTGATCCTGTTTTGGCTTCTGTTCCAGAAGACAGCCTTGGTGTCTGAAGGATGAGTGCTGCAATGAGATGCTGCAAGGCTGATGAGACAACTGACAAGAGACCCCAGGGAGTGGCAGAATGGAACTGGGAGAGCAGGGTTTCATCCCTCCAAAGGACCTGGATGTTTTTATCACTGCAGACAGTGCTGTTCCTTAGAGCCACAAAGAAAAGTTAAGGAATGGAGATAAACTGTGTGTGGCAGGATGCAGAAGCTCTTTACAGGTAGGACATAAAATAATAAATGTATGAATTGATAATAAGAAATAGATAAAGAGGTCACAGAGTGTGAGAGAATGTCTTCTGCAGCTATTGAAGAGTGTTGGACACAATGAGACCTCTGTGTTATTTGTTCATTTTGTAAAAATGTCCAGTATTTTTAGCATTTTGTGGAATGAAATTTTCATGTGCTATTAAATGTTGCTGGCAAATGGCTGTGAGACATACCAGCAAACTTAAACACATTTCAACTTTCCCTGGTTTGGTTCTATTTGCTGTTACTTAGTAACACCAGAGAGATTTTGTTATAAACGTTTCCCTATGGAAAAATGTTGACTCTACCACTTCTTCAGTCTGTATTTATGCCAAACAGTGCATTTGGTAAAGGAAGGGAAAGGGGACCAGTTATCTGCTTGACAGGCTAAAGGGAAATGCTTTTAACAGCTATGAAAAAAGTTGTAAAACACACAGTTTATAAATCAAAGCTCCAGAGGGAGATCTTTATCAAAGCCCTTTATTGACACAGACATGTCACTTTTAAGCATGGCCAGAATACTGAAATAGCTTTTATTAATTCACATTTCCCAATGTGTGGCACAAGCTGCTCCACCCAAGGGGCACAGGAGATAGTGCCTTGCAAGGGTGAAGTCCTTCCATGGACAGTTCAGCTGTGTCTTTGGATACAAAGCTGCTGAGCTGCTTCCCTGCCACTCCTGACCCTGAGGCATGCCCAGGCTGCAGAAGGTTCAGCCTGCTGGCACCAGCAGCAAGGACACTGCAGCAGCAGTGGGGAGGATCCTGTCCTGTCCCCACCCCGGGATGCAGGAGCTGCCTTGGTCTGTGGGCTCAAACACACTCCAGAGCAGGTAATTCCAGGGACAGCACAGACAACGGCCCTGAGAGCAGACTGGGAGTGGGGAATGCCATCCAGCTGGCCTGGGGAGCTCCTGCCTGCACGCTGGGAACAGGGAATGCCATCCAGCCACCTCTGGAAGGCTCTGCCCAGAGCCCAGGAATGTGAAGCAGATGTCTACTGCTGGCATTTTTCCTGGACTTGAATGAGGCTGTTTATATTTAACACAGCTGCTCCAAAGTGTCATAGTTTCTCATGGAATGTGTCCCATTACAAAGCATTCCAGAGGCTACATTTAGGGGTAGCTTTTTTTGAAAAATAAACATCTGAAAAGAAATATTTCCAACAAATGAGTGTTTTCTTCTTCCACTTTGTCTCCACACAGTAGAAACCAACTAATGATCATTAAAAGCAGGATGGAAGATTCCCACCAGAGCTGGTGTTACATTATCAGCAAGTACAGAGCTGAGGGAGCCTGGACTGGAGGGCCTGGGGCCTTCAGCAAAGTCATTGTGGTTGTTTCTCTCAAAAATACAACATCCATGTCACTTAAACAAACATGCCAGATCTAAAGTAATCAAATTCTCCATCCCTAAATAGAAGTCAGATCTCTTCTTTGAAAACCCACAGCAGATTCACCTTACTTAAAAGTCTTCTCCCCACTATTTACTATAAATTTAAACCATTACACACATTCTGTTGCTTCTCTGAGAAGATAAATGGTACAAAGTGCATCCCCAGGGTTGGTACGTGCTGTGCAGTGTGCTTCACAAAACAAGTGCCAACATCCCAACAAATTATTTAACACTAATATTATGCAGTGCTGAAAGCCAAGCGGGGAACTTCAGCAAAACACCATTTACTGATTTCTTCTCTGTTTGGAGCGCATGCTGAAGCAATCTGTTGGCAGCTTAGTCTTCCTTCTGTTTTCCCCCTGGCACATACTTGCATTTCTTTCTTCCCCAAAATCTGGGGGGCAAAATTAATTTTCTTTTAAAAAAGCCACCAAAAACCAGAAAACAAAATCAATCCAACCAAGCGTGGTGCCCAGGAGCTGCCTGCATGCATTACCATGGCTGAAGTTTCATCTGTGGTGCAAATGTTGGCGATGTCAGAACTAATCAGTTCAGTGATTCAACAAGAGAGGCAGAGGAAAGCTGGGTCATTCTGTTCCTTGCCCAATATTAATATTACATAAATACTGTCTTACAGTTCCATTCATACATCCCAGCAGTGCTGCCCATTCACAGGATGCCAAGCCAAATGAGCAGGATGAGGCTGCTGCAGAGTTTCTGTAGAAGCCCTGGGCAAACATTTCTGAATGGGAAGGTCTGGTTTTGTTTCCATCCTATTTTGCTGAGTGACTTTAGATGTCGCACTTGGAGCACCAGACTGGACTCTCAGACTGTGCTGTACACAATGTCCATAAGCCTTTCTAAAGAGCATCTGAGACCCTCCCAGAGAAAATGCCACTGGAATACAAAGCACCACCATCAAACTGGGAGCACAACTTATTTTTTAGAAAGTATGTTTCTTATTTTCCAGGTAACGGATGGCAATGAAGGCAACATTGTATATGTGCATGCACCAAAATACCCAACAGGATTTCTCAACAGGTTGTTTTTCAATGTGGTCTAGGACTAGACACATCTTTTACGAAAGTTAAATTAATTCTAAATGAGTTTTTCTATCGTCAATGTCTGCCAAAGACAATGACTTAATGCACGCCACAGCTCCCAAACCAGAAGCATAGGCTGGGTTTCAATATTAAATCTCAAGACATTTAAAGCAGATCTTGTCCTTTAGCTGTCAAACACTGCCAGGACAGTCTTTCAGCAGAGCCTGCTGGGCTGTTCATACTGAGAATTGTTAACGCCAGTATTGCAGGTGCATAAATAAAACCTCCCTCGAAGATACTGTATTCCTACTGCAATGAAGTAGTAATTAAAAATAAATTGTGTTTTATACAGGCCTAAAGAGCCCTCCACATTTGGATAATCAAATGTAGTATCATGATTTGGAAGTGTGGACACTTACTGCTAAATGTCCTACAACTTTGCACACAGCAGCTTGTACAATTTGTGATGTCTGAAGCTAAAACCGTATTAGCAGTCTGAAACTGTCACAAGAATATAAAGATTTTAACAAAAAATTATCTTGGTAGTTGTGAAGTCCAGTGAGCAGACTCCACTTCTAAAATGCAGTTTATAACTAATTTTGAGTAGTGAGAAACCAGTTGTACATATGTAATAACTGTATGTATGCAATGGCTCATAAAATTAAAAAGCTAACCTTCATTATATTTTTGTAGCTGTCTGTAAGCTAATTCCCCACAGTATTTTTTTAAAGAGCAAAGAAACATTTCCTCAACAGAATCCAAGTGATTTTATTTTGCTCACAAATATATGTATAATGTAACATCACCACTTATATACAAAATCAGTTTAATAGATCAGAATATCAATGATTTCCTCATCAGGCAATTATGACCGAGCAGACAAACACTGATTCACCACTTCCAGCAGGTGAGAGTTTTCCAAAGCAGCTGCCACACGTTCTTTATCAGCGAGCTGTTTATTAACTGTGCAGAAAAAAACCACAAGAAACCAGTCAGGACATTGGGACTCGATGTCTTCCTTAAAGCATTTTACGTTGAGACACATAATCACAGTTGCCATGGCACTGCAGGCAGTTCTGAGGATGCCAAGTGCACCCCAGAGCTGCTGTCTAAAGGCAGAGCCTTTGTCATCCCTGTTATCCAGCAAGCTGGCCATGATTCAGCAGCAGGGAGCTGCTCCAGAGGTGGAACGCAAGAAATCCCCGTTTTCCTCCCTTTTTCCAAGTGCTCAGGCAAATCAGTGACTGTCTGAGAGAACAGGTTGCCTGAGGAGATGTTTAAAGAACACTACAGAGCAATCTAAGTGACACTCCATGTTCCTGTTCTGGAACATCCCCCAGAATCTGACGCACAGGAAGTCCCAGACACGAAGCAGCTGTTCTGCAGCTGGGGGAATCTCTCTCTTTGCTAATTTTCATGATTAAAACAAATATAAAGACCCCAGAAGAGAGGACTAAAAGCCTTACCTGCGTGCTCAGAGGCATGTGTTCCTGGCGTTATATGAACATCTAGCTGAAATAGCATCACAAGAGAAGCAGGGGACTAGTCAACCAAACATTAGAAGTTCAAACTAACAAAAATAAGACTAACAAAAAGAGGGGGGGAAAAAGGACATTCTTGCCACTATCAGTTACTCTATACAACAGAATAAAACAAAACTCTAAAATCACAGAGTATTCTGCATTTGCACCTGCTTAAGCCTGTTTCAAACAAGGGTGAGACTTCTCCTGCTGCCACACCACAGAGCACTGCAGGGATTCCCCTCATAACCCCACTGGTCCATGACAACAGCCCCAGAACCACAACTGCACACTGATATTTCAGCCCACTGCCCTCTCTGCTTCCAGCAGTCTTGCTCACACCAAAAATGAAAAAAGCTGTAGTTACTTTTCCCTGTAAGTAAGCCAGCTTTTTTGGTGTTTTGGTGGGTTTTTGTTCTAATTTTCCCAAACGCAATCCCCCTCTGTTGCTTCCCAGAGTGGCTAGACTGCTCACCTTGAATCTGTCGGGCAGAGAGCGGAGCAGCTTGACCTTTATGGAGAGGCCGATGAGGGTGGCCATGCTGCAGTGCGGGATGGTGGGGGTGAACTCCACCGACACCGTGCTCTCGGCATCGTTCACCTGCGGGAAACACACACCTCTGCTCACAGCCCAACACACGAGCCCCTGCAGGGCGAACGCGACTCGCTCCTACATTTGTTCATTGACATTTTTCAGTGTTATGTTTAGGTGCTACGAGAAATACATTTAAATATTATAAAGAAGCAATTAGGTAATCAGACGGCTGAGGCAGCACAACCCGGCGAGATCTCACTTTCACTCGCACTTGCTCGACGACGTTGAGCTCCTCCAGGGTGAGGGGGTGCTCGGGGTCATTGATGGAGCGGATGAGATGTGCGGCTTAAGGAAAGCGGCGCTGCTCGGAGCCCGCCCGCCCCACCGCCCCGCCCGGCCCGCCCGGCCCTCCGCTCCCGCAGGATATCGAAGATCTCCCGGTCATCGATGGCGTCGGGCAGCTCGTCGTCCTCCTCGCGTGCCGTCACGGGGCGCTCCCCGGAGCGCCGGTAGATGAGCGGATTCGCGTTCTCCAGCGGCGCCGCGCCCGGGCCCGGGCCCACCATGGCGGCACCGGCAGCTGAACCGGAACGGGCACCGGCAGCGGCCCGCACCGGAACCAGCCCGGACCGCGATCGCCGCCGCACCGCGCGGGGCCTGGGCGGGCACGGCCTGCGGGGCGGGAGCGGGGCGGGAGCGGGGCGGGAGCGGGGCGGGAGCGGGGCGGGAGCGGGGCGGGAGCGGGGCGGGCCGGCTCCGAGCAGCCTCCCGGGGCGGGCCGGCTCCGAGCAGCCTGCCGGGGCGGGAGCGGGGCTGTTCCGCTTCTCCGGAGCCTCGGTTCAGCTGCCCGCGCCCGGTTCGGCTGCAGGACAAGGCTGGAAGCGAATGGAGTCGGCAGCGCAGTGTCCGCCAGGGCCTTCGGGGCCGGGCCCGGTGCTGCCAAGGATGCTCCGATTAAAGTTATTCATCTCATGTTTCCTGCTGTGAAAAGTCAAACAAACAACAACAAAAAACCAAACACGCAAACAAACTGGAGTGATAGAATCTAGCGATGACATACTTTGGCTTCATATACCCCTTTAAAAGGGGATTAAGACAAGATTTAACTATTTCGATTTATTTTTCTTTTATTTTTATTGTTAGTTTCTAGTTATTTGTAGTCACTCGGTTGTTTGGGGGGGTTGTGCGTTGTTGGGCTTTTTTGCTGCCTTGTTCAGTTGGTGGTGTGGTGTTGTTTTGGTGAGGTTTTTGTTGTTTAAAGGGTTTTTTAAAGAGCTTTATAGAATTTCAGGTCTGGAGCCTGTTGAGCCTCTTCCCCGTTTGCTGTGCCGGTGGCACGGGCAGCCCATGGCCGGGTCACGCTGGGCTGTCCCGTGGCCGCAGCCGGGCTGTGCAGTGCCAGCAGCAGCTGCCGCCAGCTGTGCCGCTCGGGGATCGCGCTCGCTCTCAGCTGCGCTCCCTGCAACGAGTGCCCTCGCTGGGACCTTTGTCCCCTTCTCTTCCGCATAATACCTGAGAGAGTCACCGAGGGCCCGGTCGCGGGTGAACAATGGCTCCTCCGAGCCCGATTGCGCTGCTCTGCACCTTGTTCTGTAGTGCAGCGCTCCTGGGGTGCGGGGCACAAGGTGAGACCCGCGATCTCTTGTCGCTCCTCGGGAAGCCACTGCACCGACAAGTTGCCGTGATTTTTTCAAAGGCAGAAAATCTCTTATGCTTTCGTTAGCAATCTGCAAAAATGCCTTCATGATGCAAAAATTACTGGTTTTGTGAGATCAAACCATTTCTGAGATGATTTAATGAAAATAAGGTTTCTGTCTTTTTTAAAAGGGAGAAAGCAAAAACATTTCTGAATGATCTAAACGAAGTGTTTTCAAGGTCTTGTTGAATGCTAAATTTAGGAAATGTTAATGGTTTTGTTGTTGGCTTTGTAGTTTGTTCTTCTTGCACTGTGACTAAGCTCTGTCCTACCTGGCTCCAGGTGTCACTAGCAGGAGGGCTTGGCAGGGAGTGTCTGTCACTGTACCAAAGCAAAATGAAAACTGAACAAAACTGAAAGGAATAAGCTGAAATGTTCTAAATTAAACAGTCAGCTAAAATACTTCATTGAAAAGTCTGCCTGATAATTATGAAGATGCCTTTTTTTTTTTTTTTTTACCTTTTGTGTTACTTAGGACAGAGTGGTGCTGAGCCAGAAGTGACTATTCCTCTTGGACGGCTCAAAGGAACACAGACAAATGTGAAGGGGACAGACAAGCTTGTAAATGTTTTCCTTGGAATACCTTTTGCAAAAGCCCCTCTTGGATCCTTGAGGTTTTCCTCACCTGAACCACCTGAACCCTGGACTGGTTTGAGAGATGCAACTTCTTACCCACCACTGTGAGAGCTGTTCCATTCATTTGTAGATAGAACCTGTTCGTGGTGGTCAGGGTTGTATTTATTGGGGTACAGAGGCCTGATTTTTCTTAAGGAGTTTGTATTTGGTAGTGGATACACTGCCAGTACTGGAATATTTCAAGCACAACTGTAGAGATGTACTTTTACAAGCTGCACCTCTCACTGATTATAAATTACACAAAATTCAAGCACCCTGTGGGGATTCAGCCTCTGGGGCAAAAAAAAAAGTTTTTTCTGTATCATTGTTACACTGATGCTATTGCAGTTTTAGTACTAATAATTGTACTTTTTTTTTTTTTTTTTGGTGAAGATGTCCTCAAGATCTGTCCATGTTGAAAATAGCTGAAAAAAACTTTAAAGAAAAGCACCTTGCATTCCAGACTTCTGAGGACTGTCTGTATCTCAGTGTCTACAGCCCTGCTGGCTCAAGCAAGAAGGACAAGTTACCTGTATGTAAACCATTGAACAAACTTGTGTTTTGTAATGATTGCTCCTGAGAGACTTAATTTCTTTTGAAAAAATGATGCTGTGCTAGCAGAAATAATATCTGTATGTAAAATTCAAAGTCCACTAACCTAAAATTCAGCTGCCATTGTACTTTGGTGGAGTTCCTAGTTCTCTGATGTTGTTTTCCTTTTTCAAATGAAATCTGCAAACCAATGCATAAAAGTGTTTCACCCTTTTGTTTCTAAGGTAATGGTGTGGATCCATGGAGGCAATTTTATATTTGGTGGTGCTGCTAGGTATGATGGCTCTGCATTGGCAGCCTACGAGAATGTTGTGGTGGTAATAATTCAGTACAGACTGGGACTCCTTGGATTCTTCAAGTAAGATCACCTGTTTCGGTTCTTACAAAGTACTTGCTGTCATGTTTAAAGCATGGGTAGTATTGTTTGCTAAATCCTCTGAACTTCTACACCAGCTCCCCACTGTTACAGTGGTTTAAATGTACATAATTCACTGAAATCAGGGCTTCAGGACACTAAGAAATGTCTGTACATTCCGTCTGCATGGTCACCTGATTGCAGCCTGCTATCAAATCACAGTTGCTCTTATTTGGTTCTGGATAGGATGTTTGTTCTGGCCTTTGCTTCCATCCACTGCTGTGTAAAGCAAAAGCTCATCTAGAGTAAAGGCCACAGATCCACCTGTACAGAGGTGAGCAGAGAGTAGAGGTGAGTCAGGAGCTATAGGTCAGGGCCAAATATGACATTTTGCACAAAATATAAATTGTTGAGATTGGCTTTATTGTGGTGTTGTTACTGTTCCTGAGAAGAGGTTTGTGCTGCTCTCCTTTCAGCACTGGTGATGAGCACGCCCCGGGGAACTGGGCCTTTTTGGATCAAGTTGCAGCTCTTCGATGGGTCCAAGGAAATATTGAGCACTTTGGTGGAGATCCAGGATCTGTCACTCTCTTTGGTATATCTGCAGGATCTTGCTGTGTTTTTGCACATGTAGGTATATAGGAGATAAAAATCTTCAAAAACTCAATTAGTGCAACATTTCATGCTTAATCTGGTTTTTAACAGTAAGTTTAACAGCTTTTATGAAAAATCTGGAGACCTCCCCTGTAAGCAAATAAAGATGTGTGATTCCCCACTGAATCCAGGAGCCTTTGTCAAGCATAGAGTTATGGAATAAGGGTGTTAATGTAGAATAAATCCTTTCTGTTCTCTTTTTGGCAGGTGTTATCTCCTTTGTCTAAGGGTCTCTTTCATAAAGCCATATCAGAGAGTGGAATTCTAATTCCCCCCGGTAGAGATTTACGTCTTTCAACGGATCTTGAGGTAGGCTCATTGTTTTGCATTTTAAAGTCTTTATAATCTAAAATAGAATACTTGTATGTGATAATTTGGTTAAAAGAGAAAAGGGGAAAATCTCATTGCATATTATACAACAAAGTTGATCCATTTCATTCTTGCAGCACACCTATTTAATTTTGCTCTGTTTGGTGTTAGAAATAGACTGTACAGCTACATGATTGTAACAGCTGTGGGCTGACAGGTATTTCCAGTCACACACATGCCAAGCTAGACAAATGTCCCTTTTCATGCCCACTGTACCCTATAGTCACTGTAACTGTGGCATTTATTATGGAAAGTTTAACAAGAATCTAGAAGCAGCATTCAGTTTTTTATTGACCTGTGGTCTTTTAGGGAGGGCCATCATGTGAAGTAAATTAATTAAATATGAAACAAACAAAAAATTATTTCTATAAGTGCCTTTTGATTTCTTTTCCGTAAAGGCAGGTGGTAATAATGTAAATGTTTCTGAATTTTCTTTCCTTATTTGGTTTATGCTACAAGCTTTTATTATCTCTACAGCAAAGTTTATTGTAGACAGTGGATGGAAATACAGCAAGAAAGAGAAGTATACCAGAATTATTCCACTTTGTGATCAAACTGTAGCATTTCTAGTAAAATAAAATATTCAAGAATCTATCAAGCTCACCTAAATCTACCATTAAAGTAAATTATTAGTAGTGTGTATGACAATTTTCTAACAGTGCTTGTCTTTGTTGATAATTTTCAGAAAATTGCCAGTATCTTTAAGTGTGAGACGAGCAGCTCCCTCTCCCTGCTGAACTGCTTGAGGAAGCAGGAAGCAGAGCACATCGTCCTTAACAGCAAGGTAGGTGAGACTTCATGGCAACAGAATTTTTGTAATGGCTTACTTGCAAAACTTTAGCTCAGCCTCTGATCAGAGGTCTCTAATGGTCTCTTCCAAAGTTGATTTTTCTTATCTTTTGTCAAAATACTCCCTAAATGTTGAAATAATTTCACACATAATTTCTCTCTGGAAGTTTCAGCAAAGTGTGACAGCACCTGTAGAATTGTGAGCAAGGTTTCAGCATCCCTATGTTTTAATGTCAGAAGCAGCACAGGATCAGGAACTGATTACATTCCTCTACACCTTGGCCCAGCCAGGCTTGAATTTTATACTCCTGTGCCAAACTAAATTTATGTTACAGTGGCTGTAGATACTTGAATTTCTTAAAGCCCTCTTTTGCACTTAAAACATTAAATGCGAACATTTTATATTATTTGAAGGAAAAATTGGAAATGCTGTTAATGAGTAATTTTATTTATTTTTTATCTTCCTTCAGGAAATCTCATTTCTGCCCATAGTTTTGGATGGAGTATTTCTTCATAAGCCACCTGAAGAGATACTGGCTGGAAAAGAATTCAATGCAGTCCCATTCATAATAGGAGTCACCAACAATGAGTTTGGCTGGAATATTAGATCTGTAATTTAATGTCTATTCTTTAATGTGTTTTTAATGTTTGTGTTACGTGGTAGGACAAATCTTTGCATTATTGGAAATACATACAAAGTAGACTTTGCTTGCATTATGGCTCAGCAGTGACCCAGAACCAGTTGGTCACAAGAGGGTGAGAGAGGCTTCATCCTGCAAGTTAAACTATATGGACACATCAGGTGGAACATCAATTTTTGTACAGTGTTTTCTTGTCCTAAAATTTTAATCCCTTATCCAGGCAGAAAGGAAAAAGAATGCAACAATCAAGGGCTTATTACTGAAAGAAAAATAAAGCAAATCCTTTCCTCCACAAGGCACTGTAGTCAGGGTTGATACACAGTGTGTTTAAAAATGTGCCACTGATCACCTAAACCAGCTTTCCCTGTCATTAGCACCCTGCAGAAAGAGCTTTCTTTTGAAAATCTCATCTGGGACAGAGTGTGGGGATAATGCAGGTATCCTGCCCATTCTCTGTGCACCAATCCTTTCTCATATGAACTCAGTGGGTAGCTCAGAAAAATGAGCAATTGCAATCAGTGCATAAAACTGCAGGAGATGGATTTGTATCCTCTCTTTCTTGTCCCTTTTTTTCATTTCTTAAGTACTCAGGTTCCTTTCTGTAATACAAAGCATTTGTTCTGAATCTTTGGAATAACTGTCTCTGGGAGTGTGCTGGTTCTAAGTCCCAGGAGAACAATGTAAAGTGAAATCTGTTTGAATTTATTTTGCAGACAGAAGAGTTGTTATATGTAATGCTGTAAAAGAGGAGGAACACTGCCTTATCTTTATTTCAAAGGGCTCTAACAACTGGACTAGAGACAGACTGGCAGTGACTTTTAAGATCTCCAGCAACAGAAGGAAAATAAGCCTGTGAGACAGAAGCAACTTTTTGCTTCAACTCTGCCTTAATGCTTTCTAGTCTTACAAGTTTCTTAATGTTGATTTAAGGATAAACTATGTAGTATGAGTGGTTTATGTAGAAACCTTCACCAAGGCAGCATTTGCTGCAGTAAATGCAAGGTTTTCAAGAGCTGCTGCATTGTGCTGCACTTTTGCATGTGATATGATGCTTCAAAAATAAACACCAGTAGTAAGAATAAATGGAATAATGCCATTCCAATGTTAAAAAAAAAATTGAGACATTGAATGGTGCTAATAACATTCTTTTTTCTTTTCTGTACAGACATCAAAAATGACAGCTTTGAGGGAAATAGGAGATAGAAAATCAATTGCCTCAACTGTAGAGGTTTTTCTACCAATGATAGTAAGTACTGTTTCACTAATCTAATTTGAGACATGAATTTTCTTTTTCATGTATGTAACAAATTTGAGTCTCAATGCTTAAGTCATAGTGTTACTAAGGGCTGAGGTCATTGTGGTGGTTTTGATTGGCCCAAAACATCAGTAAGGTATTTTTTAACATCTAGGAGAAATTTGGACTCTTCAGAAGCTGTTGTGGTAGGCCTGAGGAAGTGTCTGAGGGGTGGGGAGTGGCACAAAGATGGCTCCTGTGTGTCCTGAGTGAAAGTTCTGGAAGTTTTTCATCAAGTCCAGCAGAGCCAATCTCTGATGGCTCTGAAAGTGATGGACATGCTGCCAGCCAGGTTTAAGCCAATTAGAGGTGCTAGTTACACCTCTGTGAAAACATATTTAAGAAAAAATCAAAACAAGGCAAGCATGCACTTCTTTTTAGCTAGAGGAAGAGGAGGAGGTGAAAATATGTGAAGAGAGAACAACATGGAGACACCAAGGTCAGTGGAGAAGGTGGGGCAGGAGGTGCTCCAGGCACCAGAGCTGAAAACTCTGTGCTAGCTGTGGTGAAGACCATGGGGGGAGCAGGTTGTTGCCCTGCAGCCCATGGAGTCCATGGGGGTGCAGAAATTCACCTACAGCCCATGCCAGAGGGGCAGGTGGATGCCTGGAGAAAGCTGTGATCCAGAGAGAGTCTCATCTAAAGAGTTAAAGCTGCAAAAGGCCTTGCAAGAGAGAGAAAGGCCTTGCTCCTGGCATGGAAGCAGCCTGGCCTTGGCTCGAGAGAGTCTGCACAGCACCCTATGAACAAGAGGACTCATGTAGCAGCAGAATTCGGGCGGGATGTCGCTGGTGAGATTGGACCCACAACAAAGAAGTTCCCAGAAGACTGTCTCTCATGAGAGAGACCCCATGGCTAAGTAGAGAACCCCTCTCCCTGATTGGACTGACCAGAAAACCCCTACCCTGCCCCCTGTCTGTGTTGCTGGTTTGGAAAGAGGGAATGGGGGTGAGCGGAGAGAGTGCTTCTTAAGAGGGTGGGGGTAAGAGCAGAAAAAATCTGTCTGGAGAGAGAGAGAGGGAGAGAGAGAGAGAAATAAGTAGAGATAAACAGTATTTGTAGTAGAATTGTGGTGATGAATAGATTTATGGATCTGCTCTGTGGACTGAGAAAATACCCACACCCTGCCTCCCTACCAGGGTTTGTTGGTTAAAAAAGAGGAAAAGGGGTGAATAATATGGGTTCGTAAGAGGGAGGGGGGGAGTGAACAAAACAGTGTATGAAAAGTTTATTTTTGCCTTGCATTTTATCCTCCAACTCTGTTAGGTAATTACATCACTTTTTGCAACTTTAAGCTTGGAGCCTGTTTGCCCTTTCTTTGTGCGTCCTCCTAGCAATGTCCTATCTCATTTGACTCACGAGATTGATGTGTATTTTTGCAGGTTTCTTTCCTGCAGCAAGAGAGAGTCGAGGTGCCTGGCGTTCAGTCAGGGTCAAACCGCGACAGTCATGTTATGCTTTGGGGAAAGTCCCAGCAAAGTTGACAGGACCAGGGTGTAGGGAGTTGCACAGAAATAGGATTGAGTCAGGCTTGGGATCTGGGAAAATGCCTTTTTCATTCTAGACCTCAACCAACACTTCCTATGTATTTGTAGGATTACTGTAATTGCATCCTGAGTGTTGAGGTATCTTGTGGCTAATCTCCTGCTTGGGATGTTTCAAGGCAGATTTTTCAATATGTTTACATTAAATTAAATGTAGCTTTTAAAGTAGTTACTCTGCACTCCTAGTTTTGGGATGTGTCTTTCAAGCACATCCTTTCAAGCCTGAAAACCTACACTGTGTTTGGAAATCCCATTGGTCTTGTTCTCTAGTCCATAAATCTTTCAAGGACTGAGGATCTACTTTTGATATTTCCATCTCTTTTCTACTGAAGGAAACAGAAGCCAAAGGTATTGTCAGGAGAAATTGCTGGATTTTCATTGATTCCTGTAGAGTTTTAATCCACATAAATCTGTTGCAAATTTGACCTGCGGTGGTTGTTTTGTTTTGGTTTTTGATGTTGGTGTTGGATTTTTCCCCCACAAAATGTGTGAATTCGTTTTGTTTCCCTTTAGCATGGGTGCTTGTCCTGGACCTTTGTGCCTTTGCAGAATCTCTGAAGTTTACAAGCTAGCATTTTTAGCTGCTAATGCAGACACTGATAATTTGTCTGTTTGTTTCTTGGTCCACCATTGTCTCTTAGGATGTACCCTCAGATTTTCTGCCCAGGATCTTAGATGAATATCTGGGAGACACGGAGGATCCTGCAGAGCTACGGGACGGATTCCTGGACCTGCTAGGGGACATGGCAATTGTCATGCCTGCCATTAAAGCACTGAATTATCACAGGGGTAAGCTGATCAACAGCAGTGGGACATTCAAACCCCCCTCTGTAGGCTGGATCAAATGATGTAGACACAAGTCCTGTCATATACAGGCAGCCCTGCTTGGGATTCCCACTGAGAACTGGAGGGTGAGGAATGATACAGGTCTGCAGGGTTGTCTGTAGTCCCTTATCTTTGTAGAAGCGTCTTGCACTGTGCTTATAATCACAATATATTGAGAGCAGAGCATGATAACACAGTTAAATGTTTGCTAACTGAAGTATCCAGGCTTAAAAATTAAAACCTATCAAAGCAACCTTTGTCCTTTGGCCAAGGCTACTTGGGAGGTCAGCAGCTCTGTGCTCTGGAGATTTCCTGGTAATTTAGAGATTTCCTGGAGATTTAATTGTAGAGAAGCCATGCCAAGACACCCAGAACTGGAAACAGTTTGATGTTATTTTGTTTTCTGTAAGTTTTCCTAGGGTGGATCTTTGAATTTTTATCTTTTTTTTTTTTTTGTGTAAGTGCAGAGTTCCTAATTTTGCATTATAAATAGAAGAACATATTTGAGTGTAACAATTACATTAGAATTGTGGCCAGTATAAAGCTTTGTTTAAAGTAATATTTTAAACAGTTGATGGCAGCTGTAGTTCATGTATCTCTTCTGTAACTCTTTGAATGTTATGTCTTGCAGAGTCTGGAGCTCCTACCTACTTCTTTGAATTCCAGCACCGGCCCAGTTCGTACTGGGACAGCAAACCAGACTATGTGAAGGCTGACCATGGGGATGAAGTTGGCTTTGTCTTTGGGGGGCCATTTCTGGCTGGTGACATCCAGCTCTGCAGTAAGGAACACACACTGTTCACTCTTAAATTGCTCTGGTAGCACTGCATTATTCTATTCAGTATTCATTCATTTTGATCAGACTAAAGTGCACATATTGGCAGTGAGACCAAACCACAACCCTCTCCCATGTCAGAAGTGGTGTTACACATTTAACCATCTTCTCCATCTTCTCTCCT
Source organism: Lichenostomus cassidix (assembly GCF_008360975.1). Taxonomy (NCBI): domain Eukaryota; kingdom Metazoa; phylum Chordata; class Aves; order Passeriformes; family Meliphagidae; genus Lichenostomus; species Lichenostomus cassidix. Next base: position 19,046,338 of record NC_139492.1, read on the forward strand.
GCACACTTTGCCCCTTCTGAAGCACACGAAGATACAGATGTTGTCAGCAATTCAGCAAATAGGACATTTGCTAGAAAATTCATGGTCATTATCCCAGCACTGTGCATGAATTTGTCAAATACCTTTGGCTGGAAAGTAAATTGAAGGAAAGGTCAATTAAACTTGCAGAGTGCTTGGGAAGGAGCAAATCCAGGACCTCATCATTTCCTAAAGAGTTTAGGTCAGTGCCTCCTCCTTTCCAGGAAATCCCACAGCTTATCAGGCTCCAGAGAATGGGGGACATGGTCTCTTTTGCAGGAAATGATTCCAGTAGTGTTCAGAGCAAGGCTTGGAATTCCAGCATTTCATTTTCTGTGTCAAATCCAATGTCAGTGTTGCCCCACAACTCAATTAATACTTAAACACTTATTCAAAATGGAGCCAGTCCATTGAGGGAGGATGAAGGGTGCACTCCCCAAATTCCCACAGGATCCTAAAAGTTCTTCCAGGCAGAATCCCATGTTGTTACATTCCCAATGAATCTGCCAATCACTGAACAGTTAAGATACATGTTGCCACTTCCTAAGGAATATTAGGAATCCAGCAACATCCTTTAATGACATCTGCCTAAAACAGTAATGCTCAACATGGAGTCTTTTCTTTCCCATGGAACAAATTAGGAACAGTTCTTATTTTGACAGAGAGACACAAAAATTCTGCTTATTTTAAGTGAATTCACCCTTTTTTCTGCTTTGCTTTTTGTCATTTGCACAGTAGTTCATAGTCTAAGTGAAAGTATTTCCTTTTACTCCACTGAACGTTGGTGAAATCCAGCTATGTTGCAAAGCCCTTTGTTAATCTGTTACCAGAGCCTTCTCATTTTGCTTATATTTCAGGTTGTTTTTTTTTACTTACGTACTTATGGCACTAGAAAACACTGAAACTTTATTTTCCATTTGCCTGAGCTTACCAAGGGCATTAAGATAGCAAATATTTTTCATAGTGTATTGAGATACATTTATAATTAATAACACACTGCAACTGAAATAATTCTCACCTAGTGATACAGTGAGTTATGGATAACTATATTTAAATAAATACTCTTATAGTGCTGAGAAATGCAGTGGCATCATCTTGTGTGCCATAAATGAAGAAATCTTTGCCTAGTCATGCTCCCAGTAAGAGGGAGGCTTTCAGTCCCACAAAACTAGAATGGGATCCCAGAAACAAAGCCATGTGGCACATTCCTGGAGTGTACCGGGATGGAGGACACACGTGGGGTTTTTGGTTCTGCTTCTGGTTTCCTGGAAAGTTACAGGCACATCCCCTTATTTCCTTGTTCCCAAATTCCCCAATTTGTACAGGAAGGGTAATTATGCTGAAGTCATTCATGAGGAGGGCCTGATGGGGAAATCACGAGGAAATCCCCTGATGCTTTCTGTATCACTGATATTTTACTGGTTTTGTGTCTCTGTGGCAATTGCTAAGTTGCTACAGCATCTTCACACACAGAAAAGGTGCTCCTGGAGTAGCAATGTCTCCATTTCTGCCACACACAGTAACTGTTCTGTGTTTTGTCTTTCAGGTGAAGTTACAGAGGAAGAGAAGCAGCTTAGCAGAACTCTGATGAAGTACTGGGCTAACTTTGCTCGAAATGGGTAAGAATCATGAGACTGATGACACACATTGCTGCTTTGCACTGACTCCATGGGGAATCGGCTGGTTTGTTGGTTCAGTCTTAACTTCTGTGATTGAATTCCCCTGTGACTGCAAGGGGCACTGACTCTTTCTTTTCATCTTGTTTACAGAAATCCTAATGGAGAGGGGCTGGTTGAATGGCCATCTTACAACCTAAATGAGGAATACTTGCAGATAAACCTACAGCAAAAGAAAGCCAGCAAGCTGAAAGAAAAGAAGGTAGAATTCTGGAAGAAAGTGATGCTTGAAAAGACAAATAACAAAAACAAGGAGAACAAGAAGTTTAGATTAGAATTATAGTTTACAGTCTAAACAAGCACATAGTATGCGAACTATTAGGATAATGAAAGAAATTACTTAAAGTAATTTTGAGGATAAAATTACATTTCCCTTCTTTTCACCTATTCTTCACAATCGTGACACTTGAGATTATTCACTGTAATAATTCCAGTGGATCCCTCACTTTTTAAGTACAGCTGCCAGATTTCCCCTGATTTCAGTGCTCAGGTTTTTCTGTCAGTCCCCCATGACTGAAGACAAAATGTAGCAGCAACATTGTTTTAATAAAGTGAAATCAATGAAGACCAAATTTCTGCGTAAAACTGACTCTTGATGTCAAATTTATCAGTGGTGGTACAGAAGTTTTGGTGTGCTGTAGATACAGAAATGTCCTCTGAGGAAAGAAGATGAAACTACAGCATGTTCTGCCTTGTCAGCTGGTTTTACAGCTGAGACAGGACAGTTCTGACTCCTGTGGTACTTCATCTGTAAGAGTAGTGCTGGAATTACGACTTCTTCCAAATGTTAGAAAAAGGAGAAGATGTCACCTGTTCCCACAGTTGTCTTCTTTTCAATTTAGCTGTAACCCCTACAAGGATCAACATTTCTGTCTTTCCCACAGTGCTTCTCTCTGTGCTCCAAGCTGTTCCCAGTGCCACCAGTCAGTGCCACTGTCCCTGTCAGCAGTGGCTCCCAGCCTCACTGCCAGCCCTGGCTCTGTCCCAGAGCCACTCCAGGGCCCTCACCAGCTGATTGGTGCTTGGGCTGCCAAGAGCAAGGCTTGAACTCTCCATGTCAGAGTTGTCAGTCACTTCCCTGCCCTGTCTTTGTCTCCTGTACCTGGTCCCAGGCTGAGGCTTCTCGCTCTGGGGAAAGCGGCAGGACCCAGAAACGCCACGAACGAGGTCTGCCACGGTGCGTACCTCCATGCAAGTCCGTGCCGGGCAGGGCCGGGGCGCACACAGCGCGGCATGAAGCTCGAGCGACAGAAACTCTGCTGGAAACGTGGGTGAGGCGAAACAACATACTGGACACTGTCTCCAGTCCCCCAGGGAGGTTTATTTGGGTCTTTGGGGGGGTTGCAGGGAAGGGGAAAGGGGGAGGAAAGCGGGAGAGGGGCAAAGGGACTGGGAGTCCGAAAACAGTGACAGCCGGGATCATGCTGGCATGAGTTTATAAGGGAAGAGAAGGGGGGAGGGATTGGCTCTGTAGAGCAAATCCCGGAAGGTCTGAGGGAAGAAGGGCAGGGATACACACCAATAGATTTCTGATAAGGCAGGGTGCATATTTCAAAACAGCCAATAACATACAGAGCAGGGGAACAAAGGAAAAACCTAATGGAGCCTTGCAGAGCCACACTTCAACACCAGGCTGCTCCAGCTATCCCAGCCACAATGCTGCTCACACTGGTGCCTCACAGCAGAGTGATGCAGCTCCACAGATCCTACAGGGCAATGAGCATCACTTCCCTTCAGCTCCCCCCTGGATCTCTGGAAGAATTTTAAATTATTTAGACTTAATCATGTTCTACAGCAACTAGCTAGCCGTCCCTTCTTTCCTAGTACTTTCTTGGAAAGAGTAGAGTGGGATTTCCTACACCTTCTTGCCCAAGTTCTGTTGCCAGTCAGAATGGAGGAGCAGGGTGAGACTGTCAACACAACTGCTGTCCTGGTAAGCAGAACTTCCTCCTGAGCATCTGTCCCTGCTCCTTTATTTTACCTCCTTTGTTTTGTGAGGGGAATATCATTTCCAACTAGTCTTGTCAGGTCTTCCTTGCACAAACTCTTGAGGTGCTGTTCCACTCCCTTTTAAAGGAGATAAACTGGCAGGATTGCATGGATGTGCACAGAATATATGCTCATCTTGTGTATGCAGAGAAGTGCACTTGCAGTGACTTCCTAACACAGGCCAGCACTAAAAATAAATCACAGTGGAAAATGTCAGAAGATATTACTCACATCTATGTAGAAATCAATGCTCTGATGCTCCTGTCTCACCCCAGAGACATCCTGGTGTGAGATTAACACTCTTTAGCATGTGGTAAAGCTGTCCAAGCTTCATAGGCTCTAGCTCTAAGTTCTGTATCCTGTAGCTCCATTGAATCCTCACCAGGAGCAGGGATATTTGCCAATTTTTTTTCAGCTGTTGAAATCATGAAAGGTAGCAGCTCATTAAAGTACAAAGAGGCAAAGGTCATCACATGGCAGGATTTTTTGATTGACCATTGACTTATGCATTATTCACTGATTGAGGGCAAGCAGCAAAATGTCTTACAATAAATGCTTTAAAATTAAAATTAATGCCCTAAAATTATTTCCATTGGACAATGCATGCATCTATCATTACTGCATAGACTGTACATTCAAGCACTGCAGACTACTCCCAGACCAGTTTTGTTGACCTTTAGTGTCCTGAACTTCACTCTTGAGAAAGAAGGAAGGAGGACTCCTGTGCAGCCACAATTCACTGTAATTCTGCAACGAAGATGTTGTCCTCATTGTTTCCTCAGCAGCTCAGATTTCCAGTGTTATCCACCTGCCAGTGTTCAGTGAGCACTGGCCATGCCCTCAGCCACAGGAGCTGCAGGGTGGGCAGGGCACTGGGGCAGAGCTCAAGAGTCACCACAGACACAGCAAATGCTTGAGACACAGCATGCCCTGGAAGGAGTCACTGAGATAGCTGCTGACAGTTTGCTCTGGGAGCAGCCCAGGTTAAAGTTGGCTGGGTTTACCTGCAGGGCTGTAAATCACACCTGTGCAGATACACAGAGCAAGGTTTGGAGTAAAGTACTCACCCAACATTTGGGGTAAAGTGCACAAGCACAGCCACAGCACAGGGGATTAGCAGGAGCATAATGGATGTGCAAAACTCATTTAAAGACTGGGGGTCTTGTAACCCACTTAGCTGTAAAGAGAGGTGTGAGCAGAAATGGATCTGTAGCAATGGAGCATCTCTCCTACAGAGACAGGCTGAGAGAGTTGGGTTGTTCAGCCTGGACAAGAGAAGGCTCCAGGGAGACCTTGGAGCACCTTGCAGTACCCCAGGGGAGGCTACAAGAAAAATGGAGAGGGACTTCTGCCAAGGGCATGTAGTATCTGGACAAGGGGGAATGGCTTCAAACCAATAAAGGTAGGTTTAAATTAGATTTACAGAAGAAATTCTTCCCTGTGAGGGTGGAGAGGCCCTGGCACAGGCTGCTCAGAAAAGCTGTGGCTGCCCCTGGATCCCTGGAAGTGTCCAAGGCCAAGGTGGACAAGGCTTACAACAACCTGGGATGGTGGAAGGTGTCCCTGCCCATGGCAGGAGCAGAATGAGTAGAGTTTTGAGGTTTCTTACAACCCAAGTAATTCTGTGATCTTATCATATGATTCTTTGAAATGCTGTTTCTGACAACTGAGAATTCCCATGATCTGAAATTGCAAAACTGCCCTTCTGGGGCAAGAGTTATTGCAGTTGGGAAAAAAAAGGGCAGAGCAAAAACCTTACGTAAACTTAACATCTTAGTTAATGTGAGCAGAAGATCTCTTTTATTAGTTACTATTCAGCCATTCTATTCTCTCCTTTTCACATCATCCTTCAACTATGGATGTGAACTGACTCGACATAAATCCTCCAGATTTTTCAGAGGCATTAAGTATATAGTTACCACCCAAATACCACCCTTTAGTATTGTTCCCACATTACAAAAGCTGATAAGTCATCTCTTTATTGCTGTAACTGTATTGCAACGCTATATCAAACGTCGCTGAACACACAGGACTGAGTGACAGATGTCTCCTGCACCCTGCAGGAAAAGCTGGGATTTTTCCAATGATGGTTTAGTCAGAAATTATCCTTTAGTGAGAATGAAAATCACTCAACTTTTACTTCAGTAAAAGCATGCTTTTCATATTGCTTTGGATTTGGATATAACGTGTTTCTTACATTGAGATCTTGATACGCAAATGAAGTAAACATAATAAAGTAGAATTGAGGTGCCTTCCTGGTCTCCGTGCTGTGCAGAGTGAGGAAATCCTCCCCTCCTTGTCCCAGCCGGTGGTGCTGCAGCAGCAGTCAAACCCTCCCGCCGCAATGCAAGGCTGTTTTCCAAAGCCTTTCGAAGCCCGCTGTGCCGGAGATGTTTGAACAAAATTCCAAGGGAGCAGCAGGGAGGCAGCAGGAGCCCCGTGGGGCAGGAGGGCTCCGTGCTCCCCACCCGAGCCGGCAGTGCCGCTCCTGGCTCGCAGCCCGGGCACTCCCTCGCCTCCTCCGTGTTTGCCTTGCGTAAGGTGGCCCTGGCGAGCCTATAAAGCCTCAGCCCGCGGGGTTCGTGCCAGTGGCACCATGGCAGCTGCGAGGGACACAGCGCTGCTGGCCTGGATCCTCCTCATCGGGGGCACGGCGCTGGTGGCGACAGGTAAACACCGGGGGTTCTGCCCTGTGCTCCTGGAGGGTGAGAGAGCACCGGCAGCTGCCTCTGGGGGCAGCCCCAGTGCCACCCGAGAGCTGGTCACCGAGCCTGGGCAGAGCAGGGCACCGACCCTCGGCAGAGCTGGGAACAGACCCTGGGCAGAGCTGGGAACAGACCCTGGGCAGAGCTGGGAACAAACCCTGGGCAGAGCTGGGAACAAACCCTGGGCAGAGCTGGGCACCGACCCTGGGCAGAGCTGGGCACAAGCATTGAACTGTGATGGACACAGACCCTGGGCAGAGCTGGGAACAAACCCTGGGCAGAGCTGGGAACATCCCTGGGCAGAGCTGGGAACAAACCCTGGGCAGAGCTGGGAACAAACCCTGGGTAGAGCTGGGAACAAACCTTGAGCTGTGATGGACACAAACCCTGGGCAGAGCTGGGAACAAACCCTGGGCAGAGCTGGGAACAGACCCTGGGCAGAGCTGGGAACAAACCCTGGGTAGAGCTGGGCACAGACCCTGGGCAGAGCTGGGAACAGACCCTGGAAAGAGCTGGGAACAAACCCTGGGCAGAGCTGGGAACAAACCCTGGGCAGAGCTGGGCACGCAGACTGAGCGGCAGTAGCAAAAAGTGCACTTCAGTTTTTTAGACCTCTTTCAGTCATTTGTCTTTACTGCCTTTCTTGCAAATAGCAAAATCAAATCCCTTTCCCAAAATCTTGCCTGCTGAGGCCAAGCAGCCACAGTACCACACCTCTAATTTGATATTAAGAACTTCCACATTGATCTTAAAATTAATCTTGCTTCAATGTTAACAGTATTTGTTTGTGCCAGACTGTTCTTAGGTATGTTAGAAGCTTTTTCTCTTAGCTGTACATACTATTGAGGATCTGGAATATATTTTGTCTCTTGATTGCCTTTTCTTAATGAGAGCAATCTATTGAACTTTTATCTAACAACCCTGAGCAAAACAGGATTAGGATCTATATGCAAGCACTAATGTGTGTGTGGCAAGACAATAGATATGATATACCTGAGGGAGATCAGACATACAGACCAATCAAAATGAAGGCTGAAATATTGTCAGCTATACTGACTTAATAAAGGCATAATAAAAGTGTGTTAGAACAAATTAGTAAATCTAAAATGTAAATTATTAAATACTAATAATTAGTAAAATATATTAGTAACATGAAATAGCAAATTAGAATGGTGTACAGTTGAAACTGATTAGTTTGTTGAAGCTTTGTGCATAAAAATTACTTGTTCAAGTAAACTAAAGGTGTATATTTATGTAGCAAATCTGGCAATACTTTCTGGATAGATCAATTATGTGATTTTGTGCTCTCATCCCACAGAACAAAAAGCAGAACAACCAGAAGCAGAGACCAAATATGGGAGAGTGCAAGGGTACCAATTCAAAGTAGACACAGCTGAGAAGAGTGTGAATGTCTTTTTGGGAGTTCCTTTTGCTAAGCCTCCGGTTGGATCACTGAGGTTTTCTGAACCCCAGCCACCTGAGCCATGGGAAGGAGTCAGAGATGCCACTTCCTACCCACCAATGTAAGGCAATGACAAAACCACTGCATTTTAATGATGTTATACTCCATGCAATCCCATGACACTGATCTACACACAGGGCAATGCACAAAGATCAATTCCTTGGTGCCATCTCATTGCACCTGCAGCTGTTACAGAGCATGCACTTCTAAAGACACCTTTCTTAGCTGCTCTCTTTACAAAAGCTGCACTTTCATGGGCATCAGTGATGGACTGAGATGGACCAGCACTTTACTGATAATGCTCTGCCTCAGCAGCACTTGGCCATCACTTACCAATGACTGTGAACCTTTGGAGCAGAGACAGAAAGAAGCTGAGGAAATGCTGGAATACAACATTAGGGGAAAATGCAGAGTCAAGTGCTTAAAAGGGCACATAAGAAATGCAGAGCAATTCTAATCTGCATTGTAAATGTCTCATTCCAGCTGTCCTACTGCCCTTGTTTAGTGTCTCAAGCCAGATACCATCACAACATGAAAACCTACTGGAGATGTAAAATAATTACCTTATATTTCCATTGCAGTAACTTATAGCTACATGTATTTGCAGATATATTTCTGTGATATTTTCAAACATGCAAAACTATATCTCCATGTCACTGTGTGGCTTTATTTTTACAACTCTCATTAATGACAGGTCATAGGAAGAATATACATTAAAAGCAGTAAAAAAAAATTATGTTTGCAGTTGCCACCAATCCAGAAATGGAGTAGAGATTGGTTTCTGGTCTTCACTTAGTTGTGGAAGTGCAAAAAAGCTTCTGTTCATAGCTTTGTGGTTTTAGTTATTTCTGTTTCTTCTTGTCTTTTCATTAATTCAGGTGTCTACAGGATAAAGTACAAGGACAACACTTTTCGGACATGATTACCAATAGAAAAGAGAAAGTTCCTCTCCAAGTGTCTGAGGACTGCTTGTACCTAAATGTGTACACACCTGTTTCTGCAGGAAAACAGGAGAAGCTGCCTGTAAGCAAAATCCTTGTAACATCTTGAGCAAAGTTATCTGACAGCAAACCTACAGCCTGTGCCATTTGCAGACACACAGGGGCAGTTGTGGAGTGATGATCAACTTACACGCTTTGCCCCAGCAAATATCAGCTGAAATTTAACAGACACAAAATCCTATTTTACAAGTAAAATTGTATTGTCATTTTAGCTAAGCAATGCTTGATTTCCTCTAAATAATCTGTCCAAAGTCACAGGACACTCACATAATGTAGGCATTTAACAAAACCAATGCCACTTTGTAGAGCTGCAGGCCTTAGACTAGAAAGATTTCTACCACCTGTGAAAAGTAATCTGAAAGAATCAGAAGTGAAATAACACAAAAGATTATATTTTGGGTTATATTTAGTTTTTATCACTGGGAGCTCATACCTGTGCTGGGTTGATCCTGTCCTTTTCTTTACAGGTCTTAGTGTGGATCCATGGAGGTGGATTAGTTTTTGGAGCAGCTTCATCATATGATGGCTCAGCATTAGCAGCCTTTGACAACGTGGTGGTTGTAACAATTCAGTACAGATTAGGTATTGCTGGATATTTTAGGTAAGATGTTTTATCTCAGTTTTTCCTATGTGGTTTCCAAAATGATGTGTGCAAAGCCTTTGTGAAGTGCAGAAGACTTGCTTAGGCAAAGAAACATTCCTGTGTTGCATCTGCAAAGGTTGGGGACAATTTCCAGTCCCAAGGCAGCTTCCAGATCTGTTCTTGTGGGGTTGCTGCTCCAGTCTCAAGGCTTTCTGAGCCATTCATTTGTCAGTTGTGTAGAGCAGTCCTGCGTAGAGAATGGCAGATGCTTTTTCACACCACAGACTGTATTTTCCTTTGCCTTTTTCTTGCACTGAGCATTTAAATGAATCTCTTCTCTCCCTGCAGCACTGGGGATGAGCATGCCCGAGGTAACTGGGGGTATTTAGATCAAGTAGCAGCTCTTCGGTGGATTCAGGAAAATATTCAATATTTTGGAGGAGATCCAGGATCTGTCACTATCTTTGGAGAATCTGCAGGAGGAATCAGTGTTTCAGCTCTTGTAAGTTCACAGGAATATTGAATTTTAATTACTTAGGGGAAAAGAAACTCCTCCATCCATTTTCAGTATGTGCAGAAGTCAGTGAGAGAAAAGGGATGGTGCAACAGTGAGACATCACCCAGGTCTTTGATAGAACAACAAGGCAACAATACAGCAAAACAATACAGATCCTGATAGATGAAAATGTTTCATTTTCATGTTCAAATGCTGTAGTTAACTCCCAAAATGTTATTGCTCATCTCCTGAATTAAATTCTGGAGCTTTTTTCAATGTAAAAAACCCCCTGAAGCTGAATCTTGGGAGAAAAGTCCCTTAAGAGGAGTTCAGGACTGCTGCCCATTTTCTCTTTGCTTTGACAGCCATTTGTGCAAAGTGATTGAGGTGAGTAGTCATGATAGCTGAACTAGACCTGAGGTTTGTGACCCAGTGGCTGTGCAAAATCTTTACATCAGCACTGAGCACGTTGGCTGTGATGCTCTCCTTCTCCAGTCCCTCACAGTCTGGTACAGATCACACAGTTGTACCAGGGCTCATTGCTACACGGGATAAAAATTCCTGTTTCCTCAGGCCAACAGTTCTTTCTTGCCCTTCTGCAGCACAGCCAGATTACCTTGGGCACATTCAATCCACACCTGGCTTGCAGTGTAGTGCCATGCAGTGCTGGAAGCAAAGTGCTGTGGGAGGGGAAAGGCAGCTGAACTCCTTCTCCCTGAGTGCTGCCAAAGCACTTTGTGCAGCTGGACTATGGTCAGAGGCTACAGGATAACACTGATGACATGGCCTTTCAAAATGCTTCAAATGGCAATTGCTGATACTGAAATCCAGAGGTAGAGCACAGTGCTTGTCATGCTTGTTCTTGCTTTTCCACAGGTCTTGTCTCCCCTGGCCAAGGGCTTGTTCCACAAGGCCATTTCAGAGAGTGGTACTGTACTCCTGGGTTTGTTCACTGACCAGCCTAAGGAGGAAGCACAAGTGGGTATTTGTGGTCATTTTAGTTACTTTTTCCAGATAGTTTTGCATATCTTCAACTACTCATTCCAAAATACAGAAATATATTTTTTTCTTGTGAAACAGTCCCCACAGTCATTAAAGGCAGTACTTCTGTGTGTAAATAGTACATGTGTAATGATGTGTTGCTTTCCAAATACCCAAATATCCACAAAGAAAAGAGAGAAGGCAAGGAAGAATCAAATGTAAAGGAATATTACAAGATGTAATGTCTTCAAGAAACATGCAGCCATAATTTTTGTCTTGAAAATGGTATCAGATTCTGAATACTCTTCTCTCCCTCCTGTTTGATGACTGTAGTTTGCAAATAAATGAGATCTTATTCAGTTGTTTAATTTGAGAACTAGTACTGGCTTCAATCCCTTTCTTTCTCTTCAACTACAAGAAACAATTTCCAGGAACCTGGATCCTGGGATATAAAAGAGACAGCTCTCTCTGATGACAGCTGCTACAGCTAAAAGCACATCACCAAGAGTAGTAGAATGTTGCCCTGCAGATGGTTTATTCTCTAAGTCTTTTATATCATCCAGCCTTCTCAGCCTGGCATGTTATCTACCAGAATTCTCATCCTGGAACATTTCTGTATCAAAAGAATCCGGAGGCAGAGGTTCTGTCCTTCTGCCCAGCCCTTGGTGTCAAGGGTTGTGAGGGTTTCCAGTGCCCTCCCTCTGGAGCTGAGACATGCCAGCCTCCAGCAATCCTTGTGCAGGACCTTTGGCTCCTCTCGCTGGACTCGGTGTCTCACAGAGCCAGATTTGGGAAATGTGTCCAAAACTGTTTGTTTTTACTGCTTACAGAAAATTGCTGCTGTCTCTGGCTGTGAAAAATCCAGTTCAGCTGCAATAGTTGAATGCTTGAGAGAAAAAACAGAAGAAGAGCTAGTACAGATAACACAAAAAATGGTAGGTGAAATGGTATTTCTTCCATTTAAATGACATTTCAGATCTGTCCATAACAGAGAATACTCTTGGTGTGATATTAGGAGAACTTGAAGTAAATGTAAAATCTGACTTTCTTGACCTTTTCAGGACATGACAACACTGCAGGTGTGCAGCAACACCTCACCTGAAAACTGCAAACAGGTAACTGCCCTTGCACTCTGCATGCACTTGGAGCTACCTGTGGTTTGCTGTCTTGCTCTGCCAGGGCAAGGAAAAGAAAATGGCATGGATTATTCTGGAGAAACTGAAAATCAAGTTCTATATTATGTCCTACTTAGAAGTTCTTATCACAGTACTGTGATATCAAATCACAATATGGGCGTTTGAAATTTCAATACAGAAATTGGTTTTTCCCCCCACTGTTCCATACATCCATTACAATATGGAACTAAGAAAATATGTAAGTTCAACATAGTGACTTTTGTTTCACAAAAGAATACCAGAATTCTAATGCTAATCTTCACAGAATCTTCTGCCTAGTGCAGAAAATATGTCAGAGAAACTTTTAAGATGGCATGGTTTGCCTTACATCTTGTATTTTCATTTGGCTTCACTTTGGAACTGAAGTTAAAATCTGAACTCTTTTTAGAAGAAAAATTATTGAATTAACGAGGATTTTTTTTCTTGTTTCCCTTTTTGATCAGGATTTCTTTTTCATCAGTGCATGTGTGGATGGTGCATTTTTTCCAAAGAGTCCCAGGGAATTACTATTGGAAAAATCAATCAATGCAGTCCCATACATAATAGGAGTAAATAACTGTGAATTTGGATGGGGACTTCCGATGGTAAGAGACTGAAAATGTTGTTATTTACATATAATTTTCTAAATAGAAGCTTCTTTAATAAGTACGATTCTCTGTATCACACAGCTGCTGAAATATCCTCCTTTTGTGGATGGTCTGGATAAAGATGTTGCACATCAAATTTTACAGAGCAACTTAGTATTAATCACTAAGGTAAGAGACCATTTTCAGAATAACCCAGTGCTGCTGCTTCTCTGGTCTGGCTCTGTTTGTATCCTCAGAAGGACACATTTGACTCTAAAATGTCGTTCTGCTGGACAGCTCCCTGCCATGGGGCACAAATGGGCAGAGATGTGCTGCATTCCTGTCACCTCTAGTGACTAAAAATACTCTCTAAATATCCAAACTAAATGCCCCTCTTCTTAAAAAAGGAGTTCTGGGGGAATCCAGCAGTGATTCAGGTACCTAAACACAGGTCTCTTGGGACATTTTACATACCCCCAGGTTATCCATGACATGCAGAGTACCAGCAGGTATGACAGGAGATGTATGGGACACAACCTCCTGAGGCAGTAGCTGGGCACTAGAAAGGAAAAGCCAAAAGGTTTGGGGAGCACTGACACCTACGTTCAACTTTCCTGAGGTTTTGTTTCCCTGTAATTTACAAACCTCTTGGCTTCATGGTTCCTTTGTGCTCTCCTGAAACTACTAGATAGAAAAGTACAGATTAAAAGGTAAGAATTAAGGACTCTATAAACAGGATAAGTACTTGCAAGGCATCATTCAGTGACACTAACATCCACCATGAACCAAGAAATGCAGAGCCCAGGCTTGTTCTGAAAGGGAGAAATTATGATCATCTACAACAATCAATGGATTTTATGAAATCCAGCAGGATTTCTTTGCTCTTATCAGGGTGGTTTCCACACAAGGGAGAGCAATCAGCATCCCTGACTGCTCTTTATCTAAACATGTTTGATCCTTAGATCCTCTTTTCCCCAAGAACACCTGTACCCATAGCTGTGTAACTCCAATCCTGAGCTCTGAGCCACACTCTGACACAGCTGAGGATTTTCTCTGAAAGGTGATGTTTGGGGTTTAGACAGAGCCATGCAGATCCACATTCCTTTACTGCTGTTACTCCTTATAATATTCATCATCATTATAAGTACTTTTACTGTGATTTCAGGGTGTCACATCTGAAGTTGTTGACAGAGTGTACAAGGAGTACATAGGGGATGCAGCAAGCCCTGCTCAGGTGCGAGATGGCCTGCTGGATGCAATTGGAGATGTCTTCTTTGTCATCTCAGCCGTGGAAGTGGCCAGACACCACAGAGGTAACTCAGCAGCTTTAGAAGAACTGTAGAATTCTGTCCTGGGAGTGGTGGGGACAGCATGCAGCACTCCTCCCTATCCAGAGAACTGTTGGTGTTTTTATTTAACCCAAAGAGCTTGTAATGAAACTTTATCTTCTTTGGAGCAGGTATTTTCAGCTCTCAAACTAACACTCTTCTGTACCCTCTAGATGCTGGACACCCAGTCTACTTTTATGAATTCCAGCATCGAGCAAGCTCACTGGAAGGTGTTGTACCAGAGTTTGTAAAAGCAGATCATGGAGCTGAGATTGCTTTTGTCTTTGGAAAGCCATTCTTAGCTGGTGATGTATCCATGCTTACTCCATATTCCTTTTAGAACCTCAGTATTACTCATCATACTTACTGTAGAGCTTTAGAATAGAATTTCTCTCCTAGAAGCACTGTAATGTGCATAAACACTTTCCATCTTCAGTAGGAGATACTTTCCATTAAATCATTCATCTGCAGTCCTCTCCCAGAAAAAAAACTCCCATAGCCCAGGGCAACAAGTGGAAGTGACTACAGTCTGTTGGAATTGATAGAGCTGCTACTAATTATTTAGTTCCTAATGTGGCCCTTTCATCTCTCCCTTTGCAGGAGGTGCTACAAAGGAAGAAAATAAACTCAGCAGAAATGTTATGAGATACTGGACCAACTTTGCTAAAAATGGGTGAGAATCACAATGCTAATTACAGCTGAAGTTTTGTCTGTGGTGCCTGGAACACACTTACTTGCCTGAAGCAGTACTTGTATGGTGGTTCCTAGAAATCTGGCAGAATTTAAGATAAATATTGAAGCAATTTCACTTTTTAATGGTCTTTTAAATGAACCTGCAGACACAAAGAGAAAAAAAATCTAAGAGCTGTTACTCCATCTGCAATGGAGTTTTAGACCTAAAAGGAATGGCAACTATTACACTTTGGCTGTTCCACTGATGAGCATTTCCATAAAAAACTGTCCAACCATTCAGGTACCAGAATCACATGATCTGGGCTCATGTTGGTTTTCTGAAATGCTCTGAACCTGAGCAGTCAGAGAGCAATGGATTGGCAAATGAAGAGCTAACTTCTCATTCTATTCTTTCCAGAAATCCCAATGGAGAGGGCTTGGTCCATTGGCCTCAGTATGGCCTGGAGGAAAGATACCTGGAAATAGACCTGGAGCAAAAGGCAGCAGAGAAATTTAAAGAACACAAAGTGGAGTTTTGGGCACAACTCATGAAAGAAATACAGACTGAAAGGAGACATCACACAGATTTATAGGAGCTGTGGAAAGTACAGTTTGCATTCAAAACCCAAAGAAAAGTGAAACAAAATGAGTTTGTCAGGATGCAGAGTAATAATCACCTTCTAGCTGACTGTTATGTGATCTGTTTCCTGATCAGTGAAAGGAGAGAAACAAGGGGAATTTAGAATGTTTTTTTAATTAAAAATCACTATTTAATGAAGAAGCAGGAAAAAACCCCACAATCTTTCAGGCTCAAACAGACCATGGTACCTACTCAATGCATATCAAATCTGAATAATGAGGTGGAAATGGACAAATGAATTGAAATCTGTAAGAAATTATCTATACAGAAGATGACATAAGAGTCAGACTATCTGACAAGCTTATTTTCCTCTTCTTTCACAAGAATATGGTCAGTTGTCCTTCCTACAGCCTCTTTCTGCTTTCATTAACAGGAAATAGCTTGTAGGGAGCAGAACATCCATCAAACTACATCTGGGAGATGGGCTTGACATCTCACAAAGGAGGACAGAAAATTTATACTTGTTTTATTGGTTTCTGAATTCTTATAAATAAATGTTGCTTTTGATTTTTTGGAACTTTCTTTTCTTTCACCTTACTGACAGTGACTAATTCCAAGAGGTTAAATCACACCCAAGAAGCCAGAAATGTGCCCAATTTCTTCCTTCAACCTAAAGGGTTCCAGGTGTGAATCTTTCAGGTTGCTGTGCAGGACCTGAGGCTTTAGGCTCTTTCACAAACTGTTCTGGGGTGTGGTTGTGTGTCCTTCAGCCCTTCCTGGCAAATTCCCTGTTCAGTGGCTGCAGGGAGGGAGGAAGCACTGCTGGCCAGACAGACACCCAGGGAGGCAGAGGGGAGAGCAAAGGCTGGTGGTGTTCCCTGCACATTGTTAGCTCAGCATTATCAAAGAGAAGAGCTGCTGACGTGCAGAGCTGCACCCCCTGCCACCAATAGGTAAGG
The DNA here is from genome assembly GCF_008360975.1 of Lichenostomus cassidix. NCBI lineage: Eukaryota > Metazoa > Chordata > Aves > Passeriformes > Meliphagidae > Lichenostomus > Lichenostomus cassidix. Next base: position 19,062,529 of record NC_139492.1, read on the forward strand.
CTTTATAAAGGAAAGGCCTTGTAACATGGCTCTGGCCTGTTATTTAGGCTAAGTATAATGGAACTATGGGAGAATGATTCAGCTGGAATAGAGAGATGTGAGAAACTGAGAGACTGCTGCACGACAGTTGTGTGTCCACATCGTGATGTGTGGTGATTGGTTGACTTGGGCTTGTTGTGCCTTAAAACTATTTAATCTGATAACTGGCTAACTGCTTAAAAAGGCCGGGTTTTTGGCACTAAAGAGCACTCCATTGCGTCTGCCTGGCATCCTCACATCGCTCATCAGCACCACAGCTGGTGGCCAATGAACAGGGACAATTGAATCACAGGACTGAAGAGCCTGAGCCCCTGAAGAGACCCTGGACCATGGCCTACGTCAGATACTGTGGGCTCTGGCATGGGTCAAGCCCACGCAAAGGACCCCGGCAGCAGCTCCAAGGAGCACATTCTAACAGGAAACTTCAGCAGCACGCTTAGACCCCATGAGCGATCCTGGGCTTCACCTTTTCACATTCCAGGGCACGCATTCATCATTTTAAGGGGAGCTGTGGGTTTATCATGGGTACGAAACTATTGCTTGAGCAAAACCAGACCCTAGACACTTTACAGCAGCTTTTACAATGGCAGAACAGAGACATTCCCAATGCTAGGTTGCTTGCTTTGTTAGATTGAATCTCTACACATGTGGGGGAATTTCTCTCTGCCAGCATTTATGAGCTAGATGCTTGGAAAGGGGTTGGACATAGACTCTTTGACCTTGTGAGCATGGGTGATCCCTTTGCTTCCAGGCATCTCACAACATGGGGAATTTGAGAAAGGGGTAATCAATAGGTAACTCAAGTTAACTATTGAGAGACAGAATATGTGAATTGTAAAACCTAGAAAAACAGGATTCCCTTAATCTTATCAAGATAAGAGGGACAAGAATCCATTTGAAGCCAGCACAGAAACCGCTGAATCATCTCATGACGGACTATGCATGCTCCAGAGAGAAAGGTGAAAAGTGCATTGTGATGACCGTAATCCTGGAGGGGTTTTTGCGGTCTTCAAAGAGCACTGGGATGTAAGCAGCATGCACGGTGCGCATGCTAATGATATTAATGACTTCCGAGAAATTATTTGTATAACCACTCCTATCCAAGGGAATGTGATGAATATTCATGAATTTTACCTATAACACCATGTCTTTGGATGTGCCAGTGTGTGTTTGGAGGAGTGAATTCCCCCACAAAATTCCCCCCCAAAAAATGCACCTCTTTTTTTCCCCGGTGCACTGAAAAAAAGCAAATACTCACTTCTCTGACTTTGCCTCTTAAGTGTCTCCAGGCTTGCTTGCAGTGAATCAAATTGTTGTAGCGACTCTCACAGAATCTAACACAGATTTGCTCTTTGGACCACCCCTGGAGCCTGCCACCCCCACAGCCCCCACCCCACACAGCTGCCTTCTGCAATAGCGCTTTCTCACAGGTAGGCATTCCTCCATAGCAGTTCCCCCACATGCCAGACTCTGTCAGGTCCCAGCGCTCTTTTGCTGCCCACTCCCCCATCTCCACCCCTCCCAACGGCACTTCTGCACTGCCTGCTGCTCCCATGGTGCTGCCTTTGCTGCCTGCCCCTCAGCATAAGCTCCCCCCTTGCCTGCATCACTTTCACTGGCCCATACTGCAGGTTCTGGCCCCTCAGATTCACATGTCCCCATGGCTGTGGAAATACAGTCTTTGGCAGCAGCCTGCATGGCTGCAGAAATACAGTACTCAGTTGTAGCCCCATGGCCACTTTTGAGGTCCCTGGGATAGATCCCTGCCTCTGCATGGCTCCTCCAATGCTGCAGCTACTCTGCCCCCTCTCGGCCCCAGGGTGGTATTGCTCCCCCACCAAGCACCTCCCAGGAGCTGCCAGTCAGCTCTGTTGCTATGGCAACCCCTCTGGAGACAAACACTTTGGCTAGCTATTCAGACCCGGCACCGTTTAATGCCCAGGCAGTACAGCTGCATCCTACATGAGATCAAACCCTCGTGCCTTCACATCTAACTGCGTATCTGGTGGTCTATTATAAGCAAGGTAAACCCCCCAGCCTATAAGATGTAGAGTACTCTGTTATGAGAGAGATGCGCAGGTTAGCACAGGAGACTGGTGTGTCTTCCGGACAACTTACCGCCATATAGAGACCCTAAGCTCTGCCAACGTACTTACTCCTACTGACTGGAAAAACATGATGAAAATGATAGTAACAGTGACCCAGTATGTCATTTGGTTCTTGGACTACCATGCATCCTGCATGTCTCAGGCAGGGCATCTACAGTGGAGGAATCCCCTGGTACTTGTGGTTCAATTAATCGGTGAGGGTGTTTATGAAAAGGCTAGAACCCAGCATGGCATTTGGCAAGTCAGCTCATCCCCGCAACCTGTGGAAGTGCCAGAATGGACCTGACCTCTGGCCAGCCACTAACTCTGCAGATGACATCGGTTCATTTAGTCCCTACGGGGATGTGGGGACCTATTGGTAATAATATGCATACTTTGCTCATCAGACCTCCTTCTACTACTAAGCCAGGACTCTTTGTGTTACCTGGTGTCATCAACCCTGACTTTGAAGGTGAAATACAGATCATGCTCTGGATGCCCATTCCACCTTGCTTTGTGCCTTCAGGCCAGTGTCTGGCACAGCTTGTTCCATTCTACAGCACAACGCCAGGAGGAAAAGGGGCCATTTAATAGCTGTTCCATACACAGATACTGAACACATGTAAACTTGCATGGAAGACAGATGACCCTGTCTGGGTCTCTCAATGGCCCCTACGTAAGGAACGGCTGCAACACCTACAGCAGCTTGTAGATGAACAGCTGTCTCTTGGGCACATACAACCCTCCTCTAGCCCTTGGAACACTCCTGGTTTTTGCATACCCAAGGAAAGTGGTAAATGGAGGCTGTTACATGACTTGTGAGTGGTAAATGCAGTCATTGAACCAATGGGTGCTTTACAACCTGGACTTCCCTCTCCAGCGATGATTCCTCTGGATTGGGCCATTGTTGCATAGATTTATGTCTTGGTTTGAAAGACAGGTGTCTGCTAAGAAAGGTGGAAACCTCCCTTAGAATAGAGAATTTTACCCCCCCCCTCCTTTCCCTCAGAATGATTATAACTTTGGAATCAAGGGCTTTCAGGCATAGATATGGGAAAAGGAATAACAGTTCTTTACTAGTATCTATAACAAAGTAAACGAGCAACAACAACTGTAGCAACAACAAACAAAAACCAGAAACCTGGTGGCAGATGTCCCTGGGATGCCAAGCACTTTCCCGTTCGGTGCAGTCACAGTTACAGCCAGCAGGGGCGCTGTTGGGCTGCCAGCCGGGCAGGACAGTTGCGATCACTCCCACGCAGCTGCAGGGGGCGCTGTGGCGCAAGGTCGGTGTCATGTGGCTCATGGCGGGCAGGCTGGGCAGCGTGCAGCAGGGAGCTCAGAGCAGCGAGCTTGAGTGGCAGCAATGGCTCAGCCGGGCTAGCCAGCAAAGGTGGCAGGAGCTCCGCAGTTATGGCAGAAGCCGCAGTGTGTTCCAACAGGCAGGGGCAGCGACAGCCGGGCTCCTCTGCAGCAGCTGCGAGCGCAGCTGGGGAGGCGCAGGTTCCCGGCGGGGAAAAGTGTCAGAATCCTGCGCCCTTTCCCAAGTGAGAGCTCACCCAGCCAGGATCAGAAGGCAGTGCAGAGCCGGACTCTCCACAGTCGCAGCCAAAGGAAGGCAGGAGCTTCCCTCTTCCCCCTCCAGTGCCCAGCAAGCAAGTGAGGTCCCCAGCATCAGATTCCACCTCCCTTTACCACACCCAGCCACATCTATTGTCTCTTACAAGAGTTAGTGGTCCTTGAGTACCTGGTCATTGTGCTTTCCTAGTAACAGGGATGGAGAAAATTCCACCCCTCCCCCATCCTTCAACAACTTAAAAGATTGCTTTTTACCATTCCCATGCACTCTGATGATGCACCCCATTTTGCCTTTTCAGTGCCCACCATGAACCATTGTGAGAGAGCAGAGCCAATGAAAAGGTATCACTGGACAGTTTTGCCACAAGGCACATGCAACAGCCCAACTATATGCCAGAGAGTGGTAGACCTTACTGTGCGTCCTGTATGCCACCAATTTTCTGAGGGAACCATATACCACTGCATGGACGATATTTTACTTGTAGCTAAAGATCATTCTGTTTTGTGTTCCATACAGGTGGCTGTTGTTCAAGCAGTTTGAGCAGCTGGCTTAGCCGTTGCATCCGAGAAAGTGCAGCAGCAGCCCCTGTGACATTACCTAGGGTGGAAAATTACTCAGCACGCTCTCTGTCCTCAGCCTGTAAAGCTTTGTGTTAAGGATAACCTGATCTTAAATCATTTGCAGAAATCGTTAGGTTCTTTGAACTGGTTATGTCCCATTCTAGGTTCATCCACAGAGCTCTTGCACCTCCTGCTTGTTTTACCCAGGGGTGACCCTGATCTCAACTCTTCCTGGCAGCTAACTCCAGATGCTAAGAAAGCCCAAGATTGTTGTGCTCTGGCACTGGAAAATCATCAGGGCTGGAGACTGGACCCAGATGAACCCGTTTCTCTTGCTATTGTGGCTATCAGGTTTCAACCATTTGCTGTTTTGTTTTAGTGGTTTCTAAATGACAGTGATCCCTTGCATGTACTGGAGTGGCTATTTTTACCACATACAGCAACAAAGACTATGAACTGCCAATGACATGTTTGCACAGCTAATCATGAAAGGCCACGAGTGGCTGCAGAAGCTTAATGGCCAGGATCCACATGTAATCTATATGCCTGCAAACAAGGACAACTTGTCATGGCTGTTGTCAGAGGACACTAACTTTCAGATCGCACTTGCAGATTTTTCAGGACAATTGTCTCTTCACTACCCTTCACATTGCCTGTGGACGGAAATGGGTAGCTTCCGCTTGTATGCAAAACACCACTGCAGTATGACCCCCGCTGATGAAATGACTGTTTTTACGGATGCATCCAGCAGAACCAGCAAAGCTGCAGTAATACAGCGTGAAGGTGACTCTGGCCAGTGGCATAAAAGGATTCTGACAGGACAAAATGCTCCAGTACAAATCCTAGAGTTAGCCCCTATCTGTTATGCTTTTCAGTTGTTTTCAGATGAACTGCTCAACATTGTAACTGATTCTGCATATGCTGCTAATGCAATTTTTCATTTAGAATCGTCAATATATTGATAACCAAGCTTTATTTACAGAGTTCTGTATGCTATGGCTTTTGATTAACAACAGGCAGCATGACTTCTATGTGCTACAAGTTTGTTCTCATACAGATCTACCTGGACCTATCATGGAAGGTAATACTTACATGGATCTCACTGTCATGCCAAATGTTGTGCCTAATAAGTTTGCTCAGGCTAAGCTGTCTCATTACTTTTTTTATCAGAATGCACACTCTTTATGAAAGCAGTTTCAACTAACCACCTTGCAGGCTCATGGCATTCTGCTTTCGTGTCCCTCTTGCCAAGGAATTGCTCCTGATCCTTTGGCAGAGGGTGTCAATCCTCAAGGCTTGACTGCCAGTTCTGTCTGGCAAACTGATGTTACTCATATTCCAGAATTCGGTCATTTAAAATATGTTCATGTAACTGTTGACGCTTTCTCACATTTTCCAATGGCAACTGCCCACACAGGAGGAAAGGCTCGTGTTGTTACTCAGCACTGGCTCACATGTTTTGCTGCTTTGGGCCTTCCAGACACTATAAAGGCAGACAATGGCGCAGTTTATGCTTCTGAGCAGACTCGCCAGTTCTTACAGCAATGGGGTGTCACCTACGACACAGGTATCCCTCACTCTCCCACTCGTCAGGCGATCATTGAACATGCCCACAGAACACTAAAAACTATGCTTCAAAAACAAAAGAAGGGGGAGTTGGAGCGCCCACATGATAGGTGACCAAAAGCCCTGTATGTTCTCAATTTCCTGAATCGGGATGAAGCTGGCCAACCAGTATGCAAAAGGCAATATTCTTTTGATAAAAGGCTCGTCCCAGGCCTCCAGTGGTGGTAAACGACACAGTAACAGGGCAGTGGGCAGGACATTTAGACTTGTTAATGTGGGGAATGGGTTATGCTTGTGTCTCCACAGGTCACCATGTGAAATGGGTTCCTTCATGGTGTGTGTGACCATTTGTTGCATCATCCTGATTGGCGAAGGCATCGCGAGTGTCTTACCCCCTACACTGGATGGCACAAATGTGTGGATCACCCTTGCAAATGCTACGCACGCTGATACTATGTGCATCTCTATAGCAACTCCTAGCGATCACTTTCGCACGTACTTGGCAGGGGTACCCATTGGCGAAAAGCGTTTTGGTAAGCTATACAATGAAAGCATGCAGCAAAACTGCAGCCTAGGCAGTGGTGCCAGGCCATCTGGCAAAAGACCGCAGGATGGGATGAGACATGGTACAAAGATCTGAGATGGATGTATGACTTTCCAGCTTTGCTCTCACAGCCACAAGAACTAGATACGCTAGGGACTTTGCACACCTCGCTATGCTTTTACATTGATGATACATTTGACGTTCATATGAACAGTGTTAACTTTGATGTCTCTCCTAAAGGTATTTTCAGTAATACTTCCTTGTGGTGTAATCGGACCTTGGAAAGTCGACTGACATCCGGTATCAGCGCTATTGCTCTTCCCTTGGACTTGTTCTTAATATGTGGGGAGCATGTCTGGAAAGGTATACCAAGCAAAGCTGTTGGCAGACCTTGCACCATTGGCCAACTAACTTTGTTTCATCCAAATTGAACTGCTCTAATACTTGCAGCACAGCATCAGGTTAGCTGCAGCACACGGGTTATCAGCGAGGACTGCAATCCAACAGTAACTTTCTGGAACACTGCTGAGCGTATCTCTGCTAGCTCAATACCAGCAATCGGTACTGCTCATGCTTTGGCTTCTTTAACAAGCTCGGCTGCTGGCTTGCACAGGAAGCTAACACCACTAGTGTCACTCTTTCAGCAATGCTGGCTGACATTAAATTGGTCACTACAACATGCAACATTACAAAACAGGGCTGCCATCGATTTATTGCTGCTGGCTCAAGGCCATGGGTGTGGAGATTTTGATGGCAGGTGCTGCATGAACTTAAGTGACCATTCAGAGTCCGTTCATAAGAGCATTAGTAATCTTAAGCAATTCACTAAACAGCTACTGCAAAACAATGAGGGTGAATGACAGTGGGGTGTCTTCATAGCTCGATAACCTTGGCTTTGGGACATGGCTTAAACACTTAGTAATGTATGGCATAGTTATCCTTGGTATGTTCTTAATGATTGTGCTATGTATCCCATGTATTTTATCTTGTGTGCAACAAATGATCAGTAGTAGTCTTGATAAGACAATGGCCTTACTGGTCCAGACAGTTCTAACTGTGCAACACATAAACAACGAAGGGGGAATTGCTGCCGATAGGTAAGGCTTTATAAGGGAAAGGCCTTGCAACATGGCTCCGGCCTGTTACTTAGCTTGAAGAGATGGGAACTGTGGGAGAATGATTCAGCTGGAATAGAGGGACGTGAGAAACTGAGACTGCTGTATGACATTCCCATGTCCACCACACGGTGTTTGATGATGGTTGGTTGATTTGGGCTTGTTGTGCCTTAAAACTGTAACCTGATGACTGGCTAACTGCTTAAAAAGGCCAGCTTTCCGGCAATAAATGGCTCTCCTTTGCGCCTGCCTGGGGTCCCTACATCGCTCATCAGCATCATAGCCAGGGCACAAACTCACCACTAGATGTTGATGTGGTAAGCTACAATTATTCCTCCAAAACACAACTTTGCAAACATTCAATCACTTTAGGTCATCGTGTTTTCACCCACGTGTGTTGTTTCCTCCCCCAGTCCCCCTTATTTTAAACCCCCACTTTTAGTGCATTATTTATGTTGCATCATTAAACCTGTACAGAATGCCCTAAGGACACCTAAATCACTTCTCCTTCAGTCAGTTAAGACACTGCAGTTCAGCCTAAGGCAACAAGGAATGCCACAGCAGAATGCAGACAGTTTTAACTAAAGCTGCACAATCACACTGTGGCACCAAGGCACGTGCTGAGCCACCCCAGTTCTGTACCTGTGAGGACACAAGGGTTAACTCACCCTCCACCTTCTCCCCACCCCAACCCATGGCACTGTCACACTCATTTAACTATGCAAAAGGAACATTTCCTTCAATGGAAAAACACAGAAAAACTTCATGTTGGAAGGCTGCAGGGACAGCAAGGCCTTTCAGCCACTCCCCACAGAATTTCCAATCCATGGCCAAATCAAAGCAGAATTGCTTTTTAAAATCAAGTTGGCATTAAATTCTCCACTGCTAAGAGTTTCTCAAACCTGGATCCTGTGTGGCTGATAAATGCTAACAGTATAGGAGAAACATTTTCTCATGGCAGTTTTCTCTTTTACTTCCCTCCCCAAATGCTAAGAGTAACTGGAACTGTGAAACAATCTCTACACTGCAAGTTCCATGTGTAACGGAAGTATGAAAGTTTTGTAACCACATTTAAGAGGCACGACAATATATGTCAATCAGTTATTCTTGGAAATAAGCACAATGCCATCAAACAAATTCAATTTTTCACCACACCTGAGGAAAATTCTGTTACATAATTATACACCTGTAGTAAAAAAAAAACCCAACAAAACAAAAACCAAAACACACCCACAGACTTTTCATCTATGCAGAGAAGTACACTTTATTTAAATAATGTCTGATCTGGGTCTTCTTGTACAAAAAGAAATTCTTCAAGAGGGGTTTGATGATTTGCTGGCCAACAGCTTCTCTCACATGTGTAAACTATAACAGTTCCAAATTCCACTGACAGATCTGAAAAACAAAGCAACGAAGGTGTGTAAAGGCATGAAAAGTGTCATTATCAGGGGCTATTGCTTACCACTATACTTCAGTTTTTGCACAAATTATTAATTCAGAAAATACTTCTCATATTCAGTCTCCTCTGTAAATAGCATTTTCTAATGTTAAACATTTTAAAAGAAGCCAAATCAGAATTTTCAAAGAGCTTTTAAAGTGTCTGCAATCTTATCCCACCACACATATATTTTCCAAGGCCTCCTTTAAGAGGCAATAAAGACTCATACTCCCAAGGCCATGGAATTGTCCCTACTGTAGTTATTAAAGTTCCCTAGTGAGCGACCCAAGCTGCAATCAGAGAGTGTCCATAAAGCAGGGCTCTCTCTTTTGCCCAGTGAAATCTGTAATGGCGACAGCAGAGTCTCTGGAACATCATCACTGTGGTGAAGCACACGTGGGTAGCAAGAAACAACCCAAACTGCAGTTCACTACACTTTCCCCAAAAGGAGACTGCTTGAAGTACTGATTCAAGCAAGTCAAGCACCTGAGTCACTCTGGAGCATGCTGACCAGCATGGGCATCAGCTGGAACTCAAACACCCTGCTGCTTCCACAGTTCCTGCAGGCTGGAATTCCCTGCTCCAGGTTGGCTGGAGGACTCGTTATGAATAAAGGCTGGCCACCCCAAGAGTATCTAGGAGATGACAGGGAAGAAAAACTCATTATTTATTTTTAATCAAAATTTGATAGGAAAACTTACATGTTAGCAACGCTGTTCAGGATTTGCTGAAATCTCTGAACTTGCTTCAAGTAAATTACATGGTTATAAGCCTAAATCATTGCCTCAGCTTCAAAGGAAACATTTAACAAAGAATAAGGATGGGGAGGGGGAAATACTTGGAAGGTTAAAGCTTGGAAAGTCTTAAGGAAAGAGCTGCATTTAAAGGAGATAAATGCTTTGAATTGACACCTCCAAAATATGTTGTACCGGACTCATTTCATTAAGCAAACTACACTTTCCTGAAAAATGGAATGCTAAACAGTAGGAATGAAAGAAAAAAATACACAAGTAAAAGATTTAACACACAACAGGTCTCAAAACCACTGTAGCTATGCCTCAGAACTGATGGTGTATTTGTAAGAGCTATGAGAGCTTCACAGCTAACAGGAAACCCAGACCAAGGATGGTTTCCACTGAATGGCAAGCAGGGGATTCTGTGCTCTGCTGAAGGTCAGCAGGCAGGCAGGAGAAATGGGAGCCTAAGAGAACACTGACAATCTGCAGGGAGGCCAAAGGGAAGCTGGGGAGAGGTTCTAACCAGGGACAGTCCCAGGGAACACCTGAGGTGATGTTTTAGAAGAATGGCAAATCCAAAGAGCACAATACTGCAAAGGGATAGAGGCAGTGCAAAGCTGTCTGAAAATGCTCCTTGGGTGCTGCATCAGTACATCTCCTGATTCATCTCTGACAATCAGTAAAAGTTTCTCATGTTTCTTTTCTGTCTAGCCAGTCACTCAGACTTTTAACTCCTCAGCAGAAAAAGGACCAGTCAGTTCCAGCTGGTTCTGGACACTTGATAAACAAAAGCCCTGTGACCACACTGGGACAGCCTGACCAGACAGGCAGCACTGGACTCCCTGGAACACCTGGTGTGATCCATGAAAACCTGTCTTTCCTGGTACTACGAATGACTTAGGAGTTACTCTTTGTTATACCCCCATCTAGAATTAACGCCTCTCTCAGGAAGAGCAGCTACTCAGAGGTTCCCCCTGCTTCTGTTCCAGGAAAAGCAACAGATTTACATGACCTGAGGACTGCTGGGTGCTGAGGGCTGTCCACAGCAAGCTGCAGAACTGGGCCTTTAAAACCACTAATTTCTTGCTTCAGTCAAGGACAGACATTAGACATTCCAAATAGGTTACAAAATGTCAGAGCAGCAGACAACCTTGGAAATCTACCACAACAGCACACCACTGTGTCATACCTGCACCTCAACACTGTCACTAGGAAACCTCTGTGCCTGGATTTCAGCGAGGCTTCAAAGACAGTCTGAGTCTCTTCTCATCAGGTCCTATGTCGAAAGCCTCCCATAGTCAGAGCTATCATCTCTGATCCTGCTTTGCTCTTCATCCACTTAAGATGTTGTATAAAAAAGCCCAACCAGGACTGAAGTCTGACCACAGACATGGCAACAGTCCCCTTAGCAAATTCTTTTGATTAAAAAATTAAAACATACATGTATTTCCAAGAAAATTATTTATTTTGATGTACTAACCATCCATGCCTATGATTTGTATCTCCCTGTTAGAACCAGATTATCAACATACCTTAGAATCTGTTCAGGACACACAGATATCCTTTTCATGAATTTATGGAATGTGTGGTCCCAGCTTTTGACTTCACTCTTCTCATATTTTTCATTACCATCTTCACCAGCAAAACTGTAAGAAAACAAGAAACAAACTGTCCAGCGAGGTTTTCAGTATGACATGCATCTTTTAAATAAGCAGTGGTTACTATACACTCACATTAAATTATACTAAGTATGCTAAAAAAAGATACACACATAAAGAGACAATTCCTGTTAGAGGTTGCTAGTGAACATTTTCCTTTTAGTTCTTCGTTTTTTGGTGGCTCACAATTACTAACAGTGTTTCAAACTATCACATGGGACTCAAATCCAGCAGAGACCCGCTTTCTTCCGTGGGAGTTTGGGTGGAAGCTGCTTGAAGGTTGCAGCTATGGAGATCTTTTGTTATCAGTTAATGTGAGACATTTGGGAGGGTTGAGCTGAATAGCCCCTGGCAGGGGCAGGAGACTGATAAGTGAGGCAGGACTGTTTACCTTATGCATGGGTGATTAGCAGGAGGGATTGGGCAGGACGAAAGCAATCAGTTGCCCATTAAGAAAGTAAAACATGTAACAAGTTCTTGTAAAGGCTAAAGTTATACTTTGTAACACTATAAAACCATGATGTTTTCTGTACAATAAATACGACTTTGCATGAACCAGGCTGAGACCCCAAATCAAGTGCCGACATTATTTATTCAAAAAACTCCTCAATAACTTTCCTAATTTTTTCCTGTTTTTAAAATTATGATGATATCTTTTTCAATTCCGCATCAAGCACAATTAAATTTCTACAATTTTATAAAGGTCAACAAAACTCAACAGGAACACCACTGCTGAAAAGTGCAGATTTGGCAAATGACAGCAGCTTTAGCTATAAAGAAATTCAATGCTGTCCACAATTCAGGCACTAATGGCCGAGATATAAGTGCTCACTGCGATCACCCGAGTTAAATATTTTACTAAGAAAATATTTTCAATAACTATGTTCAAAAATGCATTTTTAGACAACTTCTACTAAACCTTCAGGTGTCACCATCATGCCAGTCTTTAGCCAAAATCCCTAAATAATTAAACTCTTAAAAATGCAACTGAAATTGAAGAAAAGCTTTAGCCCTGTGAAGAAAAGTGTGAAATTTCATGAAACACAGTTATGTCATTTCGCAGAGATATTGTTTCACCATTCTGGTTTGGATCCAGAGGTTGACCATCCTCTGCTGCGTCTGTAGACCAAGAACATTCCAACTGCTCAGTCACTCAGAAATAGATGCATTTTGAGTAACTCCAGATTTGACAGCCCTGCGTGCACTGTTCTGTTCTTCCAGCACAGAATTGCACACCAATGGCTCCTGAAGGAGCTTCCAGACAAAATCATTCACCTTTACTGAGAGTCCCATTTAGATGAACAGTCAGCACACAGAAAACTACACAATTCCCTCAGGTTCACCATGAAATCCAGACTTGTTCTCACCTTTCTGACATCATCTGTTCCAAATCAACATGCTCTCTCTGCTGATACTCCCTCAGTAGCTTATCTGCATGATCTGTATCAAGAGAACCTGTGTAGTCCTCCTCATCTACAACATCAATGTAGAAGGGCTGGAACACAGGAGATGAACCAGCTGCTGCCATCACCATTTCCTCAGTGGCTGCAGGATGTGTGCCCTGGGGACCTGAGCCATCCATTTCCTCAGTGGCTGCAGGATGTGTGCCTTGGGGACCTGAGCCATCAGACAGCTGGAGCTGCTGGAACTGGGATGCACACTCCACATCGCTACTCACAGCTTCCTTTAGGCCAAGCAGCTGGAGGGAGGCACAAGCAGGAGACTCTGCTCCATCACAGGCTCCCCAGTCATCTGCATCCTCACACCAATCCTTTGCAGCAAAGGTTGATTCTTGTTTCTGAGAAGCACAAAAAAAAGGGAAGAGAACGTTGCCAAGGTCTGCCACCCCAGTGCTGCTCAGATACAGCTTCTAACAGAGGAGAAAACTGAGACCTTCACCTAATGCTCAGTGTTATTGCACCTCTTCTCCTCACAGTGCTAATTCCCAACACACCCACATTTACTTCTCACACCACCACTGTTATGGCAACAACATCTCACACTGGAGAATTAGAACAAGAATTCATCAGTGTTTTGAGTGGCCCTTGTGCCTCCTGCTGCCATGACCTGGCTGTGGCAGAGTCTAGCTGAGGCAGTTACTGCACCACAGGCAACTCACAGGGCAGAAGACAGAAGGAAATTATAATACCACCACCATCATTTGACTAGAGCAAAAGCTCATTTACCACAGCCCAAAATTTCACACTGCAAACTCTCCCTGCGTGCCATCACGAGTTTGATGCCACCCTCCTCTTCCAATCTGCTTAAGCCTATGTGCTGCTCTTCATCACAAATACATTAATAATAATTGAGTCAGATTAATTAAAATCCGTGATATATTAAAGAGATCAATTAAAATTAGAAAGTAAAGAAAACATCTGAAAGATCCCTACCTAGACAGCATAGCCCAATCATTTGAGGTTGAAAAATACAGTTTAGTTAGCTGAAGTAATTAAAGTATTAAGTATCAGTTTTGGCGGTACAGCTGGACTGCAATCTTCACTTGAAAAGCAGCCTGACACAGATCACAAACAGTAGGTTACTCTCCTAGTAAACAACGTAGTGCAGTGAGAAAAAGTCTGTGACCATGACTTCTCCACACAACCACAGAACGGGACCGGAAACCATCCCAGAGTGCAGCTTCTGGAGGAAGGTTGTGGTTACCTAGACAAGGAGGTGTAGGCTGTGCAGCTCATTCAGCTCAGCCAGGCTCTGTTTCAGAGCATTCTCCCTGCAGCCCCGGCACAGCCCGGGCAGGCAGAGCTCAGCTGTACCTGTCTGACGCTGAGATCCTGGGCTTGTTTTTCCTGGGCCTGCGAGTACTGGGAGCGCAGCACCTTCCAGCTTCCACGTGCCGGGCGAAGAGAAACAGAAGGTGAGGGTGGAAAACCGACCAGCGGCAGGAATAACAAGGACAATAACGACGAGCGACGAGCAGCCGCGGCCCCGCGCTCACCTGCGGGCAGCTCCCCAGCAGCGCGGCGCGGCGCAGGCGAACACGTGGAGCGCGCGGTGCGCGGGGCCGCGCTCCACCGGGCAGTACACCTGCACCAGCAGCGCCAGCGCGCCCGCGCACTGCGCGCACCGCGGCGGGGCCGCCCGCACCGCCGGCAGCCAGTCCTGCAAAACCGACAGCAGCGCTCAGGCCCGGCCGGGACGCGCCCCGCGCCCCGCGCCCCGGCCCCGCCAGCCCCGGCCCCGCCAGCCCCGGCCCCGCCAGCCCCGGCCCCGCCGGCCCCGGCCCGGCCCTACCGCGGTGCCGCCCAGCTTGTTGGTGGCCCATGCGGGCAACGGCCCGGCCGGGCGCGGCCCCGCCATGGCGGCGTCGCGCAGCCCCAGCAGCACGGGCGGCCCGCCCGCCATGGCCCGCCGGCGTGCGCGTGCCCGTGAGCTCGGCGTGCGCGTGCCCGCGCGCCGGGAGTTCCCCTCACGAGCCCCGCGCAGCTCCCGCCTGAGGCGCCGCTGAGGCGCGGAGCCTTTGCCCGGAGCACGGCGCTGTCCCCGAGCGGCTCTTTCCTGCCACGGGCCGAGCCACACAAGACTGCAGGCAAACTATTTATTTACAGTTGTGCGCACGAAGCGGCGCTGGCTGGCGAATCCACGAAGCCAGCAGCACGGCTGGCAAAACTTTCCGCTCTACTCCTTTTAGCAAAGGCGTTACTGTGCATTGGTTGCAAGGTACACCGCTCTCTTACTAATTAGCATTGTGTCTTCTATTGGATCTTGCTTCTCCCGCTAATCAGTGCCGTGCTCAGTGTTTCTCTTCCTTTGCCTCGGGGGATTCTCGTGTCCATGGTCCGTGGGTTGGTGGGTGTGATCTGCCCTGCTGCAATTCCTTACCCGGTCAGAGCTGATTCCGTGCTGTTCCTGAGTTAGTTTATTGGTTTCTTCCTTACCTTGGGCTTCTGCCAAGTGTCCTCATTGCCTGTAAATTCTGCATTCCTCGTGTATCAGTGGAAATCCTTCTCCCCAAGATTTGTTAACCTCCCCTGGGCTGAGATCATTGAAACATGTCCAGCCCTAAACCTTAACAGGGCAATTCTTCCTCTTCCTTCCTGAGCAGGAATTTGTATTTCCAACACCTGGACATCACTTAGAGTTTGTCGGCTGTTCTGTTTCACGGATTAAATCTCTCTCCTTCTTGTTGACTAGGCTTGAAAGTTACAAAGTTCAAACATCAAAGAACCCCCTTTCTTAATAAAATTGTACATATTTCACATTTTGCAACAAGATGTCCTGAGAAGCAGGGCTGGCACAGAACAAACATACTTGTTGACCAGATTTGAAAGGCAGCCACAGAAATTACAGATAATTAATAAATTAAAAAAAAAAAGGTTTAAAGGTCTTATTGATGGAATGTGAAAAACAGGACAGCAGCAGTTCTTGCTGAATATAATCAATAAGAATACTGCTAAGAATTTCTTCAAATATAGATGCAACTGGGAATCTATAACAAGTGACCATTATTACTAAAGTTATGAAATAAAAAGAAGTTAGGAACATAAATGTATCCTACTCACTGTAGCCCTTTCTCAGCAGTGTGACAGTGTCAGTCTTGATATTTGGGGTTGAAATTTGACAGATGGACAGAACACTCCTCACACAGTCAGAAACTACTTTGTTATCATCTGCAGCTACTAAAATACCTCCCTTTTCCACAGCAGTTATACGTAGGAGTTTGCACACACAGGGTTTTTCTGTCTTGTTTAAGAGAATGATTTCTGTGAACCTACAAGGACAGACACTCCCATTCAACAAAGAAACCAATAGCGATCATAAAAGCTGTGCCAGAGGAAAACAAGGGAAGGGATAAAATGCCCCCAGTGTCCCCCACATGCTGCATTAAATGTGTGCCAGAAGCAGCAGTATGGTTGCTGCAATTAGCTGTTACTAATTGTAACAACTGGTGGTTTTCACAAGTTACACAAAAATGCACAAAAGGGGATGGTCAGGTAAGATAGATCACACCGCTCAAGGCCCACAGGTGTGTAAAAGCAAGGGAACCCAGAGCTGAGGAGGAGGAGGAAGAAGAAGTCACCTACAAGGGATCAACATGTGCAGGCAGGAGCTTGGGCTGTGTCACTGTGAGAGTCCCTCCTGGGAAGAGCAGGGCACAGGCTGTGGGGTGCTGTGGGATGTGGGAGGGTGAGCTGGACACCAGTTACAGGGGTAGTTAGAGAATTGCTGTTTGATTACTGGCATGAGGAGAGCTCTCCTGGATTCCCACATTGCCTGTTCCTTTGTATCCTGCTTGTCATGTCACTTGGCAAAAAAAAACTTCAGTACTTGTGTGCCCTGACCCATTCCAGATGTGCCAAAAATGTGGTGGCAGCTGTGGGAGACTGGGGGTGCAGCTCTGCCTGTCAGCAGCTCTTCTTTTTGATAATGCTGAGCTAACAATGTGCAGGGAACACCACCAGCCTTTGCTCTCCCCTCTGCCTCCCTGGGTGTCTGTCTGGCCAGCAGTGCTTCCTCCCTCCCTGCAGCCACTGAACAGGGAATTTGCCAGGAAGGGCTGAAGGACACACAACCACACCCCAGAACAGTTTGTGAAAGAGCCTAAAGCCTCAGGTCCTGCACAGCAACCTGAAAGGTTCACACCTGGAACCCTTTAGGTTGAAGGAAGAAATTGGGCACATTTCTGGCTTCTTGGGTGTGATTTAACCTCTTGGAATTAGTCTCTGTCAGTTAGGTGAAAGAAAAGGAAGTTCCAAAAAATCAAAAGCAACATTTATTTATAAGAACTCACAAACCAATGAAACAAGTATAAACTTTCTGTCCACGTTTGTGAGATGTCCAGCCCATCTCCCAGATGTAGTTTGATGGATGTTCTGCTCCCTACAAGCTATTTCCTGTTAATGAAAGCAGAAAGAGGCTGTAGGAAGGACAACTGACCATATTCTTGTGAAAGAAGAGGGAAATAAGCTTGTCAGATAGTCTGACTCTTATGGCATCTTCTGTATAGATAATTTCTTACAGATTTCAATTCATTTGTCCATTTCCACCTCATTATTCAGTTTTGATATGCATTGAGTAGGTACCATGGTCTGTTTGAGCCTGAAAGATTGTGGGGTTTTTTTCTGCTTCTTCATTAAATAGTGATTTTTAATTAAAAAAACATTCTAAATTCCCCTTGTTTCTCTCCTTTCACTGATCAGGAAACAGATCACATAACAGTCAGCTAGAAGGTGATTATTACTCTGCATCCTGATAAACTCATTTTGTTTCACTTTTCTTTGGGTTTTGAATGCAAACTGTACCCTCCACAGCTCCTATAAATCTGTGTGATGTCTCCTTTCAGTCTGTATTTCTTTCATGAGTTGTGCCCAAAACTCCACTTTGTGTTCTTTCAATTTCTCTGCTGCCTTTTGCTCCAGGTCTATTTCCAGGTATCTTTCCTCCAGGCCATACTGAGGCCAATGGACCAAGCCCTCTCCATTTGGATTTCTGGAAAGAATAGAATGAGAAGTTAGCTCTTCATTTGCCAATCCATTGCTCTCTGACTGCTCAGGTTCAGAGCATTTCAGAAAACCAACATGAGCCCAGATCATGTGATTCTGGTACCTGAATGGTTGGACAGTTTTTTATGGAAATGCTCATCAGTGGAACAGCCAAAGTGTAATAGTTGCCATTCCTTTTAGCTCTAAAACTCCATTGCAGATGGAGTAACAGCTCTTAGATTTTTTTTCTCTTTGTGTCTGCAGGTTCATTTAAAAGACCATTAAAAAGTGAAATTGCTTCAATATTTATCTTAAATTCTGCCAGATTTCTAGGAACCACCATATAAGTACTGCTTCAGGCAAGTAAGTGTGTTCCAGGCACCACAGGCAAAACTTCAGCTGTAATTAGCATTGTGATTCTCACCCATTTTTAGCAAAGTTGGTCCAGTATCTCATAACATTTCTGCTGAGTTTATTTTCTTCCTTTGTAGCACCTCCTGCAAAGGGAGAGATGAAAGGGCCACATTAGGAACTAAATAATTAGTAGCAGCTCTATCAATTCCAACAGACTGTAGTCACTTCCACTTGTTGCCCTGGGCTATGGGAGTTTTTTTTCTGGGAGAGGACTGCAGATGAATGATTTAATGGAAAGTATCTCCTACTGAAGATGGAAAGTGTTTATGCTCATTACAGTGCTTCTAAGAGAGAAATTCTATTCTAAAGCTCTACAGTAAGTAAGATGAGTAATACTGAGGTTCTAAAAGGAATATGGAGTAAGCATGGATACATCACCAGCTAAGAATGGCTTTCCAAAGACAAAAGCAATCTCAGCTCCATGATCTGCTTTTACAAACTCTGGTACAACACCTTCCAGTGAGCTTGCTCGATGCTGGAATTCATAAAAGTAGACTGGGTGTCCAGCATCTAGAGGGTACAGAAGAGTGTTAGTTTGAGAGCTGAAAATACCTGCTCCAAAGAAGATAAAGTTTCATTACAAGCTCTTTGGGTTAAATGAAAACTCCAGCAGTTCTCTGGATAGGGAGGAGTGCTGCATGCTGTCCCCACCACTCCCAGGACAGAATTCTACAGTTCTTCTAAAGCTGCTGAGTTACCTCTGTGGTGTCTGGCCACTTCCACGGCTGAGATGACAAAGAAGACATCTCCAATTGCATCCAGCAGGCCATCTCGCACCTGAGCAGGGCTTGCTGCATCCCCTATGTACTCCTTGTACACTCTGTCAACAACTTCAGATGTGACACCCTGAAATCACAGTAAAAGTACTTATAATGATGATGAATATTATAAGGAGTAACAGCAGTAAAGGAATGTGGATCTGCATGGCTCTGGCTAAACCCCAAACATCACCTTTCAGAGAAAATCCTCAGCTGTGTCAGAGTGTGGCTCAGAGCTCAGGATTGGAGTTACACAGCTATGGGTACAGGTGTTCTTGGGGAAAAGAGGGATGCAAGATCTAAGGATCAAACATGTTTAGATAAAGAGCAGTCAGGGATGCTGATTGCTCTCCCTTGTGTGGAAACCACCCTGATAAGAGCAAAGAAATCCTGCTGGATTTCATAAAATCCATTGACTGTTGTAGATGACCATAATTTCTCCCTTTCAGAACAAGCCTGGGCTCTGCATTTCTTGGTTCACGGTGGATGTTAGTGTCACTGAATGAAGCCTTGCAAGTACTTATCCTGTTTATAGAGTCCTTAATTCTTACCTTTTAATCTGTACTTTTCTATACTGTAGTTTCAGGAGAGCACAAAGGAACCATGAAGCCAAGAGGTTTGTAAATTACAGGGAAACAAAACCTCAGGAAAGCTGAACGTAGGTGTCAGTGCTCCCCAAACCTTTTGGCTTTTCCTTTCTAGTGCCCAGCTACTGCCTCAGGAGGTTGTGTCCCATACATCTCCTGTCATACCTGCTGGTACTCTGCATGTCATGGATAACCTGGGGGTATGTAAAATGTCCCAAGAGACCTGTGTTTAGGTACCTGAATCACTGCTGGATTCCCCCAGAACTCCTTTTATAAGAAGAGGGGCATTTAGTTTGGATATTTAGAGAGTATTTTTAGTCACTAGAGGTGACAGGAATGCAGCACATCTCTGCCCATTTGTGCCCCATGGCAGGGAGCTGTCCAGCAGAACGACATTTTAGAGTCAAATGTGTCCTTCTGAGGATACAAACAGAGCCAGACCAGAGAAGCAGCAGGACTGGGTTATTCTGAAAATGGTCTCTTACCTTAGTGATTAATACTAAGTTGCTCTGTAAAATTTGATGTGCAACATCTTTATCCAGACCATCCACAAAAGGAGGATATTTCAGCAGCTGTGTGATACAGAGAATCGTACTTATAAAAAAATCTGGTATTTACAATGTGATGTTTAAAAAACAACGTTAAAAGTCCCTTACCATTGGGATTACCCATCCATATTCACAGTTATTTACTCCTATTATGTATGGGACTGCACTGATTGAATTTTCCGATAGTAATTCCCTGGGACTCTTTGGAAAAAATACACCATCCACACATGCACTGATGCAAAAGAAATCCTAAACAATAAGGGGGGAAAAAAGGGAAAACTTCATTAATACATTAATTTTTCTTCTAAAAAGAGTTCAGATTTTTACTTCAGTTCCAAAGTGAAGCCAAATGAAAATACAAGAAGTAATGGGATCCAAGCCATTTTAAATTTTTCTGACATATTTTCTGCATTAGGCAGAAGATTCTGTGAAGATTAACATTGTATTTTTGATGGGTTTTTTTGTGAAACAAAAGTCACTATGTTGAACTTACATATTTTCTTAGTTCCATATTGTAATGGATGTGTGGAACAGTGGGGGAAAACCCAACTTCTGTATTGAAATTTCAAATGCACATATTGTGATGTGATATCACATTATCGTGATAAGAATTTAACATAGGACATAATATAGTATTTGATTTTCAGTTTCTCTAGAATAATCCATGCCATTTTCTTTTCCCTGCCCTGGCAGAGCAGGACAGCAAACCACAGGTAGCTCCAAGTGCATGCAGAGTGCAAGGGCAGTTACCTGTTTGCAGTTTTCAGGTGAGGTGTTGCTGCACACCTGCAGTGTTGTCATGTCCTGAAAAGGTCAAGAAAGTCAGATTTTACACTCACTTCAAGTTCTCCTAATATCACACCAAGAGTATTCTCTGTTATGGAAAGGTCTGAAATATCATTTAAATGCAAGAAATACCATTTCACCTACCATTTTTTGTGTTATCTGTACTAGCTCTTCTTCTGTTTTTTCTCTCAAGCATTCAACTATTGCAGCTGAACTGGATTTTTCACAGCCAGAGACAGCAGCAATTTTCTGTAAGCAGTAAAAACAAACAGTTTTGGACACATTTCCCATATCTGGCTCTGTGAGACACCGAGTCCAGCGAGAGGAGCCGAAGGTCCTGCACAAGGATTGCTGGAGGCTGGCATGTCTCAGCTCCAGAGGGAGGGCACTGGAAACCCTCACAACCCTTGACACCAAGGGCTGGGCAGAAGGACAGAACCTCTGCCTCCAGATTCTTTTGATACAGAAATGTTCCAGGATGAGAATTCTGGTAGATAACATGCCAGGCTGAGAAGGCTGGGTGATATAAAAGACTTAGAGAATAAACCATCTGCAGGGCAACATTCTACTACTCTTGGTGACGTGCTTTCAGCTGTAGCAGCTGTCATCAGAGAGAGCTGTCTCTTTTATATCCCAGGATCCAGGTTCCTGGAAATTGTTTCTTGTAGTTGAAGAGAAAGAAGGGGATTGAAGGCAGTACTAGTTCTCAAATTAAACAACTGAATAAGATCTCATTTATTTGCAAACTACAGGCATCAAACAGGAGGGAGAGAAGAGTATTCAGAATCTGATACCATTTTCAAGACAAAAATTATAGGTGGCCTTTTCTTGAAGACATTACATCTTGTAATATTCCTTTACATTTGATTCTTCCTTGCCTTCTCTCTTTTCTTTGTGGATATTTGGGTATTTGGAAAGCAGCACATCATTAAACATGTACTATTTACACACAGAAGTACTGCCTTTAATGACTGTGGGGACTGTTTCACAAGAAAAAAATATATTTCTGTATTTTGGAATGAGTAGTTGAAGATATGCAAAACTATCTGGAAAAAGTAATTAAAATGACCACAAATACCCACTTGTGCTTCCTCCTTAGGCTGGTCAGTGAACAAACCCAGGAGTACAGTACCACTCTCTGAAATGGCCTTGTGGAACAAGCCCTTGGCCAGGGGAGACAAGACCTGTGGAAAAGCAAGAACAAGCATGACAAGCACTGTGCTCTACCTCTGGATTTCAGTATCAGCAATTGCCATTTGAAGCATTTTGAAAGGCCATGTCGTCAGTGTTATCCTGTAGCCTCTGACCATAGTCCAGCTGCACAAAGTGCTTTGGCAGCACTCAGGGAGGAGTTCAGCTGCCTTTCCCCTCCCACAGCACTTTGCTTCCAGCACTGCATGGCACTACACTGCCAGCCAGGTGTGGATTGAATGTGCCCAAGGTAATCTGGCTGTGCTGCAGAAGGGCAAGAAAGAACTGTTGGCCTGAGGAAACAGGAATTTTTATCCCGTGTAGCAATGAGCCCTGGTACAACTGTGTGATCTGTACCAGACTGTGAGGGACTGGAGAAGGAGAGCATCACAGCCAACGTGCTCAGTGCTGATGTAAAGATTTTGCACAGCCACTGGGTCACAAACCTCAGGTCTAGTTCAGCTATCATGACTATTCCCCTCAATCACTTTGCACAAATGGCTGTCAAAGCAAAGAGAAAATGGGCAGCAGTCCTGAACTCCTCTTAAGGGACTTTTCTCCCAAGATTCAGCTTCAGGGGGTTTTTACATTGAAAAAAGCTCCAGAATTTAATTCAGGAGATGAGCAATAACATTTTGGGAGTTAACTACAGCATTTGAACATGAAAATGAAACATTTTCATCTATCAGGATCTGTATTGTTTTGCTGTATTGTTGCCTTGTTGTTCAATCAAAGACCTGGGTGATTTCTCACTGTTACACCATCCCTTTTCTCTCACTGACTTCTGCACATACTGAAAATGGATGGAGGAGTTTCTTTTCCCCTAAGTAATTAAAATTCAATATTCCTGTGAACTTACAAGAGCTGAAACACTGATTCCTCCTGCAGATTCTCCAAAGATAGTGACAGATCCTGGATCTCCTCCAAAATATTGAATATTTTCCTGAATCCACCGAAGAGCTGCTACTTGATCTAAATACCCCCAGTTACCTCGGGCATGCTCATCCCCAGTGCTGCAGGGAGAGAAGAGATTCATTTAAATGCTCAGTGCAAGAAAAAGACAAAGGAAAATACAGTCTGTGGTGTGAAAAAGCATCTGCCATTCTCTACGCAGAACTGCTCTACACAACTGACAAATGAATGGCTCAGAAAGCCTTGAGACTGGAGCAGCAACCCCACAAGAACAGATCTGGAAGCTGCCTTGGGACTGGAAATTGTCCCCAACCCTTGCAGATGCAACTCAGGAATGTTTCTTTGCCTAAGCAAGTCTTCTGCACTTCACAAAGGCTTTGCACACATCATTTTGGAAACCACATAGGAAAAACTGAGATAAAACATCTTACCTAAAATATCCAGCAATACCTAATCTGTACTGAATTGTTACAACCACCACGTTGTCAAAGGCTGCTAATGCTGAGCCATCATATGATGAAGCTGCTCCAAAAACTAATCCACCTCCATGGATCCATACTAAGACCTGTAAAGAAAAGGACAGGATCAACCCAGCACAGGTGTGAGCTCCCAGTGATAAAAACTAAATATAACCCAAAATATAATCTTTTGTGTTATTTCACTTCTGATTCTTTCAGATTACTTTTCACAGGTGGTAGAAATCTTTCTAGTCTAGGGCCTGCAGCTCTACAAAGTGGCATTGGTTTTGTTAAATGCCTACATTATGTGAGTGTCCTGTGACTTTGGACAGATTATTTAGAGGAAATCAAGCATTGCTTAGCTAAAATGACAATACAATTTTACTTGTAAAATAGGATTTTGTGTCTTTGAAATTTCAGCTGATATTTGCTGGGGCAAAGCGTGTAAGTTGATCGTCACTCCACAACTGCCCCTGTGTGTCTGCAAATGGCACAGGCTGTAGGTTTGCTGTCAGATAACTTTGCTCAAGGTGTTACAAGGATTTTGCTTACAGGCAGCTTCTCCTGTTTTCCTGCAGAAACAGGTGTGTACACATTTAGGTACAAGCAGTCCTCAGACACTTGGAGAAGAACTTTCTCTTTTCTATTGGTAATCATGTCCGAAAAGTGTTGTCCTTGTACTTTATCCTGTAGACACCTGAATTAATGAAAAAATAACAAGCAACAGAAATAACTAAAACCACAAAGCTATGAACAGAAGCTTTTTTGCACTTCCACAACTAAGTGAAGACCAGAAACCAATCTCTACTCCATTTCTGGATTGGTGGCAACTGCAAACATAATTTTTTTTTACTGCTTTTAATGTATATTCTTCCTATGACCTGTCATTAATGAGAGTTGTAAAAATAAAGCCACACAGTGACATGGAGATATAGTTTTGCATGTTTGAAAATATCACAGAAATATATCTGCAAATACATGTGGCTATAAATTACTTCAATGGAAATATAAGGTAATTATTTTACATCTCCAGTAGGTTTTTATATTGCAGTGGTGTCAGGCTTGAGACACTAAACAAGGGCAGTAGGACAATGGGAGTGAGACATTTACAATGCAGATTAGAATTGCTCTGCATTTCTTATGTGCCCTTTTAAGCACTTGACTCTGCATTTTCCCCTAATGTTGTATTCCAGCATTTCCTCAGCTTCTTTCTGTCTCTGCTCCAAAGGTTCACAGTCATTGGTAAGTGATGGCCAAGTGCTGCTGAGGCAGAGCATTATCAGTAAAGTGCTGGTCCATCTCAGTCCATCACTGATGCCCATGAAAGTGCAGCTTTTGTAAAGAGAGCAGCTAAGAAAGGTGTCTTTAGAAGTGCATGCTCTGTAACAGCTGCAGGTGCAATGAGATGGCACCAAGGAATTGATCTTTGTGCATTGCCCTGTGTGTAGATCAGTGTCATGGGATTGCATGGAGTATAACATCATTAAAATGCAGTGGTTTTGTCATTGCCTTACATTGGTGGGTAGGAAGTGGCATCTCTGACTCCTTCCCATGGCTCAGGTGGCTGGGGTTCAGAAAACCTCAGTGATCCAACCGGAGGCTTAGCAAAAGGAACTCCCAAAAAGACATTCACACTCTTCTCAGCTGTGTCTACTTTGAATTGGTACCCTTGCACTCTCCCATATTTGGTCTCTGCTTCTGGTTGTTCTGCTTTTTGTTCTGTGGGATGAGAGTACAAAATCACATAATTGATCTATCCAGAAAGTATTGCCAGATTTGCTACATAAATATACACCTTTAGTTTACTTGAACAAGTAATTTTTATGCACAAAGCTTCAACAAACTAATCAGTTTTAACTGTACACCATTCTAATTTGCTATTTTATGTCACTCATCTATTTTACTAATTACTAGTATTGACTAATTTACATTTTAGATTTACTAATTTGTTCTAACACACTTTTATTATGCCTTTATTAAGTCAGTATAGCTGACAATATTTCAGCCTTCATTTTGATTGGTCTGTATGTATGATCTCCCTCAGGTATATCATATCTATTGTCTTGCCACACACACATTAGTGCTTGCATATAGAGCCTAATCCTGTTTTGCTCAGGGTTGTTAGATAAAAGTTCAATAGATTGCTCTCATTAAGAAAAGGCAATGAAGAGACAAAATATATTCCAGATCCTCAATAGTATGTACAGCTAAGAGAAAAAGCTTCTAACATACCTAAGAACAGTCTGGCACAAACAAATACTGTTAACATTGAAGCAAGATTCATTTTAAGATCAATGTGGAAGTTCTTAATATCAAAATACAGATGTGGTACTGTGGCTGCTTGGCCTCAGCAGGCAAGATTTTGGGAAAGGGATTTGATTTTGCTATTTGCAAGAAAGGCAGTAAAGACAAATGACTGAAAGAGGTCTAAAAAACTGAAATGAACTTTTTGCTACTGCCGCTCAGTCTGCGTGCCCAGCTCTGCCCAGGGTTTGTTCCCAGCTCTGCCCAGGGTTTGTTCCCAGCTCTGCCCAGGGTCTGTTCCCAGCTCTGCCCAGGGTCTGTTCCCAGCTCTGCCCAGGGTTTGTGTCCATCACAGCTCAAGGTTTGTTCCCAGCTCTACCCAGGGTTTGTTCCCAGCTCTTTCCAGGGTCTGTGCCCAGCTCTGCCTGGGGTTTGTGCCCGGCTGTGCCAGGGTTGGTGTCCATCTCAGCCTAGGGTTGGTGCCCAGCTCTACCCAGGGTCTGTTCCGAGCTCTGCCCAGGATCTGTGCCCAGCTCTACCCAGGGTTTGTTCCCAGCTCTGCCCAGGGTCTGTTCCCAGCTCTGCCCAGGGTCTGTGCCCAGCTCTGCCCAGGGTCTGTGCCCAGCTCTGCCCAGGGTTTGTGTCCATCACAGTTCAATGTTTGCTCCCAGCTCTGCCCAGGGTCGGTGCCCAGCTCTGCCCAGGGTTTGTTCCCAGCTCTGCCCAGGCTCGGTGCCCAGCTCTACCCAGGGTCTGTTCCCAGCTCTGCCCAGGCTCGGTGCCCAGCTCTGCCCAGGCTCGGTGCCCAGCTCTCGGGTGGCACTGGGGCTGCCCCCAGAGGCAGCTGCCGGTGCTCTCTCACCCTCCAGGAGCACAGGGCAGAACCCCCGGTGTTTACCTGTCGCCACCAGCGCCGTGGCCCCGATGAGGAGGATCCAGGCCAGCAGCGCTGTGTCCCTCGCAGCTGCCATGGTGCCACTGGCACGAACCCCGCGGGCTGAGGCTTTATAGGCTCGCCAGGGCCACCTTACGCAAGGCAAACACGGAGGAGGCGAGGGAGTGCCCGGGCTGCGAGCCAGGAGCGGCACTGCCGGCTCGGGTGGGGAGCACGGAGCCCTCCTGCCCCACGGGGCTCCTGCTGCCTCCCTGCTGCTCCCTTGGAATTTTATTCAAACATCTCCGGCACAGCGGGCTTCGAAAGGCTTTGGAAAACAGCCTTGCATTGCGGCGGGAGGGTTTGACTGCTGCTGCAGCACCACCGGCTGGGACAAGGAGGGGAGGATTTCCTCACTCTGCACAGCACGGAGACCAGGAAGGCACCTCAATTCTACTTTATTATGTTTACTTCATTTGCGTATTAAGATCTCAATGTAAGAAACACATTATATCCAAATCCAAAGCAATATGAAAAGCATGCTTTTACTGAAGTAAAAGTTGAGTGATTTTCATTCTCACTAAAGGATAATTTCTGACTAAACCATCATTGGAAAAATCCCAGCTTTTCCTGCAGGGTGCAGGAGACATCTGTCACTCAGTCCTGTGTGTTCAGGGACGGTTGATATAGCGTTGCAATACAGTTACAGCAATAAAGAGATGACTTATCAGCTTTTGTAATGTGGGAACAATATTAAAGGGTGGTATTTGGGTGGTAACTATATACTTAATGCCTCTGAAAAATCTGGAGGATTTATGTCGAGTCAGTTCACATCCATAGTTGAAGGATGATGTGAAAAGGAGAGAATAGAATGGCTGAATAGTAACTAATAAAAGAGATCTTCTGCTCACATTAACTAAGATGTTAAGTTTACGTAAGGTTTTTGCTCTGCCCTTTTTTTTCCCAACTGCAATAACTCTTGCCCCAGAAGGGCAGTTTTGCAATTTCAGATCATGGGAATTCTCAGTTGTCAGAAACAGCATTTCAAAGAATCATATGATAAGATCACAGAATTATTTGGGTTGTAAGAAACCTCAAAGCTCTACTCATTCCGCTCCTGCCATGGGCAGGGACACCTTCCACCATCCCAGGTTGTTGTAAGCCTTGTCCACCTTGGCCTTGGACACTTCCAGGGATCCAGGGGCAGCCACAGCTTTTCTGAGCAGCCTGTGCCAGGGCCTCTCCACCCTCACAGGGAAGAATTTCTTCTGTAAATCTGATTTAAACCTACCTTTATTGGTTTGAAGCCATTCCCCCTTGTCCAGATACTACATGCCCTTGGCAGAAGTCCCTCTCCATTTTTCTTGTAGCCTCCCCTGGGGTACTGCAAGGTGCTCCAAGGTCTCCCTGGAGCCTTCTCTTGTCCAGGCTGAACAACCCAACTCTCTCAGCCTGTCTCTGTAGGAGAGATGCTCCATTGCTACAGATCCATTTCTGCTCACACCTCTTTACAGCTAAGTGGGTTACAAGACCCCCAGTCTTTAAATGAGTTTTGCACATCTATTATGCTCCTGCTAATCCCCTGTGCTGTGGCTGTGCTTGTGCACTTTACCCCAAATGTTGGGTGAATACTTTACTCCAAACCTTGCTCTGTGTATCTGCACAGGTGTGATTTACAGCCCTGCAGGTAAACCCAGCCAACTTTAACCTGGGCTGCTCCCAGAGCAAACTGTCAGCAGCTATCTCAGTGACTCCTTCCAGGGCATGCTGTGTCTCAAGCATTTGCTGTGTCTGTGGTGACTCTTGAGCTCTGCCCCAGTGCCCTGCCCACCCTGCAGCTCCTGTGGCTGAGGGCATGGCCAGTGCTCACTGAACACTGGCAGATGGATAACACTGGAAATCTGAGCTGCTGAGGAAACAATGAGGACAACATCTTCGTTGCAGAATTACAGTGAATTGTGGCTGCACAGGAGTCCTCCTTCCTTCTTTCTCAAGAGTGAAGTTCAGGACACTAAAGGTCAACAAAACTGATCTGGGAGTAGTCTGCAGTGCTTGAATGTACTGTTTATACAGTAATGATAGATGTATGCATTGTCCAATGGAAATAATTTTAGGGCATTAATTTTAATTTTAAAGCATTTATTGTAAGACATTTTGCTGCTTGCCCTCAATCAGTGAATAATGCGTAAGTCAATGGTCAATCAAAAAATCCTGCCATGTGATGACCTTTGCCTCTTTGTACTTTAATGAGCTGCTACCTTTCATGATTTCAACAGCTGAAAAAAAATAGGCAAATATCCCTGCTCCTGGTGAGGATTCAATGGAGCTACAGGATACAGAACTTAGAGCTAGAGCCTATGAAGCTTGGACAGCTTTACCACATGCTAAAGAGTGTTAATCTCACACCAGGATGTCTCTGGGGTGAGAAAGGAGCATCAGAGCATTGATCTCTACATAGGTATGAGTAATATCTTCTGACATTTTCCACTGTGATTTATTTTTAGTGCTGGTGTGTTAGGAAGTCACTGCAAGTGCACTTCTCTGCATACACAAGATGAGCATATATTCTGTGCACATCCATGCAATCCTGCCAGTTTATCTCCTTTAAAAGGGAGTGGAACAGCACCTCAAGAGTTTGTGCAAGGAAGACCTGACAAGACTAGTTGGAAATGATATTCCCCTCACAAAACAAAGGAGGTAAAATAAAGGAGCAGGGACAGATGCTCAGGAGGAAGTTCTGCTTACCAGGACAGCAGTTGTGTTGACAGTCTCACCCTGCTCCTCCATTCTGACTGGCAACAGAACTTGGGCAAGAAGGTGTAGGAAATCCCACTCTACTCTTTCCAAGAAAGTACTAGGAAAGAAGGGATGGCTAGCTAGTTGCTGTAGAACATTATTAAGTCTAAATAATTTAAAATTCTTCCGGAGATCCAGGGGGGAGCTGAAGGGAAGTGATGCTCATTGCCCTGTAGGATCTGTGGAGCTGCATCACTCTGCTGTGAGGCACCAGTGTGAGCAGCATTGTGGCTGGGATAGCTGGAGCAGCCTGGTGTTGAAGTGTGGCTCTGCAAGGCTCCATTAGGTTTTTCCTTTGTTCCCCTGCTCTGTATGTTATTGGCTGTTTTGAAATATGCACCCTGCCTTATCAGAAATCTATTGGTGTGTATCCCTGCCCTTCTTCCCTCAGACCTTCCGGGATTTGCTCTACAGAGCCAATCCCTCCCCCCTTCTCTTCCCTTATAAACTCATGCCAGCATGAGCCCGGCTGTCACTGTTTTCGGACTCCCAGTCCCTTTGTCCCTCCCCCGCTTTCCTCCCCCTTTCCCCTTCCCTGCAACCCCCCCAAAGACCCAAATAAACCTCCCTGGGAGACTGGAGACAGTGTCCAGTATGTTCTTTCGCCTCACCCACGTTTCCAGCAGAGTTTCTGTCGCTCGAGCTTCATGCCGCGCTGTGTGCGCCCCGGCCCTGCCCGGCACGGACTTGCATGGAGGTACGCACCGTGGCAGACCTCGTTCGTGGCGTTTCTGGGTGCTGCCGCTTTCCCCAGAGCGAGAAGCCTCAGCCTGGGGCCAGGTACAGGAGACAAAGACAGGGCAGGGAAGTGACTGACAACTCTGACATGGAGAGTTCAAGCCTTGCTCTTGGCAGCCCAAGCACCAATCAGCTGGTGAGGGCCCTGGAGTGGCTCTGGGACAGAGCCAGGGCTGGCAGTGAGGCTGGGAGCCACTGCTGACAGGGACAGTGGCACTGACTGGTGGCACTGGGAACAGCTTGGAGCACAGAGAGAAGCACTGTGGGAAAGACAGAAATGTTGATCCTTGTAGGGGTTACAGCTAAATTGAAAAGAAGACAACTGTGGGAACAGGTGACATCTTCTCCTTTTTCTAACATTTGGAAGAAGTCGTAATTCCAGCACTACTCTTACAGATGAAGTACCACAGGAGTCAGAACTGTCCTGTCTCAGCTGTAAAACCAGCTGACAAGGCAGAACATGCTGTAGTTTCATCTTCTTTCCTCAGAGGACATTTCTGTATCTACAGCACACCAAAACTTCTGTACCACCACTGATAAATTTGACATCAAGAGTCAGTTTTAGGCAGAAATTTGGTCTTCATTGGTTTCACTTTTATTAAAACAATGTTGCTGCTACATTTTGTCTTCAGTCATGGGGGACTGACAGAAAAACCTGAGCACTGAAATCAGGGCAAATCTGGCAGCTGTACTTAAAAAGTGAGGGATCCACTGGAATTATTACAGTGAATAATCGCAAGTGTGACAACTGTGAAGAATAGGTGAAAAGAAGGGAAATGTAATTTTATCCTCAAAATTACTTCAAGTAATTTCTTTCATTATCCTAATAGTTCGCATACTATGTGCTTGTTTAGACTGTAAACTATAATTCTAATTTAAACTTCTTGTTCTCCATGCTTTTGTTACTTGTCTTTTCAAGCATCACTTTCTTCCAGAATTCTACCTTCTTTTCTTTCAGCTTGCTGGCTTTCTTTTGCTGTAGGTTTATCTGCAAATATTCTTCATTTAGGCTGTAAGATGGCCATTCAACCAGCCCCTCTCCATTAGGATTTCTGTAAACAAGATGAAAAGAAAGAGTCAGTGCCCCTTGCAGTCACAGGGGAATTCAATCACAGAAGTTAAGACTGAACCAACAAACCAGCCGATTCCCCATGGAGTCAGTGCAAAGCAGCAATGTGTGTCATCAGTCTCATGATTCTTACCCATTTCGAGCAAAGTTAGCCCAGTACTTCATCAGAGTTCTGCTAAGCTGCTTCTCTTCCTCTGTAACTTCACCTGAAAGACAAAACACAGAACAGTTACTGTGTGTGGCAGAAATGGAGACATTGCTACTCCAGGAGCACCTTTTCTGTGTGTGAAGATGCTGTAGCAACTTAGCAATTGCCACAGAGACACAATACCAGTAAAATATCAGTGATACAGAAAGCATCAAGGGATTTCCTCGTGATTTCCCCATCAGGCCCTCCTCATGAATGACTTCAGCATAATTACCCTTCCTGTACAAATTGGGGAATTTGGGAACAAGGAAATAAGGGGATGTGCCTGTAACTTTCCAGGAAACCAGAAGCAGAACCAAAAACCCCACGTGTGTCCTCCATCCCGGTACACTCCAGGAATGTGCCACATGGCTTTGTTTCTGGGATCCCATTCTAGTTTTGTGGGACTGAAAGCCTCCCTCTTACTGGGAGCATGACTAGGCAAAGATTTCTTCATTTATGGCACACAAGATGATGCCACTGCATTTCTCAGCACTGTAAGAGTATTTAAAGATAGTTATACATAACTCACTGTATCACTAGGTGAGAATTATTTCAGTTGCAGTGTGTTATTAATTATAAATGTATCTCAATACACTATGAAAAAAATTTGCTATCTTAATGCCCTTGGTAAGCTCAGGCAAATGGAAAAGAACTGTTCAGTGTTTTCTAATGCCATAAGTATGTAAGTAAAAAAAAAAAATATATATATATAAGCAAAATGAAAAGGCTCTGGTAACAGATTAACAAAGGGCTTTGCAACATAGCTGGATTGCTCCAGCAATCCAATAAAAGAAAAAAAAATTGAGTAAAAGGAAATACTTTCACTTATGTAGACTTTGAACCAGACTATGAACTACTGTGCAAATGATAAAAGCAAAGCAGAAAAAATGGTGAATTCACTCAAAATAAGCAGAATTTTTGTGTCTCTCTGTCAAAATAAGAACTGTTCCTAATTTGTTCCATGGGAAAGAAAAGACTCCATGTTGAGCATTACTGTTTTAGGCAGATGTAGTTAAAGGATGTTGCTGGATTCCATTGGACTGGTTCCATTTTGAATAAGTGTTTAAGTATTAATTGAGTTGTGGGGCAACACTGACCAAACCGTTGGATCTTCACACAGAAAATGAAATGCTGGAATTCCAAGCCTTGCTCTGAACACTACTGGAATCATTTCCTGCAAAAGAGACCATGTCCCCCATTCTCTGGAGCCTGATAAGCTGTGGGATTTCCTGGAAAGGCGGAGACACTGACCTAAACTCTTTAGGAAATGATGAGGTCCTGGATTTGCTCCTTCCCAAGCACTCTGCAAGTTTAATTGACCTTTCCTTCAATTTACTTTCCAGCCAAAGGTATTTGACAAATTCATGCACAGTGCTGGGATAATGACCATGAATTTTCTAGCAAATGTCCTATTTGCTGAATTGCTGACAACATCTGTATCTTCGTGTGCTTCAGAAGGGGCAAAGTGTGCAGGAGAGAAGATGGAGAAGATGGTTAAATGTGTAACACCACTTCTGACATGGGAGAGGGTTGTGGTTTGGTCTCACTGCCAATATGTGCACTTTAGTCTGATCAAAATGAATGAATACTGAATAGAATAATGCAGTGCTACCAGAGCAATTTAAGAGTGAACAGTGTGTGTTCCTTACTGCAGAGCTGGATGTCACCAGCCAGAAATGGCCCCCCAAAGACAAAGCCAACTTCATCCCCATGGTCAGCCTTCACATAGTCTGGTTTGCTGTCCCAGTACGAACTGGGCCGGTGCTGGAATTCAAAGAAGTAGGTAGGAGCTCCAGACTCTGCAAGACATAACATTCAAAGAGTTACAGAAGAGATATATAAACTACAGCTGCCATCAGCTGTTTAAAATAAATTA
Organism: Lichenostomus cassidix; assembly: GCF_008360975.1. Taxonomy (NCBI): domain Eukaryota; kingdom Metazoa; phylum Chordata; class Aves; order Passeriformes; family Meliphagidae; genus Lichenostomus; species Lichenostomus cassidix. The sequence continues at coordinate 19,095,733 of NC_139492.1, forward strand.
AAAATATCAGAGAATATGCTGAGTTTGAGGGTACCCATGAGGATCATTGAGTCCAACTCCTAGCCCTTCTCAGGACTCCCCAAGAATCCCAGCAATTGCTTGAGAACATTGTCCAAATGCTTCTTGAACTCTCTGTATAACAATATAATATACAAATATATTGAACACATGAAGACATTAAATCTGTATGTCTAAAATAGGAATATATTAAAAAGAAATATAAAAATAAAAATTTCCTGCTGCACCAGGAACGCATCCCTGGGGCCTCCCCGGCAGGAGCAGAGCTGCAGCTCACGGTTCGCCCGCTGCGCCTTCCGCGGGCACTGCGCGCTCCACAGTCATCCGGGGCGGCAGGGGGCGCTGCGAGCGCGCGGGCGGCGCTCTGTTCCGGCGGACCCGTGAGGAGGCGCGCGGAACCGCCGCCGTGTCCGTCATGGCGGCGCCGCTGTCGGGGCCGCTGCACCCCGAGCTGGCACAGGCCGTGTCCCAGGCTCGGGTCCTGGTGGTGGGGGCCGGCGGCATCGGCTGCGAGCTGCTCAAGAACTTGGTGCTCACCGGCTTCAGCAGCATTTACGTGGTGCGGGCCGGGGCTGGGGCGCTCGGGGGCCGGCGGGCGGGGGGAGGCCAAGCCCAGGGCCGCGGGTGCCGCTCGGCGGGTGTGCGGTGTCGGCGTGGCCCCTCCGCCCGCCGCTGGGTGTGCGCGGTTTCAGAGCTGCCAAAGGCGCCGCGGGACCGCCGGGCCTGGGCGCCACAAAGGGGCCGCGGCCTGCGCGCCGTCGCCACCCCCCCTCAGCCCGAGATCCCGCCGGGCGCGGGAGCTCCTCCTTCCCCCGCCGAGGTCTGGCCGCCTTCCTGGGAAGCCCGTATATCCCTTGAATGGAACTGCCCGGGATACCGCGCTGTGCCCGGCGATATCTTGCAAATCTTAGTTTTGCCCAGTGCCGCCTTTGCTGGTGCTGGGGGTGACGGTTCGGTGATGAATTGCAGCGAGAAACCCCCCGGAGGGGTGAACTGTGCTTTGGATCCCGGGCTGTAAACCCGTCAGTGCTGCCGCTTCCCGTGGGCTCCTGCTTTCACTTTTGCTTCCAGATATTAATCTGGCAATGTGTACAGGAAGGGCAGATGCGAGAGGGTAGTAATGAAAATGGGATGGAGAGAAATACTGCTGGTAAAACTCTGATTGCCTGGTGTCCAGACCTTTATTGGTTTTTTTATTGTAGTAAGGAAGAGCAAATGGTATTACATCCAGCTAGAGCACAGGTCTGTTTCCTTTGAATACCCTTTACTAAAGTGTCCAGGAGTTACATCTGAGAGTTTTGTGTCAGGTTGTGAGGAGTTTGGGTTTGCAGTCAGACTTGTTGAGCAGAGCAGCTCTTATCTAAAACTGTATCAGTTTATGGAAGAAAACAGCTACTGGTTTGGCTTGTTATTCTTCCATCTCAGTCTTTCCAACTGGAATGCTTTTTCAACTTGTGGAATATGTTTACTTCCAAAGTGTCCCTTTGGTTTGAGAGCCTGTCCGATTTGAACTTTGCACCAGGAAAATAAATAACTGCAGAGGAGTAGAAGCATTTTCTGTACTGTTCTCCTCTTTTTTATCTCCTATTTACTGTGTCTGTTATGTACTCCTGCAGTCCATTATAATAGAGAGAGTGTAATACCTTCTGATTTTGCAGTTAGTCCTTAGGCATAAATCTCATTGGGATATGCTTATTGTTTTACTTACTGTAGTTGGGGTTTGGTATTGCCTTTCAAGGCTGACTTGGTGGGACTCCAGTAACTTCAGTACATGTTGGACCTGGGCTATCTTCATAGGACTGCCACTTGCAGTGTTTTATGCAGGACAGTAATGTTTTGATACCATAGGGAGCAGGTGGGTAGAAGACAATGTGAGGGCAAAAAAAGAATTGTTACACAAAGAGGGAATTTGCTGTTAGCAGAATAAATTGCTTGTGTCAGCATTTGTGATATTGTTGAGGGTTTTCCTCGGTTATTAATTATTGCAAACTTGAACATCTGAAAATGCCTGTTTTAAAATAAGCAAGTTGTGATTTTTCAAAAAAAGAATGTTCATCCTAAGAAAAAAAAGTAGTTTTGAATACCAGACAACTGACTAATATGTGACTTAAGTAAACTGTGTTGAGAGGCATACCCTTGTTCTATGAATGAAGAGCAAAATGAAGTTTTTTCAAGATCCAAGTCTGAATTAAGAACATAAGTATATGTTGTTAAGTCATGATGCCTTTGCTTCCACGTTACAAAAAGGGGAGCAATGTAGTTGTGTTAGAAGTGAGCTTTTAAATTCTGATCATTCTTAGCTAGACTGAAGCTTTGGTTGAGGTCTAATGGTCCCAAGTTTTCTCTCTGGAGAAAAACTTCCTTTGCTCCCTTCAGTGCTGTAATTCGTGTTCTCAGCAGTTGCTGATGACACTTGTCACCATCTCCAGTTGAAATACTCAGAGCTTTCTGGGCAGTGAAGGTTTTAAGAGAGTTTTGCACTTTAGTGTTTTCCCTTGAGGTTCTTGGGCCTTTTGGATTTGGACTAAGCAACCTTTCTGTGTGTCTTACGAGGAAGGAAAGGAGGTGGAAATGTAAATCATGCAAATCCCATTTTCATGAAGAGACAAGGCCATGGGTAGTTACTACCGTACTGTGGGTGGTAATGTTTAACAGTCTGAATTTTATAATGCATTTTTAAAACATTGTATCTTTTCTGTTTGCTCTGTAGCCACAGGTGCTTTTATTAATGTTGAAATAAAACTCTAACTATTGCAGTTCTTAGTATGTTAAAACTTAGTGTTTCAATTAGAAATATTCCCTTCAGAAAACAGGAAATTCAGTCTTGGAGTTTGGATCTCACATGCAAAGGATGTTCAGTGAGTGTGTGCCATAGTTTTTTCCTAATTTGAGTTTGGTTAATGAAATTAGAAGTGTGTGAGAACACCCTGAGTAGGCCATGTTTAAACTTTACACTGCACAGTCAGTCTGAGAATGTTCTCTGTGTAGGTGAAGGTGTTATTGTGTTGAGCATGTTAGCATTACCTGTGGGACTTTGGGAGAAATACCTGATGCTCAGAAAAGCTCTCACTCTCCTCATTACAAATTTTAAGGACAGGAGAAGACTTAAAAGGAGTTGTTGATCAAAGAAACTTTAATTGCATGAAAAGTAGTGGGAACAAAGTTAGGAATAGAAGTCAACATTCTAGTTAAATCTTCTTAATTCTTGTGGGGGCTAAAGATATTTGAATTTATGCTGTTCCTGTGTATATGTACTAATAAATAGAAACATAGCTGTTGAGGAATTGTAGGCATGGCATCCTTTGAGGCTGTACATCAGGGCTGCTTGGTGCTGTGTGTTTCTAAATATTCTGATTGTGTGATTTGATTTCTCTTTTTGTGAGTAGATTTGCTAATTTACCATGCACTTAGGCAGCTAGTCCTGGGCCAGGCAGTAAAAGCTTTTGCCCTGCAGTGTGTGTGTAAGGTGCCTGTGCACCCTTGATGCAGTGATTCAGGTGCTTCAAGCCATGCTCCTATAAAGTGGAAGGACCAGTCGGTTTGGAGCAGCCTTTGCTGGGCCTTGGGGAAGCACAGAGCAGTGTTCAGGGTGGGCAGTGCAGGGAGAGGCTGGCTGGACCTATCTCGACGGGTTTCTGCAATTTCCCTCCTGAGTGTGCATTGTGTGCCTCAGGAATTGCCACTGAAATCTTTATCCTGTGTAAGCAGGACAGTCGTGTTGACTTTCTTCTGACTGCTGTGTGGATTTATCTCCAGTCTCACATGCATTTTCAGCAGGGACTCTCTTCAGAAAGTTTGTTTTCATGTAGGCCTTCATTTTTGTCATGCTCCCCTGTCAGCAATTGTTGATAATGTAGGGGTTCCTGAAGAGAATTAGGTGAGCACTTGTGCCTCTTTAGTTGCTACAGTGCTGATGTAACACCTGAGAGGTCTGAAAAGGGGTCTGTAAAGTTTCTGCATTTTGATCAATTGTCTTTTGTTCAAACTCTGTTAATGGTTTTGTTCCTTTTTTTCCTGTGGAAGTGAAATGCCTCTCTTGTGTGTTTATAGATTGATTTGGATACTATTGATGTCAGCAATCTCAACAGACAGTTTCTGTTTCAAAAGAAACATGTTGGAAGATCAAAATCACAGGTGAGGAAAAAGTCAAAGCCCAAATCTCATTACTCAGTATTATTTTATTGATAGTGTTAGAAAAATGTTAGAATTTAGTTTCTGCTGGGAAGAGGTAAGTGTTGGTTGGTTGATTATGGCTGTCCACAGCATTAAACTATTAAAGTATTTAAATATCTTAAGATAGTCGACTTACTCAATGCACAACTAGTATCAAGTCTGTCTTTTGGATGGAAGGAAAAAATAATAAGTGTGGTTTTTGTTTTCTTTTTTTTGTTTTGTTTCTAGGTTGCCAAGGAAAGCGTGTTACAGTTTTGTCCAGAAGCTAACATTATAGCTTACCATGATAGCATCATGAAGTATGTTTGGTTTTAAGCTGTAATTACATGTTTGATTTGCAAGTACTGTGTTATTTAAATGCTACAGTGGTGTGCTTTAAGATGTTTTACAAAGCTCCCTCACTTAGGAGAAATAGCTGTAAATGTGAACTACCACACATCTGAGTGGGAGTGTGGGTTTTGCATGGGTTTTAAGCTCTGGTAGTAAGCTGTAGTCATTTGTTTGTGGGGTTTTTTATTTTATTGGCAATGTCTGCCATATAAGTTTCTACACTGTAAGGATACCCTAATGTCTTGAGCAATAATTACATTAAAAGACATGTGAATGTTGAGTCTGTGATTAAAAAAATTAGGTCCTTTGTGTGTGTGTGTAGGTAATTGTCATTTATATATGCCCCAAGCTGTTAAAATTCAGTCTTTATGATCTGCAACCAATGAGTAGAGTACAAGATTATGTCGGGTTCCATTAGCTGTTCCCCATGTTTTAACTTATGCTTGCCCCAATTTCTAAAAAATGAATATTCTGTACTATGAAGGTTTGAACTCATATTGCTGTTAGCTAGTGAAACTGACTCACTGCATCCTTCTCCTGCAGCCATTAATCCTATGACATCTTTACACCCTCTTCCACCTTCTTCTTTAAGTCAAAAAACTGCAATGTAAGATAACTGAAGTGTCAGGATTGGGTCCCATATGTTGGCTCCTCAGGGTATGGACACACAGTCAAGCCAACGGAGCTATCACAGTACAATGAATTATACACAGTCTGATGAGCTGTGGTAATTACAGTGTGCATGTTTTAGCCACAGCTGATGGTTTTTAAGGTCAGTTACCACAGCTCAGCCAATTTACTCATTAGGTCAGAGCAGTTTAATCACTTTTCCTTGTCTGCCCATTTTATTGGTCAAATTAGTACTGATTGCAGTAGCTTCCTTCCAGCAGCATAAAATTCATGCTTTCACCCAGCTTTAAAATGGGCAGAAGACAAATGGGGCAATTAAAGAGAAGCTAAATTTATAAATTTATATGTGTAATTTATCACCTGAACATCGGTTGCATGTGTAGAGTTTCTATTGTGCAGTAATAACCAACCACTTTAATGTGCCATTTGAAATGTATTTTTTGTCTTCTGTAGCCCTGAGTATAACGTAGAGTTCTTCCGCCAGTTTACGTTGGTTATGAATGCTCTGGATAACAGAGGTGAAGTTTTTATTATGATTTTATATTGCAGATGTAATTTGTTCCTTGCTGCAATGTCAATTGAATAACTTCTTAACCCATCTGTAGTTGCACTAAGCCTTGTGTGCTTTGCTAGAAACTTGAAAGGGTGGTTAGTGCTTCGGCAGGTGTTTCGAAAGTAAATGTTAACTGCCAATTGCTGCTTCATGGGAACTGATGAGTATTCTGGGTACAGTGTAGCTTCAGTCAGTTGAGTTTGCTGTGTTTATTTATGTCAATATATCTTGTGAGAATGGGAACCTGGACTTAGTGGAAATGGTGTAGCGCTCTGTAATGAACCAAGCTATATTAAGGAAAAGTGCATAGGATGCTAGTTTGAATTTGGGGAAGTAAAAATTTCTTTTTTTTGAACTATTCAAATTTTTTCTTTAAAACTCTCTTGATTTGCAGCTGCCCGTAACCATGTGAACAGGATGTGTCTGGCTGCTGATATTCCTCTTATAGAGAGTGGAACTGCAGGCTACCTTGGACAAGTAACAGTTATCAAAAAGGTTAGGTGGGGTGTTACTCTTGTCATTGGCTATTTTAAACAACAGGGACTGGGTGTTTGGAGATAGAGTTACCGTTCATCTGTTAATAGCCTAAACTATCAGTAGCCTTCTCAGAGTGACAAGTAAATACTTCATTTTTCACCAGGGAGTGACAGAATGTTATGAATGTCAGCCTAAACCAACTCAGAAGACTTTCCCAGGCTGCACAATCCGAAATACACCCTCGGAGCCTATCCATTGCATTGTGTGGGCTAAGTATTTGTTCAAGTAAGTGATTTTAAAAAAAAGTAGGTATGATGGTTCATTCTTCTGGTTTCTAAACCTACAGAGAGAAATAAAATTGACACACTTCAAAAAAGTTATTATAATGGATTTCAAATTAATTTTAAATTATTTGAAGTGGATTATGGTGAAAAACTCCAGTTCCTTGACCTGGGTTCTGAGGTGGTTATAAAGATGGAAAGTCGATTAGTATTTAGGCCTAGCTCTAATAGCACAAAAATTTGGCAGAGTAGTTTGGCACAGCAGTGTAGGTTGAGGTTGCTTTATTCTTCAACTTTGTATGAAGTAAGCATATTTTTCAGTTTAATGCGTGTTTTAACGAGTGTAAAGTTTGTTGGAATCTTGGATATTGCACAGGTTCTAAAAATGCTTTCAGTACTGCAGTGTATTATATTAGGCTGAATATTGGGGAACTATGGAGTTATACAGAAAACTGTTCTGCTAAATTTGTTTTCGTATTGGGCATTTGGTGTTGTTAGAGTCCATGCCTGATTAATCCCAGTAGTTTAAAAAGCAATGTATGAAGTGGCAGTTTGATAGCAAGAATCCTAAAATGAATATATGTCCATTAGGAAATATTTGAGTCTTTAACCAGATTCTGAAATTCTAGTCTTGTTGTTCTTAATTTTTTTATAGCCAGTTGTTTGGAGAAGAAGATGCTGATCAAGAAGTCTCACCTGACAGAGCTGATCCTGAAGCTGCCTGTGAGTGTGATATAAGCCGGTGGCTTACCGTCTTACTGAAATGTTCTATATCAGAGATTATAGCTCCTTTCTGTAAATTTCTTAAGGTTAGAGAGTTCAGCTCCATTTTCTTTAAAGAGGATTCTCTTTCTGGCCTCTGGGAGGCTTGTGTTTTGAACAGAGCACTGAGTGATATTTGTAGTCTTTATTTTCCACTGCTAGCTGAGGGTTTGCAAGGAACGTCAGGAATTTTGTTTGAAGTCTTCTAACCTGCAACACTTAAGCATTAATCTGCATGGGGAATATGCCCATTTTGAGTTAGTTTTTATAGCTATTCAGTGTTTTTCTGTAAGGACAGTAATCACAGTTACTATGAGGTGAATAAGCATCATTGTTGGTTGCTTCTTTTGGATCCTTTGATAGATGAATGGACTTGGGAGGGGGAGCTTAGAGGATCCTCCGACTCTTCAAATTCTTTGAACATCAGATAGTGATCACTGGACAGGTTGTTCCTACAGGAAGTGCAGAATGAAATAGGTGAGTCTTAATGGAGTGGCAATATAAAGTCGCTTAAAACAATGGCTGCTGAAGTACTTGAAAGGTAGCAGATGCAATGCCACTTATTTAAGTAGAGACACCAGGGCAATTATAGGAGGTGTGAGCTGTAGCCAGGTGTGTGCAGTGAGCAGACTGCCCACAGTCAGGGTAGTGTGCTCACATGGTGGGGGTCAATGTCAGGTTTGACCCCAGCTGGCAACTCTGCACCACTCAGCCCTCACTCACTGCCCTGCCCAGAGCAGGGGGAGCCACACAAAAAATGAACCTCACAGGTTGGGATAAAAGCAGCTAATAATGGAAACAAAGAAATATGTAATACTTATACTGCTGATAATGATATGAATAAAGAGAGGGGGAATAAAACTCGGGACAAACAAGTGACGCAGTTGCTGGCTGCCCGCTGGCCAATGGATGCTCAGCCAGTCCCCAGGCAGAGATCAGCCCCTCCCAGCCAACTCCCCCAGTTTATGTGCTGAGCAGGACTTTCTGAAGTCTGGAATATCCCTGTGGCCAGTTCAGGTCAGCTGTCCTGGCTTTGCTCCCTCCTGGCTCCTTGTGCTCCTGCTTGCTGGCAGAGCACAGGAAACTGAAAAGTCCTTGACTTAGAGTAACCTCTTGGCAACAGCTAAAACATCAGTGTGTTACCAATGTTATTTGCTCACAGAATCCAAAACACGGCACCAGACCACCTACTAGAAAGAAAACTAACTCTGTCCCAGCCCAAACCAGGATAGTCAGGGAAGAGTCAATGCAACTTTTATATAAGGAAGTTGTGCCCTGCACAGCACTGTGGGTCCTTGGAAGGAATCCACAAACCCGTGGAGAGTGTATCTGGTTTAGGCAGTTCTCAGTGTTCAGGGGGCAGATTCAAAAACTGTTGAGGAGATAAGAAGCTGAGGGGGCAAAAGAAAACTGAAGATCCTGAAGTGGATAAACTACTTGAATGATAGAAATAAATGGTGATTAGAGGAGTCTCAGATGGGAGATGTGTGCTCTTCAGCACAGATGATAAAACAAAGTCATTCAGAGTAATAAAGATGAGGAGTAACTGCAAAAACTAGTAGAAAGCTTCACAATACAGAATGACTGGGCAATGATACATAAGGCAGATAAATATGAAATAATGCAAATGATGCACTGGTGAAAGGGGGTAAACATTCACAAATTTACACATATTGATAGTCTCTGAGTTGATTTTTCTCATTCAGTCAAGATGTTTTTAGATAGTTTTATGAAAACACCAACGTGCTTATTAGAAATAATGATAGCAATTGTTGGATGTGACTGGGAAAGAAAGAAAATCATTAGCATCTTCATACAAAATTTTTATGTATAAAAAGAACCAGAGGTAAGGAACTGATTTTTAAATTTTTTTTTGATGTTGAAATCCCAATCAAACTAAGACTTTTTAGCCAGAAAAAGAGACTACTAAAAGGAGGTGGTAAGACATTTATGAAGTTGCAACATTATGTGGAGAAAATTATTGGGACACAATCGTTCGTTGTTTCTGCCAGTAAAGGAGTTGGGAGATACCAAGTTAAATCAGGGAGTTGCAGTTGTGAAGAGGAGCAATGTGCCTAATTCAGCTTTTCTTGGGTGCAGTAAAGCCATTTTATGGTCCCTGCACAATTTTGGTAATTGACTCTGGGGGTAATACTTGGATGGGATTTTTAATTTTTTTTTTTAATTTAAAATATTGGTTATCACTTTATTAATAGGGGAGCCAGCAGAGGCAGAAGCCAGAGCACTAGCATCCAATGAAGATGGTGAGATTAAACGTGTTTCAACTAAGGAGTGGGCTAAATCAACTGGCTATGATCCAGTTAAACTTTTTACTAAGGTATCTTCTTTACCCAAAATAAATGTCTTTATTTGAAACATATGAGGTTCTGTAAAGTTAAATCAATCCCCAGCTTGGACATTTAATGCTAGCCATCAATTATGTGATCATGTTATGACATCCACCAGTTTTGCTGTTGTGTTGTTCTGCAACGTTTGCTTGTTTTACAGATTCCATCTGTATCTGTACAGATGGCTGCAGCAGCTTGGCCACTCTGTGCAGACAAAACTCCATTTCAATTTCTTTTAATGTGAAAGGGGAAAGGGGACCTCTGGAGTTTCACCTGGCATAATCAGATCCAGTCTGAGGTCACTTGTGTATAATCAGGCTCTGGCATAAGAAAATACAAACTGGTCTGGGAGTTTTTGTTCTTAAGTTACTGAAAGCGGGTAAATGGAGGAAATGAGAATGAATGTAATATTCATAGGCAATAATAACTTTTCTTTGGAAATTCATTGGCGTGTTCATTCACTGTCTCAGAGAGAACATGCAAAGAGCTGTAGGGATGGCTTCAGTAGGCACATGAAATCACTGTTTGAATTGTTGCTTCTTGATTTTTCTCTTTACTCCTCGCAAGATTAATCAGAGCTGTGTCTGCTCCTTGCAGTGAGTGTTAGAGAGTTTTTAGAATCTGTTTTTATGTAGTTGAAAATACTGTCAAGGAGAAAATCAAAACCTCATCAATGTAATGCTGATTTTTCAGTGTCTTATTTTTTTCCCTCTTTCTTTTTTTTTTTTTTTTTTTAATATTTCCTAGCTTTTCAAAGATGACATTAGATATCTGCTGACAATGGATAAGCTGTGGAGGAAGAGAAAGCCTCCAGTGCCACTGGACTGGGCTGAGGTACAAAAGCAAGGTCGGTAACTGTCCCTCCTCCACTGTATATTTTTAAGTTCTACCTGCTGTTTATTAATAGTCTCTGTGATATGTACATTTTCTACTGTCACAGTTGAATTGTGATAATAAGCGTATTCATTCTTTGCAATTCCTGAAGATTTCAAATTTTTATCTGTATAGACAGCATTTTTTCTAAGACTGTTTTGCAGTTGGTATTTTAGATACTCAGTATTGGCTGTAGAAAGTACACATTTAACAAAATTACACGTCAGCTTATTCTAGGGCACCTTACCATAAGCAGTGATAGATTTATCTCTCAAAGTTGAGTTCTGTTGGAAATTTACATTTGCTGTAATTTGTGCATGTCTTGGTAACTGATGTCCTAGCTATAGTTGCAGTTTTAAATCTAGATTTGTTGTGAAATGTTGGGGCTACTGTAGGTTAAGGATATTGTTCTTCAATTTAGAAAATACTTAATTTTGCTGAAATTGGAAAACTATTGAGAGAGTTTCTGTGGAACTTACAAATATTCCTGATCTTGTTTTTCTTTTCTTCCCAAAGAGCAAAACATATCTGGCCAGCAGAATGAAAGCTCTGCAGTGTTGAAGGATCAGCAGGTTCTCAGTGTCAGGAGCTATGCAGACCTGTTTTCAAAGAGTGTTAAAACCCTGAGTCTTCACCTGGCTGAGAAGGCTGATGGAGAAGCGCTTATATGGGACAAGGTTAGTTTGCCTATATATGTATATACTCTGCATATGTAGTACAAATATTAGTTGGGCTTGTTCAATTTCCTTCCAAAATAAGAGTACTTAGAACAAAAATATCTGGCACCTCACGGAAACTCCTTCCATATGTAAACAAATCTATTCTTTAAGCACTGTATTTTGTAACTCACTGAGGGTAAGGATTAACTGCTGTGGAGTAAAATAATTCACCAAATTCGCCAACTCATAAAAGCGCAAATACACAAGTATTTGTCATATTTTGATTTTTGAAAATATTTTAAGAATGCAACTTCACTTTTTCCCTCTTATCTCTCTCCAAAACATGCTCTTAGCCAGTGTTTAGTGGCTGGAGTTTTACTGAGGTTACAAACAATCAGCTGATGATGGGTGTGCAATACAAGTTCTTTGAAGAACACAAGAATTTTTTCTTTTATCACCAGAATATCAGTTCCAGGCAGTTATCATTTGGCAGGAGAAAAATGTAGTTTGTAAATGGGGGGGGAATAATAAAGAAGTACTACAACCCAGAGTAAAAATACTTGTTTCTGAAACACCCAGTGTTTGAAACTGATTCAGTGTTAAAATTCAATGTTGCAAATGTTTGAAACATTGTAAGACTTGCTATTTAGACATTTTTATAACATACAAGGCATTTTATTTATACTGATATACTACTTTGCTACTAAAATACATATATTTTTATATTGTAGTTTGTCGCTGTTGAGCAGCTAGCAGAGTAAAGAACTCAGTTCTCAGTGGCAAGAAGGAAAAGCCTTTATTGTTTTGATTTCATCATATATATAGAGTTTTCAAAAGTCACCCAGATTGGTCAGTCAGAAACCTCCCCCTAGGCCTGATTGGCCAGGCCTGCACTGTCCAGATCTTGGGACACTGTTTTTAATAACATCCAAACTTTATCTTTATTTATAAAACACAAGAAGAATTCTCATGGGAAAGACCTGTGCTAGCCACAGTAGTTAGTATTTAAAGTATTACTGCTCTGAGTGCACCATCTGAAGGAGGAAGTATATTGACTTTGAAATGAAATAATGTACCAACTTCTTTCTTTTTAAATTCTGGTTTTTAAGGTTCTAGGAACCATATGTTGCAAGCTCATTCCTGTGAGTAATCTGATTTTCAACTGCTTTTTATATTAATGTCTTGTTAGGATGACCCTTCTGCTATGGATTTCGTCACTTCTGCTGCAAACCTCAGGATGCATGTGTTTGGAATGAATATGAAGAGCAGATTTGATATCAAGTGTAAGGATAAAATAGAACATTGTTTTATTTAAATTATAATCTTCTTGTTTTCATTTGCTGTTAAAAATCTGCATTCTCTTGTTTATTTTGCAGCAATGGCAGGAAATATTATCCCAGCTATAGCCACTACCAATGCAGTGATAGCTGGGCTGATCGTGCTGGAGGGTTTGAAGATTTTATCGGGGAAAATAGATCAGTGTAGAACCGTAAGTGGGAATAAAATGCTTTTGCTTTTTTGCTATTTATTATTTGTTTAAAGGTTACATTTAACATTCTTTGACTCCTGTGTGGTTTTACTGTCTCTTGCCTGTTGCTTCGGTAGATTCTGAATATGCTGGGAACTTTCGATCACAATGAAAAGAGAAGTACTGGTATTGAGGACAGACTGTGAGACCAGAAGAGTTCTGCAGGAAAACAGGCTTTATACATGCTGCTACTTATATAATAACTTGGTTTTTTCTTGTGTGTCCTCAAGATTTTTCTGAACAAGCAGCCAAATCCCAGGAAGAAGCTATTGGTTCCTTGTGCTTTGGATCCACCAAATCCTAATTGTTACGTATGTGCAAGTAAGCCAGAAGTGACTGTGAAACTTAACACACACAAAGTTACTGTGTTGACACTCCAGGATAAGGTAAATCTTGTGTTATAGTTACAGCTTTCATTTCAAATCTAATACTGTAAATTATTAAAACTAGGTCTTTGCTCAGTTATTTTGACTGAGCATCTCCTGTTTATTTTAACTCTACATTTCTCTCAGCTACAAGAAGAGCTTAATTAGCCCATATGCTTCTTGTCTATGTAGCTTGTATGTCTTGTGAAGTAATGTTTGCATTTTGTAAATTTTGGTGGTTTTAAAGCCTTTTCATATCTGAGAGCAAGAAACTAAATTTGCATTTCAGCTGAAAGGTCAGTAGCTGCATTATAGTTGTGGTTGCAATTGACTTGTAACTGTCATTTTACAAAGTATCCTCAGAAACTTATCAGCATATATGAACCTGTAGATATCAGACTTCAAGAATACAATCATTTTGTTAATGGAAGAGAACAAAAAAATATAGGCTTTCAGTAGATGCCTGAAAATGAGCTGGAATAATAAAATCAACATATTCCAAGGTTCTTTTTTAATAAATCTTTTTAAGTCAGACATTGATTAAATAATCATATTTGTATTTTCAGATACTGAAAGAAAAATTTGCAATGGTAGCACCAGATGTACAAATAGATGATGGAAAGGGAACTATACTTATCTCTTCTGAAGAAGGTGAAACAGAAGGTATGCCTGCTGTGGGTTTTGGGATAAGTGTACACAAAACCTTGGAAGACACCATACAGAATAGCTGTATAGCAAATGCTGCAGTGTTCACCTTGTGGACTAATACTTGAAGAGAACTGGATTTGCAAATATTTTAAGTGGCTTGAGAATTGCCAATGGTATTGTGTGCAAGCCTGCATGTCCAGCTCAGCTTTTCTGAATAAAGCACTTCTCGGCTGGCGTGTCAGGATTCCTTTCAGGAACAGGTACCTGCCTGCAGCCCCCTTCATTTTCTGGTTCATAGATGGTGAGTTGTTCATGATGCTTGTAGGCACTACTGCAATGCAGAAACCATCTCCAAAATGTTCCCGAATGCAGTAGCTGTGAAGTGCTTGAACATGATGGCATGAGGAGTAAATAAATCAAACATAAGTAGCTTTGACAGCTAATAGGCTTACATGTCAGCTTTTATTTTAAATATAGCTAATACTTGTTAATCGTATGTTCCTACATAAAAGTTCTGTAGTACTCCATATTTATTCAGGTGTAAAGGATCCTTCTATAAATAGCTCTATACACTGCAGGTTTTTTACTCTCTTTGTAGCAAATAACCACAGGAAATTATCAGACTTTGGAATTCGAAATGGCACCCGACTACAAGCAGATGATTTCCTCCAGGACTATACACTGTTAATCAATGTTCTTCATAGGTAAGGATTCTGAAACAAGGATTTTTCATGTATATACATAGAACAGTTCCACAGGGAATTTTCCACTCACAATTTTAATGCATGAATGAAGTTCAAAGATTGTGCTGCCAAAAGAAAATACAGAGGTAGAATAGGAATTGATATTTTCTATGAAATTACAGTTTAAGGTTTTTTGTTTGATTTTGTTTTGGGTCTTTTTTGTTGTAGTCTTGTTTTATTGTTTTGGTTTTCAACAATAACTGAAAGAAGTTTATTTCAGTAATTTGTTGTTACACAACATAAGAATACATTACAAAAACAGATTAACTTTGGGGCCAACCAGTGTGCAAGAAACTGCCACTAAAAAAAAAAACCAAAAAAACAAAACCCTAAAATTTCAAAAGGCATGAACACACTGCGTGTTCAGTGGGAATAGGGTTGTCATGTTAAGGGAAAAAGGTAAGCTCAGGTCATAATTTTTCTGACTCCTAAGCATTTTAAGTTCATAGTACTGGGTGGAATTTAGGAATACACACAGCATAAATTATAAAAGAGGACCGGACAGATTTTCTTCTTTTTCAGTATGTTTTTCTCATTTTGTTCTAGGTGTAGGGTGCTCTAATACTTGAATGTTATTTTTTTTGTGTAAAAGACAAGATTTTATTTTCTGGCTGTTTAAAAGCATGTGTATTTTTCTGCAGTGAAGACCTAGAAAAAGATGTAGAATTTGAAGTTGTTGGTGATACCCCTGAAAGAATTGGCCCTAAACCATCAGAACCAACAGCCAAGAACATTAGCAATGGTAGTGATGATGGAGCACAACCCTCAACATCAACAGGTAATCAACAGTTATCGATTTTAAATGAAACAAAGTAGTCTTTCACTAGTGCAGTCCAATTAAAGTTGTCTTCTGTTTTATAATTTAACTTCGCCAATACAAAATAAAAGGCATTTAAGTTGCCTCTGTGTATAACTAATACTAAATAGAAAAATGTACATTTACAATTGCTACAAAAAGCACAATAGGCAGAAAAGTTTATAGTACATACACCTTGAAATTGTATTATTTACCTGGTGTTCCTTTGCCTGTAAGATACGTGCACAGACTGAAGACACAACTATGTAGTCCCTTACCTCCTGTTTGAGAGAAAACTAAATTTTAAGTGTATTGCTAAAATTTACTTTAAATTATATTAAAAATTTGCATAAAATTAGTTTTTACATTAAATTTGTGCTTAAAAGCAAACAAAATCCACTAGATGTCATGAAAGTTCACATCTGGTTCCCTTTTTCCTTCTTCATACTATCCATTGTTATCCTTTATCTCTGTAAGTCTGCTCACCTTTCCACTTCTCCCTCTCTGTGGATTCTCTCTCCCTGAAGCATGGCCTTTCCTGGGAATTTTGCTGAGTGCAGTAGGGAAGGGAGAAGGCTGCACTACAGCTTGGTGCTTGCAAAAGTTCTTTTCCCAACAACTGCTTCAGACAGCAGCAATTCTTCTGTTTTGTACATGCAAAAAAAGTCCTGCTAACTAATGCATTTCCTGTATTTTTGGTTTTCCACGGCTCTGGTGAAGAAGGAATAACAGTGTGAAACCCATATTTTATAGTAATTTCAGGGACATTTCAGATACACTTGCATTTGAATGGCAAAGAATGCGAATAAAGAATGCTGCAATTTTTTATGTATGAAAATTGGTTTGAGAGGGTAGACTGTCTTTGCAGTATCCACTGGAATTCAAAAAACGTCTTTTTCAGCTCCAGACCAGGATGATGTGGTGATTGTTGACTCTGAGGATGAAGGTACTTCCAGCAATGCTGATGACATGGAGAACAAAAGCCGCAAGAGGAAACTGGAGAAGGGCTGTGAGTGCGTGGGGGCCAAGAGAGCACGTGCTGAGCAGGAGCAGGATGACCTCATGATCGTGGAGTCTGAGGATGAGGGTGCTTCCAGCAGTACTGGGGAGGAGGAGAACAGGAGCCACAAGAGGAAACTTGAGGAGAAGGGGTGTGAGTGCGTCGGGGCGAAGAGCGTGTGCTGAGCTAAGAGCAGGATGAAGAGCATTTGAGGGAACCTCCAACTGCCCCTTGACAAAGTGATTCACATAATGTCATACTGTAACAACAAATTGTGCTGGGATGTGAAAAATGTCCAGAACTAGACTAACTCCAAGGCCTTGGTTCAAAGTGGATACCAAATCACTGGCTTGAGTAATGTGTCTGTTTCTCTTGATGATAAAGCTCTTGTATCAATAGACTCTTTGAGAAGTTTTTTCTGTATTCCATATATTAAATGTAGTAGAAACATAGTCTATAAATACTTACAGATAAGTATTTACCTAAACAGTAATGAAAACAGCATGGTATTTTTGTGTAAATACCTTCTAGGTATCATCCAACAGGACAAAAAAACCTACTTTTATTTAGTAAAGGGCCATCATCAGAGGCCCATATTTTAAGCAACTACATTTTTTGTTTTTCAATTATTACCTTTGAAGTTTCCCAGCAGTGGCCTGCCTGCACATTTGCTTATCCCTTACTGAGGCCGTGTTCCAAGTGTGACTGCTTCACCTCCTGCATTCACAGAATCACAGATGCTTGAAGAGTAACATTTTTAGCCTAGTCCTAAACATTTTTCACATCCTGAACAAGTAAAGAAGAAAATCCGACAAAGCAAATTAGTGCCCTGTTTTAACAGTGTTCTTAAACTTCAGCTGGCACTATGTACATTACTGTAAAACTGTTAATTTACTCCAGTTTTTCAGCTCGTACTGCCTGGTATGTCAATGTAAGAAGCAAATTTTTGTGTATTGTTACAGTTTCAGGTTATTTATATTTGATGTTTTGTAAACTCAGATACTACTACTATACTGTACATCTGATGGACCAAATAAATAACATCTGAAATACTTGCTATATTTGCTTGCACAGTCCAAGATTATGCTGACTTATGGGATTTTACAATGTATAGCCTTCAAAATTTACTGTATTATTTCCATTTTTCTAAACATAACCTAGTAGTACAGAACTTAAGCTTCACTTGTTTGAGGTGAAAGGGGAATTTTTTAATAAAATTTTTGTGAATGTTTTTTTTTCTTGGACAATCAGTTATTGGGCTCCTCAGCTGCAGCAGTTGCACCACCACACACACGCCTTCACCACCTCATGCCTTCAGAAGGATGAAAGCTCTGATTCTCATATATTACACTTTGTGTGTAGGACAGAAGTGTAATGTTTAGAATCAGTGTCTTAAAACCTACTGCATTTGTGTTGGTAACTCTCAAGACTGTCAGTGTTGGTTCCTGGAATGCATTAATTGGCCATTTCTGTCACTGTACCAAAATAATCTCCCACTTTTGTGATAGGGAATCAAACCTCCCATTCACAAGGTGAGTGTGCAGTGAGCCTCACAGGGCACAGCAGTTGAGCAGCAAGATTGGTTCTGTTACAGTTTGCAGACTGAATTGTAAAGTGAATGTGAACTGTATAGAAGGAGAATGTTACAAAAACAAAGGCCAGCTCATCATTGTGTTAGTAGCCATTCTGCACTGGCAATTTAATGAGGCAATTAATGTTTTATTTCTTCTTTTAGTTATTAACAGTCATATGCAGGGGCTTGTTTGGAGGCATAGTAGTTCACAGTGAAATCCTTTTGAGTTAGCTGCTGCTTAGCTGGCAGGAGTGAAGATGTAAAGATGTAAATAAGGTGTTACAGAAAGGATTTCAATGATGCAATGAAAAACTTCTTGCCATAAACAGTTGAAGCACTAAAATTTAATGTCTAACGACATCTTCCAAAAATTAAGGCTGACATATTTTGGTTTTAAGCTTTAATAAAAATAAAATTACTGCTTTATTTAATTTCACTTCCTAACTTTTAAAAAAAACAACAGTAGAAGGTATAATTCTAGTAACTTATTGCATTAGTTTAACTGAAGTTGAGAGTGTGTGCGAGTTGGAAGTTGAGTCATGTATGAGCTGAAATATCACTGAGAGATTCAGGGGTGAAAAAAATGGGGGGTTCTATTGTGTCTCCGTGGCTTCTCCTTAAGTTATTGTTTATTGTTCGTAACAATAAACATTGTGATCATTTGGTTTGCAGCACGAAAGGCCAGATGGGCAGAGAATGCTCCTGGATCCCTCCTGTAGCACACTTGGAGATGAAGGATTTTTAATGCATTTCCTTTACATGGGCTGCTCCCACAGAACATGGGACAGGCTCTTGGCTGTTCCGGTCAGTTATTTGGAAGTTTGGCAATACACAATGAACCACTAAATGCAAACTGCCGCTGTGCGAAAGGAAAAGCTGCTTTTCAGAACTGGTGGAGTATGAGTGTCCTTAATTGGCTACTAGTCACCGACATTGTATTATTGTAGAATTTTCCAACTTAAACTTTCCCTTGCTCTTAAAAAAAACCTTACCAATTCAAGCATTAATTAAGCTTTCAAGTAATTAAAAACCCCTCCATTTCCCAAATGACAATTTGTTCAACTCCTAATAGTAATGGTCATATGGAAGGAAGTATAATTGGAAGGCACAAGATCTAAATGTTAAAATGGAGGTGAAATTCTTCCCAGTGCTTTGGCTTGGCAACCTAACGTAGGCTCTGTCTTCACTGACAATTTTTGAGCCCGGCTCATTAAATCAGCTTACAAAATGCTGTTTGCAGTGATACAAATTGGCCCTCCTGTCAAACGGGGTTCTCAAGTTGTTTGTTTATACTCATGCAAAATTCTCTAATGCAGATAAGCTTTTCTGGCTGCTTTTATAGAAACAATTAATTCTTCACGCTTGCATTTTTAATTTACTTAGTGACTTTGAGTGCCATGTATGGACAAGAAAATAGTGGAATGTTACAGAATGTATCTAGTGTCTGCATGCTATTAATTCAACATCCCTTTTCTGCAGCAGAGCATGGAAAGGAATATTGACCATTGATGATTGACAGCAGTTAACTAGAGACTCATTAAGCTGTTCTGACAGGGTGAAGGAACTCCCAAAGCATCTGGAGAATCACCTTTATGAGGCAAGTGATAACCATTCAGGGGAATGAACTCTGGGGCCATGATGACAGACAGCTTATTTCTTAAAGAGCCATTATCTATTTCTTAAAGACCCACTGCAACTTGCAGATAACCATTTAGTGTTTGTAGTGTTTCTATGTGACATTTTAGCTGTACTTTATGAAACCATTCCATAGTTGAACCACAGAGAGAGGTGCATCCTTGCCTGGCCTCTCGACTCTGACAGCTGGGAGCAGATTGATGTGCCATTTCAAGTTCTGACCTTTACAACAAAGACCTCTTGCTAACCGTTTATTAGGCTTCAGAAGATAAAATCAGCTTGTGTTCAGTCTGTAGATTTCATTGATTTAAGCTTCAAGCCTTACTTCTACTGCCCCAAAATTTTAAATTTGGATTAGAAAACTGAATAAACACAGAACTAAGCAAAATAAATTTGGGGTTGTTTGTGTCTGTGCCTATAGGTAGAGATATTTGTTCATTCTCTTTGCAGTTGTAAGGACAAGAACCCCTCCATTTTGTGCATCTAAAACACAGAATATGCAAGAAAGTAGGAACTAGGATGAAGGTAATACAGAAAATCATACACAAGTCAATTATCTGATTTTTGCTTGCCTGGGATTATTTCTGGGCTAGTGTTTAAGCAGAATGACAACAGGGAGCTTATACCTGCAGACAAATGTATGAGAGGGAGAGGCAATGCTTTGATTTGGAGGCCTTCATTCTTTTAAGGGAGGAACAGGATGAAGTAAATGCATGTATTTGTAAATATAGCTTGATATCTGTCATATTAAAAGAAGGAAATTGGTTTTTAGATACATGTTACCTTTATCTCTCTCATCAGCAGACTCCTTCACTCACATGAGAAAAAGTTAGAAGTTTGCAGTACAATTTTCAAAAGAAAAGATACTCACGGAATTGCTCTGCCAGTCCTCTTCAGCAACACTTGAAACCACCTGCAAACATTAAGCAATTCCATCCCTGCAATACCGAGGCAGTGGCTGGAGATAAGAAGAGACAGACCCCCAGAATCTTCTGTGGTAGCACTTTGGCTTTGGAGGTGTGCAACTGACACATTTGCTGCTGGGTAAGTGCAGGGCCAGAGCTCTGTGGGACACAGGGCCCACTGGACTGCAGCATTATTGGCGATTTGGAGAGGAGCTACAAGCTGGAGAGTGCAGAGGATGCCAAACACAGAGACACAGCCATCATCAGTTACACCTATGCCACAGCTCTATCCTTGCAAATTTGTTGATTATTTTCACTTAACAAGTGATACTTCTATAGTATCATTCTATATGGAAAATACAATGCAACGTAAATGTAAGTGGTGTTCTTGACAAACCAATGTCCTCTTCCTTCTGAAATGATCCTTCTCATCACAGCTGAAGTGTGTGGTGTTGCCAGGTCAGGAGGTCAGTGCTGATAGCCTGCCTCATTTCTTCAATGGATATAAAGAGGCACATGCAGTCAGGCTGATACTTTTCACCACCAGAGCACAGGGGGCATGTGTCTGGCAGCCTGACCCTCATGCAGTGTTTCCATTCTTTATTCATTGCACTAATGCCCTCTGATTTCTGTGCTGGATGAAGGTTTGCAGTATCGTAATCAGGACATTCTTTTTATCATATCAAGAGAAACTGTAGCTCCTCCAAGTCTCTGAAATCAGAAGCTATATAACTTAAGACCTCCTTAAAAGCACTAAGTGAGTGCATTGCTAACTGAGCTGGCCAAGTAAATGATGTTTTTTTGCAAATGCAGTGGTTGCTAACTGATTGGATTGGAATATACAGTGACTGTGTCCTGTGAGTGCAAGGAATTATGGCCAGTGCCCTGTGCAGCCTCCAAAGTATGAGCCAATAAACTGCACTGGGCAGAAGTGTGATTATCTAAAATATGTAAGAGAAGTAGAAGATGAAGCTATAAAAGAAATAAGATACATATATGGTGCATTAATCATAAGTGCTTGGACAGATGTTGTCTGTCTACCCCAGCACGTTCACAAAGCGCCTGTTGTGACTGGAATTTTACAGGGTCTGTCCCAAGTTATGTTTGTGCAGCACAGTGAATAGCTGCAATTGCAGTGAATAAGAAGAATGTAAAAAATGTTAAATTGTGTTTTATTGCAGATTTAGAATGAGAAATGACCTGTAAGCCTGCAGAGTGGTGTTAGTCAGAAATATTTTACATAGTTGTGCCTAGCGAGGGCAGTCATTCAAGTACAGTGTGTGCTGTCTGCCAGAAGATGGTGCCCTAAAACACACTCTAGAATTGAAATTTTTAGACGCTGTGATCAACTGCAAATGATAATTTTATGAAAACAGGTCAGAACAGAGTGATTTGCAAACAAATCACCCAAGTCCAAATACATATTAATATGCGAACTTCATATTCCAAAATGTTTGCTTATACTTAAAAGTATTACAACACAAATTAACATACCGGATCCAAACAAGAAAAACAAAGCAATATAAACCCAATACAGCTACCACTTCAAAGAAAATCAAAGCTTCAGTCTCCCATCCCAAAATAAAAACAACTTCTTAACATAATTTTTAAATTAATTTCACAAGGTTTTTTGGGGTTTTTTGTTTGTTTGGGTTTGGGTTTTTTTCATCAGGCTTTAAACAGACCAGAGATAAAACAATAATCATTACATTCCTTACCAAGAAACAGATCAATTTTAAAACTGGAAAACAGTTACATTGTGGATGTCAAGGTATAATTTCATTGATTTCCTAATGCTGGAGACAAAGAAGGAAATTGCAAAAAAGCAGTAGCATCCAGTTCAGTAGGGAAATCTGTGGAGCAGCTTCAAATTGTTCAGTTGATGAAGAGAGACAAAGAACTCCCTCCTGCATTGCAACAGGTCTGATATAACACATGCACACACCACAACACAAGTCATGGGATTTTTGCCATTGTCTTCAATCAAGCTAAAGTTTCCACAAGGAGTTCTTACACTGACAGATTCCCTGCTTTGTCACTAATAAACTGTTTGCAGCTCAGGGAAGCAAAGCCCAGCAGAGCAGCAGGTCTCCCTGCCTGCTGGCTTGGGCGCTGCTCCCTTGTAGATGCTGGCGATTACATGGAACAGGAGTGCTCTGCCTGGGAGGCTGGGCCTGCTGATATTCACAAATCAATAACTCCACCTGGCTGCTTTGCTCCCGTTAAGTCCTAGACTATGGAGTTTATTTAACAAAAGCATCTGGCTTTCCTTAATATCTGATTTACTGAGATAACTTAATATCAGGCATAAGGATTGCCACACCAAACCATGAAATGAAGTTCAACTTTTGTAATTTTCTCACAACTCTTGTGCTCTTAGTTGCAGAAGTGTCAGTCTTTTTGCAGTATATACATTTTACTGCTGTTTGTTATAATTAAGCAAGTATATTGAAAATTAGGTGGGGAGAAAACCATATCAGGATTGTGAAGCTGTAACTACACAGTATTTTGGGTTTTCATGTATCTAACAGTGAGGAGAATAACGAGGCTACTTAGTACAGCAACAGCAGCTTTAACTCCACTCTGTTTGCACAACCTGGCACAGATGTTCCTCTGTGAGAAATGCAGCAGTGCTGTGTGTGCTGCTTACCACTGCAAACATACTTATTTCATCTGTATGGTCCACACCTAAGGCTGCACTGCAGATAAATGTGATATTCTCCATGTGTGTGACAGAGGCACAGCTCTGTGGTGAAGAGGGCCAGGAGCATTGCCCCTGCAGCAGGGCTGAGATGGGAACATGGTACCAGGATGCTCTGGCTCAGGAGTTACTTATCAAGCATAAGCTTTCAAACAGTAAAAGTAAATGATTTTTATCATTTGATCCCCACTGCTTACTGAAAAGGGCTGTTTCCTTGGGTTCCCCAGTATGTTTTTCCCATGAGTTCATGCTCAATAAAGCACATAATTTCATGACTTACGTACCAATAGATTTAGTGCAGAAACCTGCTACTTGCTACGTGCTGGGAGCAGCAGCAGCACCACAGAACTGAGTGGCCTCAAAAGGCTGAGCGAGGGCAGATTTGTGGGTCAGATGGACAGAGCTACAGAAGGACACTGTAGCTGTGAGTGTAAGCTGTACCTTCAGCTCTGTAGTTCCTGCTGTAGGTGTATCTGCCCAAAACGCTTCCTTGCATGAGCACACAGGCAGGGCTTCCCAGTACGTCCTACCCACTCAGTTAGATTCATAATAAAGCTATCTAATGTTGCAAGGTTAAAAAACAAGACAAGAAACTCTTAAAATAGAATACATTTTCTCCACATGTGCTCTGATGAACCAACCTTCCAAGGTGTCCATGAGCCTCTCCCAGCTTCTCAGGAAGATAATCTTACCAATATTGGCAGTAAGCAAAGTAGTAGCAGGAGAGAACAGCCTCGTACAGGCCCCAGGAATGATTGAAGGAGCTCTGCACCAGCACACTTGAAAGCAGCAGGTCAGGAGATGCTCACTGCCACAAACTTCATCCCAGGTGAGGCAGTTGAGGTCTCAAGTTAGAGGTGGCCTCCATGTGCTCTGTGGGAGGAACCTTTTGTTCTTGGCAGGGATGTGTCCATGTGACGTGGCTGACAGCACAGTTTGTGTCTGTGCTGACAACTTACCGGAATCCATGGCTTGAATGAGACAGGGGCTTGAGCTGCTGCTCTGATCCTGCTTGGAGCTGGGGGACATTTGCTGGGATGTGTCTGCTGCTGGTGCTGAGGGCCCTTTGTGAGCTGGGGCAGCAAGGGGCTGCACCAGGACACACAAGTGCAAGAGGGGCTTTTGACCATCACACATGTATGGGCTACAGGTGAGATGTAACTTGTTCCACTAGTACCATACATAGTACTTGTTTAGGAGATAGGCAAAAAGTGTAATGAAAGATGTGAACATAGAAAAGAGCAGTTTACTCCCAAGATTGGAGGTGTCTGCTTATATATGTCCACATGGATGTGGACTGCCTCTGCCATGTCTAACATATTTGTTCTTCAAGTCTTGCTCTGCACGTTTACATGATTTGTTGGATTTCTTTTTTTTTTTTTTTGCCTGCCACCCCT
Organism: Lichenostomus cassidix; assembly: GCF_008360975.1. Lineage (NCBI taxonomy): Eukaryota > Metazoa > Chordata > Aves > Passeriformes > Meliphagidae > Lichenostomus > Lichenostomus cassidix. The sequence goes on from NC_139492.1 coordinate 19,120,128, forward strand.
GCACACACAAGAAAACAGATTGCCAATCAATTGCCCTCCACAGCTGGGGGACATTTTTGAGTACACAGTTGCTTTTAATGTTTAATTAGGTCTGATAACAGAATAAAATGTTCTTGGCACAGCAGAGCACCTATAGCTCAAACCTGTGCCATATTTCTCTCCTCACAGGGTGCTCAGCACCCAGCAGTGTAAGGACACCCATCAGATACCTGTAGTTAGGGCTTTGTCAGCATTTCTGCCATCAACACAAATGACCATCAGGGAGCGGCAGCTCCGTTGCAACAAAAAAAAAAAAAAAAAAAAAGTAAGAAAAAAAGAAAAAAAAAAGAAATTAACTGTAGGCTACGGTTTAGTATCAGGGGTCTTGGTTCAGTAGCCGCTTTGGGAGGCTGTTTTCTGACCGCCTTTCCCGTGAGCACACAGATGTAAATGGCAAGCGGCGCCGATGCGTTCGTCACCGATCAACAGATGAAGCTCTTGCAGTTACACAGACAGTAGCTGCTTTTTTACACGCCCGTCAACTCACAGATCGCTTTAGGCCACAATATGTTTATCATATGTCTTAGCGCTGCTTTTTTTTTTTTTTTTTTTAGGACTTAATAAATAACTGGCAACAACCCTCAGCTGCCGTGCTACAAACATAAGTCCTTTCAGCGGAGCCACCTGGCCGGCGCTGGGGACTCCGCACAGGTGCGGGGCCGATGCCGACCCCCGGCCCCGCTGCGATGTTGGGGTTGGTGCGGGAGAGCCCCGGCCGGAGGTGGGGCAGAGCCGCCCCTTCCCACCGCGGGACGAGGCCGAGGGTCCCGCCGGAAAGTTCCAGCGAGGGGCGCGGATGGCGGAGCCCCCCCGGGCCGGGACCCCGAGCGCTCCTGCCCGGGCGCTCCGTGCGCGGCTCCCCGGAGCTGCCCGAGCCCCGCGCGGGGACCGCCGGCGCGGTGACAGCCCCGCCGCAGCCGCGGCACCGCCCGCCGCCGGCCCCAGCCGAGGAGGGAGCTGCCGACCCCGCCGCCGAGCAGCGCCGCGGCCGCCCTCTCCCTGACTGACTCGGGGAAAATCATTGTTTGGCTCCGGCATTAACTACATTCCAGCGGGACGCAGCGCCCAGTCTCCTTCCTCGCATTCCTGCCCCACACAAAGGAGTCCCTGCTTCGCCGCGCCCCGCGCTCCTCTCGCCGCGCCGCAAAGCCCCTCCGGGCCGGCCGCTGCCTTCGCCCCCCGCCCGGGAGTGCGGGCGGGCCGCGGCCCCTCTGCGGGGCGGCGGCCGGGGGCGGCGGGGGTAGGGACCCGCCGAGCGCAAATTCCTCCGCGCAGCGCGCCATTGACTAGACCGAGCAACTTATTTAAGGCTGGAAAGTGACACAGGGGCGCCTCGTCTGCGCCGGCCGCGCTCCGCCGGGCAGCCCGGCCGCACCGAGCCCAGCACCGCGGCGCGGGATGCCGCCCGGGTGACCGCCCCGAGCCCGGCCGCCGCCTTGCCGCCCTCCGGACGAGGAGCCGCGACACGCCGCTGCCCCGCCAGGACCGCGGGAAGGGGCTTGTTTTGGGGTTGTTTTTTGTGTTGCTGGATTTAAGGATTTTTTTGGATTTTTTTTTTTTACCCCTTTTCTTTCTCTGCTCCGGGCGCTGCGCTTTGACGGAGAGTTCGCCGCCCGCCCCGCGCCGCCGGCCTCCGGCCGAGCATGGAGAAGTACGAGGAGAACATGGCACTGAAGGCCACTAAGTTCATGGAGGACCTGTCCCTGTACGAGCCCTGTCCGGAGGGTCCGTACGGCCGGGGCGGTCGCCGGGACCTGGCGCTGCACCCCGACCTAGAGGAGACCAAGCGGGTCATCGCCGCCCACATGACGGCGGAGCAGCGGGGCCGGAAGATGAACGGCACCGCCGCGCCGCCGCCGCCGCCCGCCGAAGGCTTCCCCGCCGCCGCCCCCTGCGGCAAAGCCGCCCCGCTCCGCGCCAACGGCCGCGCCGCCGCCGAGCCGCCCCCGGGCGCGGGGCCGCCGTGCTGCGAGGAGGGGCTGTGCACCCGCTCCGAGGTGGCGCTGCCCTGCTACAGCGGCTTCGCCGACAAGGGCAAGCGCTACTCGGCCGAGGGCTACCGCTACGCCCCGGGCAGCGCCTACGAGGGCGGCTACGTGGCCAAGGGCGGCGGGCGAGCGCCCGGCGGCCCGGACGGCAAGTTCGGCGCCGCCAGCCCCCGGGCCAGCGTGGCCGCCGCGTCGCCGGGCCCCGCGGCCGAGCACGGCAAGTTCTCCAGCCCGCGCTCCAGCCTGGGCGGCGCGGCCGCGCTGCCCTACGAGAAGTTCTCCAGCCCCCGCTCCAGCCTGGTGGTGCCCGGGCAGGACAAGTACGGCAGCCCCCGCGCCAGCCTGGTGCAGTACGACGGAGCCGCCCTCAGCCCCCGCTCCAGCTACGCCAGCACGGCCAGCGACACCAGCAAACACTCCAGCCCCCGTGCCAGCCTCACCGGCTACGACGGCGGCGGCGGCAGCAAACCCAGCAGCAACCGCACCAGCGGCATCAGCATGGGCTACGACCAGCGCCACGCCAGCCCCCGCTCTAGCACCGCCAGCCAATACTCCTGCACCGCCAGCCCCCGCTCCAGCTACTCGGACTCCAGGTACGGCCCGCCGGGCAGCGCCGAGCCCGAGGGGGCGGGTGGCGCCGGGCTCGCCCTGGCCAGCCCCCGTTCCAGCCTCTGCGGCCCCGAGGGCCGCGGCTCGGCCGGCCCCGCCGTGGTCAGTCCCCGCTCCAGCATCTCCAGCCAGAGCTCGCGGAGCTCCCGCGGCTCCATGAGCGCCTACCCCGAGCTGCAGCTGCCGTCGCCCCGCTCGTCCCTGCTGGGGCCCGGCCTGCAGGAGGACGGTGCCGTGCCCGAGCTGGGGGACGTGTACCACCGCATCCTTGCCCACTCCCCGCCGCGGCACGACCAGCAGCACCCGGCCGGCGCCCCCGAGCCGCCGCCCCCGTACGCCTACAGCCCGACCAAAGGCTCCGCTCCCACTCCCAAATTCAAGCTCCCGTACCAGGTGACGCCGTGCCGGGAGAGCGGCCCCAGCCAGGCGGAGAGGCGGCTGGAGGCGCTGACGCTGGAGCTGGAGAAGGAGCTGGAGATGCACATGAAGAAGGAGTACTTCGGTGAGTGGGGCAGGGGGAGCGGGCGGCTGGAGGGCGGCGGTGTGCGGGGCCTGCCGAGCCGGGCGGCTTCGGCCGTGGAGAAGGCGGGTGTGCGATGCCCGGGGCTGCTCTGGACCAGGTGCCTGCTGGAGTCTCACATGGCCACAAACACTGTCTGGTGTCAGAGGTGCTCGCACCGTAGTTCACTCCCGGTATGTGAACTCTCTCCCTTCTCTTCCTAACGCGGTTTGCCGGGATGTTTGACGCTTCCTTTTCCACGTGCGGATGGGAGCACTTGTCTGAAGTGTGACAAGAGCTGTTTGTGCAGTCGGGGCTTACAGCGCCTTTCGTTTGTCCCCCTTCCTCACGGGCTGTTGAAGCTTCCCCGTTAACCTCCCGCATCCCAGGGGTGTTTGCGATCGTGCTCTCAGTCTAGGGTAACTTTTGTAGATGATGGGTATGGCTGGTGAATAGTCTTTAGAGCCTCGTTCAGTGAAGTCTTTGTGCTAGTTCAGAGTACCTGTGAGAGCCCAGCATTGTTCCCGCCCGGCGAGGCCTCGCAGGGTCTGCTCAGCACACTGGGACATCCCTGGGACCTAGAGGGGAGTTTGGAGGAGAGGCGAGTCCTCGGTCCTTGCTGAGGCTAATCGGCATGTTGGTTGTCTCCTGAATTTTTGTTTCTTCTATACGGAAAAAAAATCACTTCTTGAAATGAGAATAGAGTGCACGTGGTTTGTAGCCACACTAGTTAGGATTAAGCTCCCCTGTCTTTCTTACTTTGTACTGGATGGCAGAGGCTAAAAAACCCCTGTGAAAAGCTGTTTGTAAAGCGTTCAGATACTGCCCTGGCTCTCCTGCACTGGGCACTGCAGACGAGCCGGCAGCTGCGGCCCCGGGCAGCCCTCGGGAGCAGCTCGTCCATTCCCTGCTTGAACGAGGAGCGAGGGCTCCCGGGCGGGGATGCCGGAGCTCCCGCAGGGCAGGGAGGAAGAGGCCTGGGAAAGTGAGGGGCTGTGGATGAGGCAGCCCCATCAGAGGCCTTTGAGGGAAGGGTTATCTCCGTGCTTTGTGTGCTGCCGCGCGGGCGTGGGCAGAGGCTGCCTGGCCGTGTGCGTTCCTGGGGATGGAGACGTGAGTGTTACCTTGCTCGCTGATTTAATCGCGGGGCTCAGTCTGCGTTGGGCACAGCATCGGTGTGCTCTGCAAGGAAGGAAGGAAGGAGTGAGTTGCAAGGCTCCCTTCATTTGTCTGGGAGAGAGACCTGGGCCGATCAGGGGAGGTAGCTAAGCTAGCAGCACCCTCTCTCCCGGGAAAACCTTTCTGTAAAGTGCAGTGGCAGAGTTTCTCCAAGCTTTTGTGCCCAGACAGAGGAAGCTGAATGCAGTGCATACTGCCTTCCTTCATCCGTCCAGGGCTGATGAGAAAGCTGATGATCACCCGCTGCATCCTTTGCAGTGTTGACACCTGGCACGATGCTCCTCAGCAGCTGAGGGGATCCTGCTGAGGACAGTCATGGTTCCTTTGTGAGTATGTGCAGAAGCTGGATGGGGCTTGTAACACAAGATTTCCATGGAGTGCAGTGAGAGACTGAGAAACCTGGCTGCTTTGAAAGTTGATTTCTGTGAGTTGTTGAGGTTTTAGTAAATTGTGGTGAGCTTGATCCCACACTTTTGGTTCAGATGATCCGTGTAGGTGAATGCTGAGCTTTGGCTAAGCTAGTGCATGAGAGGCTGGCAGGGCTGACCACAGGGTCAGGGTCAAGGAGAGTGAGAACAGAATGGGGAGAAGTCTGCTATTTTTAGTTTGATTTACCTGAGAGGGTCTTAAACAAGTTAATAAAAGGAAGCAAGGGAAACGCATTGATTTGCATTGCAGTTTGTATGTGCTACAGCTGTGAAGTCTGCTTAGCACTGGTGTCTGGCACACTCCAGAGGCAGTTCTGGGTGGGTGTTCTGGGATGCCTGTGGAGAGCAAAGTGTTAAGCCAATAGTTCAGCTAGGCAGAGGAAACAGAGGAGATGGTTTACTGCTCCTTAATTAGATGAGCTCAATTGTCTAGTGAGTAAATGCTGATACGAGGACACCAGGTATTTACTGTGCTCCATGTCCTGTCATCATGTCGTTGTTGTTTGGCCCCCACACCCCTGTAAAATTAAAAATTGAGCAGTGTGCTATTTTAAAACTGAGGTCAAGGGACTAATCAGCCCTGTTTAGTGGAGGAGCAGCTCTACCCTGCCTTCATCCTGGTTGTGGGTCAATTCTTGTGAGTATTCCCCTATGGGTGCTTGTGCTGGCAAGTCCCTGCTGCTTTCCCACACCTCCCTGCTCTACTTCAGGAGGGACCTGTAGTCTGGGACAGATAAATACAGGATGGAGGAGAGAAGTGCAGGGTCTGAGCTCTGGAGAGGCTCTGGGGGAGCCCAGCCAAGCAGGGTGCAAGCCCTCAGGTCTGGTGGGCTCTCAGCTGTCTGCCCGTGCTGGTCTGAGCAGCCCTGAGTGCTGCTGTGCTGGGAGCTTTGCTTTACTGCTGCACCTTCTCCAGCCTCCTCTTTCTTCTCCCAGGCTTCAGAGCATCTGTAGAGTGATGGAAGATGCCCTCCTACACTTGGTTTAATCTGAGTAAAGATAGCAGTGCTGCCAAAGGAAGGCTCTGCTTCTGCCCAATTGCATGGTGAGGGGCAGCACCCTTCCACTTCCAAGTGCTCCACCAACACCTTGCAGCCACCTGCTCTCACTGATTTGACAGAAAACAAAGCCTGCAGAGGAGGTGGGAGAAGAGGGAGAGTTGTTTGGGGCTGGATTGGTGAGCTGCTCCATTTAGTCCTTGTTGAAGAGATGGCTGGAGCAGACCCAAGGCAGAGGTTGCAGACAGAGGGCTCCAGGAGGCTGAGACCCTTCCTTTGGCAGCAGCCTGCATTTGGACAGGATAAAGCTGTGAGATTTTGTTCCCTTGTAGCTGCTTCCTGTGCATTCCCTGCCCAACCTCTTTCTCCTCAACCCTCTGAGACCTTCTGTCTGTCCCCAGTCGAGGTACTGACAGTTTAGTAAATGCACTTGGTTTAGTGGCAGATGCTGAGAAGAGAGGTAATAAAAATGTACATTCACTCACATGACTGTTTTGAGCTGAACATTGATATAAGGTGAGGTCAAAGTTGTTTCAGGAGTGTTTTTTAAATTCAATGTTCAACCTGAGGGGTCAACAGGACATTTGTGGGTATTGGAAAGTCATAAGCTCAGGCACTGTCTTAAATTCCATTTTCTTTGCAGAATACTTCAGTCTGATGTCGAACTGTTAAAAAAAATAGTGTAAGGTGAAAGCTGGATTTTGGCACACCCATCCAAGTCATGCATTGTTGTGGGACTGCCTGTATAAACCTATGGCTTGTCATCTGCCAGGCAGGGAAACGTCTGTGTTGAGCAGTTGCACGGATTTGGCTGTTACGTTGAAGCAGATTTCTCTGCTGGCGTTGTCAGCAGTGGCAGGAGGGTGGCTGGAGGCAGCAGTCATACACTGCTGGCAGCCCCTGCTGTGCTGCAGCCATCGCCCATCAAGGGTTCTGCTCATCTTGGCCAGGGTGGTGGGATCAGCACAAGAAGTGACTTAATTGTCTCATTGTCCTCAAGTAAAGATGTGAGAGGCATCTGAGCCTGGGGAGGTGGGGAGTGTAGATTCCTGCCAGTGCAAAGTCTGGAGAGACAAGCACTTTAGCAATTCTGCTGCTGTCCTTCAGCTCCCCTAGTGCAGTGAGTGCCCTTTGTGAAAGTGCTTTTCCCCATCTCTGCACATCCAGAGCCTTCCCCACCCCTTGCTGCCACCTCACCCCAGCTCTCACGCAGCTGAGGTGCAGAACATAGCAAGTTCATACCATGTGTGGTGCTCCTCAGTGAGAACAAGTGATCCTGTCACAGAGCTGTCACCTGCCCTGTCTTCCACAGGCATCTTTGTCTTCACCCTGCAGAAAAAGGCCTCTTTGTTGGGACCTGAGTGAGGTTTACCAAGGGAAGCTGGGATGCCTCAAAATGAGGCACAAAGTCCGGATTCTCTTAATAACTGCAGTTCTGTGTCTGGCACAGCCTGTGCCTACCCTGGTGAGCAGCCTTGACTTTTGAGAGCTCCTGTCTTTCCAGAAAGCCACCCAGTAGTACCAGCATGTGTTTTTTGGGGCACCACTAAGAAGTACTGCTGATAATGTGGTGTTTAAAAGCCTCTGGCCTGGTAGGTGAGGGAAGGGAAGATCAGGTGAAGGGAAGTAGATCTCTAGACCCATCCAGGCCCTCTCCACTCTTTGTGTGTAGTCATCCATGCAAATCTGGATTTGAGCCCTACAATACACTCATGAATTCAGAATTGTATGTTTGTGCTTGTTCTGTGTGTGCAGGTTGATGTGATGGATGGGTGTTTATGCAAATGAGGTCAAAATTCAGACTGGTAACAGTGGTGAGGCTCTAGAAGCTCTATTGCTTAGAGATGAAATTTAGATGAGCTTGCAGCTGGTGACCAGAACAAGAGATTTACTATGGTGTTGTTTTCGGTCTTAGGAGTTTCTGAAGGTTTCTTTGTGAAATATTGGATCTTTCCAGTTTCCATCAAAATAGACATAATGATTAATACCTTGTATTGTTTGGTGGGATAAGCAAAGATTGTCTTGTGATTACTTTATATTTCTCTGTATCTGGGCCTAGAAATTAATTCAGTGTTGGTAAGCAGCTGAGATAATTCAGCTTTTTCAGCTGAGGCTGTCCTGTGGAAAACTTGCCTTCAATAGGCAAATATCTAAATAGAAATAAACTTACATGGTGTGGTTTCCTGAAGTGTTCAAACAGGCTGTGTACCTCAGAGTTCTGGGTTTTGCTAATTTCCCGATTACAGCTGGAAAATATGTTGCTGAAACTGGTTTGAGTGTGGTCAGGCTTCTCTAGCCAAAAGGCAAGAAAGTCCTGAAAAAATGGTCAGGAATGGAGGTGTGTGTTCATGGGGAAGGTGCAGGAGGAGCTGCAGTGGGAGATGCTGGGGGACGTGTGAAGTAGCAGCATCCTTGTGGCTCACAGCTACCAGGAACATGTGCTTGAGTGAGGCAAGAAAATCATGGTAAATAGTGATGAAGACTGTAGCTGGAGCATCATCCAAATGGAGGAAGGAGTAGGAAGGAAGGGGGAAAGTAGAAGGAATTTATGTGAAAAAAAGGACATAACACAGATCTGCAGAGCTGGAAAAAATGTGCCAAGGATGCAATGTACCAAGGGGAGGGAGGGTTTGCAGGGGCTGAGGGGAGCCTGTGTTGCAGTTTGGTTTGGAGTGCGGATGCTGTGAGAAACACTGAACAATTCATTGCTTCTCCTCAGCTTTTAGGGCTGTCACAAGCTCCAGGCCAGGGCTGTGTTGCTTTCCTCAAGTATAAAGCCCTCTGATTCCCAGAAGTAACATCACACTTTTAAACTAACCCTTCACCCCCAAACAAAAAAAACCCAACCCGGTCAGCTCTGCTTGCTTAGGTTGGTCAGGGAGACATCCTAAGCAAGACTGAAAGTAAAAAATGGTTCTCTAGCAGAGCTGAACTTGCATTGGCAGTTGTTTCACTTGCCTCTGTGCTGGATCTTCCACAAAGATTTTTGGGTGTGATTGTCCCATTTGAGGTCTAGTCACTCACTGGATATTCGTACACAGTGGCGTGTGAATTGGGAGTAAATCCCAATTTAATGTCTTTAATGGGCTCTGTGGCCACTATAGTTTGCAGAGTAGAAATGTGAGCCTGCTGTGAAGGAACAGGTAACTGTCAAAGTAGCTGTTGTTACAATGTGATTGAAGTTGATTCTTTGTCAGTGGAAAACATCCCTAAAATGTGGAAACATACAAGTTTGTGTTAGCACTGATGGCTTCATGGCAGCAGGTCTAGGCTGAAATCCTTACTATCCACAGTTAATAAATTAGGATGTAAGTGTCTAGGCCATGTGGATTTTGGGTGCTTGGAAAACACTCTCAAAGGAAGAGAATTTGCATAATACCAAAGTGATTATTTTTTAAAAATGCTAAAATAATTAAAAAAAACCCCAAAACTTGGTAAAGTAACTTTCAGGTGTATAATAGGGTTGTTCAGCAATGGAAAGAAAATCAACTAATGGTGATAAGCTAAATAGTTTTACTAAAATTCAGGATATTAATGCAGACATTCCATAAACTCTGGGCTTGGCCTTCTACCTACATCATATGTCTCAAATATCTCAGGACAGCACTTCACAGCATGTTGGCAGAGTCTGGTTGGTTGTGTCCAAAATAATTTCATATTCTGTGGCTGGAGAAACTGAGTGTCTTAGACTATGATGTGGTGGTTGATTTTTGGCCATCCTGGACAAAGTGTGGCAGGGATGACAATGTGTAATATAAAGCAAACCAAAGCAGCTGGAAGGATGAGAGGAAGGAATGTGCACAATGTCTGTAAGTTTTATTACAAGCTTAGAAAGGCTTGCTTTGGAGGGCTGTGTTCAGCTGCCTGAAAGATTCAAGTCCTGACAGGACATCTGTACCTGGGGCTGTGATGTGGCATTGCTTGGAGCTGCTCCAGGGGTGTGACAGCTCCTGAGGCTGGCAGCAGGATTCCTGCTGGCTTATTAGCCTTCAGCTCTGAACAAAATTAGCAAATGTGCTAAGGATCAACCAAGAAATGTGGTGTTCAGCTGGATTTTTATGCGATTTTTCACTGTGCCTATGTGGGCGCTGTCTCTTGAAGTGGATTTTCCCCCTTTTTTTCTACATTGGAGCAATGGTTCCATTCTAGGGTATGTGTTATCTCTCCCCGTTTAACCTCACTGTGTTGTTTTAGCTCTCTATCAGCATAGCCTTGCTTGTTACTGTGCTGAGACAGAGCACAAAAAAGAGGCCAAGCAAGTCATGTATCTCTTCCAGCTGGAGTATTTCACATTGTCTGAAACTTCATTCCTTGTTTTTTGGAGCACTTTTTACTAAATCTCTAGTGTCACATTTATGTGTTCCATCAAACTTTTAAGAAAAGGCCTATGACTCATTAAGGTTTTTTTACCCCAGCACCCCAGAGCACAAACACTCATTTAAGGCTCAGCTGAGAACTACCGTGCATACAAAACATGGAAGGGCTTACTCAGGGGGACTCAGCTGGGGGTGAGGATTTATTGCTAGTGACACCTATTTCCAAATCTGAGATGCTGGAAAAGTTCCTATTGGCAGGTTTTGCGTGCAGACCTGCAGGCAGTTGGGTTTGGGGCTCTGTTGGTGTTGCTGGGGCTGGGGTGGTGCACAAGGGCTGCTTGTCTGTCTGATCTCCCTGCTGCCCAGGGAAGGAGCACCAGCGGCAGCTCTGCTTAAACAGCCGTGTTGGGCTGCTGGGGTTGGTGCTGCCCAGCAGGGCTGAGCTGCCATGGGGTCCCTGATGGTACCACATGTGCAGATGGGCTCAGCGACCCCCTGATGAGCTTTTAGGGGCTGAGCTTTCCAGCAGAGAATTGAGTTCATCAGGTGCCAGGGATGAGAAACCAAATGACTTTGAAAGAGCCATGTGATTGGATTAGAATAACAACACAAATACTTAAACATCTCACCCAAATCCAGCCTTAATTGTAAAGTCTTTAATTGCAGGCAGCAGCAGTGAAAAGCATTTGGCATCCTATGAGGATTAATGTGTGTATTTGGGAATGTTGGGAGAAGTGCAGGGAAGACAGTGTGCAAGTGTAAAAAATGTTTATATCAGAGGTTGTCATGAAATACAGAGTGGATCAAATGGATAACCAGGAGGCATTTAATAGGTTACAAAAGGTCATGTCTCATATAGAATATTGCTCTTTTAAGAATTTGTCTCAACAAGGCATGTTTGAGTTCAGAGTGTGTTTATGGTTTTTGTGAAAAGTAGATGGCTATTGTAGAAGAACTGCTAGGGACTTTCAAATGTTTCTCTAAACATCTAAACTTTTATTTAGTTGGTGAACTGTTTCACTTCTGACACCTCAGAACTCCTGTAAAGTGAAAACAAGATGTTTTCTTCCTTTATTGTGGCCATTTGAAAAAATTAGAAAATTTCAAAGTTAAAATAAAGAGAAAGAAAAAAACCATTCCTAAATGCAGTTTGACAGCTGTGCTTTTTTAGATGCTTCATCTGACTTGGATCATGTTTCCTGTGGTCTGTGGAGAGCCTGAAGCCTCTCCCAGGCATGGGAAATACCCTTTTGTTCTGTTGGTCATGACACAAACTGTTCCCTGTGCTGCAGCTTGTCCCCAGGCGTGCAGAGTGCAGGGAACTGGAACTCCAGGGGTGAAGCTCCTGGGCTGGGAGTTGGGTGGTCCTGCTGCACTTTCTCGGTCTCCCTCTGTGCTGGCACTGCCACCCAGGGGGTTTGGGACCATCAGGTAAGGCCAGTGCTGGGTGTGGTCCGTGGTTGGGTCAGGTGCTGTTGAAACACAGTTTGTGGATGTCCCAAATTTAAATGCCAGTAATTTGAGGCGCCTTTTTTGTGCCTGTCTCTGGCAAGTGCAAAACTGCAGCACATGTGCTTGTTGATTGGAAACCTTTGGTAGGAAGGGATTTCTAATCAGGTGGGAGAAGTATGATAGTTAATGTAATAAATCAAACATGGACCTGGCTGAATTGAGGCAACCAAGGGCTCTGCCACTGTGTCTTGGTTCTTTTTTCCTGGCCTTGTGGATATTATATTGCCTTCAGTAGTGATAGAGTTAGAGCAGGATCTTGATTTTTCTGTCTTTTGCTGGTGTGAAATTCCTACTAAATCCATTTATTTGGGTCAAATGATTGGAAGGAAAATAATCAGTGATGGAGCAAGAGGATAGTGAATAAACTTTGTCACTTATCTGTGGTTTCCCCTGCTCACAAGAGGGTTTTAACCTGGCCATGTACTGCTCTCTGCTGCCCTGCCTGTTCTTGTCACTGATGTGAAATGCAGCAGGATCAGACCCGTTCTCATGAATGGTCTCACCTGTCACACTTCTTCCCTTCTATCCATGACCATGTTGGTTCTAAGGGAATGTTGATTTTTGTTTTTGTTTAAAGAAAAATGTGAGAAACAGCAAAAGATACTGGAGTGCAACATCAGCTAAGACAAACCAGCTGTGTAGCAGGCAATGGAAAGAGCTGTAATTGGTAAAATCTTGATTCTCCATGTTTCAGTGTTGTGGCAGTTGCACTTAACCTTGAGCATCCTAGGTGTAGGTGGGGGAAACAGGCAATTCCTCAGGGAACAAGGCAGAAGGTTTGATGAATGGTAATAACTGCTGCAGCTCTATTTTTTTTTTTTTTTTCTTTTTAATTTTTTTTATTTTGCCAGGCAGTTATGTGAAAATTCTCCGCAGTTGGTGGGTTGCCCATTTTTAATCAAAGCCATGTTTCCCAGATCTAAATACTCAATAGAAAACAGACTTGCACACCAATCAAGTGTGTTAGAGTCCAGATTTTGAGCTGGTTTCAGAAATAAGCATGTAATTTTTTGAAGTGTAGGTCAGTAGCTGGTTGTCTTGGAAAGTCTCTTGGCTTGTTGTACCTCTTCCTGTTAAGAGCAGGGCTGGGCCTCTGGAGTGCAGCCCTGCAAAGCTGCAGTGATGCAGAGCAAGTGAGGCACTTGCTCTGTTGGAAACCCCCTGTGACCTGGGTACAGACCTCGGTGGCTCAGCTCGGGGGAAAAAACCCTCAAGACATCTCAAAATAAAATTCATGCAAGGTATTTACTAATGCATTTTTATTGAGAAGATGGAACACATCTGATAAATCCAGTGCTGCCTCATGAATGACAGTCCTGTTTAGGTCATGGGGGCATGATTGACTTATTTCTGACAGGTGGGACTCATCTCTGTTTTTATTATGCCACAGAGATCAGGGAATAAGTAAATTCACATCAATGTTTTTCCCTTGCTGTGTTTCTCTGCCTGGCTTGTCCAGCAGCCCCTGCACCTCCCAGGCCATGCCCACCATGGAATGGTCAGGTGTGTGACTGCTTTGTGCTGGGGCTGTAAAAGCCATGTGCTGTTTCCCTGGGAATGTGGTATCTTGACAGGTAGACAGCAATTTCCTGCAAATTGTGATGTGAGTAACCAAGAGAAGGTGGAGTCAATGGTGTGGGACAGGGCTGTGATGCTCCATGTCCTGCTGACCTCTTTCAGCTTGTACAAAGTTGATTCTGGGCGCAGAGTTCCCAGGCTGCTCTGCTTGTTCACTGGACAGGGGTGGAAGATGAGTGTGATGGGATAGAGGTTGTGTCCAGAGGTTGCATTCTCTGCTTGTCTTCTGCTTGTTGTCTTCTGCCCACGAGTCTTTAAAGGTATCAAGAGTTAAGCCTGGAGAGGATGTGCAGCACAGTTACAGAGGTGATGCACATAACCTGCAGGTGGTTCTAGAGATCACCCTGGTGCTCTGTGTGCTGAATGAGGTGCTGGAGCTCTGAGCACTCTTGCCATTTCCTTCCTTTGGTTGCTCTTTTTTTTTTTTTCCCAGCATAATAACAAGTCTAGGTTATTGATAATTAATGAGGTTTTTATGCAATTTAGGCAGTCATCAGCTGCTGGTCTCAGATGCTGCTTTACAAACGATTAGAAAAAAGCTTGTTTTGCTTTGCCTGGAAAGAGAATCTCTCAGTCTTTCTGTGTGCTGGTTTTGAGGGAGACATTCCTGTGTGAGGATGGTGAGAGTGACAGTGCTGGGAGGTGTTGCCTGGTCGTGGAGAGTGGCACAGGACTTCCTGACAGCTACACCAGCAATGCCAGCAATTGGTCACTGCGTAGTTCAGAGAGAGGAAAGAACTCAAATCCAGAGCAGGTTTGGGCTTGGGGCTTTGGGTGCAGCATGGACAAGGTTTGTCCCTGGCAGGAGTTTCTGGCAGAGTGGAGATGTGGCACTTCACTCATGTGGCAAATCCCACATTACCTGAGAGCTATGGGGCAATTCCGCATGGGTTGGAATGACTCTGGAGTGCCAGACCACGCTTTCTAAAAAAGCAAACCCAAAAAACATTCCTGACCTGTTAAGAAAATGTGAAAAGAGAAGGGATAGTTTGGGTGAGGCTGAAACAGCCCGCATGCTGTGTAAGAGCAAACTGATGTTAACTCTTTTGGGAAAAGGCTTTCTCAGCCCCTCTTTCACACCTGGGAGGAGTTCAGGCCAGTGAAGAACCAGCCCAGAGAGAGGTGATCCCCAGAGGCTGCCCCAAAGAAAACACTTTGAAGTTGTGCCAACTGCAGACTTGCAAATCAGCTTCCTGGTGTGCTAAGTGTGTGAAGCTCTGCTTTTCCCTGCTTCCCACCTCCAGGGACTTTGCCTGGCTTCCCCATGGGGGTAGCAGGAGGGATGACAGGCAGGAGCAGGGAGCAGCTCAAACCCGTGTGGCTGCAGTGGGCTCTGGCTGGACACCCCATCTCACTTTATCTGTCTGATTTACTTCTGTAGCTCATGAAGGGGCAATAAACAGAACCCACAAAACAAAACACCCATGCTCCTGGGCTGAGGGGCAAATCCTGGACTCCTTTGTGGTAGAATTTCCTTTGAAAGTACTTGGGGTTTTGCTTGGGAGAATTGGGAAACCCAGTGTTAGATTAGTGTAAGGTCAGAGAAATATTGCATTTCAAGGTCGGGGGGAAGGACTTAGTTTCATTTTTCTGACAAAGTACCCCTTGAATAATGAGCATTGGCTTAGAGCTCTTCTGTTCCCAGCGGGGTCAGTGCCTGCATGGGGAGTTTCTAGCCCTGCTCCAGGTGTCGCTTCCTCCAGTGCTCAGCTTGCACTTGTGGGTGAGGGTGATGTGCACTGGCTGATCCCAATGGTCAGAGTTCTCTCTTCTGCTCTTTTGGGTGGGGTTGTCCCTGCTTTGACTCCTGCTCCCTCTCAACACCCAAGTGCAAGGTCTGTGTGGGCTTGTTGAGAGACCATGGCTTCTTCAAGGACTTGGCTGCTCTGGTCCTCAAGGTTGCTGTGAATTTTGCTGTGAGATTTAAATGCAGAGTGGAAGAGATATGCAGTGAGGGGGAGCAGAGGGCAAGTCACTCTGGGAGTGCCCACAGCAACTGGGTGTCTCACCAGCATGTGCTTTTGGGGAGTTTCTAACTCAATGTTTCCATACAGTATGGAAAAAACGAGAGAGAACTTTGATTAAACAAAAAAAGGAAGAAGAGGGAGGCTGCTAAGAGTTCTGGCAGATGTGTGGTGATATTTGCTTTGGTTTTGAGAAATACATTATTTCACCTTTATTATGAAGCTTATGCCTGTATATTTGCATCCCTGTAAATTTCTGGGCTTTTGCCATTTCAAGTCAATATTTGTTGGTCCTGCCAGCACCAGGGCTGAGCTGAAGGTGGTATAAATGCCCTTTGTTTTTAATTTGAGCCATTTTCATTTTGACCAGGCAACCAAATTACAGGGGCACTGTGGGGGAATGCTAGGTCATTACTTCAATTTTGCTTGTACGTGTTGTAAATTTGATTGGGAGTGCAACCTAAATGCAGTGAGGTGAATGAGAGTGTGCCCTTCTTGAGGGACAAGAGCTGCACACCCAGGTGACAATGGTGTGTAAAAAATCTCCCTAAAGAGTGGACATTAATTCCTATTTTGAAGGAAGATCTGGGATCTGGGTGTGCTGCTGGTGCAGCAGCATGCATCATTTCCTGTTAGAGCACTACTGTTCCAAAAAAAATATTCAACAACCAGAAAAAGTGTCCAATATGCCTGCAAATTGTTGTTTGAATTTTTTTGACCATGCAACTTGCAGTTTCTCACCAAGCAGTTGACTTAGACAATCAAGTAAGCATTGTCTCGGTGTCCAAATTGGAGTAAGACTGACTCAAGGTCAGGTGTGACCATTGGGGAGCAAACAGTTGCATGTCTATGCTCATCCTGCAGCCCAGGGCACAGACTTGGAAGCACAAGGGGGAGGGAAGTGAGATAAGCTTGTTCTGTGCAGGCTGGAGTGCAGAGATCAGAACAGAGGGCAGGCCACATGTTTAGTCCTAAATAGGCATAAAATAGATCAGGTCATGAAGAAATGGTGGCAAGTGTTGTGCAGGGGAAGAAGAGGTTGGAGCCTGGGGGGCACCCAGTATTTCAGGTCTGAGCTGAAGGTCTTTCTGCTGTCAGCAGATGCTGAGCCATTGCTCTCCCCAGAAGGTGAAGGACTGAGGTGCTGGCTGGGATTTCAGCCTGGCCCTGCAGAGGACACGGCTGTGTCAGGGCAGGAGCAGGGTGCTCAGCTGGCTCCTTAGCACACACCCTTGTGCTGTGGCTGCTGGCTCAGGGAAGGACAGGGGATGGGATACATGTTCCTCCTTGCACAGCCATTCCTGTCAGCCTGAGTCACTGACTGTACTGCAGGATAAAAGCTGTGGCTCCACCAGCTGAAAACCAATGGGGAACAACCATTTTTAGTGTTCTCTTAGGGGTTTTTTTGGTGGTTTGGTTTTTGGTTTTTTTTTTTTTTTTGCTTTGCTTGAAGAAACATCTCTCTCGCTGTGGTGGAAGACAACCAGAGAGGATGTTTTGTGACTGGCACTAGAGTGAATCACAATCTGTTTTAACTGAGGATCAACAATGATTCCTTTTCTAAAAGGGACAATTAGCTCCTCTGCAGAAAGTATAAAATCCTTCATCTGTCAAGGGTGCCAGTGGGAGAAGTAAGGGATGTGCAGGGACCAGCTTGGTACCAGCTCTGAGCTTCACTCTTAACATTACAGAAAAAGCACAGTGGAGAGTTTCATCATCAGTTTGGTAAAAGCTACCCTTCTTTTCATGGATATAATTACAGAAGAGGCTACATTCATCTACAAACAAAGGCTCTTGTAATTTTTTTTAAGAAAAAATAAATTTAAACCCCCTAACAGCTACACTAATTCTTTTAGCTAGTTTTCAAAAGATAAGTTTTGTGGGTTGTGTTAGTTGCTTTGTTGGGTTTTTTCCAAGGGAGCATTGAGGAACCTATTTTGTAGTGAATACAGTGAAAGGAGAAATTCCAAAAGGGCTTTTGTGCAATTAAGGGAATGTTTGCATTAGGTTATGCTGCAGTGATTTAACACATGAGAAGGAAAAATCCCAACTGAGTGATTTACACACTGATCTCAAATGTTTTGATTAAAGGTCAGACTCAGAAATGCATTTATGCTTATTTTTAAGTCCAAAGAGAATCCACTGGGGAGTTAAATCTCTAAGTAGGCATTTAATGTGTAAATATTCACAGGTAGCTCTTTACTTTGCCATGTCATTTTACTGTGAATGTAGACAGGGTGAGATTTACATGGAAGCTGAGTCCAGACTCTACCGGTGCCTACAATAGGGGAGAGCATTTCTGTAGACTGACCTAACTTTGAATATTGCATAAATAAATTCCGTACTTTACTGACTTGTAGGAGTTCTAAAGTAGGTAGGGAGAAGAATAGTAGTCATGAAAACTGGTTGATTTTTTTCAAGGATTGCAGTCTCCAAGCTCAGGAATGGTCCATCCTGACATGCAGGAAATGGCAAGACGCCTGCACGGATGAGCAAGGGTTTCTGAAGAAAGAAATTAAAAGGATGTAATATGTAAGAGGTGGAAGCAGGGATTGGTGACCTGGCAGAGGGGGGGCAGTATAAAAACACTGCCAGAGAACACATGGTTGGGGTCAGGAGCCACAAGGCTCATCTGGAGCTGGCTCTGGTGAAAGATGGGGAAGTCAAGGAGTACTTCTGCAGATATGTAGTGAAAGGAAGAGCAGGGAAAACGTGGAGCAGAGGTGCTGGGTTGGCCTTCTGTGATGAAAACGCTGGTGAATTAAGGGAGAGCAGTGGTGCTTGATCTCAGCTTTGGTAAAGCTTTTGGTGCTGTCACCAGTAACGTCCCTCTGGACAAACTGGTGAAGTATGGATCATGAGATGGACTGAAAACTGGCTGAGCTCAGGTGTGACCAGCAGGACAAAGCTGAGTTGAAGCCAGTCACTAGTGGTGCACTTCAGAAGTCTATGCTGGAGTCAGTAGTGTTTGACATCTTCACTACTGACTGGGGTTATGGGACAGAGTACCCCTCTAGGCAGCTGGCAGATTGTACCACAGTGGGAGGACTGCTTGATAGATTGGACTGGAATGGGAACCTCATGAAATTCAACACAGGGGAAACGCAGAGTCCTGTACCGGGGGAGCCTCAGCCTCATGCAGTGCTGGGAGCTCACTGGCTGGAAGCAGCTCTTCAGAAAGGCCATCTGGGGTCCAAGGTGTGCATTTGGCAAAGGAAACCAACAGCATCTGGAGCTGGAGTTCAGACTGACCATCCTGTATCATGGGGATACTGAAGCTGGATGTGTGTCCTGGATGTCCACCTGGGAGCCAGGTGCACACGTGCTTGGTCCAGCCTCAGAGTCTGGGCAGTTTGCCCACAAAAGCTGTGTCTGAGCCAGGAGCTGGGAGTGGGGTGTGTCAGCTTGTGGTGAGAGTCTCCTGGGTGGGAGATGCTCCAGCTCCCACCCAGTGCCCAAATGGAAGGTCCCTCTGTGGGATGGGAGCCTGTGGGGAGCTTGGGTCTCATCCAGGCTTCCCCAAGGCAGCCTCTCCAGTGCCCTCTTCTCAGGTGGATCCTCTGAAACCTCAAAGGGCACCAGACAACCACCACATAGTTCATAATCAGATGTGAATTATCTTCTATTGCTTTTGTCATGACCCTAATCTGAACCGCTGCTTCAGTAGTAGGGAAAATACCACTGACATTGCACGTGAGGTTTCCACTGAGCTCTCCAAGGATGGGTGCTCAGGCAGCAGCTGAGGTGAAAGGAGTTGCCTCTCTTTATCACATCTCTGTGTTGCTGAGTGTTTAATTAAAACCAGATAGAGGAAAATTTCTCACACTGTTTCCAATTTTTTAGTGGTTTCACCTGCTGTTGAAAATTGCATCAAGACAGCAGTAAAGGGATGATGTAAAGAGGAATGAATGCTCCTTTTAGTGGCTGTGAATAGAGGCTTCTCATATCAGTTAAGTGTTGACTTATAATTATGAAAAAATTGCAGGTTTCTGTTATTTTTTAGCCAGTCCTCTAAGACGTAAATTAACTAACATTTCACCACTTCATGTAACCTTTCAAAATAGAGAAGGGAGGTTTGGCTGATGAAATTGCATAAGATCACATTTATTTGGAGATGTTTACTGTAACTAACAAAGTGAAAAATTACCTTCCTAACCCTTTTCTATCTGCTCACTCTTTCCCTGGTTATGCAGTTCTTGACAAAGTTGGTTTTGGGTTTTTTTTGTCTTTTTTTGCTGTTTCTAGACAGATTTTTTTAAAGAATCGTTATACCAGGGGAGTTTTCTCTTATATGTGCTTTAGTTGTATTTTTGTAAGAGTTGCTAGAAATTTAGCCACAACTCCTTTGCTGTCTTATGACTGTGGGTGGTGTAGTGGATGAGTTACTTACTAAATAAGAGATGTTTGGGTGGTGAGGTGTCAGGAGTGGGAGAGAAGAGCTTCTCGTGTCTTTGCTTTGACTTGAGTCTGGCATCAAGCTTACAAGAAACTGAGTCCATCTTCCAAAAGTCAGCCTGAAAAGAGGTTGCCTGGCTGTCTTGGCATGCAGATGGTGAGTAGGGTGAGTGTGGAGAAGGCCCCCAGTGTAGTTCTGGCAACAGACCTGTTGTGGTGTGGTTGGGTCCTGCAGTGCTGAGTGGCAGCTGATTTGTGAAGACAAGACTTGTTGGGCGCCAGTGCCAGCACTGTGCACAGGGATCATTTGCAAAGATAAATCCTTTCCCCACATGCAAATAGTCTTTGACAGGAGCCATTGAGGCTAGGGGTATTTCCCTGTTTGCATCTTGGTGCCAAGTGCTCTTGCAGGACATGTGTTCTTTACTAGCAGCAGCTTAGCACTTCAGCTGAGTGGCTGCAGGTTTCTCTGTAGAGGTTGTGGGCCAAGACTTTGGCTGCAGATGCAGTGGGCAGGTTGTGAAAAGAGCAGATGATGCCAAAACCCTGTTGTAGGTGGGGGTTGCCTTCTGTGCCAGGTCCTTTCCAAGCTAAGTCAGTGTCTTGGATGTTGTTCCCTCAGTGCCCAGGTTGTGCACAGGAGCCAGGCTTTTGTGTCAGTGGACTGGCTGTGAGAGCAGAAAAGGTGGGTGGCAAAAAAAGTGTGCTTTTAGACACACCGTCTGCCAGCTCTGGCTGGTGGTTTGTCACTGAGTGGGAGACAGCTCATAACTGAGGGCATAAGCAGAGTCAACATATGCTTCTTAGTTGGGTGCTCTGACCATGCCCATTTCATGCTTTTTTCATCAGAGAAAACTAGCCCTGCTCTTTTTTTTTTTTTTTCAATTTTTGTCATTTTACACCCACTTTGCTCCCATTTTGTGTGAAGATGACAGCCTAGGTCAAAGTAGGGGAGAGGGGTGGTCCTGAGTGTAGTATTTGTGCCTTTCTGGATCATTCATTGATACTATTTGGATGTGGATCAAGTGTGTGCTCACATTCATGTTGAATGAGCCAGACCACATATCCTGGAGTTCATTCCAGCTGCTGGAGAGCAGACTGTTACCTGATCCAGGACTGACACTATCTGATCCAGCAAAAAGTCAAAGCGGTCCAGACAGAAGATACCTGACCTAGCAGAAATGCTGCCAATATGAGGTTAACTATCAGTACTTTACACTGTGTGGCATCTTGTTGTATGGTGCTAGGAGTTGTAAAGCTGCATTTATTCAGGCATTGGAACATGGCTTCTTGTGCTGCTGCCCATGTCAGTGGAAGGTTTGGTGTCAGTCAGAGACCTGTCCACTCCTGCAGGTCTGGGTGGTGCTGGGGTGACCAAGTCCCTGAAGGTGAGAATGGAGCTGAAGTCCTCTCATGGTTATGGAAAGCTCAGAGTTGCCCTCTTGCAGGAATCATTGTAGGCAGGAGTCTGACTAAAGCCTGGAACAACCCCTTGCCCACCTTGGATCTGCCTTGGAGGGCAGCTGAACACATGGACAGTGTGTTGATTTCCTAACTTTCACTTTTCCCCCCACCATCTGAATTCACAGGCAGGAAGTGAGCCTATATCTGTAGCATTTAGTGTTGCTGTTTCCCAAAGGTAGAAGAGGCAAAATTAGAATATCCTGTTTACCGTCATTCAGGCTGTATTTGACCAACTGTCCCAAGGGTTCTCAACTTGCTAGATCAGGACAGGCTTTTCTTACAGTCTGAGCATCTTCCTGTCTGAGTGGACTGGAGGAGTGTGGCTGTTTGCACTAGCTCTGAGCACCTCCCTGGGCCGAGCCTTACAGCTGCAGAGGAAACAGCTTTTCACCGTAGCCAAGGTGGGGAAGCTGAGGCTTGCCAGGCACTTCAGAGCTAAAGTCCTTCATGATGAAAGGTGGGAGAAACCTATGGCAAATTACTTTCTGAAATGGTTTTTCCTGTACCTTACAGGAAGGTGCATTCCTCCTCCTGAGGTTCTCAAAGCATCCTTGAGTCACTGGACTTGAAGTAATTGAAAAAAACTGGTTCAGAGCATTGAGGTGACAGAGATTTTTAAGGCACCTTCAGCTTTCCTTAAGTGAATAATTCAGTCTTTCTAAATAGCATGGTATAATACCTAGCTAAAAATAATGCATGTTTGTGTTTCAGCAAACCTGTTTATGCTTTGGGAATACTAAAGAACTTCCCTGGGATGGGTGAGAACTGTGGAGAGGTGTCAGCACCTTTGCTGGGTGGGTGCTGGAGCTGTGGTGCTGTGGTGTCTGTGTAGGGCTGGGCACTGCTCGTGGAAGGAGCTGCTGAGTTTGTAACCAAATGTGGTTACGTAATTCCATGCCTTTTCCAGACTGTCGTGCTCGTGCTTGAAATAGACCGTTATCTAAGAAAATAGAAAAGTGCACCTGGAAACTTTTAGACTAGTCTCCTTGTTTAATCATGGACCCATTTTAAATATGTCGAGGAAGGCAGCTGTAATATATGACTTATTCTGCCATATATTAGAGTGATGACTCATATGTGCAATGTCAGGAGAGTGTAATGAAAAGTCTCTCCAACTTGATGTCTGTGCAGCTGATGTTTGCAGCTCTGACATGCTGTGGAGTTCAGGGTATTTGGGCAGCATTGCTGGTGCTTTCAGCATCACTGTTTTTACCTGGTTGCACAGATTTTTGTCAGCTGAAGTATTTGAATTGATTCTGTCTTTTCCGTGTTATCTCAGAAGCCTTTTTCTCTGAAGACCACAGAGGTGTCAGTGACTCACATTTAAAATAGAAAAGAGCCAAAACAGAAACCAAAGGTAACTAAGAATGTCAAAACTGGAAAAGGGGGCTGGTGCAGTAGGTTTTCTGACTGGTTCTATGCTGTGAACGCTGTCACTTATATAGGAAAAACCTGCAATGTGTAGATGAATACACTATTATTGATGTGTGGCATCAGCACAAAGGAAAGACTAAGACAATCTGAGCCTTAAATATTTAGTTTATTTGCTGTAATAAAACTGTCTTAATGTCTGTAAACCAGTCACTGGAAAATAAAACTTAATACAAGCTTAAATAAAACGTAAAAGGTCTACAGTCTGACCTGCCAAAGTCTGAAGTAATGACAGGATCAAGCATCTCGCCCCAGAGCTCGTGTGATCTCCAGTTGGTAAAACCAGAAACTGGTGTAAATTGCAGTATCCATGCTAATTAAAAGCCAAGCAATTTTTTTTTGGGGGGGGGGAATCTCCTCTGTCACCCTCTGCAAACTGCCACTTCTTCTGTTGCCCGTTCTATTGGGACATCCAGTGTGAAGGTCTGCCCTCTTCCTCAGTTTGAGTATAGAACTGGGCAGGATACCCCTAGTGCTTTACACCAGCTTCCCAGCAGGGGAATTTGCCCAGGAGTCCTGTGCAGCATTGGATGTTGGTATTTGACCTGTCTGGAGTGAAAGCAGGAGCTGTGGGAGCATTGCTCACTTCTGCTGCCTGTGTTCCCTGCCTGTGTGTGTGCTGGGCTCACCTGACACTGGGTGTGGGGCTGTGTCCTCCTCTGCCAGCAGTTCTACAAGCTCCAGTTTTTGGCCCTAGCCTGCCTTCCCCTGATTGCTACTGAACTGTGCTAGAAAGTCAACACTCCTCAACTGGCTGAATTAGAAATGTGATTACACTCACTGTGCTCCAGGAAAAGTAAGTGTGGTTTGAGCTGGAGTGCCTCATTGATCTGATCCCTGTGGGCTGTAAGAGGGTTCATGTCCACTCAGATATTCAGCAGTGGAAGGGCAGTAGGACAGGGAATGTGACTTACAGACACACTTTTCCCTCCAAGTTCTTCATTCCCAGTGGTGCTCTCCTTTACCACCCTAGCTGTATGTGTCTCCTTGCTTTGATAGTCCCAGTCATCACAAGGTACTTTTAGAAACAGGATTTTTTTCTGTCTTTATTTTTGGTTAATACTTTGGTTGCTAGTTATTTGCAAGTCCCTTTGTGCTGTGGTTGTCAGCAGGAGCATGAGCCTTGAGCAGTCACCTGAGCTCTGAATCCCAGACAAAGCACCCCAAAGTGGCACAGCCGATGGAGCAGCCATGAGAACTCCTCTGTCTTCCACTTCATTGCCTCAGTGGCAAAAGATTTTTCTAAAAATGCCAAATAAGAAGTATAAATCACCCTGGAACTGCCATGCACTAAATCAAGGCACAGAGAAATGAATGAATATTTGTAAAGCGAGCGTCAGTGTAACTAAAACAGTGCGGGGAACAATGGGCCTGTGCTCGGCCTTGTGCCGTCGGGAGGCTCCGCACAAAGGGGAGCTCTGCAGAGGCACCGGCTGCAGCCCGGGCAGGATGAACCCTGCAGATAGTGTCAGTAATTTCATGCTTCAGAGCAGTAATTTCACATACTGTATGAAGCAATAAGCATTTGCTGTGCTGGCTTCAGGCTTTCACTGTGCGATGGGGTGGATCTACTTCAGCAGTAACAAAAGCCTTGCAGTCTCCAGCAGCTGCTAATCAGAGCTGATACTGGCTCCATGGCATCTCCACTCTGCAGTGCTGGCCTGGAGCTGGTTTAATTCACCAGCACAGACATGCCCTGGGCTCAGAGCTGCTAAACTAGGGAGTCAGGGAGAGTGGTATTTGAAGCTTGTTTCTGTGGCCTTCTGTGTTCCTGAAGACTTGCTGGTCACCTCACCCTACATTTGAAACTCGGGAAAGTTTAAGGACAAAGCAGAACAGACAGCATGTATGGCTGCTTTCAGAGCAAGCTGGAATAGGCTGAGTCCTGCTGGCAGCGTCAACCCCTCAGGCAGGTAGAGCTTGGCTCCTGTGCTCTGATCAGTGCTGTCATTCCTGGAATTTGGCCCAATGCTTTCCTTCCTGGCCATGACCTCTCCCAGCAGCTTTGTCCTATGCAAGCCTCGTTAAGCAACAGGCAGAGTGGAGGTAATGAAGGTTGTTCCAGAACCTAGAGCTTTGCTTCTGCAAAACTTCCAATGAATGTGAACTTGCTGCATTTGTAACCAAACATAAATCAATTTCAAATTTTGATTTTTCTGAGTCAAGTTACCCACATGCATCCCTTCTGTGTATTAATTGAGTAAAGCCTCCTGTTGCAGGCAGGCACTCAAGTGATGGCGATCTTTTTAAGTCAACCGATGCATATCTCAAGGGCCTAAATAATTTATTTTGTATTCCTTGAGGAGGAAAGCAAGGTCAGGGGCAATCTCAACAAGGTTTAACAGTGACAGCAAGAAGTTTCCCAGTCCACAGGATGCTTCTTGCCTTGCTTTACTTAAGCTGTGATTTGTGTTGGGTGTTGTGGCCCATGTTCCCCCAGTTCAGCGCACACCAGCACAGTCACTGCAGGGAGCCCATGGGGACTTCCAGGCTGGAGTTGTGTTGCCGGGTGGGGTCAGCTCCCTCCTGGCTCTTGGGTGTTGGGGTGCCAGGTGTGGATGGGCTGGGGCTCGGCAGGGCAGCCTAAAACATTTACTTTGAGCATTTCCCACTTTTCTTAGTCTGTCATTTTCAACCTTAATTCAAGTGGTGGTGTCTCCTGATCTTCCCTGGGGCACAGGGGAGTCCCTCTTTGTATCATTATTATCACAGGACAAGCTGCTGTGTCTGGTTTGTATTTATTTATAACTTGTACGTACCAGATTTTGTTTTGTGTTAGATGTTGAATCCTTTGTACATTTGTGAGGTATCTGCCAGGTAACAGATTAAAGCTCTCCAGTGAGAGCTACCCATGGTGGCGAGGGCTGGGAGGGTTCCCTGGGCTTGCCTCCCTGTGTCTGCCCTGTGTCTGCCCTGTGCAGGTGCCTCGTGTCTTCTATCTGCGCCTGGCTGAGGGATGACGTGTGTGTCGGAAGATTGCTCCTCCTGTGGTTGTTGGAAGCAAAGGAGAATTTTTCTCCCCTGAGGTCACCTCTGGGATCTGAGCTGCCACAGCCCAGCACATGCACAGGAGCTGCCACGAGCTCAGCAGGTGCTGCGGCAGCAGTGGCACAACTGCCTGGGCTCGGGGCATCTCTTCACTGTGTACCTGGTTCTTTAGCAGAACACTTTTCTAGGTGGTAGCAACACCCTGTGTGAGCTCTGCAGGCAGCATGGGAATACCTCCCCTGGCCAGGGGCACCTGTAGGTGTCTGATACAGCCCCTCCACAGCCCTCTGCTCTTGTAGCTCTTGCTGCAGTTTGGCTTCTTGAGCTTAGTTAAGGCTTCTCTCCTTCATTCTTCCTGCCCCATAGCAGTGGGTTTCTGTTTCCCTGCCCCTGTGCCGTGGATAGGCCACAGGTGTGGAGGATCTTGTTTGGGGCTTGTGCAGAGACGGAATTTTCCTATCTGAGAGAAGAAAAGGGGGTTTTTCAGTGGCCCAGTATGATGTTCATCCACCCTTTTCCCAGAACTGCAGAGGCAGGGAGGGAGTCATCTGTGCCATGTGTTAGTTGTTAATTTTAGGTTTACCATAACTCTTGATGACAGGGCTTGGTTGTTTCCTACTGTAAGCAGCATGTAGCAGTTATCCTGGAGGTACGGTGTGGCTGTAAGACAGTGAAGCTGCAGCTCATCCCTGAGCTGTGGTGCTCTGTCTGTGCTAGCTGGATTCTCCCAGCTCACACTGCCTACTGGAGTTGAGAGACCACATGGTACCATTTTTCTTGCATTTGTGCTAAACCTTTGCCTTCAGGTTACATAAGGATGACATTAGGCACAGGCTGAATTCCCTGTATGTCTGAGGATGGCCAGCTTGGCCAAAAAGGTTGTTAAATATCGGCCATAATATGCACTGCATTTCACAGCCTTTTTCCCAATTCTGGCTGCCTGGTCAAGTGTCTATGAAGCAGCAGCCTGCACTGGCATGGCCAAAAGAGCATTCCAGGATTTGATGTACGGGTCCCAAACTGAACATCTTGTAATGCACAGGCTACTACAGGGAACTCTTACAAGTACAAGCTGGCTGAAAAATCACAGTATCTTCTCTAGGTTGTTGCTGATATCTTTGCTAGTTAAAATGTATTGTCTTTGGTCTCATGTCTGGAGCAAAGTCACTGAGCACATCAAAGAATACCTGTCTGATGTTCTGCTGGTGCTGATATTTGTATTTGCTGGTGTGTGTTACCCAGAGAGCATTGTGCCTCTGACAGCTCTGTTGCCATGCTGTGCTGGATGCTTGCCTGGCTTGTGTCCAGAGATGATGTTCTCACTGATGTGGTCAAGCTAGTGAAGTGAACTGGTTAAAGGTGTGGGGAGCACTGGCTGTGTGCTGGAGTCCAGCAGGGAGTCTCTAGGAACTCCTTCTCTTTCCAGTACCGTTTTTATTGGTGGTCTTTTGCTATGGTCCATGGATTGTTCAGTTTCTGCTCTCCCATTTGGTTAGACACTCTGTGAGGGTGTGAACATCCCTCCACCCCAGCCAAGGACTGCTGTGATGCAGTACTCCTGGCTCAGCCAATCTGCATGGCAACTTCGAGTATAAGCAACATCTTGTAATGTCTTTTTCTGGATAGAGACACCAGATCTGTAGGAGAGCTGATGACCTGGGTAGAAATGTAGCAGTTGATGTGTTAAAGAGCTGGGGTACAGCTGACTGCTCAGAATCGACATGTCAGGAGGGGGAAAGAATCGTGTAAAGACAGAATTTGATTTGAAGTCATGTCAAGGGAAGTGTCAGAAATGAGACACGCTTGCTCTGCAACAGAACATTCTTCATAGGCCATTTAACAAGCCATGGAATTGAATCTGGGGGGGGAAAAAGTGATGTAGCTGTTATGTCAGGGCTTCACAAACTTGCAGTGTGCAATCTGGGCTGTGACTGGTGGAAAAGCAGACCTGAGCAGCTATGTAATCAGGGCTTTTCCTAGGCAGTTATGAGCTCACACTAAACTCACACTGCAGCTGCATATATATTTTCCAAAATACACTTTTGGAATTTTACATACACTTTTTTAGTATGCTAATAATCTCTGTGGTCATTCACTCCTTGGAGAAAACAAGTTAACAAACTGACAGCTGCTCCAAACAAATCACTTGCTTGGAGAGGCCAATGCAAGTTTAACATCCACAATAAATCTTTCTTTTGCTTCTGATGGTTCAGTGCAGCAATGGCAAAGAAATGAGGTAATAACTTTCATTTATCAAAGCAGTTTGGACTAAAGTGGATTTGTGCACAAGAGTTCATAGATAGAATTGCCAGAGAGTTACAGGCTGTGGATTCCTGCTCTTCTTTGAATAGCATTAAGTGTAGATGGGAAAACGTAGTTCTGTCGGCATAACCTCACAGCCAGCCAGCCAGACCTCATCAACAGCTGGCAGTGTTGGCATGAAAAGGTGGGCAAGGAGTGCCCAGGGAGCTGGGGGAGCTCTGGAAGGGCTTCCTCCCCATGCCCAAGGGTGAACCAAGATGACAGACCAGGGCCTGATGCTGAAGTGACATCGGCTTGTTCCAGGTGTGTCCCCCGTGTTCTCTGCAGCCCCTCCTGCTCCAGGGTTCCTGCAGAGCCCCTGGGATGTGGTGGGACAGTGAGCAGGTTCCTGGGCTCTGTGCTGTTGCCGGGAGAGAGGAATTCCTGCAGCTGCTGGCTCCCGGGGTACTGTTTCCAGTCACTGTGTCCACAGTAATCAATAGCCATCTTTGATCAGTTCACCATTAACTCATGGCAAATAGCACATGTTTTCCATAGCATTTGGTTACAAATAAATGAATAGACTTGACAGGCTTGGATAAGGCAACAAATGTTCTGAAATTCCCATTTCTTGTGTTACGGCTGAGCTCACCCAAGGACTGACATTTTCTTATCACATGCTTGCAATAAACTGATGGATCTGGATGGCAACTGATGGATCTGGATGGCAACTGATGGATCTAGTTTGTCTTACAGGTTTAGCTTGGGTAACTGTTCATCTTAAAGTTACAGTTTTTGCTTCCCTAAATATCTGAAATCAGGTTCAAGATTTAAAAAATTATCAATAGATGTATTCAATTTTAAAATTATCCTTTTATTTGACAGATATTACTGTGGTCTAAAATGGCAACATTGTGACAGGATATTGAGCTAGCTGAAGGAAAGGTTAATGACCTGAAATGAGGGAGTTAAAGGTATAAAAACCAAGAAACCCTATGATTTAATGAATGGCCTTTCCATTTCAGTATTGGAATCCATACTATAGGAAAAAAATACTTTTTTTAAACTTGCCTGTATCCCAATTAATCTGATCACACTCCACAACTCATAGCAGTGGCTGTGTTGATGCTGTTTTGAACTGAAGAAGTTCAGTTTTAGAAAGGGTGTTATACTGGGGTGGCGTGGCCAGGTTTTGGTGGTGGGGTGGCATCTGTGAGAAGCTGCCAGAAGCTTCTCTGGTGTCCAGCAGAGCCAATTCCAGCTGGCTCCAGGATTGACCCAGCCTGGCCAAGGCTGTGCCCATCAGTGACAGTGGCAGCACCTCTGGGGAACGTTTAGGAAGGGGGAGAAAATCCCCATGGAATTGCAGCTGGGTGGGAGGAGCAGCTCTGCAGACCCCCAGGGCAGGGCAGGAGGGGCAGCAGCTGCTCCAGGGGCTGGAGCTGAGATTGCCCTGAGCCTGGGGTGCAGCCCATGCAGAGGCAGCTGTGCTCCTGCAGCCCATGGGGGTCCTGGGTGGATCAGAGATCCCCCTGCAGCCCCTGGAGGGCCCCACACTGGAGCAGGGGGGCCTGAAGGGGGCTGTGACCCCAGGGAACTCCACACTGGAGCAGCTCCTGGCAGGACCTGTGGCCTTGTGGAGAGAGGAGCCCATGCTGGAACAGGTTTGCTGGCAGGACCTGTGACCCCACAGGGATCCAGGCTGGAGCAGCTCCTGAAGGACTGACTGCACCCCATGGAAAGGGATCCAGGCTGGAGCAGCTGATGAAGGACTGCAGCCCACAGGAAGCTCTCAGGCTGGAGAGGTTCATGGAGGGATGTCTCTGGGGACAGGAGAGGGGCACCTGTTCATAATATGCTGATTTTTTCCCCAAAGAACTTGCATTTTTATTTTCCATATACTTATACAGAATGTTCACGGCACAGCAGAGGAGAATTCTGGAAGATAATGCCCAGTTTTGTTGCTCTCCAATTCCCAGGTTCTTAGGTGTATTGCAGTTTTGTTGGTGCCAATGATTAATGCAAGCCTGTGCATACACTTGTAGAAATAGAGCCTCAAACCACACATGGAGCACATCAGTTTCTTTAGAGTTATTTGAAGCAAAAAAATCTCCATTTTTATTTTCTACTGTAATATTTAAGAAATATCACCAGCCTTGTCTTGATGGGCTGTCGTGCTAGAATTGAATAGAGATCTATGGACATTTCAGAAAAACTTAAAAAAATCAGTAGTCACAATTGTGTGACAGGACATGGATTCTTCAGAGTTTAATTTCTTCTTCATAGGAATACAGAACCAAAATGATCCTTGAATTATCTCCCTTCCTTGGTTTGAATTTAGAGAGGTTATGCATAGGCAAAAGACTTAAAACTTTGGGGAAACAGCTTTAAATACTCCCAAAAACAAACCATCCCAAAAAACCTCTCTTTGTAGAGCTTACTGAAATCATGACCTTCTCTGTGAGTCTGCCACATGTGGAGCTAACCACTGACTTGTTGGCTCCTGGTGCTTTGGTCTCCTGAGGACTCCGTGGGAGTCATCCCTGGCATCACCAGGAGCAGGCCTGGGCAGTGAAGGTGAATTTCTGACCCCACTGAAGCAGAACTACGAGCCAGAATTTCTGCCCTGAGACCTTAAGGAAGGCAGCAGCTTTGCTGTCCGGTGTGGTGAGGTGCCAGGTTGTGTTTATAAGGTTACATCCTCTGTTGATGGGGAATTAAACAATTACCAAATGTGACTGACGGAACCATTTTGCCAGCACTGCGTGGCTTTCACTGCAGACAAACGTGCTTGATGTTGTGTTTGTGGAGAGGGCTGAGGGAGAAGTCCTTTGGGTTTGGACTGAATTGTTGTTTTATCACTGTTGTTGAATGTCATGGTGAGAAGCACTTTGAACTGAATTATTTCTTGGGCTGGCAGAGTTGTTTGCAGGGAGTGTGTGGATTTCTCTGTCCTTTCTGGTTGCACCTGTCTCCTCTGGGTTTCTGTCTTTAGCCAGCCTGAGTCTCCCTGCATTGAAACACCAGCAGAGGCTTGGCCCTTCTTAATTTTGGGTTAATTTCCATGCATTTTTTCACTCCAGCTGCCTGCTGCTCTCTTGGGTACTTAAATCTATTCAGAGTGAGGAGCTCATTGATTTAGGGCCTGATGCAGGATATCGTGAGTGTTGTGAATCAATGGCCTGAAGCTGTTTTTAGGAGCTGCGGAGGATTTTAACTTTGATTCTCTTTCTGCTTTGTAGGTATTTGTATAAAATGTGGAAAAGGTGTGTATGGAGCGAGCCAGGCTTGCCAAGCAATGGGTAACCTCTATCATACCAACTGCTTCACGTGCTGCTCTTGTGGTAAGTCAGATCTGCCATGCCCTTGTTATGTGGCTTCCTTTTGTAATATATATTCCTTTAGCAACCAGTGTACAAAGTGAGACCTCATCTTGCCTGCTTCCCCAGGCAAAATTCCCACGCAAGGCTCCAGCTTCAAAAGTTGTTTTTTATTTGCCATCTGTAAGTGTTCAATGGTGTTTTCCTAAGCAGCAGCCCAGAAAAGTAGTGTTTGGTCGTTTGAAGGGCTGCATTTACAAAATGGCTTCAACCTGGCTGTTAGAAGCACTATATGCTTTAAATCACTTGTGTTTAGTAATGTGCACGTATCATTTTTATAGAAAAAAAAGGTAAAATTTGTGCAGCCAAAAGCATATTTTTGTCACTTTCTATTAGCAAATGCGAGTCTAGTGAAGCATGTGTATTTGTCATTTCTGTATATGCACAGTGCTCAAAAATTGTTCTCTTATGGTTGAATGTGACAAGAATGAATAGAAACTGTATGTTGAGATGTCTTATGCTATTACAAGATTTTATTTTTGTGGGGGAAAACTGGATGATAAATCACTGTCTCCTACTTGCTGTTCTCAGGACCTTTTTAGGTTTCCTTTTTAATCTGAAAGAGATGCTTCTGTGTGTGATTTGGGGAAGTCCTGGCTTTGCCAGAAGAAACAGAACCTGGAAAATTCAGGGCAGCAGTTTCAGAAGTGTGCCTTAAGTCAGGCATTGTGAACTTAGTTGGAGACTTCCTCAGTGTCTTGTCTGTAACTGCTGAGAGCTCACAAATCCTCACCAAGCTCCAAGGGAAGTGTGAGAGCTCCATTTTCAGGAGTCAGGTGATTTTTATAGACACGTCTAGTGAGGTTCCTTATATATGAAAATATCTGCCTGGATATTGAAGATCATGTTGTGATACATTTACACAGAAAGAGATTTATTCTGAGAAGAATATACTGAGCAAAAATTGTTTATAAAAAGGCTTAATTATGGATTAGAAAAAGAGTAAAAGATTTTTGGCATACAATCAAATGAGTTGATAATCAAAAGAACATTGTAAAGTTCACTTGTGACAGGAAAAGTGTTTTCTTTTCTTCTGAGATTTGTACTGATAAATACTGGTTTAAAGAAACCTGCAACCTGAACATTGAATTCGCTGACCTTTCTAAATGACTCTGGACTATTACCAGATGCAAGGTTGAACTCATCTCAAACCTGCAGGGATTGCTCCTGACTTTGCTCTACTCTGACAGTAAGTGAGTAGCTTTTTTGTTGGCTCCCAAAGTGAGCAGCATCCTGCTTAGCGAAGGATTACAAAATAGGATATCAGATAATGTCTATCCACTCATTGCCAGCATTAACTGAACCTAATTGCATGGCTGAATTCCAGCTTCCTCTCTGGGGCAGAAATGTTGTTTTTAAGTACTCAGCCTGCATGTTTGCTACCATGGGGATCTGTATGCCGGCCACTGCTCCTTAGAAAAATGTATAAGGGACAAGAAGTGTATTTTAACGGCAAAATACAAACACAACCTAATTATTTAAACACACAACAAGCTTTTCTGACTGTTCTGGTGAGGTGTGTGTGTGTGGCCAGTGTACACCTACCATGGGGCAACTTGAGACATGTCCTCTTGGAGCATGGTTTGCTCCACCCCACAGTGCCCTGGAATTTGGTGATTCAGGAGGCTTCCCATGAGTCACCACACGCACAGGGAGATGCTTCAGGTTGTCTTCCAAGCCTCTCCCTGTGCTGCTCTGGGCTGCAGGGCCCAGCTGTCACCCACCAGGATGGTTCACATGTGAGAATGTCTTGGATTTCCTTCTGTCTGCAACCTCTGATAGAACCCCCTTGGGAGGGGAGTGTTTGGGCACTGGAGAGGGGCTGTGCTGCTGACGAGTGCAGGTAAAACACCTGATCAAAGCTTAGCTTCAGCTACATTCATGGGTAAGCCTAAAGTGGAACTTTTCCTCTCAACTCACCTCTGAAATAGGATCAAATGGCATAGCTGGGAAGAGGGGGTTGCATTAACTCTTTAGTTTCTCGCTATATTTCGGACTGTGCAGCCCATGGAAAACCCAGAGTGATTCAGTATGGTGCCAGTAGCTCCAGACCTTGGGACCAAGGTGTGCAGGTCCTGTCTCTGGGAACAGCACCCTTGAGAATGGTGCGGAAAAGGCTTTACAAGAGCTCTTGTACAAGCAACCAACTGGGAACTTCTTACAGTACTCCAGTTTATGAACAGGGAGCTCATTTTGTGACATTGGTGGGACCTATCCTGAGCTGTAGGTTTGGTGCCCACCTTTAAATGGATGAGGGTAACCCCAGAGGGCCCAGAAGAACTTACATAGGTGATTAAAGGCTGGAGAAAAGCTAATCACAAGAGCTCAGTGTATTTTGGGTATCTGAAGTTATGCGAGGGACATGTGGCTGGAGCCTGTAAATAGTTGAACCATAAAACAGCATTGGAAAGTGGTTGCATATGTACTAGAGACAAACACAAGAGAGCTCTTTTCTGGAGGCTGAAATTACACAATTCAAATAGGAAATCAAGGATAGTTTTTCTATAATGAGGATGATTAACTTCTGGAACAAAAAAAGCAGGAGAAGTGGCAGATTCTCTATTCCTTGTTTTCAAATTAAGACCAAATGTCCCTTTTAAGGGACTATTTTAAGTTGAGCCAAGCTTTAGGTGATAGAGTGATCATTAATGATCTTTGTTAGGCAAGGGTCACAACACACACACACAGGTGCTTCTTCTGAGACTTTGGCAGGAGACTAGAGATGTCCATTGGTTTTCTCTGCTTAAACCAGTGTACATGCTGTAGTTCCTGTGCGTATTTATGGGGTGGTTGGCCCTGGCTGGACACCAGATGCCCACCAAAGCCTCTCTATCCCTGCCATCCTCAGCTGAATGTGCAGAGAAAATGGGGCACAGCTGCCTCTGCATGGGCTGCACCCCAGGCTCAGGCCAATCTCAGCTCCAGCCCCTGGAGCAGCTGCTGCCCCTCCTGCCCTGCCCTGGGGGTCTGCAGAGCTGCTCCTCCCACCCAGCTGCAATTCCATGGGGATTTTCTCCCCCTTCCTAAACGTTCCCCAGAGGTGCTGCCACTGTCATTGATGGGCACAGCCTTGGCCAGGCTGGGTCAATCCTGGAGCCAGCTGGAATTGGCTCTGCTGGACACCAGGGAAGCTTCTGGCAGCTTCTCACAGATGCCACCCCACCACCAAAACCTGGCCACACCATCATGATGCAACTTAAGACATTTGAGAGTAAGAGGACACAGTTGCCTTTCCTTATTAGTCTTTATTTTCTTCCCTCAAATAACAAGAATGATCTGAGCTCACCTCCAGCAGTTTTCAGTTTTACTTTCAATATAATGGCTGTAGAAAATAAAAGGCAATAACCAAAGAACAATAATTCTGCACCTGAAGACATCTGATTTAGATAAGGGCTCAATACTTCACCAGCTACAATTAAAAGATAAATAAAATAATATTTCAAACCCTTGGGAAAAGTTGTGGTTTGGAGACCACTCAGGCTGAAATGTGATAATGAATGATGGAGCCTCCAAGGCCTCATTTCATCACTTGGCAGTGAGCGTTTTCAACTCAGCAAAGACAAGTGCAGTTGTGCAGGGAAGTGGAAATTCTGCCTGAGTCAGTGGCCTTTCTTAGGCACTTCTTTGAATTTATCTTCAGTTTCAGTTCCAGATGCCATCTGTCAGGGTGTCCTGGTTGAAGAGGGCAGTGTGTGCCAGGACAGGCCATCCTTTACCTTCCCAGAAGCTCCCAGTGCTCTCCTTTCCCACTCCCACCATTGTTTATCACACCATTGCTGGGGGGTTTGTGTTGCTTGTAATTAAGAGGAAACCCAAAATTAGGCTCTGAGCCCTCTGTGAGGGCTCCAGCCTTGCCAGTGTGGAGGTGTGAGGGTGGAAGGGGAGTTATTGGGGTCTCCTGCAGTGATAGTGGTTTCCTCTTTGAGGACATGAATGTAGAAAGATGAGGAAGTATTACAGATACAAATATAGAAGTCTCCTGTTTATTTACAGTAAATAAACAGGAGACTCTGTCCCCTTTAGACATTTGGTAAAATGCTCAGACGGTAAATCTCTTCATTGTCTTCCTAGGTTTTGGCAACTTTGGGGAAAAAAACCCTCAGATTTTTATTGATTCGGAGTTGTACAGGATCTCCTCCAGAAAAGGAGCTCTCACCAGGAAACTGAGATTAGAATTAATATAGAAAGGAAGAGTAGATGACTTACTGGGCATGTTTTCTGTGCTGCTTTTCTGTCTCAAATGTGTTCAGTGGGCTCTGGATGGCTGAGCCTTGTTCCCGTAGCTGAGCAACTTCAGCATCTCAGATCCTTCCTCTGTCAGTAGATTTTTGCCCCATCTCTGTAAACCCCTACAGCTTTCTGCCTAAAGCTGTCCTCCTCAGACAGCTTTTTTCCAGAGGTCAAATAATTCTCTTCAGGTAAGGTAGAAGCCAAAGTGATCTGATTTCCTGAGATCCAAGTATTTCAATGTAGATCTTGATTCACAATCTCTTAGAGGAAACAACTGAAGCTTGTTAGGATGGTTTTTAAATGCAGATTCGCTCTCAGCCCTGACACCAACAGAACCTCTTTTAGGCCTTGATTCAGCAAAACACTTAGATGTGTTTAAATATGTTGTATTACTCATATGTAAAATTGCTTTGCTGAATCTTAAATAACAGATATTAATTCAGGCAGCAGCATACTCTGTTCCTTCTGTTAAGTGTGAAATCTTGGCTTTGGCAGGGGTTCATTTGCAGATTTTGCTTATGGAAGACAAGAGCTGAAAAATATTTGCCTGAAAAGCTCATAGTCTAATTCCTGTTGATAGATTTCAGAGCATGACAGGATTTCTTGAAGGATAATTGCTGTAATGCCAGATTGCTTGTGTGAGCTAAGTGCAGGTGAACAGTTGTAGGAATTAATGGACTCTGTTTGATACTCATTGAAGAAGGTAACTTATCAGGCACCTTTAGTTTGCAGTTCATAATGCCATCCACAGTGTCTTTTCAGGCTGAAAATTTTAATCCAGTGGCAATGATGGTAGAAAGTCTAGTAAGATAAATTTTTACAGTGAGGAGTATCAGTGTGCTATTTTGTTACTCAGAGGTGTTAGAGATGGTCAGGGAATGATCTTTGCAGAGCTAAGGGTTTGAAGCCTCTGCACTTTGAGAGCTGAGACGTATTTCACCATAAAACTCAGGAACATGTTCTGCTCCCCTATGTGAAGGCAAATGTTAGAGCATGTCATTCATCTTTAATTCCAGCTTTTGCTGCTGGTTTTAAGGCACAGGAAATCATGGCAAGATCAACCAGAAACATAAAGCAAACTGTAGCATCCGAAGGGATGCAACTCTCATGTGGTGGCTGTTGCCAGCCTGGAGCACTCTCGGGGTCACTCAGCACTTTCATTTCAAGAGACAGCTCATCAAGATGTCCCAGTTCAGGTGATGATGGGCAGTGCTGCTGCCTTTGTCCAGCCTTCACAGGCTCATCCAGGTCTCTGGGAGGGAATCCCAGGAAGCGCTGACAGCACTGCTGGTTTCAAAGGTCCAAGTGGGACAACCAAAGTGGGAGTATTGTTATTATTACCCTGAGGGTAAGAAGGCACTTCTGAACCAGCTCATGCCCTCAGCTGATGGGAAAAGGGAATCAGTTCATGGTCACAGGCACAACCTGCCTTTTCACTTCTGTCTGAGGCCACTAAGTGCTACTGGATGTAGATGTCTATTAATAGGAGGTTGCTCGTGTCCCAGAGAAGTTCCTTGTGACACTGGAAATGGTCTTTTGCGTATTTACTGCCCCAAGTTGAACCTTTGTTTGCTCTTGGTGGTAGTAAGGCACAGAACATCTTAAGGGAGCTGTGTCCCTTCAGTGTATATTTACAGCAGTTGGTGAGTTTTTAAAATACCCAAATTCCCAGTGGAAGGTTCATTTTTAATTCATATTTGTTCTGTCCCCACAGTGTATTTATAAGTTTGGCATGAGTCGCTGCATCCAAATTGCACACTGCCAGTACTTGCTTTGTAGCTGCAAATTATATTGTCTGTGAATATGACTTTGCATAAAATAAAATTCGGTGTCAAATCCATGAGCCTCTATAGCTCTATAGTCTTTGTCCACCTGCATTAGCACTGGTAATCCCAGTGGTACAAATGTGTGTGTTTGTGTCAGTGTCTCATCCTTGGTTCCCCGTGGCTGACTTTTCACTGATTCAGTTGCAGGTTCAGTATCTGCTCATCTTTCTGCAGCCACTTTGTGCAACGCTTCTGGGCATCAAGGGGAGAGGGATTCATGGGCATTGCTGCTAGGGGCCATGCAGTGACAGTCTGCTGGGTAGCTCCTGTCCTTGTATGCTTTCCCCTGCCATTTTCCAACCACATACTGTTGGACTGGAGCAGACTGAATGTTGGGCTTTTTGGTAAACCTGCCAGAGGCACCAGAGGCCCTGGTGCTCAAGGGCCAAGCTGAGGAGTGACTCAATGCTGTCCTGTGCTGTGGGAACATCCCTCCCAACCCCCTTGGCTCACATGCCTGCCACTGTTGCTCATCCGCGGCTCCAGCCCGCGGTTGGATTCAATCCCTGGCCACCTGGATGTTTGGTGGTTTCCAGTCCGTAACGAGCTGGCAGCAGATCCTGTTGTGTGTGGGGCAGATCCTTGGAGATGTGATTCGCAGGAAAAGCTGAGCACTGTGCAGAGGCACAAGGCTGGGTACGAGGAAGGATTTGTTGTCTGTGCCACCGACTGTGGCTGGTGTAGGCATGTCACTGAGAGAACTCCTGCTGCTGCTGCAGGAGGGCAGAGTTCTGCCTGAGTCACTCTGCAGCTCTGGGATGAGTTACAGCCTGTGCTCTGCCCCACGCTTCCCATGTAACACCTATCAGGACAGATGGATAAAGCTATTTCAAGTCTGTCTGCAGCAGCAGTCCCAGCCAACCCCCAGTGCAGAACTCACCAAAAGGAGGTGCTCACTGTAGAAAGAGGCAGTGGATGGCAGAGATGACACCTGGCTTCACGTGATTTGGGCTCCCCTGTGCAAGACTCTGAGCCATGACTGAGTCTCAGCAAAGGAATGTAGTTTTAATTTTAATTAAAAGTTCAATTTGTGTACCAGGCCATGTAAGAGCCCAAGTACCCTTGGGTACTGATTGCTAGAAAAGTGTTTTATCTTGATCCATGGTTAACCTGATAATATCTCAGGCTTTAGAAGAACAAAAACAGTGGGATGGAAAAGGGTCATCAGAAATGTTTGAGATGGGATAGATACAGGAAACTGTTCTTTATTTAAAGTTTTTTTAGTTGGGTTTTACATTTTAGGAGGCATTTTGTATTTCCCTGTATTGCTTTCTGTTGTCCCAGGTAGCTCTGGCCCAGCAGGGTACTGATCTGTGTGCTGGGCTTGAAATAAAGCAGTCTATTGCTGGGTCCCTCCTACAGATTGTGCTGTAAATGTTAAGTCATGGCATGAGATGTTTTCAATTCAGTAACCAATTTAAACTTAGTACAGCTCTAGGAGAGAGCCTGTTTTTTAGGGATGGCTCATCTGGGTTGCCTTACTTCCATGGGGACATTCCAGATATTTGAAGGTCCACATGCTTAAAGCTTTTTTCGGTTGAGTTGTTGTATGTCTTGATCCAGAGTGTTGCTCTTCTCTGAAAGCTGCTTTAGTAGCCCTGGTAGAGCTGGAGGCTCAGTCCCAGGGAAGGGTGGTAGGGATCAGGAACTGGCTGATAGGGAATTGGGAAAACCTTCTGCTCTCTACTTCTGGTGATCAGAGGGCATGTGATCAGTAGGTGGTTGGTGGTTTATATCTGTCTCCTTGTTTCCTTGAAAGGCTGTAATTGCATTCTGCTATTAATGATTCCAGCCTGAAATATATGGCTTTTGATGGTTATTTTAATTGATGGGGGCTGCCTGGCAACTCAGGATGGAAACTTTGCACTGTGTTGATTGACTGACCATAGATGTATTCCTTCCCCAACATTTTTGTATTCATAATGTGGAACCAATCACTGACAGCGTCTGTGATCCTTTCAGGGGTTGGAAAACACATAAAGTACCAAAAAAATTTGCTTTAATTAACAAGGTTTATGTCTCTGATTTTTATATCTGTAAAAACTCCAGAAAACCTAATCACTTCCCTGCACAGTTTTGTGGGTCTGAGATGTCACCTATTGACTAGAGTAACAAGATTTGGTAAAATTTCCTCCTTTCCTGTTTGGCATCTTTTATCTGCAGGTCTCCCTTGTCTTATCCAAAACCCGCATCTTTTGGGTGTTCAATCTTTCCTTCTACTCTTTTTTTTCTTTCCTTTCTTACCTTCCCCTCTATCCATTTAAAATGTTTCTTGGAGCACACCTCAGTTTCTACAAAAGAAGAGATTCCCTTGGGCTGCTGCTGAGTTCATCTCTCAAAGGGAAAGAAATCCAGATCATCCGGAACAGAGCACAGGCAAGTCACTGACATTGTCAACAGATGTTTCTGTTTCCCATTTCCAGGTTCTGTAATTTTTAAGTGTTACAAAAAAAAACAGGTGGAAGGAAAAAGTGAAGAAGAGAATGAGTGAATAGAGAAACACAGGGTCGGTTTCCTGTAATTTTATTGATCTGTTTCGCCTGTATGTTGTCCCTATATATTTAGCAAAGTGCAAAAAATGCTTTAGTGATGTCCTTGATCTTTGGTTGTCTGAAAACCAAGCCTCTGAAATAATTTCTTATGTAATATAGATCATCATCACTCCTTCAAGCATTAGTCAATTCTATGTCCGCACATGCAGTTAATCAGTTTTGTCCTTCAGCACTCCGGAAATCCATTCTCCTACCCACAACCAACCAATGGTTTCTTTCCCAGTG
The DNA here is from genome assembly GCF_008360975.1 of Lichenostomus cassidix. Taxonomy (NCBI): domain Eukaryota; kingdom Metazoa; phylum Chordata; class Aves; order Passeriformes; family Meliphagidae; genus Lichenostomus; species Lichenostomus cassidix. The sequence goes on from NC_139492.1 coordinate 19,159,970, forward strand.
CCTGTCTCAGTACATTTTGTCCTCACACAAAGCCTGTCCATGTGTGTAAACACATTCAGGCTCTCGAGTGTTTAGCCTACCCTAAAGCTGTGTATCCTTGGATGCTCTCCTGGCATTAGGTGAATCTGCACCTTTCCTTTGCTCTGGAGTTAATCTCACCATTGCTGCTCTGGACTGACCAAAGTGTGGTTTGTGGGCCACCATTACCTGATTGCTTTCCTGGTGTGTTGGAAGGATTGAAATTCAGTTTTTGTCTCTGACGTGTCTTGTGGGAAGTTTTCCATCTGCCGTATGTTGTCTTTTTCCTTCTTTCTGCCGGCATTTGCTCTGATATGTCTGCTCGGCTACTGAAGAATGCAGGCTTCCTTATAATTTCTGTGTGGGCATCATTCGTTTTTCATCTCAAACAGGGACAATGGATGACTTTAGTTGAGATCTTAACTGCATATCAGTTTCTTTTTCTCCAGAAAATAGTGAGCTCCTCTTGCCTTTGGCACTGTTTGAAATCTTACTGGACCCTAGTAATTTCCCATTTTGATTTGTTGTGTGAATCTTAGGCTTTGCCTGGATTCTGGAATTCCCAGTGTCTAAGGACTGCTGGCAGCTCATCATCCCTATATCAAGGAGGCAGGATTATACCACTTTGCAGCCTTGGAAACTTCAGTCTGTCCTTCCTCACCAGCAAAACTCCTTTTCCAAGCTTCCAAATAGTTTTCTGTTCCTATTCTGTTACCTGTTTTCCTGCTGTTTCCAGTCTTAGACTCGTTGCTGTCGGTGCCCTGGTGGCAGTGCAGGGCCAGGACCTCTCCCCCTGCCAGGCCACCTCTCAGTCCAGCTCTGCAAGCCCAGCCTAATGAGCTCTTAGCAGAGGACACAGCATGAAGAGGAAATCTGGTCTTGCTGCTCCTGTGACCTTCACCTCCTGTGCTGTCTGGCAGGAGGGCTCTAGCTTTGCTCCTCATCTATCCCCCCCATCCAGGCTGGGTTACAATCTCATCCTTAATTCCTGTTTACTGCTTATTTCCAGGGAGAGTTGTCTGTATGGCCTGAAAACACATTAAAGTTCTCACCAGAAAGTAGCCTGGGGTTTACCTTGCAAATTTCATTTTACAGATGAAAGGTTTCCACTGCCACTCTTCACCTTAAGGATGCTTTGATTTCTTGTGAGTCTAGAAAAGCTCTTTTCCATGAGAATCTTGCCATGTACAAAACAAAAGAAAGGATTTTTTTTTTTGGTTAAAGTTTGTCTTCACACTTATAAAATATACAGTGGCAGCAAACTTTAGCACTCAGACTTTCTTCTGGCAGAGGGTATTGGCAAACAAGAGAGGAAAAATTCTTAGCTGGGAGGATTGGTAAGATATTGGTCACCAAGGGGTAGATCAGCCCAGTGAGGCAGAGGACAGGGTTTTGTTCCACTTGCTAAGGCTTCCTTTTCCTCTTGGGCAGATCCCTTCCCCTGTCTGCGTTGGCCCATGTGGACATAATCCTTCTTACCTCCCTGTCATGGGTGATACGATGCTGCCTTCAGTATTTTGATATTATGTGGAGATCCTGAGATCAAAGTACTGGAACAGTGAGAAGTTTTATAAATCTTTCAGTAATTATTTCTATATCACAAATAGATGCATTTGCTGGAGGAAACATTTGCAGTATCTGGTGGCCAAACCATACAGCTGCTACTGCATGCTACTAAAACTAATTACTTGCTCAAATAATGCATATTTACAGTTTATGGGGGACCAGTTTGAGGATTATATATCATTAAATAAATGGGCTAATGCAAGATTTTAAAAAGCCTGCTTTCCCAGCACCACTCCCAAGAGCCCTAGTGCCTGGGCCACGTCAAAAGCGTTCCCATTCCTCTGTCCAAGCCCAACGTTTTGTTTTTAATTTATTTTCAGTATCCAAGGAATGCTGTCTCCAGTATTCAGAGAACTCTAAATCGGATGTGAGACACAAATGCACCAGAGAAGCTTATCAGAGAAACAGGCTTGGCATGAAGCCTACATAAACAACCATAAATTTTTCTCGTTGAAATGAGAGGACTCGGGAGGATTGGCCGATTATAGCTGCAGTGGGCTGGCCTTGGGCACCAAGGAAAGTGCTTTGGTAACCCCTGGTATTTGACATAAACTGAATGTTTTGTCTGTTTATAAACTTACTGTTATAGACTGACCAGCTTGGTTCTGGTAAATTCACTTCTACAGGTCAGAGTTATTTACCAGCAGTGGATGTTGTCTCTTCTCCTTGGACTTCTCAGGAAATTTTAGCTTGATTTGAAGCTAGGTAATGAAGAGCTCCTATTTCCAGCCACCCCTCTCTGCCTCACTTCCTTAGAACAGGAAGAAACTCAGTAAATTCAATCTTGGCCAGAAAGCTATTTTTCCCTTGTTTCCAATAAATATGTCATTTCCTGAAAATCCTGACTTTGACCAAAGCTTCTGGGACTTTCTAGATTTATCATCACTCATGGCCAAATCCAGTTTCTGTTAGTGTCAGGGTATTCTTGAGTTCATGGAGGGCAGCGTGAGCTCTGAGCTGGGCAGCAGGAGCTTGCTCCAGTCACACTGACATAAATGCTGTCGTTTGCCCCAGGTAAGCCTCTTCCCTGTAGCTGTATAAAAACCAGGTAATTTTGCAATATTGCTTTGATTATGAACGCCATGCTGGAAATAATAAGGAATTATCTTATGGTTTTGCTGTGAAATTCCTATTATTTTACCAGCATGAACACTACACGTGGGTGCCCTGCACTGAACTGACACAAGTGAAAATAGGCAATCGTCACTCTTGCAAACTTGATCCCGCAGTCTTGAATTAGGTACAGTGAATGCTTTCTAAAGGGAAACCTGAAGCAAACCCCACTGTGGCCTCCCTGGTGGCCAGTGCCCAGTCCATCCACATCCAGTGCTCTTCTCTTTCTAGGATCTGTGCTCCCTCTGGCAGTTCCCAGGACTGCTGACTGATGGAGCAGAGATCACGCACTGTGCTGTCAATGCTGAGCTGTCCCCTAAACAGTGCCCTCTTGCTGACCCCCCCTCTCCTGAGGGCTCCTGGCTTCAAATTAATGGGGATTATTTACTTTAAGCAGTGGAGAAAGCAGGAGTGTAATAACTTCAGGTGTAGTTCCATGTTCCTCACCTGCCCCAAACATCCCTGCAGGCTCAGGGCATTTAGGGAGTGAGGAGGAAATGGTTTTGAGGTTCCTTGGGAATGGCATTGAGTATTCGCTGGACACTTTGGTCTCTCACTCCATTTCTCCCACACACTGAGTACTTGAGAACAGCTCATGTCCTGTGGCCATGGGCCAGAGTAACCTCCTACCATCATTTAGGGGCAGTGGGTGCTCAGGGTCTTCAGCATTTCACCCACAAAACAGCTCTTCCTGGGCAATGAATAACCCACCCTTGAAGCTGAAGTGGTAAAGAGCATTTCAGTGTCTGTGCCACGTCCCACAAAGCCAAGTGATGGGTGAAGATGTAGCTCAGTGTGTTTTTCTGTTTGTATGTGACATGATTGGAGAGGCCTGGAAGCTTGCAGGGCCATAAATGCCGCTCATCCTCGCAAAGCATCCTCTGCCCAAGGGTTTTTCAAGGGCTCTGGTCACCTCATGCTGTTTGGGAGATGCACTTTGGGGCAGGAGAGTGTTGGGGAGGCTGTTGACAGTCATGGCCTCTGCAATGGGGCCAAGGTCAACTCCATTGTTTTTGAGGTTACTGAGCCCTGTAAAGCCATTCCCAAAATCCCCCATGGGTGCTTTCTGCCCTGTGGTGTTAGGGGCAGGCCTGGAGAACCAGGTTTCAAGTTGCATGGGGACCCTCAGTTTCCTCTGCCCGTTCATCCCATGGAATTCTGGTGGCACAGCAGCGCTGGCTGCATGCTGACAGGATCCCTCGCTGCTTTGTGTGCTGTCCTGCTCTTGTCACCACAGGCTCCCTTTGTGGCTGCACAAAGCCCTGTGCTCCTTCCCGTTCCTGCTCAGGGCCCCATGCACCTCCTTACCTGCTGTTGCTGCTTTTCCCTGTGCTCAGCTCAGGCCCTGGTGCTGCCATGCCCTGCTGCCCCTGTCCTGCAGCCCAGGGGCTGGGGAAGGGCTTCTAGTAGTGCTCCCAGCTCTGGGTGCCCCCTTAGGCTTGGTGCTTTCTCCTTCTCTCCACCAGCCCCCAAGATGATTTTTTTTTTTGCCTAAGACCTTCCAGCATTGACTATTTGTTTGCCAAACACCTGCGAACTTGCACCATGTTTGGAGTTGTGGTAATAAAAATGAATGATGAGCCAGGCAGGCAACAGGCAGGGAATTGGAGGAGAGACACTTTTGAAGTATCTGCTGCTTGAAGTAACATCATCAGTGGCTCTGGCTCCAGCCAGCTGGGCTGGCTCTGCTGGTGTGGTGACGTAGTGCCAGCACACTTCCAGAACACAGCCACCAGCTCTTTCAGCTGTGCCTGTGCAGAGTGAAAGGCATCTGATTCAGAGCATATTTAAAAGGAGGAATGGATGTAGCAGTCATTTTTGACTATTTGTGTTACATCTCAGAGGTCATCTGTCAGTGTGCTCGAAAACATGAATGTGCTGTGTCCTGACATTAAATGAGATCTACTCACAGGACCTCAGTCACACGGCTCCCCTGGCTGCCTGGCTCCTCTACACTGTCACTCTTCCAACTTTACTGCCTGCAAAAATTTTCCTGGAAGTAATGCAAATAACTTTATTGAGTGAGTCAGTGGATTACTGACCTTAGGAACCACAGCAGTGTAAATTCAGACCCATGGAAAGAATTTGCTGAATCAGTATTAATAGTGCAGTGGTCTCTGGAGCAGCAGTCTTCAAAGAGGGGTGCAGGCACCCCATGATGATCCTTTAGGGCGCAGGAAGAAAATACTTCACTGGTGGATGTATATAATTTATAAATGCATAAATGTGTGTGTATTGAGATACACGTGCAAACTTTTTTTACTGGTAGAGGAGCACAACCAAAAGTTTGGACTAGAGGAAGAAAGCCTAAAGAGCACACAGCCACCAGGACTTGTTCTGCTGATTCCACGAGTTATTTAACAAAGCAGAATGTATACACTTGGGAAAATAAGGCTGGAAATCATCTACTTATTCTCTTAAGAAAGTATGCAGGTGAGAGCCAGAGATGATGTTTTCTAAGCCTTGTTTTTGAACAGATGGTACTTTTTATTACCCTGTTTAGATTCAAGTAGCAAATCATCCCTGTTGTTAAAAAGTGCTGTTTCAGGCCCTGCTGCATGAGGCTGGTTCACAGAATGGGGCTGGTCGGTGGCTGCTCTCTCTGAAGTCCTCTGGGGTTCAGATGATGATGATGAAGATAATTTGGTTTACACACAGGGAGATGGTACAGCACAGAAGCTGGCCGATTGTACAGTACCTGCACACCGAAACCTCAAAGACTTTTGAAAATTCGTGTAAAGGGGAAAGTCATCCTTTATCAGTGAAGCTCTGCAGCTGATTCCATGCACATGTGAATCATTAACTTTGGGGGTCACATGAGCCAATGCATTTGGTGTTTGTGGTTTGCCGTATAGCTGCTTTTTCGTATTTTCTTCTAGAGCTTTTTCCCCCTAGCCTAAATGTTGGGCAAGTGAACAGGATATGCAAAACCCAAAAACTGGGGGAAATCAGAAGGAATAATCAGCTTTGATTATGAACATGGGTGAAGGCAGAGGTTTGCAGTATCTTAGTCACCACTGGCTGTAGTGGCAAGCTGATGTCTCATGCTGGGTAGAGAAGAGAGGAAGGAAGGGGATTTAGCACAAAATTGATTGCATCTACTTGGGCTCTTTCCAGCTGAATCCTGAGTTAAGTACATTCATCCTGAACTAATCGTTGTGGAGAATTGGCTGAAATCTCACATACTTCTTAAAAGGAAAACTAAGCATTAAAAGAACAATATCCTTATTGTACCTGAGTGCCAAAAGAAGTGAGTGTACTGTCAGGAGCTGTACCTATTCAGTCGTCTGGCTTGGGAGCTGCTTGTGGGTTTAGTACTAATGTGACCTGTTGCAGGAAGCTGTGGTCAGTCCACCACAAAATATCAAGGGCAGCCTGAGGAGGGCTGATCTTTGATTAGATTTCAAATTGGTTGAGCAAGCCCCAGTTCCTTTCAGTAATTGAGTACAACTATAATTTTCCGGTTTGTTTTGTTTGCAGCAGAGTATACTGGAATATTGTCTAAAACACATATCTAAGATCCTAGCAAGGTTTTGTTCCAAGTTACCCAGGATAAATCTGAAGTAACATCAGTGTAATTGTTCGGTGTGAGCAACAGTTTTCTGTGCAGGTCTTTCAAATTTTTAGAGTTAAATAATCTAAACTCAAAGAATATCCTTCAAAACTGGCAGATGCTTTAACACTTTGCCATTCTGAAAATATTTTTTTCACTGTGTACCATCCTTTCCAAGTTTTCTTAGCGATTCTGGACCCAAGGACCACTCCCTGATACATTCTGCCATTATCCCATGGAGAAAAGAGTTACAGCTGTTGCTCAAGATGCCATTTCTAGGCACTGTGGATCTTAACAATCTCACTTCATTACAAAGATTTATCTCTAGGGAAGGAGAATTGTGCACTGTGAGCTTGATTTCACCAACATGGGGTGCCATTGGTGCTGGCTGCTGAGCACTTTGTGGATGTGACTCAAACCAAGCATTGCTGGCATGTGGAGGTTCAGCAGCAGCACCCTTTGATGCTGCTCACACTGGGGTGCTGACTCACACAGTGCTACTGGGAGGAAGAGTGAACTGTGCAAATCCATTCGTGTTTTTCTGAGACAGCACAGGAGAGCGTTTAGGGAAATTGCTCATGTCCCTTGAGGCTCTCTTGCATGTTGCCACAGGACTGGGCTGTGTCCACTCCTTTTGTTCAACATACTTTTTTATATGTTAGGAGAGGTGATGCTGCAGCTCACACTATGTAAAGCTGACATTCAGCAACCTGGCTGCTCCTCCAGCTCTTGCTTGGATTTCTCGTCATCTGTTTCAGAGCCTGGCTAAGCTGGGACTTTTAGTTGAGGCTGACCTTGAATGGAGATCAATTACTTGAATGGAGACCAATGACAATGATCAGGAAAGAACCTGGTAGCAATGGCAAGGGGTCTGCAGTACCCTCAGTCCAGCAACCTTACCCCACATTTGCTGGTTGTCAGGTGGAGTCTCCAGTGGGTTCTTGCCCTGCTCTGAATATCCACATGATGCTGAGGATCGAACATCTTTTTTCCTTCTTCCGTCTTGTCTTCCTTTAGTCTTATTGCAACACAGTAGCTTTTTCTCTTGGATGTATTCCCATAGGAATTGCCTCCCATTGTGTTTGTCAGCAGCTCACCCCTCACAAAGGCTGCTCAGGAACTTGGGGCAGTGCAGAACTAGCGAGGTTGGTCCTGTATCCTTCAGGAGCTCTCACAGAGTGTGAGCTTTCAGTCAGGGACTCTGTTCCACTTGTGTGTATCCATGCCTGTATCGTACAAAAAAGACCTGAGCAGAGTCTCAGAATGCTGCTAGACAAAAATACCCATTGTGCTGGAGATCTGCATCCCACTCAGGTCCAGATGCAGCTGAAGTTTCAGACCTTGACTTGCAGAGCTCTTTAGGCTGGTGGTGATGGCTTCAGACACTGCCATGTTCTCTAGGATGCAACAGAAGCTTGAGATCAGCAGAGGTTCAAAACAAACAAAAGGGAATGTTTCATACAATGCACAGTGAAATTGTGGGATTCTGCCATAGGGACAGCGTGGAGGCCAAAAGTATAAATGATCTCATAGAGGAATTAGACAAATTAGAGGAGGATTGGTCCAGTGGGGCTATTAAACATAATAGTTATGATGCAACCTGTGGTGCAGGAAGGCCTTAAGTGCTGGCTGCTGGAAGCTGAGAGGTTATTCTTGGGAACACTGCAGCCTGTGTGAGCCTGTCTGTAGTGCTCTTTGCCAGTGAACTTCCACTCTTGGCCAGAGCTGGAGACAGGATGCCAGGATGGATGGATCCTTGTTGCTGACATTGTGGTGGTTCTTCCTGGAGGCCGAATGAGAGCCACCCAGCAGGACACACTGGTAGGGGCCAGCAAGTCTGCTGGGGAGGTTGTGTCCTGCCTGGAGCATCAGGAGGGCTTGGGCTGGAAGGGGCTGCACTTCGGTGATGGATTTACTCTGCCATGGATTGGGCTGGCACTTGGACCCTGGGATAGTGTGATAAGACAAGTACTCTTTTAAGTCCTGGCTTACAGGCAGCAGCTGGAAAATTGGAATTCTTTGCTGATAACAAACAAGAGGCTATAATGGAATGGTGAAAGCTTCCCGCTGTGGAAGTTACCTTGGGGGAAGAGGTATACCAGCTGCCCTCCCAGCTTGTCAAATGGTGGGGAGGCCTCTCATGGTTTGGTGGGTTTTTTTTACATTTGTAAACCCAGCCTGGGGGAAAACATTAAATTGAAGTACACTTGGAGTGCACTTGTTTTACATTTTCTTGTTAGTGTTGCCACTTGCTGGCTTGTTAAGTAATACATTTTAAGATATATGTTAATGTATAGGCCCAAAGTAGCTGTTAGATCAATGCAGGCAGTTGGATTTCTGCTTTTAAATATGTACTTCGCTTATGTTTTTGCAAACCCTTTTTGATCATAAGTTCTACTGTTAGAGATGCATGGAAATAATTTATGTGTTAACCCTGAAATTGATGGGTGGTATGGGATAGAATAAATATGTAAGCGGGAGAGAAAAGAAACATCTGCCAATTTTAACTTCTGCAAATTATATGGAAGCCTGAAAGTATCTGCTAAGTTTATAATACAGTCTGCACAGGAACGCCTTGCCAGAGTCCCAGAGGTCAGAGAGCTTCTTGTCCCTGCAGCTTTAAGCAACCTTTTGGTTAAATAACCTGACCAAAGAGTAGGAGGAGACAGAAAGGGAGAATTCCACACTAGAGTAAACATGGCACAGAGATTATGGATACCCTGCCAAGAAAGGTGGGGTTTTCCAGCAAGGTAACAAAAGATACTAGCTATCTATCTACGTAGTCCTGCTGGAGGCTGACAGCTGCAGTCATGCAGTGAGGCTGGGGCAGAAATGTGCCCATCACACCTCAGAAATGTGCCTTCCGTGTCCTCAGCATCCACTTGGGGCTGTGCTGGGGTGAGCTCTGTGGAAGTCTGCAGTGCAGGGATTCAGGGATTCAGCCAAGGAGCGCCCACTGGGTACAGAGGTGTTCCCTTCGGTGCCGTGGCTGACAAGGGGCAAAATCCTTGGCAAGATAATGAAGTCTTTCAAGTTGTCATCATGGCAGGTTAAGGTAAACTGCAGAGGAGAGTCTGGAGTTTACCTTGGGCTACAGACATGTCAGAATGATGAAGTGCTGTGTTTTCATCTGGATTTTAGCACACGGTAGTGAATGCATAGCAAAGAGAGCCTTTTTTCAGTCACGATGGCACCTCGGGCAGCTCTGAGCCCGGAGGGGTGGCGGTGCATTCTCGGTGCGGCTCCATTCTCAGAGCTGCAAATCCAGGAGAGGTGCAGGAGGCAGAGGTGCAGGCGAGGCAGAGCTGCAAATCCGGCAGAGGTGCAGGCGTGGCAGAGGCTGCTCCGCCTGGAGAGGTGGCACAGGGCAGTGCAGAGCCTGGATAACAGCCCAGAAGGGAGATGATAATTGTATTATGCAAGAGTGTGCTTTTGTGAGAGTCCAAGTAAGAGCTGGGCAACGGTAATTGGGAGGAAAAATAGTTAACTACCATCTGCCTCCCCAGGGCAGAGCGACGAGATGGAGAGTGAGAATGAATGCTGACTTTGTAGCCACGGTTAATTTGCACTGAAAAGCTCTTTTTTGGTGTACAAATATGAATTAGTATAGGAACGTAAGCTAGAGAATGATTTCCAATCATTAATTTGAAAATAATTTATTTTAAATTATCATTTAAATTATCATTTAAAACAAATTTTTATGCTTTTTCTGCATCAATATTTCTTGAAATTGAATCTCCTAATCTCTTTGAAATGTTTTTTCGTATTTTGCTATGTCTGTCTACCTGATGATAATATTTTATTAGAATTTGTTCACAGACTCTGAATACTCTTTCCTGAAAGACCCTATGTAAAGGGAGAAAACAATACACATCCTGTACTCCACCTTCATAGGCCTCCAACATACGATGCCACCTTTTGTTTGCAAGAGTTTAAATTTCAAATAAAATCCCAGCATTCTTTTGAAAAAAAGGAAAGGGCCTCTCCCCTGCTTAGATTGTCAAATCCCAGACTAGCCCGGAATTGAATAGGCCAAGTCAGTGACCTCAGGCAGAAAGAATGTTGGTTATTTACGTAGGGCTTCTGCTATTTTAGCAGCAAACCTTTTCTTCTGAAAGGACAATGTATACTGTTTTGTGTTTATGGCCGAGTAAAAAGCTTGTACATTTGAGATTTGCATCGTAATAGCCTTGTAACTCAAAATACAGCATCCTCAAAAATAGCAGTGCAAGGCTCTGTTTTGTCTTAGCCAGAGCAGGTCTTTTACAGGCTTTTACAAAAGTTCTCTGAAAAAACAGCCTTAAGATTCAGCTGCTTATATGTTTGCTTTGGTGGCTTTTTTTTTTCCCCTTTCCCCACAGTTTTGCTTTTTTTCCAAAACCTAAAATTACACATGATTTCTTTAGGAGCTATCAGGTCAGTGCTCAAAATATTTTGATGCATCTCAAGCTAAGCTGTGCCTGCAGCTTGAAACCAGGAAAACGTGTGATTGTGTGTGTGTGCAACTCAGACACTGAGCATTTTTCCTGAAATAATGGGAGATCTTTACAGGCATTCTGGCCTTGTGGATGAGCCTGCAGTTCCAAATGGTTTTTAAAGTGTGCCTTTCTCAATAGATCGTAACCATGAGGAGCTATTGTGTGAGTAAAGCACACATTTAGGATCCAATCCTGCATTCCTTAAAGTCAATGGGAGTCTGAGCGTGAAAGGAATGCAGGATTGGGTCCTGGAACAGGGGAGCAAAATTGTGTGCCAGATTGCTTTGAAAAGAAGAATACAGCACATCCACAGTAGCCACTTTTTAGTGTTTCAGATTTCAAACGGCTGGAGTCTGTGAAAAGTGGCTTCTGCCAACATGCAGTATCTTCTATTCAAAGGAATTTGGCATTGATTTTTTTTTTCTTGCCCTATCTTTAAACTCCTGAAAGCCCTAGAAATTCACCCCTTCTTTCACAAAGCCTGAGCATTATGAGGAGGGGAGGGGGCTGTGGTGGGGGGGGATGGAAGTTTCTCCAAGCGCAGGGGCTGGGCTGGAGTTCCATCCCCTCCTGGCACCCTGACTGTGGTGGCAGCTTCATCGCAGGACCCCGGTACAGAGAGCTTGTGCCTGGTGCCTTTGTGTGAGACCACTGTAGGAGACCGAGGAGAAAAGTTTAATTAACAGTTATTGAGGGTCTAAAGCAGCCTTGGTTTGCTCCGTTTGCAGTGGGTGGAATGGCAGAAACCCTCTAGAAAGAAAACCTCTGTGGAGGGAGGCAGTGTGAGCCAAAGAGAGGGATAGGGAGCTGTGGGCCCAGCTCATGTGCAAGTAAAGGAGGAATGGTAACAGAAAAAGTATTTGGAGGTTTTTGTTTTCTTTTGGCACATCTTCAATTCCTGGGCGGGCAAACCTCCTTTACTGCTTGAAAGGAAACAGCCCTCCTGGGTGAAAACTTCTGCACCTGTTTTAGCCAGAGGTGACTGGGCACAGGAGGTAGCAGGAGTAGCTTGTCACTACTTAATGTTTTCAATTATTTATTGACTTTGTAAAATTTGGTATTTCTCTTGAAGTTGCAGCTCCTGGACTCATCTCATGACTTAAAATTTAGCTTCCACTGTTCAGAAATAGTAGCTGTCAAACCTGGGGGTTTGTGGAAAACTGGTTTAGGTTCTGGAGGTTTCACTTCCCCTTCAGCTTTTGAGTTCTGTGTGTCCCAGTTCCTCAGTCATCAGATGGTGTCACGAAGTGAGAGGGACAGTCACTCCTTGCATGGCAAGCGAAGCTGCAGCGTGGGCCAGAGGTTGGTGGGCAGTGGTGCCCATCATGCTGCTGCTGTAGGCAGGACCTTTGGGAGGTCCCTGGGCTGGAAAAGTGCTTTTGGGAGTGTAGGCAGTCCATGGATGCACCACAGACCAGCTCAGAATTGGAGCAGCCCCAGACTAAGAGCCCAGGGCATTTTGCAAAACAAAATTACCACTTCAAGCCTGGTCAAAGTTAACATTTGACTGAGCAGTGATGGAGAGCGTGCCAGAAGTGGGCAGTGGGCAGCAGAAGCATTTGCTCAGCTCCAGCCACTTGTGTCTGGTTCCACTTGCTCAGGGCTTTGTGGCAATATGTGGGTATTTTCCTTCACTGTTATGGTAGCTGGGAAATATTTGAGCAAATGTTGTTGTGTACTAATCCTGTGTGTGTGTTTACATGTCACTGTAGTCTGAAGGCTTTGGGAGGCTGTCACTTAAGGTGCTGGCGTGAGACAAGTACTGGTGCTGCTGTCACATCAGTCACGGCAGAGATGGCGTCTGAAGCAGTTAACAAGCAATTAGGTCCATGTTTAATATTGCTAACTAAAACAGGCACGGTTCTTTGGTCAGCCAGGCGTGAAGAGCTCAGGCTGCCATGCTCAGGAAGCTGAGCGAGTCATGGACCAGAGCTTGCAGAGCACAGAGATTCTCCCTGAGTGTCCTTATCAGCCTTCGCTCATTAAATAAGAAGGGGGAAGAATCTCAAGGAGAGAAGCAATGTGAGATTTTTTTTTTCCCTCCAGTCTGTCTTGCTGCTGTGAGACAAGTCAGGAGCTCCTGAGTGCCACTTTCCCAGCAGGAGCAGGGCATGGTCGTGCTGGGGGCTCAGGGCAGGTGCTGGCTCTGTGCAGGGCAGGGACAGCCTGTGCCTTGTCCTCTGTCTGCAGCCCTTGCTGCCTGCGCCTCCTCTGTGCTGCACAGCCAGGTCCCAAGCCAACAGGAATGGCAGCCACTGGAGTGATATTCCATGGTGTTAACTTGGGCTGTTCGGACCCTTAACGAATTTCTTATCTTCAGCAGTGATACCTACAACTGAACTCTTGGATTGTACTCCATAGGGGAGGGTTTTAGTTACATTTTGTGGCTAAAATAGGATCCCTGTTCCACACGGTTGTGACACTAGAAATAACAGGACATTATTAGTAATTTCACTCTTTGTCCCCTCTAACACTGAAACTTTCCCCAATGAAGTCAGAACAGGCAGGTCTGTTGAGAATACCACGAGAGGGATGCTGATGGTGAGGAGGTGGTCTGTTGTGGGTTTTCCAGCACGCTGGTAGTCTCTGGGATGCACCAGGCATTATCTGGAAGGCAGGGCTGGGGCTGCAGCATTCCCATGATGTCAGAGGGGAGCTGTTTGTGTTTGAGTAGGCTCAGGCACAGAGACAATGCAGGCTTCTCACATGAACTTGCTTACTCTACAGTACTACTAAATCATTATTACCAAAGGGTTGTGTGTTTTTAATCATCAAAGTACTTAAAATATTAAAATAATGCTTGGCACTTTTCAACTTCAAAGCACGCTGCAAACAGTAATTAGGTCTAATAACCCTGCTGTGACAGTGAGACATTCCTATCTCCTGTCTTATAGTGGCGAGGGGGGTGGCAGCCCCTGATCCGGTTGCATCCATCCTGTGTGAGACAGGAGATCTTCCACTGAAGGCTGTGATTGATAAACTCACCTCCCCACAGGCACATACTCGTGGCCAGCAGCAGCAGGAAGGGCTTGGAACATGCTTTCCAGGCTAGAGGGGAGGGGGCAGGACGTTCCAGTGCTTTTCGGGCCGTCTCCTCAAGACTGTAAAACCTGGGCTGATTCATGTTTTGTTCCATGGGGGCCTGGAGCAGCATTTGAAACAGCATTGGAAAAAAGTTTTACTCCATCTTGGCTTCCTGGCTGGTATGTTTTCACTAACCAGCAAAGTGTTGTGGAGACTGGGGAGAATACTTGTGGACAGCCTGTGTCAACTGGGGGTCATTTTTTGTTTTGCAAACTGAGTCTTTGAATTGAATTCTTGGATAAAGCGAAAGCTCTCCCATTCCTTCCTTTTAGTTTATCTCCTTTTATGTAGGAGATAAAAATGGTGCAGGAAGTAATTCATAGGCACATATAAATAACAGAGACATACAGACTGGTCAAATGTACAAACCACTGTTAAAAACCTAGAGATGATTCTGCTTTTAACTTTTTTTTTTTTTTTTAAGAGTTCCAAAAACCTGCATTCTTTTGGATGTTTGTCATGTTGGTTGCAACCACCAGTTATGATCAGTCCTTGGGATAGAGTCATTTCTAGCTTTTGTTTTATTATCTGCAAGATTATCTCATGAATCTTTGCTCTGTTTGCTGGAGTGTTTGTGAGGTCTCTGCCTCCCACCTGAGGTGGTGGAACTCCCTTATCCTGGTGCTGGCTCCCCCTGCAAGACAGGGGTGTCAGCCAGGAAATGGAAGTTCCTTGTTTGTCACTGGGAGTCTGTAAGTTTGGTTTCCTATGGGAAACCAAGGTTGAAGAGTGCTCAGGGGAGAAGAGGCTTCCCCACAAAAGCTGCTGCTGGTGTCAGGAGCCTGCTTGCAGGGGTTGGCTCCTGCCCCAGGCCTGGTCCCCCTGCACATTCCCTGTTCCTGCTTCTCTGTCAGGTGTGAAACAGAGCCTCTTCCTTGCTTCTACTGGAAACTGGTCTGACAGGGCAGGCGTGCCAAGGTGGGTATCCAGCAGGAGGAGGAACCGAGTGCAGTGTTTGTGAAAGCTCACACTCCTGAACTCTGCACTAGGCTGCTCATTATTATTACAATGAGCCATCAGCAAGTTGCATCAAGTTTTGTCAGAAACTCTTGACTCTTTCTGTTTCAATATTATGAAAGCATATAGTAACCAGGCTTGGCTAGACTCCGTCATTCAAAGGAAAGCCAAGCAGCAGGGCCTGTGTGCCAGTGGGCAGGGTGACGTTACCTTCCCTGGCTGGCCAGGTGCTTGGCTCAGCTGGCTAAAGTAACATCATGGGGGTTTGAATCTGTAATTTCTGCCTAATTGACAGTAACAGGTTGCAGCTACATAGAACAGGCTGGTGCTGTGTGGGTCCTGGAGTCACTCCAGGACCTTGAGAGATGAAGCCCCCTTGTCCAGTACCTGAAGCTTGGGGCAGGTATTCCAACATCAAGGTGCTGCACCAACCTTGCTGCATGGCTGGGGGCATCAGTGCAGCCTCTCCTCAGCATTCCTGTCTCCCTGGCTGCAGTTGCCAGCACTTTGCTCTTGATTGCAGTTTGCACATGATGCCCAGGCACTGAGAGGGTGGTGTTCGACCATGGTCAGTGCTAGCATTTAGTAAACCCTTCTGGTGGGCAGTGGAATGTACACTTTTGCCTTTATTTCTAAAATCCAGGATGTAGAAGTCAGTATAGGCATCCATGGCTGTTTGAGCGATAACTTGCTGTTTCTTGTTTATGAGATAATTATTATATGGTCCTCGAATGAAATTCTTCAGTGGTAAAACTCCTGTCAATCTTATTAATCATTGCTAATAATAATCATTGTCACGAGAGCAAGCTGCTTGCCTGCTTTATGAATTTAGGCAAGTCAGTTCCCTAATAGGTGTCTTGTTTTTCTCAGCTGGAAAACGGGGGGAATGGTATTTTCCCTCAGTTTTTAAAGGTGGTGTCCTGGGAGTGCAGTGTAGTGCAGAGGTGGCAGGTGTGGGGCGGGGAGAGCAGCTCTCTGTGCTGGGCAGCTGGGGGCTCGTGGGGCAGGGATCCCACCAGTGCAGGGCTGATGTGGAGACTCACAGTGGGGTTGGGCACAGGGCAATCAGCTGCCAAATGCACCTGATACCTGATGTGTCTGAGAGCCACTCCAAAACATGGGCTGTGCCTAGTTTGCTTTGGCTCAGAGGCTTCCCACTCCACCCCAGTCCAGTAAAGTGCTGACCCCACTGGCTTCTGCTAAGGAAAGAACCAGAGCAGAATTTGTGCCGTTCCTATCAACCTCAGCACTGGCAGGCTGGGGCGCAGAGTGGGATGTAGAGGTCCTCCTGCACCTTCTGCGGTGTCTCGGGAGATGCTGACGCCTCCCTGCATTGCGGTGTTGCTCTTCTGAAGAGATCCTTCCAACAACCGGCTTTGGGATTTGTCCCTAATTCCCCCTGCTGCTCCTCAGCACAGTGGGCGTGTGGTGAAGTGATGGTCAGCACTCCTGAAACAAAAACCCAGCTCTGCGGGTGAGCATGGGGGAAGTGGTGCATCAGCACATCCAAGGCAGGTCCCTATTCTGCATAGCCACTTCATGTCTCCCAGCTCCAGACAAGTTGTGTGCCAAGGCTGGATCTGACAGAGACAACATGTCCCTTGCAAAGCCATTCCGGCCTCTGCCTTCCTTGCTTTCACTCCATGTACTTTTCCTTTACCTTTCACTGGAGAGGTTTAAAAACAGCTTGGCTAAGCAGGAGGGAAGATCTAGATGTGGTTGCTCCAGCATCAGTTGAGAGAAGCCCCATGGTGCCCTGATTGCTGTCCCAGGCCTGTGCCTTGTTCAGGGGATGACCCAGCTTTACCTGAGCCTGTCAGAGGGGATGAGCACGTTCCCATGTCACCAGGGTCCTGGTCCCCACCAGAGCTACCAGGCAGCTGGAAAGACAAACAAGAGCTGACTCCACCTACCAGCAGTGTGGAGACAGCAGCCCATGAGATCGACAGCCCAAGAATGTGCACACAAAAGAAGCATTTCCCTCAGCCACGACAGTAAAACCACCAGACAACCACATGCAGCATGTGATTTCCCAAAAACATCAGCCCAGACCCCAACTCCTTTGTGCCACACAGTATTTCCCAGGATCAGATCACAGTGGCAACATGTAAAAGGCGCTTCCAAGCACTGAAAATTAATCATATTTTCCTCAACATTGTTTATGGAAACCGTGGAGAGCACTCCTGACCCTCCGTGCTGGCCAGCTGGCTCAGCTCACTGGCCCTTGGTGTCAAACCCTCCACAGAGATCGGTGGTGTTCATGGCAGAGTTGGAGGAGACATGCAGGCGATTCCATGGAGTGAAGCTCTGGCAGTGACCTGGGATCTGTTGACTTGTGAATATGGAGCCTCTTGCCCTCTCTCTTGCCCTGTGTGGCTGCCCCTGTCCATCTGGGGCTGCAAAGGGCTGCTGGGAGCACCCACATGCCTAGGAGCTTTGGCCAGTGGGACCCTGGCAGAGTAGGAATGAGGTGAGTTGGGATGAGTGTGGTTTCCCTTCTCTCTCTCTGCTGTTAGACTGGTGAAGCGGCGTTGCTTTCAACAGAGCAGCTCTGGTGTAAGACAGCTCTGATCTGCTATATCTACAAACTGATTTGTCTTGGTGGTTCTTGAATTCCTGGTTTTATAACCTTTCTGTTGTGATGATGTTCTTCCCTGTACAGGGAGCCATCAGTTAATGACTACCACAAGCTTTGTCAGTAGATGGGCTAATGAAATGGCAAATGTCAAAACTCGAATACAAAATCCCTTGTTTTCTGTGTGATTTTCCTGCCCTTCCCTCCATCATGTGTGCCTTGTACTGCTTTAGTGTTTCAGGGAGCAGTAGCATTGACTATTAATATTTTTGACGGTGGCAGGAACATCCATATGCAGTATCCCTTGTGTAGTCCTTTGGAGACAAACACTGCTGCTGTTGATTGCAGTGGCTGTGAGCCTCCTGGGATTTTACCTGCCAAGAAAATCATCTCAATTTGCAAAGGAGCCTTTTCCCCCAAATAATTTTTGAGTTTAGACTTCAAGTTTTTCAGGAACTGGTATCAGCTGGGTTCCATAACCCACACTTTGAGTTAACATTTAGTTGGTATCTAAGGCAAGGTTTGGTACCTCATTTGGTAAGGCCAGATAGAGCCAAGAGCCTGACCCTCAGTCTTGTCTCTGGATGGCCCTCCAGAGAAGAGAGGGACGAGGAACAGACCCCTCAGACCAGTACAGGGGGTGTGCTTTTCACTTTGCATCCTGAACAGCTGGGTTTGGGGACAGAGAACAAAATTCTGACAGTCCTGTGTTTTAACAGGGAGAAGACTACGAGGAAAAGCATTCTACAATGTCAATGGCAAGGTGTACTGTGAAGAAGACTTCCTAGTAAGTAAGATTTCAGTCATTTTTTATTATTTCTGAAGCACATAGTTCTTTTATAATGGCTTGTTTGCTTTGAGAGACAGTTTGATGATGCAGGGCTTCCTGCCAGTGGTGGAATTGGGAAGCATTTACCACTAACTCCACAAGAGCAGGATCAGCCCCTCGGTTTGAAGTGGTGGCTGTAAAACCAAGTACATAACTGTCCATAAGCCATCACAAAGTGTAAATTATGAGAATAAACACTGGAGCTGCTCAAGCTTGGGACTTGAATTGCAGCCACAGAGCCTCGCCTGCCAAGCCTGAGCTCGAAGTCAAACATCTGGGGAATACCAATCATAACAGGAGGGAGACATTTGTGCTGGGAGCACGGCAGGGCTGTGCACAAGGTTGCTTTGTTGAGGCACAGTTTAATCACTGCTCTGCTCACGGGGCTATGGGGGTGAGTTGTGATTAGCTGGGAACTGTTAGCCATGGAGGGACAACTCAGGTTCTCTCCCTCGTCACAGAGCTTTTGTAAATGCTTTACTTTAATAGAGACTAAGTCAGGAAAAGAAAAATGAAGCCTGTTGCTGAGCTGTGTTGTTCCAAAAATAAAATATTTCTTCAATTAAGGGTGAGGATTGTGCAGTGTACAGCAAATGATTCGATAAGTGCAGACCATTTGGAATTAAGATGAAGAGGATGGCATGGCTGGGAATTGCAGTTAGAGAGCAGTAACACATTTCAGCTTAGAGGAAGATGAATTGTAAATCACTTATGTTGAATTTATGCCACCTTATTTATTTAAATACCATTAATTTAGAAGCTTGGGTTTTCCAGAACAACTTTCCATTTCTAATGAATGTATAATCATGCATTTTGCAAAGGAATTATTCAAAGTATATCCCACAACAAAATTGTTACTGGCAGTTAAAAGTGCGCAAATGCATTTCTCATCAATGTAATCCATTAAAATTATGGAAATTCCTAAAATATTAGCCATATTTGCTTTCATGTGTTACACCTTTACCCTTCATGTGTTACATCTTTACTGTGAGCTGGAGCCTGTTGGGAAAAAAACAAAATGTATGTTGTGCAGAAAATAAGTTTCTTGTCAGAATTGAAACTTGTTAGTTTTACTTGCATGCTGAAGAGAAAATGATTTTTACTTCCTTGCTTTTTTCAGCTCTTTCTTTCCTGTGTTTCTGCAGAAGCACGGGGAGGGGGAGAGGAGGTGGAGTGTGAGAGGGAGGGGCTCAAACCTTTGAGATTTTTCATTTGAACTGTGTTGGAATGTACTTTCCCCGTGATCAAAACCTTTCATCCAGACTTAATGACATGATTGTTGTTATTAGCTTATAATTTCAGCCTAAACACAAGAATTTTAAATCTAAAAACCTTAATCTTTTGGAGAACATTCAGTTTTCATGGGGTGGAGGGGAAAACTCTTTAACTCAGGCATGTTCTGCAGTGGGTTTCTGAAGGGAGATACTTAGAGAGATTTTTCCCAGGAAAACTGAGATTAAGGACCTGATAGGAATAAACTTTCTGCAAGTTAGGGAACTGTTGGGCCATTTAAGGCAAGGCTATAAAAGCCCAAACTTTCCACAGGTGTGTTTTAGCAAATTCCCAGTAGAAAGGAGGGATGGGGGAGAAGCAGACCAAGGGACACTGTGTAAGTCAGCAAAGAAACCAAATTTTGATGTTGTCCCTGCTTGTGGTAATCTTGCTGCGTCTCAGAAAGTAATTGCATCTTCTCTCAGCTCCCCTTAGCAAATGTCACAACAAGAATCCCAGGAATTGTATTGTTTCACTAATGAAATCAAACAACCTTGCCTATTCTAGAGTTCTATGAACAGGGAAAGCTCAAAGCTTTTCTCAGAGTTGAAAGGAAAAAGGCTGCAAAGTAGCCGTTAAAAAGGAAATTATTTTAACTACTTCATCTTCCCAGTTCTTCCTCTTGAACACTTGGAAACCCCAATCCTCTCTAAGAAGAGGCATTTTTAGTACAAAGCAAAAAACCAAATGCTTTTTCTGTATAACAGAATTCCAGTCTCTACCATGACTCCAGTTCTTTAGTGCAGCTTCATTACAGTGCAGCACGATTCCCTGCTGACACTATGGTAGTGGAATGTTAGGGAAGTTAAGGCAGGGGATAAGAAAAAGATTATTTCAGTTTGGGAATGTAAACAGATAGTCTAACTACATTATAATTGTATTTCTATTGAGGAAATGCTTTCTGCTGTGGATGTCTTTCCTCTTTCTTGGCTTTTGTTTGTCTGAGAATTGATCAGGAGAATTAGATGCTCCTGTAGGTTTGCGAGCGGGGTCACAGCTCTGTGGATTTGCAGCCCCACAGCCTGTGACCAGGATATTTCAAAGATAGCAGGGATTAGAAAGCAGAGCAGCTTCAGAAAATGTGGGCAGGAGGTGTAGTGCTGTCCCAATGGGGGAGCTGGTGACACCCAGGTGGGAAGGGGCTGTGTGTACCTGGCTGGGTTTGCAACAGCTGCAGGATCCTTGCAGGGGCAGACTGAGGAGCTGATGTTCCCTTGCTCACAGTCCCACCTGGGGAGCAGTGCCCTGAAAGAGCCCTCATGTGCCTCCCAGCAGGAGCATCCCGAGGGGAAGCAGCTCTGCTGTGGATGGGGGACAGGGGTGGTGGCACCTGGAGCCTTCCTGGCATGTGGAGGAGAGCCTGTCCCCTTCCCAGGGAGGGCTGTGATTCCTGCAGAGCTCTGTCCTCCCCCACTGTTGCCTCTGTTCATCCCATTCATTTGCTGCAGGTGCTTCTTCCCTATCATGCCTGGAGTTACGCTGGACATGTCCTGCAGGCCACTCCAGGCAGGACTTGGGGATTTGGGGCTGCAACAAGTAGCACATGAGCGACGATGGGCAGAAAAGCTGAAACTGCTCTTGATGTGAACGAATGCAGAAAATTTTAGTGAAGAATGCATATTATTTATGTGTTTCTTCCTATTGTAGCTGCTAGAAATATTTAACATCCTACAGATGTCAGTATTTTATTTCTTCTGCAATAGTGCAGTTTGCTGTGCCAGACCAGCTCCTGCTGGAGCAATCTTCAGTGCTGCAGTCGGTGGCTCAGATGGGATACCTGGTCCTTTAACTACCACTAACTCACTACAAATCAGCTCTTCTTCTCAATCAAAGGTGGTATGTGGAATTCACTGTAGTGTCATGTATGGTCCTTGAAGCCAAGACCTTGAGAAAACCCATTTTCTGATCCTTTCAAATGTTTGACTCTTCTAAGAGCCCGCCTTGGCTAAAGCATCCCTCTCAAGGTTCAGCCAGTGCTGGCGCCAGCTGCTCCAGGGCTTCGCTTCCATGTGCACTCTGGCTGGGACTCCTGGGCAGGTCACATTCTAACAGAGCCCAGTTGTCACTGCAGGCATAGCGAGTGTCTGAGAGCTTTGGCTGCCAAGTGCTTCCAGAAAATCAGTCGGTAAAAGTGTGGCACGAGGAGCTGCTGGCATCAAACATTCCAAATCTGCCCCTTTCCTGGAAAAGTGCTTTCGATTTGTGGATGCAGGTCATGAGTGAGCTGTTGCTCACTGCTGATGAGCACTGTGAGGCTGCCCCAGGACACCCTGCACCGTGCCTGCCAGAGCCACAAGGTGCATCCTTCTTGCAAATAGTTTTCCCACATGTTTGCTCTTACTGAGGGCACAGATCATCACCACAGATAAGGTGGCTTACTGTGCTCATTCTTTGCAGGGAAGAAACGTTAGAAGTTTTTAGCCCCACTTGTGGAGTTGCACATGGGCAAGGGATGCCACAGTGCTGCCTTCTGTGGGGCTAGGAATGGATGGCTGAGGCTGGGAATCCCCTGCACCTGGGGGATGTAGAATACCCCTGCCTTCTTGGGCTATTTTTGTCAGCCTCCTGCTTCCAGCCCTGATTAGCTGCACATTCTCTCAGTGCTTAAACCCAAACCATATTGGCTAAACGTAGTGAATGAATCAGATTTTAAAAAACAAATCTTCAGGTAATTCCACTTCAGCCTAAGCATGGCACAGACATTGCCTGATCTGTGCCATTTCCAGTAGGATACTGCATGTGTGAGGAGCAAAAAGAACAAAAACAAACCCCCAAACTTTGCATTGCTTTGCTTTAGCTCTGGGGAAGATCCAGTTGCTCCTTTAAATGCCACCTTAAGGTAATAAGTCCAGCAACACCCAAGTCTTGCCCAAGCCCTGTTAGGAGAGTTATTTCATGAAAGGAAATAAAACAAATGACAGTTTAATCCTTTCCTGAAAGCTCTTCGGACACAGATGGCTAGCTAGCCATAACAGAGACACTGTTCCTGGTGAAGTGAACAAAAAGTAAATGCCTTACTGTATAATAAATAATCCCAGTCAGATGTTCATGTTTCATTTTGTTGATAAATTGCTGCGTAATCATGGGTGAAGGAAAAATAGCTCAATAATTTTAATTTGTCTTTCCTTTTCAATGCTTAAATGTCATGTAAAGAAATTTTTTTATAATAATGTTTTGCTTGGCAAAAAACACTTTAAAAATGTCACCAAAGCAGCCTGAATCTTAGATCTATTATCTATCTCTTTTCTTTTTTTTCCTCTTTTTTGATAGGCTTTTCCTTTTTCTCTTGAGGTAATGAACATTATTGAGTGGGGGTCCAGTAGAGGTTAGGAAATCAGAGAATTTCCCTCGAGGGAGGAGATGAGAGGGAAAATGAACCTCATGACAGATGTTAGTTACATTGCTTAATGCACTACTGGAAGACGCTCAGATGCTCTGGAAATAACCTATTACAGACACCACAAGCTGCAGTGCATAGCATTAAGGTCATCCAAAACTTCCCCTTTTAAGATTTTCTCTTTCACTGTGTTAAGACTTTGCCAAATTTAATCATTTAGGCTGAACTTCTTCATGCTAGGTTTTTGCCTCTGGCTAATTTTGCTGTCATTAGTTGTTGAAAGTTTCATCTAGAGCTGTTCATCCATTTCAGTGAATAAGACTGGAGGAACTCTGCCCATAAATCCTAAGAGAAGGGCTCTAAAAACTTCATTTTGCACATGGCAACTGTAAAGAGACTCTGTGCTTTGCAAACCTGTAGGAGCCTTTGGGTGTCCCTGCCTTCCCCAGGAGGGTGCCCAGCCCCTGTGAGGCTGTGGCAGGAGGAGGGCAAGCAGCCCCAGCAGAGCTGTGCCTTGCAGCCCCGCAGCCTGTCTGTCTCCAGCCTTCCCTCTCCTTCTCCTTCTCCTTCTTCTCCTTCTCCTTCTCCTTCTCCTTCTTCTCCTTCTCCTTCTCCTTCTCCTTCTCCTTCTCCTTCTCCTTCTCCTTCTCCTTCTCCTTCTCCTTCTCCTTCTCCTTCTCCTTCTCCTTCTCCTTCTCTTCCATTCAGTCTGGTGGGGTTCTGGATCCCTTTCTCCTCTAACCAGCCACTGGTCTCCAGCCAGGACACTTCTCTTTGCTGGTCACTGCAATGCAAAAGTTGGCTACAGAGGACAATACAGGCCCTTGTCTTATATCCACAACCATAAAACTCACAATGCTTTCAGAAATGTAAAAGTGTCAGGGTGTGCAAGACTGCTAGGCAGGTGGGAAATGGAAATGCTCAGCCTTTTATGGGGTAAGGGCCAGGATGTCAGCTGAGGAGTAGCTGAGTGATGGGCAGCTCATCCGAGCAGGGCTTGCACCTTCATCTCTTGTAGCACCAAATACAGCAAGACCCTTACCCTAACCAGGGCCCCTGGGCATGGCTGCAATGTAAATATTAATACTAATGAGGCTTTTCTTCTCAGTTTGTGCACATGCTGTTTTCCAAGCCTGGCAGTGTGGGAAATGGCCTGTCCCACTTGCTGGGGCCCTCGGAAGATAGTTTTTATTTAGTGTAATGGAAGCTGGTGTCAGCTGGAGTCAGAGGTTTGATTTTCCATCTCAGTGACTATAAACGTTTGGAAGTTCCCCTTGGGAGAGAGCCCTGGGACTGGTGCATTAGTCAGATAGCCCATTCCTGCTAAGTGAGACTCTTTCAGAAAAAAATAGACTCAGTTGAAAAGGTGAATGATTGAAGTTGCAGCTTGTGTCCATTTCATATCTAATGGGAATCACAGAGCAAATGGACTTCTAGATAACAGGGAGGATGTTGTATTTAGGAGACTTGCTATTAAAAGCCATACTCCAGTCAGAAAACAGACAGACATGGGTGTTTATTGATATATTTAACAGAATGATGGAATCAGAGCTTGGAGGGCGATTTGCTGCAATATTTCTGATGTACAGAAGCAAAAGGAAGTCTGTGAGTTTTTTCAAGGTGCTCATGGCTCTAGGCTGGAACAGGAGGTGCTTTCAGGTTCCAGAGGCATCATGAATGCCAAACGTTGCTGTGCTCCCAGATGCTGTCA
The DNA here is from genome assembly GCF_008360975.1 of Lichenostomus cassidix. Lineage (NCBI taxonomy): Eukaryota > Metazoa > Chordata > Aves > Passeriformes > Meliphagidae > Lichenostomus > Lichenostomus cassidix. The sequence goes on from NC_139492.1 coordinate 19,184,463, forward strand.
CTGAAAACAAACAGTTTATAGCATGTTCCTAATTGGGGTACAAGGGAGTGCAGTCATGTTGCTGCTTGTGTATGTCTTGCTCCAGCCCCTTCCTGCCAAAAAATTTTGCATACTTTCCTTCCTTAGTTTTCCGTAAGTTTGTAGTATGCCAGTGGTCCTGGTTTTATTGTATAAATGAATTTGACAGTAATGATGATTAATTGGGTATTCTGAATTGAAGCGTTGGGTCAAACCTACAGATGGTCTTAAAATCCAAGTTTCATGCTACCTAGGGATAGTCAAATATTGATCTGCCTCTGCACTTTGGACTTGGATGTGAATCAGCATGAAGAGTGTATAGAGCTGACAGTTTGGGCTCACCTCTCATTGCAATACAATTCCAGAGTGCTGTATCCTGGATGAAGAAGTTACAAGTCCCTTGAAGCTGGTGGCAGGAGTCCCATTGCCTTCAGGGAGGTGTCTGGGTTTTAACCCAGGGGTTCATCCCAGAGGGCAGTTTCAAAGCTGGGGCCCATAACAAGGAGAGAAGCTGAGGGTGGAGGCTGTGAGCACAGTGTGCAGGACACAGCACAGGTCTCACTGGGCAGCACTGGGGGCTGCAAGAGGAGCCAACTGCAGTCCTGAGAGTCTCACGTTTGTAAAAGTGCAATACACAGGCAGTACCTAGACCCAGGGAATAATACAGTGAAATTTCAGTGTGTGAGTAAGGTCTGTGTTCACTAAAAGGGTTCTCAGCATTTCCTGAACTGGGTTGCAGATTGTTAAATGAGTCGCAGGAATCGCTCTCTGGGACATGGCAAAGGAGACAAAGGCAAAGACAGGGTTTTTCTGAGATGTATCACTATTGACTTCGTATTGTAACTCTCCTGTATGTTGCATTTGCTGCTGCAATGTTTGGAAGACTGTGTTACAAAGTCCAGTTGGTGTCATGCCAGGTAATCACTCCCCTATTTCCTCTTGAGATGGTGATCCAAAAAGACAGACTATCCCATTTTTCTTAATATTACATTGAACAGTAAATTACAACAACTGAAGTGCACTTAGAAGAACTAGAGCTCTTTCTAATTATGTGTAACTCCTGCCAAACACTTGTAAGCAGACAGCATTAATTTTTTTCTATGGGAGAGTTAGAAAAAGACCCATGTGAGAAAGTGGCATGTTTCCATCTCGGTAATAAATGTCGGTATTAGCTGCTGTTATGTTCTGAATTTAAATCTCTCAACAACTGTTTTGAATAAAATCCAGATAATTTTTTTTCCAGGAAGGTAGGTTCTTGTATAAACAGTTTCTTTCAGTGTATGCAGTAGATGGTAGCGGTGACAGTAAATAACCTGCAGCAAGAGTATAGCCCCATGCAGTGTGAAGTGCTTTACAGTGTGAATCAAGTCAATAAATGTTAGGCTCTATGATATGATGCTGAGTTAAAGCTGTTGATTCAGCCTTTTTTGCTTGATCATTGTCACTATGAAGCTCCCACAGGAGTTTGCTTAAGGAAAACCTAGATAAGAAAATCATTAGTGGCTCTTAATCACACTGCAAGTAGCCTCGGTGAGTGCTCACCCAGGGTCTCTGTAGGTGCTGTGGGATGGAAATGGCTGGTCCCTTCTCAGGGGCTATAAAAGGCCTGACTGCCAGAGGCAGGGTTCAGGACCAGCCAAATTCCTGGGTTTTGGCAGTTTCGTGCATGGCCAGACCACCTGCTACCTCTGCAGAGCATGGAGTCCCTCCTTGCCCTATGCTTGTCCTTCAAACATAACAAAGTGGAAAGACAGAAGCAAGAAGGCAAACTGCTGTGTACTATTTCCTCACAGACAGGAAGACAGAGTGAAGCAACAAGATATATGAAAGGGTTTCAGCAAAATGAAGAGTAAAGTTCTGGACTGTTTTCCTTTAGTTAATCTGTCACCTGCCAAAAGGCTCCTGTATCTTTGAGCCTGAGAAGGCCCCATTTCGTCCAGTTCATTTTAATCGCTGCATTTAAATATGTGTGTAAAAAAATAACAACAAAACCCCATCTGCATGAAACCAAATTTGATATTTGCTCCCTCTCTCAATGCAATCCCATGAATTTCTTACATTGTTGTGTCCCATGTAGTAAAGGTCCCATGCAGAGAGCAAACAATACAGCAGCGAGAAGACAGATGCTCTGCTAATGGGAAACCAGGGAGCAGAGAGTCTGTGAGGGATTACAGGCAGCCTGGGGTTGGAATACATTATTAGCATAGCACCCAATTCAGAAATTAGTTTTCAGAATTAAATGCCTGAAGCATTTTGGCAAAAACTTCTTCTCATCCCACTCAAAAGCTCTTAAAGCATAAAAGAGTAGGAATCTCAAGCCTAGGCTGAGCAGCCACGTTTGGGACGTTGCAGTGCTGCAGCAGTGAATTGGAGATTTTACAGCTTCATACCATTACCGGGGCAGCAGCTGCCACACCTACTGAAATGTAGCCCACTGGCTCTGCTTGCACAAACCTTCAGCAGGTTTTGAACATCCTCATCAAAGAAGAAAATGGGCCTGAATGAGATTCCAGGGTCTGTTTCCAGGAGGAAGGTTTTGTTTTGTTGAGTGCATAGCAGCAGGGAAGAGCACCAGCCCCTCCTTGGGCTCGGTTAGGCATGTGAGGGAGGAGCAGTGACATGTCTTTTCAAAGGCCTGACATTGCCTAAGGTAGAAAGTTTGGGTCCTGAAGCCTTTTTCAGGCATACTATTTTCTGAATGTTTTTTCTTTTGAAAATCATGATGGGAACATAAAACTTTAAAAGACCCTGGTAGACAACCAAGATTTGCTACAGGACTGAGAACAGGCAGGAGAAATTGTTTCTCATAGTACTTGGTGGGATTATCCTCCATGCATAATTGTTCATTATATGCTCAAAATTCATTGTTAATTTCTTTTAGATATATTGCACATTAGACAGAAGAGTTATAAACCCCAAGATTATCACAGGAGGATACTAACAGGCCTAAATATTCAGGACAGAAGGGGACTTGTTTTCCTCTTACATTGAAACAAAGACTCTTGGACAGGATCATCAGAGGTTTTTTTTTTTTTTTTTGCCTGTTTGATAATCAAAGTATATTGGACAGCAAACAAAAGAAAAGTTCAGCCAGCCAAGTCTTCTACTTTATTTTTACTCTCCTATTCTAACATAATTAACATATTTCTCAAGGTTTATTTAGTTTCCCAGAGTTTTATTTTATATAAGTACCATTTGGGGGTGGGGGGGGAGCTGGGTTGCAAAGTCTTGATTTGTGCATATAAAGTGAGATTTTATTATCCTGGTAGAGAAGACAAGGACATGGTAAATAAGGGAGAAAACAGTTGAGACCAGACTAAGAAATTAGGAAAAATAATATGCCAGCTCTTCCACTTGCATTTGTTTTCCTTGCATCCTGGTGTATCTAGCATTGTCCTGAGTCACAGAAGGGAGCATAAAGGATAACACTATATTTTCAGCTTTGAATTTCAGAGCTGGTCTTTTAATAACAACTCCTTCCAGTGTTTTTATATATGCTTAAGGAGTATCTTTAATGAATGTTAGAAAGAGTTCAAAATTACACTTCCCATGTGTTGTGGATACACAGTGTCTGTAGACTTCTGACTGTTCCCATCCAGATTGGGATTGGTCTGTATTTACATCACTTTACTGCTCTGCCAACAAATACTTTTTTTAAGGAACCTGGCACACAGGGAACCCTTGTAGAGTAAGGCTAGAAATGAGCCCTACCCTGCTTAGATCCTCCCCCAAAAGAAACTGTACCTATGAATACTACAGGAACAGGGAGCAGAGCTGAGATTTGGCTTCTCCATGAGGGTCTTGCCTATCAGCCTGTGCCACTTCACTGCTTCACCTCAATCTGTTGTTCACACCTCCAGATTGTCAGTGGGGGCTGGAGTGCTCAGAAGCTCTTTTTACCCCTCCAACTGAATCAGGAATAAAAAAGGTTCCAAGTCTGTGTAGCAAAGCCTTCTCTTCTCCTGAAGTTACCTGTTCATGAGCTCTGGGGGGACCAGAGTTTCTCCTACCCAGCCATGCTGGGAGCACACCCCGGGAGGCTCTTGGTGTGCTGAGAGACAATAAAGAGGCCATTCTGCCTTGTCTGGAGCAAGTCACAACTCCTCTCCCACTGCACACACAAGATCTGTGAAGGTTTTTAATATTCAAGTGCTTCAAAGACAGATGTTGACAATTTTAATTAGTATTTTAAGACTTTTAAGCTCTGCTTCTAAAACTGCAAACTTAGCACAGCAGCCCTGTTTGAACACTCCAAATTAAGATCAAACAGTGCAAAGAAGCAGTTTACAGTAAGCTCCAGAAATGCTGAGAAAATAATTTATTATTTACCTTTTGGCAGCAATGTCCACAGTACTGCTATCCTGTAGAAAACAGTGCTGCTGGGCTCTGAGGCTGTTATTCTTTCCAGTCCAAATAGATTTAAAACACAAGCAGACCTGAATCCAAAACGCTGATTTCACAAAATCAGGCCTTCAGTCTATCTGAGATTGATCCTGTGAACAGGAGAGGAGTGTAGTGGTAAATGACATCTCCCTGAGCCCATGAAATATTTTGTCACTGCTATTAGACTTACTGCCATTTTGCAAAGTCTTCTTAATTGGTTAATCCAGTTCTGGATGTGTTTGACTAATAACAATTCTCTTGTTAAAAACAAATCATGGTTTTAATTTAATAGGGTTAGTTACAGAAAGACTGATTTTGTGTCAGCAAAGCCTTCTTTTCTGACAAACAGTGTAATTTATGACAATCTAGTTAGCAATAAATGCCATTAATCTGACCACTAGGCCATTCTGTTCCTGGGGAATAATGTCCCTTCTTGATCAATACCTGGGTGAATGCTCCTTTGCATTCCTTATCAAATGACAGCCAGATGGTACTGGTAAATTCATTCCATCAGGATTTTAGAATTAGCTGGGCTTGTGCTGTTGTTAATCCTTTGCTGTCTGTGTCACTAGGACCTACCCACCTGTTTCCAGTAAGCTTGGAGTTCCCAGCCCTAGGAAGCAGTCTAGCCAGAGGGTTACTCAGCCATGGGGCAGCCAAGAAACATCCCAAACAGGGAGACCTTTTTTCTGCATCAGTAAGAAATAAAAGTAGTATCTTACAGAAATAGCCAGCTAGGACTGCCCGCCTCTGTTTGTTCCTCAACACCCTGATCTCTTCTAGGGAAGTTTCAAAGTTTCTTAAGACTGTTTTGGCTGTGTTCCTTCAGGCATAGTAAGTTTGGGGATGTGACAGCTGCTCTACCATCATTTACTGACTTCTGGGCCCATCAAAGTGTCTATGAGACCTTTTCCTTCATAATCACTTTGTTGCATAGCAACAATAATTTTGTCTCCGACCTATTGATCCAACATAACATGTAATCCCCTCACTCCAATAAAAAGGAAAACATATGGCAGCTCCAGGCTGGGAACCACAGGCTTTTGAAGTGAGGGGACAGTTAATCCCCACTAAACCAGGGGGAATGGAGCAAGCTATAAGCTCTGTTGGGGCTCAGAGCAGTCATTAGGTGTTTGAGCCAATTAACCTGTGTTGTGGGAGAAGAGTCTGGTTTACATTCATCCTCCCCTTCCTCATCTTTTATTTTGTGCAACTAAAGCACCTTTCAGGTGATCTCTGCTGAAATGGCATCACTGTGCAGTGCCCCACATGGGTGGCACCCTTTCCCTCTGGTAGGACAGGACACATGCAGCTCTGGGCTGAGATGGGGCTGCAGAGGGTGAGGGGAAAGTTCAAACACTGCAAACACCAGCTTCAAATGTGCATTGCGGGAGCTCCTCAGGAAGATGTCTCTTGTTTGTAAGTTGTGGTTTGGTAGTCAGCCTGATAAGCTGGATTGTTTTTCTGTACCTCTAAACACAGAGCTAAAAGCAGACCTTGGCATCTGAAACAGGAACTGCTTTGGGGACAGGAGCACAACACTAAGGTCAGAATCACTCAGGCTGGGAACACAGAGCTTTGGTCCCAAGCAGGCAAAGCATCTCCCCACAGCTGTACCCTTGGCACTGGAGCATGGGCTGGCAGCTGCAGTTTGGATCATCCTTCTGAGGTACCTTGCTGCTGCCCACAATGTGCAGTGAGCCCAAGCTCCTGTGCACGAGTACACTGCTGGGTTCTTCCCTGGCTGGAAACCTTGGTATCCACAAGGCAGCTAAATCCTTCTTGGGCCTGTCTTCATTTCTAGCTTGCAGATAGCACGGAGTGAAATGTAGGTCCAAAGTCTGAGGTTGCTAATTTGAGCAGGAAGGTGAGTTTTATGTTGTTTAATAAAACAACCACTGAAAGAGTCAATTCAAGCTAATTTCCTCACATCAAACACAAACTTTCCAAATAGACTTTAAAAAAGAAAAAATCAAGCGTACAGTAATACTGTTACATTGGGAATCTCAGTGGAAATACTGCAGTAGATCAGAAGGCCAAACTGGTATCTGGGCATGCTGCAAGAGCCAAGCGAAGGCTTCTGAGTCGCTGTCTCCCAAACCTGTGTATAGTTTGCTGTCATACATAGCACAGGCTGGAAAATAGCACAGCCTTCACCTGAAAGGTATTTCTATGGCTAGAGGAGTGGCTACTAATGATCCTTTCTTTTATGTTGTTTTAACAGTATTCAGGTTTTCAGCAAACAGCAGACAAGTGCTTTGTTTGTGGACACCTCATAATGGAAATGGTAAGAGACCTAAACTCCTAATGATGGGCAACTCACCTTCCCTCTGCTTTGGGAAGTGTCCTGTGAGACATCTGCTATTCTCTGCCCAGGCTGGCATTGTGTCTTCACTGCTGTCAATGTAGTTTTTGAAACTGAGGCAGTAAATAAAAATACCTTCATGCTCTATTACTATTAAGTACAGAAAGTTGGGCTTCTTTGCCACCTGAGAATATGGGAGGTTGCTGTTCTGCCAATTTGTGAGTCAAAATAAAATAGAATTTTAATAATAAATGGGGAAGTACAGCAGAACTTTGAATGAGAAGATGGTAAAGGAGCACAACAGGTGTGCTCTGTAAGACAGTAGATAACAAGAGCCCTGTCAAGTGGATGGAATCCAGGCTAGAGCAGAGAGGGACATTATCAATAATGTCACCCACTCTGTGACTTGCATTATTTACCTTCTGTTGCTTGTTCCATTTAAAATGCATTATTGCCACTGGGATTTGTAGGAAGCCAGTAGTCAGAGTTACTTTTGTAATAAAAAAGAATCAAAGGGCTTTGGGTTGTTGGGCAGACACTACTGGCATCGTGTCAGTGGGTGAAAGTAGGAAGACTTTTGTGTGCTCTTCCTACGCAGAAATTCCCAAACAAAATGAAGTAGTTTGCACGATGAAGAAGTGCAGATCCTGTAGTGTATCTATTTTCCTCTTGCTGTAAAGTGTGCATGAACCTCAGTGTGCCTAAGAGAAGTAGCTGTTTTGTTGCACACACAGTGATTCAGTCAGAGCTGGAACGGAGACTTCACTAATGAGGATTCTGGCTCATATCCTGGCACCACTGGTTGGACAAGGATATTGTTCGTTTTAGCCCAAGAGCAAATTTCTAGAGTTGTGTCATGCTGGGAGGGGGAGGGGTATCCTGACTTGCATGCTTTGAGCTGGCCCTTTATTGCAGAATCCCAGGCAAGAGTCCATGAGATCTCACTGGTGGAGCTCAGTAGCTGGAAGCTTGGCAGGTGCTTGTCTGCCTTTCTCCCATCAGCAAGTGTGCTCTGACAAAAGGAAGCAGCTCTGGGAGCTGCAGGATTCAGCACTTGTTTGGCTAAATGCAGCAGGTTCCTGCCTGGGAGCACAGCCTGGCTGTGCTGGGTGCTGGCCTGGGGCAGAGCTGGGGCTGGGCAGGGCTGGCTGAGGAGCATTGTGCTCAGTGCTCATGGCTGCACAGCTGTGCCAGGCTGGCACCACTACCCCTCTTGCCACGGAACCAGCCCCGGCACAGGGATCAGTTGGCTCTGGCTGGGAACAGCCTTGCCAGTCAGTCTGGTACCACTCACTGATCTACAGGGCTTCATTAGAGAGGGAAAAAAAGGTTAAATTAAATTGCCTTTTTTCCCTATACTTCTTTCCTTTGTTGGTTTGATCTTTATTCATAAATCACCTATAGGGCCATGGGAGCTTGGTCTGTGGAGATTTTTCATCTCAAGCTTACCAGCAGCTGCAAGCTGAGCACTGTGCTAGCAGCTGCTTTTTGAAGTTACCTTCTAAAGATACTTCTTACTCCCAAAATGTATGGAATTAGTTTTATAACCTGTTAAGAGCTGCCTGAAGGTGATACTGTGTCTTGCTCTTCCCAGGGACTTGTTCATGGGTTTGGGACATTCTCCTCCATGTCCCAGTGCCACACTGAGTGTTACACACAAGGATGTCAGGAGGGAGGGGATCTGTTCTGTAGTAGGGCAGCCAAGGCTGCATCAGACCTTTCCTTGAAGCCTTTAAAATGCAATAGGGAAGGTCAGCATGGGAAGAGGCTGGGCAGGTGCATGGAATTTTATCAGAAACTCATGGGCCCCTATGACTGAGTGATAACCAGTCGGTAACTGTGGGGGATTAGGATCCTTAGTTAATAAAACGGCAACTTCTTCATTTGCTTGTTTTGTTATTTAACTTTTTGGGTAATGATTGGTTTTGGATTCTGTCTGTCACAGCCTGTTAAATTTTGTACAGTAACTCTGTATCCCAGTAACTTGTATTTGGGATTTCCCCAGAAATGGTCTGTGAAGCCATTTTTAATTTCCATTGGCAGTACTGGCCCTGCAGAGCTAAAACTGATGGGCTTAGCCTGGTTTTCAGTTCTTGCTATTCATTGGGAGCATATTGAAACCCACTGAAATAAGCAAGTTGATTGTTTTAAGAGGCGCCTTGCTGACAGATCTGCAGAGTGGTAATTTCATCCTGAAGTGCTTTTCTCACTGTCATTATTATGAATGAGTGAGACACAGCAGTACATGGGAAGAGAACATCTCATGCATCCACTTATTTTGTTGTTTGCCTCATAAGATCTTACAGGCCCTTGGAAAGTCCTACCATCCTGGCTGCTTCCGCTGTGTGGTGTGTAACGAGTGTTTGGATGGAGTCCCCTTCACTGTAGATGTGGAGAACAATATTTACTGTGTCAAAGACTACCATACGTGAGTACACAAATCCACTGCATGCTCAGAAAATTACAGTAGTTAAAGGATTGATGTAGTTATAAGTCTTGTAGTAGATAAAAAGGTCACTCCTGTTTGCTCAGATGTCCCTCAACTGCTGCGTTCATGTGCTGCATTTGTAAAGTATTTTAAGATTTATTGAGGGTTACTTCATGGGCCCAGTGTGGCATACAGTGGCCAAGTGAGGCTGAAGATCAGATGGTGTCAGAGGATGTGTTTCTTGGGGGCTGTTCCTCTACTTCTTTCAGGACTATCAATGCTAATTACACCAGACCACTTCTGCAGGTGTTGGTAGGTTCTGCTTGCTGTTTCCAAGAGTGAAGGTTTGGGCAGTGCACGACACAGGTGTAAGATTTGTTATTTGAGACAGAAGACATGTAATTAACAGTTAGCATTAGAACAATTTTAGCCTTACCTGACCAAAGGTAGACATTTAAAAAATTGCTTTTGGGGTCCTTCTTGATTGCACTCAAAGGCAATGGGATCCTGCTCTTAGCCGCAGTCAACCCAGAACTCAGTTATGCAGCAAGAGCAAATCACACGGAATTCAGCCCTGTTTGGTGCCAGTCTGACCATGTGACAAAGACACAGTGAGTGCTGTCCCAGTGATTGTCATAAAGTGCAGCTGTGTTCCATAAGCCCAGTTGTGTATTTAGCTGGTAGATCCTGGCCATGATTAGCCCCTCTCCTGTTGACCATGGTGATGCCTTCCTGACCTCATAGAGTGACAGACCCTAAGTCAGGAGCTGCTTTGCAGTCAAGCATCAAGGTTCTGGAAGAATTTGAATGGTTTTATAAGTAAAGGAAGGAAAGAAAAAGGGCATAAGCCGGAAGAGGGGTGGATTCACTATTGCTTCAAGGTCAGGAAGACCTAAACAATCAATCTGGGATAGATCAGCCTTTCCCAAATCTCCTTTTCACTGAATATCATCAAACAATTAGAGATGTTTTCAAATGCTGTGAATCTCCACTTTGCTAAAAACAAGGCATGATTATAATGGCGCCTTTGGTTCTACTTTTCAAAGAAGCTTTAAATGTGACTGTAACACTTTCTTCTTGCACCCTAGGGTTTTTGCACCAAAATGTGCTTCATGTAACCAGCCGATCCTCCCAGCACAGGTAGGTGTTAAATGGAATGACTCTGAGGGAAAACAGCTGTTGGCATATGGACTCTTTCTAAAAACACACTAAATGCTTTTCCTTCCTTTCCCAGAGTGTGTACTGTGTTAGATACTAAATTAAACATAGTTCAGCAGTAAAGTTACTCCCAAACTTTACAAATGCAACTCCCAGAGGTTGTAATAGTCATACTATTTCCACAGTATAGTACTTCATATCTTTAGGGCTCTTTCCAGGTCTTCATTATTCTGTAAGAAACCTCATTTAGTTGAAAACACTGACTGGGGCTCCAAGAACAAGCCAGGGAGTAAAGCCATTACAAAGATACCTGATGTGACCCTGTGAGAAGGCCACACAGTCTGTTGTCCTGAGGTGGCAATGGAATGAAAGTGCTTAAAGGGGTGGAAAAGGCAACAACAAAAATGGAAGCCAGGTGAAACTTGCTTGCAAGCTCAGTCTGTGCTGACAATGCTGTTGGCACAATTAGCCCCAGAGTGGTGCTCCCTCATGCTCTGGTGGGTGCAGGACCCTCCGAGTTCCCTTTGCTGAGGTCACTGACCAGCTCATTTGTAAACAAGGGCCTCAGCACCTTCCTGCTTTTCCTCTTGTCATGTTTATAGAGCCAGAGCTTCCCTCCTGTAAGCTGCTGTGCCCCAGTAAAGCCTGAGGCTAGAACCTCTCACATGCCCACCTCCAATACTCTGCACATTACTCTCATTTGTCATTAGCGTTTCTCTTAATTGGCCAAGTCTTACATAACTAAAAAACGCTATGAAGGCTGAGCCCGGACTGCTTGTCCTCGTGGTGGATTGTGAGGAAAAAACCTCTATGTAAATTTCATGGAATTTGGAGCTTAAAAAATAATTCTTTTTTGGTTTCCAAGAAAGAAGGATAAGGAAATAAAAGGCAGTCATAGTGCTGACTCACCCAATGACTAGCAGGGCAGACTCCATGTTCATTCCCAGGGAGATTTCCTAGGTTTGCTCAAGTCTAGCAGTGCAGGTATTGACTTGCCCACAGCTTCTCTCAGACATAGTCCACGTCATATCTGGTGCTCTAACCACACCTGGAACTGGGAACAATGGAAGGCAACCAATTTAATGAGCTCTCTTCAGAGTGGATCAGGAGAGCGCCTGTGAGGTTACTAGAAGGGTATTGCCTGCTCTGCAGGGCCTGAGGCTCAGCCAGAAGTTGCACAACTCTGCTGCACCCACCCTCACACTGAGGTTTGGCCTGTGCACATAATTACCTGCCAGACTGGTATGTTAGTCGCTATGGGGGACACACAGTGACATGTGCATGTGCAAAAGAGCTGTGCAGCAGATGGTTTGAGGGGAATACAAGTCCTGGAAAACAGAGCAGGGTGCATACAAGGAAAAGTTACCCAATGAGCAGGATTTTGACTGATAATTTGTTCAGATTGTAGATGCCCTTGGAAGATTATTTGATTTCAAGACTAATTTGTTCCTTGTGGATGAAGTCTTGGCTACACTTCCCAAATGACCTCTACAGCTTAGATGTGCTAGCCACCCACACTGCTGCTCCACAGCCAGGGCAGCAATGCAGTGCTGTGTCCCAGGGGCTGAGACCCTCAGCAGTCACAGAGCTCTGCTGCGTGGGGGAAGAGTGGATCCTCCAGGGAAACAGCTCTGCAGAGCAGCAGGCTGGGCATTGAGCAACGACTAGAAAAATGCTTCTCAGACAGCACTTTTACTTTCCCTCTGCTTCCCCCAGGGCTCTGAGGAGACCATCCGGGTGGTGTCGATGGACAAGGACTACCACGTGGAGTGCTACCACTGTGAGGTGAGCCCTGGGCTCTGCCCACCTGCCCCACGGCAGCCTCTGCCTCTGGGGGGGACTGCTCTGCCTCTGGGGGAGCTGCTTAGCCTCTGGGAGGACTGCTCTGCTTCTGGGGGAGCTGCTCTGCCTCTGGGAGGACTGCTCTGCTTCTGGGGGACCCTGACTCACCCCATGGGCTGCACTCGCTCGCTTTTGCACACCTGGGCAGGTAGGGCTCTGCCCCCCAGCTCCTGGAGGGAGGCAAAGAGTGAGTGCTGCCTGGGCTGGAAGTGGTGCTGCTGTCACCAGTACCAGATTAGTTTTGGATGGTTTTTCCCAATATATTAACTTCAAAACTGGGTTTGGTTCATTGGGTTGAATTTTCTCCAATACTTCCAGATGGGGAGAGAGCAAAGAGTGGGTGCCAGTTCTCTTTTTCCTCATCTCTGGATGCAGTGTGTAGGGCTCTGATCTGAGAAGACTTGAATTCACATTGCCTGTGCAGGGAAGGACTCTCACTGGAAGGCTTTTCTAGGGGATCTGGTTTTTCCTTGCTGAATGAATATTGATTCTTTACTAGGAAAGAGACAAGGATACCACTTACTTCCTGTCACTTTTTTGGGAGTAATTTCTTATTGTGCAGAACATTTAAACATCTATTGCCACAGATCAAGTTGTGGAATTAGTGCTCTTGCTTCAGAGGGGAGACCTGAGTTCATCCTGAGTTCATCCAGGAGCATGAGAAGAAAAACAAACTCACTAAACTGGGATCAACCAAAATCCTCCCTTTTGCCATAGGTTTGTCTCTTTGACATAGCACACAAATATCCACACAGACCCTACCTGTGAGCACCAGAGGCAGCAATGCAGCAGTGCTGCCTCCGTGCACTGTTGCCCAAAGGTTTTACAAAGATTCTCCAAACTGAGAGAGAAGATAACAAAATGCAGGGCATCTTGAAATGTTATGTACCTAAATGTAAGTAAGGCCCCATCCACTCAACTATCTCCTTTCAGCAGAGACACCTGAAACTCCATCCATTTCTATTAATTTTTCAAGAGAAATTGGCACAGGAAATCGCAGTATTTCGTAGAGCTGAACTTCCCTCCTCCTTCCCCCAACTATTGCTTTGTGCAGGCTTCACTTAAGATGACAGCTCCCTCCCCTGCTCTCTCAGGCCATTGACTTTATGCTGGAATGTCCCACTGGGGGTTTATTTTCCGTTCTGTTTCATTATTCATTTCCCCATTCTCCTTCCCATTTGAGGCAAATCAAGCTGCCTCCACATCTGCCCAGAAAGGCAGAGTGCATTTATGTACAGAAATCAGGAGTTAGCCATGTGTCAGCAGGGGTAGGTTACTGCCTGATGGTCTCAAAGCAGGCTCTCTGTACATGCTGGGTCACTGCTGTCCCCAAATGCTGCTAGAAAAGAGAGTGACAGTAGTTTGAGGTAAGCATGAGGAGACTTCAGCAAAGGCTGCCACTTCTGATGTGCTGTTAATGTCATCCTCACCTCACACACAGTCAGTGGTCAGGTTGGAAACTTTGCTGCTTTTCTCTGTCGTCTTTCATGTGCAACTGCTTGACTTCTGCAGAAGAGTTCAAGCCGTTTTACAGATCAGTAGAGCCCCATTCTGAAACTGTAATCCATTGACAAGGCAGGCTTTCTCCTTGCAGAAGGGGAGTTCAGTTTTGAAGAGGGAAAAAGATATGAACACTTAGCACATCTATAGGCCATCTGAAATTGGTAAATTCTAATTTTGAATCTCGTATAAATTGCTATAAAATCATTACATAACCTGTAACAACACACAGAAAATTACTTTGGCAGATACTTTGATTAAGACCTCCCTCACTAAACTAACACTCCAGTTTTAAAGCTTATTTTAAAACCCATTTTCAGTCTTATTTCAGTATTGTAAAATTTGAGGAATGTGAAAAATGTGAAAGCTGAAAAATTATACTTTGTGTTCAGTTACAAGATTTGCATTTCTTTTCAGTACTAAAATAATCTATATGCCCAGTTTGTTCCTTTTTTTTTTCTCTCAATTAAGTGCATCCAATCTCTGGTTTCTCAGAACTGATCACAGTAATAATTTTTAAGTATTTAACATATATGAAACATTGAATCTGAGTACCAAACTTCCATGATTTCCAAATGCCCTCAGAATTGTCATGATGGTGGCTGGAAATCAGGATGGTCTCTGTTGCAATGTACGATTAAGAGTCAGCAGGCAGGATCAGTTTGTTGCTTTTCTGTTTATCCCTGTCCCTGTCAATCCCAGAGAGGTACCAGCATTTCCACTAAAGATGGACCACTGGTCTTGAAGTCTTCAAGTTCTTTTAATTCCAAATTAGAGTAAGTGTAGCCCTGCTTCAGAAGTAAGATATGTCGCTGTCGTGGTCTGACCCTGGCCAAATGCCAGGCACCCATGGCATCTGCTCACCTGTCCTCTCCCTTGCCACAGCTGGGAAGAGGAGAGGGAAAATGAAAAAAAAAAAAGTTAACACACAAAGGGTTCAGGAGGTGAGGTAAGGAACTGAGAGAATATCACAAAACAGTCTCAACTTAAAGTTACAAAGTGATTTATTACTAATAGAGTCAGAAGAGGCTAGTGAGAATTAAAATAAAGCCCTCAAAGACACTGTTTCTCCACTCAGCCTCCCTCCCTCCTTCCCACCAGCAGCACAGGGGGACAGGGAATGGGGCTTTGGTCAGTTCATCACTGAGATCTTCTTCTGCTGCTCAGGGAGAGGATTCCTTCCCCTGCGTTGCCATGGGGTCCCTCCCACGGGTGACAGTTCCCTGCGAACTCCAACATGGTTCCAAATCTCACAAGCAGCAGTCTGCCCAAACCTGCCGCAACATGAGCTCTCCCCATGGGCAGACAGTCCTCCCAAACTGCTGCTGCATGGGTCCTTCATCCATGGGGTGCAGTCCTCCAAGGCCAGGCCGTTCCATATCAGGAGCAAGGCCTTTCCATCCACTGGGACTCCCAGTGGATCACAGCTTCCTCCTGGCATCCACCTGCTCCTCTGGCATGGGCACTTCCCCACGAGCTGAGTGGATCTCTGCAACCCCGTGGACCCCATGGGCTGTAGGAGGACCACCTCCTCCCCCCATGGTCTTCACCACAGCTAGCAGAGGGTTGTCGGCTCTGGCGCCAGGAGCACCTCCTCCCCATCTTCCACTGACCTTGGTGTCTGCATGTTGTTTCCCCCCACATATTCTCACCTCCTCCTCTAGCTAAAACAGAAGAGCGTGCTCACATTGTTTTGATTTCTTCTTTAATACATTATCACAGAGATGTAACCAACATCTCTAATTGTCCCAGCCTTGGCCAGTGGCATGTCCATCATCTTCAGAGCCATCAGGGATTGGCTCTGCCGGACATGGTAATAGCTTCCAGAAGCTTCACATAGGAACCACCATTGTGCCCCGCCCCCACAACCAAAAACTGGGGGGCCAAGCAAAACCAACACAATCACCTCTCCCCACTTTTCTCATCTGTTCTCATTTTCTACTTATGCTTGCCCACATCTTGCTCACTGCCTTGTTGCAGGTTTAGCTCCTTCTCTGTTTGAGCCTCTTCCAGGTTGTCTTTGTCAGGACCAACCCCTGGCCTGCTTTTTTGGCTGATTTGCATCACCATTTATTAGATGAAGAAGAGACCAGAATGGGAAATTATGGTGGAAAGAAAGGCTAGGTACTACTGCAGACTGTCCTGTTTGATTTTAGTAATGTCAGAATGAGATGGTCAGGGTTCACCTCCTAGAAGCTGTGGAGGCTTTGGAGGCGGGGAGGGCTCTCTCAGGGTTGTGCAGGACAGACCAGCAGCATTGTGAGAGGCCCTGCCTGAGTCACTCACTGATCTGGGATGTCTGTGTTTCTTCCAGGACTGTGGCCTGCAGCTCAATGATGAGGAAGGCCATCGCTGTTACCCCCTAGAGGGCCACTTGCTCTGCCACAGCTGTCATATCAGGCGCCTTAATATCAAACTGCCATCACATCCACCTCCAAGCTACCCTATGCATGTCACAGAACTCTGAAAGACATTTCCGTGATCAATAAGCCATTTGAAAGAGAAGACAAAAATCTAAAAATGACTTTTGTGTTCCTTTACAGATGAGGTTCCAATAATAACCATCTAAACCAGCTATTTATTTTTTTGAATCAGAGGTGAGGGGTCCTTTTCTGATCTTGTACATATGCATTCTTTTATCTAGACATTTTCACTGAGACACCGTCTACTTGAAAAAATAATTCACCACTAAACTGTAACTGTTAATGGCAGCATTTCTAAAAACAATGGTACAAAGGGCTGTTCTGCACTCCCTACTCACTTCCTTCAGTGGAGACTTCACCCAAGTAAGGAGCGTAGAATTATTTTCCAAAAGTTAGCACCTTATCATATTGCAGCAAGCATGATAAGATAAATGCTAGCATTTTAGCTAGTTTTGTTGAATTCTGGTCTTAGAGAATACTTAGATTCCAGAAGTAGGGAATAGGCAGCAAGTCGGTGTTTTAGCCAGGGCAGTTTTCAGCGAGGTTAAAGAAGGGCGTTCTGTGAAGAAGCATAAGGCCAGCTCTCCATCCTACAGGGTTTCCACAGTCATCCAAAGACTAATTATTTAGCTTGTTCAAGAAAACATTTCATGTAAAACCCACTGTACAGAGGATTGCATCCAAAAGATTGGCACGTGCAGGGCCAGGAGTTGCAGCCTTCTGTAATTGCTGGCTGTGTAGCCATGGCTTCAGAACAAATTCCTATCAACTGGACTATTTGGCACTTACTAAAGAATTCATCTTTCAAAACTGTTTTTTGTTTAATAGGGTACTACGCAAAGGTACACTTGTCTTTATACTGCTTGTTTTATCTAAGACTTCATTTGTTACCAACTGCTTTATGATTGTATGTTGAGACAATATTAAAGAGAGGCACAGTGGTTTGGTATTACCTTTTCAGCTTTGTGTTCTTTTCGAGATGATTACTTTTGAACTGATTATGGTGATTGTCTTCATTGGAAAACAAAGTGCAGTTTAGCAAGAATAGTAATGTAGTGAGTAGGACCATTGAAACACTGGTATTTACAAGTATTAGCTGCACACAGAATGTTCACACTTCCATGTTTTGCATAAGCTTTTACAGTACCCTCAGACCTCTGGGGAGAAATAGATGTCTTCCAAATAGAAGTTAGATGAAACTTTTTATGGTTTGTTTTCTACCATGTGCCAATGTTTTACATGCAAATCATACATCTGTATGTCAAAATAATTCCTTGCATTCTCAGGAGAATTGGTCCAGCCTTCCTGAAACTGCAACTTATCATTGCTGTCTTCAACTGTAATCAAAGTTACAATAAAATTCTTCAGCCCCAGAGGAAGTGGAAATACCAGACCAGATTCTGGCATGTATAAACTGGGACATTTCCATGCCAGTTCTCAGCACTTGAGAATCTGCCTGATCCCTTCGGAAATGATCCTGTGTTAAATTCAGCATGCAGACTGATGAAATTACTTATTTGGCAACACCATTGCAGTTTAGTTTCTTATGCTCCATTGACTTTTTGAAAGCCATTTGTGGTGCTCTTGAAAAGCACAAAGAGCATCCAATGGCCACTAATTCCTAAGTGGAATAAATTAACTCCCTTAACAGAACTTTTTGATAGTCTGGAATTTCCTTATGGGGAAAGGGGGGGGGGGCAGGAAAAATTCCCGAGAACTATTTTTTTCTGTTAGTAAGGAACAAAAGGGACGCTTCCTGAACTTCTGCCAGACTTCCATTGGCCTAGATTAACCTGTCCTACTGAATGCTCCTGGGCAAAGTCATTTTGTAGTTAATACATATCAGTTTATAATTAACACTTAATGTGAGTGCCAGGATTTGAAGGAACTGTGCAATCAGTGCTCCATTTCTACACTGTGGTCCAAGAAGCCTGACCTGTGAATGAGAGGCCAGGAGTGCACATGCACTTGTGCACTTGTGCATTTGCAGCCTTCCTCTGTGCCCATAGTCAGCAGCCCAGCCTCAGGAGGAAGTAGAACTACATGTGCTAGCAAATGTTGGAGAAAGGGGGGAAAATTGTCTTAAACTGGATTGTATGACTATGTCAATTCCTTCAGGTTATTACAAACATGGAAGGTGCCAGAGCTTCAGGATAAACTTTTAGCATCACCTTCAACGTAATGCTTCTTCCATTGCAGGAGAGTGCTTTGGACCACATTTAGCTTTGAAGCATTTTCACTTGCTTGTCTTTACCATGTATTTTAAGGAACCCAGATTAAGAAAATTATCACAGAGAAGGTTTGGGTCTGTTCCTGGGGGCAAATCATCCTCTAACAGTTACTTGCTGTACTAGAAAAATGCTTTGCTCTACCAGTAGAGAAGCAAAACCTTTACACTGACAGTGGACAGAGCTGGAGGTGACTTACTCTGGCATTGAGCCCAGCCCTCTGCCAGCACCTTCCTGAGCACTTTGCCTCCAACAGGGGCAAGTTTAAGTTTCCAACATACTTTCCAAGGGACAGCATGCTATCAAACATGTACATACCAGACCTTCTCTTTTTTTTTTTTTTTAAACAATCATCCTGTAGAACAGAACAATATTTAATTTCATTTCACATGCTGATTTGTCAGTCTCTCATAATTCTAAGCAGTTCTGATCCGTTAAGTGTCATCACAGTAAAAATTCTGAAAGGTAATATTTCAATATAGAATAAGCAATTTGTTTAAAACCAGAAAGCAGCAGTTGTTGTTCCAGTATTTTCTATAGACAGATGCATTCCATTACTGTATTACGAAGTACAGCTTTGTTTTTCCAGCATTTACTATAAAAACTTGAGTGATATTTGCCAGGTTTGGTTTGGGTTTTTTTCAAAACAAAGAGAAAAATAAAATCAAACCTAAAATAATGATGTGCTGTACTCTTTAGTGCTAGTGACAGTTTCTGCACATTTCTGCCTGGGGAATTATGTAAATGAGAAAGCTTCTTTTGATGATTTTCTTATGGAATATTTTTATGTTAAACTGATTCAACACAGATGTAAACTTCCCAAGTTCATCTTACAGTGTGATTGTTCTGCAGCAGCCTTTACTGTACTTTCAGAATAGTTCCATAAAGTTACACCAATAACAACCTGTTCTCATTTGCATCAGAACTACACCTTTCCATGTTGGTAGGCAATCTTCCCGAGCCCCTGCAGCACAAAGCTGCTGTGGGTTGTGCAGAGTCCCTCATCCACAGGAGGACGTGTTCCAAAGAAAGGACCAAAATACTAATTTGAAATCAAAATAATGCACTCAGATAACTGAGCTTACAGAGAGGGGTTTCTTTCCTTTCACTTGTGTGCATGTGTGTGTATATATTTTGTAAGGTGGAGCTTCAAAAGGAAAACATGGTTAGAGGAGCTCTTTAAGACCAGAAATTCCAGAGTAGTAAAGTAAACCAAAGCTCTAAAGGAGACAAAAGCTGCTTTCTTGTGTTTCAAGAAAAGTTTAAAAGTTTGTGATTCATCCTGTAACTAATGCCGTAACTAGAGTATATAATTTGACTTAAATTAAGTTTTCATTTGAGAAATATTTTCATTTTCTTTAAAAGAATATAGTTTTCTTCCAAGAACTTGGACCAACGTTGATTTTTATTTTGCAGGAAATGTATGAATTCCCAGTTTGTATATCATGTAACTAGTTTACATGCTGAAAATATACATTAGTTAACTATTTTTGTATATATATATCCTTGTAAAACCTTTCAATGTGCTTCTGTCTTTTAGTCTTTAGAATTACTTGTGGTTTTGTGTTTCAGTGTTTGATTCCCTTGATTGTTGAAGAAAAAAATTGGGAAATGTAGATTTATTTATCTAAAGAAGAAGCTACTTGCTATCATCTTAAGTTATTTAATATTAAAGTCAGAAGTTTCATTTAACCTTAGATGCTATAATCTGCTTTTTTCAATAAAGACATTTTGTAGTTATCTTTGGGTTTGTAGTTTGTTGCATATAATTTTGGCTTTTTTTTTAATCTAGGTGGGCACTAAAATGATTTTCAGGATCTTTGTATTGCATACAGAAATGCCTAATATTGATTGCAGCTGCATTCATGAAAGATTTTGGTCCTCCAGTGCAAGTGTTACTAATTAAGGTCTAAAATATGCCTACAGCTAACGTTCTGCAGCTGCACTTAGAAAAGAATTTAGTCACCCTGGCAATTTTTAATTAAGCTTTAACCAGTCTGGCTAGTTCACATGTAGCACAGTCAGTATTGAGGAGCACTTCCTTTTCAAAACTCCCATTATTTTTTTGAGTGTTCCACAAGAGAAGTATTTGCCTGGACTATGAACTTAGACAGCTTGAAGCACTTGGACTTTGGTTTGGGGAATTTTCTCTATATTCTTGCTAAATCACAGTAATCCAGAAATTGTGGCCAGAGCTGTGATAGGATCAAAGAGATGCATGTTTATCTATTTTGCCTTTCTGAAGCTTTTTGCCACTTTCCTGTCTCCAGTTTCATGGCACAGATGGGAGCTTGGTCACATTTACCTTCCTTACCCCGTGGTCCCTCAAGAGCAGCTGTGTCTGTCAGGCAGAATGGGCACTGGTGTCATCTCCAGCTGTGGCCTGAGGAGAGAGGACAGCATCCTGTTTCTTCCTCATTTCCTCATGTTCAGTGCCCTTCCTTTCCATTAGGCTGGTCAGTCTGTTCTCCTGGCGAATGTTCCTCCTTTCAGTGACTCACAGACACCAAACCCTCACAAGCTGCTATTTGGGTGTGCAGCCACCCTCCCATCAGAGGGGCCTCTGCAGCTCTGCCACCCTGCCTTGGCAAAGCCCAAATTACTTCATAGCTGGAAAAGAAACTTCCTGGAGGTTTTCCCACAATGGCTATTTTGGCAAATTTTTCTTCTGCACAGTCAGAATGGAAAGAGTTACAAATGCCACAATTGTTTCAGGGACACACTCTGTCTGCACTTTGGTGCTTTGAAACAGATGTACAACACTTCTGTAGGGCCTTCACATACGTGCTATTTTCTCACTCTAATTATTTTTAAAAATTCATTCAAAATGAGCACTTCATGCCCTCCTTGAAGAAAAAAAAAAGGCACAAAGTCTGACCAACTCAAAGCATTTTAACAGGGCTTGACTACATGGGTGACACAAATATACTTAATAAAAATGTACGACATCTTAATGCAGCAAGAATTTACACCAACTCATAGCTTGACTAAAAAGAACAGAGCACTTAAAAACATTAACTGTCCCATGTGGGCCTCCTTGCAGAAAACACATAACTGGAAAAATTCATTCATTCATGGCAGGACAGGTGTGAGTCAGGCCAGGAGAGCATCACCAAAGGCTGCCAGAGTGTGCCGGCATGGTAGCCAGGTCACAGCTCCTGTGTACTGATACTGTTGAGTCCCCTGGCTGCTAAAGCTGGCGTGTAGATGCTCTGGGAGGGCTTTGCCAGCCCTGCAGTTCCAACTTACCAGCTGTCCCCAGGGCTGCACCCCTCACCTTGCGGCTGCTGCATAGAATCAGGATTCTGCCAGGTCATCCCAGGGCTGGAACAGAGACATTTGGACAGTTAGGGAAACTATTAGAAATGCATTAACTAGGCTGGTGAGGCTGTCGTCAGCTCAATGCCTTTTACTCAGCTTTTAGTCCCCACAGTTCATAGACAGAATAAATGAGGCTGGACAAGGTGTCATTTGATGCAACACCTCACCATCAACACACATACACACTCAAAGCAAAATATATATGTGTGTATACATAAATCATAGAACTGTTCAGGTTGGCAAAGACCTCTGAGATCATTGAGTCCAACCATTAACCCAACACTGCCAAGGTCACTTACCCATGTCCCCGAATGCCACATCCACACATCGTTTCTATCCCCCCAGGGATGGCTATGCCAATGCTGACACCTGTTCTCTGAAGACATATTCCCCAATATCCAATCTAAACCTCCCCTGGCACAGCTTGAGGCTGTTTCCTCTTGTCCTGTGCCTCATTCTGTGGGAGCTGAGCCCAACACCCCCCGCAGCTGTCCCCTCCTGTCAGGAACTGTGCAGAGCCAGAAGGTCCCCCTGAGCCTCCTTTTCTCCAGGCTGAGCTCCTTTCCCAGCTCCCTCAGCCACTCCTGGGGCTCCAGACCCTTCCCAGCTCCCTTCCCTTCCCTGGACATACTCCAGGTCTCCAGGAGAGAGACCTCTCCGCACTCCAGGAGAGACTCCAGGTCTCTCCTGCAGTGAGGAGCCCACAACTGGACACAGCACTCGAGGTGTGGCCTCATCAAAGCTGAGTACAGAAGGACAGTCAATTCCTAGGTTCTGCTGCCCACTGTTGCTGATCCAGCCCAGGGGTCAGTGGCCTCTTGCCCACCTGGGCACTCCTGGGCTTGTGTTCAGCCAGTGTCCCCAGCACCCCCAGAGCCTTTTGAGTGTGCAGATTTCCAGCCCCTCTGCCTCAGCCTGCTGCACTCAGGGGGTTTTTGTGGCCCAGGGACAGGAGCCAGCATTTCACCTTGTTGACCCTCACACCAATGGCTTCGGCCCATCCATCCAGCCTGTCCTGATCCCTCAGCAGAGCCTTCTCCTCTCCAGCAGATCAACATTCCCACCCAACTTGATGTCATCACTGAATTTGCTAAAACTATGATCCCAGTTGGTGTAACAGCCTCATGCTTAGGGCAACTTGCAGATAACAAAATTTGAAGGAGGAACTACTAAGCAAGGTGTGGAAATAGTGAACAAGAACTGCTGGATATGGAATGGGAGAGATCAGTCTTCTCTGGGTATCTAAGCTGGACATGAAAATGTCACCCTGTAAACAGAGGGCATTGGTTTCTGGAATAAATTGCAGGTCACCCCTCAGTCACCACTGCTGGGCTCAGCAGCTGATTTGTGTATTTTAATAGCCATGGAGTTTGTCATAACTTCTAGTAAAACTCCTAAAGAGAAAAAATATTTCCTTCCTGTTCAAAATTCATTTGAGATCCTATCCTAGTGCTCAATTCTGACCATCTCTTAACACTGAGACAGCAAACCTAAGTTCCCATGTTGTTTAAGAACATATATTATTAGGTCATTTCTGCAGTACCTGCACTGTCCCTGCACTGTTTGTTTCTGTCTTATCAGAAGACCATATACATTAGAGAGCATAAATCACTGTGCTCACACAGAGTGTAGGAGAAGCACAAACTGAAAACAGTATGAAAAGTAAGAAACCACGAGGAGATCTGCTTTGCCAGAAGTGATAAAGTATCTATCCAGCAACACATTTAAGAACAAATTCCTAACGGTTTGCATCACAGCTGAAAAAAGAAATCCTCAAACCCCCTCATTTGTATGTACATGTCTGGGAAGCCATTGCCTCAAAGAACAAGGTTTGCTTTGGTTAGTCGCAGTAATTCAAGTGGTTAAGTGGACTATCCAAAATAAACCAATGTTCATTAAAAATCTGGCACATTTAAACTATTGCAGGAATGTTAAAGCAAACTCATCAGTTAATTACTGACTGCTCTGGTGAGGCAAATGAAAGCCAGAGTGCTTCCAGCACAGGCAGGGACCAGTGACACATGCAGCTCCCAAATGGTGTCAGTGGGCCTGGCACTGCTGACCCTGGCACTGTGCTGGGTCATGCTGAGTCCTCTAAGGGCATTGGGACAGGAGAAAAAAATCACTGTATCAAGCTGTGTCTCTTACCAACTCAGTCCTGCAGCTGAAAGCTTCATGAGTCAAATGCAACAAGTTTATCAGAGGGAAATAAAGCAGAGAAATTCTGCTCTGTGAGGGTCAGGTATTGTGGGGCTCTGGTCCCACCTCAGTGTTTTGCCCTGAAGTTTTCAAAGCTCACACACTGTGGATGGATACAGCAACAGAGTAGGGCAGAAAATTAAAATGGCTTGTGTGGCAGGGTGCAGTGCTAAGGAGAGAATAACAATACCTGCAATACCTGCGACCCACATGTTTAACTGCACTTACCCGTATCACTGGTGGTACATGGCTCCCAAAATTTTTTTCCACAGAGCTTCTTTGGTGAGGCAAAAAAAGAGATCAGTGTCCTGCATCAGGCATCGCTGGCCGTCTTGTGCCTGGGCTCACCTGGAAGTTTGTCCTTTTTCTCACTTCTTCCTATATCAGAAAAAGAATAGACAATTAAAAAAGCATCACTGCTTTCTGCACCATTTACTTTTCTGTTCCTTGTCAGGGCATTTCCCAGTAAGGGAGAAGAGGAAGTTGGCTGGGCACAAAGCTGGGGGTCTCAGCACAGCATCACTGCCACACATGAATCTTTTTGTAAAATAGCAAGGCTTGGTCCAACAAGCATTATGGTCACTTTAGACACATTCTACTGTTTCTAGTGACATCTTAGCTTTTGGTATAGTTTATTTGCTACCTATACTCCTCACACATAAAAGCTATAGCTGCAGTTTATTTGGCTTGTTGTTCCATTATCACCCCAATATACTGCAGTTAATTGTAAAAGTGACAGCTAAGCAGCTGTATTTAGATCTGCATTTATTTGGCTATAAATGTTATTTCATTCTCTATTTAAAAGAAAATATTTGTAACCTATTTTTTTAAAAAATTACTCTCCTTGCAGTCAGCTGCTAGCTGCTCTCCTACAAACAGCACATTTTCAAACCTCTATATCAAAACTTACTTTTAAAGCAAAAAAACCCCTATTTTTAAAATTAATAAGTGTACTGCCAGTTAATAAATAAGTGGCCAATCATTTTCCAGAAGCCCCATCACAATGGGGAAAAATTAACAAAATTGTCTGTATGGAAGAGCCCATGAATGCCTCTGAAAAAAAAAAAGAAATGGAGCAGAAGTCCTTAAAGAATGTGCCATTCAAACAGAATCAGAAAAGAAGGAAGGTGGAGCAAGAGACAGTTTTCTTCTAATGTTTCTTGGATTGAGCAACCTGATGTAGTGGGAGGTGTCCCTGCACATGGCAGGGGAGTTGGGACTAGATGATCTTTAAGGTCTTTTCCAACCCCTAACATTCTGTGATTCTCCTTTCATTCTGCAACATACAGGAGAAAACCTGCTAAATGAATGGCTCTGACAGCCACCAGACAATGCTTTGATAAAACATGATGGATTTTGGGGTATAATTTAATGGAATTTTTTTTCATTAATCACAATATCTTCAAAGGTGAAATGTTTTCCTTTGCTGATGAGCTAAAAGATAGTGTGAAGTTAGGCACCTACTGCACTGCAGTCAGTAATTTCCACATCACCTTTCCCAAAAGTTGTGTGGCTTTATTGGCACCCAGGTCCAAGGATTTCCTGCAGCAGGAATTTGCTTGCAGGCTTAGCAGGCACAGTTAGGGCGGACAAAGGAGGAGGTACCAAAGGCTGCTGTTTGCCTTGAGCTGGATCTTCAATCACAGCCCCAAAGAGAGCAGCACTGCAGAGTGTGGGCTGCAGAGACTCAGAGGTGCTCCTGTGTGAACAGCACAGATGATGTGAACAGGGGTGTGTAACGTGCCAGCTGCCCCATGGCTGTGAAGAACAGCAAAGTTTTCTCTTGCTGTGCTGCATGAGCAGTCTCTGGGTGCTTTGTCCAAAATCTCTGCAGTTTACTGTCACTGCATGTTGTCCTCTGTATCTGTTCTGTGAAGGAGGAAAAGGTTTTGTTTGTCCTTACAGCACCTCCCACCTCAAAAAAGCCCCAGTCCCATATATATGAACTCGCTGTCAATACTCAATATATACAGCTAATAAGTCTGCACGTGGAGGTATAAGTGGGCTGAAGGGCTGTTGTGTGCCAAGTTCTCATTTTAGAGGGAAGCAGGTCACATCAGATCCACTGACAAAGGGTTAGAGTATTTTACATGTTTCCCAATATTACTCTTTAGAGGGAGGTGATAACACCACTTACATTTCCTCTCACTATGTGGCAGTGGTTACTCCTCACTCCCTCTCCAGCTGCAGTGTACCAAATATGCTGTTTTACCAGGAGGAAATTCTTGCTGTCTGAGTTGCAGATCTACACCCAAGGACAGGTGGTAGAGGCAGTAGAGGCAACTGTGGCCATGCCCACCAGTGCCATGCCATGGCCAAAGATTGGGACCAACCTGCAGTGCTGCTTTGGGGGCTGTTTCTGGATGCAGCCCCACAGCCTCCCCCAATAAAGTGCAGGCCTGTGAGCACAGCAAGATGAACCCTGCTGGGGTTTGCTGTGTTTGAGTCTTGGGTGGAAGAAAAAAGCTGCAGCATGTTGAACTAAAATAAAGGTGGACAAAAGGTGGGAGAGCCAGAGGTGACCCAGCCAGGGGCTGGTTTGAAGAGCCATTGGTCATTGCTCAGCTTCCTGCATGGTGCCAAGAGCACCAACTTTGAAGGACATGGGAATGTCACCAAGAGGACCTTTTCCAGCAGAAATGCCAAAGTTATTTCCAAGCAGATACCCTTGAGCAGCATTCTCTGTCCTCCCCAGTGCTTCCTAGTGTGCCTAGCAGAGCCAGCAACCAAGTGAGGACTGGAAAGGCAAGAGCAGCACCTCCCGTTCCTCTCCTCCTCTGCCAAAGTGGCTGGAAGCTGAAGGCCAGCACAAAGCCTCATCAAGCCCCCCACGCTGTGTAAGGAACCCCAAGAGGCCTGACAACTCTGCTGTGTTCCTGCCTGGAGGACACCAGTATTGGTTATCTGGGGCACCATGGATGAGACCCTCCTGCCATGCCTGCTGCTGTGAACTGCAGTGAACTCTACTAAGTCCTACCATAGTAAGACCAGGTTTAACTGTGCAGCTACATCTTTTTTTTCTTTTCTTTTTTTCATAGTAGAAGCTTCTGGAAGTCACTAAAAATAAGTTTGTTTGAGTTTTTAAGCCTAATTCAAACATATTTGTGTCATCTTTCAAGATGGCACTTCCCCCTTGCTCCTACTTGACAGCAGATTTGTCAGTCATGAAGAATGCTCTGTATGCACAGAAATATCTCGGGTTGTTTTTCCCATAATCAAAAGAAAACAAATCCCAGAGCAGTCCTGGCAGGCTGCTTCCGGCCAGCACTGCTGCCCCCCCAGAGACACATCAGGCTCAGCTGCTGCCTTCAGAGGGCAAATGAGAGAGTTTGCTTCCAATATAAAATTAGACACTGAAACAAACCAGCTTTCCCAACCCCCCTCCTAAAAAAACCCCAAGCTCTAGCCCAGCTACTTCTCCATTAGGCATATTCCAGGACAGCAATGTAGATGTCTCTGAGTGCTTGGGCTGGATAAGGCACCACAGAGGTTCTCTCCTCTCTCTCGGTGTGGCTGCCGTGCCCTGGCCACAGCTGGGAGTTCCCAGCACTGAGCAGTGCTGATCCAGCCCAGCGCAGCTTCCAGGATGCCTCTCCCACCCCCTGCTTGTGCTCACAAGCTTGCTTCTAAAATGCCCTTCCTGATTATAGAGGATTGGCATTTCGAAGGAACTGCAAAGTTATTTACCTCATTATCCTCCTTTAAACCCCTCCCTAATACCTTCATCTGCTCCTGTGGTTAAATGAATTTTGCCAATTAGAGATGGCAACATGCTATGGCTATGACCTGTATCCACCTATCCCGCTTAAATTTGGACAGTAAGTTTCTGAGGGCAAAAAACTGTTTTTAATTACAAGGAAGACAGTTTTGCAACTCTACAAGCTTACAAGTAAACACCAGCAAATCTTTCAGTATTGCTAAAATCTTGGCCTAATGTAATGGCAGCTCTGCTACAGGTAGAAATTTTATGTCTAGCACTGAAAGCCATCCTTATTAAAAATGAAAAAAAATGAAACAAAAAGAAAGTAATCACAGCTGCCCTTAGCAGTACCATTCCCACAGTGGGTTTATGTTGCTAAGTATAAATTAAAGAGATTCCATAAGCAGTTTGCAATAATTTGCTCACTTAGTCTTTTGCTTTCCCCATCTATTTTCCGTAACGGTGAGAAAATTGCTGGCTGCTATCTAGAATTGTTGACGAAAGCTTCTGGAATGCTTTGCATTCCTGTGATGGGGACCTTAGCAAGAGACCACTGTCGGCACTCTGAGCCTTGGGTCTACAAGGTCAGATGAGTCACTGCAGCGTCTCCTTTTCACGTCTGATCAACTGTGCAAAATCCTAGGGACAAATACTCCTGCACATTACTCTTATGTCCTGGGGATCTTCATTCAAAACCATTCAGAGAAAACAAGCATGAAACAAGGCTGTGAAGTGACATCATTTTAGAATTTCAGCAGAGTTACAAAAAACATCTGGGGGCCTAAACCAACCTTTTGCTACCCACATACAGTGCCCAGTACAATGGAGATCTAATGTGTTATTGTGCCCCTAGACTTAGTGGCTTAATAAACAATTTCAGCAGACCTGCTAATTCATTAGGTGTCTCACCTTGTGCATTTACAGCAGCTTTGAACA
The DNA here is from genome assembly GCF_008360975.1 of Lichenostomus cassidix. NCBI lineage: Eukaryota > Metazoa > Chordata > Aves > Passeriformes > Meliphagidae > Lichenostomus > Lichenostomus cassidix. The sequence continues at coordinate 19,212,904 of NC_139492.1, forward strand.
TACCAAGATCTCTAATCCTCATCTAGGCCTCTTCCCTTAAAAATATGTATCATCACACGGAATGTGCCACCATGGAAATGCAAAATAAATTTTCTGTATCATCACATATTTCAGTGTGGAGTTGCATGAACTTCACCCCAGAGAGCTCCGGAAAAGAAGAAAACTACAGTAGCTTCAATCACTACAAAATATTCAGAAGGTGAAGCTCAAACACATAAAGGATTCCAGTTGTGAAAGGTTTTTCACTGCTGTTCACTGCGAAGAAATAACCAGAGGCACCACTGAGCATCGTCAAACCCCTGCTGCATCAGCCTTTTTGCACGTAGGATTCCACAAACCACTACAATGGGATTTTATATTCATGTTTAAGCCAAAATCTTGTTCTTGTTCTTTGCTAATGAGAGGGGAAGGGATTGGCCAGGGAATTGTACAGAGACTAGAGCATGGCAGAGAAAAGTGCAAGGAGAGAAGACAGTGCTGCAAGGAAAACAACTGCCTGCCTTTCATTTGGAGACAAATTGCTTCTCAGGGCTGGGCTGCGTGAAAAACAGCAGCCGAGCATGGCTTCTGGGGGAATGTGTTTGCCTTGGCAAAGCCACTCAGCCTGGGGGCACAGCCAGGTCTTGGCACAACTTAATCCTCTCTGAGCTTGGTCCATGAGCAAAGCTTGGTGCAGCTCCCCCCACTCCGGACACCTGAGGATCACCGAAGTCAGGGCCTGAGCATTGCTCTGAGTCCCTTCTGACGGTCCTCATGTCCTGTGCGGAGCACCGTGTGGCCTCCAAGCAGCATGCACATTTAGAGATCTGGACCAGCTATCACACATGCAGACTCTCCCTTTAAGGATCACATCCAGGCCTATAAGCAAAAAGCAGCAACATCACCCACCAGCAGCAATCACAGCCCAGTCACCACCATCACTTTCGTGGTGGGCTCCATGCCTACCTCAGCTCCCCAGAAAGAAAAGTGTCTGCAGCCAGTGACAAGCTTATGCAACTAAAATGACTTAATTCCTTGATTTCTTAACTTTCAGAAAGATGATACTGAAGAAGATGTGTGAAAACACAGAAGCCTTTCCATTGGAGAATGGCTCACTTCCCAACTTTTAAAATACTTGTGTACAGGACACTGCAGAATGCCATACAGCCACCTAGTGCTGGGAAAAAAAATCACTTCCCCACAGCTGGGACTGTCCTCTGCGGTCCCACAAGTGCAGTTGAGAGCAAGTGTCCAGCAAGGAGGGACAAAAGCCAAGTCTCTGCAAAAGTCATGATAGTGCACTTGAGTTATGAGCAGCAGCAAGTCTGAGAACAAAACGGCTGATGAACTGCACACAGGAAATGCGCCTTTATCCCAATTAAAACAAGGGAAGACATCCCACAAACAACATGACTGTGACTTCTCCAGTGGCTTTTATCTGTGGCACATCTCCTCAGTACTCTGTGTTAGGTTGAGTTGCAAGCAGATCTGCTTATTCTCAAGGGTACCCAAGCTGCCACCCCACTGCTGGCACTCCCAGCTCTGTCTCACCAAACATGTTGCTCTCTTCTCATCCTAATAGGAAACTACCAAGATTTGCTTCAGTCAAACCTATCTCATTTCACAGTAATTCCTTGTCATGACAGGACTGAGACTTCCTGTCCTCATAGCTAATTGTGGCTATAAAATGAAAGCACAGCATGATCCTTCCAAGGTACTTGCTCCTGTGTTCACCTCCTCCAGTGGGGTGGCACAGGCAGTCATGCAGCTGTACAGTGGAGCAGATCAGGGAACCAATTTGGGTTAAAACTCTTCCAGCAAAGGAAAAAAAAAAAAAGAAAGACAAGAAAAAAGGTTTGCTTTGAGTCAGATCCATTACCTGGGTCCTGCTCATCGCATGGGGAAACAGATGCTTGTGCCAGCAGGAGACTGGGATGGCACCAGCACCTGATGTATTCAGCAAACTACAGCCCCAGTCATCATCTCTGCCCCCACCAAGGACAGAAACAGCCTTGAGGAGTCTGGAAGATGCCCTGCAATGCCTCCACCAGGGCATAACCCTGAATAAAATCAGGTTTGTTACTTAAACCTTTCTTTGAAGCCTGTGTTTTTCCATAGCTTGTAAACTAATTCCCTGGAAGATGGTAGAGCTAATCCCACTCAGGATTCATGCCATAGGAATACCAGTTTGGAATATCCAACTTTATTGGGGGGTTTTTTCCCTTAGAATTTGAAAATATTCTGCCATGAAGCTAGCTAACCAGGTCTTAGAGGGATATGGCTTCTTGTTCTCTTGCTTGTAAGGGAAACTTGAAACAAATTAAAATTATACTGGCCTTGTACTAAAGGTCAGCGTTGTGGGGAAAGATGACTTGTTTGGAATTCAGTCAGGAAGTTTAACACAAATAATCCAGCTTGAAGCTCTGTGAGAACAAGCCCCAGCCAACAAAAAAAAAAAAAAAAAACCAAAAGGAGTGCTGATAGAACTAATTTAAGTACTATGTCCCTTGTTTCCAAGCATTTTTTCCACCAAGAAGCCCAGAGGCTTTTAAAGCTGTCATGTGAAAAATTATTTAGCTAGGTGTGCAAGAGATATATATTGGTATCTTCCACATAAACCCAGGCTTTTATCAGGAGATTTGCACAGGAATGAACAGGAACAAGCAGGGGAAAGAACAAAATGTATTGTTGTGCATTACTCTGAAAATAGTATGCACAGTACAGAGTGTCACCAATACTTGTGGTAAACCTTTAGGCTGCCTCAAACTATTTGAGCAAAATGTTCATGTTCATGCCATGAGAGAAGGAGAAGAGCTAATAAAACCCAACAGTTATTTACAAATAACTAATTCTTTATTAGTAAAGAAATGCCTTGCGTTTGTACAGATGCCTTCTGTATCCATAAAGCCACATTTGACTCTGTGAGGCTACATCATGAATTACACTTGGAACTGTTCAGGGCTTACCTAAAGTCTTTCTGGGCTTTCTCCATTCTATTCCCACTAGAAACAGGTGTTTAAAAGCAGGTATTAGAATTAGTAAAAAATAGTAGATGCTCTACCTCCAAGTCTCTGCCAGCCTTGAAATTATGCCTTCAAAAGGAATTAGAAAGCATTTATGTTTTAGAGGATGAATTTATGTTTATGTCTATGTAAATACATATGTCCATGTGTTTTTTAAATAAACTCTGTAGGGATACAGTGGGTTAGGAGACCCCTCCCAAAATTGTGGAAAAAGACAAGAACATGAGTAGTTGATTCCTCACAGTTGATTCCTCCTACCTCTCTGGTAGGTCTGACTGAAGCCAAAGGGACTATAAAAGCATCTGCATCCAAAAAATCTAAATCCAGACTCCAGCAGTCTGGTTTTGTTTTTCTGGATAACCAAAAGCTGTTACCAATAAATGAGCCTTTTGATTCCCTCTTCCATTTCAGAGCATTCAGTTCCACCAGTAAGTGGCTGCTCATGGCAAACTGGCTGTACCTGGGACTGGAGAAACATTAAAAGCAAGTGAGCTGCAGTCTTCCTATGACAGTCACATCACCCAGCGAGCGCCAGGAGTGCTGCGGTCAGGGGCAAAACTGTCCTGCAGACAGAAACAACAGGAACCAACCAAGAAGTCTATGTTCTTAAAAGAACTTCAGTTCATTTCCAGGGCTTCTGAGCTGGAACAATAATCAATTCACTTTGAAAATACATTAGGAAGCTTTAAATTCACTTTCCATTCTTGACTCTCACAGGACAACAAACCATCTGTCAAATCCTAATAATAAAAAAGCTTTTATGTTTTATAGACAACCACTTGGATAATTTTGCAGAGTTAGGAGTTACTGCGACCCACATATGACTAGCAAACATGCACTTCATGAACATGAATTAGCACAATTGGCGCTCCAGACTAGCCGAAGCTATCTCTGCGGTGTTACCTGCACGCCCAGTGCCACCCCTTGCGGTGCCGCACGATCGTGACTCGCTGCTGCCCTCTTTATTCCAGTAGCAGCGCCAGTTGCAGGGTAAGTACAGCAGCGCCAGGAATCTTTCTCCCACTCGGTGACTCCATCTCCACCACTTGACTATTCTCTTTTCTCAGCAAGAATAACTCGGAGAAAGTTACACTTCACTCAGTAAAAAACCCCAATCCCTGCAGTCCGGGTTAGGGAAAACACAGCAGAAAGCAGAACTGACTCACTGAGTGCTCTCTCACAAGCAATAAGATGTTTTGCCACCCAAGGTGTTGTAATCAGACCATAACACGTGGCTGTTCCCTTTCAGCCCTATTGAAGCATCAGCAAATGGATAACATATCTACAGCCTCTCCCTCTCCGCCTGTCTCTGTGAGGCAGGTGCAGCCTCAAAAAATGTCCACAAAATGGATTCAGATGTGACAGATTTGTAAATTCCCAGGCAGCTATTTGGAGAAAGCTCACTGCTGCCAAAAATGTGCTCTTTGGAACATCACTGAATGTCTTCTGTGTTTACAATAATGGTTTCACTTCATTCAGTTCCTCAAGAGAAAGGATCAGAAGGACATCAAAGAAATATTAAATCTTAGTGTGTTTAAATGAAAGTGTCGGAACCAGTGCTTTTTCTCCAGCTGGTTAGCAGGGAGAGACACCTGCATGTGCTCTCCCAGAGCAACCGTGGTGTTTTCTAACGTATGTGGAACACTTATTTCAGTGGGAATCCATTCTCAAATTCCTCCAAATCTCAATTTCCTAGATAAGGTTATACAATAAAGTATAACCACAATGAATCCAGTTCTGCCTTGAACAAGAGAGATGTTTTAAAAGTGGCTCTTGGATTGTTAGTTCTCCTGTACCATATAAAAATATTAATTTAATCCATGGTCACTTTATTTTTTGTTGACTGGCTTGAGACCTTTTTTTTCAGCTTGTCTTGTTTCTCAAACAAGCAAAAATGAAAAAAAATTCCCTGAAGCATCGTTTTAATGATGAACATTAAAGGCAAATGTTCATTTTGGCCAAACCCACAAAAGTTCCTTCAACTCTGCTCTTCACTTGTAATTAAGAGTCAGACAGTCATAAGTTATTCTGTTTCATGATTAAGTCTACAATGTACTGAAAAATAAGAAACAGCAATGCTAACTCAAAGAGTAAAATTCATCCCAAATCTTCATTTATATATGTCATGCCAGCCAAGCCCTTTTGCATGACTGTAGCACAGCAGCAACCCCTTTTATGCCATTTTTCCAACAAACCTGTTTAACTTCAGGCAAATTTGCTAATGAGAAAGCCTGTGTGTTTTCTTGTTCTTTGCTTGTGTACAGTATCTATGAAATGGACATTTAAGTTATCAGAGATGTCTTAAATGGCACCTTATCACTGAAAGACAGTGACAATGAACTCAAGACAGCAGAATATTTTGGGTTTCCCCAAAACCCTCTTTTTCCAAAAAAGAATATCAGGTAGAGTCCGAAAGTATCAGCTTAACTTAAAGCCTATGAATCATGCCATAAGCAGACAGAACAATCACCATTTCCAAACCCCAAATCCTGACAGTCATCTCCTGAGCAGCAGAGAGCTCGCAGGAGTGATGGTGTTCAGTAGACAGTCAGGAGGTTTGGAGTTTGCCATTTATAACTCACTACATCTAAAATAGTCCCACAGCAGAGCACAGTGGTGTGAAACAGGCAAAGTCCTGAATTAATGCCTTATTAAAGATTCCCCTTGTATTTGTCAAACTCTCCTTATCCACCAGGGGAAGGTGAGGCTCCCCGCAGGACCAGCAGCCAGCACATCTGACAGCACCATCCTCCCAGTGCTCCTGCCCCCAGTTAAACCACAGTGTGACAGCAGTGACACTCAACAGCTGCCCCCGGGACGTTTACTGACTTCATGGGCCTGAGAGAGTCTCCCATCAGCAACTTCCTGCTCAATGTCACATCTACCTTTCAAGTCACTCAGGGCTTTTAAAATCTCCAGAGCAGCAGTGATGGCTTGCAAGGGGGAAATAATAAACGTCCTACGCCCAGATTCCTCTTGCAGTTTGTAGGGTATTTTTTGCCATCTTGAAGGACTAAAATAGATCAGAAGGCCTCTTTTTGCATCCCTTCCCCTGCCAATTACTGACGAAGTCTTTCCATGGTTGTGAATGTTTCATAAGGCTCATGAGCAGTAATAAATAAATAAATAAACAAACCCTAAGGAATACTCCCCTCTTCCACATTCATCTTTTTGCCATAGCCAGAAGCTCTGAAATGATACAAGGATGGGAAAAGGAATTCAGATGTATACATAGAGGCCTAAATAGCTACAGCCTAAATACCTGAGAGTATAGCCCATGACTGTAACATAGAGGCTTAAATAGCTACAGCCTAAATACCTGAGAGTACAGCCCATGACTATACTGACTGCAGGCGCAAGAAGTCAGTTGCATATAAAAATATTTCAGTTGCTAAATCAGACTCCAGGTGAGGTTTTAAGAGCTTCAAGAATTTGTGCTCAGGTACCTGCCTCCTTTATTTTCCAACTATTTTGGTTTTTACCACTTTGCCATGCACACTCCAGCCGAACCAAACAGCCTTGCACTAGCACAGACACCTTTCTGCAGGAGAGAGAGCTGAGAGGGAACCTGACAGGTGCCCGGCATGCAGGGAGCTTGTTGCACCTCTCCCAGCACATCTGCCTGTCCCTGGGAGGAGCTGAGCCCTGTGACCATGCCGGTGGCAGTACCATGCCAGGGTGCCAAGCCCTCACAGCCAGATGAGCTGGCACTGCTGCTTGCATACCTGGCTTTGCCTGAGTTCCCTGCCGGCAATTGTCATCATGGCTCATTTACAGGGGTCCCCCTGCAGTCCCAGTCCTTCCCTTCCCTTCAGATCTTTGGTTATTGTCGCTCCTGTGGGCAACCAGGGAGCACCACAGCTGGCCTCACCAGCAAGGTCAGCAATGCTGAACCTTGTTTCCATCCCTCCAGAAGAGCTTTTCTGTCCATACACAAACCTTCACTGACCTGAATTATGCATCTGTGTTTTCTTGCTTTGCTTGTGGCACAGCAATATGATAATATTGCCAAAACAGCAAAAGCTCGTATTAGCTACTGTGGCTTTTTGGAAATGGGACATTTCTGGAAATCCAGCAGAACACTCTGGGAAAATGTCTCCCACATCTCCCTGGTTGTCTTTAAGGGTGCAGGTACAGACCATATGTGCACATCATGGTTTCCTGCGCAGGAATCACTGGTGTGCCCCATCACAAGATAAATTAATTCCCTGTGACTGAGTGGAAAAACCTGGAGACAAAATGGAAGGGTACAACCAGTAATTTCCAAATACACACATACACCTCCCATACTGTTTTTTATTTGTTTCTTCATGCTCAACCTTCTGAAGTCTCACTCTAGAAATTGAAACTAGTTCTGATGTTTTTCTAAAGTTAAAAAAAACATTGGTATAGAGAGGACTTTTGCAAAGGTCACAAGGATATCCCATTATGGATCAAAGCATCCCTTGGCAAGAATTTGACAGTAGGTAAATAATTTCTGAGCAGAAGCCTGGCTGCTAATTTCAACTATATGAATAGATTATTGCAGGATTTAGTCCTCCTGATTTCCCACTGTGAAAACAGAGGCTTGCCAGAATGCAGGCAGCAATAAAGCTGTTGGTCTGGGACTTAGCCAGGTAACACTCTCACAAACAGGTACCTCTCACAAACAAAGCAAAACACAGCTAAGAGGGCTATTATCAGCAGAGAACTGCATCATTTGTAGTTACACTGGCATTCATCATAAGGAGCTCACCAACAGCTTGCAACCATGATCACATAGTCACACTGGAAAAGAGAATACATGGGACCAAGAAAGCACAGCAGCTCCACAAATAAACATATCAATTGAATATTCTGAAAGGAATTAAATAGATAAAATAGCTTCATTCCTAAGAACTGGTATTAAATTTTATATGAAGAGCAGCAAGAACTCTTTCTCTGAGGGAGAAACCTCTCATAATGTTGTAGGACATTTTGCCCAAGCCTGTACACATACCAAAAAGAATTCTCTGCAATCTTACTATGGCTATAAGCAAGCCAGTGTCAAACCTCAGAGCTGAAGAGTCAAAAAGATGACAACAAAGAGGAGAACTGCATTTTGAAACTTGAACCTCTCTTCAATTTGTGCAGAACAAATTTCCAAAGTTGAGATTTCCAAAATGAGTAGAGCTCCAAGTGCAAAGAGACATTTGTTTCCAAGTCTGTTCTCAAAACAACTCGAAGGGAGGCAATGTGGGTTCCTGTCAGCTGAACAGAGTGCATCTCCCTCGTGCAGCACTGCCCGAGGAGTGGGACAGGGACAATACTAAACACATCAGCTCCTGCCTTCTCTCACTGTCTGTCTGAGCAATTTGCTTAAACCCCAGTGACTCATCCACAGAGCTGAAACAGTGATATCTATCTCCCAGTGCTATCACAAGAAATAATTTGTTGATGTCTGTATGCTGATTGACTGTGGTGATGGACACCAGGTAAGACATAGAAACAGATGTCTGTAGAGAGGGAGAAAATACAACTCTGGATGGGCAGACATATAATATTTAGTACCTATGTAAATCCAACTCTGTCTAACATAGAGCTTCTACTTAATAAATGTAACTGAAGGAGAGTTTCTGAATGAATTGAAATACAACACAAGGACTTTGTGGCTTTCCCTGACAGAATTCAACCATGGCAATATCCCCGGCAATGCTTGTCAGATAACCTAGAGGATATTTTGCACTGGACATTTATTCCCTCCTTAGGAACAATCATGAGGTTAAAAGGGAACCATTCAAGTGGACATAAGGACTGCACTTCAGCAGCAAACTTGATGTGAAGATTAAGTAAGGTCAAGATTTCCTTCTCCACTAGCAAAGACCCTCACAAACCACGTGTGAGAATCACACAGCTGATCCCTAGGGAGGAAGCATTTCTGCTATGAATCAATAAAGTTATAATATTATCAGCAAATGTTAGAGGTGAGACTTACATGAAGTTTCTGTATCAGACAAAGCCTTGATCTGAGCTTCCACAGGGCTGCTGGCCTTAGACACCAGCACATCCCTGCTGCTCCATTCCTAAGTAGTAGGATTCAGAGTGGTGACTTGCTGAAGTCAAAGGACAACACAATAATCTGCAAGCTGGCTGTCCAACACCAGAAAAAAATAATGTTGCGCCATTTAAAACCTTAATCAAGTAATGAAACTGGCTGGGTGACATGTGCATCTACTCTAAGCTCCAAGGGAGATACAATTTAAGAGCATTACAAGTCATTCATCTCAGTGAACCAAGAAACCCCCAAAAATCAAAAAACAAGAGTGCCTGGGGCAAGCACTTCTGAGCAGGTTCTAGCTATGATTAGTCACTGGTACTCTCTTTTTATCATCCCACACCACTTTTTAGCTTGGTTAAGGACAGCTGACAAAGTCTGACAAGACACAGTTGACAAATATCACAAAATTTTCTGCAGTACAAAATTTGGTGCTATTATTTCACATCTATTTTCCTTACTGCTTTCTTAATTCTAGCTCCTTTCATGGCTTCGGATTCACTCTTTTGGAAACCAGTCTGGTCAGCAATTCTAATCTCACTCATTTCCCAAAAATTACAGCAGAGCAGAACAAAATCTTTCTTAACATTTCCAGTGGTGGAGACTCTAAGGAACACAAGATTTGCAGGAGAGAAATGCACTTGTACAGAGAAGGATGACCAAGGTGACTCCAGCCAGAAGGTCCCAAAGAGCAGTTGGGCACTGTTAACTCCTACAGAAATCACACTGGACAATAAGCCAGCTCCAGACCTAATGAGCAGCTGGACTTAATCCTAACTGGAACAGATCAGGAACAAGGGAACTCTTCTGTGGCAACCAGAAAGATCTGTATCTTGCACTCTTTTTCCCTTTTTCCTTAGTACAACATGGCATAAGGAACAAAACACGGATATTTTGGCACAATTTCTCTCAATGAACGGGAATGACCATCAAAAACACAAAAGAGAAAATACTGGAGACTTCATTGGGATGTGGGATCCCCATATTCAAGATTTCTCTTGCCAAATTCCAGTGACCTGGACTGAAAATTTCTGCTTTGTCTCTGGCATAGCAGGCACTAGTTTTCCAATGTCCCAAGTGCAAGCAATCTTTCTTCTCCCAACATTTCCTCCTCCATCTCCTGGCCCCAGAGATGCTCCAGTAAAGTGAGGCATCTCAATTACATTTTGTTCAGCCCCAAGTAGTCTGACAATCTCTAATGTTAGCATTTACCACCTCTCCTCATTCCCTGTGGTCATATCACTTTGAATTGCTCTGTGTGAAAAGCTATTGTCTTGGATACAAAAGCACAGAGCAGAATATTTATAATACTTAGGAGACTAGCAAATTTCTGTGTTGCTTGTCATGGAGAATCACTAGATAAAATCCACCTGTACAAGCAAAACTGGGGCAAAAATCTTAGTTTTAAAGTTAGGAGGAGCCTTTTACCAGGAATCTTAAAATTAACAAGCAGTAACATTTGGATCAGTGCATTCCTTGCACGAGGGATGGTGCCCGACACAGACCCACCACATGTTTACTATAATTTATAATTTTATTCAGGAGAAAAGAATCACATTGGGTTTAAAAAGCTGATACACACACACACACACACACACACACACACACCCCATGCTTTCAAAAACATAGTTCTGAAGATGTTGTTATTATCTGGCATCGAAACTAAATTTCAAATTTCACATTTATGTGGCCATTTCTCAGGTATTGATACAACTGAGAAGAAACAATGAAACCACCAACATACAAATATTAGTAGAGAAATAAAATTATATTTGGCAAACAGAGAATAGTAACAAACAGATACATTTACTGCAGGAGTGTTTGAATACAGGTTTCCCACACAGCAAAATCTGAAATCACCTTGCATTCCAAATGCAGCTGTTCTGCTTTTAAGTAGGAAATAGACTTTTTAAACTAAAGTCCTGTTAGACATGCAGGGAAAGTTTTGGCAAGACATACTGTTTTCCATCATTAGATGAAATTTTGAAAGCTGTTTCCTAGCGAAACATTTCATTGCAAATATTTTGGACACTTTCATGTGACTTGAAAGTCAGCTGAGATCCATGCTTTCATCTCTTATGGTTACAAGATAAATAGCAGATTTCTGAAGATAAAAATAGCTCTCCTTACCAAGGCAAAACCTGGTTTACAGACGCAAAAATGCTAAAATAGTTTACAGGAGTAGATCTTTAAAGAAGTCCTTCATGTAGTTACAGCTACACATTGGCTTAATTTAATGCCCAAGGTATCATTTAAATCAAAACTCAACTTCTGGAACATAAAGAAAGCCAATGTCTATGTTTCTGTGTCTGGCAGAAGCACAATATCCCTGTGAACCTATAGTTAGGACTTTATTATCCTTGAATACCTGAGCAGGGTAGCACATTCCCTTCCTTGGACACAAACTGATGCTTCTCAATAAGCAGAGGACACAACAGGTGTCTGCTGCAATACCACGTGCTGTCAGACATCTGTGTTTCTTGCCCAGCATCACATTATTTGCAGTGATTGCACAGCGCGTACTTCAAAGCTCATTGGCTTCTGCTGCCACAGGGATGAGATTCAACTCCAAGGTAAGAGCCAGAGACTGCTTTGATAAATGAGAAATCAACAGCAGGAGCAGATAATTGTAATGAAGGGTTCTATCGTCCCCATCAGAAACAAACAAACAAACAAACAAATAAATGCAAAACTTGAACACATTGTGTTTGTACAGCCTCAGGATGTGAGGCAAATAAGCTGCTCTTCTAGGGGTGCAAGGGGGAAATATGCAGCTGATTCCTTGCATGTTCAAGGCACAACACAGGATTCATCTCTCAGCTGTGAACTTTAACCATGAAAATCCACCTGAGTAACTCCTGAGTGGAAAACAGATTTGGAGCTTTCAAAAAAGCTTTAGAGAGTCTTTGAAAACATCAAACACAGCCCTAACACAGTGCAGTAAGAATATAGTAATCTTTCCCAAAAATTGACTGAATTTATCAAAGACTTTCCTAGGATCACAAATAAACATCTTTTTGCAAGTTCAAAATGGGTATTACCTATGAAACAACTGCCTTTCCTACCAGTTATGCCCCATTCTAAAATCAGGGGGAAACATGTGATAAAACCTAGGCTGATCCAGAGAAAACAAAAAAGGATTTTTTCCCAGTAATGATTTAATTCCTCTCATATCTTAGAGTATTTTAAATAGCCTTTGCAGTACAGGTTTTAAGGGGCTTAAAACCCTTTTGGATTTCAGTTTCAGGGTTTCAGATGTCAGTTTGTGCAATGCTAGCACTGCTCTCTCTGATCAAAAGCTTCATTCAGATTAGTGGAAGACCAGAGACAGGGACATTTCCTTGGTGTTTTGGCACATGGGCAGCTCAGTCTCTCCCCACATCCAGGGCAATACAAGCTAGTTGGAAAACACAAAAACTTCTTAAGGCTTTCCAAGCAACACATCAAAACAGTTAATACAACACACAGAATATACAATTCACAGGTGGTTTGCTGGATTCAGCTGTACTGGGCATTCCCAAATTGCACAGGGAGAAGCAGCTGTCTCTGACAGTAAGGTAAGGAGACTGGTAAGGGTGTCAAGACTAGACCTAAAGAGTTCATGGGAAACAGGTGATGGTTTGGGTGCTCCAGCCAGAGGCTGTTCCCAGGAGAGCAGAGCAGGGCACTTCACTCAGGCATTGGCTGAGATGGGGAAGGGGACAAAGAACAGAAACTGGAGATGATGCTCTGTCTGACGCTGGGGGATCACATCACTGGGGGGTTGATGCCACATATCTCACCATGTGCTGCCTCAAATGAAAGCACTTGGGTCAGTTTTCAAGCAAGAGCAAGTATCTGGGTCTTTCTTCAACACAAAAATTCATCATCCAGAAAATAAAAGAGGGAAAGACTTCACAATTCTCTCTGAAGATCAGACCAAGAAGTCCATCACAGTCCAAACCATCCATCTCTGGAAGAACACCACAAGTTTATTCCAATTTGTATAGCTAATTTGAGGGCCACACACTGCCAAATCAATGCTGCAGAAGAGCCCTGTTCCTGGGCTACATGAGTCAGGCTGCCGAGAACAGCACACCAAACCCACACACTTCTGGCCATGGAATCCTTCTGCTCAGATGGGAAGAGATGTTTCTATGACACCACATTCTTCTGGCACGCTGCTCAAGGAATTAACAACACAAGGAGTGGGATATTTCCCTGTGGTTTACTAAACAAGGAGGAAAAAAAGACCCTAACTCCAAAGAAATTTATGACTAATTTGACATATTCAAAAAAGAAAATCACACAAAAGTCTCTGTGTCCATGACAAGGTTTGTATATAACAAAATAATAAACATTCATCATTCAAATCGTAAATAATTTGCAGCATTCAAAGTAGATCACAGTCTGTGGAAAGTCAGCTTTAGCTCACAATATCGTGATAGGAATTAAACATTTTTAGCCATATAGAAGCATTATTGACAATCTGCAGCTAACATTCTGTTTTTCCAAGAGATTAGCTTACACTAAAAAGTGCATTATTACCAATATTCATCTTTGTAACCACTGAGGATGATGAAGGGCTTTAAATTCTGAGAGTACTTGGGATCAAAGACACTTGAAGGAGCTGGGAGGGAAACATCAGAGCACTTCCTGCCTCCTCTTCCTCCTCCATGTGTGCTTTCCCCAACGCCAGAGCTAATTATCTCTGGAAAGCAGATTTTCCAGGAAGTGCTCACACAATGGGGATCACAACACCAGGTGTGGCCATGGGGAACCCACCGGGAATTCAGTTCAATCTGATACTTATGGCAGTGTTTGTGCTTATGCTAAATTACAACTCAGAGAGTAGAATTGCACTCACAAATCTGGGAGCTCCTTGGGAAGACAATGATGGCACCACTCCCATTTGGTGCTAGACATGACTTCAGTACTCAGAACTGAAAACGTGTCCAATGAAACAAACAAAACACTCACTCAAAATCTACTGCAAATGTACAGATGTGAGTCACTACAATCCTAATGCGCTAAAAAAAAAAATCCTCAACATCAGCTGTAACCATCTAAATACCCAAAACCCAACACAACATCCCACAAAAAGAGAAAGCACATTGATTAAAGTATGTGCTGTTAATTACTCACAGTGGAACATAATATAAAAAGAGTAATCTCAACTTACTAGGTAACATTACTCATGCCTGCATGACTGTAGCAAAAAGCTATTTGTAGATATGAAAGATTTACTTGGAAATCAACATGGTAGTTTCTATAAGTCATAGGTGTCCTATTGGATTTGGGATGTGAGGGAGCTTCTAGGGCAAGAAAAAAAGACAAAAGAAATTGTGTTACTTTGCAGCTCCAGTTGGATGGTAACAGACTTTTTCAAACAGTAATAGGGAAAAGGAGGCTTACATGCACCTTACAGTATTTATGAACAGCTGGGCCCAAATAAACTTCTTTATGCAAACAGGCACTTGAATATGTAAATCAGCACTTACACAAACATATTTCCATGTGTACAAATATTTTCCCATGAAAATAGCTCCCTTCTTAAGCCAAATCTGCTCCCATTCAAACCTATGGCAGAATTTCTTTCGACTTGAGAGGAAGCAAGAATAGAAACACAACCTCTACAGAAACATTCTGAAGTTTGTTTGAGGTCTGTGTTTGGATTTGCTTTATTTTTGCTGCTTTCTCTCAAACAGACCTACATTGGGAATGGTCCATCAACTTGAAGATCATTCAGCAATTAGAATAGATTTATGGCAATCTATTTCTACAAATTTCTCTCAACACAAGGTTAGCACAGCTTTCACAAGTGCTTATCTCCTGTAGCCTGCACTTATACTTACATCACTGAAGCACACAAAGGCCCCAGAAAGTTTGTCTACAGATTCAGTAAACTGGGAGCCCTTTTACATTTGGGATTCATTCACATTTTCTATCCAGAGAATACACTATTATATTTTTACCATAAAAACCACCCAGGTATTCTACTTCTATAAGGAGTTTGACAGAATTCTGGTGTCAAACACACCGAAGCCCAAGGAGATGAAACCTGTCCATTAATCACAGCTACCTTTGCTTAAACTCTACATGCCAATATCAATTTGTTTATTCATTTGTTTCCTTACTACCCTTCTTTATTTTTCCAATCTACCAACATAATTTTATCGGTGCCTAAAAAGTACACCGGAAAAGTGATCCATAAAACACAACAATGCAGTAGGTTTCCCATGGCTACCCAAGCTATTAAATGTTAGTTCAGGTCTGTAGGCAGTGAAATCATAGCACCACTATCATTGCCTTGTGGGAGCAATAATTCTGGGTGGTCTGTAACACTACAGCTCCCAGCCCCTGAGATAGTATGACCATGTTGTCAAGTAAAGCCTGTCTAGGAGTGTAACTAGGCTGAGGCTTTTTGACCTCATAGATAAATCGGTTTTGTTGAAAGCTCTTCTATTATTTTTCAGATTAGCTTGGACTTGCATTTGGTTCATTCTCTGTCATAGGAGTGGGAGAAGGCGAGGCCTTGAGATATCTAGTACATGTTTATCCAGCTGCAGTAGCTAGAGTCTCAAAGTATAACTGTCAACATCTCAGCTCCCTCATGCAAATCTAAATTTGTAAAAAACCCTAATAATTCCTCCTCCTTGTTGCTCGTTGTAGTTGTGCATTCCTGACTGAACAGCCACAGCACTCAAAGCAAGGAGAGCAGTGCAAGTCAATCCAGGCTGACTGCGGTGGAAAAAAAAATGTACCAGAACTATGGGCTCCCAGAACAGACTGTTCAATGCTAATTTTAAATCTTGAAAAACAGTGCCAGTCTGACAGCAGTGTGGTATTTTTCATATTTTCTAAATAATCACGAGAAACTGTGTTGGTTTGTGGGTTTTGTTTGTTTGGGGTTTTTTTTAACATTTGATTCAGCTTCCATTCCCTTGTGTAAATAGCCATAGAACATTTTTCTTTCTTTTTTTCAGTTTTTTTAAACTATGTAAAAGAATTGCACATTGCAGGCATTTTCCTACCACCATAATTCATAAAATCAAATTTCTTTACCTAATTTATCCAGAGTTTGTTTTTCCCAGATGTACTATGCTGTAGCAGAGGGTCAGTAAGTCTCCTTACAAAGGATATCTCCACAGATCTCTGTATGTTGACCAAGATGAATGCTACCATTTTTCCTTTCATTGAAACCCCCAAAACTTGGAGAACGTGATACAACATCACTGAAGACATTATATTCCAGCCACAGTAAAAAGCTCTTTCTAGCATTTATTTAGTTTCAGCAAAGACCTGATACTGCAAGTATTTATACATGAACTTAATGGGGAATAGCTTTAAAGTCTAATGATCTGCCAAGACTAGTCTTGCACATAAACATTTGCAGCACGAGGGATTAATAGCCTCAAAATTATAGAGTTCCCTTTAAATGTAACTTTTTAAAGATCTTGCTAAGATGTTAAGAACAGTTCTTTGAGCAGCAAAATAAAATATTATTTCTCATTGATTTTATGTCCCAAGACTGATGTCCTCAGGGGATTCTCTAATGAATACAGTTTTTCCCTCAGAAAAAGTTAAAATTCTTTCCACTTTTTCCCCAGCTATTTTCACATCACTTTAAGAACAACCAAATTTGGTTAGAAGTTGGCCCAAAATTCACAAGTTATAAAGAGACTGATAAAGCAATGGCAATAATCCTGTCTCTGGCATGGTTTCCTTAGGAAAAACCTTATTAGTGCCATGGAAGTCTAAAAAAACCCCCAACAAAACATTTGTGTTAGACCTTATCAAATCCACTGTTGTAAAGAAGATGTCTAGTCTGTGTAAATGGAATTGGCAGGTGAAAACCTGAAATATAGATCCCTATCCTCATTTTCTCCACCATTTTTTCCTCTCCTCTAACATGGGGCAGTTTCATTAATTTAACTCCTTCTCCTCTCCCATTATCATATTCTAGAGGTTTCCTCATTTTTTTCTGGAGAAAACATCCATTTTGGTTGGTCCTACATTCCTAGCTCTTATAGCTCTCAGGATCCTGAACCATCAACTGACTCCCCATAGGTCATTCCATCACAGTGACATCTTAAGGCCACAAGCTGTTCTACACACTGGTATTCCCCAAATTTGCCATTTGACTTAAACTGCACAATCTTAACAGTAAATACCATATTCACATTGGCACAAAAGGCTACTGGGGGTCACATTTCCTCTTTTCCTGGTAAACAGCAAAGAACCTACTGTGCACCAGGAAGTGAACCGTGGTACAGACTCTCTAGATGTGTGAAGCTGAGAAATAAGAAAAAAGTCTTCTGAGAAACAGAAGCAGAATATTTCCTCCTGCAGGACTCAATGGGTGTCCTTCAGCATTCAGTGACACTAAGGGTGGAACTTGATATGGAAAACACTCACGTCAGCCTACCAGGTAAAATCACTCAGGTCTGCATGACTGCAGCACACATGGCTGGTGCTGCCCCTGGGCCTGAGCTCCTTTGCGTTTGCAGAATGTGAAGCCCCACGGAGCAGTTGCTGACAGACTCCACAGAGGAGGAAGGTTGCTGCTTCTCCAGTTCCAGGTCTTCCTGAAAACAACCCGAACCTGATCTGTTTACTCAGACATGCAATGGGCCATCCCTTCTTCCAAACAGTATTTTAATCTCTTATTCTTGTCCCTGAATTCTTTCATTGTTGATATAAATATGAAAAGGAATTTAAATTATTTCTACTGTGTGAAGTTCTCAAACGACTATTTACTGTTGCAACTTCATACTCTGCTATCAGGCCCAATTTCCTGGCAGTATTTGCCATTATTAATCTGAAAAAAAAACTTGCTCATGGCACACCATTTAAGTAATTGTTATGAGATCTCCTCAGTGATGTTCACAACACTGGCTGTGGCTGCACTTTGTAAACACAGAGTTACACATACAGATTTAAAAGAGTCATCTAAAAAGGGCAGAGGCTTGACACACAGATCAAGCACAACATCATTTTCAGACACTTTGGCAAGCATCAGGTTATGTCTTTATAGTTTGTCCCTCACATTTCCTGAGCAGCAGTATCTCCAGAGGCAGTGAGCTGTGACCTCTATTTCCTGACACTGTGTCAGCCCTCCATAACCAAGCTGAGCTTTTCTGAATCATCTTCTGAAAAATGATAGATCTCTGTCAGATTAGCAGACCTCTGAAAATATTATTTCTAGGACATTGCCACCAACAGATGCCAATCTGGTGGTGTTTCCCTGCACAGGGAGGGCAGGCAGTGTGTCAGGGCATGTGAGGCTTCAGGTAGCTGCTCTGAACTGGATGATGCTGGCAAAACACTTCCTGAAAATTCCTTGTTCCCCCCTCCTCATCCACCTCCCTGCCCTTGGGAGGGGTGGATATTGCCCAAATGCTCAGCTCCTGCCTCACCTGACTCAGAACATGTGCCTGGCCCCCAGCAGGGTTAATTAAATGAGAGGGGAACAGCAGCAGACTCATAAATCTTCATGAGCATGAATGTGTGTCCTGGTCTGCATCCAATTAGTGACCGATTTTTAAAAATAAATAAAAAATCCCAGTAATACCTGGACACCAGCCAGTCCTCATTTCTATCCCAAAAAGGTTGATTCCTTAGTCAACTGAAGATTCATATATGAAAGACAAAATAAGGGCATAGATCTTTCGGGAAACTCATCCCCATTTTCAAAAATAATTCTTAGAATCACAGGATGGTTTGGAAGGGACCTTTAAAAGTCATCAAATCCAACCTTCCTACAATGAGCAGGAACATCTTCAATGGGATCAGGCTTCTCAGAGCCCTGTTTGACTTGGCCTTGAATGATTCTGGGAATGGGGCATCCACCCCCTCTCCAGGCAACCTGTTCTGCTGTTTCATCACCTTCCCCATGAAAAACTTCTGCCTTGTATCTAGGCTGAATTGACCCTATTTTAGTTTAAACCAATTACACCATGTCCACTTACTACAGCTCCTCTAAAATGTCTGTTCCCATCTTACTTATAAGTCCTCTTTAAGTACTGCAAGTTCACAATAAGGTCTTCCTGGAGCCTTCTCTAAGCCTAAATAAAGGCAGGAATTTATTTTTAAAACTATTTTTTTTTGTACTTATTAATGTAGCTACATAAAACCTGAGTTTCTATTTTTTAAATAAAATCTTGATGGTTGTTTTCAGTAGGAAACAAAAACTATTTTCCAGGTTCCTATGAATATTTTGGGTGAAAATTGGAATTTCTGTGTTACGGGAAAAACCTAATGCAACAGTAAGTGTCAGTGGTACAGCACAAAATGTATTACGCTACAGTAGTTTAAATAATTATTTCTTTTAGGTTCCAAGGTTAGGCATACAGTTACTCTGGAAAAAATTCCTGAGGTTTTCAAATTTCAAGAATTTTTTGCAAAATAAAATGTCAACATTAAGTCTTGCTCAGATATACTTGTGAGTATATTTGTTTATATTAGTACTAATTTTATTTGAAATAGCTGTGAAGTCTATTGAGTTGTGACAGAACCTGATACAACATATTTTTATGCATTCCTTCTAAGAAGTAATAGACTGTTCAATAATAGAAAGAGATCTTTTAGACTGAGATATTCCAAACAACAATTTGTGTTGGTAAAGTAATATTCTCCTGAAGTAAAAGATGATTTATTCTCCTGGAAGGTATTACTAATGCTCATTTATGGGGGCAAATTCTTTTAAGAAATCATTACAGAATTCTAGCATTCTGAAAATGTTTTTCTATTTAGGAAATGGTAAATCACCTAAATTTATTTTCAAGTACATTTATAGGGTCAGAGGTGGACAAAGGTCCCTCAAGATCAGAGCTTCCTCTATGGATAGATGGATTCCCTACCTCCAATCTTTGTCAGGTTCTGAGTATTTAAGCATTTAAGCCGCTGAGCTGGCCTTGTCCATCAGCAGCAGGAGCCCTTGGGAGGTCCAGGCACTGCTCTCATCCCCCGTGGGAGCCCCGAGCACAGAGGAGAGCACAGAAAGGGCAGTGCTGTTCTGCCTCCGAGACAAAGGTCCAGCCCAGCCCACAGCGCTGTGAGCAACGATGCAATCAAACCCCCAGCATGTTCTGCAGTCAGTGAACAACCTGTGGGGCCAGCATTAGCTCCAGTTGCCTCTGACTCCTCAGGCAACCAGGCACCTTTCCACCAAACAAATCGAGAGGTGGATTCAAGTTCTCCAGAGCAAGGCTTGAACTGCTCTGATCCACAGCGAGGGCACTGAGCTGCTCCTGCCTCCCACCTCTGTGCCAGGAGGGTGGAGTTGCTGGAGTACCTGAGCACCTACCAGGCAGCAATTGTACAGCCTGATCAGGAGCCCAGCGCATCACAGGGCAACAGGCAAACAGGAATGTCTATTTACTGAACTAAGCTATGAAACTATTTACTGAACTAACTAGAAAGAAGAGATTTTGTTCACTTGCTTAATATGAAGTTTCAAACTGGCCTCAAGACTGAGCTATTTAGAAAACAGTTCTCTGAGTTTCAAATAATAATTCAAAGGAGGAGATTCATACAGAAGAATGGAAAATATTTTGGGTGTCGTTACCTTTTTCTCTCCATCACTCTGCCTGAATAGAATTGAACAAGGGTACAGTAGTATTACAAATTTTTATTTTAACCTACATTCTTACCAAAAAACTTCACTGCAATGCTCCTGTTATACCAAAAGTACATAAATGCCAAGAAACACGGAAAAGCTTCATGACAGTGTTTGTCCCTCAAAAAAAAAAAAAGCTTCTCTTGCCCTGCAAAGTTTTGCCCTTTTACCTTCCCTTTACTTTCATTATAATTTTTGTCTCCCTGCAACGTCTGAGATTTCTTTTGAATCTTTCAATTACTCCCCAATATCCATTGTCCCAACCCTCTACACTTCTCCTGCTTTACATGCAGCCCATGTCCTGCAAGCATGTGAGGAGGCCAAATACCAGGCATCTTGGCACAAGCTAGTACTTTACACCTATTCACAAAGAGAAAACATTCCTCTTTTCTTAAGGAAAAGGAAAAAATAAAAAGAGGGAAAAGAGCTCCTCCAAGTACTCATAGCAAAGAGATGAAGTAATGTTTACACTCACCATTTCTAAAACATGTCTGGTCCTTTAATAACAACCTGTCAAAGCTGAAAATTAAGAGCAACCACCAATACAGTAGATCTATTCTTGTTAATTGTTATACATACTGTAGCTATTTCCTTAGCTCCCATAGCTGTCCCTTTGTGCTGGCTGCTTCCCATCCACAGAAGAAGAGGGTTTCCTTGGGAAAGGCACAGGCACTGCAGGGCGAGGCTGCACCCAAGCTGGCCCCACAGCCATCACCAGTGGTGTGGCACAGCAGCACCTGAGAGGTTCTCAAAGTCCTCTGCTAGTTTAGTTCCAGACCCAAACCCTCAGGGCTGCAGGGAGAGAGCAGAGGAGTCATCAGAGAGCACCAGAGAGGCCTTGGAGAAATGGTCTCCAACAGGGGAGGGCAGGTGGGCAAGAATGGCTCTGGGCTAGTCGTGAATGGGGGGTGCCAGGCACAGAGCAGGAGCAGCATCTGCCTCAAGAAAGGCTCAGCTGGTAAATGAGGTGGGGCCTGGGACTGTCCACCCAGGACTGTGGGTGAGGAGGACACAGCCCCTGTCCCCCTCGGCAGCGGGCAGCCCTCCACACAGGGCAGCGCAGAGCAGCTCTGCCAAGCTTCAGCCTGGCACGCAGCAGGGAATTGTTGTTCCTCTACCCTATTCTGCCAACAAAGCTACCACAACCAATGAGCCAAAGAAAGAGTTTTGTCCCAAAGTGTGAGGGTTTTTACCATCAAAGTACCCTTTTATTTCAGAACCCCTTCTTATGAAAGAATTAGTTACCTGCTATCCAGTCATGAGCTTTTGTTTAGGGGACAGTAAGCAGTATGTTATTCCCTGAGATCTAACAAATTATTTTTGGACCTACACAAAATTCTCATTACTGTCTTAATATTTTCTTATTCTTCTTAAAATTGGATGCTTTGCACACGTGAACCTGGTTAAGGCCTCCCATGGGCACGGGCAACGTTAGCTCCTGGACTCACACAGCTGAGGATGACTTGCTCTGGGCATCATTGAAAGCAATGTAAGAAGCATAAAATTTCTCAGCTAGGAAACCCACAGTAGAAATATTTACCACATTCTTTTTCAGCTCTGAATTTCCAACCCACTAAATCAACAAAAATTATAATATATTATATTGTTTCCTTCTCTTAGATCATAAGACTGATCTAGACTCTTATCTGTAGAATTTACATTGTAACCAATAATTACATGCCTTTTTTTTGTTTGTTTTTTAACATCACCAAAACACACACTTACTCTTTTGACATAAAGCACCATTCATGAACAGAGATCAGTACAATTAATTTCTCTAATGACCAAATCAATACCATATCAGAATAATTCCCCTCACATGTTTCCACAAGTCTATCCTCCCAAGCAAACACATTCATGTTGACAGACCAACAGGACATCAATTTTTTCTCAACAAAGTGGTGGGAAAAAATCCCCCAACACATACCTTGGAGCAGCAAGACCTCTGCCCAGGGAAGCAAGTAGGGGGCCAGAGGCAAAGCATGGCAGGCAGGGACCTCCCAAACAAGCACCAGAGTCCCACAGCCTCAGAGCAGGCAGAGCAGGTCCAGTGGCATTAACTGGGGTCAGCCACAGCCCTGCACTCACCAGACAAGTCTGCAGTGATGAGGCAGGGCCAAGCTCAGGCCAGAAAACCAAGCCAAGGTCAGGATCAGCCAGGCACAAAAGTACAACACACACACAGTGTAAATCAGGCAAGGAACGGAGCTTGTGTGACTCCTAAAGGGAGGAAAGCCCCAAGAAGCCTTCTTACAGCTTTTTTTCACACCAGCCTGACCCATGGTTACACAGCTGTCCCATATTAGAGCTGGCCTTGATCACAGCTGGGGAATGGGGAAGATGTTGCTGACCCTGCCACACAACACCTCAAATGCACCTCCTAGATCCCAGAGTCCCACAGCCCTCTCATCCTACTCTCCTGCTCCCATCTTCACCTCAACTGTGCTCCTCAAATGAACTGTGCTCCTCACATTTTTTAAGCAGGACAGCTTTTTGCATTTGTATTGAATACCAACTGGTTAATTTTTTCAAAACAATATGACTAGTGCAACAAATATGAATGTGAAAGAAGGATTTGGTCCACTGACATTTATGGGTATTGTGGGCAAATATAAACAGGATTAGCCACTAACATTAAAAAAAATAAAGACAGCATTAATATTTAAATATGAGAGATATATTCTTAATATCAGCTTCAGTTAAAAAAACAAACAACAAAAAAACCCAACCCCAAAGACCTAGGTTTTTTTACACTAGTTCATGTATGCAAAGTTCAATTCAATTCTCCTGTATAACTGTGGTTTGCAAGGGCCTGTGCTCCACAAATACATGGCAGTATCTAAGAAAGCTAGTGGTTACATGCTTGACTTTTACAAATAGCACAACCATATTCTAAAACATCTTCTAGAAGAAAACCAACATGGGGCACAAGCCAAGATTTATTCTTGGGTCAGGCTAACTTGGCAGAGGGAGGTGTCTCCTCCAGGCAGGCACTGGCTGAGCACAGATTTGAGAGAGCAAGGCAGCTCTCAGGTGATGCAAACCAGCGAAAACCAGGGCACAGGCACCAGCCACATATCTCCATTTGCCCTTGGCAGCAAATTGAAATTTGAAACATGCTACTTGGAAGATATTTCTGCCTACTCCTACTTTCTAGTATTGAAGGAGTTTTTTTGTTCAAAGAACACAGACTTTGTTCAAACCTGACATTTCTGTAAAGCTCTATATTGTCGTGGTCTTGAAAAGAAATAGTTTTAAAAGTTAAAGAAGAGATTGCTTGCCAACTGGGATCTATTATTATGTATTTTCAAAAATACCGTCTGAAAGAGTGGTGATAGGCTTGTGGCCATGAAAACTGAATAGTTACTATAAATGATACTGTATAGGGAGTGCATTGCTCCACGACAGGGACCAGTTTTCATAGTCAGACTGACATCTCCAGATCTATTTCAAATTACTCTCTCATTAAATATTTTGTAGTGCTGTTCTTTCATTTACAGCTCTGTATCATTAAACTGAAGCTCAGTTGAGTACAAAAAAGGAGTGAATT